>NC_140560.1:21440230-22656063 GCF_057381845.1 Rhamphochromis longiceps | reverse complement strand
CTGTAGTTTCATATTTCACTATAGGAGATGAATGATATTTGTCTTTACATTTACATTTTCATATGAATTTGAAAAAGTGTATTTCAATTTAAGACTTTTGTCTTAACATTTGAGCTTTATTGCACGTGATGATAAGTTTACTGCTGCCTTAATCTAAACCACTGGGCCATTCTTTACATACACTTAAGCTTTTAACTGTGAATTTATCCAGTTGTGAAATCCTGCAAGATGGAAACCTCATTAAATTAATTTAATATAAATTGAGGGAAAAGCACAGTGTATGTGTCTGCACATGCTGCAGTAGTTGTAGGTAGCAAGTGCCTCTGATTGTAATGCATTATGAAAAAGAAACTGTATGAACTGACATACAGACGAGTGACAAATTAAAGGAAAAAAACAAGCTAAAATCTTAGTTGTGCGTCCACAGCATCAGTGCACCTCAGCATGTATTCTTAAAGTCTTTGGACCTACAAAGATAAACAGTATTCTTCCAAAAGACACACCCTCATTATGTTGCTGGTGGTGGAGTACACCAACTAACACCTACACACAAATTTCTCTCAAATTAGCTTGTTTTGTGGTCTTGTGACTGCAAAAGCTGTAGCTTCTGATTCATGAAACCAGTCAGAGTATAATATTTCCTCACTGCAGGAATTAGAGGTTTGTTTCCCCCATAGACTGAATATAAAACGTGGATGGATCCACTATCAACTACTGATTAGCTTTGTACTCTGCATTTTAAGGTTTTGGCTGCTAAAATGTTGTTGTTATCAAGTTTTGGAGGGTTTATGAGCCAGAAGTGACTATTTATGGATGACTCTGTGGCAAGACTGGAACACAAGCTTCTTTGATAGTTTACTACTGGTGAGATTATTACACGACAAAAGACACCAATGCTACAAAAACTGGTTAAGCTGAGCAGACATCTGTGTCGGCATGTACCTGTAAGTCAGCGTAGCCACACCTTTTACTTTTGAGCTTTTGTAAAGTTTAGATAAGAAAGCAACCATGTGGACTGGGGCTAACAGGTTATAAAGACAAAAAGAAACTGTATCAGGTTGCAAACACATTTATTTTTGTTGTAAAGCTGGGCATTTTAACATCAAAGGTTATAGGGTTTTGACTCTTTTGAAGCCAGTCTCACTCTAAAGAGCTGCAGGTTTTGGCACTTTTTCATTTTGATGCTTGTCGATGGTTTAATTCTTTTTTTTTTTTTTTGTCACTCGTTTGTAAGTTATTCAGTGACTGTTGATCTACACAAACACTTGATGCACTGAGTTTTTTCTACTGTTTTCAATATCGCAGTGTTCGACGTGCGCTCTTTTTCTTTCACACAGATGTCTTCCATTATGTCTATCAGTTCCCTGCGAGTAGTGTAAACTTGTCGGGGATCGCAGTGATTCACAGTATTTGTCACAGTACTTTCTCTCTCTCTGATGTGGTAAATGACAGTTAATGCTGCCTTTCAACTTGATGCCGGTTGACAGTTGATCCACTCCTCCTGCTGCTGTTGTTGTTAAACTGGTTTTTCTCTCTTTACGTCTTGGTTATAACCAAGAGAGGCGCTTCCCTTTAACACCGCAGCCTTTAGACCTTTTGTTGTTCTATCAATACTCTAGCCAAGTGACACATTTACCAGATTTCAGCTCCTCTGCCAGTTGTCACTTATATTTGGTAGCAGTTAGGAAAAACAGCTCCAACTGTTTGGTTTTTTTTTTTTTTTTTTGATTAAAGCTTTACAATTTTGCTTTTTATATTTTACAAAATGAACTTTGTTTACATCCAGTTCTTATTTGATATCATCTTGACTCATTTACAACAACAAAAAAAACACAACACAGATTTTCTAATTTTGTTTAAATAAATATAACACTGTTTGTGGGTTGTAAATTATTGTTATAACCAGGGAATAAAAAAAAGATTGAGAAACAATACTGATTTCTTTAATTGTGTTTTGTTTAGATCATTACATGCCAGATAAAATGTAGTTCATCACTGCTTTAAAAAAAAATAAATAAAAGAATCCCCCCAGAAGACTGAGTAGTGATTGGTGAGCTCATGCAAATGTTTACCACGTTAAATGTCCTCCACTGGAGGTCTACAGGATAATGATGCATTCGTGACCATGCCTCAGGTGGAATTTATACTTCTGCAATTCAGTTTATCAGAGCCATACGTAGGGTTAAATCTTACGTCACAATATCCTATGCTGACATGCACCTCCCTTCCTCAAAACAACTGTGATTGGCCTGTTTCCTCCTCTTCTAATTGACTGGAAGGGAATGAATCAACTCCAGGCTTTCAGACTTCAGTGCAGAAGTATAAATTATGCTTTAGGCTCATATTGGGAGTCTTCACTTCTCGTCATCTCCTCAACATACCAGTGTGGCAGGAAGCAATACTGAGAGTCTCTGTGGGCAGAGTAGGTGACATCTTTGTAGGGATCCCAGGAGAACAGGTACACCACTCTGAAATGACAACAGAAAGAGATTAACATGTATTTACCCCAAACCAGAATATTTTAAAAGTGTTATTATAGCTCACCTAGGACTGTCTTCGGTAACTACACGCTTCACAAAAGACAGGAAATCGCAGCAAAAGTTCATGCATACTGTCGGCTTCCAGCAGTTATACTCGTTCTGTTTAAAAGATGTACAGAAGGCTCATGAAGTGTGCTCATGGTGTGCTGCCAGATGTTTTTAAATCACGAGTTATTTATTGCTTTACCTTGATGAGATGGGAGATCTTAGAAATGTGAAAGGTCTCCACGGAAACAACGACACCTTCCTGATCTCGGAAACCTGCCACCACTCTAGGGACTCCCGGGAGAAAAGACTGGGCCCACCACTTAAGCAGTTTGAACCTGAGGAGCGCCAAAATAAAAGCGTTACCATCCAGCCAACCACACAACGTGAAAATTATGAGGCTTTACTTTATCCTGTACCTGTGGAAGTTGCTGCGCTGTTTGGGGGTGCAGATCTCTGCAGAGGTCTTCAGCTCCACGTAACAGGCAGGAGCAGCCGGAGCTTTGGGATCTTTATCCCGACAGTCCACCTCGCCGGAGAACAGCAGTCTGTGATCCGCGAGCCGAGTTTGCACCACAGTGCAGAAGGCCTCGTTGGTGTTAACCACTCCACCAGGGTCAGGTAGACTGTGGGTATTGTCTACAGGAGAGACAAAGGTGAAACTTTACCACTGAAAGCACTGTGCTAGGTTTAGTTTTCATATCTAATATAATGGACACACGGATATGTACAGAAAAAATAATGATTTGAAGTCAGTGTTGGGCATTATAATAATCACATTACATTTTTATAGAGTGTAGTAATTTTAATTAATCGTGGTAAGATCAACAATCATACTGCATTTACGAGTCTTTGCTGTTACTCGAGTTCTTCAATTACATAAAGACATGAAGATAACTTTTTAAAAGGACAGCTGCTGGAAGCGGCCATCAAAAGATAGGCACTGTGGTCATAAAGGGATGAACATAATCAGCAACAATACTCAGGCTGTGTCATGTAAATGATGCTCAACTGGTACTAAGGGACCCAGCAGCCTGGACTGCTGACACAAAGCAGCATGGATCTGTGTTTTCCTGTTGTTTATCCCCAATTCTGCCATTACCAGTGCAGCACAAACCAAGAATCATCAGCCAGGCAACATTTTTCTAGTCTTCTATTGTCCAGTTTTGTTGAGCTTGGATGAATTATAGCTTCAGTTTCCTTTTCTTAGCTGACAGGAGTTGCACCTGGTGTGGTCTTCTGATTACCTCGATTGTACTAAGTGGTTGTTTGAGTTACTCTTGCCTTCCTATCAGTTCCAAGCAGTCTCTCTTTGATCTTTGGTACCAATGAGGAATTTTCACCCTGAGAACTGCCACTGACTGGATGTTTCCTCTTTTCAAACCAGTCTCTGTAAACCCTAGAGATGGTTATGTGGGAAAATCCCAGTAAATCAGCGTGCCTGGAGAGAACCCACACAGGCAGCAAAGCTCACACGAAAACAGCCGGTGAAATCAAACCTGCACCTTCTTTTTGTGAGGCAAAAGTACTGTTTTTGTTTGGGGTTTTTTATTATACCATTAGCATTTTTCCCCATAGTGGAAATCTCACATGTTGTGCTTCCCAGGCACAAATGGACTGAATATAAAACCAGTTGATTATGAGGTATGCCTGTGAATCATCAGCTGTGGGTAAGGCAGTTTAAATCAGTACCCAAAGTTTCAAAAAAAAAAAAAAAAAAAAGGAAAAATAAGGTACTACATAAACCCACCTACCTGCACATGTGTATTGCTCAAACTTGTATCCCCAGTACATCATCTCTTCATGCCTCTCGGTGCGGTTCTCCCGTTCCCTGCGAGCAGCTTCCGTTTCCACCTCACTGATGTAAAATGTGCCCCTGAACCTGGTGACTGCTAACAACCAGCCTTCCCTTGTCTCATAAGGAGTGGTCAGCAGCTTAGTTAGGTGGCCCCGCCATGTCACAAAGTCGACATCTAAAGCGCTGGAAAGAGTAGAGGTTGATCAAAGAATACATGTCCAGTAGGAACTGTTGTTGTGGTTAGAGATCAATAATGTTTATCTCTCTCTCTCTGTGTGGGACCTACTTGATCACCTGAAGAGAAATACAATAAAAACAGGAACCTCACAGCTACACTTACCGAGGTGAGGCTGCTGCCCCTGTTGGGTTAATCTTTGATTTATTGGCTACAATCCACCGGAGAATATGGTCCAGCCTCTCCTTCACACTGTCGTCTCTTTTTATAAAGCGATCCCTGTATCCATCCCTCAGGTTGAAATTTGGATTCCTGTCAGGCTCCACGTAGTACCTCATCTGCCTGCTGTCGTTGAAGAATCTACGCTCAGAGTCGAGGGAAAAACATCCCACTTCCACAGGCTGTTTGTAAACAGGAAAGTCTCTTTCATAAAGCTCTCTTCTCGTGCTTAAAGTCCTGCAGCTCAAAGGGTTTTGACCCAGAGCCGACTCAGACCGATACTGGTGCTGTGTGTTCGTTCTGAAGTGTTTATTCTCACGAGGACTTCTGCCACTGTCGTCTCTTTGTCTTTTGTACGAGGACTGATGGCTGTGACAGCTGATGCTGGATCTGTGGGGGTCCATAGCTGGACAGAAAGAATTTATGAGTTTTTGTTCTTTAAGTGCAATTTTTTCAGGGATAAGTTAGGTTAGGGTTAATGCATATGTGCATATTCTTTAGCTAACTTTTAAAAATATAACAGGCAACTTTGCAAAGAACCGATTATAAGCTGTGTCCTTATAATCGGTTTGCATCAAACATCCAAAGAAGAGCTTTGGATGTCCTTCAAGAAGCCTGGAAAACTATTCCTGAAGACTGCTTAAAGAAATGACAGGAAAGCTTTGCTAACAGAGTTCAGGCTGCGTTGAAGAATAAATGTGGTCAAACCAAATATTGGCTTTCAAGATCGTTAGAACTGTACAAAGTTGTTTTTGCCTTATATACTTTATACTCTTGTATGCTTGAACATGTTTTGATAAATCGCTGCACCGGTTCCACATTTTCCTACCAAAATATAAAGACATGATGGGGTGGCTGAAGACTTTTGCACAGTGCTGCATATTTAAAATTAGAAATGTGTTCTTTCCTCTCTGTAACAAATTGTACACAAACAATGAAATAGTTTAAGTTTAAATGCAGCATATCTGGACCTAGAACCGCCTGATGTGCTTATAACAGTTTATGTGTTGAATGTTGAATGGAAAAGAGGCAGGTAATGTCTGGCGTGTGTCTGCACTGTTTCTCAATTAAATGCATGTTTAAAATTAACAAAGGTTTCCTAATACCGCTGTTACTAACCCCACTACGAAAACTAAAGAGTACTTTCATGAATAAATAAGACGTAAGTAAGTGATAACCTACCTCTTTACAGCACAGCGAGCAGAGGTTGCTAAGCTAACGTTAGAAGTTCCCTGTTTATATTATGTCAGAGGAAATAAAATAACAGACTTGGCACAGGAACAACAAACATACGTTTGTTGCATCTTTACCGACTAAAACCAAGAAGTAGCTGAGTTAGAAAAACGCTGCCTTGTTTTTGTAGCGAGACAGCTAACTAGTCTCACACGCTAACAACAAGCTAACGCCACTTCCGTGTGCAGTTTTCCATCCAATCCGCTGCTCGGTGTTAGCGGCGACACTTCCTCTAAAAACACTGTAAATATCCGTGAAAAGAAGAGTTGTAGCAGTTCCCTGTAGCTGTTGGGCTGGTTTGTGGCTCTGGCAGAGAATAAAGTGATGTAAAAGAAAAGAAAAAAAAAACATTATTATTGGGTTTATTCATCAGGTAAGGACGAAAATTATTTTCGAGTTCAAATAGCTCGGTCTAATGTTGATAAACGAGCTAGCGTTAGCATGGCTAACGGTGTAGTGTTTTTAACCTAACAAAACTTGTTTTCTGAGCGTACCTTTATGGAAAATATGAGATTATGTCTTATAATTCATTCATCAGAAATTGGCAAAGGAGTGGATCTTGACTGTGGGGCATTATTCTTAATTAGTAGGAAATAATGATATGATTGACCATTTAAAGGTCTTTTAATAGGCTCTGCGTTGTGTAGCTAGAAAAGCAGCATCTTGGAGTGAACAGGTGCAAATTTCTCCTTCAGGTATGAGCAGGAAACGGGCTCTGATTTCAGACGCTTTCAATCTGAAGAAGAGAAGAAATGGCACAGAACAATTTGGAGCTACTGCTGCTGAAGATGGTGGGTGTGACTCCTAAAAAATCTACAATAACGTGATCAAAAAACTCTTCATTTGAAGTTCACACTGTCATTTCTTCACTTTAAAAGGACCAGCTGACATTAAATCCAGTCTGGAGTACCTCATGACCCTATTTCCCAGAAAGCTCTTCAATGATGCACTGCCTCAAATTGTGCTGAAGCACCAGCTCTACAGCTTACACAGTGACAAGACTTTGGTGGACAAGGAGGTGGTAAGGTGGATTTTAAGTGCTAGAAATGTATGTGTAATCATTTCTGCAGATTCAGATGTGAAATACAACTCGTTGCTGTCATCGGTAACAGAATAAGATGCGTGAACGAGGAGATCTGCTGATGTTCCAGCTCGGGTTCGACGCAGAAGCCTTTGGGCTGGTTTTTACTTCTGACTACAAGGCCAAAGTGCTGGCGGGAGAGGAGGGCAAAACCACAAGAGCCACCGTGGAGAGGTTCTTGGAGAAAGTGGTGTCCGCTTGCACAGATCTGAGCTTCACGAAAGACAAAATGCTGAAGGAGTTTCTCTTCACAGACTCTGAGATAACGTATGAAAGACACCCATATATTGCATGCGTTTATTATTTAGCTTTATCATTCCCAAACCTTCTATCTTGGACATAGTTTAACATTTAACTTCCTAGATAAATAAAAAGTAAAGCAACACTGCTGACAATGACTGAAAGAGTTTGACATTTATTTAAAGGGGTAGCAGAGAATAACATTTTCTGTGGCATTAAAGCTGTTTATACCGATTTCCATAACTTTGTGCTTGGCATTATTGAATGAATGTGTAACCTCTGACTTGGCCATTCTGAAAGATAAAGATCAACTCAGAATCTGTTTTCTCCCCACACACAGGCAGCTGGTTAAGTCTGGGGTCCTGACTGTGAGGGATGCAGGCAGCTGGTGGCTTTCCATTCCCAACTCTGGCAAATTCACAAAGTACTTCATAAAAGGTTGGTGTTGAATCTCACTTGATTGAATCGTAACAGCGATTTCCTTTAGTTACGACACCCATTAATGTCTTTGTTCTCATTTTGCCGTTAGGCCGTAAAGCAGTGCTCAGCATGGTTAAGAAGTCCAAATACGGCGAAGTCTTAAAGGCAGAAATCGAGGAGCGGCGGACGAATTCACAAGTGAAATTCCATATGAAATACCACATTTATGACATTGTTGGCGCAGAGCTGGTAGAGAGGTAATACGACTGGATGCTTTTTACCTCCTTTCCTTACCTTTATCTTAGTAGGTCAGTTTAACCACCTGTTAAGGCATTAAATACAGCTGCTCTCAATCGTATTTCAGTAACTGGACTAAATTTAAGAAACTCCCAATCCGACCATCTTTGATTTCTCTGAAAAAAGTCCAGGGAGACTAGACCTGTGTCTTTCAAAACTTTTTTAGGTCAAGTATCTGGTACTATGACTTCAGCAATGTGGAATTTCAAAATAATCTCACATTCAGTTGAGCGATAATTAGCTTAAAAATTTGCTAGTATAGCTTATACAGGCCAAATTTAAAGGGCTGTAGAAAAAACAATTCAAAGACAGGAGTTTAAGTTTATAACACTTTCATGTGTTAACCTCTTATAAATGGATCACCTCATATTACATTTAATGTGTAGTTTTATTATCACGAAACTACTCTAATCAGATGAAGTTCTTTGTGATGTACCAACAAATGGCATCATCTGACATTTCCAATTTCACTTTTCTAGAAAGATTTGGTGTTTGGTGGTAACAGATCCAAAATGTATGATGGTGTTCTGCCTTTCCCAAAGGTTTCCTTTTTCCCATTTGGTCTATTTACAGGATTATTAGTCTTTATGGTCACTAATGTGTGCGTGTTACTGTCAAACAGTTTTAACAACTCTTGATCTTTAAAATTACGTCTGTCTTGAAGTGTGGTTCCTTTTCTTTAACGTCCAAAACAATCTGACTTGTTTTCCGCCTAACTCGAGTCATGTTTTCGTCTGATCCCACTGATTTTAATGAATGCTTTCTTTCTTTCCAGCATACCGACAACTTCAGGGACCCTGTTGCGATCTGTGGATTCGTGAGGCTGACGTCAGGCGCTGACGGACGATGAGAAATTTATGAACGGAATGAAAAGTGTTTATAAAAAGACTGAATGGACTAATTTAAGTATTCAAGTGCAGATTCTGTGCCAAATGTTCTACTAATGACCTATGATGACGAGACGTTGTCAAGTTTTGGTTTATCTTGTAATAAGATTTATTTACATTTCTTTGCATCACATATGAGATTCCTTGTCTACATGGAGTTTACAACCTAATGGCAATCATTGCCTCTGTGCTGAGTGTTTTCAGGAAACAAAATGCTTTGTTACAAATAAATGAGATTTCCCAACATCCTGTTTGAAACTTGAAGGTCAGTTTTCCAAAACCAAATAATGTCCCGCCTGTCAAAGCTTGAAACTGTGTCACCTTTAAGTAAAACGGATTACATCATTTTTTGTTCGCTGCTTCTCTCATGTTGTCTTTTCTGTTTTTGTGCTCAGTCAGCATCACTTGTGTGCAGCATTCATCCTTTGCCCGTACTTAACTGTATTTCAAACCCTTAGAAGGGTCAAGCTCATTAATTGTTTTGAACAGGCCCCTTTTCCTGAGAGCTTCAGACAGGATTTTTCATGTCCCACTAATAATTCCCAGGAATTGTTTTTCACTCATCTCGTCCAAAACCTCACAGTGTATGTATGGAATACAAGTGCAGGACTGAGCTTGAGATTAGAAGTTCTATTTTTAAGCTAAAAGTTGTTTTTTTCCTTCTAGGTTTTCCCCAACGTGACTGCTCCACTCTGTGTGCGTGTGTGCAGATTTGATCTTTTGACTACATTGATGTCATAGATATTATAGTTACATTGAGTCCACTTTATTTGGAAACTTCCTTGTAACCTTTTGTAAACAGTTTGGAAGTGTTTGTTAAAAGAATAACTGAACAGTGAAAACTGGGGGTTAAATTACACTGTAAAATTGCACAAAATAGTTGTGATCATATTTTGTGGAGCTCTGCTCTACCAGCTGATTGCACCGCTATGTCTGTCAACCCATCCCCACAAGAAAATATCAAACACAAAGGGGACAGTGTCTGACTCCAGTGAGCCACAAATGCACCAAAGAGGCTTTCCCCAACACAGTCCTCATTTATAGTTCTACAAAACTCCCACTGACAGGTGGATTCTCCTGTTTCAGTGCAGCTAGCCAACAATGGATAAAACCAGTTGTTGCTGTCATATGCAGTACAAGGGTAACTCCCTAGATTGCTTTTGTAGTTTTAGTATCCTTCTTTTCTTCAGAGTTATCAGTTCTGTGACTAGTTACACTCAACAAAAATATAAACGCAACACCTTTGTTACTGCTCCCATTCCCCATGGGATGGACGTAGAGACCTAAAATTCATTCCAGATACACAATATAACCATCCCTCCCAAACAGTGGTCACAAATCAGTCCAAATGTGTGGTAGTGGGCACATCTGCTATATTGAGATAATCCATCCCACCTCACAGGTGTGCCACATCAGGATGCTGATCTGACATCATGAGTAGTGCACAGGTGTACCTCAGACTGCCCACAACAAAAGGCCACCCTGGAATGTGCAGTTTTGTCTCACAGCAAAATGCCACAGATGCCACAAGCAATGAGGGAGCGTGCAATTGGCATGCTGACAGCAGGAATGTCAACCAGATCTGTCGCCCGTGCATTGAATGTTCATTTCTCAACCATAAGCTGTCTCCACAGGCGTTTCAGAGAATATGGCAGCACATCCAACCGGCCTCACAACCGCAGACCTCGTGTAACCACACCAGCCCAGGACCTCCACATCCAGCAGATTCACCTCCAAGATCGTCTGAGACCAGCCACCCAGACAGCTGCTGGAACAATTGGTTTGCACAACCAAACAATTTCTGCACAAACTGTCAGAAACCGTCTCAGGGACGCTCAACTGCATGCCCGTCGTCCTCATCGGGGTCTTGACCTGACTCCAGCTCGTCGCCGTAACAGACTTGTGTGGGCAAATGCTCACATTCGATGGCGTCTGGCACGTTGGAGAGGTGTACGCTTCACGGATGAATCATGGTTCACATTGTTCAGGGCAGATGGCAGCTGAGAATGTCCCAGTTCTTGCATGGCCAGCATGCTCACCGGACATGTCACCCATTGAGCATGTTCGGGATGTGCTTGACCGGCGTATACGACAGCGTGTACCAGTTCCCACGAATATCCAACAACCTCGCACAGCCATTGAAGTGGAGTGGACCAACATTCCACAGGCCACAATTGACAATCTGATAGACTCCATGCAACGATGTGTTGCACTGCATGAGGCAAATGGTGGTCACACCAGATACTGACCGGTTCTGGGTCCCCAGACCCCCAATAGCGCAAAAAACTGCACATTCCAGGGTGGCCTTTTGTTGTGGGCAGTCTGAGGTACACCTGTGCACTACTCATGATGTCAGATCAGCATCCTGATGTGGCACACCTGTGAGGTGGGATGGATTATCTCAATAGCAGATGTGCCCACTACCACACATTTGGACTGATTTGTGACCACTGTTTGGGAGGGATGGTTATATTGTGTATCTGGAATGAATTTTAGGTCTCTACGTCCATCCCATGGGGAATGGGAGCAGTAACAAAGGTGTTGCGTTTATATTTTTGTTGAGTGTAGATAAAACGATGTCTGTTAGCACCAACCAAGCCTATTCTATACTTGGACAAGTTGGCATAAAACATGCTCTAAAAAACAAAACTTAAATATAATTTTACAGAAAGTGTCAAGACTTTGAGTTTCTTTTAAGAGTGGGGCTCAATACATTTAGTGCTCCACTTTCATTCTCAACTGTAACAGTTACAAATTGGTGACGAGCCCTTACCTTAACCCGAATCTAACTCAAACTTTAACCCTCAAAAAAACATTAGGGTCAGTCAAAAGGTTTACAAAATTTCTTTATATCTCTGATGGTCAAAAACTGATGATCACTGGCCCATCTACAGAGTAGAACTGCTTTAATTCTTCATTGCACAGATTCACCAAGGCACTGCAAACATTCCTCAGAGAATTTCAGCCATATTGATATGATACTTTCACACAGTTGCTGCAGATCCACGATGAGACTCTGTTACAGGAAAAATGATTCTATGTTTCTTTACCTTCTTTTAAATGTACAAAGATGCCCTTTGTCTATGGTTAGATTAGTTTAGAATTATCCTTTTAGACTTTCCCAGCAAAGACATATTGTTTTGGGACATATTGTTTTAGATTGTTTTATCTCTCACAGCTTTCTCCCAGCTCTCTGCTGACGAGACTAGCGCCACATATGGAGTTGTTTATTTTATCTGTTTATCATTTTCTTATCCTGTTCTCACTGTCTCTGTGATTTGTGCCTATAAAAATGCCAAGCCTCTGTTCATGGTCGTGAGTTGTTCTTTGCAGCTCACCCGTGCGCACGTTAAAGCATAAAAAGTAACCTTGTCTCATTGTGTCTTTATTTCTCCTGGGTTTTTTACAGAGTTTTCTCCCAACAGACTCTCATTCTACCACATTCCAAAAGTGCTCTACTCAACTGAGATCTGTGGAGGGCACTGAAGTGCAGTGAACTCACTGACATGTTTGAGAAACTACTTTGAGATGATTTGAGCTTTGTGACGAGGTGTGTTATCCTGCTGGAAGCAGTCGGAAGATGGGTATGCTGTGGTCATAAAGAAGTGGACTTGGTCAGCAACAATACTCAGGTAGACTGTGGTGTTGGTACTCGGGTGTGTGAAGAAAATTGCCCCCACACCACCAGCAGCATCAGGATCCATCCATCCATTTGATATGTACTGCTTATCTGGTTTCAGGTTGCAAGGGAAGAAGTTTAAGCAGAGTAATCTGGTTCAAACAAGTAACGTAAATCAGTTTTCTTGCTTATTCTGATTCTCCGGTTGAGCTTCAGGGAAGTCGTCTTGAGCTTATTTGTCTGTAAGGACTGTCTGGATAGATTTTGTGTTGATGAGCAGTTGAGTGTATATTAATGAAGATATTTCTGAGACAGTGTCATTAATTGATTTTTTCTAAAAGCATAATGCAAAATATATTTTTAAGTGTTATTCTTGTGGTTTAATATGTTGCCCAAAACGTACATCTAATCTTATTTTATTGCTCTAACTAATTACATCAGTGATCGGGAGAAAAATGTACATTTTTATTTACATTAAAATATGTTCGAATAATGGTGAATCTTTATTTTTTCAGTATGGTATAAATGAAAGATTCACAAGAATAAGTGAGTCAGCAACACTTCAGCCATTTTTGCCATTTTGGCTCAAAGGAAAACAAACAGAACCTGTTTTAGGGGAATTTCTTGGCTTTAAAAAACAAAACAAAAGAGCACAATAGCTTTTCTTCATAAAGCTAAGCGTATACAACATTCATTTCTCTCTGCTTCAGACTTCATTTACTTCATGGGAGTGAATTAACATGAACCATTAAGGCAAATAATTAATTACCAGTAAAGACGTTACTCCAAACTTCACAGGTGGTTAGTTCAAGTTCAAGCTCTTTGTTGACACGCCTGCTTCCATAGAGAGAAAGTGGCGTTTTTAACTTATAAATGCTTGATGTGGTTGAGCAGGAAACAGCAGCCGACTGTCAGCTGTGTTTTAAAGAGACAACAGATCAAAGAATTTCTTTTCGGCTAAAATACAGCATGTGTACAGTCTATTTGAAAACATTTCTACTACCAAAAATCAGTATACACTTTTAGGAAGCAATGTCTCCTAAAATTGACCTTACAACTGTATAACTGATGCACACATTGAAGGACAGAATCTGAAATACACTGTTTCAGTGAAGTCTTAGAGGAGAAGGCACTTCTTTGTCTTCTTGGTGATAGGTGGAGGGGACACGGCAATCCTGATGGCCTCATCAAACAGAGTTTTAACACCACGTTGAGTAAAAGCTGAGCACTCCAGGTACTTGACAGAACCTGAAGACAGGAAACAGAGAGCCAGATTCCAGGTTTATTACTGGAATCTGCCGTCTTCCGTGATGATTTAAAAGAAAAAGTATTAGAGATAACTGAAGCCATTACCAATCTCTTTGGACAGGGCCAGTCCATCAGGGTAGTTAATGGGAGAGATATTAGTCTTCTTCTCCTTCTTGTGCTTCTCTAAAGCGTCTTTGTCATCTCTCAGATCCATTTTGGTCCCCACGAGGATTATGGGAGTGTTCTGACAATGGTGTCTCACCTCATGAATCCACTGCAAAGAGACAATGTTTATGAGTTTAACTTCCCAGCTCGGCCTGCACCACCTTGAACACTTTATTTTAGTGAAGCTGCAGCTACTTCCTATTTGCATTGTCATTCTTTTGATTTTTGGTGAATGAATCATGTGGAGCATTCCTAAATGGAGCTTGTATGTTCTCCCTGTGCTTTTGAGGGTTTCCTCCTACAACTCAAAGACATTTATGTTGGATTAAGTGGTGAATCTAATTTGGCTGTAGGTGTGGATGTGAGTTCGACTGGTTATTTGAAGGCTTTAACTCTAAATGTTACAAAATAATGCTTATTACCTGGCTACAAACATACAATGCCATACAGTTGATACATTATTTAAAAAATAAAAAACAAAAGAAGTTTCTTTTAAAGGGGGAAGACGGGAGTAAGACACCTTTGAAATCCAAAGCCAGAGCAATAGGTCAGCATTGGTACACATTAGATTATCTAAAATAACTGTGATAAAGCAATTGCCCCTAAACCTAATAACTGGTAGTGCCATCCTTGGCAGCAAGAACTGCAATCAAGCATTTGTAATAACTGCCAATGAGTACTTCACATCACTGTGGAGGAATTTTGACCCACTCTTCTCTGCCGAATTGTTTTCATTCAGCCCCACTGGAGGGTTTGCAAGCATGAAAGCCCTGTTTAAGGTTACCTAATCATCTCAGTCAGGTTGAAATCCAGACTTTGACTCCAAAATCTTAATTTTGTTTCTTTGAGCCATACAGAGGTGGACATGCTGGTGTTTTTTGGATCATCGCCCTTCTGTATAATCCAAGACCTCTTGAGTCTCAGGGCATGAACTGATGGCCAAAAATTCTTCAGGATTTTCTGGTAGAAAGCAGAATTCATGGTTCCATCAATTGCAACAAGTTGTTCAGGTCCTGAAGCAGCAAAGCAGCCCAGACCCTCATACTAGCACCACCATGTTTGACTGTTGGTATGATGGTGTTCTTATGAAATGCTGTGGGTCTTGGGGATCATCCAGATGCTTTTTGGCAAATGTGAGACGACCATTTGTGTTCTCAGCAGTGATTTCCACCTTGGAGATCCAGTCTGCTACTCCTGGCTGCTTGCAGTGGGCTGCTTAGTTGGCATATGTCACACTTCAGAGTACTCACACTTAGTAAAAAAAACTTTTTTATTAAGAGAAAATATGCCTAACCTAATTTTGATGGCACATTTTAAAAGTAAAAAAATGCTAAATATTTTGTCGCCCTTTTCCACTTTCTTGTCGTTTTCTGGTTTTATGAAAACTCACTACTTAATAGAAATTAACTGAGACATTATTCACTAATAAAATTAATTTGTAGTTGCGGTTTCTACTTTCCATCATGATAGAATCCTTTGGGACATATAGTTACATTTTTCCTTTGAATTTATGGTTAGGTCTTGATCCACAGCAGCTTGTGCTTGCTTTGCAGCACAGGCACAATATAAGTAAATGTCATGATATTGATATGACAGTACTGACACTGTCAGTACTTCATTAGTAAAACCTTAATAGGATGACATTGTGCAGCCACCTTTCCATAATATAGCGACTACTCACCTTATTACGGACATTTTCAAATGACGCAGGAGACACGAGGGAAAAGCAGATGAGAAAAATGTCCTGGTAAGACAAAGAAAGCAAAACAGTCAGAGCCTCAATTCTTTATATTTTGAAAATCAGTGAAAAAGCTGCCAATGTCCAACGGAAAACTTAAAGACCTTCAGAAAGCATGGAGAACTACTGCTGAAGACCACTTTTAAAAAAATCATAGGAACATCTTACTTCACTGGAAGTGAAATATAAAGAACTAAGGAGTGACTCAAATCTTTTGCACAGTAATGTAAGTGAAGTATAGCACAACATTGTGTAATCTTTCTTTTTGTGGTCGTTGTACCGTCTGTGGGTAGGAAAGGGGGCGGAGTCTGTCATAGTCTTCTTGTCCTGCTGTATCCCAAAGGTTCAGGCTCACCGGCTTCCCATCCACCATAACATTGGCGGAGTAGTTGTCGAACCTGACAGAAGTGATGAAGCACAAATAAACCAAACCCTTCTGGCTTTATATAGACTGTCAAAATATAACTACTGAAAAAAACAACTGAAGTGGAAGTTGATATCTTATCTGCCTTATTGTAGACTTTTATGGCGTCTGCTCTCTTAAATTTCACTCACTGGGAAGCTTGTTTATCAATGACTTCATGCCACAGTTACAGTAACAGCTAAGATCAGAATGAGATAGGCTGAAGGGTTTCCTCATAACATCCTGTAACATGTATTTCTGGTCTAGTTACAGTCCACTGCTGTGATTGTAAGCTCCTCTGCAAGCCAAATTTTCATATGCACTGATTTTAAAGGAGGGTGGAGCCTGATCACTGTTTGCTAATCTTGCTTTAATAAATAAATAAATACTCACTGCACTGCAAAGTGAGATACTCACACTGTGGGGATGTACTCTCCAGGAAAGGCTTTGGTGGTGTAGTTGATGAGCAGACAGGTCTTACCTACTTCTCTGTAGGTGAGAAGAAGCTGGATTAGCATTTACTGAGAGAAGGCAAAAAAACAACAACAATGCTGTGTCTGAACTGATGGACAATCAACTTTGTTACACTGGACTCAGGTTGCCAAAACTATTTAGGCAGGCACACAGCCCCTCCCCTCACTGGCAGCTGAACATATGAACAGTAGCTGACATCCACATTACTGAACAACACTTATCACAACACGACAGTTATCAGAAGTATCTGGTACACATGTGAATGCTAGCTGTTTAACTATCAGTAAATGTTAGCATTAAAGTAGCAGCTATAGCTAATCATAACACAGTAACTTTAATGTGGGAGCAGATGTTATCAGTTGTGTTATACAGTTATTTTAATAAACAGTGTTAATATAACAACATAACACAGTTATAGTAATGTGCAAAAGTCCTGAGTAATCATTTCTTTATAGTTTGAAATGAATATGGGATGTAGCAACAGTTTACTGAAACATGCACAAATGTACAAGCCCAAAAGCCAATATTTGATGACCTGAACCTGTTGCGACTGATTTAAAGTCCAGTTCTTGTGTAAATTACTGACAGCCACCATGCGAAAAAGATTATGTCTGATGCGGCTTTGGCAAACAGTAACTGATCAGCTGAAGGGCCAGACCCATCTCCTTGCTGGATTTGTTTTTTCTGTCTTAAGGCCATGACTTTCAGATATTTTTCATCTGTTGTAGACAGTGTGGTTTTTTGCCTTTATTTGTTCTCCCCTTTTCCAGTTTCCCACCTGTCTCAGGATAAGAAAAATCTTTCTTTTCTGAATTGCCTTGAAAGCCAGATATGAAGAATATAAATAAAAACTTGTCACCAGAAGCATGGCAGCCAAAAAGTAGTGATGTTTTTTTGTCTTTCTTGCACTACAACAGAAAACTTTAGTAGTAGCATGACAATCCTAAATATCTAGCTAATGTAATGAAAATGGACTGACTCTTCACTGCCTCTGAGCACTCAAAGCCTTGTTCACTCATTCATACAAACACCTTTTTCTGTGCTTTCAGTGTAACATTTACACTCAGGTGGACACATCGGAGAGCAACTTGGATTTTATATCTGGCCTAAGGGCATTTGCACACAAACTGGAGCACCCGGGGTTAACCCAGCAACCTCCCAATCAGTCGGTGACCTGCTCTACCTGCTCTGAGCCACAGCCATCACATTTTACAGGTAAAAACTAGGTGTAAAAAATAAAATAAAGTTATATTGAGTAAGTGAACTCACCCGTCTCCGACGACGACACACTTAATGGTCTGCATTGCGCTGCAGCAACTGGAGGAATGCTGTCAGCCCAGGAGCTTATTTCTTATCATGCTTCTTTGCGTTTACCTTGAAAGTCGGATGCTGGCGCTGGGGCTGGGCGTGTCGTCAGTGTTACAGTCAAAGCTAGGAAAACAGGTTTTTTGCTCCATGGTAAGGTGGAGCCCTCCATCCATCCATCACTAGTTGTGCGCTTAAAATATAACCATTGAAGCCGATATTCAGCAGCAGTGGTACTACAGAGAGTATTGCCATTTTAATATTGTTTGCATGCACTGTTGTCCATCTTGGGTTCTGAAGTTGAGAGAAATAGGACTTCTCCCACCTTCTTCCTTCTGCAGCTCCTTTTAGCGGTCTCCATTTGTTGCTCCTTCTACACCTTCCATGCATCTTCTCTGCAGTCTTCCTCTTTTCCTCCTGCCTCTCAGCTCCACATTCAGAATCCTTTAACTTCTCTGACTTTCCAAGTGGAAATTCTGACTTGAGGGAAATTCCAGCTGAAATGTTGATTTGTAGTCCAGATAACTTGTATAATATATATATATATATATATATATATGTATATATATATATATATATATATATATATATATATATATATATATATATATATATATATATATATAACTCAATATCTTTAATGATTTTGCCCATTGAGATCTGATTTGTTTTTAAAGTGTTCCTTTATTTTTTTAGCAGTTAATACAAATGTGTATGTGTGTAAACCAATACTCATATAATAATAGTTGTTGTTCTGATTTGGTGCCGTATAAATAAAATTGAATTGACTTGAATATAGTTTATGAATTTTACACTTAAAGACAGTACAGCGAGCAGCTAGACACAAATACTGACAGCTTACTTTAATTAATACATTTGACTAGTATAATCAAATGTTTAATCCCAACTCACCAAAAGCCCAGCAACCTAAAACTATAGGTGTCATTTTTTATTTTATTTACACTACTATAAATTATGTTTGTTATCGAGACCTAGATATTTCGCTAGAGTCACGAAAAAAAAGGCGTGAAACAAACTAACATTAAGTGAACTCACCCGCCTCAGACAGCAACACTTTTAATGCTCTGCATTGCGCTGCAGGAGCTGCCATCCTCACCTGTCACCCCAATCCTCTCCACTTCCTCCTTCACTACATCCGTGGATCTTCTCTGTAGTCTTTCTCTTTTTTCCTGCCAGACAGCTCCATATTTGACATCCTTTGACTTCTTGGACTTTCCGAGTAGCAAATCTGACTTAAGGGGGAAATTCCTGTTGAAATTCCAACTCGGAGCTCCAGATATCTTCATAACTATAACTTGAGATAATATTATCTAGCATTTAACATGAGCTTACTCATAAATTATGAAGCACAACAGCAGCCACCACATCTGAGATATTTAAAAAAGCCAATATGAGTGGACGGGTCGATAGTGTGACAGGATTGAAACTTAAATGTGTTTTTCTACTCTAAATTCAACATTTTGCTGCTGTTTCATCAAACAGTAACCATGCCAGTGCAGACATACTCATCTCGCCCTCACACACACACACACACACACACACACACACACACACACACACACACACACACACACACACACACACGCACACATCACTCCTCATCCTCCTCCCTGCTCTGCTGTTTTGTTGTTGTCACGTGACTAAGCTGCCTCAAGCAGACACAAGCTCGCTGCAGTGCATGAGAAATGGAGATATTCTATGGCTAGTAGTGAAAATGATGTTTCATCAACACAAGCACACTTTCCAGGTAAGCACATTTAAATTCCAGGTCTTCAAGAATGTTTCAATTTTATTTGTCACATACACAGTTATAGAAGTATATCGTACAGTGAAGTGCTCAGACTGACTGTACAAGTAAAGAGGAAGACATAATAAAGATGAATTCAAATAACTTTTTGAATAATAGCTATCTAATATAAATAACTAGAAGGGCAACCACGGTCTAGGGGTGAGTACTGGGTAGCTGAGTAACTTGTGGGGTGGGGCAGCCAACAAGTGTTCCCATCAAGCAACCAAGTATTAGTGACAGTGTATTGGTATAACTGTTACATGGAAACATGGAAACTGTTATGGAAGGACAGAAATACATTGTTTTTGTCCATGTGTACTGGTGTTTTTCTTGTATTTCTTCAGCCACCCTCACCAGTAGCAGTCACGTTCCCCTGTAACAGTTCCAGTGAAGGAAGTCTTAGAGGACAGAGCATTTATTTGCCTTCTTTTTGATGGGTGAAGGGCACAGGACAGCCCGAACGACTTCATCAAACACAGTTTTAACGCCACGTTGCGTCAGGGCTGAGCACTCCAGGTACTGGACAGAACCTAAGGACGGGAAAAAGAAGGCAGCTGGTTTATTACTGGAATCTGCTGTCTTCCATGAATTATAATTAACCATTTAAAAAAGTATCAGAGATAACTGAAGCCATTACCAATCTCTTTGGACAGGGCCACTCCTTGAGAATAAGTAATTGGAGAGATTTTATTCTTCTTCAGCTTCTCCAGGGTGTCCTTGTCATCTCTCAGGTCCAGTTTGGTGCCTACGAGGATTATGGGAGTGTTGGGACAATGGTGTCTCACCTCATGGCACCACTACACAGAGATAACATTTACAATTTAGGGATATAATGTTTTAGATCGTTCAGTGTTATCTTGAACACTTTATTTTATCAGTGCTGCAACTAATTGCCATTTGCATGAGAAGCCTGCTAAAGATGCAAACCAAGAATCCCAGCTGTGCACAAAAACTAGAATAACCAGATTTTCCAATATTTCCAGTCTTTGTTATCCTAACTTCTGTAAAGATCTCTCAAAACTATCTCTGAAAATGTAATTCAGTAAACACTTTTTGATGGAACTGCAAATAAACAATGCACCATTTTGCCCCAAATCCTGATCCAGTAAAACTCTTGGCTATAAGGGGGAAACCTCTGCGCAGCCAAACACACCTAGAGTAGGGGTGTGACTTGTGCCATCAGCCAGTGACATTTGCCCACTTGGTGATATGAGTGACTTTTCTGTCTGCTGTTTGGATTGTGACTAATTGACGGTTTCTTGTAAACCTAGTGGAAGTCCTTTTTTGGGGGGGTAAATATTTATCTATTTGGTTCATTACTAAGCTACAATAATTCAAAGAATAGGCAAAGTTTGACATCTTCAAGTTCAAAATTTATAGAAAACAAACAAAACTTGGTCTTGTTTGGTGTTGGTCTCTTACACCCTTTCCAATGGAAAGTGGTTATACCGCACATGGTGTTAAACTTAAGTGGGAAACAAGTGTGACACACTGACAAATGTGTCTAATATCAAGCTAAATAATATGTAGACCAGGTCCTCTGCCAGATCTCCCAACACACCCTCACACATTGGGTAAGAATTTGATGACAAATTCTTAAGCATAAGAATTTGCTTAAGTTTATCTTAAGATAAACATTTGTCAGCTGTCTCCACTTTCCTGTGTTCCTTTCATTTTATGACAAGTTGGAATCTGTACTATAATTACCTACACAACTTCCTGTTAGTTACAACTTTACTTTCCATCATATTAGGATCTTTCAGGAACTGTAGCTGCATTTTCCCAATGAGCTTATTGATTAGTTTTCCATCTACAATTGCTTGTGCCTGTTTGGCAGCACAGGCATGAAATGAATGAACAACATGTCGACTACTCACCTTATGACGAACGTTTTCATACGAGGCAGGCATCACGAGTGAAAAGCAGATGAGAAACACATTCTGGTAAGACAGAAATACCGAAGTAATCACTGCCTGTAACAACCACTTCCTGTTAAGAAGGGTTTTTGAGTTTTATGCCAAATCTTTAGCTAATAGCTCTTTGGAAATCACCTTGTTTGTGCAGAAATACTTTTTTAAATGTCTGTTAAATTGTTACGTTTGAGATTTTTAGTCAATTCAACTAAAGAAATGGGAATAAATAATGTTTTTGCAACAGGTTTATAGTAACAAAGTGCTAGAAAACACAATTAAAAATCTGTCGACATAACAGTGGTTCATCCCTCAGCTTAAGTTCGTTTTTATACATGATTTTTAAATGGGTTAATTAAATAAGTAAATAAACACTGTAGAACTATTGCTCAAGAAGACTTAGAAGTGAGATATCAGGAAATGAGGGGAGACTTTTGCACAATAATGTAAGTGAACTATAGCACAACATTGAGTGATTGCTGACAATCAGAACGTAATCATGTTTTTGTTGTGGTTGTTGTACCGTCTCTGGGTAGGAAAGGGGGCGGAGTCTGTCGTAGTCTTCTTGTCCTGCTGTATCCCAAAGGCCCAGGTTCACTGACTTCCCATCCACCATAACATTGGTGGAGTAGTTGTCGAACCTGATAGAAAATGAAGTGCGTAGAAGCTAAACCTTCAGGCTTAATATAAACTGGTAAAACATTACCTCTACTAAAATAAAAAACAGGAGAACAAGGGAAATCGATTGATTTATTGTTTCATTATTCCACTCCTATGATTCTAAAATCCTCTGCAAGGCTAATTTTAATATAAAAAATTCACACGATGTCAAGCGATGCCAAGCATGATTGTGTAAGGATTGTGCAGGAGGATGAAAAACCAATTACTGACTTACACAGAGGGGATTTCCTCTCCGGGAAAGGCATTGGTGGTGTAGCCGATGAGCAGACAGGTCTTACCCACTGCTCTGGAATGAAGAAGAGGCTGGATTAGCATTTATTGAAAGAAGGCAAAAAACTCACCAAAAGTTGTTACTGTTCATCTGGACGTAGCGTTTTCAGCGGGAGAAACGTTTCGTCACTCATCCAAGTGACTTCTTCAGTCTTTTATACGTTTTCCCCAAGCTTATAAACACTCTGTGAATGGCCACTGATCAATGATCATGTAGTTAGTTAGGATTATGTGTTAACTAATTATTTCCACAATAATTAGTTAAATAAAATAAATAAATAAATAAATAAAACAAACCCACAATTCAGTGGGTTCCACACTGAACTTAGAGGAAAGAAAAGTATTGATCCTATTGCGCTAGTATCAGTCCAATACCAATAACAGAGTAGGTATCGATATTATCGATGTATGTCTTTCTAATCTTTCGCTGAGTGAAGTTAGCTCTTTCTTTTCTCCCTGTGAAATACAACAGCTGGACCTTTAACTAGCAACACACTTTGAGTCAAACTGCACATAAAAAGTTTGTGTGTTTGCTGATGTTTGCTGAGCTGATAGAAACGTTGCATTTGAAATGATCTGCTAAATAAGAAAAATATTACTCCCTTTATGCTCTCTCGTCTTCTGTAGGGCTAGTTAGATGCTGAAGTAACTAACGGACATTAAAAAGCAAAAAACTTCGGCTCCCGACTTCACCACTTCACACGGTTTTGCCTTATATTCATCTCATTTTATGCGACATTCCGTGGTGATTAATTGCCTTTAATGTGTCAGCATCGAGTTTGAAATTGCAGCATCGCTAACCACCTGTAAAATATCAATATTAACTACTTATATGAAATGAACTCACCCGTCTCCAACGACAACACACTTAATGGGTTGCATTGTGCTGTAGCAGCTGGAGAAATGCTGTTAGCCCGGGAGCCAGCCAACAACAGCTCATTCTCATCATGCTGCCTTGCTTTAACCTTGAAAGTTGGATGCTGGTGCTGCGCTGGGAATGTCGTCCGCGTTCCAGTGCTCGGAAAACAGGTTTTTTTTTGCACCATGGTGGAGGCCTCCGCCTATCAGGAGCTACGACAAAGCAAAGCATGTTTTTCGTTGTTGTTGCTGTTGTAACATATTCCTGGATAGAGCCCGCTCGATCATAAGTACACATCAGGTGGTACTAGAGACTTCAAGTATTACAGTTTTGTTATATACTGTTTGCACGCACTGTTGTCACCTCGAGTCACAAGTCGGGATTGGTGGGACTTCTCCCACTTTCTTCCTTCGTCTGTTTCCTTTAAAGGTCTCCATCTGTCCCCACACCTTGCATCCTCTCCTGTCACCCCAACCGTCTGCATGTCCTGCTTCGCTACATCTACGGATCTTCTCTGTGGTCTTCCTCTTTTCCTCCTGCCAGACAGCTCCATATTCAGCATCCTTTGACTTCTCGGACTTTCCAAGTGGAAAATCCGAATTTAAAGAGAATTCCAGTTGAAACTCCCTTTTGGAGGAGCTCCAGATAACGTCATAACTTTTAATGCGAGTTGACTCATAAACTTCCTGGATATATTCCCATATTTCACGGGCTGCTCCGGAAGTAGCAGCAGCAACCGCTTCTGAGGTTTAAAAAATTTGCCGCGCTTGTATTGTTTTTGTTTCAACTGTGTAACAGTGTTATTATTCCTCCGATAAGGCAAGTCTCTTAATGAACCTTTCGGGCTTTCGTCCACACTTACAGTCATATGCTCATACAAGATTTTATTGGCTTTTTTTTTAAGTGAGGTAATTGAAAACGGATGGTGTCAGATTAACAAAGTGAGTGAGTCTAACTTCTGTGTAAACAGGTTATGGCACATGAAAAGTGGAGGCAACAAAACTTCACAGATGGTTACTTCAAGCTCTTTGTTGACAGCAAGGTGACACGACTGCCTTCATAAAGACAAACTGAAGTTTGTTAGGTGCTAAATATGGTGGAGCTGAATGAACAGCAGCAGGCGGTCAGGTGTGTGTTAAACCTTTGAGATGACAGAGCAAAGGTTTTGAAGTTTTTTTTACTTGTAAAAGCTTGAAATACACACACACATATAGTCAAAACTTTCAAAAAATTTTCAGAAGAATACAAACGATTCTTTGGTCAGTTCCAACTTAAAAAAGTGTGTACCTTTATTAAATAAAATCTCAACAAACTACATTGTATCATATACTTTCTTTTGCATATACAGGGAGTGCAGAATTATTAGGCAAATGAGTATTTTGTCCACATCATCCTCTTCATGCATGTTGTCTTACTCCAAGCTGTATAGGCTCCAAAGCCTACTACCAATTAAGCATATTAGGTGATGTGCATCTTTGTAATGAGAAGGGGTGTGGTCTAATGACATCAACACCCTATATCAGGTGTGCATAATTATTAGGCAACTTCCTTTCCTTTGGCAAAATGGGTCAAAAGAAGGACTTGACAGGCTCAGAAAAGTCAAAAATAGTGAGATATCTTGCAGAGGGATGCAGCAGTCTCAAAATTGCAAAGCTTCTGAAGCGTGATCATTGAACAATCAAGCGTTTCATTCAAAATAGTCAACAGGGTCGCAAGAAGCGTGTGGAAAAACCAAGGTGCAAAATAACTGCCCATGAACTGAGAAAAGTCAAGCGTGCAGCTTCCAAGATGCCACTTGCCACCAGTTTGGCCATATTTCAGAGCTGCAACATCACTGGAGTGCCCAAAAGCACAAGGTGTGCAATACTCAGAGACATGGCCAAGGTAAGAAAGGCTGAAAGACGACCACCACTGAACAAGACACACAAGCTGAAACGTCAAGACTGGGCCAAGAAATATCTCGAGACTGGTTTTTCTAAGGTTTTATGGACTGATGAAATGAGAGTGAGTCTTGATGGGCCAGATGGATGGGCCCGTGGCTGGATTGGTAAAGGGCAGAGAGCTCCAGTCCGACTCAGACGCCAGCAAGGTGGAGGTGGAGTACTGGTTTGGGCTGGTATCATCAAAGATGAGCTTGTGGGGCCTTTTCGGGTTGAGGTTGGTGTCAAGCTCAACTCCCAGTCCTACTGCCAGTTTCTGGAAGACACCTTCTTCAAGCAGTGGTACAGGAAGAAGTCTGCATCCTTCAAGAAAAACATGATTTTCATGCAGGACAATGCTCCATCACACGCGTCCAAGTACTCCACAGCGTGGCTGGCAAGAAAGGGTATAAAAGAACAAAAACTAATGACATGGCCTCCTTGTTCACCTGATCTGAACCCCATTGAGAACCTGTGGTCCATCATCAAATGTGAGATTTACAAGGAGGGACAACAGTACACCTCTCTGAACAGTGTCTGGGAGGCTGTGGTTGCTGCTGCACGCAATGTTGATGGTGAACAGATCAAAACACTGACAGGATCCATGGATGGCAGGCTTTTGAGTGTCCTTGCAAAGAAAGGTGGCTATATTGGTCGCTGATTTGTTTTTGTTTTGTTTTTGAATGTCAGAAACATATATTTGTGAATGTGGAGATGTTATATTGGTTTCACTGGTAAAAATAAATAATTGAAATGGGTATATATTTGTTTTTTGTTAAGTTGCCTAATAATTATGCACAGTAATAGTCACCTGCACACACAGATATCCCCCTAAAATAGCTAAAACTAAAAACAAACTAAAAACTACTTCCAAAAACATTCAGCTTTGATATTAATGAGTTTTTTGGGTTCATTGAGAACATGGTTGTTGTTCAATAATAAAATTATTCCTCAAAAATACAACTTGCCTAATAATTCTGCACTCCCTGTAGACTCTTGGTGTGGATTTGAATGGTTGCCTCCAAGTTAGATAAAGTTCCTTCCATATATTTTCTGTCACTTGTCCAGACCTCCCACCCCAAAGCTACCTCCTCAGGCTTATCTGTGGGGAACACCTAGGCATTTTCAAGCCGGCCAAGAAATGCAATCTCTTCAGTGTGTCCTGGATCTACTCCAAGGAAGTACATCCCTGGAAGACTTTGTCCACGAGGCACCCTGGAGGCATCTTAGTCAGGTTGCCTTAACTACCTCAGTTGACTCCTTTTGATGTAGAGGAGTGGCAGCTTTACTCTGAGTCACTCCCAAAGGACTAAACTCTGCACACTATCTCTAAGGGTGAGGCTAGCCTTCAAAGAAAGCTCATTTCTGCTGCTAAAATCTGAAATCTCATTCTTTCAGTCACTACGCAAGCTTGTGACGATAGGTGAAGGCAGGGACACAGAATAGTAAATCAGCAGCTTTGCTTTCATGCTCAGCTCTCTTCACTACAACAGACAGGTACAGTGTCCATATCTGCAGACACTTCACCCATTATGTGACATTTCCAAAATTTCCACTCTTTAACATGTCAGGATCCTTCAGGCAATATTACTGTATTTTTCTATTATTTATCAGGTTTCCATCTACAGAACAGGCATAAAATGAGTAAACATCATGGTACTGACACTGAGAGCTGGACTAGTAAAACCTAAACAAGCTAACCCCATAAAAAAATCTTTCCATAATACAGCCACTGCTCACCTTATGACGGACGTTTTCATACGAGGTACAACACACAAGCGAAAAGCAGATAAGAAAAATGTCCTGGTAAGACAAAGAAACAAAGCAGTCAGAACCTAAGCTCTTTGTATTTTGCAAAAAAATTGGTGCAGCAATTTATTTAAATGTGCATGCATTCACTTGTGGAGTTTACATACTCTGATTATGAACATGACTGTCATGGTAATTTGGGGCTTTTAGTATTTCTTGGAACTGTTATTTTCCAAAGTGGAATGACTGTACAGCATACGTCTTTGGATACTGGCTGTCTTTTCTTATATTCCCCATCAAGGGGATCCCACACTGCTTTAATAATGTTCTGTCAGGAAAGGTTTCTTGACAATCGCCCTTTAACTGAGGTAATTTCTGATGAGGCATTGGTGAATGGCCGATGGATCATCCCTTGAGTTAGGTGCCTTTTTTATTCCTGAATGATTCACGAGTCAGTGTTAAATGGCTTAAGATATAGCCAAACTACAAAAAAAGAAACATTTCTCTAAAGAAATGAGGCAAGGCTCAAGTACGGTTCGAGCCCCGGCTTGGACAGTCTCGGTCGTTGTGTCCTTGGGCAAGACACTTCACCTGTTGCCTACTGGTGGTGGTCAGAGGGCCCGGTGGCGCCAGTGTCTGGCAGCCTCGCCTCTGTCAGGGTGGCTGTGGTTACAATGTAGCTTGGCATCACCAGTGTGTGAATGTGTGTGTGAATAGGTGGATGACTGGATATGTAAACCGCTTTGGGGTCCTTAGGGACTAGTAAAGCGCTATATAAATACAGGCCAGTTTTACTGTAAGTGAACTTTAACACAGCATTGTGATCTTTTTTTTGTATGTGATCTTTTTTTTGTACCGTCTGTGAGTAAGAAAGTGGGCGAAGTTTGTCATAGTCTGCTTGTCCTGCCGTATCCCAGAGAGCCAGGGTCACTGGGTTCCCATCCACCATAACATTGGAAGAGTAGTGGTCGAACCTGACAGAAGTGATGAAGTGTGAATGAGCTAAACTTAGTTTAATATAAACTGTTAAAACATTACCTCTACTAAAATTTAAAAAACAAAAGAGACACAGAACCTAAATGGAAATCAACCTTTCCTCTTATTTATTTTGCCCTTTAGCGGCTTCTGCTCTCTCTAAAGAAATATTCACTCATTTTTTAAATCTAACTGAACCAAAAGCCTGTGTATCATCCCACAGTTACAGTAATGAGGATGCACTTTCCACAGCTGGAACAGAATCAGATTAGGTGGAGTTTCCTCATAACTTTCTGTAACACATATTTTTCTTGGCTAGTTACACTCTCGACCTGTCCAGGATGTACCCCACCTCTTGACCTATGACAGCTGGGATTGGCTCCAGCCCTGATAAGGATAAACAGAAGTGGATGGATGGATGGATGGATGGATGGATGGATGGATGGATGGATAGTTAGAGTGAACTGCTGTGATTGTTGCCTCTTCCACAAGCCAAGCTCTCACATTATATGATTCTGCAACATGATCCCAGCTTGATCATGAAGTGAAGAGGATGATTGATTACTGACTGCTATTTTTGCATAAATAAATAAATGTTCACTGCACTGCACTTTTGGATACTCACACGGAGGGGATTTCCTCTCCCGGAAAGGCATTGGTGGTGTAGCTGGTGAGCAGACAGGTCTTACCCACTCCTCTGTAAGGGAGAAGAGGCTGGATTAGCATTTATTGGGGAAAGGAAAAAAAAAACCAATCATAGGTATGACCTGAGGAGACTGCACCTTTTGCATGGCTGGGGTCAGGTCAGTACCAGTTGTGTTACTTTTCTAAATCCCTGATCGATCTAATCATTTGGAATGTGCAATGCCTTGAAACAGTATTTGTACACCCTGAACTTTTCCACAATTTGCCATGTTACAATGACAAAATGAAAGGGATTTTATGTGATATACCAGCAAAAAGTAGTGCGAAATTGCTTTCATAGTATTCTACATAATATTGTACATTTAAAAATATCTTAATCTAACATACAATGTGTCATAATAGAATTTTCCATTCTGAAAACACCATCACCAAAACAAAGGAATCCATCAGACATAGTACTACACGTTGCTGTGTTTGTGTCTACAAAGTGTTACTACATGAGACAACCTAGAAAATAATGTAAAAACCACAACAGCATAAAATGCTGTCGATTTAAAAACTAATAAATAAATAAATATTCCTCTATATTCTCAAGAAAACTTCCTGCTTTGATTATTTTTCTGCTGATGCTTCTCCTCCTTTATTAAGTTAAACTGTAGTTTTTCCCCTGAAACAGCGCTGCTTAGTGGCTTCATGAAAGCTGAGGTGGAACGGGATCAGGTGTTCCCAGCACTGTCGTCTATCGCTTTCCCTTTCAGTACTGAGTGAAGCACTTTTGAAAGTGAAAGTCAGTTTGTGGATTTAACGTTTGAGCACACTGTTTGGAGATGCAGTGCTAAAAATCAGAGGCTGGGATGCTGAAAATAAAAATGGTGGATCAGAAATTGTTTAGCATATTTATTATTATTTTTGTTCCAAAAAATAAAAATAAAATAAAATAAATAAAAGATATAGCATCCAAAATTGTAGCCTCCCCCCTATCAAGTTTGAAATTATGATATCATGAAAACACCAAACCTTTAGCTAATGTTATATTTAAAGGTAAAAATCAGGTTTAAAACATGAACTAATACCGATTAAATAAACGTACGACAACGCATTTAACGGTAGCCCGAGAGCCAGCTAATCCCAGATCGATGCTCATCATGCTGCTTTCCTTTTAACCGGATGGTCGGAGCGATCAGCACTCATCAAGTCGAGGTCAAGCCAGACGCACCTTGAATTTTCCTGCTCCTCTATTCTTAATATTACGGTACTGGTGCCGTCCAGAAATCCAGAAACCCACTGAAAGACGTCTTTATCCTGTAGCTTTGAATCAGTTTTCATTTTATTTGCAAAAATAAACCTTTACCTTGTGATTAATAAGTAATACAAGTTATTATAATAACGTATTAGACATACATGACAAATTATAAAGCTGTTTTAACAGGATATTTAATATTGCGACATTGAAGAAATATTTCAGTAAATTTTCATTCACGTCTCCCAGCTCACAGTTAAGTGTCATATAACTAAAATAAAACAACACAAAAATAAAAGTCCGTAAATACTCCATCTAATCAATTTATATACAGTATTATTGTATTGCTTCCATAATATTGCACATTTAGAAACATTGTAGTGTTGCATATAATTTGTTATAATGTTATATAATTTTCCATAATCAATAATTCTAATTAAACATTTGTAATTTATATTCTAGGGTCTTACACGTTGAGACAACAGTTGGTGTGGATTGGATCTATATATATGGAATTGAATTGAATAGTTCTGGTGATGTATTAGTTTCACTGGACTGCTATTCAGGTTTACCCCAATGACTCTAGAGTACTGTACAGTCATTGGTTTACCATGACTCTACATGTGGCGAGTCTTACCTCATATCTGTACAGTTTTAGAAAAAATTAAAAAATTAAAAAAAGCAAAGTTCACTCATATTACATTATCATATGTATAATACTCTCAAATTTATTACTTTTAGAGATGATTGAACAAATCCACTATTCCAGTTAATGGCACCTCAGAGAACTGTATATGGCTTGATAAAATAAATAGCTAAAAACAGGAAAAGTCCACTCAAATTACATAGTAATATGTGTAATACTACCAGTTGTGAACTGTAATTACAGTAGTTTTCTTTATAAAAGAATAATTTCAACAGATACCTACAAGAATAATAATAATAATAATGATGATGATGCACTGGACCAATTCTGCAAAAAATTACCTTTCCACATTCATAATTTTGCATTTTTTTTGACGTCCTCACTGGACTTTTTACTTTTCCCCAGAATCTCCATGATTTTTCATTTTAGATTACTAAAACATTTGATTAAATGAAAAGTTATACAGTATGAGAAGATATATCTTAACTATAGTTACCTGTGCTGGTTAGAGTTAGTGTCAGCTTTCATGGGAATAGAGTGAAAGCTTTGTGTCACAATGTAAGGAACTGCAGGAATTATTGTTTTGATTGGGTTTTTATCAATATCATCAAATACAACCCCAATTCCAAAAACTATGAGAAGCTCTGAAACGCAATTAAAAAGAATGCAATTACCCGCAGGCTTTTAAAAACACTTTTTAATTCAAAATAGAGCAGAGAAAGAAAAAGATAAAATAATTTCCAAACGCATCGCTGAAAAAATAGGAGTTAAAAAAAAAAAGCATTAAAATCGCTTTATAATTTATTGCGTATTTATTTATTTATTGCGTATGTATAATTTATTGTATTTATGTAACAGAACCTGTTACTTCCACAAATAAAATGAAAAAACAATTTAAAAGTTGCAGGATAAAGACTTCGTGCTGTTCTTTCTCAGAGTATCTGGATCAATCGGTACTCGTATATACCGAACTTCACGGCAACTTCTTAGACGACAAAAGAACAAAACAAAAACACTTAAAAACACTGGTGTGGATTCTGAAGCCGGGATTGTTGGGAAGCGTCCGACTTTCTTTTTCTTCTTTCCCTTTAGGGGTCGCCGTCGCTCTGCACCTCTTCTGTATCTCCCTCTGTCAACCCAACCCTCCAAACCAGTTCAAATGTTTTGCTATTCCGACTTTCCGAGTGGGGAGTCCGACTTGAAGGAGAATTCCAGATTAAAATTCCGACTCGCGATTCGGGATAATTTCTTAACTTTAACTGGATCACTTTATTTAGCAGTTTAACCCGATGTTATTCAGAAGATCCCTCCCTACATTCCCACGCCTTCGTGGGTTGTTCTGGAAGCTATGAAGCAAAACAGCTGTCACCACTCCTAAGGGAAAATAAAAAAAATAAAACAAAATAAAAATGAAGTTAGCCTGCACCACCAGCAGATGGTGCATCCGGTGCCCTGGGGCCAGACGCCCAGACAAACTCTGGGCATGTGAAACATCCTAAAAACAAACCATATATGCAGCTGAAACAATGTATTATAATGTAATACATGTTTATCTTGGTTCTTTAAAAGAAATAACACGCTGAATGAGGAAATGACGTAATTTGTGCATTCCTATTCATTTCTTTGGACTTTCGCGTCAGGCAAAATAGGATTTGAAAGATCTCTCGGGCTTTTTCTTGGTAATTTACTCTAAAATTCGAATACGTTTATTGATGCAGTAAAACAATATTGTGGTTTAATCGGTTTGAATCCATGTGAGTTTTTACACACGCAACATAAACTTAATGGGTGGCATTTTTGTCAAATAATCAAAAGATTCAGGCTCATCCAAGCAAAGTAATTACATCAGTTGTTGCTGAATTTAATCGGTATGACTGTGAAGGTTTTATTAATGTTCAAAATAGCTAATTTCTTACTTTATGACCTGATGTTTGCGTCTTGTATTTGTTTACTCTAGTCAGAGCTTCCTTCTCATGCATCCCTTGCCAGTTTGCTTGTTGCCTGGTTTTAACCAAGTAATTTTTGGTCATTATTCTTTTGATACAGGAGGTCTATTAATAGGGTTTTCTGGCTTTGCTCATCTGTACTCTACATTTACAACTTTATATAATTTTTTTTAATATCTTTTATCATTTAATAAACACAAATAATTAAAAACTAAACTTTCCCAATGGGAAACTTTTTCAAATGAAAGATCTAAAATACAACACAGTAACTACAACATTAATTAGTTATTTCTTTATTTACTTGCATTCATATTTATTTATTTATATTAAAAGATTTGTTGTTATCTGTTAGAAACAAGATGAATTTTAACTGAGTTTAAAGGAACTAACAGCTTAATACGTACAGCTACCTAAAACTAAAGCAATCTACCGTAATACAATCAAACCTTCACGAATGGTGACTCTGTTTGCGACTATTGTAATTTCTAGACAGGCAGTCAACAAAGTGCCCTGGCCAGGCATTAAAAGTGATTTAATCCATTAAAAGACACCACATCAACATTTTAATTGAGATTTAAAAATCTCAAGTATCCCAGTATCTACTAAAATGTCCTGTAAAAATGGTCTGGTGAAAGGACTGGAATGAAAATAAGCAAATATCCAAAGGCAAATATTTAAAGACCAATAGAAACCCTAAAGAACTTTTTTTTAATATAACATTAAACATGCTGGACTGTTGGGCTGTTTTAACTGAAGTATTTTGCCAGTTGAGTATGGCAATAATCTTCCATTGAGTAAACTGCACTTGGATCCCTTTTGTTTCGGATCAAAGGAAAACGAGCAGAGCAGAGTCTGTTTTACAGGAATTTATTGGCTTTTTCAAAAAGTGACAATAGCTTTTGTCCATAAAACTAAAGAGTCACAACATTGGCTTGAATTAAAGCACAGCTTGGAGTCTGAATACAATACCGATGAGCAACATGTACTTAACCCCTGATCTAGTAGTTCAAATACATTTTGTAAATAGGCAAAAAATATAACTGTAGCAAATTCTAATCTTAGTTTTCAGTATATGATACATGTACATGCTATCAGCATTAATTACAAAAAGCTAGGATTGTGGGGAGATTAAAGTAGCATTAACTGCAGAGGTAATAAACAAAAGATATTCATAGTGTTAGTTTAACAATACAGTGAGTGAGTCTAACTTCTGTGAAGAAAGATACAAAATAGTCAAATCACATGATTATAACAAAAAGATGAGTACACTGTATACTACACCATAACCGACAGTAGCTTTGTTACTGTTATTAGCAGGCATAAATGCTCTTTTAGTGACATTGCTTAGCCAGTAGTGATGCTAAAAATAAAAATAACATATAAATCAAATGTGCTCCACAAAAAGGTTTCGGATAAATGCCCACAGAGCATTAAAGGCTCTCTTGTTCCCCATCACCAAAACACCTGAATATTTCTCTTCCAAATACAAAAATCAAGTTTTCAGCTTCGCACTCCTGGGCAGCCATACAGTCGAGACACTTCTAGGGGGAATATTGCAAAGAGGAAAGAAAAAAAGATACCACAAACACAACGGGTCCAATTGGAGCCAAATGCACAAAATACTGGAGATTTTTCAGGGATTCGTAGCACTGTTGGTGTCAGCAGACCTTTTCCCCCAGACTCAATTTTTTCTCTGTGCTTCAGGCTTCATTCGATCCATAAGAATGAATTAACATGAATCATGTTAGGGCCAAAATTTAATTACTGGCAAAAAGGTTATGGTACATAAAAAAATGGAGGCAATTAAATTTCACAGATTGTTACTTCAAGGTGTTTGTTGATAGCAAGGAGTGACGACTGCCTTCATAAAGAGAAAGTGAAGTTTTTGACTTTTAAATGGTTGATATAAACAGCAGGGAAACAGCAGCAGACTGTCAGCTGTGTTTTAAAGGTTTGAGACGACAGAACAAAGGATTTCTTTTCGGCTAAAATACAGCATGTGTGCAGAGTGTATTTGGCAAAATTTCTTCCACTTCAAACAAACTACCAAGACTGTAAACAAAAAACAAACCAAAAAACTGGACAACCAGTGGAAGAAAAAGTTGAAGACATTCCACGGTCCGTTCTACAAAACATCCAATCCGTTTTAGAAGGCCTCAAGAAATTCAGTCTCGTCTATACAGTATACATTGTTAGGAAATAACTAGGGTCTAAAATAGTCCACACTCTTTTACCCTAAACCTGACCCTATGTTGGAGTTTTCATGGAAACGGTTGGTATAACTGTTGCAGCTACACATATAGAAGGACAGAATCTGAAATACATTGTTTTTGTGTGTCTGTGTGTGTGTGTGTATACTGGTGTGTTTCTCCTGTGTCGTTAGCCACCCTCACCACTAGCGGTCATGCTCCCCTGTAACTGTTCCAGTGAAGGAAGTCTTAGAGGAGAGAGCACTTCTTCCCCTTCTTTTTCATAGGTGGAGGGCACAGGACGGCCCGGATGGCCTCATCGAACACAGTTTTAAGGCCACGCTGAGTCAGGGCTGAACACTCCAGGTACTTTACAGAGCCTGAAGACAGGAAACAGAAAGGCATTGGTTTATTATTTGAATCTGTCTTCCATGACCATTTACAAGAAAAGGATCAGTGACAACTGAAGCCATTACCAATCTCTTTGGCCATGGCCAGTCCTTGGGGATAGGTAATGGGAGAGAGTTTCTTCTCCTTAAGCTTCTCCATGGTATCCTTGTCATCTCTCAGATCCAGTTTGGTGCCCACGAGGATTATTGGAGTGTTGGGACAATGGTGTCTCACCTCAGGATACCACTGCACAGACACAGGAGTTACAAGTTAGTGGTGTAAATATTCAGATCAGTCAGTGTCATCTTTAACACTTTATGTTATCAGAGCTCCGACTTATTACCATTTTTAATCAAGTGAAAGTTTTCTCTGCTCATCCAAACTCATATAGGGCCTTTCTGTGTGGCATCTGCATGGTCTCATCATGCCTACGAGGGTTTCCTCCCACACTTAAAAGGCACATACGTTGGCATAAGTGGTGATTCCCAACTGTCTGTAGATGATGTGAGTTTGAATAGTTAACTTTAAGCCCTGTCACTGCGCCTGTGTCCAGACGTTAAACTCAGCCCACTCTACAGATAATGACAGAATACTCAGAGTGACTTTATGACATCTTGAATAAACAAATACATATTACCACAAAAAAACAAAGGTGCAATTTAAGGGGGAAGGCAGAATTAACACAACTGTCAAGCTGTGTGTCACCAAGAGGAAGAGTGAAACAGCCAAGGCTTGCTTCTTATCAGCACAAATGAGGCTTAATGTTTGCTTTCTAAACCGTTTACTTTGCTCCCGTCCACTCTGAAAACTCTGGACAAAGCAGTAGGTTAGCATTGCTAAGCTAAAATGACTTTGGATTAAAGCAAATGTGTTGGTCGCTTAGACCCCTTCCCAATGGAAACCGGCTAGTGTGGACCTGGTGCGAACTTAAGATGGTAAAACGGGTGACAAGTTGATAAATGTGTTTAGAGTAAGGCCTAATCCCATGACAAGCCTAGAGATAAATAGGTTGTAAAATCACCAGCAGTACATTCATTATGTGGACTTATGCTTATTTCCAATTCTTTAATTTAAGTGTATCATTTTCTTTTTTCACCAACTCCTGAAAAACTGTCTCTTCAGCTCATAAATACTCAGATATTTTCATCAGCTTGTTGCAACCAGCGTGTCTGTTGTTTAGTGTGGAGCGGGCAGTGTAAAGTGGGTTTACAGCTACCCACAGCATCCACATTTACCATATACTGCAAGAGAAGTGAAAGTGAACCAAGACAGTAAAGCTGTGGGCAAGAAAAGCAACACAATGTTGCTGTGTGAAGCTGAGGGGAACTGCAGAGTCAGATAGTAATTTCCTGTGGTTTATCATTCCCTTTGCACTAAAGTAATCATATGACTCATGGCATATATAGTGAGGTTTGTCACACTGCTTCAGCTTGTTTGTGTAAAAATATCCACAATGTTGAGCAAATGTATCTGTAGTCCAGCCTCCATGTTATTGGTCCGTTAACTATTTTTAGACCAGCAAGGAGCACAAAGATCGTTGACTTTCATACAGTGGTTTAATGCAAGGAGCAAATTCTCAAAGGTAAAGGTTAACTGATAACATTTACAAATTATTTTAATCAAAATCAACAGATTAACGTCAATCTGCTCCTTTGTCTCACAATAAACACACTGCTGAAAAACAGACCCTAAAGATGGACAAACAGCACAACATATTGACAGTAGGGCTGGGCTATATCATACCGTTCACGGTAATACCAGTGTAATGTTGGGCAACGATAGGAAAATTAAATATCGCGATGAATATGGATAAAACGCGCTTGCGCAGTGCCTTTGTTTACATACGCACATGGCAGCGACGCAGAATGAGAAGAGCGAAAGTGGATCGTTAAATGAAACGGATGAACCAGAGTTGGTTTGTAAAAATGCTGCAACTTCAGTGGTGTGGAACTGGTTTGGTTTTCGTCCGTCAGATACACAACAAAGCTCTATTTTTGGTAGCGCATGCTAGCGGGCCGTCGTTATTTCCGTGTTGTTTGGAAAATACGGCACACTTAAAATCAATCCTTCGATTTTTCTGAAAATCGACAGTGCCCCTTATAATCCCGTGTGCCTTATGTATGAATTCTGGTTGCGTTTACTGACCTCGAAACGATTTTATGTGGTACACGGCGCTCGAAAATCTGTCAAATGTTTCAGTACGACTTTGCTAAGCTACGAACCCGCACCGCTTGATGGATTGTCGGAGCATTACGGCTATCGTAGGCAGGAGCCTCGCGGAGTGATACGAACTGTGCTTCAACATAATATTACCGTATTGTGTGTGTATAACCTCTTTTTAAGTTTTGTGGATATTATACATGATTATGCTGAGGATGTGTCGGCCAATTTCCACTGGAAATTTTGGTTTAACTGTCAGCAAGGAATTGCATTTGCACGGTTAATTTTTTTTATATAACTTTAATGCACTTAAAAAAGCTGCTTGTTTAAGTGAAAATACATTGACTTTCTTTTTTTTTTTTGCACTAATAAAGTTGAGGAGTTGTAAAGTCTTTTGTCTAGTGTCAATTATACCATCAGTTATATCGTTATCGTAAATTTTCAAATGTATATTGTGATAAATATTTTTGGTCATATCGCCCTGCTCTAATTGACAGCTATGCTTAGTTGACATACATACCATTGCACTGACTTCATCAAAAATTTAAAAAAAAGAAAAGGAAAAAAAAAGCTTCATATTCACAAAGTTCTTGCACATTACCCTAAATGGTAAGCTCAAGCTCAGATCAAGGTCTTCTCAGAAAATAAACTGATTTAGTTTAATTTGCTCACAAAAGGAAATGATTCTAGTTTATCTGTGTTAACTTTAAGCTGATGTAGACAAACTGTAGCAAACTTTCCTTGTGTGTCTCACATGAATAATAGGGATGTACTTCTGAAACCGAGAACATTGCACCGCGTTCCACCTTCCCGTACTGCGAAACACACACAAAGCGGGTAATGCCAATAACCAATAACCAAGGCACGCTAATCTGGTAAAGGCTGAACAATTTAAAGATAACCTGGGTAAAAGGTAAACAGGAAACGGAGCAAAATAACTGTTTTCTCCTCCTCAACTGAATGGGCCAATCTGAACAAAAGTGCACAATCATCACCACATACAGTGATTATTAACATCTAAATATGAAATGAATCATTAAAAAAAAAAAAAAAAAAATTTTCAATGTTTTTTGTTATTCAGCTCATCCAAAGGAAAAAACATGAGGTAGTGCCCCAGCTGTGATTTTGAAGAACTGCTACACCCTTGTTGGGGGGGGGGGGGGGGGGGGGGGTAGCAACAAGCAACATAGCAACAAGATCCAGCCTCACTGAGCCTTTCCAAAGTGTGGACTTGAAACTATACAGCAGTTTTTAAATTCTGTTGACAGACTGAGTAAAAGCAAACTTATAATGAAATAATGTAAGGCATGTTTTTCCTGAACGCTGTCGGCACATTTGATCCAAGAAGAAATGGTAAAACAGGATTTTATTTATTTTTTTATTTATATATATATATATATATATATATATATATATATATATATATATATATATATATATATATATATATATATATATATATATATATATATATATATATATATATATGACAACACGTGGCACTAAGAAGCGGGCAAATTTGAGCTGTTTGTGAAATATTTCCATTTGGAGTTGAAAGTTGCTGTGTAGTCTACACCCTTTTCTTGTTTTGTGCATCAGAAACAACTGCTAAATGTCACAGATGCTAGCTAAAAAGCCACCAAAGGCAGATTGCAATGTAAACGCTAACTCCACTAAGGGGTGGACTTATCGAAAGTTTTTCCTCATACAATGGTTAAAATTGCTTTATCGTAACCATCGAGTATAGATTGCCGTGGCAAAATTAAGCTGTCTGCATGTAATTCAGTGTCAGTTTTTATTCTCCCACATGCTGTGAATGCATCATTAATTTCCCCTCTTCCAACAGGAAACATTTCTACCAGGCACACTGCACTTCATATACTACCAGATAGGGAACAATATGGTGACAGCAGAAGTTTCAGACGAGCGAGGGTTTGGATTTCACAAGGAGGATGTCGAACAAAATGCAGTTATTTGCAAAACATGCTGTAAAACTATTGCCATGAAAGGTAACAGGACCAAGAATTTATTCCAAATCATCCACTGCAAAACTAAAAATGTTTTAAATTCGGCATGTCAGCATCTCTTCACACACCAAAGAAAGTGTTAAATAAACCAGCTGTGATACCTGTGACTGTTCTTGGTCAGTCGTTTTCAGTCACTATTTGTTCTGTAATTTGAGGTGACTACATTTTTTATTTTACAATTTCTATACGTTACGAGCACAAAACAGCACCTATTTAGTTTTAATTGTTTTATTTTTTCTTAACTATTGCTTTTTTGTAGCTATGATCTTTCGTTTGTAAAAGCCGAGTGTTGATGACAAAAAGACTTACTGTCGCAATATTGTCATTTATGAAAAAAGTCTGTGCAACTGATGTTTACAAAAAAAAAAAAAAAAAAAACCCAAAACATTAAAATAAAACATTTCAATTCATTCAGATTTTTTTGCATTAAAAGAAAACAAAATATTGAATTGTTGATTTGAATGAGCATACTTGTGCAATTTTAGGCATTATACGGTTGAAAATAACATCTGTTTCTGAAGGTTATTTAAACATACAGTGGAACCCCGACTTACGAATACCCCGTTTCACGAAATTCAAGTTACGAAGGCACTGAACGGCAATATGTCTGTCCGTGTTACAGCAAAACGCCCGAGTAACGAAATCCGCTGGCTCTGATTGGCTGAGCCTACAATGCCTTCCGAATCATGTGACAACCCCTTGGCTTCTGTACTTGCGCTTCGCTGTTCCACTTGAACGACGTATTGTTGTTCTAGTTAGCAATTAGCCTATAGCCTATCGTTCAGCATCGCCTCACTCAAAACCCGCAATGGGTGCTTCGACTTACCAAAATTTTCGGTTTACGAAAGACCCTCAGGAACGAATTAATTTTGTAAGTCGGGGTTCCACTGTATTGTCACATACATCATGTATTGTGATATAGCCAAAAAAATATTGTGACATTAGATTTTCCTAATATCACTCAGCCCCATCTCCAGCTGAACAACAGGAGGAGTGATACACTCTCCAAGTGTCATGCCTGTGATGTGCCCCTCCGTCTTGTGGTGAACAGGAACTATTTTTGGGGGCGGTACGAATAATTTGTGTGGCATTTTGTGTGTGATATGTTACGCTGTTGTTTGCTAAATTTGTATGTTTGTAGTTTTAGAAATGTGTTGTTTGTGGGTTTCACAACAAAATAACAAAACAAATCAAACTTTTTCCTACTCCACTTTATGTTTGTTGTGTGGTTTTGGGTCCATGTTAATACAGTGTGTCAAAATGAAATAACTGCTAGACATGGGGGATTGTGTCTTTTTTCCCCCCCAGCAGTTCAAAATGAGTTAAATGAGTTAAAAATAACCAATTATGTCCTTGAAGGGTATAATGCCAAGCAAGGACAAAAGTTTCACAATGAACAAAGTTTTATTAAGCTGAAACTCTTAATTTCATCTCTACTTTCCAGATTTTTTCCTTCATTTTTTCATTTAAATTTACTGATTAATTTTCTATCTACAGTGGCTTGTCCAGCACAGGCAAAAAATAAGCAAACTTAGAGACTACAAGAGCACAAACTGGACGGATGAAACATAAATAAGCTGACACCTTTCCAGCCTTCACTCGTTCTGACATACAGCAATTACTCACCTTGGCACGGACGTTTTCAAACGAGGCAGGACTCACAAGCGAAAAGCAGATAAGAAACACATCCTGGTAAGACACGGAAAACAAAGCAATCAGAGCCTGTAACAATCACTTCCTGTTAAGAATACTGGAAGGGATGGAGGGGAATCCTGTGTTCACAAAGGTGTGCGCGTTTCTTTCTGTTTTGTTTTTTTTCCTTTTAACTTCCTCATTCATTCTCAGAAATCAGACTCTGGTTTATGCATGGAGGATAATACATGAACTGTAGCACAACACTGTCTGATTATGTTTTTGTTGTGGTTGTTGTACCGTCTGTGGGTAGGAAAGTGGGCGGAGTCTGTCGTAGTCTTCTTGTCCTGCTGTATCCCAAAGACCCAGGTTCACCGGCTTCCCATCCACCATAACATTGGCGGAGTAGTTGTCGAACCTGACAGAAGTGATGAAGTGCAAATGAGCCAAGCCCTTCAGGCTTAATATAAATTGTTGAAATATAACTACTAAGAAAAAAAAAAAAAAAGGACAAGAAATACGCGGTGATCAACCTATCCCCTGATTAATCGTGCCCTTTTGCAATTTCTGCTCTCTCTTAAAAACAACTGCTCATTTTTAAAGTCTGGCTGAACCAAAAGCCTGTTTGTCAACTGCCTGCAGAGCCAGTTCGTGCCACAGTTAAGGTCGATAAAGATCAACACTTTCCACAGCTGGTCTAGGATCAGATTAGGTGCAGGGATTCTTCTTGACTTCCTGTAACATGTATTCCTGGTGTAGTTACAGTTAAATGCTGTGATTGTAACCTCCTCTGCAAGACTATATTTAAAAAACAAGATGCCATGCTTGCTCATGCATTGATTGTGTAAGGAGGGTGGAGACCAATTACTGACTGTTATTCTCACATAAATAAATAAATACTCACTGAGCTGCAGTCTCAGATACTCACACTGTGGGGATGTACTCTCCAGGAAAGGCATTGGTGGTGTAGCTGATGAGCAGACAGGTCTTACCCACAGCTCTGTAGGAGAGAAGATGTTGGATTAGCATTTATTGAGAGAAGGCAAAAAAAAAAGTGTGACTGGGCTCAGATCTTACAAATACTGACATAAGCAACAATCATTACAATTTCATTTCTACAAATGGTGTTAAGATCAGTAAACGGCACTGCTTACAACAAAAAAAATCCCTGGTGTAATACTCTGGGAAAACGGAATTGTGTTATTTTCTAAGTTCTTCTTTTTGCAAGATAAAGCACATGAGAGCAGTGGTAGAGGCACATTTGCCAAATATGAAACTTTCTTGGTTCCCTTCAGCATGCTACCCTCATGTCTACTGCACAGTTCCCCTTACACTCAAAATAAAGAGATTCAACACAGCCACGGGCTCTGAATGGGTCTTGCTGCTGCAGTATCTACCACACCCAGAGCAAGCGGTTATGAGTGCATTTACCTCCCACATATTGTTAGCACATCTTAATGTCACTGTCTTAGCTTGTGTGTTAATCCCCTGCTGCTGAGGAAGCCCTTAAATTTTGGGAAGCTGAAAAAGCGCTGTGTTTGTAGCTTTAACAGTGACTTGCTGGAATACAGCAGCGAGATGATGGACACACAGACACACACAAAAGCTAAATTCCTAAGTAATAATAGCGAAACTTGAATTTAAGCTGTGGATGTACGACCTGCCCTGTGATGTCTGACTCACCTAAGAGTGAAAGATTAGTCAACCACTTGCACACTGGCCAGCCTGTATTACCAATACTTACTCATACCACCAACCCTAATGTATGAAAACTATAGTCTAAATAAATAGATAAAAATATAATAGTCAAATGCGAGTACCCATGTCGGCAAAATTAACAGGTAGTAAAAGATTAGCAGCTAACTTTACCCGCTCGGAAATCTGTTGCAAAGGGTTTTAACGTCAGCTACTCGGATGACAGTCTTTTAGCTACAATTACATTTTTAAAAGGTAAAGAAAAATAAACAGGTGTTTAATATAAACGAATACCCGGCTGGGTTTGGTGAACTTACCCGTCTCCGACCACAACACACTTTATGGCCTGCATTGCTACGCGGCTAGAGGAATGCTAAGTTAGCCCGGGAGCCAGCTAACGTTAGCTAGAGTCTCTTTTCCTTTGTCCGGGATTGCTCGCTGGTGAAAAGTCCCAACGAGCGTCTTTCTCCGCCGACCTGTGCTGCTACAACCGAGCTCCTGGGACGCGAAACAACTTAGGGGGGACTTACACTAACTTTATCGAGCAGTTTACGGCGAGTTTACTCGTGAATTTCCCTTCCTACATTCCCATGCTTTCGTAGGCTGATCTGGAAGCTATGAAGCAAAACAGCGGCCACCACCCCTGAGTTAAAAAAAAAAAAAAAAAAAAAAAAAATTAGTCTACAACACCACCAGTAGATGGCACATCCGGTGCACTGGTCCATACGCCCACACAGACTTTCGTCCTAAAAATCAACCGGAAGTAGCCGAATTTCAGAGGATTGAATGACATGTATTATAATATAACAGATTTAAAGTTTATTGTTTAATTTAGTGTGGGAAAACAAATAATACAAAAAAAGTGGAGGGACTATTTATGGAATGACACTAAACGAGGAACTGACGTCAGCTACACGATCCCTGCAATTTCTATGGACTATGGCGTTTGGAATTTTTGCCCTCAATTGTGTCTTTCAGGCTAAGCTTTAAAAGAGGATTTGAAAGGTTTCTCTGCTCCAGCTTCATGTTTTTCTGTGGTAGAAAGCATACCAGACATCTGTCCATACCCTAAAGATCATTCTTATGTCGTGATTACCCCAACTTTTTTTTTTATCATGACAAAATCGTATTTGGATGTAGTAGACAAGACCCACTGATCTCTCAGTAAACATAAATTGCTTCTTTGTTTTTGCTTTTGTTTGTAATTCACTAAGAGTTTTGTTATTAGAGCAGGAACTTTTACACTCCCCATTCTCACCTCCACATTTTCTTCTCTCTCACTGGCTCCAAAAATACCTCTTGTCTGTCTTCTTCCTTTGTCTTTGGTCAGCAGTAGGATCATTTCCATTTGTACCCTGTTGGTCGATATCTATGGAGGCAGACATTGTTAACCTGGGCCCTGATCAATTTAGTGTGGAACTCTCATTTTTGAGCCACAACAAGAAAGTGCTCTGAGTGCTAGACTAATGAAAAAAAGGCAGTATACAAATGCCAACCCTTGCTTCAGATTGTGGCACATTTGTTTATTTATTTGGCTTGTTTCTTACATGCACTTGTCACTTTTGTTTGCTTGTTTTACTTCAATTTTTACTTAGTAATATATGTGTTATTATTCTTCAGATGAAGGACGTTTCTTTTCGAAGTCAGGTTTCCTTCCTCATCAGCACTATACCTATTGCCTTTGGACAAATACAAATAATTAAAAACTAAATGATTTTGTCCGACCATTTCACTTAATTTCACATAAATAAAAATTAGACCTAAAATATAATTTCCACACTTGCAATCAATTTTAATCTTATATATTTAAACTTTGTGTATATTAATCTATTAATGTAAAACAAACCATTGCAACTACAGCATTTGTGTGTTGTCTTGTATTTTTTTTACCTACTGTCTGGATAGATATGAATATGAAGTTATGACACTTTATGTGTACTTCAGCTGTGATTGGTTTTTTTTGTTTTTAAAAAAAATGAAGAACCATATACCTGAGAGTTTAGCCTCGGGGTTCCAGTTGCCCTTTATTAACTCTTACTTCCGTGTGTCACACAGTAATGAGTCCCCGGTAAACAGCTATCGGGGTGGAGCAGATTTTCCAACACAATCGATGTAAAAAAAAAAAGGACAAAAATGGGGCTCGGTGTCGACGAGTGATAGAAATATGAAGTGTGACACCTTTGCCATCGCTTCGCCTTACCAGATGACAAACTAACCCTGGAAACCAGCCAACGGACTGGGCTGTATGGCGGGTCTGTCATATTTGGTGCTCCGGTTTTCGGGCTCTGCTGGTCGGACGTACGGAATATTTTCGAAAGGCTTGACGAGGACTTTGTTGATATTTTTTGATCTCGCATGGCGGCTGCGAATCAGATTCCCCTATGTCTACCTCGTCGCCTCTATGATGTTTAATGTGAGATTACAGGTAATCATTCAGCCGCTGTAATCGGTCATCAACCCTCTAAACGGCACAGAGACAGCTGCTGATTGCAAAGGCCCCTCATGTTGGATTCATTACTGCCTTTGCTTTTACCTGAATGAGCGACACGTTGTAAAAGATTTATCCTTAATAGACGGATAAACGATCAATTTTAACTACATTTAAAGCTTAAGGGTTACAGGTACTTAAAACTAAAGCTGCTTAATACAAGGAAAATTCTCCCTTTATCTTGTCTTTAATGCTCACTTTTCTCAATTAAGGAGGTGCCGATTTATTATTACCAGCATTTTATTGGCTTCCATTTTTAGTGCCTTAAACTTTCAATGAAGATCTATTAGCTTATTAATGGCTTTAATGGATTATGTTGATTATTTTTGGGCAACTCTGCCAAATGTGTTAATATTATGCAAACAAAACAACTGCCTTTTGTTAGCGATACATTGAGAAACTGTAAAAAAAAAAATATTTATTTGTTCCTTATTTTATTTATTTTAAATTATTTCCAAGATACACACATCTTGGCTGACCAGTAACTGATATATCTGAAGCAGGCAACAGATATCCTGGTCGGGGACTTGAGGTTTCATCTGTCTCCAGATTAAAAATATTGCTTCTAATTTGCTACCCTTTTTGGGTCCTGTTGCGTGACCCAATTTTGGCCAAGCTACAGCTGTCACATTTGACTCAAGAAGATTTATAGAGAGGAGTTCATAACCGACTCAATAACTTAAAGGCATCCACGTCCTGTGGCTGCAAAACAAGCCCAAATCATCATCCCTCCACCACCTTGCTTGACAGCAGGTGTGAGGTGTTTGTGCTAATATCCTGTGGTTGGTTTTTACTTTGGTTTCGTCTGTCCAAACAACATTGTTTCAGAAGTCTTTGGCAAATCTAAGCTGTGCTTTCATGCAGTGGTCAAACTTGCTGATGATCAGTTAATCAAGGGCAGCTGATCGTCAGCTCCTAGCTGCTACTTACACACTTATATCCTGTGGAAGCGATAAGGGTGACCTAGTTTCTCACTGAAGGGGATAAAGTCCTGTGAAAACTTTATTTTTCATATAACTGCAGTTCAAAAGTAGATATCAAAATAATAAATGAAGATGAAAATACTAAGAAGAGATTGGATAAACACACTTTGCATTGTTTGTCCACCAGAGGGCACTCTGCAACTTCACTGTCAGCAACACGGTGTTTGGAGCAAGAACCTGCTGATATGAGTAGAGTCAGGCAGAGCATAAACAAGTATATAAGTAACTACTCAAGACAAATTTTGGAAAAGTTAGGGAAGCCTATTTTAAAAAAAATCACCAAATATCTAAGTTGGTCAAAAATCCTATCCTACTTCTCTTTTTTTAATTTATTTAGCACTACCTAACAGAGTTCTCATATCTTTATAGGTTCACATCGAAATCCACTGAGTCTTCAATGGCTGCATTAACACTTAACAATGGATAGTGTGCACTGCCACGTTCCAGCCATCAGAAAACACCGGCTGACCACACACAGCGATGTGAAGAAAGAAGACACTTCAAGACACTTCAGTCCAACACAATAACGTGGCTGTTCGTTTTTGCCGCCAGTTACACGGCCCGGCGCCTTTGCAGGTGAAGGGAAGCGGTGATGTCTGCAGATATGAGACAGGGTGAGCGGCGATAGATGGAGCAGATGGAGCGGGGAAAGAGCCCAGCAGTCACCGATTCAGGAGAAGCTCGTCAGGTGCATGAAGATATTTCCCCCGCCTTTTCTCTCTGATATCGAGGACTGTAGCATGAATGATTGTTGCTGTGAAAGCTTATAGTTTCTCTTTATGTCTTACATGTACAGCTGACCTAAATTAACAGTATTAGTAATCACCCAAATCCTTTTTTATGTTTCTGTAATGGTTAATCCACCAGTATGTGCACGTTCTATAATTAAAATTATATTTTAATGCTAAAACATAATTATTGTTATCCATGAATTTTCAAATTTATGCCCTTCAGGTTTTCTGTTTCATCAAAGAAAAAACATCAAAGCATTTTTATTTAATAGAAGGTGCCAAATTACAGTTATTTACTTGCATTACTAAACAGAATATTCAGTTTGAGTCGTTAAGTCCAGTGTGCGGTTCAAATCTGGGTGTAAAAACATGAATTCGGTTTGAAGACTCAAAATGGTCAAAGATCGAGAACTCACCGAAAAGGACAGAGTCCGCATTAAAGTACTTCACGATGCCGGATGGTCTTTCAGACAAATAGGACAAGACATAAAATGTTCTCACAGTGTGGTCAAGTACGCTTTGGAGTCAGTTGCAGGGACCGGTACTTACAGAATGCGCCAAGGAAGAGGCAGAAAACAAAAGCTGACTGACGCAGATGTCCGGCACCTCAAGATTTTAAGTACCAGTGACAGAAGGAAGACCACTGCTGATCTTCAAGTAGAGCTAAATGCTTCTAGAGCAGAGTCTGAAAAGGTCTCCAGAATGACCATAAGCAGACGACTGAATGAACAGGGCTTAAAGGGGAGAGTCGCTGCTAAGAAGCAGTTATTGAGGCCCACAAACATCCAGAAACGTCTCAGATTACCCAGGGAGCGCAAACACTGGACTGTAGATGTCTGGAATAAGGTACTTTGGACTGATGAGTCTGAGTTTGAAGTCTTTGGTCAGAATAATCACCGAAAATCTGGAGAAGGTTTTGATGCTTGATGCACTGCACCCACAGTAGAGCACGGTGGAGGTTCCATTATGGTTTGGGGTTCCATTTCTGGAAACGGCGTGGGCAAATTCGTGAAAATTGACAGTATCGTGAACATAAAGATCTACCACAACATCTTGGTGGGTCATGGAATCCCTTCTGGACTGAAACTGATTGGTCGTGAGTTCATATACCAACAACACAGTGACCCCAAACATACTTCATAGCTGTGCAGAGAGTATTTGACCAAGGAGAAGGAATCTGGAGTACTGGAACTGATGGACTGGACAAATCAGAGTCCAGACTTGAATCCTATTGAACAAATTTGGGATTTGGTGGATTTGAAGATAGATTGCACAAAAGTTTCATCCACAGCAAGTCTCTGGGAACAGCTGGAAACTATTTGGAGCTCAGTAACAAAGGAGACTGTGGAAACGTACATAAAAACAATGCCAGTAACAATGCAAGGCCAACGGAGGCCATACAAATTATTACGTTTTTCTGTTTGTTTGGTTATTATTGGTGAATAAGGACTATTTAGTAGTTTGTTATTTGCCTTACAAATAACAATTTTTTTTAGTTTTAAACAATTTCTTAAAAATTTCTAAAAAAAATTGGGTTTTAGGCCATCTAATGAATTTGTCAAGCATCGTACATGTATAGACATTCAGTGTGAGGTATAAAGTAAACATCTCATTTTTATTTGAAGAGGTTCTTTTCCCTGCATGACGCACAATGTTTCGTTTGTCCTCTATGATCTGGACTAATCATTTGTGGCTGGGTTTAACTGGATATACATCAGATATCAGCAGGTTTGTTGTAGGAGAAGTCAGTAAGTGCAGTAATGGTTCTCACTCTCATGCTCAGGTGGTCACCGTTTCTATTGTGTTTCTGCTTACCAGTGGGATCAGCAAATCGATGCTAGTGAAAGGTGTTACATTCAAAATTATTTATTACTGTTTTAAGTTTTTATTTCTGTGAAATGTGTGTGAGTGGGGTTTGAAGTTACAGAGCAAATGCTGAGAATGAATGAACTCTGTGAGAAATAAACGAATTACACCACGACTCTGAGCCATTTCTATGAGTAAAAGGTAACAGTTGTCTTGTTTGGGTTTATTAAACTGTCCTTTAGAAACAGGTCATCTTCTATAGCATGTTCTTGAACCACATAGAAACAGCGACATGTGTGGCAAAACCACTTATTTTCTGTTGCTATGTTTCTGGTTACGTGGACAATTTTAAAACAGAACATGAAAATCTTAAAATACAATGAAGGAAAAAGTGTTTTGATGATCAAAATGAATTTGAAACAATGACAATGAATTGAGTTGAAAATGATGAAGATTGAGTGTCATCGTGGATGTGTAGCCGACAAATCTACAGCAGCCGATGACGCTATCATGTCAACATAGACCAGACAGAACCAGAAAAGTGTAACTGATAAAGTGTCCTTTATTAGTAAACTGATGATCCATCATATATCAAAGGTAAGTAAGAAAGAAAATTGTTTTTTTAATTGTTAGTTTTCAAATGAATAACAGTATCAATAATTAATTCTATAGTACAATTTTTTACACAGTAATAAAGAGAAAATTTGCTGTAAATTCACTGATAGTTTTTGTTTTTAGAATAAATTCCTTTATTTCTTAGAATGTAAGCCCAAGCTTATCACGTGGAACATTTGATCGTCTGTTCACGGCCACTTTAACTGGATGGTCAAAATGTGAATTTTAAAGGAACTGGACAGTTTTTAAAGTTAGACTTCTTTGCACTGAACATAAAGGTTCAGTTGGAGGTGACTGGTTTATAGTTTATACACCATGTATTTACTGGTTCAGCCCACGTAAGAGGAAATAAAGAAGATATCAAATTAATCTGACACCCCTGCTGTAAAGCATCATAAAAAGCTGTGATCAGACAGCTGTTTGCTTTTCATGTGGGCAAGAAAATAAAGAAGGTTTAAGGCTTAATAACTGTTCTCTTTATAGCATTTTAATCTCACCGTAAATCCATGCAAGAAGTTGAAAGGTTCCTTGAATTTCATACATGAAGCCACCAGCCTGTTTGGATACTTGACACCTGCTTCCTCTGCTGGGTAAGTGTGATGATTGTGTTGTGTTGTGGTGCCCACTGTCCACAGGGGGGAAGCAGCTTACTGAATTCCTTTCCTATCTGTTGGAAACGGCCACTGAGAGCTGTCAATCTCTTTGAAGCTGACACAGGCTAATAAAACTATAAATATAGCTCACGATTATTTAGTCCCACACTGTGATCTTTTATAAAAATCTGTTATTCAGATTTAGTGCACCTGTGAAAGAAATGTTTAGTTTCCCTTGTACGATGTATCCGTTCCCTCGTTCTCTGATCTAAATCAATTTTAAAAATCCTGTGTGACTAATGTCTGTTTTTGAAGTGGGAGTGGGTCTTTGCATTGGATCAATCTTAGCCACCAGATCCATTTGACACGTCCCTTCAGTGTGCACTTCCTTCAAGTCAGTTTCCAAACTGCTGACACCCTCCTTCAGAGCAAAATGTTCCCAGTAAACTTATCCTAGCCAGTCGCTCTGCAATGCCAGGCTGCAGTGTAAAACCATAAGGGGTTGCCAAGGCAACTGTATTTCTCCATGTGACAGACAAACCATCCCTCCTGCCCCCCTTTTCTTAAAAAAAAAAAAGAGGATTTATTTTTCAGGGATTTGCCAGAGGAAATATTTTAATAGGGTTATCATAGAGAACTGGCAGAGAGAGGGAGAGATCTATAGATGGTGGATAAGTCGGGTTATCTTTACCCTGATTTTACCATTTGTACCCTTAAAAAAGAGGGGGTAGTGGTGTAAGGATTACAGAGTTTTAGCCCTTGGCATGTGCAGCAGCTCGCATGTGTTGTTTGACTGAATGTTAAAGAGTGATAACACTGCAAATGGCAGAGGTTCAATTACAGCTGCAATGCAGTATTTTAATGCACAGCGCACATCTTTACACTTACTCATTAATTTTAAGAATTTATTGGTGTGGAAACTTGAGATTTCTTGACTTGAATTAAGAACTGAGGTTACTTCAACCTTGGTTTAACTATGATTTTGTAAGATTGGAGTCTCTATGTCCAAGTCAAGATCATTTTTTCCATTGTCCTTTTTGCTCAATTAATCAGCAGAATCTATTATTCTGCACAAACACTATTAAACAAAATATCCCGAACCTCCTAAAATCTTCTTCTCCAAGACTTGCCAGACTGTTGTGTTTGACCTCATAACCCACTTTGAGATGCACATTACTGAGCACTATGTTGTCTTTAATTGTATGTTTGTTTGTTTCAGTCAGAAGGTGTGTTCATTTCATTCTCACTTTTTTCTTTCTTCATGGAGGAAGGCTTTAATTTTAGGAAATATCCATTATCACTTTATCAGTTACACCGTACTAATACTGCATGTTCTGGAAACCTTCCACACAGATTTCGCTCCATCTTGAAATGCTAGCATCACACAGTTGCTGCAGATTTCTGGGCTTCACATCCATGATGTGAGTCTTCTCTATCATCCACATCCCAAAGATCCTCTACTGGATTGAGATCTGGGTACTGTGGAGGTCATCTGAGTACAGTGACCTCATATTATGTTCAAGAAATAAAGTTTGAGATTAGCTGAGCTTGTAGCTGGTATTAACTATCAGAAAATGGGTACACTGTCACCATATAGGGATAGATCCATGGTTTCATGTTCTTTATGCCAAATTCTGACTCTATGTCTAAAAGTTGCAGCATAAATCAAGACTCACCAGACCGGGCAAGTTTATTCCAATCTTCTGTTGTCCAATTCTAATGATCTTGTGTGAACTGTAGCCTAATTATTCTGTTCTTAGCTGACAGGAGTAGCACCTGGTGTGGTCTTCTGCTGCTGTAGCTGAGATGCTCTTCTGCATACCTTGGTTTTGATGTGTGGTTGCCTTCCTTTCAGCTCAAAGCAGTCTAACTGTTATCTTCTGACCTCAGGCATCAACAACACGTTTTCACTGCTGCTCACTGATATTTTCCCTTTTTCAGACCATTCTCTATAAACTCTAAAAAGGTGATGGTTGTGTGGAAAATCCCAGTAGATCAGCAGCCCATCTGGCACCAACAACCACACCACATTCAAAGTCACTTAGATCAACTTTCTTTTCCATTCTGATGCCCAGTTTGAGCTTCAGCAGATCATCTCATTCATGTCTACATGCCTAAATGCATTGAGTTGCTGCAGAGTAGATATTTGTGTCAACAAACAGTTCAACTGTACCTAATAAAGTGGTCGGTGAGAGTATTTTGTAATTGTCTTTCCACAAGCTAAATGAGAAGATTGATACTCCTCTTGTGGGTGGGCGGCAGGTAAGAAGCTACTGTCAGCAACTAAAATAACAGCGTAAAAGAAGTGTTTCACAGTTTTGCTGTCAAGCGTATCTTTATTCCTGGTAGAATTTGTTTCAGTACACAGAAGATAGCTGTTCAAAGTCTTTTGCTTGGTGCTGTTGGTCAGTCAGTTACTTGTAAACAGTCTGTCTGGAAGTCACATACTATAAGTCCTAAAAACCCTCCACAATTTCCTGTGCTCAACAAATCTACTTTGTTTTGTCCTTATGAAAATCCCCTGTATAAAGAACCAATCCCAGTGCAACTACCCACACTACATACAGTGGGACAAAAAAGTATTTAGTCAGCCACCGATTGTGCAAGTTCCCCCACTTAAAATGATGACAGAGGTCAGTAATTTGCACCAGAGGTACACTTCAACTGTGAGAGACAGAATGTGAAAAAAAAATCCATGAATCCACATGGTAGGATTTGTAAAGAATTTATTCGTAAATCAGGGTGGAAAATAAGTATTTGGTCACCTCAAACAAGGAAAATCTCTGGCTCTCACAGACCTGTAACGTCTTCTGTAAGAAGCTTTTCTGTCCCCCACTCGTTACCTGTATGAATGGCACCTGTTTTGAACCCATCATCTGTATAAAAGACACCTGTCCACAGCCTCAAACAGTCAGACTCCAAACTCCGCCATGGCCAAGACCAAAGAGCTTTCGAAGGACACCTGGAAAAGTATTGTAGACCTGCACCAGACTGGGAAGAGTGAATCTACAATAGGCAAGCAGCTTGGTGTGAAAAAATCAACTGTGGGAGCAATCATCAGAAAATGGAAGACATACAAGACCACTGATAATCTCCCTCGATCTGGGGCTCCACGCAAGATCTCATCCCGTGGGGTCAAAATGATCATGAGAACGGTGAGCAAAGATCCCAGAACCACACGGGGGGACCTGGTGAATGACCTGCAGAGAGCTGGGACCAAAGTAACAAAGGTCACCATCAGTAACACACTACAACGGCAGGGAATCAAATCCCGCAGTGCCAGACGTGTTCCGCTGCTGAAGCCAGTGCATGTCCAGGCCCGTCTGAAGTTTGCCAGAGAGCACATGGATGATACAGCAGAGGATTGGGAGAATGTCATGTGGTCAGATGAAACCAAAGTAGAACTTTTTGGTATAAACTCAACTCGTCGTGTTTGGAGGAAGAAGAATACTGAGTTGCATCCCAAGAACACCATACCTACTGTGAAGCATGGGGGTGGAAACATCATGCTATGGGGCTGTTTTTCTGCCAAGGGGACAGGACGACTGATCAGTGTTAAGGACAGAATGAATGGGGCCATGTATCGTGAGATTTTGAGCCAAAACCTCCTTCCATCAGTGAGAACTTTGAAGATGAAACGAGGCTGGGTCTTCCAACATGACAATGATCCAAAACACACCGCCCGGGCAACAAAGGAGTGGCTCCGTAAGAAGCATTTGAAAGTCCTGGAGTGGCCTAGCCAGTCTCCAGACCTCAACCCCATAGAAAATCTGTGGCGGGAGTTGAAAGTCCGTGTTGCTCGGCGACAGCCCCAAAACATCACTGCTCTCGAGAAGATCTGCATGGAGGAATGGGCCAAAATACCAGCTACTGTGTGTGCAAACCTGGTAAAGACCTATAGTAAACGTTTGACCTCTGTTATTGCCAACAAAGGTTATGTTACAAAGTATTGAGTTGTATTTTTGTTATTGACCAAATACTTATTTTCCACCCTGATTTACGAATAAATTCTTTACAAATCCTACCATGTGAATTCATGGATTTTATTTTATTTTTTCACATTCTGTCTCTCACAGTTGAAGTGTACCTCTGGTGCAAATTACTGACCTCTGTCATCATTTTAAGTGGGGGAACTTGCACAATCGGTGGCTGACTAAATACTTTTTTGCCCCACTGTATTTGAACCTCTAGCTCATAGCTCTGATACACCTCATTTGAAAATCCAAACTGTTTATGTGTCAAACTGTTTATGCCGATTGCCAAACTTTGTGTTTTGCAACCAAACAGGAAATGGGACCCAAACTGTAGCAACTAAATGTTAAGTCTCAGCTGCTGACAGACCTGCACTTTCCAAACCGAGTCTACAGCGTGACTCGGTGTCACAATTCTTACTTTGCTTAACATGTGATGGACTTTCCAATAGCTTGGCTGAGAGCTGTGAATATTTTATATGACACGCATTAATGCACACCTCCATGTGTAGTCAAACAATAATCCACATGATTTTACCTGAGATGCATTAAACACTAAATTGTGATTTATGCTTAGTATTTTGGCACCGGAGAGCATTACTGTGTGAAATATCCTCTTCCTGGTTAATTCTGAGTTTCTTTTACAATTTTAAACGCTGTTGACCAGGGAGGGGAGACATATGCAAAGCGTTAAAAAAGATGAGATCAAGTGCTGAGATGAGCTCCGAGCTGACCTGAAAATTGAATGAAGGGGGGAGGAGAGGTGCAGGAGGAAGCAGCGGATGATGTTGGGTGGTGCATTTGCTGTAGTCACATCGCAGGACTGAAGCAGGTAATGCAAGCAAACCAGTGTTCAAATGCATGCCTATTTTTGGCAGGTGTGATTGTGACATTTTTCTGCATCAGTTTTTTTTTCTTTTGCATTAATTTATTGAAATAGGACAGTTTCATGTTGTGCAGAGCCTCAAAAAGCTGTCAATTTATATAATTTCTTTGTTTTGTTTTTATTGTTAGGGAAAAAACAGGTTCATGCAGGAATGTGACAAAAAAAAATGCAGATTTTACCAATGATTTGCATCATTTTGTTTAATAGAAGGACACTGTAATATTTTTGGGGTAAACTGTCAGCTGTATTGGACTCAAAAGCTTATTTTCATAGTGGTATTAAAGGATCACAGTTTAGCTGTGAATCCTTGCTGGGATCGTCATGCTTTTATCTGTGATCCTTTTGTCTTTGATGTTGCACTCTTCAACAGGCTTGTGTGCTGTATCCTGCATCAATAATCTCTTATTTATAATCACTGAAATTGTTTCTTGATTAACAGAAGAGCTGGGCTTTCTTCAGTGTTTTTTGAACGATACACTCATTGCTAAACTCTTAAGTGAAGTAACCTTTGCCACTGGGTATTTAACTGCAACAGGTCTTGCAGGATTTTTGCTTTAGATGTAGGGACTCACTTACAGCTTTATGTTCAAGTTCTCTGAAACACACTGTCGTCTTTGTGAGCCCAAATAAAGACTCTACTCATATGTGTCCTTGGATCCAGAATATCAACTCAACTTTGCCCTTCAATCAGATGGTGGCAGGAAAGAAGTGGCCGAGATGCAGGGCTGGATATTAAACCAAAGAGCATGAAAGGAGGAAATCCTGCTGCCCTCTGCTTCCTGTGACCTCTGTCACACACGCCACATCACACCACGGTCAACCTCGTCACCCTACACAACAGGAAGGACATGCAAACCCCCGTCATATCCCCCAGGTTTAAGTTTGGTCCAGCATTTTGGATATAAACACACAGAGGAAGATGGATCAGGAACTTCCATTCATCAGTAGAATAATAACCTCCCATAAGGACAAAATCCATCAAAATAAGGATACGAATAAAATTGTCACTGTCACTCACTGATACTAGATACCAGAACACATAGTACTCCTCAGTAAGTCTGTTAATACATTTATCTATACAGCAAGCTATGCTATTTGTCAGACAATAGCAGTAACAACAAGAATAATGCCACTAATAATGCAAGTTTTAAACTTCATAAGACTAAATCAGATGAAATTCATATGAGGGAATTTTACCTAAATTAGAAATTAGAGCTCAACATTTTTCTTAGGTAGTAAACATGTTTTTTTCTGCTCTAAATTTGAACTTTTAACTACAGACAGAATAGAAAATGGGTATTACTACCGTGACATCCCATATTGCTCTAAAGTCCAATTACAAAGCCTGGAGATGAGCGTTTCACCACTGTGACACATCATTTCTTCACATATTGAAAGCAGGTGTGATAAGTAATGGATGGACTTCACTGTACAACTGTATGACCAGTCAATCACTAATCACTAGCTAATTAGTGTAGATCCTTTTTATCACTTAGAATGACCAAAAAAAAAATCTAAAATATACATAATGTTTCTAACCGTGTCCATAAACGCATCAGAAAAGTGTTTTATGAAGGTTAGAACAAGGGAACGTTTTCTCATTTAGGACCAGAAATCTTTTTCCAACCACAGGTTGGTTGGACCACAGGCTCCCTGCTGACCAATCAAAAGAATGTAGATCTAAGGCACTGCCATGTTAGGCTCCCCTTTAACACCCCCAAGCTATTGTACTTTCTAAAAGTTTCTAAATGTTTCTCTTGTTTTCTTTATGTGCTTGAAACATGAAAAATGAGTTCAGTGATTTATTGAAACATGTAAGCATATGCGGAAACATGCAGTTCTTCAGGATTCTTTAAGGAGATGTAAATCTCTTCTATATGTTCTGGATTCTCCGTCAAGATGATCCCAAAATGCTCCTGTAATGTTAAGGTTCAAGTACTGGGGAGGCCAATCCATGACTGATAGTTTTCCACTGTGAGTTAAAGGCCGATGGTACTTTTCTGTGTTCATATTTCCAACATTTTTGACAAGGTCCCCAACACCACTGGCTTAAATGCAACATCAAACAAGACCCTCCACTGTGTTTTACAAACGGCAGCGGAGTCTAATCCACCGTCCAGCTGGGGTCTTTTTGTGTGCAGTTTATATCTTCTCCTTGCTTCTGGGTTGGTTCTCCCGGGGTTCCTCCCACTGTCTCAAAACATGCAATGCTAGATGAAGCTAAATTGACCATAGAAATTAGAAAATGGTCATCTGTCTCTCTGTGTCAGCCCTGAGAGAGATGTTAACCTATCCAGGGTGTACCCCACCTCATGTCCTTTTATAGCAGGGACAGGTTCCAGTGCCCCCGTGACCCTGAAATGGATAGGTGGAAGAAAATGGATGGATGGATATTTGATGGCAGGGCTTGTGGTGGTTGCAGAAATATTTGGGTATGGACTAAAGGGTAGCGCAACTCCCATATATCAAAATATTACTCAGATTACTCACAGAAGGGAAGTGAAATCCCTGGAAATGGTGGGTGAAATGATGGATCCAGACATTTCAGGGGGTTGGGTTTGCCGTGTAAAGTGATTCCACTTGATTGCACTGTGAAGGATTGGAGTTTTGGGGAGATGGAGACTGAGCAAGGTTAGGGATGTGAAGGGGGTTGCTTATTTATGTAATTACATACGGCGGGGTCAGGAGTTTTTAAGGGAGGACGTGAATGCCTTCTAGGCATCGCCATGGTGACTGGAGCATATAAAGTGGTCTGACTGCTCAATCAGGTCACGTGAAGTCAGTCAGGAGTACCACAGACGTTTCCCATGATGGTTGGCCTAATCTACCAGACGTGGTCCTCCCTGGGGGCATGCACCCTTTGCAGCACGAGACACAACTCCACACATGCTCACTTCAAGGCATCATGTTTTTTGTTTTCTTTGGGGGGGGGGATACTTTATGGCTTTTATTTTATTATTGAATAAAACAAGTAAATACATTCTGAGTCTGGGTGTTCAGTTGGCTCTTTACTGAAGCTATCTGGGACACACCGCGTTTCCTCTAATGACTCATAAACACATTATCCTGACATTTATGTAGACTAGAGCGTACTGAGGGAGTTTGTGTGCCAGAGAGACAGACTCAAGAATCTAAATGCTTTTAATGCAACTACTCTGACTTTCAATGAGGATGCTCTGCTTGACGGGTCCAGTGATGGCATAAATGGACAGTAAAACTATATTTGTCAAACCATATTCCCTAAGCTATCACCAACATTATGTATATGACCCATTTTCCAGTTGTAGCGCAGAGAATATTCAAATCAGAGCCTTTTTGTGCATGTATGTGTGTGTGTGTGTGTTTGTTTTGTGCATGCTATTTCACATCAGTCTACCACATATGCAAAAACTTCATAGCAATTGGAGCTGAATAACAAAGACTCTTTCTGGTTTGATTATTGGAGGGGCTTCACCCAGATTCCCCCTTACTAAACATTCCCTATTTCCTGTTTGCTATTTCTCAATCACCACCAGACAAAAATGTTCCAAAAAAAAAAAAAAAATCCAATCCAAAGAAAGTTTTTCACTTTCTTTTCTACTGCAAAAGCTGAAACTGGCACACATGTCCAGGAGTTAAGCTTTAAAACACATGGTTAGGTCATTAAAACACTTTGTGTCAGAGTGCAGAGAAAACAAACACTGTCTGGATGCATGTGCCCAAAAGTCCTGTCTACCCCACATCTCACTGCACTAAACTGGACTTTGCTGGATTGAAGGCCTTCAGCGGGTTGTGTAATCTGCTGGCCCTGCTGATGAGCAGAAAAGGACTCTTTTTTGAGTTTCTCAATGTCCGCTCAGGACTTTTTAACCATTACTTTGTTGGAAGATGGAAAAGCACCATTAGAGTGAAAAAGAAGAGCAAAGACACAGAGCTGCAGAGTCACAACAATGATGATGTTTTGTATGCATTTGTGGTAATGATTATTAGTCAAACTGAGCCTCATTCCATATGAAACAGGAGGGAATTTGGGCCTTTAACCTCACGGCGACATGAAGCAGCATTAGGAAAATTGACTGTGTTATGGCTGGAAAATGGCACTTTGTTTAGGACAGATCACCGAGACTGAAACATTTGTCTAAAAGAGACACCTATGAATAAACAAATGAATGAATACATTAAAACATCTGTCCGTGCTTGACCACTGGAGCAATGCACACAGGAAGCGGGACCTCCTCCTTCTCTGTGGAGGCAGGAATGCTATAATTGAAACCACGTGTGTCGTAGAAACAGAGTCTGCCAATATATCTCTTTCTGTATTCTTCACCCCCCTGTTTCCTAACCTGATGGCTCTTCTTTCTTATGCTCTCATCCAAAAGTTAAAATGATCTGAACTGCTCAGAGAGAACAAAATGCTGTCTCTAAGTGTTTTGTGAGGCCACAGAGCTCACTGGATAGATAGATGAATCCCAATTTTGGGCACATTGGAAAGGTGGGCATTTCCGGCACACAGCAGCACTCTCCATGAGCTTTTCTATTATTGGTTGACGATTTTCTGTCTGTGTAATGATTGGATCAACACTTTTTACCACCCCTTTTTTTGAATTTTTAAAAAGTAGTTCCTTGGACATGGGCTGCTTTTTTACTCATTTTCATTTCACTGCCATTAGATGATTAAAAAATAGATCATGGAATAGTTTCAATCTTGGTCACAATTTAAAGTAAATGCAATTACATAAAATTAAGAAAATACAATAAAGTATTAAGATTTTTTCCCAATGTGTAAATAGTGAAGGAAACTGTTTCCAGGGCCTACTCCGTGGATCGGCTTCCTCCGAGGCGTGGACGTCTATCAGCAGAGAATGTACCTTCACCTATCAGCAGAGAATGTCCCTTAGTCTGTAACACAGTCAAATATATTCTCAAGTAATATTCAAGCATGCCATTCAGCGTGTTAGTACGAGCAGCTCGGGAGCAGCTTGGGAGAACAAGAAAACAGAGACTGCTTTAGATTGTCTTCCCAAAGTGACTCAACTTTATTCACAAGTACAACAGTTTATATAGAGGGTAAAATTCATGAGACAGCAGATTTATCAGTTTAAACCAGTACAGACCAAGATAAGGGAGCGTCTTCCTGCCCTTGGGTGAAGAAGCATCCTTTGTGTAGTGTATCAGTTCAGCTACAATTGTGATTATCTCAGCGACATATTTTCAAGGCACAAAACGAAGAGTTCTTTCATTAGTGAAATCTGAAACAAACCATTTGGCCTTCAACAGGCGTCTAAAAGATTAAGAAACTAATGTAGCTGAGGGAGTGATCTCTGTGGTATTTCAACCTTGCTGAATGACAGAGTTTTCCTGTATAATGTCACTATAAAACAATATCCAGTAAATGCTCCCATGGTACTAAAATACCTAACAAATAGTATTTAAAAATACACTAAATATTTAAATTAAATGTAAATATTTTAAATATTTTGCTTCCAGCGAGACAGATTTTCTTCTGTTCTTGAGCGCTTCCTGAAGATCTTTTAGATGTAATTTTCAGTCCAGGAAGGGAAACAAGGGGAAAAGACTGAGGTATGTCTTATGGATTGATGACTTTTAGGTTCAAATCATTGTCAATGTGTACAGAGGAGGTCAGGGGAGAGGGGGAACCGTGAGTGTAAAACACGGAGACTATCTATTATGGTTTGGGGCAGCATTTCACCTGGAGAGTGTCTAAACAGCCTAAGAGGTTTCAGGCAGTATTGGAAAATAAAGGTGGTCATACCAAACATGAACTTCCAAGCTCATTAGAACTATACAAACTGTTTGTCTGCTTGTATGTGTTTGCCTTGTATACTGTATTTCCATGTATGCTTACATACATGCTACAGCTATTTCCCATTTTCCTCTGTGCAGAATAATATTTACTACAAACCCAGGTTATAATCGTGGAATAAAAGTAACTTAAAACTGTAGTACCAGTAAATTTCCAGCAATAATTTTATGCCTAAAATGAAAACAACAAAAAAGCACCGCGAATTCCCATTTTTTCCAGATGATCCGCATATTTTCCGCATAACTTAATTTAAAAAAAAAAGTGTCTGTATATCTGGTAACCGGTGCGCTCTGTAGTCACGTGAGTACTGCTCGGCGATGAATGCTGACTCGCAGCACAGCCGGGATGCGATTAACACCTTGGATCTTTCCGTCTGCGCTATTATACGAGAACTACTTCCGGTTGTGAGTTCCAAAAATAAAACTCACTCTTCAATTTACCCCGTGTCTCACCTGTGCTCGAGCATGGTTCGTTTATTTTGAAGTCAAAATAACAGTACTTCCGGTGCTTGCATTCGCGAGCCGACCAACTTGACCCAGCCGTGTGAAAGGCTCTCCTGATACTACTGGAGTGAAGGCGTATTTGGAGGGATAGCGATAACACGCTCGGCCGGCGGTGTGGGCTAAAAGACGAGCAGCTGCCGCCGCCGCTGCATCACGGACACACCGCTCAGTGACCGGCGGACTGACGGAGGCCCGGGGGGATTCGGAGAGGCGTGAATGGCAACAACATTTCCTAAAAGAAAACCCTGCCCATGAGACAACCTGTATGCCAAATGCGTCCTAGAAAATAGGACGCGCGTTTGCCGTAAATTAGACGTGGGCTCGCACGGCGGAAGTTTCTGCGATCGATTTTTTGGGGGGAGATCTTCGTTTATTGGCTGCAGTCATGGACGAGGACAACCAAGGTATGATTCATTGAGTCGTTTCATTCCCGTGATTTGTTGCCATTTCCCTAATCAGAAGACATGCGCCTCTGCCTCCTCAGTTTGATGATGATGATAATAACAACAATAACAATACCAATGCTATAATAATAATAATACATTTGGACCTATTTGCCCTCAATTTCAGTAATCTAGGACTCTAAACAGAGTTGGTTTGACACCAAAGACATGCCACAAACAGTATTTTGTGACACTAACAAGAAGTTGGCTTCTAAATGTGCAGAAAGCCCCTCACTAATGTTGCTGCTTTCAAGAGCAGTTTAATGTCTACACTGAGGAGGGTGATGATCGACACTCAAACAGATTATAGGGCTCGAAGCGTAGATGAGAGTCAGCGCATCAGTGTCGGTATGAGATGCTGTGAGTATTGTGTTTTTCCTGTGCCTTTGTCAGCTGTGGGCTGGTGCCACTGTGGCCCAACAGGTCCTGTCATGGTCAGCCATGCATGGCCACCGAGTCGTTTATTGACTGAGGCTGTTGCAAGAATTTGTTGGCACGGATACATCTCTCCAACAGGAGCCTGCTCATCGTTCAGCACACGGGTGGGTTTAGAAACTTTTGAATGGCAGGGCAGACTTTGGCAGGGTTATTTGGGAGTTGGCACAGGGAGTTGAGTAGAAACGCGTTTACAATATTGCAAGCTCTTTTCGTTCTTACTTTATTACTGTGCAATGAAACTATGTAAATAAATACTTGCAAGGTAACTCTAAGTAGCCTGGAGCCATTAACAGAGTCATGTAAAGGCTCCTCCAACCTTCCTGCATATAAGATACACTTAAAGCAACACAAAGCAGCTACACACTGTAGTTTCTATCTTCCTGGTTGTTTAATTTAGGGTTCTGGTAACCTGGGGTTAATCCATGATACCTGTCACCGGCTGACTCAGGCAGAGAAGGCCAATCAGATTCCAGAGGGACCACCCCCTGTTAATCATACACTGTACAAAATAACACTTTAAATTGGCCAAGACCCCTCCAGGTTAAAATGCTCACTCTTGTTGTTTCAGGTCGGTGGTATTCAGTCCCACTGGCTCACCGCTTACGGAACTGCAGGATGTGACTAATGGCTTGCGTACTGCATGCACGAATGCATGCACGCACGCATGCATGGCACCTGGGTATAAAGCAGCCATTGTGCTGGGTTCAGGCAGCCGGGCCTCCAGCGTTGGGAGACGTCAGCATAGCCACACAGACAGACATATGGTGCTGTGACACCAAACAGAGGTAGCTGTCAGCAGCCTCACAAATTTAATGTCTCCTTTTCCCCTTATGGCACTTTTTGCTGTGAAGATGGATAGATGGCTGGACACAGGGAGTAAAAACATCAACAGTTTGCTGCTTATTGTCTGAACAAATGAGTGCCTACACAGCTGTACACACAGGCCCAATGCAAGGCGACAGACTAAAGTAGAGAATGAGCAGCAGCAAGTTAGTCAACGAGGTCCACTGTGCGACTATCGCTCCTCACAATGTGACACACATGCAGAGACTTTGCCAGGCCACAAGTTAAGCAGGAGGGAAGACTGGAAAGTGGCGGGTGTAATGACCGAGAAATGCGCGAGGAGGGAAAGCACGTGTGACCACAAAGAGAGCGAGAAGCAGTCGTAGTAGCGACGATGGTGAGATGTCTGAAAGGGAATGAGAGAGCAAGACAGGAGCAGTGTATGTGTGTTTGTGTGTGAGAAAGAGCGTGTGGACGGGCTGGATGAAGTGCCAGGACAAACTTGGAGAGTGGCCAGAGAAGTGTGGAACGTCACCAGTGAAAGACGACGAGGGAGAGTGGCGGTGGACTGGATATTCTTTCTGAATCAATTCTCCGGCGTGTCAGTGGAGTTTCTCTCAGCAGAAAGTTCTTCTTTTCTGTCATTATTAACTCACTTAACAGCAGGTGGTCTCAGCCTCTCTGTGATTATCTATTAAACCAGGTCGCCCTCTTGATGGGGACTCACTTTTCATTTTTTTCCCCATCTTTTCTTCCCCTTATGTTGACATATTCTCTTTGCTCTGCTAAAACCTCTTAGCACATGCTTTTAGCCATGCTTGCATCCTTTCCAGATATTTTCTTACTTTTTCTGGGAGCCTATGCACCATGATAAGGTTCTGAGTTTTTGTTTTGAGTGAAATGCTCAGCTATTTAATGCATTGTGGTGAGATTGTGTGCACTTTTTTATTTTTTTACTTTTTATTTTTAAAATTAGAGTATGTGGAGATTCGTCATTGCCCGCTTGGACATGCTGTAAAAGGCTTAGCGAGAACGGGTGTATCGTAATCCAGCTGACACACATGACATTCAGCAGTACAATGCCTACTGCCGCAGTACTCCCCTCAATGGACAATGGGCCAACAAGAGGGCCACAAAGCTCTGCTACAGTGAAGCCTGCCTGACCGCACTGACACACTGTAGCTCGCTGTCAAACATTCCCATTTTGCACGACCGACTTTGTCAGGCTGTCAAATGTACACCTGCATCATCTCCGCTTTCCCTGCTTTCGCTCTGCAGGTTTTTGTTAGTCAATGAGCTGTTTTACTGCGCTTTCAATCAAGTGATGCCCATGTGGTTATAATCAGAGCATTAGAGATAGACTTTGGCTTTGCAGCGTACCTCATGATTTTGGCTGCAGATCCTCTCTATTTACACACTGTGAAACCAGCCATTTAAACTTGGCAAGGGAGTACGTGAGTGTGTGTTGCAGCGTGTGGTCTGTGGGGTTGCGGCACGCTGACGCTCAACTGAGGCAACAACAGGTGCACACAGCGAGGTGGGTTTTAAGATCGTAGAGCCATTCATCTGGCTGCTGCAGGACGGCGCCCGCAGCTTCCTGCTGTGTTCAGGATTTGCGATTTGGATGGTGGGAGTAGTTTCGCAGCTGCTGTCTTCTTCCCTGCAGCCCACACACTGAGAAGTGGCCTTCAAAAAAACACAGGAACAAATTACGGCTTAATTGTGCCCACCTGTTATTAAGCTAAATCTTCCCTGTTTGTATTTTAACCCTTTGGAAGGGGCTCGCCTGGTTCACCTGTGTGATGGGTGGCTATAGAGAAATGGCTCTGGGGAAATTGATAGGTCATGGCTTTTGATGTCAAGTCTGAGGAGGCTCCGGCAGGCAGGCTGGCAGTTAGCGTTTGTACGCTGCCTGTGTGACGGTGGAGAACCTGAGGCCCTCAGGGCCCCTGCAGGACGTCAGGGAGCAGCAGTGGGGTGTGATGAAGAGGCTTGGATCTCTGCAATGTTTGATGGAGTTCTGCAGAAGACACGTGGGGCCCTTGCAGATTGGGTTTTTAGTCTGTTTTCCTCCGCGTACCATCAGCTCCGGCTCATTTAAAATATTCTTAATTTAAAACCCAAAGCTGCAAAGCTACATTTGTACTGTGGTTGAGTCCAGCAGTTAATTGAAGAAAAATCAATAATCGATTCATTCTTATTACTGTAAATTTAACACATACTAAGAATTGGCTGTTAACAATTTCTTAAGTATAAAGACTTTATGCCTTTTTTCAGGTTTTATCTTTGTGCACACAAAGAAAGTATATAGAGTGTAGTATTGATGAGTTCTGTCACCAGTAAGGATTTTCAGATACACCACCTCGGGCTGGCTCTGTGGAGTTGACGCCGCTCTCACCAAACCCCTCGTTTGTCATGTGCTTTATGACTCAGTCACACTAGAGTAAAAATAGTGTGACAATCTCCAACTAGAAGAAATTGGTGGTTGCTTGGTGATTGTATCATTAAAAAAAGTTGCTGTTGTTGCCCAGAGGCTGAATACGCAACACCTTTAATCTGTGGGTCACTACTTTTGATCACAAGATTATTGCACAGGTCACGTGATGGGAGGCAACCAATCTCCAGACTGGTTGTAATCACTCTCAGACAGATTGGCAAAGGTTTGCAAGTAACTGCTCTCTAACCTATAAAAGCAGACAGATTGCCAATACATTGCAATTTATCTGAGTCAGTCTGTGACGTGCCTGTTTGCAATAGACTTGACTCAGCTCAATGGTTGTATTCTGGTTATGTTTCTATATATACGCAAGTTTGCCCAAAATCTATATAATTTTGCAGTGGCTGTCTTGTATGTCTGCACGCTCAATTCAGGTAGCTCCTTCTAAACCACACAGAGCTTTTTCTAGTTGTGCGAAATATTTCTGCTTTGTGCTTCATGTGAAAAAGGACAACTTTGGTAAATATCCTGACCTGATTCCCCCTGAAATTGCCAGAAGTGGATGTGCAATAACCTGCTTCATTGTGGTGGATTTCTTTTTTCCTCCCTTAAATGGAGCAAGCTCGCTCTTGTATATATTACGATTCAATTGGCCGTCTGTCACAAAACCAGTGATGCTTTTAAAAAGTTGGTCTTTCGGAGTGAATAAAGCTGCATTGTCAGGCGGTGAAGGCTCAACTAAGAACTGCCACAGCTAACCTCCAAGATGCTTAAAAATAAGACAAATGAGACTCAATCTCAATCTTCTTTTCTAACTCTTGGCAGTTATGTTTATATCCCAGCTACTTCTTTATATTTGATGTTCTCATGAATTTCTGAAGGCATGAAAGCGCAGTGGCATGTGTACTTTTGTTTTTTGTTTCTTGTGTGTTTTGGTATCATAAGCTCACATTTTCTGATATTGTTTCAGCATTTCTGCTCAGTCTCTTAGACTGTTTTGCTCCCACCAGTGTGACTCACCTCTGTTAAGGATTGTGTTTCTTCCTCTGTTGTGGCTGCCGAGTGCTCTCATTGCTGTCAAACACTATTGGCCGTGCGCAAGCAGTCACACTTGCATTGGCTCAGTAACTTCCTTGAGAAATCAGTGGGGAGATGGACATCTGGGTTCTACACTATGCTGGCCATTACTGTATAGACTGAAGTGTGTATGTTTCATCTTTGAGAGGATGGTGAACACAGAGGTCTCTTGTCAACTTTGGCCTCCCAAAATATCAGATAGCACGTTATGTTTAACCTTGGTGTCCCCTCAGTGGTTTAAGTTGGACTCGGTACACTTTAAGAAAGACTGACATATATGGAAATTGACTTTTTGGATTTAGTCCGTTCCAGTGCCTCAGCTACCGTAACAATAAGCGCTAAGTTTCAAGTGAACGCGAGTCATTTGCGTAAATCCTCTTGGACCGCCGCTCTGCCTTTAAAAACAGGTTTGAGGTTCTTTTATAAGAGGCCGTGACGCTGATGGCAGACTTAATTTTTGTCAGGAGAAGTGGAGGAAAGTATAGCAAAGGGCTTTTTAAAGGAGTATCCAGTTTCCCCTTCATCACCCATGCAGTAGTGTGCAATAAAGCCCTACCGCCAAGCCTAGCCACAGATTGGAATCTGTCTTTGTAGCATTAAAACCATCAAGGGGCTTGTAGTGTGCCCCCCCCCCCCCCCCCCCCCCCCCCCCAAAAAAAAAAACAAAACTCTTTGGAAAGAGAAATCACAGCATGCATGCTAGGGGTCCCAGGACTCGGAAGTCATGTGCTGAAGTGAGTTTTAGCCAAAGGATGTCCTGCTCTACTTGGGCCTTTTGGGAGTCTGGGTTCATGGCTCATTGCTGGGGGGGGGGGGGGGTTCAGGTCTGTAGGAAAGGGAAGAGAAAGCTGACCAAAGTGGACAGGAAAAGGGAGGTTTGGAACAATTATGTAAGCACAGAAAGATTGTTTGACCTGCTGAAGATGCAGGAAAAAGGTGTATCCCCCCGTGACTGCAATTCTTCACAGTCTGCAAACACTGTGTACTTTACTCTTCAGTTACAATCTGCAACTATGATTTGTCAGGCAGACGTACTAATTTTGTTTTATTAAAACAGATGCTGCATATTTCTTGGTGAAGGCTTTAACCTGATTACCATCCCCCAACGCTCCCTCTGTCTTTGCACTTAACGACTCTGTTTTACTTCCTTGAACTCACAAGGTCCTCACTAAAGTCCTCTCTGTCCCTTTGTTCCACTGATTCTTACTTTTCTATCCATCTTTTTAACCATCAGGCAGAACTGTATTCTTCATTCTTTTGTACATATATATATTTTTTTTTTTTTTTCTACAAGCATCAAAATATAACAAAATATTGATAATGAAACAAATGTTAAAATGTAGTCCTCATTTACATGCATACACCCCGCAACATATAAGACTGTAGTACTTGTTTGAAATCTTGGTTCATTTTAAGCTTCAGGCTTCAGTCACACTGGATTGGAGACCACTCTGTGACCCCCTGGAAACCCAGCCAGTAGAAAAATCCATTGAGTTGTGACTCAGAGCCAGGTCACTTTCTAAACAATATTAGAACTTGTGAGCTGGACTTTGTCCTTGGGGGAAGTGCTCCTTTATGCTGACAGCAGCCAACATTTATATCGAACTGAAGTCTCGGCTTGGTTTGAAGTAGAAAATGCTATAATGTGATATCATACTACGGTTGGACGTGTTACGGAGAGACTTTAGTTTTATGAAAATTCAAAGCATATTGTCGTTTCTCTTGTCCTAATGCTTCTTCCCAGCATAGCTGCTGAACAGACAAAGGAGAACTATGAAAGTCCAGAACACCTTTCTTTTTAGCTCTGTTGTCCACTCTTGAACACCCAGTGTGTGTGCGTGTGTGTCTGCATGCACGTGTCTGTGTGAGTGTGGAACATCTGGCTAGCCCACAGCCTCTTACAGACCTCTTGTCTTTCCCTAAGGGTTTGTGGCACTGCCAGCCCAGCTTTTAGGAAGGGATTTGTAACAGTCAGTGCCTTTACTCACGAGGTCAACGTGTCAGTAAACTGCTACAGCGAACCCCCGGTCTTTGCTTTTTTTTTTTCTTTTCTTTTTTTTTGCAAAATGTGCATGTTTCCACCTCCTACCCCCACTGCCTTTTTTGCTGTAAGATGCTGCTGCATCATGCAAAATTCATTCTTCTTTCATCGTGAGAGAAAACGAGCTGTGACTGCGCCGCTGGTGCGGTGGAGGAGGCTGAGGTTGTTGCAGTCATGTAGTCTTGGCTCTCACGTCCCCCATCATCAGCCCTGTGCAATTCAGACTAGCAGCAGTGCTCCGTTTGGCTCAGACAGAGGCTAGAAAAAGTGCAGCAGGATGACCGTGTGACACACGGCACACGGACTCTTGAGCAACCTGTCAGTGTGTGTATTGGTGTGTGCATGATGGTGTATTTGTACAGGGAGTCGGTTTGTATATGTTTAGGCAAGGGAGATGGAGACATGCAGCTGTGGCACAGTTTCAAAGAGAGTCTGATAGGGAAGCTGATGCTGCAGTCAGATACTCAAACTAGGTTAGTGGTGCAAGGCTCAGCCCAGCTGTGTATATCTCATATTTCTACAGAAACGTGTTTAAATGACTGTGAATGTATGCATCTGTGTAGACATTCTCACGCAGAAGTTTAGTGAGTCCTGTAAGTCCTCTCCACGCTTAGACAAATGGAGATCAATCAGGCAGAGATAACATGACATTTAGTGAATTATAGGTCATGGGTTCGAGTCACTTGCTGCCACTTTCCTACTTGAGTGCTGGAAAACTTACAAATGCACATATCTATATAAACAGGATTCAAGAAAGATGGCAACCCTGAATGGAAAAAGTGGTGTTTTCCTCCAAGTCTGTCATGTGAATTGTAGTGTGATGTGTCACCAGGATTTTCTGCACTTCATGCCACGGTTTAAGGTTCTTTTCCTTTGCCCTGACCCTTGAATTGTTAAATTGTTTTCCAAGACAGGATGTCTTTTGTTGCTGTAGTGAGGACTGCGAGTCGCCCTGACAGAGCAGGTCAGGCTGACAGGCTGCAGAATAGTCCGCAAGTGCACTGATAAGCAGGAGCATCTATGTGGACAATGGTAGCTCGACTCGTGGCCGCACTTAAATACACATTCACACGACCCCTACGGATAAAAACTCACACTTCTTGTCCTTGTCCACAATCTTGCATCCACAGCATGTAACTCATGGCACATTAATGGCACAGCAACCACTGCTAATGGTTGGGCACGCTTGATCAACCAGCATACTCACTACTAAAATCCACACACACACCGATAGAGAGTGGCCCTCAGGGTTATCTCAGGGGTTGAGTAATTTACAGTCACTCTCAGGCACAGGTTCATTCACTCTACTTGTTGGCCTTTGCCACATTAAATATCTGTCATCATCAAAGGGAAACTATTGTGCTTTTTCTTAGTTTCTGTCAGTGCATGTACAAGTAATCCCTGTGAGACAGAAGCTGAAGTTCAGACTGCTTTAAATGCTCCATTTCAGGCAGTTTATTTATTTTAGCATCTGTATTATGTCAAAAAGAGCAGAAGCTCTTTCACTACAGGCACATGGCTCTGACTGAAGGCACAGAAGCTCCACCCACCTGGTGTTCAAATAATTTATTTGTTTAGGGCAGCCAATCAAAAGAAAGTCAGCTGAAAGTGTGAGGTGCTGATGAACTGAATATGAAATGAATATAAAATAAATAAGGATTGTTTTGAACTTTAAATTGTGCAAAGCCGCTCTAGTAGAGTTCAACGGGGTGTTTTTTGTCTTAATTATATAATGCAGCCAGAGGAGCATGATGCAAATGCTCTGTGATTAATTTCCTCATCATAAATGGACTCAGCTGATACACAAACTGAAGCAATAATGAGTAATTATTGTTATTTTCCTCGTGGTAAAATCACCAGCTCTCCGACGCTGACACTCCCAGGGGATATGTTGCTGTCATAAATGCCTGCAAGCCATCAGGAGGCAATACATGTGTGTAGCTATGTAGTAAAACATGGGATTTTCAGCACTGATCTGTATAAAAGGAAGTGGGAAACCAATCTGCTGGCTTTCAGTTAGATTAGAACAGCTGATATTCAAATGTGTCCTGTCTCCCCAGTTGCTATTTTCATATCTTCCAAATCATTTTCCTCATGCACTTTCCCTGTATGACCCTCATTAGCCACATCTTATATGTACAGGACACATACAAGGAAGCATGTGTGGCTAATCTTTCATGCACTTACAAAGAAGTTAAACGCAAAAATCAAGTTCCCCGGGCGCACTTCGGTAATGCTGTTTTTTCTGTACATTGATTGCATTACATTAAAGGTAAGTGCATCATCATTTCCACAGGCAAGCTTCATGAGCTCACAATTGGTCTTGTTGATTTGGGCTCCACATGTTACAAATTAATCGACCCTGACAACCAAAAATTGTGTTTATATACAGCACGCAGTTCTAGGCACTTGTCTGGACTCTCATCCATCATGCGCCACCGTTAGAGAGGCGTCCGATTGGGCCCAGTTTGCAGTGGGACAAGCGAGGCCAAACATACCAGCCAGTCCTAAAGAGATATCTTCAGCAAAAAGGCAAAGAGAACATCCTGCAACAGATGATGTGCATCAAACAGAGAACTGATCTCTTCTCGCAGTATTACAAGAAGAGACAGTCGACACCGAGACGCTCTAAATCCACATAAAACTGTGGCGAGCTCTCCAAGATGCTACGCTCAAGCTCATTGCCAAGTGTTATGCTGAGACACCTCGGTGTGTCTAAACATTATCATTATATGAAGTACTTCTTGGTGTCAGATCTTCCATTTTTACCATTTTGTGCACCTTCTGCACAGCACAAAAGCATAACATGCTCTGGAAAATATTATAAAAGCAAACATCATCCAGTTATAACAACAATTATGCTTCCAGCAAAAACACATTACAGCAGTACATAGAAAAGAAACAGGGTTTAATTCATTTTACCGCTAATGCAATGCGGAGGCCACATGAGTCAACACGGTCATCCCGAGTGTTTTAATGCGACTTTCATCTGACTCTGTATGGAAAAACAAGCGTGTGCTACTCTGTGGTAATGATGCAAGAATCAGAAGCGTTTTCTTCTAATCAGCGCTCAGCTAGTGGGATTTAAAATGAGAGGTTAAATAAAGGGCTCTTGTTTGCAGAAGCTCAGATTCTGGAAAAACCCTTTTACCCAGAACCTGGGAAGGAGCGATCGTCTGAACCTGAACCACCCACATATTTTGTGTAATAAAGGAGGAAAAAAGCTCAGGTTTTAACTCTGTTATGAACTTCTTTTCCCCCCTCTCCACCTCTTCACATGCCTCTTGTCCTTCCTGCTCTTTTGCAAGAAGAAAAGTGGAAATAAAGTCCAACTCGTCAGCTGGAGTGTCTCTTTGCTCTACTGACTGCCTCTCCCTCTCTGTATCCCTGTATATCGTGTATACTTTTTTCACGAGTTTTAGGCCTGAACCCAATATAAACAGCCTGTACTGCTGCCTCCTCCATTTCTGTCTCTCTGTTGCTGCTCATCTGCTCAAGGCTTGCATATCAGACAGTGTGTGCTGTGTCACACTGCAGTCACTTCCTGGGGTGAGGGGACAGAGGTGCAGCTAAGAGTGTCTAGAGGACTTGCGTGTCGTGACAACCTCAGAGAAGATGGACCTGCATGGTTTACTGTGTTTCTTCTTCTAATCAGGCCTATACCTCTGACTTTTAATGGCTAAAATAGGCTTGCTCAGCCCCGTCTCCTTGGCTAGTTTCATGCCTGTTAAGCTGTCATTATTATTGTAATCTCTTTGATCATTCTTGACATTATGGACCACTGATTTCAGACTGTGGGTAGCAGAAGCAATTAGGATTCAGATTTTTACACCACAGACATCGATCCTGGTGGCTGTCAGTAGCAGATTTGAGTTCCTTTACTGAGGAAGGCCACATGTGGGAGCTTACAAATATCTGACATTAAAGTACAGACAGGAACAGACTAGCAGCGGTGTTGTGACCACAGACCATTGTGGCAGTGGAATTCTGAGCGTTACAGCACTGACAGGTGAAACTAATGCACTGGACTAATGTCAACTTTTTGGTGAGCAATTGAAGTGACTATCCGTGCAAACAAAGGACACCTTTGTCTGATGTGATGGGATGTGAAATGTATTAATGGACTACCCACACGACCTCAGCCTCCATTGTCAACGAGTAATAAACTTTCAGCTTCAAAGCGATGGGTGACGAGCAGTTTGCCTTATATTAGGCAGGAGCTGTAAAGTCAACAGCAACGCATGGCCGAACTGAGGGGTCAAATTCTGATAAACAGATCCTCTTCACGTGGTTGGTGATGCTCAGGGAACATTTATTCACCATTTTGAAACCGCCGCTTTTCTAGTGATTGTGCACGGGGAAGTTGGAGCTTTGGTTGAGTAGATTGATTAGTTTGTACATGTGTAAAAATGCTGTCAACTTCCATTTATTTTTCATTATGCAGTCCTCAGCCACCCCAAGTTTACTCTGTAGTTTGCACAATTCTAATGAGCTTGAAGGTGAGTATCTGGTGTGACCACCTTTATTTTTCAACACAGCCTGAACTCTCTGAGACAGCTTTCTTGCGATTTCTTTAAGTAGTCTTCAGGAATAGTTCTTCAGGCTTCTCGAAGGACACTCAAAGCTCTTCTTTGGATGTATTTGTGCCTTTTGTTCCATTCTCTGTCAAGATGATCCCACACTGCTTCAACAATGGTAATGTCTGAGCTCTGGGGAGGTCAATTCATGACTGATATTGTTCAGTGGTCTGGACTAAAAATGAATGACAAAGTAGCCAATGACAAAGAAAAGCTTTGAAAGAGCTTCACAAAGCCTGGAGAACTATTGCTCAGGACTACTTTAAAAACATCTGGCTCCTTGAAAGCAAATTCTAGAGAGACTAAATGTACATCTATAGAATAAATATACATTTCAACTTATTTTCTTTGATCACTCTTCTTACGTTTGAAGGCAATACCGCTTAATACTGAGCACAGAAACTGAAGATCTAGAAATATATGAAAGAAATAAGAAATATTGTATAGAGATGGCAACAGTGTGCTGTGTCACATGAGAAGTTGGGTTATAGGTTTTCCCAGTACAGCAGTAGCATTCTGACTTAAACAAGCCCTGCCGTGCCTAGCCCACTACATTTGGTAAAATTAGGCTGATTAGACAGTTGGTGGTTCAGGGAGGAGTTCTGGGAATACTCTGTCTTGTTAGGAAAGTTTTACACAGTTTGAGACAATTTTCCATCTCTGCCTCTTAGTTCTGGTTAGCTCTGAGCAGCTTAACCAAACATTTCATAAACAAGGGGTGAAAAAAAAAAAAAGTATTTTTTTCATAGCAGAAATGTTTTCTGTCTTTTCTTATTTTTGCAAGCATCTTTCAACCCCTTGGGTGATCCACAAGCCCCAACTTCGGGATCCATTGTTGTAAACAGCAACTTTTTTGAGTTTTTGAGTTTCTCGTGCTCAGGCTATCCTGTAATTAGCTGTGTAGGCTGGCTGGGAAAGGAGACATTATGTGGATATTGCTGATGATTAAACGAGGGAGCCGTCATCTCGACACATTTGACTCAACAGAAAAATTCTTCAGGGCTTATTGTAGCCCCCACGCATCCAGGCTTCTTGACTTGGGAGTTGGTGGTGTTTGCGTAACAGTTGATTCCTCCATCAATTAGGAAAGGTCTTGTCTAGACAGGGTGTGAGATTACAAAGAGCGGAAAAGAAAAAACAAAACTGCAATTGGGTTAATCTCAAACATACCTATGCTATCACTGTCAGCTGGTGATTGGTGAGGCAGCAGGCTGTCAAGATCACTTTCTTCCCTTCAAATTTCTTTGCCCTCTGGTAAAAAGGCAAGTAGGATGTAGTCTGTGTGATAAGAAAAGGTCTCCGTCTTTCTGCTGTTGACAGACTTTCCGCAGACTGACGGTGTGATCGTTTATCAGTTGCAATACTTGCAAAACTTTGTAAACTGTTTCAGTCAAAACGTATATCCAGCAGCAATAATTCAGCACTTCGTGAAAGAATTCATTAACAGTCATGATGAAAGGCCATCTATGCGCTCAGTGACTCGAAATTTACAGAAGGTGAAAACAATACCAGCCTCTGTGACGTGGCAGGCAACCAGGGATCGTATCACAGCAGCCGCTCGAGCAATTTGTCTGAGAATAATTGCATATGATGACCCAAAAATAAACCAATGAGAGAATGCCTTTCGAGTCCAAAGGGAAAAGGAAGCTTTAGAGTGAAATTTGGCAAATGCACTTCATGAATACTTGACTGTGACTAGTGGGTTGTGTGAAGAGACTGTCTTGCTTCAAGGGATTGTGTTATATGGTCTTTGAGGCTTTGAAGAATCAAACAGCCATGTTGTGTTTGATGTAACCTTTGATTTTCCTTTGTAATCTAATTTTCATAAAGGGGAATGCTTTGGTTGTCTCTGAGATGAGCACCAACAACAAGTGACTACTGTAGATTTGGAAGTCAGTCATCTCTTTGAGGCGAACGAACAGTGCAAAGAGAGATTTTTCTTTTCCTTGATATTGATGGAGTTTCGTGGTGGTTGCATGTACTAACTAAATACAAAATTAAAACATTAAACAGGTTTTCATACTCAAAGAGAAAGTATTATGTCTAAATGTGTCAGGTCCAAGAACCAAATGCAGTTTCCCACATCAGATGTGTTTTTCAGTGCTCAAACTGGGCAGTTTGAGTATTTTTTAACAGGCAGAAGTTGTTTTTATCTTTCACACAAAGCTAAAAATTTGCTACATCTTTTATTTTAGCCAGGTTCATATGTTGATCTGGCGGTTCACATTCCTTGTAGGATGAAGTGCGATCACTTTAGTGACCGCTGAACTTTTGAATCTTGTGGATTCATAGGGTCAGTTTTTTAATTTCTTGTAGGTGCAGGCGTGTGAAAAACCTTTAGCAGCAGTGTGGAAAGTGAAAGCATTGGTGATGGCGTGACGAGCCGCTCCATCGTGCTTGTCTTGCACCTTTTCTTGCAGTTAGTGGAGAGGGGGCGGCTGGTAAGACTTGGCTTGGTGTGAGAGTGCTTTTTAAAAACACTCCCTCAGAGCTCAGTTGCTGGTGCGCTCTCATGTCCGAGACATCCATTCGTTTTGCCTTTTGGTATGTCTTCACCGTTCATTCTATTGCATTCACTCCACTTATCCTGCACTACTGACCTTGATAACTACACGTATTATGGTTTGTTTAGGTTCTTCTTATATTTCTCTTGATTATGGTGTGTTCACCTCCCTTGTTTGTCATAGACATGCATTTTTATTTTGATAGGCAGAAAACTTTCATCTGATCCATCCATCCATCCATCCACTCTCTACCATTTACCCAGGTTTGAGTTGCAGGAGCAGTCAAAGCCGACATGCGCAGACCTCTGTCTCTCTAACAATTCTTCCAGCTCTTATGAGACAAAACTAAACAAGTGTCTTCTCCCAGCACCTTGCCTAGAATGTGCTGGTCAGATGGCTGAATCACCTCAACTGGCTCCTTTTGATCTGCGCTCCTCATCCTATATCTAATGCAGTGCCCAGAGATTCTTCAGAGGAAGCTAACTTCTTCCACTTGTAAATACAGGCTGTTTTGGTCACAACTTAAAGCTCTTGACCGTAGGTGAGGCTAGGAATGTAGGTCACTTTCAGGCTCAGCTCTGTTTTCACCACAACACATCACTATGGAGTCAGTCCGTGAGTCTTTCATTCGACTGTCCCTCATTTGTGAACAAGATCCCAAGATACTTTAACTCCTCCACTTGGGCAACAACTCATCCCTAACCCTGAGTGGGCACTCTACTATTTTCAGGCTGAGGACCATGATCTTGAGTTTGGAGGTGCTCTTTCTTGTTCCTTTTGTTTTATACTCGTGAAACAAACTCTTCCATGCATGTGGGTCAGTTTGAAGTCTTGTTGGCAGAGTTGGGTCCAAATCAGAGGAGGCAGAGAAATGATTTCAGACCTGGAGCAATGTCTGGCTGTGTGTCTGAGGTAAAAAAAAAAAAAAAAAAAGTATTATTTTACTATTTGTATATTCAGTACTGGTGCATGTTTGAAACTACAAGTGCAATGCAGTGATCTCATTGGTCAGATCTGCTTATTTGCATGCTATAAGATAGAAAAATCGAGCTTGGTGTGAAAAAATAAATGTCACAGATTTTTGAGTGAAATTACACCATGGTTATAAGCAGCTCCATAAAGAATGGGTGAGTCTGAAAAATGTATTTAACGAAATAGTTACAGATTTTACAAGTCCGGTGTGCAAAGGCTCGGTCTCACTTATTCTCACTTAGTTCATTTCCGTCACGTTCATATTAAACTTAAAGTCAGAACCAAGGAAAACTTTTCTCCAGTAGCTGGTTTATTAAGCTTTTACTGCAAATATGAAGTACAAATAATGGAAGCCGTTACTGATGAGATCTTTTTTTAAGCGATTCAGATTCAATAAAATGATATTGAACCCCAGCTGCAAAAACGAATGCACTCTGCTGCTGCTGTTAGGGTTTGCTGCCTTATCTCACTCTGCTGCACCATCAGTGCTGCTGATCTAATATGGAGTGCACGGCAGATGTATTTGGAAGCTTTTATTAAGCGAAGATGGGCATTTTGATTTCTCTGTTAGTGCTGATGTGGGAGCTGAGTGTTCTCATGTGGAAAGTGGCTGATGCATCTTAAGAGAAAAGAAGGATGAGTTGAAGATAAAAGACAATGCACAGAATCTGATTTAAAGAATAAGATTAGGCGGTGTATGGAGACCTGGTTGGGCCCGACTGGACAGTTGCAATAAGAGGAATGTGTGCTATTTCCACACCGCTGCTGTCATCTGTCAAGAGGCAGAAACTGTCAAAGAGGCTGTCGGTGCGCGCGCCTGTCTGTATGTGTGTGTGTTTCTCTGTGCCTGTGCATGCTTGAGAGCAGTGAGTAGGAGTAACGCCGAGGGGAAGAACAATTACTACACACCTACCAGCCACAATTGCAGCTTACATGAGTGCGGAACAAGCTGCTAACAGTGTAGATGCTCTTATTGCAGTCAGCCACAGTGCTGCCTGTTACAGGGCAGACCACCATAAGGACACGCTCCTCTTCTGAACGCATGTCAATCATCATGAGAACCGAGGAGAAGAAAAGCGAATGTGGTTTGTGTGTTTTATTGTAAAACTCCGGTGAGAATAGGGATCTTGTTGAGTCACATGTTGGTATCTTGTATTTTAACTATAGCAGTGACATAGAGATTTGCTAAACATGAGAATTTTGAATTTGAATATAAACCATTTGGAGGTCATTTTTTTCCTGTGTGTCACCTAATTTTGAAACATCAACTCTCCCTTACATCATTCTCCACAGTCCAGCATGGGCTGTGCTGTCAACTTGTGTTAGTTCTCCTTAAGTAGCCTGTTGTGGGAATGGGTTCTGGCATCCTCATGTTTATGTGGTTGCTATTGTTACATGGAGCCCAACCTAGTGCACTGAACTGCTGTAGACATCCCCCTCCATTGTCTCACTGAAAACTTGGTGAAAATCAGGAAATGTTTCACTGTCTCTGTTTGCTGTTGTTCTCTATCATGGTTCTGTTCAAGAGTGTTACTCTCAACTCTCAAGCTCATGAACCTATAACCAGCGAAAAATCAGGATAACCACAGGACTGACCTACCAGCCACTTTCTTTTTCAATAGAGAAGCTCTGTTACAAATTCTGTGTCAAGATAACTGATGTGAAAATAATTTCAAAGAGAGAACATTGGTATAGTTTGTTAATTAATTGGCCCCTGGCCCACTGTCATGTTCACTCAGCGGCCACTTTATTGGATGCATCTTGCTAGTACCAGCTTGGACCCTCTTTTGGTTTCAATAAGCTCCTCATTTCTTCTCCAGTAGCGTCCAGAAGTTTCATACAGTGAACTGAGGCCTTAATTCTTTGTGGCATAGATTCAACAAGGTGCTGGAAACATTCCTCAGAGATTTTGGTATTGACATGATAGGATCACATGATCGATGCAGATTTGTCAGCTGGACATCCATGGAGCTAATCCCCCGCTACACCACATCCCAAAGGTGCTCTGTTGGATTGAGATCTGGTGAATGTGGAGGCCATTTGAGCACAGTGAACTCACACTCATATTCCAGAAACTAGTTATACTTTTAAATATATATTTTTTATATTTTCCAATGAAAGCCACATGATTCAGCTCTAATCTCTTTTGCAGTAGGGTTTCGCGTCAGACAGTAACTGGGGTCCTTCTGTCTGTCGTGTATTATTCAAGGCCCCGGGCAGTTTTCAGCTTCATTAGGTGCATTCGTAAATATATTTTATAGCTCTAATGTGCCCTTTAGCACTGCTGTATACATCCACAAGTATTAATTGTTGTGCTTTTTGAAATTTCTTTTTTTATATAGAATGTGATCACTGAGTTCAATAAAGAATTACATTGAGATTATGTAAGTGTGGATCACGAGTGGACTTGAAAAACAGCCTCAGTTATCTGTGGCATGAATAATTTGCATGTGATCTCTTTTTATGACCACTATGAAAATCTGGAGCAGACAAGACACATTTATATCCGGTCATAAGACTTTGCCACTAATCATAGCTGATTTTCTTTTAACTCACTGACCTAAATACTGCAAGGAAGGAGAGTGATCTGCAAACATGCTTCCTGTTTGGCTTCTTTTTGACCTGGGTTCTTCTTTTCCATTTTATTAAGATATTAAGAAATAAAGCTAAAAGCTAAACAGCTCTAAGGAACACTATCCATGAAGTAAAACTTAATCTTAACAAAGTACACACTGAAATTGGCCATTTTGCCCTGACCCATGCCAGCTGAGCTCATCACAGATGTATTGTTTTGCACATAGGACTTTTTTGACACACTGCAAGGCTGTGGATATCTTTCCATTGTCAATAATTATCTTTTCATGATGATTTGAGCAACCATGTCACAATCATATGATGTGTTATTCTAACAGAGGGATCGTGGTTTTTTCATTGATTGTGTCATTGTTTCTGGTAACTCGGTAAAACCAAGAATTTTCCCTCAATCTTCTGACGGCTGTTTAAGAATAGCATGGAATTAATTTGTCTTACACACTTTGGTCAGTATGGGTCTTATAAAGTGACTGTACCACAAGAGTAGTCGACACTCAACTCATACGGTGTATTTTTTATGTTAAAAACACAAAAATAGCAAGTGATTATAGTGCTTATATACTTTAAATTAAATATATCTAATCAGAATCTGATTCTGATTATAAATTTGCCTTTTGTGACATGATTGACTGGGGCTCTTCATGCTCCCTGGGCTCTGTTTTTCAGGCTTTAGAAAATCTAACTCAACATGAGAGACTTTAACCATTCAAAGGTCTTTTCACACCATCTTAGTTGGTAAAAAAATACAACAAAAAGAGCAGGAAGGTCAAAGTAGACAGGACCTTTACCTGTGAAAGTAGGGTCACCCATACGTATATGAATTGCATGACAAAGCGTTAATAAGTCTGTTGGTTAACAGTGAGTAAGTAGTGGTTCCATAGTGTAGTGGAGCAGGGTGTCACAAACTAGTGCGATTCCCCCCAGTGCTGGATGAACAGGAGGGAAAAAATCAAACATGGATCCATTCATCGATATTGATGCTCCCTTGGGAAATAAGCAGCTTTACCTGTTAACAGTAAACATATGCATCTTAATATAAAGTGCTAATCATGATAAGTTAAGTATGTCTCTCATACAACCAGTAACAGCACATGGCTTGTGACCTTTTTGCTGACCCATAGAGCCGGTGATGACCCGTCTGGTTACAGGGCTTGAAGACTGGAAAACGATGCGTGTGAGCCCGAGAAGGGGAAGATTCAGACTCGGTGACCTTTCTGTTGGAAATGTTCGGGATCACGTGATGTCTGTGAAAACTTCAGCACAGGGGCAGTTACTCATCCGTACATTCTTGGCTACTAATGCAGGGAAAAAAGGCTAAGCACGCAAGTTTGAACTGTTATGATGATGTATTGATTATAACTGGAGCAACAGCCCCCTAAGTCATAATATAAAATGGCTGAGTGGTGTTGCTTTGGTAATCTGTGTGGCTGAGCCTAGGGTTGAGCGTGGAGCGTTTGTATATAACCTAATTTGATTTTTTGAAAAAATGGAAATACACACTCACAAACTTCTAGATGTATAGTGCATCTGATGCCCAGGGCCGGCTGCACAGTGATATTTGGCCTTATAATCATATCACATTACTCTGAGTTTTCCACATGCTACAAAACACACACAGCAGGGGGATTGTTAACCAAAACAGATTTGATCTTCTCAGACAATTTGTCCCATTCTCCGGTCCAGTCGAGCTCTTTCAGCCAGAGTAGGAGGGATGGAGGAGTGTTTTGCGCATTTCAGACGTAGGTTGTCCGCGGGGTCTCTTTGCTCCACAATTACCACTTTATGAGGATACTTAACTGCAGCCAAGAATCGAGAACAACAGAGGCAGAGAGTGTGAAGATGTCTGGTGGGCTGCTATCTGTTCACTCTTGTGCCTTTACTTTTCTTTGCCGTTTGCCACTAAACACTCCCGTTTGTGTCTTTGTTTCTCTTAGAAGCAGACTCGTCACAACTTTCTTTGCGCTCCTTTAACCCTCCACAGACCCTTTTCCACGGGTTCAGCATTACACTCAATGAAAAATGTCACACATTTAAGTCAACAAAGCAGTCCTTGTAGTGGCTGTTTTGGGGCTATCACGGGATGGAGTTTGTCATGGATACCAGTTACAATTTTTCTGTGCTCTCCAGGCATGACAAACCTTTAAAGTTGTAGAGTTGTTGTTGTTTTTTTTTAACAGGGTCAACAATGAACTTTTAGTCTGATTTCACAGAAGTGGCTTGACATTTTTAGGCTTGTTTGCTATCTTGCAAAGACTTGGATAAGAGGGCTGATACAACTTTGTCTGTCTAGGCAATATGAAACCACTTCTATCGTAGGCTAGAAACAAAGGAAACAGTCTAATATTTACTAATTAACATGATGTACTGCTTTTTTTGTTTTTATTTTTTGTTTAATCTGTGTGGAAAACCAAAGTGTAAAAGAAGAAGACTTTTTTAAGTGGTTGCACTTATTTTCTGGAGTCTAGTTGCTGTGCCGTGTCTGGAGTTCAGTAGTTGCTGCAGGAGTAAAGTATTAGATTTAGAGATTTGATCACAGAATCTAGTAATGTGATTAAAGGATCCCAAAAATGAGCAAAGTACAGTATACTCATTTTTATTAGATGGCTGAGTATGTATCAGTCTTTCTGCCAAGTAAGAATACATTAAGACTGAATCAAATATATTTAAACATTTCCGATACATCAATTTTCCTAATCGTTCAGTCACTCCAGAGTTAAAAACAGAACTGCAACCTTCTTATGGCTGTGTTAAATTGGTGATTGCTTGGTGGTTGCATTCACTTTTCTCATATTCATCAACTGTAGCTGAGGCAGCTAGTTGATCGCCCACTGGTTGAGCGTGCAACACCCTAAATCTGTAGGTTCCAACATGTTGGCAATCTGTCTGAGTCAGTCCATAACATCTCTTTTTGAACAAGTCTTTCCAATAGAGGACTTTCCTCAACTGGTTGCCAACTGGTTGCATTCTGGTCATATTCCGATCAACTATGTAATTTTGCAGATAAATCTCCATCGTGCAGTAACTGCATTGCTGTTTTTGGAGGAATTTCTAAATTTTAATTTCAGATCCGTGAGGTTCTGGCTGATTTCTGTGGAAAACAGAACAACTGACAAATTATCACAAATAGATTGAGGTAAAGTTGGCAGTTCCATGCATTCAGTCGCAAACTGATAAAAGTCCTGATGCACCAAAGTCACTTTGAAGACGGCATCTGACTGCGATAGTTGGAGAGCTGGTCCTGGTCTTGAATGCATCAATTTCAAAGGTAAATCACGTGCACAGCACATCATCTCAGTTGGTTTGGTCATGCAGTGGTTTAAAACCTCAGTTTCCTCACATGTAACTACAGCAAAAGTCATCTATCTGAAGATACCATAAAGAAAAAAAGACTGAAAATATATAATAATAAAAAGATCCCGTACAACCCACACAGCCCCAATCGTCTTCTCCCTCCGATGTTCCCACTTTGCAAATCTTTTACAAAAAATATCTTGTATTGTCTAAATGTAATAGCAGCTGTGTTAATAGTGACAGTTTCCTTGTCATTTGGAACATTTACAGGCTTAATTGACGCTTTGAGAAGTAAAAGAGTGAGAAGAGAGCACCATTATACCATGTGTCAAAGTTTACATCTTAAAATATGGTTTTTCCTCAGTGCAGTCAAGCTAATAAAAGAGCTTCTTTTGATGTCTTGGCACATTACGAGTGCATCATCATTCAGTCTTGCACTGCTTGGTCGACACAGTTTTTATACTCCATTAACATTTGACCCACTTATGTGTAATAATTGCGTTTATAAATTTCTTATATCTTTTTACTTTTCTTTTTCTTCTTTTTTGAAGCACTGCACCCTGCTTCTTTCTTTTTTCCCCTTCTGCTTTGTCTTGGTAGACAGTGTGAGAAAAATGTCTATCTACACCCATCTGGATCCCTACTCTCTCGACCGACTGCTCATCTGTGATAACATGAGCTCCATGCCCTCCGAACATAATAACCTAATAGTCCATGCTGCTTCTGTCACTTTGTCTTACAGAGCAGGACCGGGGAGAGGGACTGATTCAGACGGTGTGAGAGAGCGATACAGTAGATAGATAAAGACTAGAGGAAATAACTTTCCCTTTTTCCTCTCCGTTATTTACAGTTGTGGAGGGGTGGGTGTGTGTGCCTGGATTGCAAAGCTGCTTAGTGGTATGATTCAGTTTGGGGATTTGAATCTGCTCTCACCCCCACTTCAAGCACTAGAGTGGAGGCGGACAAAGGGTGAGATAGAGGGGGAGTGTGTGCATGTGCGCGAGAGCGAGGAACGGCGTAGGAGACGCTCAATCTGGTACAGCTCCATGTGAAAATGACCTACTTCCTGTCAGCTCGCTCTCAAATGGATTGCTGTTTTCTGATGTGTGGAAGAGTGGGGGAGATTTTTCTCTGTGGGGTCTGAGGGGGGTAAGGGGGTGGAAGAGTTTGGCGTGGAACGGTTAAATGAAGTAAATAAGTAGGTGGCTCTTGGGACCTTAAGGGTAGGATAAAATAAATGTCATGTTAGTGAAATTCTGCATGCATGCATGCATGCATGCATGGCGAGCATAGTGTGTGCTCACCTGTGCATACATTGTCTGTTGGCTCATGCTATAAAACATGTGATGTGCTGCTCTCTCTCTGCTGTGTTAATTACCCCCAAAGACGGCTCGATGAGAGTTGACTATCAAAAAGCCAATATTTGAGGGGGCAGGCCTCGCCAGATGCTCAGTGGTCGTGTGTGTGTCTGTGTGCCATCCCGCATATCCGACACACACACAGAGGGTTGTTTATGGACGTCATCTGCTTTTCAGCAGGAAAGTTTCTGTGGTTTTAATTTGGTTTTAAAGGAAATTCTCATGAGAACCACGAAAGCCTCATATCGTCTAAACCTGCTCTTTGATTTAGATACATCTATACTTTAGTAATTAATGTATAAAATCACAAACTATATAACACACTAACAGGATTCACATGATAATATAGATAAAGAACCTACATTTCATACTTTTTTATATACTTAAGCAGTTTCTAATAATATTTTATTTTAAAACGTAGTGCACAAGTCTCAAGCCACCCCGCATTACTTCGTATTTTGCTTCCAAGGAGCCTGACTTTCTTCTAAATATTAAATAAGTTGTCTTGAGCAACAGTCTTTCTGAAGGTTTTTCAAAACATTTTCTTTGGACATTGGCCACTTGTTCACTCATTTTCAATCCAGTCCTTGTACCTGACAATTTTCAGAGGAATGTTTTTTTGTTTGTCTGTTTTTTGCACTGAATTAAGGCCTGCTGTACCTTAATTCAAGCATGAAAAAGGGGCCTAACTCAAGGGATGAATCAGTGTTGTGTCTACACTTATCACTTAGCAAAGAAACTATTTTAAATTGTACCTTTAGATCTTTAGCTTTTCTTTTTTCTATGAAAAAAATCAAAGGTAACACAGTTTTACAGAACAAATGTAGTTTTTGTTCCAACAAGGTGATTAAAAAGACCAGCTGATAACTTTACATATGTTGGAATGGTGTGCAGTGTGTCCTTAAAAAGTTTGAGGAAACTAGACAAGTGGGAAACAAATGAAGAACTGGCAGAAAAGCTATGTAGAGTAGATGAACAGTACCCAAGATTGATGTCCTTAAGAAACCAGAGCAAATCCACCAAAGACCTGACATAGAACCTGAGAGATGCATCTGGCCCCGTGAGTTCATCCATCTACTGTTCAACGGAGCCTAATCAGCAATGGTCTCAGTGGAAGGGCGGCTGGCAAGAAACCATTCAGAAGGAAAAGAAACAGGGAGGAAAGGCTGAGGTATGCCAAATTACACGAGAACCAGACTAAAAATTACTGGTACATCTGATGGAGTGATGAATCTAAATTTAAAGTTTGTGTTTCAAATGGTCAGCAAAATATTTGGAGGAGCTCAGAAGAGAGATACAAAATAAGTGTCCACAGCCTCCTCAGAGTCCAGACCTCTACATTACCGAAGCAGTGTGGGACCATTTTGAGAGAGAGCAGAGAAAACGTCCAAAGAAGAGCTTTGAAGGTCCTTCAAGAGGCCTGGAGAACTATTCCTGTAGACTACTTAAAGACAGTCCAAGAAAGTTTGCATAAGAGATTTCAGAGCTGTGCGTTGAATCTTCACTCCTCAGTATTGCTATAAAGTAATGACACCACTGATATTTAGATTGGTAGTCTTTAAGAGTCTATAGTATTTCACTATGACATCCTGAGTACAAAAAATGAAAGCTTGATTGCAAGACCAAGTGGTTTTTGTTTTCCCAAAAAGGCTTTTGGAAGCTGAAATGATGGACTGTGGAACGCCTGAAGAAACTGGAAACTTTACCCTGCTCCATTTGTTATGAGAGGTTGGAGAGACAGAAATGAAAGCAAAGCAAGCATGAATGTTGGCAGGGCATTCACTTTATTGAGAGACCTCTGGGACTTTTTGAAATGCGTGGAAATCACCTGTTAAAAACTAATCTGACCATGTGACGTTGTGTGAGCTCCAGCAAAGACTTTTCACCAGTTAATAAATCTGTAATCAGGGATCAGAATTGGACCAAATTTAATCTTCATATTTAGGAAGGGAATTTGTGAATAATCCAAGGTTCAACAGCACACCCACCTGCAGGATAACATAAAATATGCAAGAGTAGAAAAGGCCACAAAAAAAAATATCTGTGGAACTTCCCGGCACACTCCTTCCCAGTCTCTTTGCTGCATTTAATCCCTGCTTTCAAAATGAAGTGGCAATTCAGTCAGTTAGTGTATTAATTTGGGTCATGAGTAATGTCTCTGGGATGGATTCATCGAACAGGTATGCGCTGTCAAAGCTTAATCCCCGTGACTCTGTCTGGCTGGTCGGAAGCTGAATTAAATTAATCCACCATCATAACCCTGCCCCTCTCTATCACTCACATGCTATTTCATTTTCCCTGCACGCTGTGTTTTCCAGTGCCCGAGGACCTGTCTTTAGAGGAAAGAGATGAGCTGTCAAACATACGGCGTAGGAAAAAAGAGCTTCTGGATGATATTGAAGTGAGTAACAGTGGAATCAATGTTATTTGAGTAATCTGATCAAACACTTCTAAATGAATGATTCGGAGCAAGCCTCAAACTAATAAACACGGTTGTTGATGTGCGTTGCATGTCTGAAAAGTCCTCTGGTGCAGTGCAGAACAATGAACCTTATTTCATTTGTTTTCAGATCTTATATTGTTACATTTACTTATATTAGTTTGCTGTTGCCTTTTGTCATGAAATGACATATGTCTTCGTCATATTAAGCAAGCCTTTCACTATTATATATATTTAACTAATAAAATCATAGACTGTGTTTGCAGATCATTCAAGAGCTGCACTGTGTCGTCTCAGGAGCTATAAACTTGACTTTATGAAACAAGCGACTCTGTCCTTCGATTTCAGCGGCTGAAGTTTGAGATTGCAGAGGTAATGACTGAGATCGAGCAGCTAACCTGTGTGGGGGAGAGGTGAGTTTTGATGGTTTTTCTTTTCTTTTTTTTTTACATGTTGTGTGATTATTTTCATTATGAATTGTGTGCTTATGATAGCATTTTCTTGGCTCTTAGTTTTGTCTGTAAGCTGTCGTTGAATAGGCAATAAAATCTAAAAGTAAATAATAATAATGCTCATTGGTGTTTTTATAGGACCAAGATAACATGAAGTTTTATCTTTTTTTTTTTCTTTACATAAATTCATGTAAAAAGTATTAATTTTAAATTATATCAAATGGACTAAAGAAGTAAAAAGCGAACATTTAAATAGCTGGTACCAGCAGTTCCTCAAATGCTAAATTAAGCTTCAGTCACACAGTCATAGAAAGTGGTCGGTGCCCCCGATTGCTAAGGAAATGTGTATATCCTGAATAGTTGTTGAGTGGTTGCTAGCTGATGCTAGGTGAAATCTGTTGCAAAGAGGGTGGTGCTCCACCAAAAACCTCTTTGTGATTGCTTTGTTTATGAGCAGATTGCCGCGTCCCTCTGTAGTTTACATGGAAATCGCCAACTTGTCTGCAAACACTCAGTTTACTCTCCGAGCGATTGTGAAGCTGTGAAACTGGAAAAACTGAAACATTCACCTTCAAAGTTGTGCCTTAGTTAACCAAGTTAACCAATGTATTTCATCAACCAGTAGCAGAATGCACTCTTTTCCCCAGTGACCAGTGGTCCCTAGATGGTCACTAATTGGTCTCTAGGCCTTAATTAGCAGGATAGCTAATAGTGTTGGAGATTTAAATGAAGTCAAGTCAAAAAGTAGTAGTGTTGCATGTTTGGATGGCTTCAATGAACCGCCAAGAGATCAGCTCATTAGTTTTTGTTTGCTTTGGCTCTGCTACTCTTTTAACAGTTACCTTTGCAGTGAGACTCACACCTGTCAGTTTGTGTGTGTGTGTTAACATGTTAATACCCCATTGTTTGAGGAGAAAAGCAGGACAGTCCCTCGACTTAACATTAACCAAACAGTCTGCATTTGATTGGTTGCTGAGGTGGGGCGAGGTCGTGTCAGGCTGTTGTGTGTCTCAGGCGCAGCTGGCAAAGGGGCTCCAGCTATTTTTGGGCATACGTAAGGCTTAGGGAGCGTTCAAAGACACGCAAAGGTGGAGATTTCCCCGAGGAGTGAGAGCAAAAAGGGTTTCCAGCATTAATAGGGACAATGTACGTCCAGTTAGCTAAGATGAATTAAAGAAAAGGGACAAGATACACTCAAGTGAGCAGTAACAGCTGATGCACAATCACATGTTGTGAACGAAATTCAAGTTTTCTCAATTTAATCCAAATGTAAACTCAGCCTTTACTTGACTGAGTGGTTGGTAAACACAGTTGTGACAGGCCCTGAATAAACTCGACACAAAGTGACCTACTAAACACACGCAGCAGCCGGGGAGCAAAATTGGACTCGGCTGTCATGTGAAGGATGTTTTCTGGATTTTTTATTCTTTTGGTTTTTGTCACAGCAAAACCACACAAAGAAACAAGCAGATCGCCATGGGAAGGAAAAAGTTCAACATGGACCCAAAGAAGGTCAGAGGAGATCCACAGCTCTGGAGTTTAAATTTAAATCATTCATTGAAACTGAGTAAAATACCTATTTGTACTGCGCTTGCTCTCTCTTTAAAAACAGGGAATCCAGTTTCTTTTGGAGAATGATCTTCTCCAGAACACCCCAGAGGACATTGCACAGTTCCTCTACAAAGGAGAAGGGCTCAACAAAACAGTCATCGGGGACTATTTAGGGGAACGGTGAGCTCTCCAGTTTTCTCTCCGTTTTCCTTCCACCTTTCTTTTTCCTCTCCCCACATCCTTGTGAGATGTGCACTGCACGTGCTCAGACATCAGTGATAGAGCCCTGGGAAATTGGTGGTCTGGATTTATGGAGCACAATAGTGCCAGGAGACCGTGCCGCTGAAAGAGGGGGAAAAAAGTGTAGGGGACATGTGGTTCTTATCGAAGGGAAGTCAATGGGGATAGGATGTCAAAACAACAGGGGACATCACGCTGCCTGTCTCAGCCGGCACAGTGGCTCTCTGTCTGAGAGTGGCACTGTGATGTGGCTGCAGGACTTTGCTTTCCACCTTCAGTCACTGAGCATAGGAGTTCATCACTTCTTCTGCTTTTGTTTAAGCTGAACTACTCATCACATGTGTTTTTTTTTCTCCCCACCACCCCAGGGATGACTTCAACATTAAGGTCCTCCAGGCGTTTGTGGAGCTTCACGAGTTTGCAGACCTCAACCTCGTTCAAGCCTTGAGGTACTTAACAACTCATATTAGGAAGAAAGAATTAAAGCAGGCGACGGTGAGTGGGTACTACAGTGCAGATTGTAAAGTTTGTGAAGGGCAGGCTTGTTTTCAAGTATAAAAAACCAGCCAAAACAACATACGGGAGTTTGCAGCACGATAAGATGGTGTTTTACAAGTTTTATTGTTGCTTTGGTACTTTTCTTTTGCAAAGTAAACACCAGACGTGCACCGAGTTTTACAGACCAAACTGAAAGAAATCCGCCTTGGCTTCACTTCACATATTTGGTTTTCCCATTGTAAACTGTTGAAATATGATATTATATCACGGCTGTAAAAAATCTTGGCCTGACTGAAATTGTTCCCACACTTGAGCCAACCGACTGTTTGCAGGGAAGGTGGGGGTGGGGGGAGCGGTGTATCTGTCAGAGACCTTTCCCGGGATGCACCAATTGGCATTATAAAAATAATATTAGAACAATTAGGCTAGCTGATAATTTCTTTTTTAGATGGTTTGGTCATGTTGTCGTTTGTGATGTGATTTGCAAATTTGTAAGTTGGTCAGGTTGTTGTTGAATTCGCAAAACACTTTTCATATGGGATTGGATATTGCTGAGATGTTATTGATGTAGTGCTTTTCTCTAAATTGCCAATAAGAATCAAGTTGGAGGAGAGCATAACGACCAACCATGCAAAGCGGTCCACAAGGAGACCGCTGCTCTGCACATCCAAGCAAAAACTGATCCAGGTTTAAGCTCAGATGAGGCCTCTGCTTTGTCACACTTGTTGCACTAGCACTGTGGCCGTGACGAGATCAAGTGGAGGCACAACGATGCTACTTTTGATCTCTTGTTATGTGCGGGCACTGTCACACGTATATTCATTGTTACCTACTTTGGAATTACATATAATTAACTAATTGGCAAATTCTGGGACAAAACGTATTTTACACGTTATATTTTTATGCTGATTTACATTAACATGTGTTGTCACCATTAAATAAATATTTTTTCATGCGACTGATAACAGAGGAGCCGGTGTGCACACCTCTTATATGTCAACAATGTGTCATGCAAACCTGCGCATCAAGTTAGGTGATCAGTGTATCAGATTCCTGCCTAAAGCTGTGTTCAAAGTGCTAAAAAATAGAGTATTTTCCAATGCACAGCTTTAAAAGTTTGCTCTAACTTCTAGTTGTTTGGTTTGTCGGGTGTCCCATGAAAGACAAGAGTGTTCTTTGTGCTGTTTTTTTTTTGTTTTTGTTTTTTTTTGCAGAAATATCAAAATCTAATCTAACACTAGAAAAACAAAACTGCCTCTTGGCAAAGACGTCTTCATTTATGCCATAAACACACCCTCCTAATATAAAGAAATGTCTGTGCCGTGTAATACTGTTTTGTAATTCACAGGGAAAAACACAGATACTGTTACAAACATTCACATCAATATTTCATGACACATCATTACATTTTTCCTCTCGCTCTCTGCTGTTGCAGGCAGTTTCTGTGGAGCTTCAGACTTCCCGGCGAAGCCCAGAAGATTGATCGTATGATGGAGGCTTTTGCCTCCAGGTACTGCCAATGCAATCCCGGCGTCTTCCAGTCCACAGGTACCACACACACGTACACACATACACACACGTTTGCACCGCAGCAGATATATGAGTCAGACTCAGCCAGACAGTCCAGGACGGATAACATGCTCTGCCCACCAGACCACCCGGATTCAAATCAATGCCTCTGTCTGTCTGTCGTCTCTCACCGGACAGCTGGACCTGTATAAATCTTTACCTTGTGGCTACATGCGGAGATTTCACGACTGCGTAGGGGTGCAGCTTCAGAATATTTGTTCATTATTTCAGCCTCTCTGTGAACTTGAGTGGACCTGAAGTCCAATTACAGTTTTCCACTGAAGTTGGCAAGTTGCTCATTACCTGTGTGATCAGCATTCGTGTCTCCAGCAGTGATAATGAAATTGATCACCGGTCAATAGCGGTCATTAGCGCCGTCTTGGCTTGTTGCACATAGCCTTCCTGCTCACGTGTTAGTGTTAAGGAGGATGCAGGTGACGGCTCGGGTTGTGAATATTGATGTGGTGCAGTGGTGACACACCCAGACTTGGTTATTGGTCATCCCTCAAGAGTGGTGCACACTGGGTTATAAATTACATGCAGAGGATGTTGTCTGGGGCTCTTAGTGTGTGGATGGATGAAACCGAGTCGTAAGAGCAGGAACACACTGTGTCAGAAGATGGGCTTTTCTGTTGATTAAATTCTCCATTTTATCAGGTTTTCCTTCAATCTGTGGTGTGAAAATGTGCTACAAGATGTTTCTAATTCCCTTTTATGGCAAATAAGTTGAATGGCCTACTATTTTTATCACATCCACACTAATCTATAACCTCCACACACACATGTGGAGTGTGCATGTGCTGTATTTGGTTGTTTCCCTGTGACACTGTGTGTAATTACCTCCACAGACACATGCTACGTTCTATCTTTTGCCATTATCATGCTGAACACCAGCCTGCATAATCCCAACGTCAGAGACAAGCCCCCAGTGGAGCGCTTCATCTCCATGAACAGAGGAATCAATGAAGGGGGAGATCTCCCAGAGGAGCTACTCAGGGTGAGAGCTTTGACTTGATTACTTCGTCAGGTTTGATGAATTTATCCTATGTGGTATGCATTTGAAACACTATGGAGGTAAAAGTGGAGGGATTAAATTAAATGTTTGGGGTTTTCTCAATGTGGCAGACAAAAAGGAAACTTATAGGTTCTCTTATAGGTCTCCTCTGTGAAAAGCAGAGTCATGCCTCCCTAATTGAGACATTGCAGCTCAGGATAATGATGAACTTTAATAAGAAAAAGACGAAAAACAAGTCGATCGACTCGCATGCGAGAGGCTGTCGTGTCTGCCAAAGTGCTCCTTCAGTACAAAAAGGAACCTTGTTAAAAAATCTTCGAGGTCCCAGAGTCACTGATGTATGAATCTTTGTCTGAAAATTGATTTCTCAGTGTCACGTTTAATGCACCGGTAGTTGAAGGCTTGAATGTTTTTGCACGTGAGTTAGAAGTGTGTGTGTGTGTGTTTTCATCTAAGCGTAACCGTTTTTCTGCTTTTTCTTTCTCTGTGAAGAATCTATACGACAGCATCAAGAGCGAACCCTTTAAGATCCCCGAGGACGACGGGAACGACCTGACGCACACCTTCTTCAACCCAGACAGAGAAGGCTGGCTGCTTAAATTAGGTTAGTCTGAGTCTCACGCGCTCAGGTTCTGGGGGAATGCAAAACATCCGGCTTGACTTTATTTAGGAACTCCTGCTTTCTTTCTTTTTCTTTTTGGTCTGCAACTATAGAATTAGACTCATGAGAACTTAAACTGCGTGGTAACTGTTGCTCGTGCACTCTCCTTTGATCATAAAACATTAACTGAAAGATAGATAAAACCTTGCAAACACACCCATATGATAAAAATAGAACAGCAAACATTCAACTTTTATATACAAGTCGTGTATCTTACAGTTTATACATGGGAGTGTATTCATGATCCATTTCATTGAAGGTCTGGTCGCGTTTGTGAACGGAGCAAACAGTGCATATAAAATATGCATGCATGTCATTCTGTCTGTAAACATGAAAGCTCGAAAAGCTTTGAATGAATTCAGATAAAAGTGTAGGGGTGTAGAGCAGAGTCATCCACCGAGGTCTTCAAGGTCAACTTAATGATTGACAAAAAGCCTTTTAACCTAGAAACTATGATTCTTACGAGCAGTAACTTTGAGTTCTGTCACTCACAAAGCTTCAGATATAATTATAAATGTAACCAACTGTTTGTGATGTATCAGTGAATTCCTCTCTTTCTAAAAGCCAGGCTGTGGTTATTTAAAAGCCACATGATTTGAAATTATGAACTGTGAGTTATATCTCAAACATAAAAAAAAAAAGGGCAGTAGCTGATTTTATGTGAACCGCATACACAGGAAATTTTAAATGGGCTTCACAAGGTGTTTTACAAGCAAAGTAAAACTAATTTTAATATATTTAAATACTTTATGGTGTGAGGGACTTTCTAATGAAAACCCCGTCATGTTGTTGTTTATTAAAACTACAAAAAAAGATGTATGACAAATTATAGCCCGCTTAAAAGAAAAATAATAAAACCCACAAGTACAGCTATGCAGATGCAGATTCTCAATTAGCTCTGTATAAACATAGTTTAGAAATGATACGTACATTGTTTATTAGCCTGGACGTGGACTCCTCTTATTGTGTGAGGAAGAAAAAAACATCTCAGTCATTTGAAGTGTGTGTGTGTGTACATATGTATGTTTACATATCTTTGTGGGGACTAAAAATTGGAAGTTTACCATACTTGTGGGGACCAACAGCTGTGTGGGGACAAAATGCCGTCACCACAAGTTTGAAGTCATTTTTGAGATTCAAATTGTGGTTTTAGTGTCAGGGTTACAATTAGGTTATGGTTATGGCTAGGCTAAGGGTTAGGGTTAGGCATTCAATTTTAATGGTGATGGTTAGGGTAAGCAGCTAGGGAAAGCATTATGTCAATTAGATATCCCCACAAAGCTATGAAAACAAGACTCTGTGTGTGTGTGTGTGTGTGTGTGTGTGTGTGTGTGTGTGTGTGTGTGTGTGTGTGTGTGTGTGTGTGTGTGTGTGTGTGTGTGTGTGTGTGTGTCCAATGAGGTCATGCATTTATAAATCTTGCTTTTACTCTGCTTGAAGTTGGCTCCCCTCTGATCCCATGTGTTTCTGATTTGAACCTCGCTCCATCACTTGCCAGGTACTCCAGCAGTCCTCACATACATAACAGCTTATAATTTACTGTATGGCGGTGATTTATTATTGGACATAATACCTGTTTATTAGCCCACATATTGTTGGTTTAAAGAGCAAAGTCACTGCAGGTGGTTGGTTTTTACTACAGTGTTTACACACATGCACACACACCTGGCTTTGACCTGCACATTCTTTAAACTCTGTGTAACGTCTCTGTAGCCTCATCAAGCTAGTGCGTATGAATGTAAATAGCCCCATTGTGGCTCACAGACCTAACATGATTACATTCTTGCACGGTTCCTCCCTGGAGCAGTTTCCCCCGCAACCAGTTCTCACTGTAATATTTCTAATTTAACTCTCTAAAGATAAACCCTGGAGGATACGGAGGAATAAGGCCTTTTTTTAGCAAATGTCTCTCTGCGCTCAGCGGAAATTTGGCCGTGCTAATTCAATAGCCAGGGTCTATTGAAATGTAAGGAAACACAGAGCTTTTTATAGCTGTCTGTGACCCATGTAGGCTTCTGTGAGGGGACCATGAAAACAGGAAGGAAATGCTGCAGTAAAAGTCATGCTTAGGAATTAATAACACACATAGTTTTGGATGTAGTTTGCACAAATGAACACGTGAGGTGGCGAACTTGCTCTGGGGTGTCGTGTACGATACGTGCGTGTATTTGCGTGAGCGTTTTCACCTCCAGGGGTGCTTTACGTGCCAAGTTAGGTTCACATCAAGTTTGCTCTCCTCTCCTGAGAGCCAATGAGGTTTTATCCTGTTGCCTTAAAAAATGAATGGGCAACGGCAGTAATAATTTATCAGTTGCTCGAGTCATCAGTTAACTAAGCCTGAAGTTGGGCGAGATTGTGCTGGTAGCCTGCAATCTCACACAAGGCAGCTTGCCTGCATGTCTCAAAAGTCAAAGCCAACAGTTTTCAGTTGTCAGTGATTTACATTTAAGCTTCCTGTGGCACAGCTGTAGCAGCACAGAGCATTTGAAGAGGCACAGCTGGCTGCATATCTTGCATATGCAGCCAAACAGGGTCTTCTATTTAAAAATGAATATTGGGATAAGGCTGAAACTCTGTATAGTCTGTCGTTACGAGAATCGATTTCTACAAACAGCCCAGGTACAGAAATCTACAACAGCCCTGAGCATACACAAAGTGCACATACAGTGAAATGTCTGTGTTGGGTCTCGCGGGTTCACCAGTTCATGGTAGTCTTAGGTTCTTCAAGGGAACTGGACTTCCTTTTAGGTTCTTGAAGATGTTTCACCTCACATGCAAAAGGCTTCTTCAGTTCTAAAAGATAAAGGGTATCAACTCGTCACTCTGGTCCATCAGCTGGTAACGCTGATAGGGAGTAACGGATATTTAACCTCTGGCAATGGGACATGGACTGGTAGATGACCTGCTCTACCTCTGTCACCATGTGTCTACCAGTCATGACTCACATGACAGTGTAGTGTCAGGACCACCTCCAGTATTTTCGACTCACCTTTAGCTTTTAGAATGAAGAAGCTTATCTTCATTCTGCTGAAACATCTTCAAGAAACTAAAAAGACGTCCGTTTGTCTGTTAGCTCAGGCTGCAGCGTCACAGAAAACTGAATGGAAATCACAGGAAACCCACTAAGTGAATTTTCAAAGGCATGTGAAATATTGTATGTGTTTAATAATGACATTTTGGAAATGATCAGCCACAGGAAATTGAATTACATTTACTAATGAGTTAATGCTTAAAGTCAATAACTGGTTTGGGCCGCTTTGATTTCTTACATTTACAAGAGTAATCTCTCTCTCTTGCTTGCAGGCAAGTAGTCCAACCATATCTACCTATGTTTGCTTTTGTCATTTTAAAGCGCATAAGGAAACACAGCGGATGCTGGTTGGCTTCATTAATGACCATCACTTCCCTGCTCTTTTTCCTGAGGGCAGACAGCCAGTCTGTCACTGCGGCCTTTGTGTCACTTCCTGTCTCCTCTTTTTTTTTCCTGTCAGGGGGCAGAGTGAAAACCTGGAAGAGAAGGTGGTTCATCCTGACGGACAACTGCCTCTACTACTTTGAATACACAACTGTGAGTCTCACACCAACATGTTTTTTTTTTTTTTATTAACTAAAGGCATCTCTGCCGCTGTGTGTGTATGCTTGTGTCATCGCAGAGCCGAGCATTTCATTTTTATCCTCAGAAGTCTGTATGAAATCCACCCTGAGTCTACAGCCTCCTTGTTAATTATAACAAGCAGTTTATTCCATAGCACCAGAAAAACGACGAGGATTAACAATTCAAGTTTGCTACACTGCTGTTACGGTTATGGATTTCAGCAGGGAGCTCTTCATGTAAACTCTACAAACCAAACATAACTGAATATGTTGCACTGTCTTCACACCGTTTATTGGTAGTTTGATATAAAAAGCGGCCTCTGAGTCAACATTTGGTTTGTGACCACCTGTTCTTACGTCTCAGTTTAAGGGTGTTTTCTCTCCCTTTCAGTCCATTTAAAATGAACAAAAAAGAAAACACAGAGACTCTTTGGAAAAGGTGTCGCCTTCCAAATGGACTTCTGAGTGGTTTGTTTATGGAGAGATCCGACCCAACTAAAAGCTACACACTGCAATTTTGAGCTGAACACTTTCCTGTAGCCAGGTATGCTTTGCATTGTGAGAGATGTGCAGAGTACACAGAGTGTAAGTATACTCTTGGCCCAGTCTTATTTGGCCATTAATGGACTGAAGGTTCCTACATTTCAGTCCACCTGGGAGTTCACGTCTCTGTGTCAAAGGACATCAAACCACAGGAAAAGGCCACAAGTTTACAAACTCATGAACTGATTTGGACCACAGGCTGAAAAGTTTTTTGGTTCGGGAAAGAAAATCAAGTCATCTGGTTGTGTCTAAGAATCTATATTTATTATTGATTCTCACTGAGGAAACAGAGACTTTAGGGGCCTCTAAAAACCCTCCTACTATCCAAATCCTTGGAACTATCTTCCATGAAGGGTGATGCTATTTTCTGAGAATTTATTGGTCAGTTGGTGGCAATTTCACACCTGTTGCTAATCTCCGATTCCAAAGAACAAGAACTGAACCACCTTTGCGGTGCTAAAAACCCAGGGTTAACTCTGAAGTTAACCGGAAGAGACCAAATGCTGCTTCATAGTACAGGTCTCAAAGTAATAGGACCTAGTTCAGCTTTTAAGCCGGCGAGGCGTGATTGCAGATTCCGTGCCGGTGCGTCCACCCCCCTGCAGTGGCACCACAGACCACGTCACAATGTGAAAATTGTGATTTTTTTTATTTTTTATTTTTTTATTTTTATTTTTTTAATTCAAAATCTGTTTAATTGAACTAAACTTATGGTAAAACAAGAACAGCTATGTAGGTAGTCATAAACAAAGCAAGCAAAAAGGGGAGAAAAGAGAAAATGTTACCACTTCAAAGCTCTTAGATAGCAGTCAAAGAAGGGATTAGTGGTACGCCACCTCGCTGGACCCGCCTACTACACAAGACCAGGAAAAAATACCTCCATCTTTCTTAGGAGCCAGAAGTGACCATATTTGGACAAGAGTGTGGATGACTAATCAGCATATGTACACGATTTTTCAGCCATAGACTGTATGCATGTATGGCACAGATATGCATACAGTTAGCACAGATTAGTTCTGCTAATCAGCGCTAAGTAACATAGAATAAAAGACTTCTTGGACACAATGTTATGTGCATAGCAAGCCACATTTATTTATCAAATAATTTAATTAAAAATAAAAAAGGCACCAGCACCAGAAACACGGTCTAAAGATCCCGCTTAAAAAGAAGCCTATGGAGTCTAGCATATGTCACTAAAAGTGGCCATACCCCCAGCAATGTGTCACACTACAGTTACAATGAAGAGGAAATGCAGTGCTGTACAGAATCAAACCACCAAACTATGAACATGCTTGTTTCTGCTATGAAATGTGTCGTTTAAGCATTTTAAGACCCTGAAGTTGCCCTTCTAGGAACTGAAGTTCTGGCAATTCTGCATTGGGATTCATTTTTTGACTTTGTCCTTGTGCACAACTAATGTAGTTTTAACATGGTTTGTCACCTTTCTGTATTAGTTTCTGCACAAAACGGCAATAAGCTACTAAAGTTACTGGGTCATAGAAAAGAAAGAAAACTCTAGCGTGTAATTATCGCATACTTGTCTTGTGGCCACAGTGGATGAAATGTTGCAGACTGTTTTAATTGTCATATGTGCTCAGGTTGGCATGGGTTACTATTAAATCATTGTCCCTTACTATAAAAATTAGCCAATAGTGCTTGAAGATTTCCACCAGGGCCTTTGTTTCTTTGCTGCCACATCAGCACTGTCCTCTCTTTGCTGTAGTATTATCCTTCAGGACACTATCATTATGTCCCGTCCTCTGGTCAGACTGCAGCATGCACAAGTAGAGGGGAGGGGAGGGGAGGGGGGGGGCAACAAGCTACAATCACAGTGGATTTTTCTTTTCTGTGTAAGGCTGTTCCAGTGTTTCTTTCTTATAGAAATCTCATTTTATGCCATTTTTTTATGATTTTTTTTTTATTTTTGATCTCCCCTTTCTTCCCCTTGCTCCTTTTCTGGTTTCTGTTCTTTCTTTAATACTTGCTTTTTGACTTTGTTCTAAATTGCTCTTTCTATCTATCTCTGTCTAACTCTGGTTGTTTTTTCCCCTCCTCTCATGTTCCTGCTTTTGATCGCTCTCTCCTTTAGGACAAGGAGCCTCGTGGGATCATCCCACTGGAGAATCTCAGCATCAGGGAGGTGGAGGAGCCCAGGAAACCTGTGAGTGTTGCCTGATTAGAGACCTCAGCCTTTCTCCCCTTGGTTACTGTGTTCACTAAATCTTCTTTTTGTTAAAATATTTCTTCGCCAAAGATAATTATCTGGCACCTGTTTTTGATGACCTTTGACCCCTCTCTGTCCCTCCTTCAGAACTGTTTTGAGCTCTACAACCCAAATCACAAGGGCCAGGTGATCAAAGCCTGTAAGACAGAGGCAGATGGGCGTGTAGTGGAGGGAAACCATGTAGTATACAGGATATCAGCACCCACGCCTGAGGAGAAGGAGGAGTGGATTAAATCCATCAAGTAAGATTCCTCGTAATAGTAATGATGGCACAAAGATCCAGTGTTAAACCAGTAATGGTTGTTGTTACGTCAGAATAAACAAATAAAAATAAAAAAAAATCCGTGAATGTGATTTCCTTGATGTTGGATTCATTTAAGGCAGAAACCAGTTTTAACCTGTTCTTTTTTAATTTCAATTAAATCTAGGCAACTTGAATATATGAGGTGCAGTCTTAAAGTCTTACGAGATCAAAAATCTGACTTGATTTCAGTTTAGGTGATCTCATTCAAGGTCATCTTCTTGAGCACCTTGTTATATCTCTCTCGAAGTCCTGTTCTGACCCTTATACTTCTGTGATTTCACCACGTTCAAACTTGCACAAACATCAAACACCAGCTCCGGCTGTTTGCTGTTTTCTGTTGTCTGCTATTTTTCTGCTATTTTCAAAGGCAGAGGTTTTCATTAGAAAGCTCTTTCTCTCTTGAAAGGACATGACAGCATAGTTTGGGTTTGCAAAGTTTCATCTTAAGAAACAACAAGACTTCTGGTACAATGTTCTTCAGACAGAAGCACATTGCTTCGTGCCATATTTGGCAAAAACCAAACGCAGCATATTAGCACAAACGCCTCATACCAGCTCTGCAGCATGGTGGTAGAGGCGTGATGATTTGGGCTTGTCTTGCAGCCACAGGACCTGGCAACCTCACAGTCATTGAGTCCATCATTACATGCTCTGTATACCGAAGTTTTCTGCAGTCACAAGAGAGAGCATCTGTCTGACAGCTTGGTGCAAATTAGGTCATGTAACCAGGCAATAGTCCAAAGCATAGCAGCATTTTTACCTGTTTTTGTAGAACCAAGGTGCTACAATGTGGCAGGACCTTAAGAGAGCTGTGCATTAAATAAAATGTCCACAAACCTCAATGATCTCAAGAAACGTTGCAGAGAAGAGTGGGCCAGAGTTCCTCCGCAGTGATGTGAGACGATAGAGTCCTACAGAAAACAACTGCTTCAAATGACGACTGCAAAAACTTTCTTTTTCACGTGACTGTATTTTACTACAGTGTTTAAATTAAACAGTGAAACGAATAACAACATGTTTTATTTCCATCAGATCGTATACATTCACGCTGGCAGTGAGTATACCATCGCTTTGGCAGCTGTGATAACCTTGCTTTTAATGACCTAAATGCTGGATGTTTTGTAATCGCCTGCATAAACGGTGGTGCAATGTCAAAGAGAGTTGGCTCAGCAGAACAGAGTGCTTATATACCATAATGTAGTGCAATCATCCACCTCCCCTCTCTATACTATCAGAGTATTCACAGGAGACATGATGGGGGATTAGACATTGCGTATAACGCACCAGGGTTGAGCCAGCAAACCTATCCAACACAGGCAGCTCCAAACTAGGGGTGACGCACTCACATCTACCAAAGCTAACAAGTCACAGCTTGCACTTCACCAGAGGGGTCCGAGAGGACTCGGGGTTCTGTGGAGATAAAAGGCTTTTTATGGAAATTATGATTTGCCCCTTTTTTTTTAAAGTAGAGATGATTATAGAGGCAAGGCCTTATCTGCTCATCTTGAGTGTCAGGAAGTGAAGTTGGACCAAGTAGGTCAATTAAGGAAGTGAGCTGCTGTTGTATGAATTAGTGTGACACGTTTGAAGTGAAAAGTGTGTTTTAGAAAAAAAAAAATTAAATAATTCCAGTCAATGTATCAGTTTTTAAGAAGCATTTCCAGGACTGAAAAATGGTGGAGAAGGTTTTTAGCTGTGGCAGCCGCGCTCTGATTTGATTTCTCCACAGTGGAGTTATTGTTTCACAAAATTGGGTTGTAGAACACAACAATGAGGAGTATGAAAGAGGATAGTCATCTTACACACACTCATTCTTTAGCGTGTGGCGTTATAAAGGGAATCAGAGATATCCGCAGTGGGGGGTTGAGCCTCTTCTTGCTTTGTGCTGGTGCTAACAGGATTTAGCAGCCGTGAAACTGAGCTTTTTGGTAGAGCCCAAATGGCTTCCTGACTCACTTGCTGCCTTTGTAGGCTGCCTTTACTCCCTCCTCCCCCCCCCCCCCCCCCCCCAAAACTAAGCAGAAGAGTCTATAAGCAGGACTGTTGTTTGCCCTCCTTCAGACCTATAAACCTGCAGCAAGAGGAAGAGAGCGTGTGCGACTGCATGGTTCGCTACGTTCTTGGCCGGGTTCTGGAGGAGGGAATCAGTGCAAGGTTCCAGCAAACCAGACTATCCAAAAAAAAAGACAACAAACAAAAAATAGGAGAGCGGGTCCCTCTTCAGAAACCATGGAAACCTAACTAGGTCACTCCACTAACTTTTTTTTCTTTTCTTTTTCTGATCTAGTTAAAGCATGCGTTTGTATAAATGTGCCTGCATTTCCATATCAAAGATGTTTGAGACCCTCCTCTCATGTGGCCTTCTTATTTATTTCATCGCTGTCCTCTGATTGGCTTCTCTAGGGCAAGCATTAGCAGAGATCCTTTCTACGACATGCTGGCCACCAGGAAGAGACGCATCGCCAACAAGAAATGAAGAGGGACAATCAGGTGAACCTCCAAACCCCCTCCATCTTTATCTCCTTAAGTTCATGCATTCATAAACCACACACACTGCAAAGCTGGACTGAAGAGCACAGAGCTGACTTCAACCCCGAAGGCAGACTTTGGTTTCTTTCCTGGACTCTCCACAAGTTGTATGCACTTGCTGGGGAGACATCACACACTTGCTGGGGAGAAAGCAGCGCTCCAGCCAGTTTGTTTCTCCTCCATCTCATATACACCCCCCTACCTCCCCAGTCATGCTTATAAGATGTTTATAGGTTTCCCTAAAGCCCAACTGCCATGTTTCAGGTGCACATGCATGCATGTGGGTTATTGTAGACCAATATGTTTGTATTTGTGTGTATGCAGCAGTGTGCATGCTATCGGTGCATACCGCATCTACAGTATGGGTGCATAAGTGATGCAAGTGTTCCCTCCATTGTGCTTTATGAAAAAAGTTGTTATTCAGAATCAGTTCAGATGTGTGGTCATTGACACGGTGCGCAAAATGTAAGGGTGACTGCTGGAGAAGGGGGGAGGTGGGATGAGGGGATGGACGGACACGTTTGGGACATGGTTATGACCGCAGTGCAACCTCACCTGGACCACGTCGTCATCTCACTCTGGTGCTGAATTCTTCTCTCAAGGTGCCACGGCTGAAGAGTAACCTCAGAGGACATCAACAACAACAACAAAAAGATGGCTTAGATTTAGGTTCTTTACAGTCAGCTGGACTGATTTCATTTATCTGTGTGGAGCAGAGAATTTTGTAACGTGCATCCTTTCTTACTTTAGTTGAGTAGCAGTGGTGCTTTTGCTAAAGTTTCAAATTCAACTCTCTTTGTGGACTTAAAGTTGCAATCCTTAAGATTTCAGCACCTCTGGTTTGACGGTATCCTGTCACACATTTTGAACATCTGCTCCCTTACGAGGGGTCGCCAGAGCAGGTAGCTCCCACACGTTTGCACCTCCTCTGCAGATCGACCCAAGCATCTTCAGCTCGAGAAGTGAATGTTTGAACTACAGCACTGTCTGCTGTTTACAGTGTTTTGACTTTGATTACAACTAGACTTTTTCACACCTTTCCTCACCTTTAATCGAATTATTTTTTAAAAATAGCAAATATACTATTTAAATAATTTACATATGTAATATGGGGTAACCCATTTCCATCAGCCTTAATCTTAGTGAGAAATATATTATGTACCTATGACTGCTTCACAATAAAAGCCCTCTTTTTAAATGCTTTTAACATGAAACAGTAGCAGGATAACATTTGTTGGCAGCTGTCAAACCAGGATCTCATTTCATTGACATCTTAAGGATTAGAACTTTCAGAGCGCTTTCATTTGAGAAAGTCTATCTACTGAGTGGGTTTTATTTTTGGCTGTGCAGAAGCCCAGTTAGGTACCAGTCCAATTAAGCTTCTTTTTTTCCTTTCCCTTATCTATGGCCTATGTGAGTGAAGGTCGGTGTGTTGTCGTGATCCTGTTTGCATTTGGTTCGTACTCCTAAAGATCCTTGCTTGCCTTTGTGTTTCTTCTCTTTGAACATTTCTATATCTAATAACCAGCTATCATTTTTGTATTTATTTTCATTTGTGAAATGGTTTAATACTACCTGTAAATGTTCAGCAGTGTATGCCTAAGTTATGTTTGTATATACAATGTATAGCTTTCTGGTCTCTTTGTTGTAGTATGCACAAACTCTGTGTGTAACCATGTTTGAGCCGACTGGCAGTTTGCATCAGCTGAAGTTTGAGGTCTTCTTTGCAAAAGCCTTAAACATAATCATTATAAAATATATGGGGATGATGAATATTGGATAAATAACTGACAACGCCGTTAAAAAGCCATGACTGAGTGAGAAAGGTGGTTGTATTTATGATGATGATGATGATGATGATGAAGATTATGGTGAATATGATGATGATTATACTAAAGTAATATCGGTGATGGTGATTATATAATTGATGATGATGATGTCAAAAACACCAGTAGTTTTCTATATAATTGTAAAATACAGTGAAAGCCTTGTGGTCAGGGCATGATATTATCTTCTACTGCCCTGTGTGGGCTTATAGTTACATTAACTTTTATATTCTCTGTAAAAGCTATTGGTCACGTTGTACATTACGTGTATCTACATAAAGTATACATAAAGCAGATTTGTGGTGTGTTCATTATTAATGCCGGTCCTGACCTACTTGTTCGCATAAATAATGAGCTGTTATTAATGAAGCACTCAGGCTGCTTAGAGCACGATGAGCTGTTTTTGTTTTTGTGAATGCGGAGGTCATCCTCCATGATGGGGAGCAGTGATGTATACCTGCATCCTGGCAAACACGTGGTAAATTAACAGGAAGTAGGGAAAGGTGAAGGATGACCTATTGGATTTGTGTGTTAACGTGCACAATAAGTGAAGCAATAACACCCTCTACAGGCTGTTCAGAGAAATATGCACAAAAACCTGAATCTTTAATTTTACTATTTTTCTGCTGTTCTCTCAAAGAAAAAAAATCATCAACCAAAATGAAAAGTCATACGCTTCAGTGTTTTCTCTGGTAAAACAGATACTGAAATAAATTTTTATGCTTTATTATGTGCAGAGATTTACGTTTTTAGGTACATTTACCTTTAAATAAAACGACAGCTTTCTTGCAGTAGATTCAGTGTTTATGATTATTACAGTGCTCACTGGGTTTCTCTTATTTTGTACACACCATTTATGTCAATGATGTGAATATAAGCGGCTCATTACATAATAAACCTAAGGAAAACATCCCTATTAAATAATAACAGCTTTAGTAGATTCATAAGACAAATAAATAAAATAAGGGAATATTTAGTCAGCACGGTAAGACAAAGCCAGATAAACTTCTGGGATACAGATGTGTTCAGCTCTAGGGAAAGGTTTCACAGGTGGTGGTCACAGATCATTACTCTCTTCTTATCCCTCCTGACTGATTATTTTCCAATTTTGCTTTTTGCTAGTGTTCTTGTCACAACTGGTAGGATTAGACAAAGTTTGAACATGTTGTCCTGTAGGGACGTCCTGTCCTGGATGAAAGCATTGATGAGCTTTAGCTCTATTTGGTCGCCTTGGATACCCAGATACATATCATCCCAGAGGTTCCTGAGGCATTAGTACCTCCTTTATCCAGGAAATGCCTGCACACTCTTGCCACTGAATTTATGAAACGAGTGGACCATCAGTGGCAGATGTGTCTGTTCTGGTGTGCCGCCTGTCAAGCTGCGAGTACAAGTCCCACTGAAGTATAGCAGGCCCCCATGCCACCCTCATGGAGTCTGATTCTGATAGTTTAGTCAGAAAGATGCCCCTCAGTAGCCCAAGGATAATCTTCTAGCAGAGCAGATGCTGGTCCTGCTGCTGGGTTGATGTATTTCTATGGCCCTGTATAGCTCTCCTTATGTAACAGCACATCTCATCATTTAAGTTGATAGCTTTTATTCCTGCATTTTGGAGCTTTCATAATCAAATTTGACCCACCTGTGCACTTCTAGTGCCTGTAACAATGACAACTTTGTATGCGGGTATGTTTTATGGAGGTAAAATTGTGTGTGCAAATTGTGTTAATGTGCAAAACAAACAGTCCAGTTCAAAAGCAGTCTGTATATACTTAATAAATGATTGTGTACCTAATAAATAGGTCACTAAAATAGTATATTAAAGTATTATGGGCCCAGTGCTCAGCTGATTATCATCCATGGGGGAAAAAAAATTCTACACAAAGTGTGCAGCTTGTGACTCCATTCATTGCAGCGTAATGTTATTATGCTAAAAACGACTTAATGGAAATGAGAGCTAATGCTGAAAATGTCCGTGATACTTAAATCACATAAGCAATACTGTGTGTTTGTGGAGCATTAACTGGTTGGGAATTACAGTCCATTTTATACACAGTTCCCTATTTTCACAGTCTCAAAAGTAATCGGACAGTCAAAAATAGTTAATGCTATATTGTTGTTATTGTGCTTTTGTACTATAAGACAGGTTTGGAAAACTGTGGCTATAACTTGTATTTGAGCAGGTAGCATAATGATGGACACACTTGGTTTAACACAGTTTATTAGAAAAGCAGAGCGAGGCATCACAGTTACAGTACTGTGCAGCAGGCTTGAGCTGCCCCTCATTTCTCTATATTTTGTAAGGAAAATGTGAAATAGGTGCAGTGATTTATTGAAAGATGCACCATCACACGTGTATATACAGTCTATAAGGCAAAGACAGATTGTGTACAATTCTAACAAGCCTAAAAGTTAATACTTGGTACAACGACCTTTATTTTCCAACCAGCCTGAAGTCTGTTACGCAAACTTTCTTGTCATTTCTATAAGTAGTCTTCAGGAATAGTTCTCCAGGCTTCTTGCAGGACATTCAAAGCTCTTCTTTGGATGTTGGATGGTTCTTGTTTTGTCCTCCATCACGATGATCCCACACTGCTTCAATAATGTTACTCTAATTTCGTACCTCAGGGAGAAAACCCTGTTTCCCTTCCTTAAGAATGGCTTCTTGACAGTCATCCATCCACTGGGACCAATTTTGATTTCCTATTTCATAGAACATGCCTTTCAGATACTGTTAATGAAATATGCCCCGTTTCCAGCTAACAGTCATTTTGGGAGTCACTTTGTTGGTGCATAACTGCATTCACTATAGAAATGGATAAAGTGTGTGTTTTTATTACAGGCTGTTAGTAATAAAGTGCCCCTAACTCAAGGTCATCCGTTGAGTTAGGTGCCTTTTTTATGCTGGAATGATTGATGGGTCAGAGTTAAGCGACTTAACAAAATTAAATCATCAGGAAACGATCAGGAAATGAACTGACAATGAGTGAAAAAGCAGCCGACGTCCAAAGAAAATGCTGAAAGACGTTCAGAAAATTAGGAGCAAACTATTTTTAAAGAATTCAGGGATGGCTCAAGACTTTTGCACAGTACTGTAAATGACAAAGACTGACTCAGTTAGTCACTGCGTAAGCTTAGGTAGTCAGTGTTTGTATTTGGATTTGAAGTGTGCATAAATAACAAAGGTTACTTCAGGTTTTGTTTTTGCAGATTTGCACACTGATAAAAAAAAATGAGCTGAGGAAAGAAAAGGACAAACACTGCCTCCCAGTGGATAAATATGGAATCACAGGGTAAAATGTAAAAAAGGAAAAAGGAAAAAGAAAACTGTATGGCAGACATTTATTTTACAGATGCAACGCCCTTTTAACAAAGATCTCTAGCAGCTCCACCAGGAACAACATCATGAATTCATGTAATCTGGACATATTATATATATATATATCTAAAAATATAAACAAAAACCAGTGTATATAAAACAAGTACCTATGATTTCATGTTAGATTCTGGGTCAATGTATGGCTAAATAAAGAGTCAAAGGCATTTCAACATAATGTCTTGAATATGTTGCCTTTAGTTTGATGACAATCCGGTTTTCCTGCTGCCTTTGAAGGTGTCAAATGACAACATTACTGAAAATTAGAACCACATCTGAATGAACTGCCCTTCAACTGCACAACAGCGTTTGTCTGTAGGGTTTTGTGAGATGGAGCCTCACGTGTAGTAGTTGGGTAGGCAGTTTTACTGGCTTGTTTTCGATCAGTTTTAAGGGAAAATAAAGGCAGCCAAGTGTTTTTTGCAGCAAACAGTAACCAATAACATGCTCATAGTTTAACACAAATGTGAGGTAAATGAAACTCTGTAGAAATACAAACTGCAAATGACCGGACACATTTTACATTCTACTCTTTTTTACGTTTGGCTCTGAGTGCAGAGGTATTGCTGATTGTGATCATGAGCAACTTCTGAGCGAAATGTGTGCTTTTGAAACTGCACATCCAATGAAACATCAACCACAGATATTATTGTGCCTTCTGATATTATTGTTATTGCACTGATGTGATCTATACTAGCACATATAGAAGGTCCTAAAACATGGCACACTCATTTAAATCACAAAAGGAAGCAAAGAAACAGCTGTGAGGCACTGGAAAGTAAAAAGCACAGGTACAGTAAAAATACAGTTCAAAGTAATCTATACTTGACCTTCTGAACATGAAAATAAAAAAAAATATTTAAATGTTTTTGAGATCTTTGCAGAAGCAGTGGCACAATGACCATTTTCTTCTAAAATCTGCAGATTTTGCAGTCGTGTCTGCTACAACAACAAACTCCCCAAAATCTTTTCTGACCTGATAAAAAAAAAAACGTAAAAACAAACAACAACTTGCTGAAAATAACTGGTTTCCAAATCACTTGACCACGGTCGTAATGGTGCAAACTCACACTTAAATATCAACCTTGTATCTTAAACTCTGGCCTTTTGTCAATGCCTCGGTGACTCTTTAGTAACTGGTAGGTTACTAACCACCCTTCAGCAGGGCGAAGAGGACACCTGATCATAGTCAGGACATTTGAGGAGAGCAGGGTAGCTGGTACTCATCTGAAGGGAAGCTTCACTCGAGATGTCTGAGGGGCTCCGTCCACGTGACCAGGCCTCCGGGTGGAGGAACTGACCAGAGTGGTCGGAGCAGTTGCTGAGGCGAGGACGGTAGAAGCTGGGATGGCGGGGCTGGTAGAGCTCCTCTGCTGCGTAGCGCTTCATGAACAGGTAGACTGACATGACGCCGGCGCTCTGCAGTGAGGAAGAGTCAGTTTATTCATAAATAACAATATGATCATTATGGCTTATAGCTTAAGACATTCAGTAATTAGCAATCTGAAATTATTAGAAGACAGAGAGAAGTATGTCCATTTATACACTCAGTACTTGGTTGGGACCATGAATTACTGCATCAGTGCATCGTGCCATGGAGGTGGAGGTGTCTGGTGGCTATGCTAAGGTGTTATTGGAGCCCAGGTTTCTTTGATAGCAGCTCTCAGCTTGTCTGTATTTTGGGGTCGGGTATTTCTCATCTTCCTCTTGAAAGATGCTCTGTGGGGTTCAGGTCAGGTGAGCTGGCTGGCCAATCAAGCGCAGTAATAATATGGTCAGAAAATCATTTGGTAGTAGTTTTGGCACTGTGAGCAGGTGGAAAGGGAAATTGGCATCTCCTGAAAGCTTGTCAGGAGATGGAAGCATGAAGCGTGGTAAAACCTCCTGGTAGAAGGCCACATTGACTTCGGACTTCGGACCAGCAGATTACACGACACCCCAAATCATCTCAGACTGCAGAAAGTTCACAGTGGACTTCAAACAGCTTGAATTTTGTGTCGAATCAGTTGACTTTGCATTACCACACTTCGATACAGCGCTGTGCAAACAGCCAGCCTTTTCAGCAGTGACCTTGTTGAGGGTGCTGTTCATAAGATGATATTTACACTGTTTGAACAGAAATTCACTCAAACTGGAAATGAAATGTTCTAATGATTTGTGATTCACCTCTGATGAGCTCATGAGCTATAAACACAAAAAAGAAACTAAACAAACAAAAACAAGAGTGAAACCAAACCTCCAACAAGGCAGCTCACTCTCTGGGCAGCTTTTACTTTGAAGGGAATGCCATTGTATTTTGTATATATTCAGTTTGTTTTCTTTGTTCTTTTTAAACATAGTTTAAGAAGCTGTTATTTTCCCTTCTGAAACCTATTTTAATATACTTGACACAATTTTGAGTAGTGCTTTTTTAATACAAACACAAAAAATGAAAAACCCAACAATTATAAAATTGTTCATGTATTCAAATTGCTGACTTGTTGAATGTATTTAAACATTTGTAACACATTAATGTAATGTACATTACACAACATGTACTCAAAAATGCTAACATGTTGTCATCAGTCTGAAAACCTGTTGTCTCCTCAATAAGCTCTATAAAGCATTTTCATTACTTTGACCTTCAGATCAATTGATTGACATTGAAGGAGAGGTCAGAGGTCAAATGTAACGTGATATTTTAAATCTTTAAATGGCACTTTCTATATGTTGACAACATATTCCACACTTAAGTTAAAAGGCTTTTTGTCAATTTTCGACCAATAAATCAGTCAATCTACATCTCTATGAATTCATTTAAAACTTTGGAGCCATTGTGTTTACAGACAGAATGACACGCAAACACAAAAACATAAGTAATGAATACAGGATAACTGAAAGTTACATTTTTTATCAATTCAGTAGTACATTAGAATAACTAGTATATGAATACTGTAAACATCTGTATTCATGCATGTTAATAATAATATCATAATAACTGTTTACCTGAGGTAATCCTGTATTTCCTCAATGTGAACCCTGGAGGGCAGTAAACACTCAATACTATGAGCACAGTCATTTTAAGGAGGAGATTTCAAAATAAAATCCTTCCTATTTACCTTCCTGTTACTACCACACATGCCAACAAGTGCACAGTGGCAATGAGAGCTCAATGTTTTTATGTTATCTAGATTTATTCATATGAACATATAAACATGTTTCTTCTTGAATGTTTTTTAGCGTGTGAACTGACGGATGCTGCATCCACAGCCGTGCCAAACAGCAGTAAAAATCATTTCTTTTTTTATGTTCAGCTTCTCACCTCAGTGAGCAGGAAGGAGAGGGCAGCAAAGGCAAAGGACCAGCCGTACTTATAGGAAAAATAGGCCTCACTGCTCTTCGTCCTGTTCAGCATTTCATCATTTATACTGGAAATGTACAGCACCAGGCCCACCACCAAAGCCAGACCTGAGGACAGAGAAACTGGATGTTAAAAAAGTAAAAGGGAGACACGACAGGAGATGATCCAGAGAAAGGAGGAGTTGCCTTACCTGAGAGGATAAAGAAGATTCCAGAGACAAATGCCAGGATGGTGCGGTGAGGGCGGACGTGGCCGATGTTGTTGAGGACAAAACCGATGAACATGAAGAAGAGGCTGACCAGAGGGAACGGAGTGGCTGAACGGATCATCTCTGAAGAGGAGGATAAAGAGCAGATGAAGGAGCCTGCTGTTTAACCACAAAAACACTAAACAAATGATCGAGCCAAAGAAGCTGAGATATGAAAAAAAATACTAAATACTTATAAATAAGAAAAAAAGCAGAATAAAAGTCTTTTAATGTGGAAATTGGAAAAAATTACATTTAGATTATCTTAATATCACAAAGGGAAATTAGGGCCTGTTTTGATCTATTTTAATTATACAGCAGTTTTTTAATTTGTCGTCTTTGATAGAAAATAGTTTTACATTCAAACTAGAGAACCACAGAAGAAAGAGGATGGAGAACAATGAGTCTTGAAATAAAAAAACTAGAATAAAATTCCCCCAAATGGAGCGCTGCACTGGAGCTCATTATATCGACTAAATGGAGTGATTTATCCTTCAGTTAAGTTTTGACATTGAGTTTTACTGAAGGACTGTCTGTGAAGAGGCAATAAGTATTCCAGGGAGGAGCAGGCGGCGACGTGAGGGTTCAGATGAGTCAGACGTATGTGATCTCACTGCATTCAGACTTCTGAACATGAGCTTATTGGAAAACAAGTTCTCAGACTGAAAAATGCCCCCAGCCTTTAATATAAACAAGTGCTAGTTGTGATTACTTTTTTTTGCCTAAAGCTGCAGCTGGAGGCGGTGTGTCCTGCTGGTACTTACTGAGCACGTTCACTGTGGACTCTGACGTCAGCTGGACATTCATTGGCATGATGTACTCGATGGTGAAGCAGCGACCTGACTCGTCACCTGCAAAGGAACGAGACAGAAGTGAGGGTGAGACTCATTCGAATTTACCCTCGCAAACATCGGACAAACAGATGTGCAGAACTCTTTGAGGATTAAAAGTCAGTTATTTAAATGACTAGAATTAAAGTGGAGCTTAAAGAAGGTTTAACAATCAGTGAGAACAGAAGCAAAAGGCTGAAACAGCCAGAGAAGAGGTCGGCATGTGGGCAGAGGCATTTTGAGAGACACATGGCAGCCAAAGAGTCCTAAATAGAAATCTGTGGGAGAATTCCTGCCCCATATAACTGACTTAGTGACAATCATATGACACATACTGACACAGGCTCACAACAGTTTTAGATGTGGTGGCAGGGATCTCTACTCATTATTTTTGCTGAATGATGTTTGCTCAGCTGCTCTTGGATGATCAGAAATTTCATAAATGAGCTGTAAATGAACTTATAATGTTGTGTAGTAGAAGTCTACCTCATAAGGGGAAAAAACCCTTTTAAAACATATTTTGGGGCAAAATTGTCAAACTTGTGAAATATTTTTTGTTTGTTTGTTTGTTTTTGAGCAGATTTGTTTGGTGATTCTGTGCATGCTTTCTTTATGTGAATGTGACCATTTAAATGAAAACAAGCTTTAAAATAATAGCTTGGTCGTGGGACACTTATCCATTGTAACCAAAGGTAGTTTTGAGACAGGAACTAGTTCCTCTAGTCGTTCCTGTGATGACCGAGTGTCTGTATGTGGGAATGTGTTGTTTTGTCTTATTGTGCTACTTATTTTCCACTGTACTCACTTAGACCTTCTCACTGTGGAGTCTTGGGACTCACATAGGGTAATACGGACATTTACAAAATGCTGTGAATACACAAACTACCCAGATGATTCTAGACAAAATATATGGACAAAAGTACTGAGCCATCCCAAATACAGAAGCTGCTCAGCCATGGAAACCCATGCCGTGAAGCTCCCGGTGCACAGCTTTTGTGCTGATGTTAATGCCAGAGGAGACCTGGAATGCTGTAGGTACTGCATCAGCAGAGGTTAGGGTACTTTTACACATTATGTAACCCTGTTCTATAATTTCACATGTCTGTCACGAAGAGTAAAAGCAGTGTTACTAACATAGAGAGGGACCAAAAGAGGACACGAGAAGGTTGGACAGCTACAGCTGATGGTACAAAAGATTATCTGATGTTTTTGAACAACATGGCTATCTTGTTATCTTGTTACAGTGACAGCTGTAACAAGATAACAAGATTCAAACCTTCACTAGCGTCAAGATTGGAGTGACTTTGTCCAAAATTGTCAGTTTTTGCATGTTCTGATTCCCAAAGAGGAGCGACAGTAGCATAACCTGATGAAAATTGATCACAGTGCAGAACACACAGTACACTGCAGCTCTGACCTTGATAGTCACGCATAAGTAGAACATATCCACTACTTCACTGCAGTGATATTGCCTAATGGCCTTTTTTAGCTTGATAATGCTCTAAAATGCTACACAGTCATGACGTTGTGCAGGACAACGTCACACAGACACGAGGACTCATCCTCTGTCTCCTCATTGCTCTTTTTATCACTTTTACTTGTACTCGACACTTACTCACAAGCTCTCTTTTCCACTCACACACACAGTGATGAAGTAATTGTGAATGTGTGTGAATATGAATGCTGGTGGTTTACATGATGATACATCACTGTGACAGCTTGCTGCTGTCGCCACCTTTACTGTAGAGATGATGAAGATCTTGAATGTGAGAGAGTAAAATCCAGTGGCGTTATCTGTTCTACACTTTTGATTCATCCATGACTAACTGACAAATTTCAGGAGCACAGAGATAGCCGTACCCACATATTTCCTTAATTTTTAAAATCTAGTCACTAACCAGCCAGAAAGCAGACTCTCCAGAGGCCAGAGTGCAACGAGGTCTTGATGTCAGTGCTCTGGTTCAGAGGCATAATGACTCCCTCCTCCAGGTAGAGCCAGTAGTCGGTGCTCACTGCCACTCCCAGCAACCCCAGGCCACTGATTGCAAAGACACTGCTCAGCAAAGTCAAGGCCTTCCTGCTGCATGCACTCATGGCCACAGCAGGGTGAGCTCCAGCAGCCGGTGTAAAATACAGAATAATCCAAGCAGCAAGCTGGAGGAGAAAAAGGGAGATGGATGTGGCACTTTAAAAGAAGCTGGAAACAGAAACCACCAAAAAAGATGCTTAAAATAAAAATAATAATAAAAAATAAAAAAAAACGTTAAGAAAAGAAACACTAAGAAAAAACAAACTATAACCTCTAAAAGCTACAACCAAACAAAAGTTTAAAAAAAATCCTGTGACATATAAAATGTGAATTTTTATTTATTTTTAACAAAATTCAAAATGTTATTTACACAATTATGACAAAAAAAACCCTAAAAAGCCTGAACCACAAAATAATTTCCAGAAAATTCTATTTATTGAACCTTCTGACAAATAAAAACAAGTGGTCATTAATTATAATTATTAATTTGCATATATGAGTTTTAATTTGAGTTATATTTTAACTAGCATTTTTTTTTCTTTTGTAATCTACTGCTTAAAATATATATATTGTGCAATTTATTTAGGGTTCTGTTTGTGGGTTTTGTTTTTTTAATAATGTAGAGGTCTCAAAAACTCTTACAGGGTTAAAGGTTGAGAATACTATTATTAGCATGAACCTAATTAGCTTAGCATAAAGAAACTGGGAAATCAGCTCCTGTGACTGGCTACAAGCAACAAAATCTGCCTTCCACTATTTTGTAATTCATGTATCTGTTTATGAAAATTAGCTTGTTCCAGACTATTTATCTCAACTTCTTGATAAACAGACTGCCGTTCACTGCCTTGTTTGCAGCTAGCTGCATTTAGCTGAAGCTAGTATAAGACTGAAGACTGGGGGAGGACACAGTCTCTCAGTCTGTAACATCAGGACTTTGACGCAGTCTACAATGCCAGCTATGTTTAGCTAACTTTGTGGATTTGTTGAGTTTCCTTTGGTATTATTGTTTTACCGTCTGAGTTTAGCATGTTTTTAACATGGTTTTGTGTTGCTAGCAGCTGTGTTTTAATATTCTTTTCATTGTTCATTGTGCATATTCCTAGTTTTTACTTGTTTTGTTTAACAGCGCTTTGTGATTACTATATGTTTAACACCTGGATGGAAACAAGCTAGTTATTCATCTCCCCCCCCCCCCAATATTTGTGCTAAGCTAAGGTAACTGCACACTTCAGGATGTGCTGGTTGTATTATTTGTTTATCTATGTATTTGTTTATTGTTTTTGCTGTTTATGAGTAAAAATTTCAGGCTAATATCACAAAATCTGGAGTTGAGTTGAGTTAAGTTGAGTTAGATATCATGAAATTTCAAATTACTCAGAAGTAAACTGAAAGTTTGAGAGAGTCAGTATTGTGGGACTCATAGCTTCAAATTTTGAGTTATTTTATTGGCAGAAACAAGCTTCCTTAAATAAAGAGTACGCGGTTCATGATGGAGTTAATGTTTATATTTCATCAGTCTGGCAGCTTTCCCAGTCTCAATTCATTCCATTAAAGAGCAATGTTCAGATTCATAAAACACCACCATAACTTCTAAAATCTTTGCATATTTATGTAAATACAAACTTCAACAAAGAGGTTTCCATTACAGAAACTGTGATGGTGCTTGAGGTGTGTCGCTGTGTGCCCCTTGACACTTTCAGAGAGAAATCAAAATAGAGAAAGAGTGGAAAAACATTGTAGCATTTTTTTTTCTTTTTACATTTGACTCCAAGTTTCATTATCACAGAAAATACTAATTCAGTCACGAGAATTAACTATCCAACCTCCCACAAAAAGGAAAATGAAGTGTGATTCAATAAAACCTGTTTGAGCCTCCAGGCAGAGGTACATTAAATGTGTCGCAGTCTGCTACTATGAATACAAACGGTCACTTTATCTGAAATCCAAGACGAGCTTCTGACATTTTACGGCCATGAATCCAACAGTGCAAGCCAGCACTGGGATCTGGCCGACTGATAACATAATGAGACATCATCTGAAGAGACAAGGTGATGATTTACATCCCATTTGGGAACCCCATGTGAATAATCTCCGGGTGGTGATAAGGGGGAAGGATCAAGTAGAGGACAGATATTAAAGGGGGCTAAATAGTAGCTAATTCACAGCATATTTATGAAACAGTTTTGCATAAATAGGAATATTTTCCCTCTACAAGCACATTAATCAGCATAAAGACTTCTTTTTGTTGCCCCTCGAGCAACTAGAGTTTAAGCTGCTAAAAAAGCCAGTGTCTGCTCTTTAAGAGATCACATTTTATCAGTAGAAACACCCTCCATATCATCTAAATCATCCCCCAACAAGGTCACCTCATTTACTCTGAAACAGCCAATATTCATATATCACAAGTCAGACTGTTATCCAGTACCATCCAGAGCATTTAATCACGTATTTTATTACTTAGTGACAGCAGCGTGCTGACAGATATTAAAGGATCAATACACAAACCGGGAACACTGCAATTACACGGTCAGGATTGAAAACACAGAGACCACCAGTACACCTGCAATCAGCATTATTTTAAGTAGAAATAGAAATCAAGATATTTGTGCAAAATCTGCTTCACTATAGGTCACATTTTTTAAAAACAAACAAACAAACAAAAAGGTGAGTAAACAATAAGTGGACACTGGAATTCTTCAAATATGCAGTTATATCTTTCTGAAATAGTAATAAAGGAAAAGATTATTGTACAAATATAATGTAATAAAAAAACATACTGGGTTTCTACATGACTATTATAATCTGTCATTACTTCACAGGTTAAATTCCTTTAGAGGGATGGAAAAAACACTCCTTTTAGCATTATCGCTCCATAACATGTCAGTGCACAATATTCACACTTCACTTATCAAACATGAAGGAGCTCTTTCATCCACAATCAACACTAAGCGTCCTCAAACGTCTCTTCTTATCCAAGATTGAACTCTGACCATGAAGGTTATAAGCACAGTTTCATTGTTACTCCTATTAAAACCAAACATGTTGTCACAATGAAGTAAACAGCTAAGATATGGGTACATAGTGAGCTAAGGAGTACTGTGTGCATAGACTTGTGTAGGAATATTAGACTCCAACTCAATACTCAAATGAAACAGATCATTGCAGGTAACTGGAATCAAGGATTAAAAATAGTTGACCATTTTAGATTAAAGCTGTTGATTAATTTAAAAAGAGAGAGAGAGACTTTATCACACGCACCTGTTTATGATCCGTCTGGCTCTTCCTGCACTCGGAGCAGAGATTGCGCCCAGAGTTGTGAATTAAAACCTCACTCCTGCAGTTTGCCCGCTGAAGGTCTGACTTACGGAGGAAGATCGGCGTTGCTCCGTCGAGTCGGTCACGAATTCGTTCGGAAAACTGTGTAATCTTTGGGTAGAGAGATAACGCATTGCAGACACAGTCCGTGAGATAAACTGAGACGGACCGCTGGTCCCGCTCTCTGCTGCGTGCTTTCAGAGAGAGAGAGAGGGGGATTGTTGATGTTGTGGAGAGAGAGAGACCTGCTATCAAAGCGAGTCCACTCCACTGCTAATGAGCCAACTGGTCAAAGCTTTGATTAACTCTCTGCGATGAATCAGTGAATTTAAGTCAGTGTGATGTCCTTTACATAAACTCACTCTGTTTCTATCAGGACCAAGGACAGCTCCAATCAGAAAAGGATAGAGTAGTTTATGTTCTGTAATGAAATTCTTTACAGATCCATGTTGTATATTATAAACTAGCATTTTATCCATTTATGGTCACGTCTTAAAGAAAACACACCTCCAATCAGGGATGGAAAAACTACCCTGATTATATTCTCACATTATTCGAACAACTAGTCGTTTGTTCTGCTGTAAAATGGTCTCTGTGATTCATATACACTCTCTGGCCACTTCAATAGCTGCACGGAGGATGTGTACACTGTGGTCATAAACGGACGCATCTGTACTCAGGTAGGCTGCGTGTTTAAAGTTTAAAGTACTCAGTTGGTGCCAAAAATTTGGTGCTAAAAAGTATCCGCCACATTATTTCACAAGCAGGCTGAACTATAGATACATGACATGTAATACATTTCATGTTGTTTACTCTAAATTCTGACCCTATAGCTTCGGACTTTGACAAGCAGAAATCCAGACTCATCAAACCAGGCACCATTTTTCCAGTCTTCTATTGTTCAGTTCTGATGAGGCCATGTGAATTATACACCCCGTTTCCTGTTCTTTGCTGACAGGAGTGGCACTTGTTGCTATCTTCAGCTGCTGTACTCCCTCCGCTTCAAGTTTCGACGCGTTGTGCGTTCAGAGATGCTCTCCTGCATACCTTGGTTCTAACAACTGGTTATCTGAGTTACTGTTAGCTTCTTGTCAGCTCAAATCAGACTGTCAGTTCTCCTCTGACCTCTGGCATCAACAGGGATTTTTTTTTCAGAGCACTGCAACGTCTATAAGTCTAAACGTGCTGCCCTATGATGGGCTGATTAGATATTTACAGTGTCCAGATGAACCCAATAAAAGCGCCAGTGGCACTAGTTGGTTCAGTTTTTTGTTCTGCCTCTTTGTTAGCAGTCTAGTGACCACAGATTTTATGATATCGTTTTTTATGGATCATCTTCAAACTTCACAACAGTATTCGAGGCCTTGGGGAACATGAGTACCTTGGTTGGCTAAGCATTTGACCCTCGATCATGTTGCAATAAAAACAAAACATAAAAAGGTTTAGTACAGCACTTGTCCTTTGGGGGGAGTTGCGCTCTCTGAGGCTTTCTTGTATACTGTGATAGTGGAACAAAATAAACATACAGTACATCATGCATAATTCAATCACTGGTAATTTAATCTCCTTTTCCTCAAGCCAAATAAGGGTGGCGGTGACATGATTAAATTGGTAGGAAATAAATAAAAAAACAAAAAGCTGTCTTTTCTTTTATGCATTATTTATTGTGAAATAAAGTCAAATGGGGATTGGTGGAACAAAAAGGTTAAAAGGTAAAGAAAAAGCATAAAGTAACACAAGTAACAGTGTTGAAGTTGTACTTAACCGACCTCTGTAAAGTGTAAAGTGCAAAACTGTAAAGTTTTGCTTGTAAAAGCTTTTAAACCACACGCCCGTGCCATCTGGCTTCTGTCAGGTGCAGTGTGTACAAAACACACAGCGATGTGAAAACAATGCGGCATAATGTCATTCATGCGCTTGCTACTTTAGGCATTTCAGCGTGAGACAAAAATACTATGAGGCAAAAGTGAGAACCAGGAAATTTACTGCAATAACTTGAGCTGTGAGTCACACTGCCCGAGTGTAGGCCTGTGGTATGCCACCGCTATTAACTCTGGCAAAGGAGAACTTAAACCATAAAATCTAAACCTAAGGTAAGAAAACAAATGAATGATATCCAGTAGGTCAAATTACCCTCCTTCAAAGCAAGAGAAAGCCTGCGTGTGCCGTTGACATGTGACATGATGTAAACGCAGATTAACACGTGACCACTAAGAGCTACGATACAGAGTTAGAAGAAAAAGTCCACAATGAAAAAGAGCGAAGGAATATTTTCATTTTCATACTTTATTTATGCACAGTATCCGTCATACCACAAATAACAGAGGAACGAGAAGAATCAGGTTAACAAAAAGCAAGGGCAGTGAAAGGAAACATACAAACATCCCTGTGGCTCTAACTGTAGCCTGTAGTGGTTCTGTACCCTGACTAGCCCAACTTATGATGATCTCTGTTAAGGGGTTGTTTTTGTTTTTAAATCCCTCTTTCAGTTCAGATTCTCAATGTGAGACATGTAAACACACAGATTAAACGTAGAGATCTCATTTTGGTCCTGATATATGTGACAGCTGCAGGGCTTAAAAGCTGTGGTAAAAAGTCTTCCTTAATTTGGCAGTTCATTTTGAAGATTCACTGTTTTAATTTGTACATATTGGTAATTAAAACACAAACAAAAAAAAAACAAAACAAAAAACCCCAAAGAAATACAGAAATAAACAAACTGCTTGACGCACCTGACTGAAATCAAAAAAAGACTGTTTGGCACCGGTAAACAAAAAGCCATTAGAAGCAATTTACACACATTTGTCTGCTTATATTTCAGCATTTTAGCCAAACAGGTCTGGCTACATGACAGCGAAACTGGGAAGAGACATGAAAGCGCACGATGCTGCTTGGACTGGGATGGTGGGGGTTTGTCTAATTCTGCGCGGTAAGGTGGGAAACTTCATGCTCCACACCAGGCATCTCTGTATTTCATGCAAGGGGTCGTTCTCATGCTTAGATCAGGCCTCGCCTCACGCATGCACACACGATATATATAAAGAATGGACGTATTTCGGCCCCGCAGGAAGGGCTCTGAAATCCTCATTAGCATTAACGTGGTTTAGTTACATAAGGAGTCAGCCCTGAGACGACCAAGGCAAGAGGGCATTCAACGGTTCCACGCACAGTAAGTGCTGCATATTCTCTATATGACACTGAGTAGAAAACAATGGATAAGTAGTGGAAATACATATAACAAGGTTTGCTGATACCAAAGCTACCAAAGATTCAGCCAAATGTTATATATCTCTTCTTAGGGCTAATCTAAACATAGAAATGTCCGAACCGTCTACGGTAATAAAAGCACATTCAGTTCGTAGTATAAAATCTGCAAGTAGCTCGTCGCTTCGAAACATATTTACATAAAAGACCCCCCAGAAACGAATAAATAAAACAAAAACACGGTCGACTCACGACAGAGGGGTTAGACGTCGCTCTGAACGTAAAAGCTGTCTTTTAAACAGAACATTAAAACAGGGACAAACCCCCTTTTTTTGTTTTTCCCAATTAGGACCCTCTCTTTAGAAGAAAACGTACGACAGTTATATATCAACGCTGTTTATATCGTAATACTAAACTTTACAATGATACCAGACGTGTAATGCATCCTAGAGTCTACTGCTCGTACAGAGTCAGAAAATAAGCATGCAACAGAGATTTGCTTTGTGCATATGGAAAATAGCATCGTTATCATTCAAAACACTGCGACTCTTTAGCCACACTTTTCTGACCCTATAGCCACTGTAGGCAACATCTGTTGCATTGAAAAAACCTAGACAGTTTGTAACTGTAGCACAGTTTGATTCAGCTTCTCCATGTCAGGTTAGGTATACTGTAGTTTTACATGAGCTACAAAACAACAGATACAAACAGCCCCTGTTTAAGGGTTTCGGTTATTTTTTTTCACTGGGAAAAAAAGGCCAGAGGAGGAAGAGTGGAGAAAAAAACACTACAAGGACAGCAATAGAAATGTGTTATTCCACTTCTACTTTGGCACACAGTATACTACCTCTTTTTTTGTTTGTTTCTTTTAGTATATAAATATAATTTACACATGTAGCAGTTCAGAAGTAGATAAAGCCGGGACAGAGCAGAAAAAATAGGTTCCGTATTTGTTGTGCATTGCAGCTCTTTGTGTGGTGACATGGGGGAAGCATGAGAGGTGGGATGAGCTGGAAAACTGATTAAATACCTAAAGAGATAGTAACTGATACTGACACATATTTGTTCACAAGGTAAAGGCTGCGGGTCTGGAAAAAGAGGCAGAGAGTTAGAATAAAAGAACATACTGTGAGATGTTTGGGAAAGCGATTCTCTTTAGATTGTACATATATGGTTTTCACACTTTGCTCCTCTCTCCTCGGTCATTTCTCGATGCGGGTGTTGATAGCTAGTAGACGGAGCACTGCGGAGGATGAATCGAGTCTGTTGACAGCGGGGTGTTTGGTTGAGACCGGAAAGAACCTGTATACAGTGACAGTCATTCTTTTTTTGTGTGGTTTTCCTTCTTTAAAATCTCCGTTCTCTCTCTCCTCATACCACGCTGTGCAGGGATGGATGGAGGAACTGAGGGTTGATGTAGGAAAAGCCGGCGAACTCGCCCTGGTCGATGTTGGCAATGACCAGCTGGTCCGGAGGGGTGAGGACGGGTTGGGTACGCGTGAAAAACTTGTCAAAGTTTTCTGCTCCTTTGCCGCACTGAAAGAGATAAATAAAAAAAAGGGATGTCAGATGCAGAAAAGGGTCAGTTATCTTTTTGATCACCGGGCAGTAAAAAGCTGGTTAACAGTAACAGGATTGGAGTGGCATGATGAAAGGCGCTTCCTCGCTTTCGTTAGAAAGCTTCACAACAGTCCCAGGGAAGGGGTGCAGGAAAATGTCAAAGCCTGATGTGTAGCCGGGCAGATGCTGTAATTAGATTAGGAGCTAACCCTAAGCACCCACAGTGGAGGTCATTAGCATCGGTTTGTGGCCCCGCTCGGGGCTTTCATGTGTCTAAACTGCTGAATATATATACGGTTATAGCCGTGTGTTGTGCACAGTCACGACACTTACAGGAAAATGAGATGAATTCACTCTGAATGAATAATCCACAACAAAAACAAACCTGTAGTGCATTTCAGAGCCTGCTGTTCCCAACGCATTTTCCTCAGGAGACATATCAGCATGTGAGGCATTTTCAGCTTCTTCTATAATATTACAGAAGCCAAACCATAAAGGCTCAGATGGAGGCTTTGTTTGGCAGTCCCTTCAGACCAATTAATGACACAGTGTACGAGATCACAACTGTGATACACCGCATAGCCCCCTGAATGGATGGATCTGCTTTTAGCAGTGTTTTCCTCCCCCTTGTGTGAGGAGAGGCAGACACATCTGCTGTGCAACCCGGCATCTATCAGGGCCTTTGTGTGGAAGTGAAGGGGAACTCTGCTCTTGGAGAGCTATTTTTAATCATTGGTGGCAGCGGTTGTGTTGCTTCAAGCGCTGTAGGCAGCGAGGGGATGGAGCACGTGGGGGTCCGCAAACAGAGAATGGAGCGTTTGTGGTGACAGCAGGATGTTTAGGTGTCAGCAGCAGGCAGCGGGGCAGGTGGCTGCAGCTGGGATGCAGCCTTCAGTTCTTCAGAGTGCATATAAACCACAACACCAGCTGGAGGTGAACGAGAATACAAACAAAAGACGAGTGTTTGTTTTTTATGTTTGTGTTCTTTAGAATTGTTTAGGTCCCACTTTGCATGATTTATTTGAATTTATTGTTTTTTTGTGGGGCTTTTTTGCCGAAAGGTGAATAAACCCCCAATAAATAATTTAACGTTGCTGCTTTACGATCATTTGTGATATTATACTAGACCATGTAAACACCAATCAAATCTTTCTGCATCTGGAAATATTCACCTGAAGGAACAGATTTCACGAAATGCAACATAGAAACAAAAAAATACAACAAAAGGTGTTTTTTCCGTTTAGCTCAGCTGGAGCCATGTATTGATAAAAAGAAGCTGAGGCAAAGATGAAATGATAGAACGTGTCACTAAATGCACAAAAAAATATATGTTTTAAAAAAGCACCAAACAAACTAATTCACCTCCAAGTATGTGTTGAATTCATAAAATTCTACTAACACATAAAATCACATAATAAGTAATTATCCGGGAAATTTCCAGAATAAAACAAAAATATATTAACGCATTAGTGCCAAATATTATAGGAAGGATTAAGCAAACTGACAGTGCAGGTTGTATTTCTGGGCTTTTTCACTCATTTTCAGTGATGTCCTTGTACCCGAACATTTTCAGGGGAATATTTTTAATTTTTTAATCCATTTAACTTTGACCTATAAATGATTTAAGTGTTAAAAACGGGCATCTAACTCAATGAACGAAGCAGTGTTTTGTTTACACATTACAGACAATTTGGAAGATAATTCATTTTAAATGTAAATCAGTAGCATCCAGGCTTACTTTTCCAAACTTTTGGTTCAAATCATCGCCAATATGCATGGAGGAGGTCAGGATGGAGTGGCTGCATTTCAGCCAGCGATGTTGGGAATTTTGTCAAAATTGTTCAAATTATTAATTTTTGATGCACTATGCAATGCAAATCTGAGAAGCAGAAGAAGCGTGGGATCATCTTGACAGAGAACAGAACAAAAGGCAGCCAACATTCAAAGAAAAGCTTTGAATGTCTTTCAAGAAGCCTCGAGAACTATTCCTGAAGACTAATGAAAGGAATGACAAGAAAGCTGAGAGTTCAGACTATGTTTAAGAATAAAGGTGGTCAAACCAAATGTTGACTTTCAAGGTCGTTAGAATTACACAAATTCTTTCTTAGCCTTATATACAGGATTTTCATGCATGTTTGTATATTTTATTAGTTGCAACTATTTCCAATTTTCCTAGTAAAATATAAAGAGATGAGGGGTGGCTTAAGACTTTTGCACAGCACAGCTTCAGTGTTGTTCTTTCATGTTGGAAGCACACTCAGCCTCCACTCACCACTTTGGGTTTAAATGGTGGCTGGATCTCTCTGTTGGCCAGGCGCTCCCAGTCGATGCGTCTGAAGAAGGCCTGCTCTCTGATGTCTCTCTCACCCTCCAGGCCACAGCCGAGACGCTTTGAGGGGTGCTTGGTCATCAGCTGGTGACAAACGGAGGAAGAAAAAGAAGAGATGGAGGCAGCTTGAGGGGAAGAAGGTAAAAATAGGACAGCAGGAGGACTGTGAAAGGATCTTAAAAACGTAAATATAGAAATGGCATATTTTGAATCCTTGCTTCCATCGGCAACATTATGCAGAGCCAGACTGACACTCAACCAGCTTATATATAGTTACAAGCAATCACGCCACCTTTTCATCGCTGCTTTTTTTTTTCTGAATCAACAGCCGCTTTTAATTTCAACTGTGAATCATTTGTTGCAAATGAAATGTGAAGAAAACAATAAGAGGGGTCAGGATAGTCTCTCTCGTCAGCGGCTCTGAGACGATGAAAGATATTTATAGTGGCGGGACGCAGCCACAGGATGTAATATCATAATAAATGAAGGCGGGTGTGTTATTAAAAACTCAATCAGACCGCGCTTGAATCTTAATAGAATTGTCTCCGGTTTCTAAATTTGCTGTGAAAACTCATTTCCATGTTGGTAAACAATCATAATAATGACGACCTTGATGCCAACTTGACTGTGATGATGTCAAAGTCCCCAGGTGTGAGAAAAAACCCCAGGTGGTCACTAAATAAAGGGTTAGTGTTGAAAGCCATGGAAATCGGTGATTTGGTGCATTTTTCCACATAAATGTTAGTGTGAAAAATTATTTCCTGCTACAGTGAAGCAGCATATTCTTAAAAAGGATCCTTAAAAATGACTGGTAATATTTATAATGTATTTACATCACTGTGGGCCGTGTTGCTAGGCAATCGAGCACAAGCCGGATTGCTTCTAGTCACCGATTTGAGAAAATGCAAAAAAGGTTAAAAGTAGCTTAAAGTTGCTTGTTTGGTGTAACAGTGTGTGTCTGGTTCGAGAAACAAACCCTGACGATGACAAGTTGTACTGCTGTTACCAAAACTGGTCCAAACTGGGAGTCATTTTCCAGGCGTGGAGGGTGTAATGAAAAACATGGGACACATTTGCTGTTGCAGTGTTCTGTCTCTACAGTTTTTTATTGCACTTTGATAAAAGTGCAATAAAAAACTGACTGGAGATCCCATGAGGAAGAGCATCTAAAGCAATGTTTTTTTTAGCTACAACATGCTTGTACCATATTGGATCCCCTTTTGCTTTAATTCTTTGTCGCATAGATTCAAAAAGGTGTTGGAAACACTTTCGTGTTGACATGATGGTATCACCCAGTTGCTGCAGATTTGTCGGCTGCACATGCTTGACGAGAATCTACCGTTTCACCACATCCCAAAGATGCTCTACTGGATTGAGATCTGGTGACGGTGGGGGTCATTTCAGTACATTGCATACATTGTCATGTTCAAGATTATTTGAGCTTTGTGACATGGCACCACCACGCTGGTGGAAGCGGTTTTTCAGGTAGTACTCAGGTGTGGCGTTTAAAAGATGCTCAGCTGAAACTAAGGTGGAAGAGTGTACTAGGAAAAATATCCCCCTCACCGCTATATCACCACCAGCAGGCGGAATCACCAATAAAGCAGGATGAATCAAGGCTTTCTTGTTGTTTATATCAAACTCTGAGCCTAATATCAGAATAGTGCAGCAGAAACTGAGACTCGGACCAAGCAACAGTAACAAGCTGTACCCTTCATATTTTTTGTTGACAGGAGTGGAACACGATGTAGTCGTCTGCTACAAGTTTCAACACGTTGCACATTCAGAGATGTTTTTCTGCAGCTTTTGAAGTAGCTTGAGTCTAACGAATGACTATTTCAGTCATTGCTCACAGGATATTTTCTCTTTTTCTCTGTAAATCTACATTTCTAAATGCTCTGAATTAATGCCATGTTATTGCTGATTAGGTATTCCTGTTAATGAGCAGTTAATGAAGTGGTTAGTGAGTTAAATCTGCAATAACTGTACAATGCTATCACGTCAATATGGACCAAAATCTGTGAGGAATGTTTCCAGGATCTTGATGAATCTATGACATGAAGAAATAAGGCAGCTCAGAAAAGGAGGTCCAATTTCTGTTTTCTAGTTTGATCACTCATGTCTGACATGCCTCTGATGTTCAGTGTTTGGGTTCTCAGCAGCACGTAACACCAACTTAGAGTGGATAAAAATAATAATACTATACACTAACTACGATAACTATAAGTGTCCAGTAAGTATGTCTACAATGGCAGCAAACAAGTAATTACTGTATAGCAGCTGCTCCAGGGTAGAGCAGTGGACTCTCTGAGAGCAACGTTTGAGCTTAAGGGGTTAAAAGCTTTTGTGTCCAACAGATCAGACAGGATTCTTTGTTTCATGATTTGAGCTTTGATAAATATAACATAATATTTTTTCATTAAATCATACCCGACTCTTGCACACGACAGCTACTGAAACCAGCTTTCTGTTATATCCTATATCATTATACCCTGGAGGTTCAGCTACCAGTAGCAGAGCGGTGTCCTGTGAAGTGAGATTAATGACTTACCGAGCTGTGTCGAGCTTAAAGCCAGAGTTTTCTGTGGCTCTACCTGGCTAAACCTTTTTACTGTGGATCTGGTACTAATTGAATCTCAAGCCTTCTGCTCAAGGAGTTCTCTTAACAAATAAACAGATTTAGCAAAGAAGCAGGAGCCTTTTATCTGAAGTCCTTTGGCCTTTTACACAATACTTACTCCTTTGCAGATGGACACAGCTTCTTTAGACATGGACTTGGGGTAGGACACATTGTGCTCCATGATAGACTGGAAGAGCTCGTCCTCGTCTTCTCCATCAAACGGCGGCTGAAGAGAACAGAAGCAGTGTCGGAGAGTTCAGACAAAAGATGATGATGATGATGATGATGATAATGAAGATGATGATGATAATGAAGATGACGATTTGCAGCTTGTTATGTGGAAGACACTTAGGCGGCAACTCTGGCAGGTGAAGGTGATTCGCTGTGGTGTTAAGTGTGTTATGAGGCGTTGCTATCTCTGTAAGCTGTTGTTGTACTTACGGTTCCTGTGTGGTTCACTCCAGGTTACTCAAAGCAGCGACACGTCTTATGAGCGGTAAACAAACAGCAAATCCTGGTATAACAGTTTATGTGATTGTTTTCAAGCATGAACCACCTAAACTAAGAAAAATGTCTTCCTCCAGACTGTTGCCTGGAAACTGGAAACCTTTTATTCACACCTTAAGTATCTGAGCCAAGGTAACTTGCGATTTCTTTTTCCAAGGACACACACTGGTTATAATAATAAGACGAAATATTGCAGTGCTTTGCTGCAGTCACTTTTAATCTTCAATCAAAACCAAACTATTCACAGAGATATTGTGAGGCTTCTCACTATTCTCTTTCATTTCTGAGCATTGGGAAGATAATTACTTGTCATTCCCCCTGTCTCTCTTTTTCTTCAACAAATTGCTCGTCTTTCATTAATACAGCTGGAGCCACTTCAGCTAGCTGCTGTTTCCGTCATCAGTTAATCTGATTACTATGCTAGCCGATCTTAATTAATTAATTTTCATCTAAAATGTCAGAATATAGAGAAGGAGAAAATGCCCCACAGTTTCCTAGAGATTGAAGGCACATCTCGAAATCTCTTTGGCGTAGTACAGGAGCTCATCGGGCTCATCATGCCTCAAAACTCACAGGTTACTATAATGTGTGGAGTAAAGAAAGAAAGTGATAAGCTTTGTTGCTTTGTGGGAAGAAAAAACTCTGGAAACTCTGGCAGAACCAGGAGGAGGGTCAGCCATGTGTTCCATCCAAAGTGGGATGGATGCTAGCTTTCCTAACAAGACCAGGTTTTCCAGGGGAACAGCCAATAAGACTTCAAGAAATCAGAGATCTAAATGACTGCAGGAAACGCTTTGAATGCAGGCTGTGCTTGAGTGGCAGCTAATATTAAAATGTGAGCTATATCTGATTAACTTGCAACAGGTTTAAGCACAATTTTAAGAATACATTTGTAAGTACAACTGGTGCATGAAAAACAACGCATTACCTGTCCTGCCAGCATCTCGTACAGAAGAACTCCATAGGCCCACCAGTCCACTGATTTCCCATAAGGCTGGTATGCTATAATCTGAAAGTAATGAGAAAAGAAAATATATTCAAAAAGTGGAATAACTGTGAGGGCATGAAGCAACAACATCCCTGCTGTCAAAATCCTTTTCTAACCTGCCTTTATTCTGTCACTGCTGCTCGACTCTGTGCAGAAAAAGGTGACGACTGCAGTGTTGTACTGTATGCAACCAAAGGCAGACACAGTGAACGTATCAGAGAAAAGTGAACAAGCAAATCAACCGCCATTAAACACATTCAGCTATTCCGAGCTTCCATAACAAAAGCGTTTTCTCCTACCATCCAATTTGCCATCCCACAACTGCCTCCCACACACAGACTACACACGCGAAATGATAATCACGGAGACGCAAAAGCAACGCGCTAAAGCACAGCTGCACACAAACGCAGCAATTTATGCAGCTCCCAAAGTTATAATTTGTAGCTTGGCTTTCTTGGGAGATAAACCCACAGCCATGCGAGGTGCAAATGTTTACATCTTTCTCTGGATTCATTAACTTAAGAAAAAAAAATACAGTTTAGAATTAAAGCCTTGTCAATCTCTGTCAATGTTCCTGCATATTTAATGATTTAGAAAGTTATTAATATGTGGTGTTATTTTAGCAGGTGGAGTAGTAGTCAGGAAGTTTAAAAAAAAGAAAACGACTAAGAGTAAGGGCTTCCCTCACCTCCCACCTGGGAGATGCTCCCCTCTGAATCATTGCAGACAGATTGTATATATACGTATATATGCGTATGCATGCACATAATACTAAACACATAATCACACATTTCATCACCCTGAGTGACTCATCTCCTCCTTTTACTCTTAACTCTATTTCTGTTCCTTTTATTAGTGATCTGAAGTCTTTCTCTTTCCGAGCATCCACCCACAAATAATATTTTCTTTGAGCATCTGATTTCATGAGCCTCAGAGCAGCTCCGGTGCTCCTTGTCGTGATGAGTGTGAGTGGTTAAAAAAAAGAAAGTGATTTAAAAAAAAGCCCATCACGGATCACTTAAACGACTCTCACAGGCTTGAGAGATGTCTTGATATCCAAGAAACTTCAAACCATAACGGTGACATGAAGGCACACACCCACATCTTTCTGTTCATTTATTCACACTTTTTAAAAAGCCTGGGCTGACTTTTTAACACATTATTACTCCAATGGTTTCAATCTTTCTCCATAATTCACTATAAGCTCTGTTGGATTCCACAATTCGGTGTTTTTATGCACTCATGAAAGACTTCCAAGGTCTGTTTTTAGAAAAATGAACATTTGAAGTGTTTATATGCACTAAATTTATAAATTGTAAAGTTTTTATGGATTCTTTTTAAACTGTTATATTACTAGTATGGTTAATCTGTGGTGGGCAAAATTAAGTTACATTAAGTTATCAGTGCTAATTTTTTTATTTGTTATCAGAATAGGGAGCTTTTAATTTCATTAATTTGCACATACACAGGTAGAATAATTAAATTCATTCTCCAACCAGCTTGGTCTCACACTGTCCACAGAAACATCGGCTTAAAGCAGCTTGCATGGCTTTATAGGTAATCTGTTTCAAAGCAGGCCTATAGTGCAGTACATGGTAAAAGATATGTTCCCCCTCCACCTAACTACTGTTCTCTTTTTTCAAAGTAGAAATCAAATTTAAAACAGTAAAAATCTCATTTTTCGTTCTACGATTTCAGTCACTGTAATGAAAATGCAAAGTTCAAGTACTGGACAATCAGAAAGACCGACAAAACTCCATTACATTACAGTATTAAACCAATAAGAAAGTCCCCAAAGAACCTGCACAGTAGTAATGTCGTCTTTGTTTTGTTACTCTCATTGTAATCCCTGGGTTTTGTTTTGTTTTGTTGTTGTTTTTTTGTTGCAGACATCTCACCTCCGGTGCGATGTAGTCTGGGGTGCCGCAGAAAGTGCGCGTGGTCATTCCTTCGTACATGTTTTCCTTACACATGCCAAAGTCTGCTATCTTGATGTGGCCCTCGTAGTCCAGCATCACATTGTCGAGCTTCAGATCCCTGCAGCAGAGGCGGCATTTGTGTGAGTGCATTTGTGACTCCTTTAATACTTCTTACATGCGGCTAAGCCAATATTTCTGCACCGTCTCTGAGCAGTTTATCTGCCTGCGGCGTACATCATACACTGAGTAATAAGCAGTAATTTCTAGGTCTGAAATTATTTTCCCATCAGCTTTTTATCTCTATGCTGTCGTTGCTCTTACAATTCAGCCCGCATCTCTGCTTGTGTTTTATGTCTCGATTCTTCATTTTCCTCCCCACCCCCGGCCTTCTGGCGGTTACGTCTGTCACATACTAGACTCTGTATGTCAAGCAGAGCGCTACTCGCATATGAAGAATGAACGTGAGCATTTGGCTGAAGTACTGAAAAGGAGCGGGGTGACCTTGGCCTCCTTCAATCACATTTTTTTTTTTAGAATTGAGTGATCAGTATGGATGTAATACTGTGGCTTAGGGAAAGACTGACGATCAAGGCATAGCTACATGTCCATTTTAATCTCTTTGTTTAGGGGCTCAGGAGATAGTGCGGGTTATCTACTAACAGGATGGTCAATGATTAAATCCTCGGCTCCTTCCTGATTATCACTGGGAAAGACACTGAACCACAGGTTGGGCCCGGTGAGTCAATCGTCTGTACGAATGTGTGTCTGAAGAGGCGATTGAGGCTTGCAGTAAAAAAGTGCTCGAGTGTTAAAATTAAATGCAGTTAGTGATGAAACATCATGACAAGCATCAACACCTGTCACCCACCTGTAGATGATCCCCTTTCGGTGCAAGAAAAACAAACCGACAGCAATCTCTGCGGCATAAAACCTGCAAAATTGAAAAACAGACATAATATACGAGCCATAAAATAGGCTGTATATCTTCCCAAAAGAAAACTGTCTGGGAATATATTAAAGGTTCCCTTTCCCTTTCCCTAAAGAATAATAAATTACAAATCATGGTGACCTGACACTATGAGCAAGCCAGAGTGTGTCACTGAGGGAAAATGCACCAAATAAAAACTTTCAGCTGGGGTTTGTAATGCGTCTTTTCAGCAGACGGTGCTTCGTGTTGTAGATTGTTATTTTTTGTTGCGTTCTTTTTCGCTCTCTTCTGAAAGTAGGCTGTTATATTTCTTGACACCTATTTGACAAGTCTGCTCTGATGGACAGAATGAAAAGAGTTGAAATTACAGAGAAGTGCTTCCTGTGATGGGCGTAGAAAGTATGACTAGCAGCAGTGTGGAGACCACAGATCATGGAGTGTCAATGAAATCCAGCGACAGCAGAGGCAAGCAAAATAACTATTAACCACTTGAAGTGGGGGAGTTAAACTCGTCTCAGCTACGACACGGGTGAAGAATGAAGCATCGCGTTGACTGACGTTTAGTGGAGCTATAAATACCCACGCAACTGAACCAACCGTCAGGTGCAAAGCAGTGTGTAACCAGGTAGACGGGGCTTTAGTCACACTCATATTGTGACAGGAAAGGTGAATGAATGAAAGGTAGTAGTGCTTTTTTCCCCTTGTTGCAGGAATGCACTGATCCAGCGTTTTCAGTTACAATCTGATTCGATATCTGCTGACGCAGAGCCTTCTTCAAGTTTTGGGCGTCAGTACAACAGATCATCTGCCTCCATCTCACCCTAACCCCAGCATCCTCCTCACAGCAACCCTCTGCAAGTCCTCCTTCACTCCATTCATCAGTCTTCTCTGTTGTCTTCCTTATTTCCTCATGCCTGGCAGCTTTATCTTCAACATCCTTCGTCCTGTATATCCACTATCCCTCCTCTGCACATTTGCAAACCTTCTCAGCTTTGCCTCTCTAACCAAATTTCTGTTGCTCTGATCGTTCTGATATACTCATTCCTAATCCTGATCTCCCTTGACGAAAATCTTATTAAGTACCGATCCCAAAATTGAATTAATAAGCCCTAGTCCCCATTGTGAGGAACAGAACGGGAATTATTTTTAAATGTTAAAGGCAGCATTGGGTCCAACTTAAACATGGCCCGAGTTCACAAATTAACTGTTGCAAATAAAAAACAAGTAGGAAGAGAAATTTACTGAACTGCTTTTGTGTTACCAAGACGATGACAGACAAGGCAATCAAAATACATGGAGCCATGCAAATAAAAGCTTATGCAAGAGGATGCACTTTCCCAACGTAGCCACAATAGCTCGTTTTTCAGCCAAAATAAGCTGTTTCTCTTAAGTTCTCTACAAGTGTTACTTGTTTACTTTTCTTACTCAAGAAATAAGCTGCCTGTGTAGGTGATACTGCATGTCCAGGCTTCGTCCTCACTCATCTCCCTCCACGCTACATGACATCATAGAACTGAACTGGATAGATAGGGCCATACATCAGCTTAGAGTCACCAGTACAAATACCAGATTGGTGCATCCTGAATACTCAGACACCACTGGCCCATGAGCTGCACCGAGACTCTCTGTTTTCAGCCTTTTATCTAGCATAATCATATTGTTATATTTAAAATATAACATATCTTAGAATCACCTAAAAATAATGTTATTTCAATATGATTTTCCTCTTAATTTGACACTCATCTTGTCAATATGTACCAGGTTAAAAGGAATACTATAGTTCACACATTACTCTACTATAGTACTGGGCATCATTACTGTAAGTATGTGTACTTTTAAATAACTTGACGTGACTATAAAACATGTAAGCTGCCTGCAGGATATCAACATGCAACATCCTTACACAGCCTGTGGCTCCTTAAACTTGCCCATACGCTGGATATGATACATGAGGTCTCCTCCGTTAATGTACTCCATCACAAAGTACAACCGATCCTACACACACACAAAAAAAGAAGAAAAAAAATTAGTTATTGTCCACGATTACATAAAGATAAACACCTCACACTGTGAATCTGTGCAGATATAATATTCAGTGTCTAAAAGTCTACAGCCATATATCTTAGAGTTACAGTATAATTCAGACTGAATACATTCTTCTATTAAAGCCTGCTGTACAGATTATAGATCTATATTATAGGACACAAAGGTTTGATCATTAAATATAATTTTATTTAAGGACTTCTTGAGTCACCCGGTCTACGCACAGAGTTGACGTCATACAGGAGGACTTTGTATTCAAAGGGTGGTCTCAGTTCAGTTTCAATTTTCTCTGCAGGAGCACTGTTCAAATAAATGTAAGTAGGAAAAGCAAATATAGACGTAATGACAGACACACACAATAGGACACACAGATTGAGCACTAAGTAACGGCTCCCTTTGTAAATTAAACGGATATTTTTGGAAGTGTGATTAAAAACTTTGACGTCAGCAGGGGCTGAAGTTTCTACACACCACTGTCTGGAAGCAGGAGTGGAGCTGCGTGAGGAAGGGCGGTTTGTCTCTCAGGGCCAAGACTCTCTTCTCCACCATTGTACATTCGACGTCATCGTCCTGGATCACGACATCTTTCTTCAGGATCTTTATAGCGTACAGCTCCTCCGTCGACTTCATCTCAGCCAGCATCACCTGCAACGGGGGGAGACGCCAAGAGCCAAAGTCACCATAAGACAAAGATAAAAAACAAAATCAAGCAAATGAAAAAGCACAGGAGCATCTATTTTCTCTCACCTTGCCGAAGCTGCCCTTCCCGAGCAGAGCCAGGAAGTTGAAGTCATTGAGTCGGACCCGGTCCATATTCCCTGACGGGAAGCTGAACCGCCGGTGGTCTGATGGCGTGATCACTTTCTTACCGTGTCCCAGCTTTGCTTTCTGCAGAGACAGACGTGTGTTAGGATACAGACTGCATTCACTCACGTGCCAAATAGAGTCAAATTAGAGTTTGAGCGTGGATAAGGTTTGCACATTTTTGTTCTGTGCTTCAGATTTTGTTTTTGCTTATAAATAACTGTAAGCATGATCCCAGCAAAGTTAAAGAAAAGAACTTAATCACCACCACCTTAATTTGTGACAGTCAAGAGGATGAAGGAAGTATACATGCCACCCGTTGCTGTTGTTTTCCAGTTTATGATAAGATATAAAAATCAGAAAACCATACTGTAACAACTCACAATGTAATACCAACAAAAACATGTCAAAATGTGATAAAAATATCTTTCGGAATGTTTGAAAATGCAACAAATTCTAATAAATTATGGTCAACGTGACAGTTCTTTACACGAAAGCATGCTGTAACATATTTACACCTCATTTAAGGTTACATTTTACAAATGGAGTTTTCGTGATTTGTTACATTTTCAATCTCTCTGGAGATATTTTAAAATGTTTCGCATGCTGACAATCACATTAATGCATGGGAGTTGCTTCTGTAATTGTTAGTTATTACATTGTGATATCGTTACAAAGAACAATGACAGACACATGCATCCATACAAAAAAAAAAGAAAAGAAAAACAGGTTTGCTGCATAATCACAAGAAAATATAAAGTCAAGCTTGTTTAATCCTTCCAGAGCCGACAGTAATCAGCATCTAATTTTTTTCTGGCACGCGTGGCAGTTTCTTTGTTATATTCAAACATCCTCGGTTATTCAGCGAGATCTCACTACTGGTGCATTTTGGGAAACTGTCTGGTGGACAGTCAGCGGGGGTTGCCAGTGTTGTGAGGATCCCTGTTGTTATAATCACTGCTCTGCTGAGCGTCTTTGAACAAAAAAAAGGGGCAATTAGGACCCTGCCAGCTCCCATCACGGGTCCAGCGGTTGTCTGTTTCTGTCAGATGGAGCACACAAAAAACAACAACAAAAAGAAAAACATACAACCAGTGTGAGCCACGAGAGCTGTTTCCAGGACAACCGTTTCTCTACTCTTTACTAAATGTGACGGTATACTTCACTTAATACTTATCACATATTTATTGGACTCGGGTCACGTGGTTTTATGCGTACATCTGGTTAGGTCAGTGAGCAGCTGATTATTCTAAACATTAAGTAGGTATGTCAGTAAACAAGCAGGGCGGGATGAGTGATTTTCATTTTGACCCTGAGTGCCGCCTGATCCAATAATTCACTGCGGTTAATGAATTTCACCTGACAGTCCAAGTGTAATTGAGGTGGAGAGGAGACAACTGTGATGAAAATGAACTGACCAGATATTTGCAGGAGTGCGCAAAAGCGCCGGAGACAGGAAAAATCTAAATAAACAGCAGTCTACAGTCAGCGTGACCACACTCGAGGTTCCCTAGGGTGGTAACTCCACAGCTGAGGTCAGCTCACAGCAGCTCACAGTGCAGGCCAGAGTACAGGCCATATTTAATTTGGAGTTAAAATCTCCCTTTAATTCAATTTTAGGTGTTACAGGCCTAAAAAAAATGTGGAAACAAAAATATGAGATAAAAAATGATGGTTTTATTTTGAAATTGCACACGAAATTGTTTTATGTTGCTAGGTAGATCTGACATGCCCGCATTGCTGCTGCTCTTTTTATTAAATAGTAACACATTTGAATAAGACGGTAAACACTAGGTCATGCTGTTGATTGCAACTGAAGTTCAGCTTCCACCGCTTGCTCCACTGATACCCTTACCTTGGAAGGACACCTAGTGGTCATTCCTCAAACACAAAACTGCACCTATCTAACATGGACCAGCTGCCGGTATATAGCGTATAAAAGAAACCGGCACGTCTCCAACACAAGCACTCACACAATATCGACACAAAGATGCTGTGGCCACACAAAAGTTAGGCAAACCGTTACAAAGCAGCCACTCACTGGTCTCTTAATAAATCTAGGACTGCCACTGTGTTGAGGGATCTGGCATGTGTGAGTGTTCATCAGTGCCTCATATTTTAACATTTAGACTCTTGACTAAAGAGACACTAATAATAAAACTAATTGGAAAGTCTGCCTTTGGGGTTTGTGCCAGTATCTTTCTCAAAAAGACTTAAGAAAACATCATGGATTGGACTTAAAGGTGTTAATCTTGTCTTACAGAGCCTCTCGGTAAACTTCTCTGTGCTCCATAAGTTTACAACAGAGGGACAGACGACAGACTGCTGTCTGCTGTTTGTGTATTAGAAGATATGAGGGACATAAGCTAAAAGAGTGTACACGCGGCATCTTTATAATCATAATGAAACTGTTAAAGACTAAAAACACAAAAAGAATTTAAGTCATTCGCTTTCTTTGTTCTTTTATTTTTCATGTTGCTTAAATGTTTTTGAACCTCCTGCATGAAAGATGAAGATGTTGCAGTCAGTTTGGAGCACTTTCTGTAGTTCAGAGATTTTTTATTCTTCTGAGTCATTCTATATATAGCTAATGTCATGTTTTAGCAATCTGAGTTACACAGATCAAGCAGATACTTACCAACATAGTGCTCTGTCTACTTTGCCTTGTGTCCTGTGTTAAGTTTTACAGAGAAACAGAAAACAACTGGAAACAGCAGGCTTTGCTGATTAAAACCGCCCAGTAGATCACTGGCACCAATCATTCCAGTATTAGATACTGGCGAGCTGTCTGCACAAAGCCCGTAAGTAATACAGAAGCATCTGCTGCAGCGCTGCCAGACTTCAGAGCAGTTTCTTTCCTCAAGCTTCTGATGCTACCGAATCCATCCTCCCGAGGTCAAGATGAAAAATGCCTTCTGTTTTTAAAATTATTCATTCTTTCTTTTATTTATTGATTTATTTGTCTAGTGGCACGAAGGTTCTACATCTACAATTTTGATGTAAAACCCTGGCAGGAATTCATCTATCGTTTTGAATATATTTGTGCACAAAACAAGGATTGTGGATTTTGTCCTTGACACTGGAATAAAAAAGGGGGGATGCATTAATGGGTGGCGTCAGCGGGTGGAGGAATGTTTACTGCAAGCAGAACCCTTCTTTTTTTCCCCACTGCTTGTACCTGACTATTGCTTTAACACAGGCTTGAAAAATTGCGAGCCACTCCTCTGCAGCCATTTGCAAGTGCTGCAAATGTCAGACTTTGCTGATGTGACCTTCAATGCGAACACACCAGGAGTTGTGAAAACCTCAAAATGTGTCATTCATTCATCGTAATGTGTGGTTCGTTTTACTTTATGCTTACATGTGATTATGAGCCTGAGACAAGGAGAGAGTATAAGAGTGCTCGAGAGGAGTTAGAGAAAGAAGACAATTTATTACAAAGGGTCTGTAACAGCAAGCAAATTGGGCTGATTCAACTGTGTGCTGTTGAAAGCCATTGTTAGTAAATCAGATTGATTTGTGGAATCCCAGCAGAGATTCACAAACAATCCTAATTCGGTAAGTAAATTAAGTGCGAGGCAAGCTACAAGTGAGAGAAAAAAAATTAGATGAAGCAGGCAGGGGAGCTACCTTCAGATAGTGGATATTTAACTGGCAGTCCTAGAAGAAAGGAGGAAACTCAAAGGTTAGCCGGTGTGTGCGAGCGTGTGGACAGAGACAAGAGAAGACATTATTCTGATCACTTGTAATCCTAAAATCGTAATTGGCCCGGAAAACAGAGAGATTCCTGCTCTGTCACATCTGTCGCATCCCGCCTTAGTTTCCACGGCAACCGCACAGTCGTGCATAGACGCGAGCCTTGGAGGAAAGTCGAGGTCAGCGTCGTACGGCGTGGAGAGAAAAGAAGCGAAAAAATTAAAAACAAAGCAGAGAGAGTCGGCGCTTTGAGGACTTGCTGTGAGTTTACACAGAGTATTAAAACCTCCGCCTGCCCACGCGCAGGGCTGGACTTTAATAAAACGCCTCTCGCTCTCTGCCGTCTCGGTTTTCCTGTTTTTTTAAAAAAATCTCTTGCAGTTTTGCACCTGTTTTCATTGCACTGTTCAATATAGCAGCCACCTTAATAATATGGACATAAAGAGGTCGTGAGTTTTATTTAAGGCTGCATGCTGTAAGGTGTTAAAATAATGAACAACCTGCAGTCGACAGCGAGGCCACTAGAGAGCCAACTTAAAGCCTGCTTCCACTGACTTGATTAGAAGGACTGTGCTGGGGCTGCTGCATGCTTATTTCACTTGGCTCTAAACATGTCAATGCGAAACATTTTCAAAGCCTTTAGTCGTGTTTTTAAAGGACTATGCATCGTTTCAGTTTTGAATTATAAAAGTGATGTGGAATCAAATATGTTTAAACATCTTAGTGAGCCTGGAAGCGCAACTGAGGGAGAAATCCAGACGAAAAACATGATTTTCAATTTAAAAAATAATCAAATTTTAGACATCAAGGACTCTTTGACACAGTGTATGAGGGCTTCTTGGGAGTTCTCATTTTACTCAAATGTTAACATAATAAAAAAACTAAAATTGTTTTTTTTTTTTCCAAACATCTTGAACGTTAATGTTTTAAATCTCTGCTGCTGCAAACAGCTTATGGTCAAATCCACTGAGGCCTGGGAAATGTAGCCTCAAAGCTTACCTTTCCAATTCAACAACAAAGCTACCCTCGAGTCAGAGTACAAACCCAGCGGTCCACATGGGATTGTGGCACTTCATGTGCACAAACTTACAGTTTAAACCTCTAAATGAGCTTTTTTCAATACACACAACTGTTGTCATGCATATTTTATAAATTCTCCTACAGATTTTCTTCTAAAGTAAAACTACCTGTGCCTATGCAGCACTTATTGTATTTCTTGCCTTTTATTTGAAGCCGATTTTCATTTACGATTTTCATAGACTTGTTGAATAGCAGCTTCTGCAGCGAGCACCAGCGTGAGAAAGATAAATTATCATCTGCTGCTGTACTTCCCACATAGGGGTCTCTGGGATTTGCATCCTTCGTTGTCCGGTCTGTCTCCCGCTTCTGCGTGGTCTTATTTGTGCTGCTTGCACCTTCTTGTTTCAGCTCGCCAAGCTTTTAATGCACAGTATACACAATTGTAATTTAAAAAACAAGAGCGCTCATTTGGATGCCGGGAGAAAATGATCTCCCTCTCAGGCGCACAGGGTGAAACGCACAAGTAGGAACGGGATGAGGTTACCATGGTGACAGGGACACACATTTTGTTAAAATGAGTGCATACAAGTACAATAGACACGTATGACAAAGGAAATCTAGTTATGCCTTTATTAGAGTTAGAAATCGCGCAGCTCCTCACCTCAAACTTCTGTCGGAGCTCAAGGTTGACATCATCCACCTCGGGAATGGGAACATTGTAGTACTCTCCCTCTTCCTGGTTCAGCAACTTGTACCTGACAGTAAAGAAAGCAGAGAGATGTTTGTCGAAATGTGCAAAAACTGAGTGCATTTATTATTCAGTTTTCAAAACACATCACAATCTTTATTCGACAGAGTGCCTGTTTTTAGATGAAGCTGTTTGCAGACCTGTTCTGTGAGCAGTAAACACTTAGTCACGTGAAATACACAAGACTTTCACAAGACTTTATGTCGTCCTGTGGAAAACTAAGTACGCCCTTACTGCTTAATTAAGTAGGTAAGCAGCAGCCAGGTGGTGCTAATCAAATGCACTTGATTAACTGATTATCAGTAAGTGTGAGGCGCCTCTATAAAAGCAGAATTTTGGGAAGTTTGCTGGTCCGAAACATGCATGTGAGTGTTAACACAATGCTATAATTGTCACGATCCTGGGTCTTTTGACCCTGCGTTTTGAGTTTTAGTTTATGGTTTACGTTTAAGCCCTTCAGGTTTTCTAGTTCATTTTTTATCATGCCATGCCATGTTATAGTTTGTTATTAGATTCCCCTTGTGTCTTCCACCCTTGTTAAGTCTCCCTTGGCCTTTATGTGTTTCATGTCTGTGTCTTACGTTGTCAAGTTCAGGTTGTCATGTCTGCGACTTATGTTTCCTGTTTTACTTTGAAGAGATCTTGTGTTCCTGTGTTCATCGTGTTTAGTTTTACTCTTTCCCTGCGAGTTCATTATGTTCATGTGGGTTGTGCTGTTTTGATCTTTATAGTTATTATTTCCCTAGGTTTCAGTTATGGTTATCATAGGCTTAGTTCTTGTAATATGACTTTCCATGTGTTCCATGTTGTGTCTACTGTGCCTTTCTGTACCATGTTTCAGGTTCCTATGTTCTGTCTCCCCAGTTGCTGTTAAGTTTACATGTTTAGAGTTCAGTCAGTGTGTTTCCTGTCTTACTTTGAAGGTCCGTGTCTCATGTCAGTGTTTCTAGTTTTGCTTCCCTTGTCTCGTCCAGCCCGATTACTACCAGCTGTGCTCTCCTTCTGTGTCTCATTCCCTCGTTATCCCTCAGTGTATTTAAGCCCTGTGTTTCTCTTTGTCAGTGTCTTAATCTCCCTCATAGTTGTGTGATTCGCCATGTGGTTTCATGTATGAGTTATTTGTAGTTTTCTCAGTTTAGTTTTGTTCTTTGTTTCCTTTCCAAGCCTGCAATAAAGCAGTATTTTGAGTTAACTTTTGTCTCGGTGAGTTTTGTGTTTGGGTCCTTCTCTTCCCTGCACACAGCCGAAACATGACAATAATCTTCCCAGGAGTGGACAGCCGCTGCAAAAATCCATAAAGCACCATTTTAGACTCCACAAGCCTCAGTTACATCATGTTACATATCATAGTTTAGGTTTGGAGTGAACTCCACTGTATACCAAAGTATTCTAGAGGTAAATGTAAGGTAATCTGCCTGACAGCTAAAGCTTGGCCAATGGGAATTTGAGCCCCAGCACAACAGCAAATCTACAACAGCATGGCTTAAAAAGCAAATAATTAAGTGCTGCAATGACCTAGTCAAAGTCTAGACCTCAACCTGTGTGATGGGACCTTAAGAGTGTGTGCATAAATGTCCCCAAACCTCAATGAATAGAAGCAACGTTAAGAGTGAAGAGTGGGAAGACGAGCGGGCCAAAATTCCTCCTTATTGATGTAAGAGAATGACAAAAGTCACACAGAAAACAGTTACTACAACTTATTACTGCTAAAGGATGTATTTAGTTCTCACAGGACTGCAGAGTCCTCCTCTACTTCCAGTATAGACATCTTCCAGCCACTTGTCTAACGACCTGTAATAACCAGTAAAAAAAAATAGCAGCGCGCACACATGCATATAGTACGCCTAAAAATGTTTTGGTCCGGTGTCTCGGAAACTACTGCAGGCATTTCCCAGAGCTTATAACTGTGCTCACAGCAGCAGTCAATCAGACTTGGTTTAGGCTAAGTCGCTGCAGGTATGCTAACATGGTTTATGGAAGAGTCATTTTAACAGGTCTGTGAGTGTGTGTTTATCAGACTGAGACAAAGCAGCCAGACAAAGATGGAGAGGCGAGGAAATGAGTCTAGTAGGTGAAGTTTGTCAGCGTGAGTGGACCTGGCTGCAGATGGCATTTCCGTCTGTTTTACGCACACCCTGCGGCCGTTTTGTTGTGGTCAGTGTCATGTCGACTTTACAAGTTGGCAACCTGCGATGACAAATAAGCTCTATATTAAATAAAGCAGATGATCTACAATATGACGTTTAAAACTAGCTTCCATTGCTGTCTGAGTTTTTGTAAATATGACTTTCCAGTGTTACTGGCACTGACAGAATTTAAAGCTCGTGGTTGTTTATATAAACACAAAGAGACACACGTACGAACTGTATTTTGACTCTTATAAAACAGCGCGGACAAAAGCCAACTAAAAGTGTTCACATTGACCATCCTCCTATTCAGCTCTCTGAATGCCCACAATCATGCACAAACAATGAATGCATGAATGATGCCTGAAAATGAGGCTACTGGACAGTAGTCCTTCCATTCATGCAGTCCTCCAACAGTATAACAGCATGGTGCACATACATAACTGCAGAACTTCCCACAATTATCACAATTATAAGTGGCATCCTCTAACCTGGGATATCATTGGAAATTTGAAGTGTCATTGATAAATACAATTTATTCATTAATGTTTGTAATTGTAAATTGGGCCCACACATAATTAGGAACACAATGAAGGTATGTAGTGTGTGTGTGTCTGTGTGTGTGTGTGTCACTGGGTTTATTTCCAGACTGTAAATGTATGTGATGTTCACACATGAAACAGTAACTTAACACTAACTCTGTACTCGGTGATACATACGGTACTCAGTACAGCACAGTAATAGAAGATATCATTTATATTACTGATGCTCCATTATGTTTTTTACCACTTATCTTGGCTTTCTACCACAGATTCTGATAACAGCAATTGCTATTATGTGAGGGGGAAAGAGAATAAGCTTAATATGAAGGAAGTTGGACTATTATGACTTCTGCCAAATCCTGGCATCATCCTGGATTTTAAAAGTCGCGTAGCACTCCACAAGTTTCATATAATTAGTTCACTATTAGTTTAAAGAGTGAATTACTGAACTGATTGATGTAAATTCTACTTTTTTTACTGACTGATAGAACAACCATCAAATAAAGCTTCTTTAGCCACATTTCTAATTGTTGAAATGCATGAGTGAGTGTACGAGAGTCAGAAACATAACGGACCATCCAACTGTAGGAGCTTTGATGAGCTCAGACACTCCAAACGACATGGACCCCATGAAGTCATTCCGAGTGGTTCGGTCCCAGTCCCACACCTCGATGGACAGACGACGGTCCTTGTCCGATGCTTTCAGCTTACTGAGCACATATACACAAAGCAGGAGGGAAAGTAACACAGTGATGTCATGCTTAATATTCGCCTGATTTAATGAAAGTATGATAAAAATGTCATTTAAACAAACACACACATACAAACTTTGTCACTTACAAGGTGAAGGACTCATTCCAGCACGGGTTGAGAGAGGAACGGATGGTCCTGGTCTTCTGTTTGGTTTCATTCTTTGGATCCGGGATGAGCTTGAGTTTAACATATGGGTCTGATAAACCATTTGGATCCATTGGAATCAGGTTCCTGGCTTCTCCGACTAGAAGAAATACGACACAAAGAAAATATGGTAAGACTTTATGATACAACCCATGACTTAGGCTGTAATTCCCCTGTAATTAAATTGAATTAAATGCATTTTATTTTGAAATTACAAAGTAATTATATTAAAGAAGCACACTAGAATAAGGAGGTAACAAGTCAGGTTTTTACAGGAAACAAAGAAATAATTATGCTATAAGTAAATCTAAGAAGTGTGTTATTTAGGTGCTGTATGATTTCCTGGTAATTCAGTGGAAAAACTAAAAGTTTTCCTCATCTTAGATCATAAGTACGCTCTACTTTTTGGGGAGTGGGACATACTACGGAGTGGCTTACCCCTGTCTGACTTCTGGGTATTTTACAGGAGAGAAGACACATTATACATATAAGTAGTAAGTAATTATATAAAACAGGACAAATTAATAATACAAAGTCAAACAGAACATTAAATCCACTCCGTAATACAGCACACGCCCAGGAAAGTACAGTGTACATATGACGGGGAATATTGTTTAGAAATATTACCTGTAATTATGCAGTATTTAAAATTATTAAAGTATTACTTTCAATTTTCTTACAGCATAATTATTATTTTGTTTCCTGTAAAAAGCTGACTTGTTACTGCCATACTATGCCTTTATTTTTGTAGGGAGTTAGAGCATAATTTCAAAATAAATCCATTAAAATTTCATTTAATTACAGGGGAATTATGCCATTATTCACAGGCCATATTATAAAGAGTTACCAAAAATATAAGCGTAAGAGTATTTGCCACCCACCTCCCAGCTAAACGCAAAGACTGTGACTTCGCACTGACTCAGGGGTTAAAAGGCGCACAGATGGGAGAACGTAGATGAAGTGTTGATGAGAGGGATGGATAGAAAGAAAGAGGGGTGAGTCACTGCAAGTCACTCTATGGCTGAACAGCCAACAAGAATGATCTGACCTTCACTCAGAAGCAAATTATCTGTTTGTACTCTACTGTATACTGTAAAAAGAAGTGTAATGCTCGCCCAAAAGCCACATTTTCTGTTGCAAAATGAGCAAAAGTGAAAGCAAAAGAGGTGATAACACGTCTTTTACTGTCTCGTAGGAAACATGTGTGAGCGGATATTGTGAAGGACACATGAAAAATGATCACATAAAAACAAGTGATAACAGCAACAGGAGCAGGGGGATGAGGTGGCATGAGCGGGCCACCATCACCATGGCGACAGCATCTAGTGTTAAATGGCCACTCCCTCATATATGATGTAATGTATAACAGGGATCAAACAGAAGCAAGAAAGGAAGGAAGGACAAAGTCTACTTTAAACAACAGGCCACTAAATGTAAATCTGAGATTTTGAAATGACAAAACTCTTAACAGATGGAAAGCAGAAACAGGATCCCACTGATCCTGTAAAATAACGTTTTTCAGCTCCACTCTCCCCACTCTGTATATTTAAATGCAATCAGACACACTGCAGGATAAAGCAGCTCTGGAAAAACAACAAAAGAACAACTTATTCGTTCTAGTTCCACCGGTGGATTTCACATTTGTGGATGTAAAAGCCATACAAACCCAGGCCGTGAAGCGCCCATGAAGCACCGCTTCTGTGCTGATGTTACCGCAAGAGGTTTTGAACCTGGCAGTTACTGAGTCGGCAGAGTGTTGGTGCCTTTTAATGGACTATGTGCCTCAGCACTCAGCAAGCCTGCTGTGTAACTGTGTGTGGCCCGTCACTTTGTGGCTAAGTTCATAAATGCTTCCACTTTGCAATAATACCAGTTAGAACTGATCGTGGAATATCTAGGAGGGAAGAAGAATAGAGATCTCTGATGTTCCGCCTTCAGCCCCTGGCACTCCTTTCTGATCTTGCTGCTCTCTGGGACTGTCACATCCCAGGGACTCCGCCTCTTCAGCCTCCACTATGTCTGCTTGTTGGCCAGCAGCTGCCTCTCTGTCTGGAGGTTGAATTCCCACAGGACCTTAGCCTTAGTGTTGTTCTCAACCACCTCTGGCACTGGACTTGGGGACTTCTAATACATGTGCAGCATAGAGGTTCGTCTACACTATCCCACCCCACCTTGCATCTTAGATCCTGCTACTATGTGCTGGGGCACCTCCAGCCTTTATGGAGCTGGAGCTCGGGGCCTGTTCTTGTGCTGATCAGAGCGTGTGTGTTGTCCTTTAGGCTGACCATTTCTTCATATCAGTCACAGCCTCAACCACTCAGTGGTACATCCCATGGAGGGACTTGGTTATCCATGGCTCACAAGCCAAGAGCTTAGAGTTAACCGTATATATGCTGTATGTATCCATACATATTACATGTATTAATGTACCCTCTTCCAGTTACATCCAAGCTTAAATTGTTCCTTTGATGTTTCATGACTTCCAACCTCTGGCCTCGCCCATTTGGTATGGAACATAACCAGTCAGCCAAAATGAATTCTTCCAAAATAAAGAAGAATAACGTGAGCTAACAAAAACACAATGTATAAAAAAACAAAACAAATCATTAAACACAATGGTAAATATAGTACATTCTATCAATGAGTCAGTCAGTCAGTCTGATCAACTTCCTATTGCTTCATGCACTTCCAGCTTAATGCAGTAGAGGGCAGTATAGGTCTCCTGCTTGGAGTTGCAAACATTGACAAAAGCTCTTCTCTTTTTCATTGTTGTGTTGTTCTAACCTCATAGTTAACTCTTTGTCCAGTGCACATTCTCAGCCTCTCTCTCTCTTTGCGTCTCACACACACACACACACACACACACACACACACACACACACACACACACACACACACACACACACACACACACACACACACACACACACACACACAATGAGACAAGTGGCAGAAGGACAATCTCCCACGTTCTCATCTAAATCCTCCCCTCTGCTGGCTGTGGCTGTGCTCACAGGCATCAGTCACTTCCATGGCAACGCTGGCACCAAACAACGCCAAAGAAACTTAGGCAAGCATGTAAACACCCTAACTAGACACAGGCACACAGGCGTGTGTGTGTGCGCGCACGCCATGCGTGGATAAACAGAAACTGCTGTTTAACAGACTCTACATAAGTGTGTGTGTGAGAGAGAGACCTGTGGCGCATGTGCTGTGTATGTAATTTACACACACACACACACACACACACACACACACACACACACACACAATGAAACCTCATCATCAGCAGTGATCAAGGACTATCTCTGCTGTCGGTTGTTGCTTAGCTACAACAAGAGCTGCTTGCCTTCTGTGTCCTCCCCTCTACTCACTCCTTATGAGGTAGCTGCTAATATAATTAGGGTGTGTTTGTGTGTGTTTTGTTTTTATGCAGACATATTTTACATTAAGCATCTGCATCAATAAGTAACTTCAGCATTGGAACCTCTCTGCTATTGTCATGCTTTGTGAAAAAGCCAAACATAAGCCTGATACTGAAATCTTCTACAAAGCAAAAAAACTAACCCTTGGCATTGCCTTTGAAGTTTTGCAGTGTTTCTTCTCGAAAATGACTGCTGTCTATTATCCAGTGCCAATCGTTTCTCTAAAAAGTCTTAAATTAATCATCTGTTGCACTTAAGGCTGTTGGACAAAATCTCTCCAACAGCAAATGCAAAGACACCAGCAAATTGTTTCAAATTTCCTGCGTATTATTTGACGTATAACAACAATAGCACCACCCTAACATTATCTCCTGTATCTGAATGTCAGCTTGATAAAAATGTGCCACAGCTAAAAATGACATATCATTTGGATCCCGGGGTGCGTGCATGCAGGGCTGCTGTGGGCCAACAGTGTAATCTCTCCCAACAAAGCTTTGAAATTCAAATGTGTTGTTGCATAACAATGCCATGTGCAACCAATGAATGCCTGATAATCTTGGGGGGGGGGAGAGACATGCACGGCCAAATGGGAACTAGATAGATCCCTGCTGTGCAGTGCCTGGGATCTGAGAACAGAGAAACAAAATGAACTTAAAAGTTCTATTTCTGGCCGTGGTCACTTTTAGGAAGAACAATTAGGACATTAAGTACAGGCTTTAGGGCCAGTTCCCACTGCACGTCTCACACACACACACAATGAGACTAATACCTTTCCATCTCTCATCACAACTCCAAAGTATCAAACCTGTTCACAGTGAATGCATAATGAGAGAAACCGCACTTTGATGACATTACTTTTACAGTTTGAAAAACAAATCGGTATATGTATCATTTGGTTCTAGTATATATATACTAGAACCAAATGATACATATACACTATACTCGAAGCTTCCTTGACGAATATCAGTTTGTTTGTGCCCACACAGTTTGAACTAGTGACGGTTACAGTTAGGGTTAGAAATGGAGTTATGGGTTATGGAGCAAATTGGTGTTTTGTCTCCATGTTTAGTCTCCAAATTAAATACAATGTCCTTACATCAAACACACCAAGGTGATGGGTAGGTTGCTGGAAAACCAGCTACAGTGTTGTTAGTCAGTGCAGGGACACTGACATCACATGCAAGCTATTCTGCATTTTATCTCACAGACCAGTAGAATTCGCCCTCACGTCAAAAGAGGGTGAAACCTTGATTTTGACTTTTGATGTTGGGTTTAACGAGTTTCAAAGTCTCGCTGCTTCTGGTAGTTTCTAATTTGCCTCCGATTTTAGGTAATGAAGGATGCAGTAATGTCCTTATGAAGAACACGTGGAACAACATAAATGATTGAATCATTCTTTAGGATATTCTGTAATGTAGTTTTAATGAAACATTAGGACATTTGAAAAATGTTTACGGGTGTCAATAAGGGAAGTGTCAATAAATCCCACACATAATCAGTGAATGTCCAATCATAGCTTAACAACCAAACTATAAAGTTTGAACACAAATGTTCATGGGTGTATCCATGGTGCTAAACAACAAAATGAATTAGGACACAAATGGAACCTAAAACTCTCAGAAAGCAGCGTCAACCAGACAGTTACTCTGGACATTATTACCTTTGGCTTCCAGTAAAACTGCAAGGAACCTATGAGGAATAAGTAAACCAATTTCTAGGACTGCCTCCTTCATCTGCTCAATATTGTCCAAATTAGGTACACATTGTCCAAGAGTTATGCCAAAAAAATGGCTAGACTACTATAAATCGTTATTAGCCGTTATTATAAGAATACTTATGGAGAGAAAAAGAGATAACATTTCATCCATATTAGATTCTCTTCATTGGCTTTGTGTTAACACAGCAGGCCTTATCCTGTCTTAAAGACCTCATAGTATCATGTTATTCCAATAGAGTATTTCGCTCTCAGAGTTCAGTCTAAAAAGGGATTTCTTCCTCCCCACCATCACCAAGTGCTTGCTCATCGGTGTCTGTCCGATCACTGGGGTTCATTTTTGGATATTATAGGTTTTATTTACACTGCAGTATCAGAACACTACAAAACCTTTTTCCAGAGTCTTCTATATAAATAACTATTCCTTTTTTTTTCTATAGAATTGTGCAGAGAGACTGATCAGGTGTTTTAAAGACCCAGTGAATCCTAAAATGAGCTTAATGAACTAGCCTGCTACAGACATTTAAATGACTAAACCAGCAGATTTGAATAAAAACTCTGATTTTCCCGACAGCTTTCTGAAATCAAGGACTCCTTATTTTCAAGAGTTTCAAGACGCCTAAATCTGCCATAGAAACTTTATGATAACTGAAGCCTCCATAACTAGACTATGAACATTCTGGTAATGATAAACTGAAGCACCATAATCATATTTAATGCTTCCAAACATGAACATTAGTGAGTTATAAGACAGTTTTTGACTTCACACATGGAGAGCTCTTTTGCATGTGTATAAATTGTGTTTCAACATAATGTCCTGAATTTTAATAAGCTCTCACACACAAACAGATGGCCTACTAGATTTCTCAAAAATGACAGGCATACATTTGCAGTAACACATTAAACTCTTCATATTAAAATAATTGTATTTTACTTGTGTTATCAAATATTACCAAACATTCAATATCTGTACTGTACATCTGTCAGCATCTGTGGAAAAGTATCTGCCCTGATTTCAGAGATTTTTGCGTATATACTTAAATGTTTCAATTAAACTAATTTTATTATTCAACAAAGATAACCTAAGTGATTACAAAGGGCAGTTTTCAAAATTAGGATTTCATTTATCAACAGAAAAAAGCTATCCAAATCTGCCTAGCCCTGTGTGAAAAACTAATTGACCCTTTATTTTTTTTATTTCACTAGCCACACCCAGGCCTGATTACTGCCAGACCTGTTGAACCAAGAAATTGCTGAAATAGTCCTGTATGATAAGGTAGCAACACATCACACCACCATCACAACAAACTCAAGAACTCAAGAAGGTCATTGAAATGTATCAGTCTGGAAAGGGTTACAAATGTGTTCTTTTGGGACACCGATGAACCACAGTGAGACCCATTATCCACAAATGTGGAACAACTTTGGCTAGCCAAGAGTGGCCGGCCTACCGATATTACACCAAGAAAACATCGACGGCGACATCCAGGAAGTCACAAAAGAACCCAAAACAATATCTAAAGAACTACAGGCCTTGCTTGGCTCAGTTAAGGTCAGAGTTCATGAACAAAAAGAAAGAGACTGGCATCAATGGGAGGGATCCAATGAGAAAACCACTGTTGACCAAAAAGCGCTCAAAGGCTCGTCTCACATTCGCCAAAACGACATCTTGATGATCCCAGAGACTTTTGGGAACATGACGAGACAAAAGTTGAACTTTTGGTAAGGTTTTAGTCCAGTTACAACAGCATTTCATAAAAATAGCATCAAACCAACAGTCAACGTGGTGGTGGTAGTGTGATAGCCTGGGGCTGCTTAGCTGATTGGGGACAACTTGCTTTAATTGATGGAACCAAAAATTTTGCTCTCTGACAGAAAATCCATCAGATGATGTCCTGACGTTCTAGCTCACTTGAGTTATGCAGCAGAACAACAGTCTGAAACACACCGGCAAGTCCACCTCTTAATGGCTTAAAAAAATAAATTAAAAAAATAAGTCCCGTTAAAGGGTGACTGATTGAAGTGCAACCGCATGATCTTAAAAAGGTCGTTCGTGCTAGAGAGACCTGTTAAAGTGTGACTGAATTAAAACAGTTCTGCAAAGAAGAGTGGGCCAAAAGTCCTCCACAGTGATGTGGAAAACTCCCAGCCAGTTATCACACACTAGATTGCAATTGTTCCTGCTGAGGGTGGCACAACCAGTCATTAGGTTGAGGGGGCAATTATTTTTTCACATGGGGCCAGGTAGGTTTGGATAGCTTTCCCCTTAACTTCAGGAAGGAGTGCTACTCAATGTGAAGTCTCACTAATTGTAGCCCTTATCTTTGGTTACAGCCGCACTACAGTGTGTTCATTTATTTAAGACACACCCACAGACAATTCAAAGCCCTGATCAGACACACTTAGATATTTAACTGTTATCCTCATATTTGTCAAAAGCTTCTTTGAAAAAAAAAAGGCCTAATATTAGATATTAAGCCTTAAGTGTACTAAAAGCCTAGTGGCACTATGTGCAGTGTCAGCGCAGGGTAAAATTTATTTGTGTTCAACTACGCTTTAAACCTGAGGCAAAGATGTCAGCAGTAGAAAATCTCACCCTGAGTAAACCGCCGTGCAATCCGCCATCCTCAGATGCTCTGAGTGTGTGTGTGTGTGTGTGTGTAGGCAAGTCATGAGGGGACGTTTGCATGTTTGCCTTTTCTTAAAACTCCAGAATAAACGTCTGCTCATGCCCATAGGTTATTTATGTGACTTTCATGAGAAGAAACGGCAATTCGGGAGAGGAGTAAGAGAAGGATGAAGGATGCAATCAGAGGAAAGAAGAAAGAAACAAGCAAGGATGGAGAAAATAAGAGAAAAAAGCCATGAAGAACAAAAGCAGAGGAAAGGACAGAGATTATGGAGGGAAATGAGTAGTCATTCAACTGAAAAAAAGAGGTCCTATGATGATGTCCTATTGAGGAAGAAAATGGATGTGGGGAAAACCTAGACGGGTGAGGCGAGCCCAGGTCTCGAAGGAACAGGTAGGCGAAGACAACACGAAAAGTCAATATTGGAGGAAAGATAGAGGAGAGAAAGAAGGAGACAGAGAGGAGCGGGTAACAGAGAGAGAGCCTCGAGAGCTTTGTCTGTTTTCTTGGCTGGAAAGATTTAATCAAGTTCACATCGTGCGGTGAACCACAAAGGCCCGCCACTTGTCTGAGGGGAGCCAGAGGGGAGCCAGAGAACAAGCTGAGCCTTCGCTGTTCAGACCGCTGTCGTTAGGGAGGAGGGGAAAAAAACGCAACCCAAAACAAAGCAGACACTTTCTCTCCCGCCCCTCCTGTGTTGATCTTTATCTACTTGTTACCAAAGAAAACTCTCAATCATGTTTAAAGCTGCGTGTCAGCATCAGTCTCATTTTCAGCTTTATTTCACTTGATGAAAAACTCTTTATCTATATTTATGGATTTAAAAACTTTCATGGTACAGTAGAAGCGCTCTTTGCACCTGATGATAAAGATCTTCTATTTAGCTGAAATCATCAACATTATTATGTTAACAGCTTTCATTTCCAGCTACAGGAAGCTCCTGTGAACTCACTGTATGTGTCTGCTTGACACCAAGCAGGAGACACATGATGTTAATGACTCTCTGTTGAACAAAGTGGAACCTTTTTACAGCTGAATAGACAAATGGAGACCCATGTGTATCAAAAAGAAGAGCAAATATTGGGCTTGTTGTACGTTGGCAGGTGGGCAGAGCCAGTAATAGACCATTAAAATACTAACCATGGCTATTTCAATAACTAGTCACTTTAGTCTGAATAATGTCCCCCTTCAAGGTTTGATAAGTTTTTGCTTGTTTGCAAGAAAACAGTCAATGTTGTCTACAAAATTAAATAACGGGTTCTCAGAGTGGGTGTCATTAGAAGTTGAATGCACTCACCGGTCAGTTCATCAGGCACACGTGTTTAACCACTCGTTAACATTACTATCTAATCAGCCAATCACGTGGCAGCAAGTCAATGCATGTAAGCATGGAGATGTGGTGGTGGGCCATGGTACCTAAAATAGGCACTCAGTACAATGAAGGTATACAGGAGCACCTCTGAATCCCAAGTCAAATCACAGGGTTGCAGCAGCAGAAGTCCACACTATATTCTGGTGTTCCTGGCAGACTTTGGGTCCCTTTGTACCAACTGAGCATTGCTGAAACGGCACAGTTTACCTAAGTATTACATGAGTATTACATGGTATATCCAATAAAATGGCTAGTGAGTGTATAAGTACAGCTTTTTTGCTTATTTTGCTCGACTTGAATGGCCTTTTAAATATAGGTTTGCAATGTCCGTCCATCCAACCATTTTCTTACGCTTATCCAGGCCCAGGTCGCGGGGGCAGCAGCCAAAGCAGAGAAGCTCAGACCTCCCTCTTCCCGGCCACCTCTTCCAGCTTGTCCAGGGGAACATCAAGGCGTTCCCAGGCCAGCCGAGAGACAGTGTCCTAGGTCTGCCCCGGGGACTCCTCCCAGTGGAACACCTCGCCCAGGAGTCATCCTTATCAGATGCCCGGACCACCTCTACTGGCTCCTTTCGATGTGGAGGAGCAGCAGCTCTGCTCTGAGCCCCTCCCAGATGGCTGTACTCCTCACCCTAAGGGAGAGTCCAGCCATCCTTTGGATAAAGCCACCTACCCACAGCTCGTGAGCATAGCTGAGGGTAGGGACGTAGATCAACCGGTAAATTGAGACCTTCGCTTTTACACTCAGCTCTCTCTTCACCACGACAGACCGCATCGTATTGCTGTGCAATCCCACCATCCTCAGATGCATTGTATTGCTGGAAAATAATCCATAGCTTTAATCTACTGTACAGTAACACCAATGCCAATGAGATTAAATGCACTTTCCCAAAAATAAAACCTTTAAAAAAACAATAAAAAACTAAAGCATGTGAGCTGCAGAAGGTATAGGAGGTCCCAACTTTTTCTGCTTGACTTTTCTGTCTGATTGATTTGAGCACAAACCTAACTGACTGACTAATGAAATAATCACATGTTGCAGCTCTGACAAATACAGGCAGAGCAGCTGTATGATGAAAACAAACACAGAAGTCCAGAGTTTATATTTTATCAAAATATCAAATGCCACAAATGCCAGTAGCAGGTGCTGCAGAGCATACTGTGGTACATTCAGTGAGAAGTAGCACAAACACATTTAAAAAACACTGGAAGGCTGGTGGGTGTTGTGGCGTGTGTAAGCATAAAATCAAGGACAGCAAGGCAGAAGAAAAAGAAGGCTTATCAATTCAGCACGGTAGCAGCCACCTATGCCGCAGTCTCTGCAAACGCGTTCACTTTCAGCAGTGTCCGTCTAGCCAAAAAGACTGAGGTAACCATGTCAACGAGATCCCTGTTGTCATCATCACGGCTAATAGCCTACCTTGTTTGCCCATCGTCACCATCCCACAAGTCAAATTCACAGACAGACGAAAAACAAGAACATAAAAGAGGACATGTAGCTGTCAGCGCGGTGCACCAGATCAAAGCAGTAATACACACAAAAGAGCTGGATGTTGTGTGCAGCACACCAAATAATAAACTGCAAAGTAAAACAACAACAACTGAAAAGCACTGCAAGCAGACTGAACAATCAATGTCAGACTGATGCTGAATATTCCTCATTTTCCCCCCATTTTGAACACTATAAACGAACACACACTTTTTTATGAAAGCAATATATTTCCACGTCAATCACATCTGCCACTCTGCTCCCGCTGTGGCTGCAGGTTATTCCTGTCTGAGCCGCACTGAGTTAGAAACTAATTATTGGCCTCAGCAATCATATTCCCTGACCACCCCTGTCTCGCCCGGCTATTGCATGTGTGTGCGTGCGCATGTGTGTGTGCGTGCGCATGTATGTGTGTGTGTGTGTGTGTGTGTGTGTGTGTGTGTGTGTGTGTTTGAGTGTGACAGTGAGAGAGGTTGTGGAAGTGACCCAGCAGTCATTTCTCTCACTGCCAAAGGGTTTTTAACACCAGAGAGATCTCCACTCCAGGTGCTGCTTATGACTGACAGGATAATTTGGAGGTGTTGAAAACACACGCACACACACACACGCATGCACGCAGGCTATAAAAGCAGCAAAGAGTTGATTTTTATGCTGGCAAAGTAGCACGCTACATTATTTTTAGACATAAGTCACAGTTTTTATTAAGTTACAGGCTGGAAAATTGAAGAGGATTTAGTTCCTCTTGTTTTTATTCATTTCTGTATTTTATGTATATAAGTTTAGATTAGTTATTTATAGTTGGTTTACACAGCTTTGTGTATGTATGTGTACGTATGTGTAATGTGTGTATATAGACACGTGTGTGTGTGTGTGTGTGTGATTTACATTGCTGTGCTTGAGAGCCACCATCTACCGGAACCAAATTCCCTGTATGTGTCTGCACATATACTTGGCCAATAAACACGATTCTGATTTTAAGTAAATCCTTCTGTCAAATAGTGTGATTTGGAATCAGGTAACACTTTATATTACAGCTGGGGCTGGGTAATAAAACAATAAAGATAATAATCGCAAAATAACTTTTTCTCGATGGAAATAGCAGACAAGATTTGTGTCCCAGTTCAAGGATTGCATCCTTCAAAGGCGGATTACATCAAAGCGTGGCGTAGAAGGCAAGATTCATTGCGCCCCAGTGGCAGTGGATCATTTTCTTTTTCAAAACTTTTCAAAATTTATTAAAAAATAAAAAATAAAAGATGGGAAACAGCCCAAAGAAAGCAGCTGAGAAATAAACTTTTAAAAGTAAGTAATGGGTTTCATACGACTCAGTTATCTAACAGTACAAATAACAAAATGATGAGGAAACTTAAACCTGTGGAGCATGAATCATCAAATTTTTTGAAACTAAATTTTTAATTGTTTAAATTTGATTTTTAATATGTTTTTGCTATATCTGGCTTTTAAAGGTGTTTCAGGGGCTGGAGAGTCACACTGATGATGTAGAAACTTACAGAAACCCATTTATCAAATATAAAATATTCTGCATTACCAATTTACCAATACTGAGTACCAATAACATATCCTAATATGCAGCTTTCACTTTTACCAGGACAAGCCGTTTGTAACATTACGATTTTACCACATTGTAGTTTAAATTTATTGGGATTTTTTAAATTTGTTTCCCCCATTTTCTCCCCCAAAATAGAAAACCTTCAAGGAGGATTTCCAATTTTTTTTCTGGTAAAGGCCTTGGTCTGCGAGTTATCCATCCTGGCTTCTTAAGAGTGAAACATGTAATGCTCCAGAAACATGCTAGAGCAGGGGTGGCCAACCAGTCAGAGACCAAGAGCCACTTTTTTTTTTACTGTGTTACCGCAAAGAGCCACATCATACGCATGGGCACACATGAACATCACCCATCCTTTCCTCCCTCTCTCTCTCTCTCTCTCTCTCTCTCACTCACACACACACACACACACACACACACACACACACACACACACACACACACACACACACACACACACACACACACACACACACACACCTCTGCTCAGCCAGATTTATTGTAAATGTCACACACCAACATGATAATGACAGAAATGGACTCCTACAGTACTAAAACCACAGGCCAGTCATTTTCAACAATGAACATTGTGTGCACTGTCTCACACACACACACGTTTGAAACAGACCGTGCAAATATTGCCAACTGAGGCTTGTCTTGTATATCACAACTCTCATCCAATGCGACACTAAAATACTCACATGCTTGAAGGTCAGAGTGCAACTGTGATTCAATAGCCGTGTTAATGTCCGATATTCTGTGTTCAACAGTGTGGCGGGACAGTTGGACGTCTGATACCATGCGTTTTAATTTGTCGTTTTCAGGAGACAAGATTCCAACAACATCACTGAGGCATTTTTTAACGAACTCCCCTTCATTGTATGGCTTTTTAGCCCGTGCAATGTTCCAAGCCAGCTGATAGGATGCGAGCGTTATGGTCTCTGACCGCTTCGTAAATTTTTGGAAAAACTGTATCTGCTTTTCTGCCTGACTTTTCAAAGTGGCCAACTCGTGCTTGCGAAGTTCAGTCCCTTTTGGAAATTCCTGGTCGATGTTAGCATGGAGTGAGCTGAAGTGGCGCTGAAGATTTGAAGCTTTGAAATGCGCTAATGACGTCTGACATATAAGGCAGAATGGCTTACCATTGCGTTCAACAAAAAAATATAAACTCTCCCACTCTGTTAAAAACGTCCTGTGTTCATCTTCATATTTTCTTTTTGCTGTGCATTTTTTTCCTGCCATTTTAAGGGCGAACTTGCTCCTACTGGGAAACTTTGCGGTATTTTCATCTCACACACATGCGCATTTGATGAAAAATACCGTATTGAACTCAAGCGAAGCGAACGCGCACATTTTAAAACAACAACATAAAAAAAATCAAAACACAAACATAAACTTTGATATGAACGTAAGAGCCGCATGAAACCAGGCAAAGAGCCGCATGCGGCTCGAGAGCCGCGGGTTGGCCACCCCTGTGCTAGAGCATTACCCAAGCCTACTTGTTCCTTCAACTGCTGATGTTGCTGTCAGCTTGGGTTTGCCACATTTATTCAGCTTCTGATGTTTCTCACTGTATCGGGTTGGTTAGCCAGCAGCTTTGTTTTTGTTTTTTACGTCTGGAACTTTTAAGTCCCACAGGATGTTCGCTTTGCTGTCCTTAAATAGTTTGGCGTGTCCCATTGGGACATGGAGACTTCCAACCCAAATTCCACACAGATGTTCTTGTACACTGTCCTAACCTCTTGGTTATGCTTCACTCATATACATCATCTATCTGCTGAGGATACGTCTTGAAGAGTTTGATCTTCCACAACCTCTAGAAACTGCCGGTGACCTTGCCAAACTTGATAACTGGTTTAGGCCTGTGTGACTGAGGTCTAATGGGAAAATTATGGTTCAACAGTGGAAGTGCGCAGGGAGTCATGAGCAGCTTCGGACTGCCCACTGTTGTCAAATGGGGGTAGTGTCAAAAAAATGGTACAAAGCGTCACTAGGTAACTGTTGCTTGTGCTATTGTTGATCCATCAGCTAGCCACAAAGACCTGAAGTGAAAACAAGCAATGAAAAGCAGTCACTGCAGCCACTGTCTGTATTTTTCATGCTGTATTTTTTTTTTTTATCTTTGATGTCTTGTTTTTCTTGTTTTTCCCATTCCCAGTGAGCTCTGTTACTGCTTCCATTCCTGTTCCGACCAACTTGTCCACTAATTAGCATTTGACCAACACACAGAGCATCATTTATGTCAAGCACCTCTCCATAGGCTCCGTGTGGGCAAATACCTCTGTAAACAGACATAACCGTGGTAGCATAAATTAAGCATGAGGTGCTCCAACTAAACTTCCCAACCCTACAGCAATGGTGTATATCTAATTGAACTTCCCCTACATCTAGAAAAATGCTGTAACTTTTTCATGTGGTAGATTAAAGTTAAAAATTGAATATGAATACATCCAACATAACTCTGAGACTGAGTACTTTTGTGCAATCAAGTGATTTACAGACAATAATTTAAACCAACCTGTGACGTGTAGCCTGTCTACGCTGACCTCTATCTTGAGGAACAGGCGACCCCGGCGCTCAGTGTGGTCCGTCCCACACAGGCTCGGCACATTGACCACACACTGTTTGTGCACGTTCATGTCGCAGGCTTGAAAGAGACAGGAAACAGAGACAAACATACAGAGGGTTGACTTCATCTGGAAAGGACTTTGTGTTTGGCTTTTTTTTTTTTTGACTTATGCGTGCAGTCATGCAACAATTCATGCTATTGCTAAATGCTAATTTAACACTTGCTGAATTTGAGGTTGAATACTTATATAACAGAAATGTTTAGGGTAAGAGGAGTTACTGTATTTGCATATACTAAAGAAGATGCTGATGTAAAGAACATCTTCTGCCCCTGAAGAAAATATACAAAAATAATACATTTTCGAGAAGGAGAACCACAACGCAGGAAGATATACAGAATTACTCCAGTTAGCAAAAGATCAAGATTATTTAATAATTGTAAGTTAAACTTTATCCTAAGCTTTGCTGTGCTTACATAGATGCTGGCAAGAAAGTAAGTTGTGTCACTTTCAGACACATACTGACAAAGATAAAGCCCTTAGCTACTCTACTAGTGCAAAGGGGATGCCTGTGAAGCAGTGCAGCTCTTTCAGATAAAACAGTTATACAAGGCTCAAGTTTGGACACCTTTTGTAAGCTCTGTAAGTCAGAATATTTCCACTGAAATATTAATTAGTTTCTCTATGAGTATTGAAGCATGTTGTGTTTAGGCATCACAGTGACAGAGCCCCTCAAAGAGCTGTATGCTGTGCTAACATGACAAAACATTTATTGCAGAGAGTAATCAGAAATGCCTGTTTCAAGTGGTTAAAAGCAGTAATTAAAAGCACCGCTTGCTTTCTCAAATGTGCTGTCTAGTACTTTAACATCAATAAGTAATCACCACATGGATGTGCTATAATCCCTGTGAGCGGATGAGATCACCATTCAGCGGACTAGCAGTGGGTTGGATGTTGTAGGAAATGTGCTGAATCATGTTACAACATGAGCAAAGGCTGCTGGATTCTAATAATTAAAGATGCTCTTTGTCACGAATCAAAAAGGCAGACGAGAAATGTGTTTTTAATTATTAAATTATCGCCCTGGGATGAGCTAGAGTGCCACCTGACTTTCTTACAGCCTTTCTTCCCCTCTATATACTGCACTTTGTCCTCCTCTCTCTAACCCTCCATCCGTCTCTCCTGCTCTCTTCCCTTCCTTCCTCTTCTTGGCAGGCTTGTCAGGCTGACATGCCGAGAGGAGACAAGGAGAGACGAGAGATGGGGAAGCAGCTCGTAATAGCGATGGCCTCCCCACATCAATTTGTTCTGGTGTGCTCCCATTACCATCTGTGATGAGGCCACCACCAGAGACCCACAGATGGATGGACAGAACAAGAGGAAGGGAGAATGAGGCACGGTGATGGATGAAGAGGCTTTGGGGGGAGGAGGGAACAGGAAATGTACAGTGAAGGATATAAAAGTGGGAGAATCTAAAGAGAAATTTGTTGTTGGAGAAGGAAAAAGAGGTGTGGAAGTAAGTGATCAGGGGAAAATACCAGGGACAGTGGAGGGGAAAGGAAGGAAAGAAGTGGAAGGGAAAGGAGACTTTAAATGAGGGAAATATGGTGCCGGATCGGGGTCATACATGCAAAGAAAAGGAAGAAGACTTGAAGGAGGAGCGTGGGTGGAAAGAATGGGAGCACACAGAAGACTCAGCAGGGCAGGATAGTGAATTGTGCCTGGGCTGCAGATGTGTCTGAGTGTAGTACAGTACCAGCCTATTCCCATCTGTTCTCATTAGGTGCGACTCTAGGACGTAAACCGGCACAGCGTGTTTGACACGGCCGCGCTCTGCACGCTCACATGCACACATGTGAACAAGGTGATACTCACTGTCACATTTCATCCCTTGGTGGATGAGCCCATACAGCAGCGAGCCACAGTGGTCACAGAAGGTTGGACTGCCGTATGTGTGAATCTTGAACTTGTGCTTGCTTCTGGGGTCCTGGGCAACAAAGACAGAAAACAGTAAGATGATTACAGCGAGTCACACCTCATTTCTTTTTATTTTGACTTTCTTTTTCAAAGCGGTCTTGAGCAATAGTTTTTGAAAGTTTAAAGTTTTACTTTGGACATTGGCTGCTTTTTCACTTATTTTCAGTTCAGTCCTTGACCACGACCATTTTCAGAGTATTTTTGTATTTGTTAATCCATTTAACACTGACCCATGAATCATTCAAACATAAAAAAGAAACAAGAACAAATCCAGCAACGAGCTGCCACAGGACCTGAGGGGTGAGTCCACAGCCATCTGTAAAACACAGTGTAGGCTTTGTAATGGTTTGATCCCAAACACACTGCCAATGCAGTAAAAAGCATACATGGATAGAAAAACACATCAGTCATATCAGTCGTGGATTGGTCTCTCCAGATGCTGGATCTCAACATTACTGATGCACTGTGGGATCATCTTAACAGAGAAAAGAACAAAAGGCAGCCGACCCCCAAGAAGAGCTTTGAATGGCCTTAAGGAAGCCTGGAAAACTATTCCTGAAGACAACTTAAGGAAATGACAAGAACGCTGACTAGAAAGTCAGGCTGTGTTAAAGAATAAAGGTGGTCGTATCAAATATCGACTTTCAAGCTTGTTAGAATTGTATAAAATCTTCTTTTGCTTTTATGCGTTTCACTGTATGCTTGTTTCAATAAATCTCTGCACATAGTTCCCCATTTTCCTACCCAATTAAAAAGAAATCAGTGGTAGCTCAAGACTTTGCCACAGTACTGTATGTAACTGATGCTAGGATAGATACAATGTTAACCAGCTTCCTCAACAGTATTGAATACATTGTACATGCCAATTTTTAAGCTTGGAGTTTCTGATCAACTATGACAGCGGCGCTCAGCCTCCAGGCCACGTACCGGTCCGTGAGTCGTTTGGTACCGGGCCGCGAAAGTTGAGGCTTGGGTGTGAAATGTACGGTTTTCAGGGTTTTTATCGCTAACTCTGTTTCCCGGGGTCTTTTCCTGTGTTGTAGTTGTGTGTCTTATTTTGAAAGAAATATTTACACGTTACCATAGCGACCAGAGAGCATTAAGGGGCAGAAAGGAGGATGTTACTCTCAATGTTGTTAGCGCATTTCAGGAGGACGCTGCTAATAAAGTTACACAATTACACAGTGAATTCGCATTTATTATTATATTTACAAAATACCACAGATTTTGACTTGGTTGTATCATTTTATTTTGTTGTATTTGTCTGCGACACCTTAAAGGCCGGTCTGTGAAAATATTGTCAGACATTAAACCGGTCCGTGGCACAAAAAAAAGTTGGGACCGCTGAACTATGACACAAGAATCTTAGAAAAACATGGATTGCAGCTTAAGAATTTCTTTGCAACATGTTAAATCAACATTTCTTCCAATGTGTTCACCAGGTTAGCTAATTTCCACAGTCACCACAAAATAAACATAGCTATAATTAAAGGCCTGCAAATGAGGGTGGATAAACCCCCACCAGCATTGCCTCCATCATTCTGAAATGTGTCAGAGTGGCTGGATGTGTAATTATCCAGGCCACTGACCGAGTACGTGGGCCCGCATCATTGAAAAATGCCCTTTTCTCCACAAACACGCTAAATCAGATAAACAAGAAAATGACAGAAGAAGAGCGCGAGAGAGATGACAGCAGAGGGAGGGCGGAGGAAAGCCTGTGTGTGAAAGAGGAGGGAGCCGTTAGGGTGTGATTGGCAGGGGAATGACTCAGTGGCGTGAGGGTTCCAGAAAAGTCTAATTAACATGTTCTTCTTTTAGTAAGCATGCCTATTTTTACCCCTTTCCTCCAGCCTTTCTTCGAGGCTTTTCTTGTGAGGAAAAAAAAAGACGTAAAAAAAGATGGCGTTTTGGTCAGGCCCTTGTGTCCCGACTGTCTTTTCTCTCGGGTATTCTGCAGACCATTTTTACCTACTTATTGTTGCATGAACACTTCTTCCTCTCCATTATTCAATTGTTGGAACAGTGAATTTATCCTAAAAGAGACTTGCTGAGAGAACTGCAGACACCAGGGACCCAAACAGCAACTGAAGAGAGCTCACATCTCTCTGCTCTCTGTTCCCGTGCCTTTCTTTGTCTTTATCCAGCTTTTTCCTCACTCCTTTCCCCAGCAATCTGTGGACAGGGAGCCCAGGAAGTTTCTTGCTTTTTCTGAAGCTTTTATAGGTTTTCTCTCTTTAACGCTATGTCACTGTCTCTTTGCTTTTGCTCCCACTCTTCTCAGGAGCTAAGGCTGTAATAAAATTGTATTTTTTTTCTCATGTACTTGCAGCCCGAGTCTTTAACTCAGGATTGCAGGAAGAGGCAGGGCGTGAAAACATAATGTGTTTAGTAACCTTGGATTCCGAACAATGTACTAGTGAAGGCGCACAGATAAGTGCAGATGCACATCATAACCAAAATCTAATACTTGCACAGGCTCAAACTAATTTCTCTCTCCCTCTCTTTCTGGCTCTCTTTTGAACTGCCTGGCGATCTCTAATAAGCAAGATGATGATATAAGACATCATAACACCATCAGTATCTCAAAATCACCACATACTTGCCCCAAAACCTCTCTTAAAGTTAGAATAGAATAAATTAAGCGTACGTAGCATAACCCACCTGGACTTCCTGCTCAAAACCAATACCAATACCAACATTAGCAGTATCCACAGCACCACCAGATCCCAAAATGTTGATTCTGTTCATCTGGAAGTAGTGTTTTCAGTAGGAAAAATGTTGCATCACTCATCCAAGTGACTTCTTCAGTCTCAGCTGACTGCAGGTTTCCCCAATCTGTTTATAAGATTGGGGAAAATGCTGAAAACGCTACGTCGCTACATCGCTACGTCCAGATGAACAGAATCAACTTTTGGGGATTTACTTACCTGGATGATTGAGCATGCATCAAGAAGCACCACCAAATGTTCATTACAGAAGATGGAAGTGCAGATAAAACCTTCTTTTGGCGAAAGTGACTAATTTGTATTATTTTTTTCAACTAGTATAAACCAATGCAAATCAGGCGATTGCACATTACACACTGTTTGAGACGATCATGAATCATAGAACATGGCTAACACCATTAGCAGGATCTCTCTTGTACAGATGTTTCAGATCTCCAAAAAAGAAGGAAAAAGAACAACAAGTTGTTTCTTTCTTTGTTGTGATTAGGTTTCAAAAACACTAATATGCATAATATTTAAATGTACAAACACTTGAAGAGGCAGCACACTTGGCAGCTTTTGATTGTGGCCCACGCTGCCACATTTAAAAAATAAAAAAAATCCACAGTTTGGTTGAGTGAACACACAGTTATGGATGTTTTTCATTTTTTCCACCAGAGTCAGAGGGCCCGTGTTGCTTGATGTGAGTATGAGGCACAAAGCCTTAATATCTCAGGGAAACCTTTGCCGTTAGCACTGCATGGCTTTTTCGACTGGCCCGTTCAGCCTTGGGATCCCTATTCACCAGCTGGACCATTGTTTCCACATCACCTTTGAATCAAGCTGCTTTTTTCCGTCTCTCATGGTCTGTCAACTCAGAGGCTGCTAAACAAATCACATGTAGTGGTAAAAGTCACCAGCAGCACACTGTGGTGGCTCTGATCTCATCTGTGTTAGTCTATAACACTATTTTTAAAGTTAAACTGTTTCTCTGGCTTCAACCGGACCGTTTTTCTTTGTTTGCTCTCCCAAAATCTCTATTAGTGTCATTTTATATCCAGTATAAATTCTGAAAATTAAATATTGCCTAAATATTACCTGATGACACCGGCGCGTTCTAATCTTTTCCATCTGGTGATGCAGATAATGAATTAAAACAATCCTGAGCTGTTTCTTTACACAGAGGTTTTTGGCCCTCTGGGCCTTTTAAAAGTGTCAAGTCATTCATCGCTGGGTGCTGAGAGAAACACTGAAAGATATTCGTACTTGCTTTGTTCGCTTAGAAGCAAACATGCACATCAACATCGACTGGAGCTTTCAATAGCGGCGTTCTACAGGTGACTTGTTTGTCTGCTACTCAGTTTTCATTGTTGTTGAAGCCGCTATGAAAAACATGATTCACAGTTCATCAAGAGACAGTCAAAAATGTAAGGAGGTTAGTCACAGAGCCCAGGCACTGGAAAATAAAATTCACAAAACCACGCTTGCATAATGCACAAAATAAAAACATCTGAAAGTATCAAACCTATTTGACAGGTCATCCTTTTAGCCTCAAACACCCTCTCAGTTATTTGAATACAGGACTGTGCTGAGGAAAGGTGTTATCAGATGAACCGCATTAATACTAACAAACAGAGCTGTGGACTTAAAAATGGGAGGTTTGGCTGTGGTGAGTCAAGATGCTTCTGCTGCTGCTGAGTTTCTCAGAGCGTAACAGGTAACAGTAACAATAACTAACAATAATCTATCTATCTATCTATCTATCCACACACGTAAGGTGGAACAGTGGTTGCCTCACAGCAGGAGGATTTGGGTTGAGAATCCACCGGGTGGCTGAGGCCTCTCTGTGTGAAGTCTACACGTTCTCCCCGTGCTTGTGTGGGTTCTCTCCGGGTACTCCAGCTTTCTCCCACAGTCCAAATGCATGTTAGGCTGATTGGTGATTTCAAACTGCCTTGGGATAGACTGGCAACCTGTCCAGGGTGTACCCCACCCCTTGCGTTTGGACATCTGGACTCGCAACCCCGTGACCTTGAACTGGATAAGTGGTTAAGAGGATGGATGGATGGCAAAAAACACTTTTCCAGTTCGGGATGTTTTGGGTAATCATATCCTATACTTTATTCTGCAGAACTGCTCAGATTCGATTGTTTACAACACTCTCGGCACTGTCTGCAGCACATGTGGCAGCAGAGGATGACAGTAGTGTCTCTTCAGTATAAGCTGCTAACCAATTTATGAAATACAGTGCTGGAAAGTTATTAAACAATGACCTCATCATTTACCCTGTCCAAAATAACTCTAGTTGTATGTATAAACATGCATACATGTGTGACTGTAACTAATTTTGTGGAACATAAAGCAATCCATCCATCTTCTTCTCTTTATGCAATTTGGGGGTCACTGAGGGGCTGTAGCACACCCCAGTGGTCACGGGGTGAGAGGCTGGTTGCCAGACTCACACCCCAGTGGTCATGGGGTGAGAGGCTGGTTGCCAGACTGTTGCAGTGCTAATACAGACAAATGTAGGAAGCGAGGAAGGAACTCGCTTTTCGGGGCTTTGAAGCCGACTGCTGTTTGCTTGCAGACATTCTAGACTATGGTTGCCTGGGTAACCCTCTAATGTATTTACTGCCATTAAACATGTCAATCAACAGTATCCCGCGCTCTGCCTGGAAGTTGAGAAAAGTTAGTCTCACCCATCTTGATCCATGTTGCCAGGTCACTCACTTTCTGCACTTCCACATAGGAAGGCCCCCAGGCAGCTGACAAGTCTAGGATCTTCTTACTATAAAGCAACAGTGCTAAACACAGCAGCACTGTGCTGCCCAATCCTCAGCTGTCAAAAAACATGGCAAGGCTAAAAAAGGGTGGTGCTGCCAGATGGAACAAAAGAAAGTCAGTCCGATGCAGCTCAGTCCCAGATGGCTGCAGCGTGTAGTCAGCCATGAATCTCTGCCAGGAATCGTATGACTTTCATGTTGCCTAATCTGACACAGTGATATCAACAGGCAACCTTTTTTAAGTGTTTATATAATTTAAAGTTAAAAGTACTTCCATGGGAAATTTGTCAGGAGAATTGGGACCAACAGCAAAAGGTTCTTTAAGGTTCACCTGGCCCAGGTTAACAGAGAGACACTTTGTGGAGGTTAAGGAAGTTCACCAGACAGGAGGTGTGACCTCAGCCTACTCCATTATCCTGTCAGGTCTGATCTCAGCGCTCCGCTGCAGTCGCAGGTCTCTTACTGGGAAAAGTAGCACGAACCTCCTCGAAGCAAAACTTCGGAACTGAATGTCAGATCTTCGCTTTAACACGAACAGATTGGAGAACTGAAATGGTTTAATGATTTAAGTCAGCAAAGCTCCATCAGGAATTGTTTTTCTGTTCATCGTTTTACTTTTTATTTATTTATTTTCTTTATTTGTATTTATGCGCTCCACAATCACACACTAGATAACAGCAAAACGGTCCCCAGACATCACTGGGGGGAATTAAATTCCTCAAAAACACCAACAGAGAAAAACAATGAAACTACAATTAAATTAAAAGACCAGAATCATACTGTGTTTATGCAAGAATGTGCATGCTCGTGTGAGTGCCTGTGTGCATGTTGGAAAAAGGCACCTGGGGTAACAAAGTGAACAACTGTACAGTTGCTATGGTGATAACGGGCTGGAGAAAATGCAGTGATAGATTGAAAGCAGGCAGGAAAAAAAACTAAGAGAAAGAGAGAAGGAGGTTTAATAAAATTAAGCATGTGCTGTGCAACTATGAAGAGAGTCTGGTTAGAAGTAAAGGAACAAGAAGAAGAAAAGAAAGAGTGCCAATCTCATAGCCAGATACACGTGATGAAATGCTCCCTTTTCTTCCAAGCTCAAGGTCAGGTGAAAGAAAGGACTGCGCAGGGTTGTTTTTAGCTGAGAGAATCATCAGTTATTCTCTGCCGGTAGAGTGGAACCCAAAACAACCAGTGTTGTCAGGCTCGCCCAAACAAACACTGCCCAGAGCTTCGGCTGAACAGGCGCTAGTCTGACCCGCGATGGTGAAGGGCACACACTGCTTATTGCACTCTGTGACTGCATTAAAATGAGTGTGCCTCAGTGTTTGTGTGCGCATCTGTCTGTTAGAGTGTGTATGATGGTACGAGCACCAGAAAAACAAAAAGGAGAGAAACCAGCGCAAAAGAAGAATTAATAGAAATAGAAATAATAGAAGGAAAAAAAAGATAGAGGTCTACCAATGTGGAGACAAAGAGAGACACATGGACAAAAAAGGAGAACGATGGCAGAGAGAAAGTTGAGCAGCGTTTGTGTGCGAGTGTGTTTGTGGGTGGGCGGGTTTGTTGCATCAAAGTAATACCAAATCTCCAGGCCAAGAGTTGAGACTTTCCACATTCAAGCCACCGTGGGCTTTAGTGAACTGGCTGGCGTACACAATGCCCAGACAACTATTTACACAGAGGGACGATCCACAGTGACAGTCAAAGTGAATCAAAGGCACAAGAAAACATTTTAAGCTGGGATTAAAAGGTATGGAAGCCCAGAGAGGCAAGGGGTGAAAAACTTTTGCAGGAATTATCTTTTATAATGTATTTAGTGTAATTTATTTTGTCTCCGTTATATGTGTTCACTATTTGTTTGTGTTTCTAGTATTTCCTGTGGTTCCCCTGTCTCTGACTGCATGTCTCAGTGTTACTTTAAAGATTAGTTTTCTCTTGTGTCTTGTTTTGATTTCACTTGCTGCTTTTGTTCCTTTGCCTCTGCTGTGATTGTCTGCCAGAGGCGATTTATACTTCTGTGTTAAAGCTACATGCACAAACCCCTCTGAAACCCTGCACTGTAACCTCACGGCCGCCTCCCTGGAAATGTAACCACTCGTCACATCAGTGCAGCCCACCGTTGTGCCTGGCCTGTTTAGGACAGTCAATTTGTCCATTTCCTGCCACTTTTTTCTTTTCTGTGTTAAATCTGCACACTAGGTATGTTGTAATTGTAAACCCCTCTGAAACCTCACATCATAATCCGACTTGGACCTCCAAGGAATTGCAAACATGGCGTCAATATAACGACAAAAAGCGAGGACCCAGTAAGAGCTGAGGAGAGTCCCAGATGAGGGCTCGCCCAGCAGCCGCGGAGCAGAAGTCAGGGGGAGTTGCAGTGACGCGCCCGTGAGCTCCGCCGGCCCCCAGCTGTGCCTGAGTGACCAAGCCCCAGGCCGAGAGGCCGGGGGCACCCCACCTCCAAAGGGGGCCCGAGCGAGCCCCAGGCCCCAGGCCCCGACAAGCGGCCGCCAAGGAGTGAGCCGGTGTGTACCCGGACGCCCACCCCCAGACACAAAGAACCACCAACACACCGACACCTGAGGGAGTCCGCCACCGGCAGGGGAAGTGGTGGTGGGTGGAGATAGGCCTCCAAACCTTGGAGGGCCTGAGGTGTCCCCAGAGAGGTGGCGTCTGATACCCAACCTGACATATAGACACAGACATACAGGCACACACAGACACAAACATCCATTCCCACCCTCATGCTCTCATATGCACTCACTCCACACTCAACCAACGTGGAGACAGACATAAAGAGACGCTGTACACACAATCACACTCCCCAAGCGTACTCTACAAACCGGGTCTAGGTACCCTTGCCCCTGGAAGGGGGAATTGCACCCAGACCCAGGTGGTGTTACCCTTTTCCCTGCGGTGGGGAGAGGCAGACCACCCCGACTCCGCAGCAGCAGGGAGGCCCCACACCCCAGACCGCAGTCGGACGGCCAACTCCTCCTACTAGCCCTCCCGCTCCAGCAGGCCGCAGAGAATGGGGGTGGGAGAAGACTCCAAACCTCCCTCCACCCGCTCATTGTAGTGTTGATGCATATGTGTTCTAAGGTGCAATTAAAACCCAGGAGGGCATGGCGCGGCTGCCCCTCTGTTGGTCTTCCATGGTCTCTTGTGTTCTGGGGGCCTCTGGATGTCTGGAGTTTTGATCTCCTCCATACCCGCTTCACACCCTGGAGGACGGGGCTGTGGCCCCCCCACACTCCCTAGCAGATCATTACATGGAGAAACCTTTGGAATGCAAGCATGCTGATCCACACAGGTATGCACACATGGGTATTCACAGACGCGGACTAAAGCTTTCTTGGCTGCTGCCTCAAAGCACACTGTGCGCTGTCTATCTTGCGTGCTGCACAATATCGTTTATTATTTAGTAAATATTGATATCTATGACTAGCTAGTTTATTGTGATGGTGCTTTGTTTTCTCTATTATTATGTTGCTCTTTGTTGTTTGCTGTCTCCTCTGTTTGTTTTTTTTGTTTGTTTTTTTTTTTTTTTTCTCCATACAGGTGACCCAGGAGTTCTTTTTTTTTTTCTCTCTCTTCCCCCCCCTTCTCACCGTCTCTTCTCCCCTTGGGTTTTCTTTCTTTCTCTCCCCCTCTTTCTCTCATTCATTCCCCCTGTCCTATTTATTTAAAAAAAAAAAAAAAAAAAATGACAAAGGATGAACTGAAGCTCTGCCATCACGTAATGTCGCATACTGCTGTTTCTGATGTCAGTTAGAAAAAAAAAAAAAAAAAAAAAAAAAAAAGCGAGGACCCAAAGGGGGGGAGAAATAAATCCCAACATTTTACTTGTTTCTATCACGTCTGGCACCACTTACCAAACACCAGGACACAACCACAAGGTAATTAACACATAGTGCACCAGCACAAGCATGAACGTCAGCCATTCATGTGATGAATAGTAATGACAATGATGTGGGAAGCTTGCATAGCTCATGTGGCCGACGTCACGCTGGAAGATTCATCGCAAAAGTCTAAATCAAACATGAGTTTCACTGGAGGTCTCAGGCCCACAGATCAAGAAAACAGCTGGCAACTGGTCGCTAGAAGGGGGGGAAAAAAAGCATGTTTCAGCTGCAGAGAAGGTGCTGCATCAAGAACCCCCTTGGTACCTTTGGTTGCTTGCAGGTTGCTAGCGACTTTCTCAGGGAAAACTCGCCAACTACTCAACGAGTAAATGTAAACAGACACCATTCGCATTCAAAGTAAAAGCTGAGCCTTTTGAAATCTAAGTTACCACTTAACGTGTATACCCCCACTTGCCAAACGGTGGGGATAAACACCCTTCTCTTTAGTGGTTGCCATGGAGTCGCAGACCAGTCTTTAGGCTTGTGTGACTGAATTGCGTTCACCTGTCTCTTGTTCCCACTCCAGGGTTATAATCCTGTCTTTCCTCTCGTCTTTGTCAGAGCATCATTGTTGAGTTTCCCCTCTTCCTGTTCCCCGTGCTCCTACACATACTCTAGAGTCATCAGAACTCTCCAGAATCATACCACATATTAAAACAAATGGAATAAAGATTTGGACTGAGAAATATATGCTTCATCATGGGTTCTTTTAGGATTTCTAGTCATCGTGAGTAAAATAAATTACAGTTCTAGTACTGCCATATCAAATACGATCACCAAACCGTAACTTGTCTACCAGTTCACACTGACTTTATCCCTCTTTCTCATTCACCCATGCATAAAACACGCACACACTTAACTATACAGATACAAACCCTGACAGCCACCCGAGTCCTGGGATGGGGTTTTGCTTCAAGCAATCAATCGTATCACAGGGACTAATCTGTCATCACTGATAAAAACAATAATGAAGCCGTGACTCAGTATGAAAGAAAAAGAAGACAGAGGACAGAGGGCGGCAGAGCTGACACGCGCTATATCAACAGCAGAAAAACTACTTGAGACGAGCAGAATAAGACTTAGAGAGAAGGAGGTCAGGCGATAAAAGGGGGGAAAAAAACCCAAAACTTGTCAAAGGTCATTGAAAACTAGAAAGCGCTGCTGATTTAAAAACAGCATAATGAGTTGCTCTTTATCATGTCGCCGCTTTTATTATCTCCCAGCTAACGTTTCACCCATCAAAGAAGACTCACAGTGACAACTGTGCATGCATTTGCTGTCTCCGGGTTCATCTGTATCTTCAAATCATGCTTGTAAAGGTACCTCTATCCATCACTGATTTAATTAGAGCTATCCCATCTCTCTCTCTCTCCACCTGCAGCTCCTGAGTGTTTACTGGACCATTGTTATCAGACTATCCCTCTGTAAGCCGCATTATGTTAAAGACCGATTTACAGCCAGGCAATCCAAAGTGGAAATTTTTAAACAGATACTGGAGGATATTTGTATTTAAAAAATGTTAGCCCCGAGGTTGCTTCATGGAGACTTTATTTTGCAGTATTTTGCCATTTCCGAGCTCCCTGATGTTATATGAAGTGATGGAGTGTAAGGGTGTTTTCACCCCATGGCCTGCCTGTTCCAGCGGCAGCATAATACACGTCTCGTCAATGCGTCGTTTGTTGTGTGCCTCCTCTGATTACATGCCTTTCTGGTCTTTTTAGAGATTCAAACATCAAAAAGCATTAGTATATCATGGTTCTCGCATACATGAAAGGATGCACTGCTGCATGCGTTCACGCAGGCACACAGACACACACCGGGAGTGTGCGAACAAGCTCATTAGTGAGGAATGGTATAGAGAGCAATGAGAGCAACTTTCCAGTGATTCTTTAATATGAATTGTGCAGTTGGATATCTAGCTGAAGCCATGAGAAGACTTATTAGTCTTGAGCGTCTCATATGGCTTATGGTGCACACCAGTGAAATTACCAGAACAGTCATAGAAACATAATCCGTTAAAAAAAGATGTTTCAAAAGTGAAATTACAAATTCTGAAGAAAACTGTTGGTTTGTATTAGGTTATTTATACATCAGGTTTTCTTCTTTATTACTATTTCGGTATCATTTTCTTGTTGTAGATGATTGATGTGGTGAGAAGAGTTTAAAATAACAGCCTGATTAACAGACCATCAACCTGGCAATTACCAGTCTTCCCCCATACTTCCGGGTCTACTTTTATAGCATTATTATACACCCAGCCTGCAGTTAATTACATGCACCTATCCAAGGTGCATGTAATAATCTGAAAGAGCAGCGCTGCAATAAAATGCTTTTATAAAAAGCTTTATAAAAAGCTATAATGTAGAAGTTAAGCACCTCTAAAACAAATTTAAACTTCAGGTTGCTGTTCCTGATTAAGGAACTCTTAATCTGTTTTCAAAAAAGCAAAATAAAAAGGAGAAGAGAAGAAAAAGCAGATTACAGAGATTATATTGTGTGGAAGTGTCGTCATTTCTGTAGTTATCCACGGTGATCACATAGTTAACCACACCCTGATGACTACAATCCTACAGTGCTTCAGTAATGTTGAGGTCTGGGCTCTGAGGAGGCCAATCCATGACTGATAGTGTTGCAGTGTGCTTTTTTTTATCCAGGTATGCCTTTACTGCATTGGGAGCATGTTTGAGATCACTGACATGCTGAGAATTGAAGCTGTTGCCAATCATATGCATTCCAGGTAGTTTTGCATAGTGCTAATGATAATTTTCTATATTCATAAATTCCATAAATTCTGAGAAGATCCTTAACACCACTGACTGGAGCCCTAAACCATTACAGAGCATCTGCAGTGTTTTACAGTTGTACCTCTCGTCTGACCTCTAAACACAACACTCAAGCACATCTTGGTTGGTTGTAGGACTAGCCTTACTCAGGGCTGATACATATGGAAACACAACCAGGTTCTCAGGTGTCTAGCCGAGAAAGTTGAGCCCAAAAGAAAATCCATCATCGCTCAACCTTTCATAAACCAAGAGGAGCGTCAGTTTTCATCAACATTTGTCCGGGAAGGAGACAAGCTGAGGACAAGCCCCTCAAACCCAGATCTGGGCCCACTGAAGGTTGCCAGGGATTGGCAGATGCAAACAGACTTGGAACAGAGGCTAATTTTTCCCCACAGAGATCGTAACAACAACTTTGCGACCAGACCTCGTCCTTTGGTCTAACTCCCAAAAACTTGCGTACATCACTGAGCTGACGGTACCATGGGAGGAAGCAATTGAGGAAGCGTTTGAGTGTAAGAAGCTGCGGTATGCCAACTTGGCAGCTGAGGCAGAGGACAGAGGCTGGAAGATCAAGGTGGAAGTGGGGTGCAGGGGCTTTGTTGCCAGTACAACAGCAAAACTGCTTAGAGAGATTGGGATCAGAGGACAGGCGCAACGGCAGGCTATAAGAGAACTAGCTAACACTGCTGAGAGGACCAGTCACTGGCTATGGTTAAAAAGGGCTGACAGCACTTGGGCAGCTAAGGCAGTCAGCTAACCGCGAGAGAAAAGAAATATTCCGCTCTTTTCCCCTCTGCTCTTCTTCCCTTTTCTGGGAGGCAGTGGGGAGGTAGAGCGTACAGCCCGATCCAGCGGGGAGGTGTGGGAAGCCAGATCGGGCGCCCCTTTCCGGCTCTCCTCTCTGCTCTCTCCTATCTTGTCCCTCTTGTCTTACTTCTCTCTATCACCTTTTGGGTCTGCCATTACATTTTATATTCTTTTATTCTATTATATTTTATATTCTTCACTGTTTTGTCCAGTTTCCTCAAATTGTCTTAAGGATGCACTGCACACCATGCTGAGACAGGGCTGTGCGATATGACCAAAATCTCATATCCCGATATAAGACATTTATCGTCCTGACAACGATATAAATCACAAAAATGTAACATTTTCTGTAAATTCTGTGACTCTTGGGCAACTCGACTTGCGTGAAGTGTTTTCAGCTGGGCATCCTTTACCTGGAGTCCAGTGTTTTAACCGATGCATGAAACTGTACATTTTTAGACATAAGTTGTAACGGCCACCACTTTCTTTCGAAGTTTGAGTCTAAGGCTTATTTTTTAGCACCTGATGTCTCTGAATTTTGCTTCTCATCTGTAAACTCTCTGCATACTCTTTCACATGATTCAGATTATTTGGAAAAGTCTCAACAGGAGCTTGAGCTTTATTGTGAAAGTGTTACGTGAAAAACAAACAAGCGGACGGCAGAGCCACGCGATGGTTTTACCATCATTGTTGCTAACGACAGCACGTAAAAACAGGCGCTTGTCTGTCCGTACTGTTGTTATATTAAATATAAGAGAAAGAGAGAACTTTAAGAAATTAATATAGCCACTACAGTGACCATCAAAAGCTGAAAATATATTGCTGTAAACAGTTTATTTTACGAAACAAACAATAGCGTAATAGGAAACGATAGACGTTTTTATATCGTCATCTGATATATATATTGTTATATCGAACAGCCCTATGCTGAGATATGTAAAAGTTTTTGCTAATAGTTCTTTATCCTGTTGGTCCAAAAAAAATTATATTTTATACCTGTGTTGTCTTTGTCATTATCTGCACATTCATGCAGCCAATGTCCAAAGAAACCATTTTTTTAAAAGTTCTCCTTGGATACAAAGGACCTTTGCAAAACCTTTGCATAGTACTGTAAATAGGAGGATTAAAGGATCAAAAACAGCTTAGACTGGACTGTCCCACCTCAAGTTGGTAGAACAAGGCAGCCACTCATCTTGGAAACTAAATACAGCCACTGTTCACAAGTGATCCTTGCAAATGTCTGCTCCCTATATATCTTCACTTGTTTTACCAAGGCATAATGCATCACAGATGATGCCTCAGAAATATTCACAGGAAATTTATCACGAACGACAGAGCCATCACACGCTCGTTACACTCATAATCGTAGAACTATTGATCGTGTCCTCAATCCACGCTTCACATTACTGCCTGGTTGGAGATGAACAAACTGCCTCATTGACTCTGTTGTATATAGTATAAGGCTGTATGTGAGGCCAGGGCACTGATGATATTTATGAATATGAGCAAGTTTAAAATGACAACAAAGCACGGCTCAAGTTTGTCAGTTTCAAATAAAAACTTCATTGCAAATGAAAGCATTCTGTTTTTAAACACATATAAGACCAAATTTTACTTAAGAACTAAATGTGTAGACACACACAGATAAAACACACAGAGTAAAATGAGTACAGAGTAAAATCAAACCGAGCAGACACAGGTGTTCGGCCCTTAATCCTTTCCCGTTGCTATCTAATTAGCAGATCTAGTGTTGAGATCCATTCAAACTGCACCTCTGAGCCGCGCACACGCTTTCATCACAACCCAACTTTCATCATCAAACAGAGCGTTTAATTAGATTGACTAGGATATGAGGCCTGCTTTTATATGCGCGTGGGTTGCCCTTTCTGTGGCATGAACTGTAGCTACAGTCCTTTGTTGCTTCAATTCGCACAAAGGCCAAAGCGGGGTCTTTAACCTGTGAGAGTATCATCACTTCCTGTTTGCGCCTCCATATGACTAGGGGTCTCTGCGGCAGCAGTTATCAGGCTCCATTAGGAGACACTGGTGGCGATAGCTCCATCTCGGCTCATTGGTAATTGAGCTAAATGGCTGTGAGAGAGGATGAGTTGTTCAGAGGATAGTTGACTTTGTCGAGAGGTAGTGGAGAATCCCACTTAGTGTAACAGAAATCCACTGTGCCTATATCTGGCCTGCACTTATGCCTACATGCAATATGTAAACACAGACAACTACTGCTTCAGCACATCGAGGACTGTGGTGAGGACAGGTTGACTGATGCAGTCCAGTAGGAGTCTCTGATGATGTTTGCAGACTATATGTTAGATTGCTGTGTTGTGGGTTTTAGAGAAGACAGTATTAACCAAAAGACAGGAGGCCAAACTGGAGGTGGCAGAGTTTAAGATTTTCATTGGGAGTGATCAGGTACATCGGGGGGACAGCTCAGGTTGAGTCAATCTGGAGACAGACTTAGAGATGTAAGGTTGAAATGATTCGGACATGTGCAGAAGAGGGATAGCGGATATATTAGACAAAGGGCGTTGAAGATGGAGCTGCCAGGCAGGAGGAAAAGAGGAAGACCTCAGAGAAGATTCAGGATTGGTGTGACAGAGGAGGATGGAAGATACAGGAAGACATGGAGGCAGATGATCTGTTGTGGTGACCCCTAATAGGAACAGCTAAAAGAAGAAGAACAAAGGCGGAGATATGTCCAATATCTTCTGAGTTCACATTGTTATTCTATTATTGAACATTAGGGAACCAATTCCATCCCTGGAATGAGCCCTCTGAAGGGCACATTATCTCCAACGTCACTTTTTTTTCCTCGATAGCTGTTGCAGCATCTCCCTCTCTATAATTTGGGAATCCCATGTCTTCGACCTGAACGTCACCAGTCGCACCACCTGCACAAGGTTACAAAAATTGAGAAGTGTGCGACCAGCCGAAACACCACCAAAGCGTGGCCCCCATCAGTGAATGTGGAGTCACATAAGCAGTGGGTATAGTTGTAAAAAGAAAAAGAAAAAAAGAAAAGCTGAGCACATGAAATAAACTGCTCCCATACCTAAAGAAGCAAACGGTTCTTTCTGTGAAATTTTCATGAACACTTCCAGTTATTTAAAATAACATAAGAGAGGAGTCTCTAAATAAAAGGTGCACCAGCAACAATGCCAAGAATCAGAGTCGCTCTGCCTTTTGTCTTTAAACAGATAGTACCATGTCCAATCAGTAAACACAACAGTGCTGTGCTGGGACAAAAAAGAAAAGACCTTTAGAGTGCAGGTACAGCTAAAAATAATCCAGTAATAAGCAGACAATTCAAAAATAAAGGAGTTTTGGGAAGAGGTTGGAGCAATCATAAAGGAGATTTTGTCAATTAAACTTGTGATGGATCCCAAACTTTTCCTACTGGGATTATATCCTGTAGGGTGTAACATAGATCATTTTGAAAAAATCTTCATAAACATGGGAATACTACAAGCAAAGAGAGTGATAGCTCTAACGTGGAGGAGTCTTGGCAAACCAAGTATTTCACATTGGTTCAAAGAATTGTCTTTATGTTTACCATTAGAGAAAATTACATATACTCTAAAAGATAAACAAGAAATTTTCCAGAAAATTTGGGGGCGCTACATCCAGTATATTGGGAATAAAGATCTATCTGGTTTACTGTGTGAGACAGGGACAGCCTAGCTATTCCCTGTACAGGACCACAACCATATGCTGCAATCTGAAAATTATTCTTTAAAATCTGTCAGAGGTCTCATGGACTCAAGTGCTTTCATTGAATGTACCTTGTGTTTCGTTTATTGTGTAAATTTGTTTGTGTGTGTACTTTATATATGTATATATGTAAAACTTTAATAAACATAATGTTAAAAAAAAAAGAAGCAGACAATTAGTTACTGGCTCAGAATATCTATCAAACTGTCTCTCACTGTTTGCTGCCAGCACTTCCCTCTTAGATCATTTTAATTTAATAATAATTGATTTAATGATGAGTCTTCTTCTTTTTCTTCTTCTTCTGTCTGTTATCTGTTGTTGCTGTTACCCGTTTCTCATTCGTCACAGCAGACTCAACTGTGTAATATACTGAGTCAAACAGCGCCCCTCTATAGATGTGTGGTGAAAGATTGTATTACATTCCCAAAAAGATAAGCAGGGAGCTGAGTTTGCTTCGCTTGGAAAATAAAAAATAAAAACAATCAGACCAATTAAGTCATACCACTGCGTCAGCTGCATTTTTACTGGCTGACTTGCTTCTGCTGAGGGTTCCTGCTCACTCAGCAAGTACGGACTTTATCAACGTTAAAGAATAAAATAAACGTGTCAGAAGAAGACTTGTGGACAGGATGGACTTTTCAGCTTTAGTGTGGATTTGTTCAACACAGTTATCACAAACAAACGCCACCCTCTTCAAATAGGGTGAGGGACAAGCACACCCCTTTTACTCTGTGTCTGGACACAGAAAACATACACAGATGAATATTTTTTATGTAAAATTATTTATGAGTGATTACAAATGTAAAAACAATCTTGTTTTATTATCATAACAAGTGAAAAACCCCAGAGCATCCCTGATGAACAAATTATGACTCTGATAATATAGTTGAACAACGTTTCTCCCACCTCTTTACTTTTTTTAATTTTTATTTAGCGGCATACTAACATATCGACTGATATATTGGCCCTGCAGATGTACAATGTCAGGCTCTGGCTGACTGAATTGCTCATGTATCCATGCTTGCAGTTTTGCATAGAGTCTTGGCTGGATTTAGCTGCATGTGTTAGTCTACTGAAGCAGTACTTTTAATACGGCTGTATACACACAGAAAACTAGCATAGTGGGCGGCAGCTGTAGGTTACCTGAACAGATTGTGACTATTTACAGCCTTGGCAAGTTTATTATTGTTGTTAGCCTGTTCTGTTGGGCACTGAACATTTGTTATAGTTTTAAATGATAAGGAAGCCTGAACAGGATTTTTGTATATCAGGGAAATAAAACAGAGTTACTAAGTCCTTTCTTTTAATACATTATCACAGAGAGGATGTGTTATGCATGCCAGTGAACTTGGATAACAAGGAATGTGCCAGTCTTGAATCTGTATGGTGCCGTTTTGTGTAAAATGCAATCCAATAGATGGGGGTTAGTGTTTCAAAATACCCACACAACCAGACTGGTTTAAATTGGCTTACCAAGTCTCAGAAAAGGCCAGCTGTTACAATAAAGTCATAAAAGTTTAAGAAAAGGGGAAAGTTACAAAACTTTTCAGGTCATCTATCACCTGGCTTCCCACAATGTTTTATAGCAGCCCCCACTTTTACCCTAGTTCCCCTGGTGTGTTTATTAAAGCTTTCACTTGCAGGAGAACAGGACAACTGGCTGTTAACATACCTGCCCGTTAATCACTGCAACATCGCCACTGAATCCAAGCAGGACGGGCCCCAGGTGGCCATCTCACACGGAAACTATATTTAACCATCGCACAATATAAACAACAGAAAAGAAGAAGCTGCACTTTCACAACTAAGGAGAGTGTACACATGTTCATGTGTGAACACACACACACACTCTTTCTAAACACAAAGTACTATTTTCTGTAGGAGGCACAATAAAAATACAGGTATCCAATCCTATTTGTCACTCAAATGAACGACTGAAAATGGCTATAACCGATATTTTTATAATAACTAAGCATAAAATGTAATAGAGAAAACAATGTGACAGTGTGAAAGGGGTCGCTCATAGTGATGAACCTGCAGAAAATGATGAATCTGTATCTCATCTTTGCTTTACAGAGATTTATACACAGATTCATCTCTTTGTTTCTTTGCCCTGATGCAAAGTCACCGTTGTGGTTTACTGGCAGTGTGTTGGTTTCTCATCTCCAGGCAAAGCTCTAAAAACACCGTGCACCACAAACGCTGAGCAGACACAGTCAACATCTAGCTGGGTACTAGTTTCTAATACCTGCCTACATGATGAGCACAAGGGCAGCCTGCATGTAACAGTGAATATATAAGTATAAGAATATAAGACTGCAGATTACAAGTCACTTTAGAATTGACTGACACGAAAGCATATTGAAGCCCAGAGAACTGTACTTTAGTACAATGCACACAAAAAAACAGATATTTTGTTTTGTTTGAACAGTTTTTGAAAATTTAATATTTACCTAAAATGCCTTTGCATTAACGGCACTTGGTCTTCAGCAGAGAACTGGAATGCAGTTTAATAAATTAAAAGAAAAAGTTATTATCTTCCCTGTAATTGAATAAAACCTGGGTCACCACATTGATTATATTTCATGAAAAATGCTTAAGATACACATACAAATCCATTACAGACTGTTGTATATATATGGGATTTAAAGTAAAGAAAAAATCTGCTTTACATTTTCTAAAGCGAAGAGAATTCTGATCTAGTTTGTCGTGTGTTTGACATGTAAATGTGTAAACAGATGCTCTGTTTGTCCTTCCTTATGCTGGCTGTGTGTGTGTACTAAACCCTGTGACACTCAGGCTGTGTGTGTGTGTGTGTGTGTGTGTGTGTGTGTGTGTGTGTGTGTGTGTGTGTGTGTGTGTGTGTGTGTGTGTGTTTGCGATCATCTTGCATGCACTAACATGTGTGAGTGAGGATTATGTCAGATGCCCTGTAGCTGGCAGAGAGACCACTTTGGCCCCTGATGTTTCTGTCCAGCGTCCAAAAAGCTGATGATTAGCGCCGCGCCACTTGATTGTCTATGTGCGTACCATTTACTCTCTGCAATTACATAAGCAACACAGCTGTTCTCTGCATCTTTGTCTTTCCTCAGTACAACTGCTGAATGTGCAGCTCTCCTCCCAACCACACTGCTGCCATATCCAGCTTACAAATGACCGGCTAACTGAAAGCTTTCAGGTCATCTAAGAGTTATGCATCATAAGGATGAAGCCAAAAGATCAACAGCTGTCAGTGGGGTTTTAATCCACGAGGTGTTAGAGATATGGGAACATCCTCAGCTGGCTTATGCATACGTGATTAGATGTAGGGGCATATCACTGGTGATATGAAATGAACCCTTGACCTATGCCTTTGCACTCTACTAGAGATAGATCTGCAGTTATAGATGTTATATATGTTCTGATCCTTAGATATGTTTTGATATTTGAGAATAGCATATTTTATTTATAGCCCACTCTTTTTCAGTGAACCAGAGATAATTGGGCAACTGACTCAAAATGTCACATCAGCCTTAGACTCCCCTCGAACATCCCATTCTAGGTCAGCCTGACCTTTTGCCACTTCTAGAATGACTCTCTTTCTGTCTTTGTTCTTTCCTATAACAATAAATGACCCTGCCTTCCCCTTGTCTGTATATGTTTGGGTTCACCAGTTCTGCACAGCCCAGAAGCGTATTTCATAGGTAGGTAATGGTTGTTTGTTTGTTACATCTTCATCAGTTAAGCAGGCAAAAGGTCTAAAGTTGAATATATGTATGGGTATTTGCATTTTTAAGGCGTCTGCTTACGACGAACCTGGTGTGCGCGTTTCGAAAGGCAGAACTTTTAGTTTTAAGGCAAACATTCTCCATTTCCAGCTTGTGTTGCCTCTTTTACGGTTTCACAGCTGAACGAGTCGCTGCCAAGTGTTTGCAGACAACTCTGTCTTCCATGCAAACTACTGGTAACCGCGGCAACCTGCTAATAGCCAAAGCAATCACAAGGAGGTTTTCAGTGCAACAACATATCACTCTTGGCAACCAATTTCATTCTCGCTAAAGCTAGCAACCACTTTCCAACCTTTGTCTAGCAGCTAGTTGTTACCAGGGGGGCACTGACCAGTCTCTTGCACTGAATTAATGAGGCAAATAATTTCACAACAGTTACCAGTGACTGCCTCCAACAGTTGCTAGATGATTGCAGAGTGGTCTCTAGGCCTAAAGCAAATCCATTACATACAGAACATGCTTGTGAAGCCATTTACAGAAGATAACAGTGGCAGATGATCACAGAATTCTTTCCATTATACAATAAAAAATACTGGGAATTATCAGTGTTACTTCTCAGCCTCCCAGTAGACTCACGTACGGTATCAATTTGAAAATCCTACAGTATGTCACCTTGTTTTTGAGTTATCGCATTCACAAGGTTTTCAGAAAACTTGACCTCTGACCTTGACCCTGAAAACTAAAGGGTAAAAAAGTTCCAAAAACCTTAACAACATCCAACCAAGTGAAAAACACAGGAGGTAAGTACTGTACTAAGTCCACCAAAATGTTACCACAACATAATTTTTCATAGGATCTAAAACCATTAAGACCAGGTTACAGCTAAAGTATACAAACATTTTAGATACTTGATCATAATTTTTGGTCTCAGTGAGGGATATTTCACTCTGCCTAATTTAGCTAATAATTTATGTTTATTAGATGTTTGTTAAATGTTTAATCTCTGTTTGGTGTAGATTTATTTTTTTTACTGTGTAGATTCTATCAGTACAACAATACCTTTCCTTTTAGCAATCATTATCCATCACTACTGATTTCTACAGATCTTTTTTCATACATCTTACAGCAAACTACATCTGTATCTGTTTTCACACATGAACTCCTAACAATTTTGGAAGAGTGAGGCCAGGAAATTGTGTTCATTTTTTCTTTCTCACACATAGCACAGAGCAGATGATAGACCCGGTCTCACTCTCTGGAAGATTGGTTTGGGATGAGGTGATGTAGAGTGTGCGAACGCTGGGTAGCTTTTATCAGAGCTGTTCTCACATCAGCTGTGAGAATAGTGGATGATCTCTAAGGAGCTATCAGGTTAAAAAGATAATAAATACATCAGCAGTTTTGAACTCGGGAAAAAGAATGCTGATGTGAAAATGTCACATTGAACTTTAGAAATCTGTGACTCTACAACTGACACACACAGTTAATCAAGAAAATAATTATTGAACTAATCAATATTTTTGAATGCCACTGTCAATTTTTTTCCTTTTAACAATATGGACTTGGAGTCTTGGTTCAGTAGCTAACCCTCCAATCTATTGCATGAGGTGTGATCGCCTTAATATTTCAAAGATAAATAATTATTGGCATTCTTAGATGACACACACATGACACATTATCAACCCACTCATGACACAAATATCCAATTGCGCAGCTCTTGTGTGAGCGCATGAATATTTCAGACATCGATGTTAATACTCTACGGCTGAGCTCATCGATTATTTGTCAAGGTGGGGAAAGCGGCAGCGCCTGCTCAGACTTGATTGTGATTCAGATATTTGGAGACTATTAGAGGCTATTCTTGTCAAGCTGGGTGTCTTAGACAGGGCTGACTAATGATCCAATGGTCTCAGCCACAGCAGGAGGGATCAGTGACAGCTTAATGAGGCCACAGGGCTTCTGTGCTTACAGTGACAGAGGGAAAAGGAGGAATGTGGTGTGATGGGAGGTGTGGAGGGGGCAAAGGAAGGTAAAAGTAGTAGTGAGTAGAGACGAGATGTTTTGTAAAACCAGATAAGAAAAACAAGTTCAAGGCAAAACAGAAAAAAGTCTGGAAGAAGATAAATGAGAAAGTAGTTAGTATGCAATTTGAAAGAATGCACGGTGTAAGGTGTCCCACTGACGTCCTCCCACTCCTGAAAAGCCTGGGATTCACTCTTATGGAGGATTCACTCTTATGGAGGATCCCCAACAGCTCGGTGCATTTAAAGTGACAACTCAAGCGGGTGGTTTTTGTCTCCTGTGTATCCTCCTCCTCATCTTCCTGTGTTGGTGTTGGATGAGTCACCCACAGTAATAGTTAGGGAGGGTTGTGTTGCTCCTCTCGTCACTGCTCGAGATAGGGCCACCGTGGGGTGTAGGGCCTGCATCAGCATGTTTGCACCGACTGGCAGAGGAAGTTGGCAACCAAGAAAATAACAGGTTAGGTTGAAAGCAAGGGAAAACAACAGTGCGAGCAGGTGAACACCAAGCTGAAATGTTATGAGCAGTCACACATGAAGCGAATAACATGCTATGACTGGGTGCAAGAGAAACTGGCCAGTGTGCAACTGTGACGAGAGACAAATAGCAATGGCCACCTAATTTTGTCTCCATGTCAGGTGCTCATGGTTAGCAGACGTAAGCACATACTGAAACAAGTCTGTAGCCTAGGAGGAGGGACCTAACGATGAGGCGCAACGCTGCAGCAGCAGCACTGCTTAAAGTATCAGCTGCTGCTGTCCTGGTGAGATATAAAAGTCGTGCATAGTCCATGCCCAAAAACCCTAAATCAAGGGTGTCACTCTCATTTGACATCATACAGCCGACTTTGATTTTAAGTGGGCCGGACCTGTGAAACTACATGACAAATGTGTAAAATTACAGAAAAATATCTGGTAGTTTGTTGCCCATACTGTCCTGTAATTTTAAAATAAAGTTTTAGTTAATTTAGAAAACAAATCTCTTTTTTTCCCCCTTCTGCTGTGGATTCACTGTAAAAAAAAAAAAAAGAAGAAGAAGAAAAAAAAAAAAGGAACATTTCTGTGATTTCCAAAGCTGACCAGTGGGCCCAAGTGGAGTCTTTGCCAGGCCGATTCTGGCCCCCAGGCCATATGTTTGACAACTCCGTCCTAGATTTGGAAGGACTCCAAAATGTAATCATTTTTTAAGTCGTGCCAAGCCCCACCTTTGGTAGAAGTTTCATGCTAATATGTCCATAACTTTTTGAGTAAACCTGCTAAAAACCATCAAACAGGCAGACAAACTGAACCAATCATGAAATCTCCAGGGCACGGTGGAGTGAAATTAACTTGCACCATTAAAGCAGCATTAGCCACCTTCCTTAAAGTTATTTGTGTTTGCCCATGACCCACACATCTGTAAAGCAGGGGTTAGTTAAATGAAAATATAGTGACCGAAATTAAATTTAAAATGAATCTCAAGAGAAATAAGGTATAAAAAAAAAATCACCATAAGAGGCTGACCGAAATCACTATCATCATCTACTGCCACAACCGCACCCTGACGAGAACTAATTTTATTCACATCTTTGGCCATTTATTTGGCCATGACACCTTTGTTCTAAAAAGAGATCCAGAAGACAGAGAACTACAAAGAAAGGGAGATGTGACCAGTTTCATCTTCTTGAAGTATTTCCCATCTGCTCACACATCCTTTCCCCAGCAGAAGGCCTAATCTTCAGTAGAGGAAAAGCAAATCTCACTTATTTCTTTTTGTAAAATGGTGCAACTCAGTAGCTATGCAAATGCCAGATGTGTCACTGTGCTCTACCTGAGACTATAAAGTAGGGCGGCAATTGTGTCTGTTCTCTGGGGAGACAGTCTTGAGTCATATAACTCCCCCAAAGCCCAAATATCCCCTGGCGAAATACTGAAGGTACACACACACACACACACACACACACACACACACACACACACACACACACACACACACTTAAAGAGCTAAAGCACAAAAAGCAGCACATGGACAAACACACATATCTGCACACACATACGCACTCATATAACCTTTAAATGCCTAAATGTTCCTATGAGGTGCAGCCACAGACAACGAAACTTCTTTTTTTTTTTTTTAAATACAGCATTAGGTAATCTTCTTCAAGTGAACCCAGAAGTGAGGTGAGGAGGAGAGGAGGGAAGCTAAGAGAGAAGGAAAGACCTATAAGGTGACATCCCTAGTGGAGCAGCACAAATCATGATGGCTTTGTTTGAGAGACCTCAGCATGACATCTCACCCCTGCTGCTTCAGGAGAAAAATCGATGGCCCTGTTTTAGCTGGAGATTTAGATCTTAGATAGCCACTTTGCTAAGCCTAATACACTTACTGGTCCAAGACTTCTTACCGTTGTGAAAACCGTGATTTTTATCTCTTAGCAGCAAAGGCAAAGTATAAAATATCTTACATTACCAATCTTTCCTACCAAGCTAACAAAGCCTTCAGAAACTGATGCAAAAATACGGTTTAAGTTTCTGAGCTGATAAATAATTATGTGGTAAGATTTTAAAGATAAGAAGAAAAGAGGACCTTAAGTTGGTATAGTTTTTACATAAAAGTGCCAATATAGACTTGTTATGGTCAAAAGTGCCAAGGAAGGGGAGTATGTGGAAGCTGACATAATTTTATTGTACAGCGCGAGGGGGACACATTCTGGTGTATTAGAAGTCACAGGAAACACACAATACACACAGGAACGATGGCATTATCAGCAGTGGAGAGCACATTATTAAGGCGGGGAAAAAAAACAATGTCCTCATTAGATGACAGGAGCATTGGTGCTGGCTTAAGTGAGACATTTCCCAGGAGACAGTGATTCATTCCCCATTTTGGATCTCTGTTTCACTTTGTTTTCGATCGCTCATTAGTTTCACTTCCACACCTTTTTTTTTTTTTACTCTGATTTCCACTTGCTGCTTGGTTAGGTTTAGAAGCCCTGCACACTAAAAACAATCCTCAAGGCTTTTAAGTGCAATGCCAAGGGGTGTTGAGTGATAAGCACCTAGGCAATGGTGAGACCTATCTCTTTGAAACCAGTGGCTCTGTAAAAAACAACAGCATTTTAGCTCTGAAAATAAGAACAAATGGTTAGAAAGACCTGTTAGAGACATCATGCACTGGTTTGGTTAAATAATTAGACATAAGCAGTGGAAATAGTGAATGTAAACAAACTGCTTTGGAGCCCAAAATAGTATTTCTGTTTATAGCTGAACGCATGGAAGTTTTAGTCAAGTATATTTGCTTTAAGATAATTTTAAATGTCTCAGCATGTATTGCGGGCATGCTGTGAAGGGTCCGTCAAGGTGAATGATGCATTAATAAGCGAAGGCCTTATTACAGTAAACAAGTCAACAGGTTGTGAGTCATTTTCATGAAAGCGAAGCTGGTACGTGACACCTCTTAGCCGATTTTAAAGATCATCATCCACGGGGGAAAAGAACATGTATTTTTGGACTAAAATGCAGCAATAAACCTACAACACCCCCCGCCGCCCCCTTCCCCATCTCTCCTGTGGTCCCTCCCTGGTGGTGACATTAAACACTGAGCTGCCTCCGCCTCCATTCTACGGAATAGGTCAGCTCCCTGGCTGCCGTCTGCCTGCAAACACACACCTTTTACCAGCCGGTCTGCAATTACACACACACACACACACACACACACACACACACACACACACACACACACACACACACACACACACACACACACAGGCAGAAGGAGGTATGAGTAGATGCAGAGGCTCATACGCTAATGAATGCAAGTACACACACACCTCATATACTGTGGGTGTATAAATTATTCATAGAACTTTGAATTTATTCATCTAATAAATTCAATTGCCTGACTTCATTATCTTGAAGTGCTAAATAATACTATATTTATGCTTTCACCTTAGTCAAGTTCTTATTAACAATAAAGGGGGCATTTCAGTGTTTGTTGTTGATCTTATTTATCTCAGCAGCTGAATAAACAATATTAAGTCTAATAAGTTTGCATATCCCACTGACATTATTTTAGGATACATTAAGGCAGAATCAAGTTTGAATGACATTTAGTTACTGCATTTTTTAGTTACAGCAACATCAGTGTGTTGTTAATGTGCCATTCGATGTGGGATAAGAGTTGCTTATGTTTTGGGGGAAGTGTCACAAGCTGACATGTACAGTCTGTGCTTGACTGACAAAGGCAGTTTGAAAAGTAAATAAGCAGTAGACTGCGTGTTATTAACAGTGATTTCAAAGCTCCACAACAATATCTGTAGAGCATGCAGGTACATGCACTTTTGCATTCTTGCTAACCATATATTTAGCTTTGTAGCCTGCAAAGTGACATTAGTGCAGGACAGCACATTGGAGTATGTTCCCAAGTTAAATAGGCTCATCAGGGAAGCTAATATGGCTTATTGTTGAGTCTCCTGGGCATCAGTGTTGTTGTTTGATTACGCTGCCTACGCTTTATAGCATTAACATTCATCTGGCTGTTTTCATATACATCAATGGATATTCAATTGTATTTCACTGGGATAATGCAATAAAATCGGAGGATATACAATATTCTCTTTGTTTATTTATGACTCCCTCAAGAGCTAATAATGGTATCGACTTTTGGTAATGGAGCACCAGGATAATGGGATGATCAGATTAAGGAAAAAGACCACTGAACCCTAATAGCCAAGGAGAGACTGCTACGCTAAGGTGTGTTATGCAATGACATGCTAACTAGACAAGTTGTTGTGTAGCTTAAAGAGCTAAAGGAGGCAAGTGTGGTGAAAGCAGCAATGGCTGAAACCATTCAGGAGTGCTAATGGAGTTATATGTTTAGTTTATGATTCAATACTGATGAGCGATTTAGTTTTTTTGTACCTTAGGTATCATAGACAAGTTTATCCTTACATGCTGAATAAGAAGACGGACACTCAAAAGCACAGGAGATGGCAACAAGTTGCTGCCTTAGTGGCTTCACTCAAGATCACTGATAGACAGTAAGAGTCAGGAATGGAAGTGCTTTGTGTTATTATCCTGAAATTAACTATTTGTTTGAGACAGCAGGCCAAACCAATTTAGGGTCACTCTGTAATATCCCAGCTATCACTGGAGAACTCATATGCATTTTTCTGGATTATGGGAGGAAGCAGGAGTACCGGAGAAAACCCACACAGACACGGGGAGAACATGCGAACACCGCACAGGCCGGCCAGTGGAGTCAAACCCAGGACCTTGGTGTGAGGCGACACTGCTGCCTCTGCACATTTCCATTGGCTAAAATGTTTCCTCTGAAGCGCTCTTAATAGATTTTTACTTGCAATTAATTTTGTCATTTGTGAGTCATCACTGCTCGAGGCAAATCGAGCCATTTGGAGGATATAAAAAAACAAATCTGCAGTGCAACATTTATGAGTTATGACCAAGCGTAACCCAGATGCTCTACTAAAATCTTACTGTGGCAGTGAGCTAATAAAACCCCACAGCTTTTGGGTCATCTGACACCCGATAACTAAGAAATAAACAATATGAGCAATACCAGGGTGATGGCAGCTTCATTGAATGAAATTAATGAATTAGAGCAGGTATAATGCAGTCCTGAAAGATGCTGAAAGGCTCCACCGGGGAACTCTGTGAATACTTCTCAGTGGGTTCATGATGAAGAGTAACACCTTTCACTTTACGTGCACCCCATTTTCTCCAGTTATTAATATAAACGCACAGATCAAAGCAAGTTTTTAAGTTCCTCTCATATTTCCTGTCTTGTGCTGGATAGGCAGAAATGTTTGCTGCTGCTGACCAAATGCTTTTCACATGCAGGAGACGCTGAAGGCAGAGCGAGATTAAGACAGCACACACCTGCACCGAGTGTTTGTGTGTGCGTGAGTGTTGACTTTATGACAGCAAAGCAAGTCTTATGTCCCTGGTCAGTGTTTGCGGTCGCATTCATGATGACTGAACGGCAATAAAAGCAAATTGCAGGAGCTGCAGGAAGAAGTGATGAACCTGAAGAAAACGTGATGAATGAGGTCAAAGGAAAGGGAGACGAGAAAGATGCATGAAGGTTGGGATTCAGATCTTTACAGAATTACAGACGTCTGATGGTTAAGTAAGCACGTATGCATTCATCATGAGAAAACTGAACCTGAATCCAGACTCAGTGTTCTAGTTTATTAATGTCAGGCAACAAAATGAGTCTTGATATCAGTGTGGAATTTGTTGGATGCCAACAGAGCCATGACAGCGACATCTGAATAAGAAATGAACATATGATAATACTAAATCTCTCCGCAATCCAGGTTGTTGTGCACATTAATCATCAATGGCGAAACTCAATTTGATCTTTATGAAATTACGCTCAGCGGTGAAGTGTTCATGCACTGTCATTAAGTTATTAAATCAGGTTAGGCTCAGTAGTTAGCTTCCTCGTCTCGAAGACTTCCCAACAGGCCACTCCAAGTCTTTCACCTGCTGAGACTGCAGGCTTTATGACTAGTCATCTTCTACCCTTCACCTCAGTGGGGAGCAGGATCTGGCACAATCTTTAGTCTGTCTGCACTAAATGAGCTCCCGTTCATTCGGCAATTACATCCACTGATGAGTGCTTGTGTGTTTGGAATAATTAAAGACTGAGTAAGTGTCTTAGAGCAAAAGAAAAAGAACGATTTTGCTGTTATCTGAGGAGACTGCTGGATTGCACACCTCAAAAGTTTTTATCCAGGTTGGTGAACTCGGGCAATGGAGGTTCCCTGATGCAATCAGCATAATGGAAAATAAATAACCCATTTAAAAAGGTCAGAGTTTCTATTAGCCACTTTGAAGTCCTCTACAAAAGTGGCATCTGAAAACCCCCCAAAATGGACCAACCTCTCAAGGAAGAGAAAGTCCAACTTAACAGAGATCAAACCAGGTTAGTGTGAAGAGTACAAAGGGGCACAATGACACAGAGTCTCGACCCAAGAGATGCAAGCATGTCGGGGAGGCTAAACTCCTCGACAGTCTACCTTTCTGAGCGACTCGTCTCTTCAGTAACATTGCAGCCACAAGCACTGGCTCAGACTGACATAACTGGGGCAGGTATCTGTGTGGGTGTGTTACTGTGTGTGTACTTGACTGAGACAAAAAAAACAATCTAAAACTTGCATAAATAATTTAAAAGCAATGCAACCAAGTGGTCATGGCAACTAATAAACAGTACAGACAGTAATGATTTACTGATTTAAAACAGTAACCTTTTACACAGTTTCCTCGCCCGCTCATGACCGCAGCTGAGGGGCCACACATGCATCTGTCTTTTATTGATTGAATGTTATGGTCTATATATAAATAGATACAGTCCACATTATCTAATGAAATGTGGCAGCTTTACCATGTTTGTGGTAATAACTGTGAAAATGGAAAATATATATATCAAAAGGACTGCCTTAAATCTTCATGACATAAATTCAACAAGGTGCTGGAAGCAATCCTCAGAGATTCTGGTCCATATTGATCACACAGTCGCTGCAGATTTGTTAGCTGTACATCCATAAAGAGAATCTTTTGTTCCATGACACCCCAGAGGTGCTTTATTAGATTGACAAATGGTGACTGCAAAGGCCATTTCAGTACACTGAACTCATTGTGATGTTCAAGGAACGTGTCTGAAATGATTTGAGCTTTCTTTATAGTTTTATTTCAAGTTGCTTACTTCAAGGAAGACCCTACGAAAGCCACTACACTGTGATTGTAACAAGTGGTTATTTGAGATATTGTTGCCTTCGTATCTGCTTGAAGCAGTCTGGCCATTCTCCTCTGACCTCTGAGATCAAAATCCCAGCAGATCAGCACTTCCTGAAATACTCAGACCAGCAAGTGTGGCACCAACAACCATGCCATGTTCAAAGTCACCTGAAATCACCTTTGCTTTCTACATTCTGAAGCTACGTTTGAACTTCAGGAGGTAACCTTGATCATGTCCACATACCTTGGACAGCTGCCATGTGAGTGGCTGATTAGATGTTTCTAGCAGAAATATGCCAATTAAAGTCACATATCATCATAAACTGTACTGACATAACATCATACAGTCTTTACAGTAACTGCCAGTATGTTTATGTATGAGGGAATGCTAAGGCCAGTCATGGACCATGTGGGGTCTCCATGAGGCCCATTTGCAGGCACGCTAATTATACTACCGTCTGCCTGTATCTCCATTGTGCCCTGATTACTGCTCCTCCTCTTGCTCATCACAGCCTGGTAAGGATTGTCCTTTTGACACAAACAGCATATTATAAACCACATTCTCCTCCTTTTGTCTCCCCCATTACACCCTTCCTTTCCCCTCCATCTTCCCACAAGCAGAAAGCCCTCCAGCTTACAGGCGCCTTGCTCCATTTCGCCTTTCGTTTAGAGAAACAACAACACTGTAGACATTCCCTTTCTAGCCTATGTTTCCCATCGTTGCTCGACTTCCATAGTTCCTTTTTCCCACCCTTCATTTCTTGTGAGCATCTCACATTAGCTACCTCTCTAACTTTTCAGGCTACTTTTAAAAGCCCAAGGCCCCCGGTACGGCAACCCACTAATCTGGATGTGAATATTTCTCTTTTTTCAAAAGCAGCTGCACTCTGGGCAAACACATTTCTCCGCTTTCGATTTCCTCTTATTAAAAGGAGAAAATTAATTCTCATCCATGACCTAGCCACATTAATTAAAATTCCAAGAGGAAGCCGCACATATGGGCCATGCATTGCATGTTAATAAGGAAGATGAATCCTTCCATTTGTGCTGATATAATATCTGTGTTAATCTTCAAGATGATCACGCTTTAATTACCCTCCATAACAAATGCGTTGGTCACACAAAGCTGGAAGAACTGTTCAGGGGAAATGTATCGTCATTAGCTCATTGACTCTTTAATCTAAACAATATTTGAAACCAAGCGTCCTGTAAATAACGTACCAGCTGTGTGGGATGAAACAAGTCTGAGGATTTAATCTCTGTGTCCACTGATATTATGTAGCTTTTAGTTACGCCTATAATTTTTCAGAGTTTTAGAACTTTATTAGCAGTAACACAGCTGTTATTCTGAAACTCTGTAGTAAATCTTTGCCATCTTCATAATTAGTTCGCACTAATTTCCACCTCCCGTGCTTGCTTTCCTCTTCAGGTCTTGGGGGTTTATTTAGGAAGGAGGCTTCTGTCATTTTCCGCCTGTAAGCAGATTTTAATGAGCTAATAACTGTTAATAAGTAGAAGGAAGTGCCACTTATCATACATGCTCCGGAGTATGAACAAGTATACAGCAGAAGTGAAAACACAAACGCAGCGGTGTTGCATAATCACATTATTAAATATGTTGTCTTTCGAAAGAAGACAGTTGGTGTTGCTTTATTCAGCTGTTAGAGCCACATTTGCTGTTTTATCTAGCTAAACATAACAGAAAATAGACAAATTAACTGAGATTTTTTAGTGGCAATAATAGTTCTGGTCCAGCAGCTCTGGAGCCACATCACTTTTTCTTATCTCCACTGGATACCTGTTAGTTTAACAAAAACATGTGACGACGCCTGACTGTTAGTCTCAACCTTATCCTCTGCATGTGTTCCAGATTTCTAGCAAGCATGGCAGGGCTCAGCAAGTAGTGCCAGCTATAAACACCTGAGCTCCACATTCTATAAATGACTATAAATGTATGGTTGGCTTCTTTCTGCCTCACGCTTAACTACCTGTTTGTCACCATGCCATGTAACAGCTTGGTTTCTCTTTAGTTTCTTTGCACTTGCAACACCAATAAACACTTCTACACCCATGCACGTCCTACACCCCAATCTTACTGATTTGCACACCTTAAAAATTGCTTTGTTAAACTGCTGAACAGTGTGTCCACCTTTTTTGTAGGGGTGTTACGAGCCAGGTTGTGCAACCAGATCCCGGATGAGCCCCCAATTTGTCACAACCTTGCTTATTAGCAAATCAAGAAAATCAGGGGTTAAGGGTGTAACTGCAACTGCAAAGACAGCATAAAAAACTGAAGAGAACACAAGTTGATGACGTGTACACATAACTAGCTATGGACTACAACTAACAAAAAATAAACTTTACTTATGAAGAAAAAAATCTCTCTTCCTAAGATTGTTAGGAAGATTTTTTCACTTTTACCATTTGGGCTTGATCTGCTGAATTTTACTTTAAAAATGTTTTTAAAAAGAGTAGTTTAACTATTTTTAAAGATATTACGTTATTACCATATTGTTTTTACTGGTAACAAGTAAAATGGCCTCAGAATTGTTTTGAAATCACAATTGTTTTACTCAGCTGGCAATTAAACAAAAAACAAAACAAAACCAACCCCCCCCATACTACTATAATTAATAACACAAAAGCATTTCATTATTGTGGGGCAGTCGTGGCTCAGGAGTTGGCGGTTTTGTCTTGTAATCTGAAGGTTGCCGGTCGTTGTGTCCTTGGGCAAGACACTTCACCCATTGCCTATGGTGGTGGCCAGAGGGCCCGGTGGCGCCAGTGTCCGGCAGCCTCGCCTCTGTCAGTGCGCCCCAGGTGCAATGTAGCTTGCCATCACCAGTGTGTGAATGTGTGTGTGCATGGGTGGATGACTGAATGTGTAAAGCGCTTTGGGGTCCATAGGGACTAAGTAAAGCGCTATACAAATACAGGCCATTTACCATTTACTATGTAATATCAAAATAGGGAATATCATAAACAACCATTGGAAGAGTAGTAGTAGTAGAATAATAGTAAAACATTTTAACTATTTCTGTCTAATTTATACAAATTCATTTCCCTCTTTTTTGTGCCATCATACTTTTTGAAAGTTTTTTGCCATTGAAACTAAGATGCAGTGTGTAAGAGGTGCTGACTTATTGGCTTACTAGCTCAGGTCTTCTAAATTTCCCTATACTTACTGCTGTGCAGGGACAACACTGCTATAACAGAAGCAGGCAATCGCAGGAGTCAGCCGGTGGCTGCGCTACAGTACAGACGCCCCACTGAGGGTGTTTGGGTAAGCTGGCCATTTTTTAGTGCACACGAGCTGGATGATAATAAGGGCAAAGAGACCGGAGGCGAGGAGAAGCAGACTGTGTGCTTCACTGTGTGAGTGCTTTCCCTCTCTATCCAGAACAGGCTGGGGAGAGTCACGTAAAAACCGTGCTTGGCACACTCCAACATTTACATACGCTGCATTTAGGCAATGTGTGATGTATTATTTCACACACCATATCAACAGCACAAAAAACAAAAAAACTTCTAAAGCCAAGTGTGTCTATGCACTCACACTCAAGCACAGTGTAAACATGGCAGGGATATCAATAAAATGCATTTACTGCAGATGAGATTTACACATTTCCTGTGCAATTAGGTGAGCAAGGCTGGCTGTTTAAAAGCCATAAATAGCATCTTAGTGACGCTGTTATCATGCCCATCATGCACTTTCTGTATACAGATGAAGGTCTTGGAAGTACCATAACACTCCTATTCTGTATAAAACTGAATCCTGCCTAAGGACAGCATGTGGATAACCTCAGGTGTCCTCACCAAGCTCTAAATAAATGCATTAACTACCATGTGGGCTTATGAAAGCAGGCATGATACTGATAACTCCAGATTGCAATTTGATATCTCTAATTAAATCAGCAGCTAATGTAATTGCTCAAATTTTCCAGCTGTTCAGACATCTGAGATTATTGAGCTTTTTGATTCTGATAGTTAAACTACGTGGTTTCATGCACACCATGTCATTAACATAGCATTCAGGCCTGTGCATAAGTCTTGAGCCATCTCTCTCTCTCTCTCTCTTTTTTTTTTTTCTTTGAAAGAGCCAGATGTTATTATATTTTTTTTAAGTGGTCTGCAGAATAGTTCTAAAGCCTTCCTGAAGGTCTTTCTAAGTTTTTGTTGGACTTTGGCTGCTTTTTCACTGATTTTCAGTCCAGTTTTTATGTCTAACCATTGTCATGGCATGTCCTTTTATTCATTAGGTGACTTAACACTGGCCTATGAATAATTCAAGCATAAAAAAGGGACCAAACTCTAGTGCTGTGTCTACACACAGAGAGATTAGCAAGTAACAAATTTTAAATGTCATCTTTAGACACATTTTTAAGCAATATGAAAAATGCCCAAAACAAACAAACAAACAAACAAAAGCCAAGAAATTTTTTGGTTCAACATGGATGGATGAAGTCAGAGAGGTACAACAGTAAGCGTTTACAGCCATCTGTAAAACATGGTGGAGGATTTGGGGGCTGCATTTAAACCAGTGGTGTTGAGGCCTTCTCAAAATTAATGGGCTTATGAATGCAGAAAAGCCCAGTGAGATTTTGACACATCATGCGATACCATCTGGAAAGGAACAGCTTCATTTTTTTAGCACGACATCCCAAACACACTATAAACACAACTGTTCCTAAAGACTACCTGAATTGACATGAAAGCAGCTTTAGCAAGTTCAGGCTGTGATGAAGAACAACGGTGATCATACCCAATATTGACTTTCAAGCTTTTTTGAATTGTACAAACTCTGTTATGCACGATTTAATAGATTGCTGTAAAAGACAAAGTTATAACACTGATGACCACATCGACACACCTGTTGAACATATTTGTTATTCCCATGCTTATTCCCATGAGGGTCTCTACAAATAAAAGGAATATTTTTGACTAAAATCTTCTAAATTTGTATGCATGTGCTAATATGTTCATCAATAATAACATACCTAACATTCTTAATAGCATAAATTTAATTTGTATCGTTTGACACAGAACAATAAAACTGCTGAAAACCCAAAAACAAATCAACAAATCTGGTTTAATCATAATAATAAAACAGAAAGTAGAAAAATGTTTTTCCACATGGTTTCTCTTTGAGAGCAATCTGTGTGGAATTACCAGAGGCTGTCTCAGTGCGGGACATCTGTTCAGCCTAAAGTAAGGTTGCTTACTACTCAACACGCAGATTGTGATTTTTGATTGAGAGCAGCCTCGTGTCCCTCAGTGTCATGGCCTTGCATAATCACGATGTCAGTAATATAAGAGGCAATCTGTTCCGCTGAGTTAATGACACACAGCAGAGATTCATTTTTTGACCTTCCTCTCTTACATACTGCACAGAGTATATGTCAAGTTAATTCATCATCTTTTTCCCGCTCTTGGGCTGAACTCTGCAGCACGTGTTGACGCACCGAGTGAGGCTCGGCTCTCTAAGCTGTAATCTGCTCTCTGTGCATTTCAGCATTAACATGTAGAGGGATTTGATATTGTGTAAGCCACGTTCTGTTGCGAGCGTGTTAGGCTAGCTTACACAGCTGTTGCTGCAGATCAAAGCTGAGTTGATGGGAAGGAAATGGCTCGAAGCTGGGAGACTAATGGGGCGACACACTGCTAAAATGTAGGCTACTGTATTCTACGGCAGACGAGCCTAATGCTATAGCAAAGCACTTTGGCATGTATGTGATGTATAGCAGCTAGAAAGAAATCTGAAAACATCAGGAGTTTGAAAGTGAATTAAAGGACAATTTTAAATTTAAGTAAGTAACAGTAAAAGGGAATAAAGGGAACACAGATATCGAGAGTAACTGGGCTACTACACTAACTGTATGAGGACAGAGACTGCAACTTTTCAGGGTAAAAAAACAAACAAAAAAAAAAACAAGCAGTCAGCTGTCACAGCTGCCAACAGCATTGGGAGGAGATGGAAGGAACAGGGGATTTGCCATGTTTCAGCTCACCAACTGTCAATGTGTCAAAGTGATGCAGAAACATGCAGAAACTCGACTCTTTTCATCTAAGTCGTGATGCCCTGGCTCTTTTCCTCCATACAGGTAGGCAGTAAGAAGATGACAGTCTACAGGTAGTCTCCTCCAGCCAATTAAAAAAAAAAAAAAAAAAGCCCGCCACATTGGGGCTTTTTTCCAGCACAAATATATGCAACATTAACAACATAAGCATCTCTGGGGGGATTCAGCATGCAGTGAGTGATTTTGCACTTACAGTCATGTCGTCAACATCAGTGTTGAAGTGTATGTATAGAACCCCCCGTATTTACCCGTTGCACTACCAAAAACTGTTACGCTACTTGGCACATTGCTTTTGCAGAACTCCAAAAACACTGACTTAGATGTGCTGTTTTGTAATCAGTTAACAAGAAAGGGTTAAACCTCACACACACGCACCTGTGTCACAAACACCAGGACAGTTGGTGTTATTTTTGTGACCAAAAGGTCACACCTAATGCGATGAAAACCAAGCCAGAACGAAATGTTGGTCATTTCTTGGTCATGTTTACTGTGCTGTGTTCCCTCTCACCTTGTGTGGTCCGTGTCACCGCTGTACTCTCTCTGAGGTTTCGAGTTTCTTGTGTTATTGTATTTTTGCATGTTCAAGTTTAAGAGTATAGCAATAAAAGTGGCCTTTTTGAGTTTACGTTCTCCCTCTGGAGTCCTGCATACGGTTCCATCCTCCACCTGCCACACAGCCGAAACATGACCAGATGAATAATGGATCGAGGGGAAAACTGAACTCTTAAAAAGAATCAAATGAAACAGATTAGAAACTCACAGTTATGATTCCAGTTTAAATTTCACCTCATCCCTCTTCTTTCTTTTCAACACATTAAATGAACTTAAAGTAATGGATGCTTCACTTGCAGAGTCTCAACAAAAACTGAAAACGATGAACTCCTCAGTTAGTATTTACTACACGCTTCTTGTGCTGAATTGCCTACAGGTGCTTGTGATATTACATCCACCTCTTGTGGCATAATAAGCAGACACTCACACACACCAAGGCAGAGAAAGTCAAGTGTACTTTCAGTGCCACACAGTCATGTGTGCAGGTTGATTAATTAGCTCAAGTCTCCCGCACACACATAAGTATTCTGACTGACACACAGCCCTCTCAATGTCTTGTTTTAGCTCATCCACAAAGCACTTTTCTTTCTTGAGAACTACCGAGCTTGTGGTGATCTCACTAGCAAATTCATACTTACAATTATTTTTCTCTCTCTCAGCTTTCTTCGACACCATCCTCATTTTCACCAGAGCCAGTTGCTAATAGCTCTCCCTTACAGTGTAGATTTCAGCAGAGTCAGAATGTCAACAAGCCCGAGCACTGATGGCTGCTGTCATGGGGAGCAGAGGGTACAAGTTGGCCTTACTGGTTTACATAGATACTTTCTGAGTGTGGGAATTGTAAAAGTCTCATGAATGCATCACAGTGGCAACATACTTTAGGCCAAAAAGCTGTGCACGTACACTATACAGAACTGGTGGAGATGAATGAGATTAATGAATTAATTTGCTTTACCCCACTGTTTAATGTTCTCCCCAGTCAGCCTTCTGTAGTTCTGGTGGCTGGCTAAGATTCATCCAGTGTCACAACCAGTTTACCAGTCCATGCACATTCGCATCACAGCCAGAGTCTGCAAGCTTCAAGCATGGCAGGGTCTTTATTTGCAAATGCTGCCATACACGTGCCTGTTTGCAGTCCTCCCATAAAAACCAACAGCACGTAGCTCAAAGTAAATGACATCGTGCATAGGAGGAATGCTGATTGGTTGAAAAGTGGTCTAGAGAATTAAAAGGATGACAGTGGAGTTAAAAAAATGGGAGAAATGTGAAAAAGAAACTTTTAAAAAATGACCAGCAGCTGCAGAAGCAAGAGACTTGTTGTTTGTGACACTGCCCCCTGGTGACAATAAACCACTACAACATGTAGACAACACACTACGAAGCTGTCTGCAGGTAAAAACCGACGCAAACAGACACAAACGCATTGCATTCCTGCAAATCTGTCTTTAGCATTCGCTTGAGGCAGGAAAGAGAAAGAAATTTAACTCTCACATGACATCAAAGCTAGTAAAAAATAAAACCACATCACAGTAGAGACATTAATGGCTCTTACACATCCTAATGTGATACTGAGTTGGAATATAGCCGCCAACTACACCACCAAAAATTTTCACCATTCACGGTGTTACCAGCTGTAGCACTGCAGTAAGTCCAGTCCGTGATCCGTCAATAAGTCATCGCATTTCATCAAGCTGGACAACATCCAGCTGGTCGGGATAATGATGTCAGATTTTTCCCAGAAGATTAGGAAACGGCATGGGAGAAGAGTGTTTTGGGCAGTTTTGATCCAGCTGTTTGTGCAGACATTACCTCAAGTTTATTTACAGAGCTGGGAGATGGACCTTATTACAGATGAAACAAACAGTCAACTGGAACAAAACCAGCATTTTAGATAACGGAATAAGTGTGGGAGATTTTCAGAAAAAAAAGGCTTCTAATTGTTAGTCAGCAAAACAAACTTCAAAAATTTAAATATTTTACAGCTTCAATGTTTTTTTTTTAAAAAAGAGGTAAAGTTATGTAACCAATCAGTTGTGAAAAATATAATGTTACATGCTGCCACTGAGTCTCTGGGAAGGATAATACAACTCACCAAGAGAAAAAGATGATGGTTGCACTGACGGGGTGATGATAAGATGGATATGTCATATATACTAAGATTAAAAAGGCTTTGATTGTGCACAGTTAAAGTGAAGCACAGCTTGAGAAAAAAAAAAGATGGCAGAGCTGACTCTTAAAATAAATATCAGAAGGCTGGTTGGAGAGAAACAGAATAATCTCCTCAGACACAGCAACCACATCTGTCAATGAAATCAAGTGAAATCACAAAAAAGACTTGATCTGGTCAAAGATCTGGGCCCATTGTGAAAATGTAATCTGGTTGTGAAATCCATATTGTTTCTCCGTGAATGAGTCACCTTCATTCACAGGTTTCAGAGTGATCCTTGACTGATAATACAGAACTATTTACCGCCTACGCCTCAGTGTGCTGAATGAGAAACAGAAAGAGGAAAGAGAGAGAGGGCGTCTTTCACTCACATGCTAATCTGAACATCTCTCTGTCTTCTCCATGTCAATCTGCGAGTGGATCAAAGCATCTGCTGGACAGATGACGCCATTCGCACGCCGAGGCTGGTGCAAGGGTCACTCTCAACCCACAGTGCAAAAGGGACTTAGGGTGTATGTGTGTGTGTGTGTGTGTGTGTGAGTAAGAGAGAAAGTGACAGTGAGTGTGTGTGTGTGTGTTTCCAAGCCTGAAGCCAGACTCAGAGAGCCTTGACACCACACATGCTGAATCAGAAGCTGAGGTGCAGAGATGGGGGAGTGTGTGGAGTGATGGTGAGAGGGAGGGATTAACAGGTGCTAGTGAGTCATTGTCACTATTAAACGCAGATACTTCTTAATGCATTAGTGCATGATGGTAAAATCATATATACTCATTAGGGAGAAGGTGTGAGATTTTTTTTTTCCTGTGCTTGCTGAAGCCACCGACCAACTGGCCGCTTGGTCCTTTAGTTTATTACTATTATGCGTGGAAATTGTTCTGATTTAGGAAAGTGTCAAAAACTGATGGAATTAAATAAAATGAAGTGCTCTGCAGGTTTTTAAAGCTCTGTCGGTGAGTAAGTCCTGTATCATCACTGAAATTCAAAGAGGTTCATACCCTATTCACCGTTTGCCAAAGCTAGCCGGTGGATAATGGGCGCTAACAACATGGCAAAACTCACAATGAGCACTTCAAGCTAGCAATGTAGGTGTACATGTTAGCAAGAGCGAGAGAAAGGGAGGGAGAGATAACAGAAGCACAGAAAGATAGAGAGGAATAGTTAGGCATGAAGACAGAGCAGAGTCGAGGAGATACATGGATGAATAACAAGGAAACAGCCCAGGAGTGCTAGAGAAAATGAGCAATGGGCCTCAGAAGGTGGGAGAAATGAGTAATGACTGTTAAAGTAGTTAAATCGAGATGAAGAGAAGCCAACAGAGAGTAACCGCATTAATAAAAAGTTGAACACCAGGCATTAAAGATGTGCTCTTTCTCTCTTGATTGCCTGGGATGTAACCGCTTTCACCAAACTGTACTGGGTTTATGTTTTCTTAAACCACTTTAATGGCGTTTGATGTTATTAGGGTTGCCAACCGTCCCTTAAAATACGGAATCGTCCCGTATTTAGAAACAAAAGTACACGTCCCGTATTGAGCTAATAAGGGACGCACTTTGTCCCGTAATACAGTGAGAATCAAAAGTAGTCTATAAATGTTTATGGAATTAACGCTTTGTTTGAAAACATAATTCCCAGCCCCTCTCCTGCTTTGTGACCAATGAGCTGACAGCACACTTATGACAATTCGAGTATGACAATTCAGATTACCGCTCATCTCATTGGTCGAGGAAAGGTCGCTTACGGAGAAAATACCGGAAGACAACAGATGACCACAACAAGAAGCATGGCCAACAGGGAAACAAACGCCGTCACTGCGGTGCAAGTCTCGGACGACAGTACACCTAAAGCTGGGCAGACACTGTGCGATTTTTTCAGTCGCGTTATTCAGCTCCTGCTCAAACTGCACGATTGACTCGCAGGGGTTAGAAGTTGGTAGGTCACGATGCAGGTCTCACACTATACCGCCCGATGCTCTGATGCGACCTGAGTGCTCACACTGTGCGTCCATAAAATTAAGGTTATAACAGAAAATCTGTCGCTCGCTCTCTCTGTCTCTCACTCACACAGACACACACACCACCACCATCAACTTTGCTAAATTGCTAATGAAAAACATGATCAGGCAGCTGTGATTTAGCAGCGATGTAGATCCAACTATTTTCACGGTTGTTGTGGTCGTGATAATTTTGTGAGGCCACATCGAAAAGGCTCGGATGAGCTTTTCAAAGTTCTACAAGTTGTGCCTCCATCGCTTGTGTCCAGATCACACGCTGCACAGCCGTGCTGCTCCATCTTTTTCACGGCGTTTACGTGTTTGCGCGCGAGCAGCGTGAGCGGCTCACGAGCGATTGATGATCGGGAGCTGGTCGTGAGGTGTTAATCACTTCTCGTTACCCCACGTATACTACACGATGAAGGCCAAAATCGGTCCGATCACTCAAAAATCGGCTCAAAATGGGCCTAAAACCGCACAGTGTGAGCCCAGCGTTAGAGCAGCAATGTTTGTTCCCCTCAGAGAAAGGGAAGAATGGGAAAAGGAAAACACCTGGCTGGAAAAAGTTAATATGGGCATGTGCAGTGAATATCAGCGCTATGTGGCCAGAAGTGTGATAATATAATTTATTTTGTGTAATAAACGACTGCAAGGATAGATGATTACAACAAATAGATGACTAATACATAAAAGTAATACACAGATGAATAATGATGATGAGTTAAGATGCGTAATCATGGGAACAAGCGGGTTTACAAACAGGAGCAGCTGATTAGCATTAGAAAAGCTGAAATAATACCTCAACTGAAGCCAATTGTACTAAATGCACTAAATGTGCACTGTTACAAGAATATTTTTCTTTCTATTGTTTTCTATTATTTTAAGTTAAGCAGGACAGAGTTCTTTTAAAGAAAGATTTACTTATATTCTCAAAAGTTAAGCATGACAGGCTTCTGTTTAAGAAAGAGACCTGTTTTATGTGTTAATGTTGTCATTTTGAGCTAAAAATAAATGGCTAAATGATCATTTGTTTCACATGTGTTCATATCACAAAGAATACACATCTACTTAAATCAAATTCAAGTCAAAGGGTTAAAAAAAATAATTTCACACACAAAAAAAGAGCTAGAAAATTCACCACACTGGGAAGGGTGAAGACAACTGGGTCGCCCGGCCCTGGCCACGAGGTGTCCCTTATTTATTTTTCAGGGAGTTGGCAACCCTAGATGTTATTTAATGAAGAAAACACGGAAATTTTCGAGAGGAGGTGCTGATCACAGAGTATTGTTGCAGGAGTTAATCAAGCATTTGAGACAATGCAGTCATTAAAAACAAAGCTTTTGATTACAGTTTGTGAGAGAATATTAGCGTGAGAGTGCTCCTAGTCTTCTAATCGGCTTTGCGAGGGAGCATTCATTAGCAGTTCTTTCAGTCTGGTGAAGCTGAAATGTGAGAACACCAGAGCCCAATTGGAGTATTATGTTTGCCCACTTAAAGAAGATGAAGAGCTGGAGATGAAGAGCTGGTTTGACAGGATGGGGAGTTTACAGTGTTTTTCTTGCAGCGGGCGGTGTGGCCGTGCTTGACCCCCACCTCTTATCTAACCAAGGACAGATCGCATCATGGCCGGCGGAAAGGGGAGGCTGAGGTTCAACTGTTACAGCAGGGTCGCACGTGCGCCCCTGACAAGGATGCTGTACCCCGAGGGACCTTTGTTCCAACACCACCCTGAACCAGACAGCGTCACATGCAGTTTGAGGAATAAAAGAATATAAATACAGGCCATTTACCATAAAAGATGACCAATGAGGGATAATGTTATCACACCTGATGTGTAGATGCAAAAAACAAACAAAAAGTGCCTCACATGTTTTATACTACAAATAGATGAATGACTCAATATAGTCACTATTGTAAAATCAATACAGTGATCTTACAATACAAGAAATCTCTCTGTTCGTCCGTGAACTCCTCCCAAACCGTCAGGAGCTGAGCATCCAAATTTGGCAGGTACATCTCAGGCACCTGAAGGTTCTTATCTACATTGCGACACATCATGTTGCCTAGCAACGGCATAAAATGAGCTGCTTTTAGCATTTACGTACATATAACATCTTGCAAAAACATCGGATGATTTTTGTTTCATACAGTACCATCTAATTTATATCCACAAAAGCTGAATTATGCCTGCCATATTAGGATGTCACAACGTTGCCTGGCAACCACCGAGTAATAGGCCAAAATGACCTGGGTTTGGCCTTTATGCATCTATAATATCTTTATTTCAAGACAAAAAAATCTCATTTATATCCATAAAAGTTCAATTATATGTGTCCCTAGCAACTACCTAGCAACAAGCTAAAATGACCCATTTCCAGCAAACTAGCAACATCCACCACCTCTGTTTTTGATACTTTTCTCAATATCGTCAAGTTTATCAGCCAAAAGCATGCACAGGCACAAACTTGACAATTTTGTCACATTGGCATGTACTAGTACGATATTTTTGACATAATGTCTAAAAGTGAATGCAGTCTTTAAAGATTTTAAAACACATGAGAGAGGTTTTATTATCTTTTTATATCTGACAGCTTCATCATCACATCCAATAAATCTATCAAATCCTACATTAAATACATCCTAACAGCTACGCTACAGACAGGTAAATGTTGATCATTTAAACAACTCTGAGACAGAACCACATTGTATATACTAATTTACCTACATTAGGCCTACAGCATTTTTTCCTTATTGATGTTCGCTTTGGTTGTAAATGGAGTGAGAAACGATTGAATCAGGGTTAGATTTAATATTGCTTTTAATTTGTTCATTTTTTGTAGTTTTTCTGTGGGATTATATAACTAACAAAAATAGTGCGGTAAAGGTTATATCACCCATCGCTATTTCAGCAGATGTTTTGTGAACACATCATTATAGAAGGAAATGTTAATTTATGCTGGGCTAAGTTACTCATCATGTATTTTCATGCTTTACTCTTGTGGACTCTCTTCATTACACTTTCTGTGGAGACTCTAAATATAGTGGATAAATCCTGTAATTAATTCCTACTTCAGTGTTTACACACAGAATCACACTGAGCTGTGACACGTCACAGAACTTACTACATATGCTATATATATTATTTGACTGGGAGTGCAGATAGATGCACTCAGGTGTATGCACAGAAAAACCTGGAGTCATGCAAAGCATTCACTTACATCTGTATCGGGACCCTTGTCGGCTCCGGGACACGAGAAGGTGACAAACTCATGGCACCGTTTGTGGACCACGAAACAGCAAACTGAGAGAAAAGAAGAAAGAGCAGAGAGTTTTACAGGAACAACTTATGGCACAATATTGTGAGCTGTTTTGTCTTACAAGTTTATGAAGGCCATTCAACCATAAAATCTGCTTCTTTAAAAAAAAACATTTGCATTCACAAAAAAGTACCGTCAATCCAAGTTTCAGACAAACAGTTACGAGATAGAAGGAGACACAAAGAGGAATGTACTTGTCCATTGTCACAAACAAATGCAAGCAGACAAACAGACTGAAATGCATGTGTACACCCACACTCACACCCACTCAAAAAATGTTTCTGCAGCTCTCGGCTCTTTACAAGCTGTTGGGGTTGATACCAATTGTATCATTGTCTCCCACTGAAATGGGATCCGCCTATACCAAAGTGTCACTCAGCGTGACACGGCTGACATGACATCTGACGCTGCTATCAAGTCAGCGATAGTGGCATTTACATTTGGACTCTGCCGCTGATCTGGAGGGGGGGGGGGAGCAAAAATGTGGACATCTGTGACAGCTGGCGCGCGAGCTGACTCCCTCTCCGTCTCTCACTCTCTGTACCCAACAGTATTTTTCTCTTGCATTGTTTGAAATTCTTCATTCTTTCTTCTTTATCCATTCTCACACAATCTGTCTGCTTCGCTCATTGTCAAGCTGCCTGCTTGCTCATGTGCACTACTGCGCTCTCCCACTATCATATATGTGTGGTTTTGTCTGTAATTCTGCCAGCAAAGCCACACAGTTGCCAGACAATCTGACAAGCATTGGTTAAACAAGAGAAATTAGTTTGCTGCCGTCCAAGAAACAGCAGGGGTTTTGACTGAAAGGCAGTTGTATCATTCTGCTGGGCTAATTAGATACTTTTCAAATAGATAGTTAGATACTCATTTAGAGATCATTAGCATAACTGTGAGCGTCTTCAACATAACGCTTTAGCGTAGCCCTAATCCTAAACTAATAATCAACTGCGATTTCTTTTTGTGTTCTTGCCTGTGGTTAGTGCCGAGCTGGTGGCAATGTACAGTATGAATTCATCTCTTTGAGTAATAAACACAAAATGAAGCAGAGAGGGAGGGGATGGCACACAAAGCTCAGCAAAAATAGTAGCCCACAGTGATTTATCCCTGCTCTGAAGCTGTCATCTGTGCCATTTGTCATTTTCATAATGTACAGTACACAACAGCCAAACCAGGCACTCAGTACAGGTGTAAATGCAAACAGTGGGGATTTATGAAATCAGGTCCATCCATGCTTGCAATATTGCTATATGAATCTTTGGTCTGTCATCGCACACATAAAATGCTATGACTGAGATGGGATTCACTGATGTAGTTAACTGGGTTAAAAACTGTTGTGAAAAAGAATTTCCAAAACTATATTAAGGGTGCACTTGATTATCACACAATAAACACAAAGTCAGTTAAACTTCAGGGATATCATTATGTCCAGTTAGGAAGCAGAAACCTTTGTGAATCAGTTTCACCTTCTTTCGTATAAATTAAAAGTTACATTAGGCAGAGTGGAGAACCTCCAAAAAGTAAAGGTTTAATAGGTGGTTTTCACAGACCATTGCTCTCTTTCTGTTAGTCCTGACTGATTTTTCTATAGCTTTGCCTTTTGCTAGTAGCCTAGTCACTCCTGCTAGCATTAGACGCTACCATCAGCCCTTTTAGGTTGCAGAGGTAGTTCAGCTTCTTCAGGATACATGCTATCACCACGCTGTCATCTTATTACTATAATGTACTTGGAATTCTGTACACCACTAAATAAAAACATAATAATCACATAAGTATGATATGCTGCTAAATATGTCTATTAATGACAGTATCCAATGCTAGCATGCTAAATACATACTAAATCCTTAGAATTGCCAAAGAAACAACTTTAGGCCAATGGGGAGGCACCAAAAACTGCACTTCCTCAAATGTACACTCAAGACCGACTCCAAAAGCAACTCAATCCCCATAGACTCCTATACTGAAAAGCCAATTTTACAGCAAAAATGAATGCTTATGCAACATACTCATTTCAATAATTCTGAGAGGTAAAGCCATACATTTCAATGGGCATGACAGATGTTTGTGATTGGAGAATTTAGTCACTAGTGATTAGCTTGACATGACCTCACTAAGCCGATTCACTGAACTGGACTTTTAAACTTTATTCATCGTGTTAAGACCTAAGAATCGTAGGTGTTCTATTAAACATTCTAGAGGTCTACATGCAATAGTTTTTAGGAGTTACATTTTTACATTTTTGCATTTTGTTTGTATGTTACAAGTACTTACAGTAGTAACAGGTATCTGTGTCTGTGTGATGAACCCATACAGTTTATCAGTGTCCCTCACTTGCCAAGTTACAGTGCTAGTCTTTAGCCATCCTGCATTTGTTTATATCATAAAAAAAACAAGTCAAGGTATGAACCAGTGTTAAGTCTACATACAGCAGATAACGTAGCAAAGAACCAGTTTTAAATTGATGCTTTAGTCAGTGTGTTATTAGCAGCCTGTTGGAAAGCCACATATTTTGTTTTTGGTGATTCCCAAAGAGCTATTAGTCAAAAATTTGGCATATCTCGGCAAGGTGTGCAGTGTGTCCTTAAAAGATTTGAGGTAACTGGATGACAAAAGAAGAGAAAAGAAGAAGGCTAAAAAAAACACTACAGATGAACGGTGTCTGAAATCATATTCTTAAGAAATAGGGAAAAGAGATGTATCTGGGCCTTCAGTTCAGGGCTCGCAAAATCGCTAGCCCGACGTCCCGGAGCTAGCGATATCTCCGGTCGGGCGACCAAAACCGAGTTGATCCATCTACTGTTCACCAAAGACGTAGCTATTTTGATCGAGTCTTTAAGAATATGTAAAAATGAATTTGCTAGATCTGTATCAATGTGTCAGATATTATTTCACGTCTTATTCTGAATTTTAGATGACTGTTTAGCTGGAGGAGATTCATTTCCAAAAATGGCCTACATGTTTCCTTGATGTGGCAGGGCTCACACAACAGATAGCATGATCATTTAAATGCAAATTTGCCAACCCAACCACCTTAAATCTTTTTTACTTTTAACTTCTAAAAGGTGAGATCAAGGTCCCTTTTTTCTTCAAAGCAACTGAAAAACACCAGTGTTGAATTCACATTAGACTTCTTGAAAGAGCGTTTCAACATTTTATTATTTCATTTTTCTCCTATCGGTGCATGCTGATTATATTAGTAATTGTTTTGGTGCTGACCTCAGGGCATTCATACCCACTTCATATCCACCTCCAACTTGCCCAAAAGTCAAACTTTCAGTCCTCCCATCCCACATCCTGCCCACTCAGCCGTCATTCAAATTAAGAAAACATTTGCTTAGATGCAAAGGAAAAGCACAAAGCACATAAAATCTGCTGCGTGTATTTTCATCTTCTCTAACACAGAGTTTTACTCAGCAGGATTAATTCTGAGTGCAATCATCAGGTTTTTCTTTTTCTCCCTGCAGCCTACTAACAATATGTGAATCACGCGTGTAATGACGTCTGTAGTTCTCTCTCTCTCTGCCCGTCCATCAGCACTCCTCACACCCTCGGCTACACACCCACATGCCCATTACTGCCTCTGTTTAGTGCTGATCCCTGACCGTTTGAATGTCTGCTGGTAAGCTGAGCTGACCGACTTGACACTGATCCCAGTTCAGAGGTGAAGGAGGGCACCTAAGCTGAATATAGTGGAAGGGATAAATCTAGCTTTGGACCTTGTGCGCCTGAGTCCAGGAGAGTGTGCACGTGTCAGGAAAGCTTAACCACACTTACACAAGTCAGAGACTGTGCTTCTCTGCAACTATAATCCTTGGCATTGACTTTCATGTGCATGCACACAGAATGATACACACATAAATCTAAAAGCCGTCTTACAAAAGTAGAAGCCAACACTGCATGCTGCCGCGGCTGAAACAGTGAAGCTCTCTGGGAGCTTATGGGAAGTTACATGCACTCAGTAATTTCCATCTATACAGTGCTGTGCAAAAGTCTTGAGTCAACCCTTACTTCATTGAATTTTCTTCCAAGGAGCCAGGCTTTATTATAAATTTTAAGTGGTCCTGAGAAATTGTTCTCCAGCTTTTCAGAAGGTCTTTTAAAGCTTTTCTTTAGACATTAGCTGCTTTTTCCACCCATTTTGCTTCCAGTTCTTGTATCTGACCATTTTATAAAGAACTGTTTTGGTTTGGTTTTTTTGTCAAGCCACATAATACCCAACTAAAACAAGAACTCTAAAGCAAAAAGGAAAAACACCTAACTCAAGTAATAAACCACTATTGCATAAACTTAGCATATCTCATAAATTGTTTTAGTGGATGGTTAGCTGTCAAAAAGCCAGTGTTAAGGAAGGTAAACAGAGGGAAAAAGCTGAAGTGTGCCAAATTACACAAGAACTGGTCTCAAAATCAGTGGCAACAGGTTTTCTGGAGTGATGAAATCCAGAGTGGAGTGAAACAATGAGTTTACACCCACCTGTAAAACATGGTGAAGGTTCTGTCAAAACTGATGGAATTATTAAATATAAGCACATTCTGATCTACCATGTAATACTATCTGAAACGCTTCTGATTGGCTTTATTTCTCAGCAGGAAAATGATCCCGAACACCCTGCCAATGCAGTAAAAGCACACATGGCTAGAAAAAGCACATAATGGATCACTTTTAGTCATGGACAGGCCTCCCCAGAGCCCAGACGTTAACATTATTGAAGCTTTGTTAAAGAGATGACCAAATACTGACTTTCAAGCTCATTAGAATTGTTAAACTGTTTGTTTTGAATTTCTTTGCCTTATATTCTTCCATTTATGTTTATACATCACTGGACCCATTTCACATTTCCCTAAGAAAATATAAAGAAATGATGGGTAGCTCAAAACTTTTGCACAGTATCTTATGAACTGAAGTAACAGAAAATAATTTTCTCTATTTCTCCTGTGTTAAAGGAGTTTTGTTATAAAGTGCTGGAGGAGAACTAAAACGCACTAGAATTAATCTTTCTGGTGACTCAGAGGGATGTGACTGACGAACTCAGTAGTGACAAGAGCAGTTGTCTCCAAATGGTTTCATTCTCGCGGGGAGAGCTATGTAAAGCAGCGGGAGCAGAGGTGACAGTAACATACTGTATCGTCAGGGATATTATGATTAATTACTATGGGCTTTGTTTTACCAGCCTAATTACATAAGCACAGAGATAAGGGGCTTTGGCATTATAAAGCAGCTTACACAACATAAAAGCATTCTCGCAAGCGTGCGTGTGTGCAGAAGGTGGAAAGCACATGTTTATATGCATCATCCCAGTGCCTGTCTCTATAGGTGGCATGGTTTCACACATACCATTACATCCTTACCCCTTCTCCTCTGATCCTTTCAAGTGTGTATTTAGCTCTGGCTAATCTGGGAAAATTGATAATCTACCGAGCCACCGTTAATAGAATTATGATGTGCTCCTGCCCAGAAGAAAAGCTTGCAGTGGAGATATGGGAGAGAAAGCGCGCAGGACACGGGCAGCACAGAACCAACTCAATACCCTCCAGACACATTCAATCAATCCAGGTCCCCCAGAGTGCATCTGAACACAAAGAGAAAAGAAGCTTTGATCTGAGATCCGCAGGAGGAAAAGGAGGAAGTGTGTGACACGATGGATGAACAGGCAGAGAAGGTGGAAACAAATCCACAGGGGTTCCCGTGACTGTAGAGATGGATGCTTCCAGTTAGAAATGCTGCTCAAACAACAGCTCATCGTTTTCGCTATGAAATGTTATCGAGGTGATGCTGGGTGACAGCTTCTTCACCTAGCCCTGTCTGGGAATTGCTCGCAGCCTCTCATAATGCAGTATCTTTTAAATAAACACAAAGACAGGTTTCGTCCCAAGCAGGCACGTGACTGTGTAAAATGCTCCTTTTTGTCCCCTCCACCCTGATCTCGACTGTGCTCGTTCTGCAGCAGATCTTCTGTCATTTGATGCAAGACAAATGTCAGAGAAAAGGAGCGGAGAGGAAAAGAGAGGTTTCTTGTCCTCTCTTAGTTATTTTTAGGGTTGGTTCTGGCCAGGGCTGGAACAGCGTGTACTGAACTGTGACGCGGTGAAAATGTGAGGAAAGACATTTCCCCTGCACTTCTCTTTCACCTGCCTGGTGGACGCTGTAAGTGGCACGCGCTGATACAGACATCCAGCCGCATCAACGTATCTGAGGCCGGCATGTGTGTGAGAAACTGAGAATGATGAATGAAAAGCTATTGCTGCCACAAGCCTGCGCAAGTACTCAATGACAGATATGGAAAAAGCTGAAATATAACCATGTACAAACGAGCCAACACAATGCATCCGGCAGACAGACGAACTTCTAGCCTGTGTCAAGTTCTCGTCAAATTTTGATGCACTTCAAAGGTCAGGGAGAAACTATATCCATGAGTCACTTTACCATCCTGATTACTTGCACTAACCCTTGGCTTTTACACTTCAACATGCATGAGTTCATTTGGATTTAAAGAGGCTTGTTAGAGGTTTTGAGCAGTCTGGCTCTACCACTTGACTGAGCAACCTTTTGGAAAATATAGAAATCTCCAATATTCTGCTCAGCATCAGATCGTGCGAAAATATGACCAGATGAAATCACATTTCCGGACAGAATCCATAGATGCATAAACAAAGTTGGACATCTGTTCTAGAGGTTTTGACCGTTAAAGGGTCCCAATTTTTTGCTTGTTTGCAATTGCTTTAGTCTCTAGGAGATTTGCATGGTTTCTGCAAGACATGTTAACTAACCATCAAATTGTGAAACTTGGAAAAAGTGTTAAAGTTGTGCCTTATTACTACAACCAACACATTTTAAAAGGTGGAACTTTTATACATTCTCAAATTTTCAAGTTTCACAACCACTCAATGGTTATTTTGAAGACCAGTTGGTACTCCGAGCCCAGCCGTAGCAGTCAGAGGTAGCCACAGAGTCGCAGACTGGTCTCTAGGACTATGTGACTGAGGCCTCATACTGTATACAGTTGGGGAAATAATTGATCTCCTGCTGAATTTGTAAGTAAGGAAAACATCACCTAGTACTTTGTGGAAGAAACCTTGATGGCAAGAACAGCGGGAAGATTTTTCTTGTAGTTGGTCACCAGGTTTGAACTCATCTCGTGAAGGATTTTGGTCCCCTACTCTTTCCAGAAACTTTCCAAATCCTTTCAGTTTCTTGATTGCTAAGTTTGCTCAACTCGAAGCTTGAGTGAGCAAACTTAGAAACTCGCCAGGGGATCAAATAGTTGTTTATATAATTATGAGGTGAGCTGATAAAAGTCATTTGAGATTTTAAAAACAGGAAAGTCATCAGTTGCCCATTTGGTAAAAATGTGCCCCAAGTAATAGACTTGATCAGAGTTATAACTGTGAGAACACTGTTGCCGACTAAATTGTGTCAGTATATACATCTCTGTTTTTGACACTGCCACTAAGAAATGAAGTACATGTGCAATATACTGGCAAGCAGCATCTACATGGAGAGGGGGGAAATGAACGGTGCTGAAGCTACAACAAAGGCCTGGAAATTTGATTCCGGGCATACATTCAATTATGCATAGTATGGGCACATAAAAGGCAGAGATGCAACAATAAGGGCGCAAACAGAGAGTTTACATGAGCGTGTAACCTTGAAAGCAACAATAGAGCTATTCACAAAGACCACTGAAGGAAAAAGAAAACAGAAGATGAGAGCGGAATGGAGAAATAATAGAGCTGGAATTAGAAGATAGTGAAAGATAAGATTTGATGAGGACAGAAAACAGCATTATAATCTTTCTCCTGTCATAAATTTGCAAAAAACTTCCCCAGAAGTCTGTTTGTGCCTACCAATTATTACTGTCACCACAACATCCTGCTATTTGAATATGCATGCATGCAAATGCAATTGTTTATAAATGTGCACATAAGACATTTCTGCTTGTTAGTGGGAAGTTGCAGAAAACAGGAAAGAAAAACCTTAGCCGAGGTTCAGCACAGTAGTGGTGCGATAGTATCCTTGAACATGGTTTAAGGACACTGGATTGGTTGGAGAAATTCAGATGGAGTTCAAGGTGATGCTGGCCTTGTCAGATTGCATCTTAGTACTCGGTGGCCTCTCCTAGTTTCCATCCACACTGCACTGCAGGATGACAGTTGATGGCATTTATCATCTTGGCCCCCTGCCTTCTGGGATCTGTCTTTAGGTATGCATGTCTGGATGGGTAATAGAGTAGACACACAGAGCAGTGATGGTGTCCCCAGGTACGAGCTTCTTTTCATGTTTTGCATGTTGTGGTTTGTGTTTCACACATTCCCCTCTTTTAAAATAAACCTACTAAACAGCCAGACCAGACGTGTCGAGGAAATTCCATCTGTTATAATACACTTCCGTGTGTTTCCCCATATATCTCCTTAGTGGTTCACGCCAGGAGCAATATTACAGCTTCTGGGATTGCAGTTGGTTCATTAGTGTACAGTGTAGACTGATCTCAATAAATCTGCACATGAATATGCAGAATCTATAGGCAAGCCATGAGACCTTTGGTACCAGAAGCTTCCTTGTTTGCATTCACAGCCAGCTTGTTATTTGATATGTATTGATTAATAACATTTGAATGAGCTTTAGCTGCATGCAGATAAACATAAAGCACAGGTGGAACTAGATTTGTTGAAATTCAAGCGTGAAACCATTGTTTATTGTCAGATGTTAATTTAGTTTTTCTAGTTTTAAGATTTTTTTTCTCTCATATTAGCATTCAGAAACTCTGACTAGGGTATGGAAGGGTTGTCACCAGAACCAACAACAATATATAAACAATAACCAACAATAGTCAAAATTTGAGACGATAACACAAGGCAAAAAATGGTTTTTAGTGGTGGAAACAAGCTTCCATTCTAATAGATACAGGATACAGGAATTCATTGCCAGAGTGTTTGCTGGCCTCACCAGAAGTTTACACAAGTAGTTTACACAAAGACTCTGTTTGGATCAGCTGGTTTGCTGTGTTTGTGGCATGCAGAGTGCCCTCTGGTGGACAAACTATGCCACTTCAACAAGATGTTTGAAGGGTGTTTCACCTGTTTCTTCTTTATCCATGTATTTTTTTCATTATAATTTATTTGCTGTTATAAATGCCACACATCGGCAAAAAAATCCTAGATTGTATGTCAGTATGCTAATATTGCCATTTAGTTGCTAGCATGGATGCAGACTTCTTATTTTCCAAAATTTTAGCTTTATTTACACCCTCATAATATATTTTGGTAGAATATTCTGCATTGTTAGACAATCACATAAGATTGTGCATTATTAGGAATGATAAATAGACCACACTCAGTCAAATATGCACTCTTTGCAGCAGTAGTAGTGTTTGTATAAAGGATGGCCACAGGGGGAAGGGATCAATTATTTTAAACTAAAGGTGGGAGTGTTTGGCTGCTAGACATCTCTGAGTCACTCAGGGGAAATGGTGATACTGCCTCATGAATTTAATATGACTCTGAAAACAAATGCACTCATGTGCACACATAGACTCACGAGTACACGGGTTAACGCACACATATAGGTATGCAGATGCATTTTTACATTCTTTCGGTTGTACACATTTTGAATGTGCACAGTAATGAAGCATATATCAGGGACGTCTTAACACACTCATCCTTAAACTCGCTTGATCTCAGTCACACAGGACACACACACAGCACGTACGCGCACATCGGGCACCACTTTGTCTCGTTCTCTTGTCTTCTCAATTACTCACAAAGACACACGCTTGGACATATATTTAAACCCAACCCCATTTCAGCGAGCGATGTACTGTCTGCAGGGGTCTGCCTTAGAGCACCCTCTGTCTGCATATGGATCAGATATCACAGCAATAGTAATGTCATGAGCTTGGTTAGCTGTTAGAACTCACAGTAGAATGACTGTTAATAAGAGGTGCGAGCGTCTACAGTTAAGAAAGAAAGAATCTTTCTTTCTGAATATTGCATTCATGCTATGACGCAGTCAGTTGCCAGAGGACTTCTGCGTGCTCAACCTACACACAGAAGACGCGACGAGGCAAAAGCTAAAGGTCATGGCCAAGTCCAAGCCTGGTGCCGGGGGAGACTCTGATACCAAACATCAACATGAGAACATCTTCTGCTCCTACGGCACTGCACGTCCTAGACTAATTTGTTGAAGACAAACGAATCCAAGGCTAAGGTTTTTGCTGAGAACAACCTGAACCACAAATAATGCACTTCTTTCCCCCTTCATTTCAGCTTCAGCTGCTTCTCCTCAGTTCTCACTCAATTTGTTGTTTTTTATCTCTAGTAGAAAAAAGTGAGAAGTGCCCAAATGAAACTTTCCATAGAAAACACCTCGATTAGCTCTGTGCTAGAAATAAACACCACTTAGGATGTAAACACATTTACTCACTGAATATGATTATATAACAGTTGCTACTACTGACCATAGGTTATCTGACGCTACAGGCAGGAAGGCTGCTGCAGGGCTGTAATGCCAGCTGTTACATCTGATAAAACGTGGCAGCTTAGCAGGTTGGTTCGCCTGCTGCACAGATGTGCCAGCACTGATTTCCGTTCATGACCTTCACCTGGCTCAGATTCTCGCATGCTTCACATAAATGTAGTGAGCAGGGTTGCTTTAAAATTTCTTGTACAAGACGAGTGAAATGCATTTATGATGATATTAAGTGTTCCTCAACAGCGCTGAAGTACCAGCATGTAATCTGGCCTTTCTTTGATAAATGTACCTGCTGGGACCGGTTTGAGCTGGGGAGAGGAAGACAGAACAAAAGGCATGTTGTGGGTGAGAGTCAGGTATAAATGTTTCTATCAGGGAATATTGAGAAGTTTAACTCCTTTAAATGTTTTATTTTGATAGGATAATAGACAGGAAAACAGGGAATGATATGTCCAGGGTAGACTCAAAGCCAGGCTCGTGCAACCCCCTGGCAAATGGGTCACCTGCTCTAAACTGAACTATAGCAGCTCCCTTGTAGTTTTATTCTTAACTTCAAAAATCATGATTCCTGGAGGAGCAAAATAGGAATTTATTTACACTCTGCTCTAAATACAGGCCCTGCTCTCCTCAAGATTTGCTCCAAGTAGCTGTTTTTAGAAAGCACATCAAAGATCTCCCCGCTGATCAGAAACCGCGGCATCAGATCAGTGACATCGATGACTGTGTTGCAGGTACAAACACGATGACTGACTTACAAAAAAATAAAAAACACCTTTTGCGGGTAGCGGATTGGAACGAGAAGTCAGCTTTAATAACAAGTATACCTGACGGTGCTTTGGTTAAGAAGTGTGAATCATAGCAAATATGCTGTACACATGAATCATGATTTCTCTGCTGGTGCTGGGAGACTGGAGTCAGGTGAAGAGTTGCTGCCTAAATTAGGATCAATCATCCTGGCCTTTTGCAAATATGAAACACTAGGTATTTTTTGTGAATAACAAGTGTTTTTTTTTTTTTTTTACAGTAAATTAGTTTGTTTATTCTCACAGGTATACATATACACAACTATGAGTTTCAAGTTAATGTGTCACTTTTGACTCTTATGCAACACCAGGGTGATAAAAGGCATTAAGGTGTTAATACACATGATAAAAGCTTAATCAAATGCACTTAATTAAGCGTGGGTGTGTATAATAGTGTTGTGAGTCAGTAGTTAGACGCCTCCTATCTGATCGGCTGATGAGCTGATTCTGGGTCAGCTCAGGTGAGTTTTCTCCACAGCAGGTGACAGGACAGGCTCTCGCTGTGAGGTCTGCCTTCTGCTACAACATATGCAAATGCGCATGCATTTATACATGCAGATATGCATGGAGGGGAATGCCAAAAATACCTATCTATAGTCTCCTGCATGCATTAGATGCTTAGTTTGTGTACACACACACACACACACACACACACACACACACACAGGTGTGAGAAGAAAACCCACAGATGGACAGATTTTTTTTTATTTTGGGCCACTCCACCTCTCTGGGAACTCCGAGGCCCTCCGAAGGCCTATCTCCCCTCACCACACTCCCTGCCGGTAACTGATGCCCTCAGGGGTCAGTGCGTTGGTGGGTCTTGGTGTCTGGGGCTGGGCGCTCAGGTATGTACCAGCTCACTCCCGGTGACTACTTGGCGGGGCCTAGTGCCTGTTGCTCGGTCAGGCCTCTTCCGGGGCAAAGGGGGCCCTCGGGCCTCCGGCCTCTGGGCCTGCGGCTCGGTTCACTCTGGCACAGCTGGCTGCCGGCAGAGCCGGCGGGCACGTCACTGCAGCCCCCTCTGGCTTCTGCTCCATGGCTACTGGGTGACCCCTCATCTGGGGCTCTCCTCAGCCCTTCAAAGGAGGGTGGCACGGATGCCCCACCGGTGGTCCTCCTTGGGCTCTCGCACTCTGGGGCCTCTGGATGTCTGGAGCCTGGATCTCCTCCATGCCTGCTTCATGCCCTGGGGGACAGGGCTATGGCTCTCTACATCCTCTAGCAGACCATTACATGGGGAAACCTTTTGAATACAAGCGCACTGATCCACACAGGTGTGCACACGGGTGTTCACTGTTCATAGACATAAACTACACCTTTATTGGCTGCTATTTCCAAGCACATTGTGCGCTGTCGGTCCTGCTTGCTACACAACAACATTCAATATTTAGTATTTCCTGCTGTTTACACTTAGCTAGATTAACGTGATGCTGTTGTGTTTAGTATGTTGCTCTGTTTTTTTTGCTTGTTTTCTCTTCTTTTTCTCTCAACAGGTGATCCAGGAGTTTTTTTTCTCTACTTTCTCTTTTTAAGTGCCCTTTCTCACTGTCCCTCTCCCCTTCTGTTTTTCTTTTCCTTCATCTTTCTTTCTCCCTTTCCTCCCGTCTGTAACAACTGAAAATAAAATAAAAGAAATAATATCAACAAAGGTCGATCAAATGGACCAATACGGCAAGGCCGTGATGATCCATTTGGCAAAGTAAATCCATTGGGTATCTTTGTTGGTCTTCAGACAACAATTCTGACGGCTAAAGAACCAAATGGGACAGGCAAAAAAAAAGAAGAAGAAAAAAAAAAAAAAGACAGCCTCTTCAAAGATGCAGACCTAAACAGATTTTAGACAGACACACACACGCACACACTGACACAACCCGACACTCACACTCTGTCCCTCTCTTAAGCTCTTCTGGGTGTTTCTCTAGCACAAAAACTGCAGAGCCCCAGAGAAACACAGTCATGCCGTATTGAGGTCAAGAGGTTTGAGCCAGTAAAACCTGGCCGTTGTAAGAAGAGGAGAAGCAGTCAGTAAACTGTAGTGTTGCTTCAGCCCCTTTATTGCTGATTAATGGCACTCGGCTGAGAAAGGGAGCATGACTCTTCTCATCACTAGGCGTCTCTGCGCCTGGCTAATTGGCCTAGTTAATCCACACGCCCCGCATCCAAGGCTGTGCGGAGCGATTAGTCAGCCTGTCGAGTGCATGGCTCATACCATTTGGAACTGAATAAGGGAGAGAAAAAACGAAAGGCAGCAGCTGTGGCGAAATGGCATTCTGTGCTTTCTGCAAGATGGTTTCAATTAGCACCTGCTACCTCCCACGCCACCCCGTGCTTTCTTATTATTTTTTCTGTTATCTTTAATTTTTTCTCCCCATTCAGTTTCAACAATTACTTTTCCAGCACCGCCACTGTGAAAACAAACCTATATAATCTACTCAAAAAACTCATAGAACATCTTGTACTTCGTATATTTGTGTAGATTTCACCCCGTGTTTTTAATAACGGGTATCTACACTGAACAGCTATGATGATCTAAAACATATTAGGTAAAGTCTATGTAGCATTTCCTAATGACTGGTGAGCCCAGTTGTAAAATGTAAACAATATGCACTCTTGCAAGACATGTCCTTGAACTTTGTTGCAACAAACCTTTAACTTCCCCAGCACGAACACTCCAAAGCAACTGTTCAGGGAAGCTTAGCCCTACTTGAAAAATTATTGCCAGAATTGACAATATAGCGAGGTAACAAGTCTGTCTGTCCGTCTGTCCATCCAATTATCACTTATCCGAGTTGCAGCAGTCTAAGCAGACATGCCCAGACGTCTCTCTCCCCAGCTACCTCCTCCAGTTCACCTATGAGGAAACCAAGGCATTCTAGAGCCAGACGAGAGACCATAATCTATCCACCGTGTCACTGGTTCTGCCCTGAGATCTCCTCCTGCTATACATGCCTGAAGTGTCTCACCTAAGGTGCGTCAAGAGGAGGCACCCTAGTTGGATGCCCGATCAACCACAATTGCCTCCATTTGATTTAGAGGAGCAGCAGCTTTACTCTGAAAAGTATCAACAAAGAAGACAATGGCTCACACTCAGGGTTCAAAATCCAAGAACTTCCTGCTTTCCCCACACATTAACACTGCTAAAAGTTTCTAAATATCTCGAGCTTAAAAGGAAAGGGCTTTAACCAATGCAGTCCTCCATTGCAATTTTATGATTGCTAGATGAGTTTTTTGGTTGGCTCTATAAAAAAAATTAATCCACCCATCAGCATATACATGCAAAAGATTTTGCTTACATGATACACCTAATATAGCTCTCTCCTATATCTTATCTATTAAGATTAAGTAGCCAAACAAAAGTCACCACCTGGATTTAACTAAGCAAACGAGTGCCTCGGAGGATGAAGTGATACATTCATCATATCTAGTGTCTACTTTAAAAGCCAGTGGGGGCAGTGTTGTAATCAGGGGATACTTCAGTTGGTCAGGTGCATGTTCAGTAATGTTATGTGCCCAGGTAAAATTAGTCTGCAAACGACCAGAATATATTAAACGGCCAAGTTTTGCCATCAACATTTTCTATTTCCCTAGTGGCAAAGGCATATTCTGAGACGATCATGCCGGGATCCACTAGGCTCAAACTGTGGAAGAGCAGGTCAAGAAGCATTAGACATCATTTTCATGGATGAACAGACCAAAACATCCAGACTTAAACCCGTTTGAGAATCTTTGGGATGTGCTGGAATCCATCTTTGCCATTATCAACGCAAAAGAAAAAGAAAGAAAGAATGAATGAAACGCCAGATGGAAATGAAAAGTTGTGACACTGCATAGGCATATCAACATAATGCCATGGCCATCATCACATCTAAGGGTGGGCAAAAAAATATTACAGTGTGACTTTTTTCCTTTTGTTTATAATAAATAATGGGCAGGACTTCTTATATTATTCCTCGTATACACATAATTATACACGTTCTGTACTGCTCTACATTATGCAATATAATTTTGGAAGTTGTGCACTTATATTCTGAGATGTGAGTAGGTGTTTAGGTAAAAGCTTGTGAATAACATTGAAAGTATTTAGCACTAAAGTTGAGGATCTAAAGCTATTTTAAAGCCACCAGATTGTGCCAGAATGTGGTCCTAGCACAGAGACATGAGCGGTATGTTTTCATCTTTTCAGATCAAAGAAAACTAAAATATTTCTGGGCCAGAATGCAAATTCCAGGTCTAGTTGGAGCTGCGAAAAGTATGTTCTTATTTTTCAGCCTCTTTTGGGACAGGAAAGTTGGAAAAAGATATGCAGTGCACGGTTTGATAGACTCGAACCTGGGTCTCCGCATTAGACTTACACTGTATGGATTTTGGGGTTTTTATTTAATGGGACTAGAGCAGTCAGAACTGAACCTGTAGAAACAGAGTAGATTTTAGGATATGTTTGCTCAATTATGGCCTTTCATACCTGTAAATAAAGAAGGTCCTGGTTTGGTACCTTTGCAAAAAAAAAAGCACACCCATTCCATATTCTTATTTATTATTTTCAAAATTCAGCTATTTCAGAAGTGTAAATGGTTCATTGGGAACAAATCTTTTTGCTAAAACAAAGCATATATTGAAACCAAAAGTGTAACAATAAAATACTCTGAAGTGGTTTTGAGCCTTGCATCCTTCTCTTCATTTCAACTGCTCTCCACAGTTGGGTAATTCAGCCCATTGAATACGCGGGCCTGTATGTGGTTAACCTCACTTTCAGATACAATTACGCCCACCTCTCTCGCTCGCCTCTCTGTCACAGTGTTTCTTACTGGCCCTCTCTAGCTACAGGTGAAGAGCTGCTCTTACAGATCGAGGCCTAATTTTTCTCTCAACAGCTTCCATTGCCACATCGTTCCAGCGGGATCTGCTCTTTCCATCCAGCCGGCCAGAATCAAAGAGCTGTTGACACAGTCTGAACTGACTTGTCAAGGCCACCGTGTCTGCATGACATTCAGTTTGCATTACAGAGCCTGTGAGTGTGTCGCAGTGCTGATGCACTTTTGTGTTATCTGCTAGATGGAAAGAGACCGGGCATTAGGACACTGTAGCCCTTCAGTATACAGATGTGAGTGTATAGTATGGGAGTAAGTGTCAGTGGTCCTGACGTGTGTGTTTGCCACATGAGATGTGGTTGATATATAGCTTAGTATTACTTCTATGTAGACAGACACTTTGCTATTTTTTTTGTACCTGCAATAGCAACTGCAGAGTGTGAATACTTACACGAAATACATGTCTGCAACTGAGCAAGACCACATGTTCATTTCAGGCAGATATGCAGAAAAATCCACACAAGTACAAAACTCACATATGCATTTTCTGCTCTCGTGTGGTTTTGCTTAGTTGCAGACATATTTTTTGTTTGAATAGTCAAAGATTGCAGTTAGTAAGGTTAGTAGACAAAAGCTCTAACAATCATCATTTCTTCATCTAGCGTTTCCTTAATCACAAGGGGCCACTAGAGCAATTGGAGTCCTGTTTCCTCTTAGTCTGTGTGTTAAGCAAATGTTTTAACCACTACACTAGAAAGTCACTACAACATAGACTTATTTTAAAATGAATTCATTACATTTAATCATTGTTTGTAGTTATAATCATTAGCTGATAGGTCTATTCAATAGCAGGCTGGTAGTCTAGTCAGTGGTGAGAACAATGAAATTATATCAAATTTACTTAAAGGCTGTTTAAATCTGACTGAGGAGGAAATTTCCTACATTTTCAATGCACACCTGATGCAAATTTATCTTGCAATTAATCATTTGTTTGCATTTTGTTTGTTTTGTTTATCATTATTACTGTTGCTACGATCATTGTTGCTGTTGTATTGCTATTATGGGTATCACTGTTGTTTTTACTGTTGCTGCTACTGCTGTTGTTACTGTCCAGTTAAATCTTATTTATATAGCAACAAATGACGGTGCCTCAGGACCCTACAATAATATAGAGAAGACAGAAAAAACCCAACTATCAGATGAGCTCCTATGAGCAAGCTCTTTGGTGACTGGAAAAGTTGTGTAACGCTGATTGCTTCTATCATGCAAGCCCATAGTCAGCATCATCTAAACTGAAGTTAATGTTCCCTTTCAGGCGGCATGACAATGACACATAAGCACTCTTTCTTCAGCATCAACATTTTCTCTCTGGCTTAAACACTGAACCAGAAGAGAGATTGATTGGTTGGTCTCTTAAACATTCTGCCAATTTAACATTTGTTATTAAACCCCTTTAATTAAAAATAAACATGATATTTGTGACCAGAAAAGGGGTGATACTTTAGGGAATGAGGACAGCTCGGGATCCATGGTGGTAGCAAACAGCAGGCTCAGCACTCTGGAGGCATTTCACCCTGGTGACACCAAATTTTTCTTTATAGTTTTATGATGCAGTTTAGTACAATATAGTATGATGACACAACAGGAAAAAAATATTATTAAGATTATTATCACCATTTGAGACCTCAACAAAATTCTGGATCGCTGCATGTCTAACAAATACTGAACCTATGTGTGGCTTTTTAAAAATCACCATTTTTTTTAATACAAAACACATAAAACAAGATTTATTGGTCATATTTCTGTTTTCATAAAGTCAATATTCCAACAATGGTGCCTCAAGAACAGTTGGTAAGAATCAATGCAACCCCCTCAAACCCACACACATCCGTCTTACACTTTAGGGCAGCAAAAATAACACTTCATTGCTTTCATTTATTTAGTTAAGACTCTATGTCTTGCTGATCACTTCATGACTGCATCTCAGTCTAGTCAAATGCTATTCTGGCTTTCTTTCATTACCTTTTTTTATTCAAAGCTAAAAATATATAAAGCCTCTGGATACATAGGTTACTTTTACATATAAACAGAAAGGACTAAGTAACAGAATCCCTTGCAATTTTATCAACTCCAGAGTAGACCCCAAATCAAAGGATCAAAGGGGGAAAAAAATCTTCCATTCGCCGACAGGAATGCCAGTAAAAACATGATTGCAAAGCACTCATTCTCCCCTGTGGTGCATGTTGCTATATTTGCCATGAGTGGACCAGAGAGGCTGGGAAAGACGAGGAGTCAACCTCAATTAGGAGTTGGAGTTGTTGGGATCTTTCTCCTGCCTTTGTCCTCCTCTCATCTCCCACAAGAGACTATGGGGTGAGAGTACTCAAGATGAACTATATCTATGTAAGATTAAATATTTGTGTGAGTGCATGTGTTATTTTTGTTTTTATGTCCAGAAGAGTTGTTTTTCCCAGTACTTCTTACTTTTAAGGTGAACGGTGTAAAAAGAGTCATTGTGGGGATATATCTGTGGTTGTGAAAAGAGTTCCGGTCCTATAGAAAAGTTTATGGGAAAACGCTCCTGGGACTTGGAACAAAACACCAAGTCGATTTTCTAAATTCTCAGGTATAGAAAGGAGAATGCTCCAGAGTTTGTTCAATTGTTAATCACAAGTCAATACCCAATGAGCACGCAGTTTTCACAGTCAGATCCACTGCCTTAGTTCTTTTTCCTGGTTGTCAAAACACTAAGAAACCCTCAAATTCACTGCCTGTACTAAATGAAATTGCAAAAGCTATCATAACAAATTGGAAAATAATGCTCGGTGGAACATTTTGTGGTTACTGATTCAGCAGCAGTCAGTTCGATAAAGTATCTGAAATGCATAGCTTTCATGTACATCATGTATCATAGCAACCAAAGCATTTCAGCAGATAAAACACTAATAATTCAAGCACTCTTGCCTTGGAGTTTTCAGCCAGCCAAGAAAGCTTTGCTGTCCAGTTCAATTTATTAGGGATAACAAGTAACAAGTTTCCAAATTAATTCTATTGACACCTTAAATGAACTGAATTTTTGGTTTATGAAGGAAAAATAAACTCGACTCCTCAGATACACTGGTCTCTATTTACCTAACCAACCTTTACATAGTATTCACTAAAGTCTAAGGAGCTTGGAAAGAAAAGCGTCAGGACTTCTTTGAGTTGCTTGAAGACGTTTCACCTCTCACCCGAGAAGCTTCTTCAGTTCTAAGGTCAAATGGTGGAGAGTCCCAGATTTAAACCCAGTGGGAGTTTCCCCCCAAAGAGGGACAAAGGACCCCCTGATGATCCTCTACCTAATCACATGAGCCAAGGTCTGAAAGCGGGTGTGGGTCACAATCAGCCAGGGTTTCGGGTGAGCTCATTGTGAAACCTAACCACACCCTATCATGTGATTTCCTGAGGTCAGATGGCCCAGGGTGTGAGTGGGCGTTAAGGCGTCTGGGGAGGGAACTCAAAACTGGATTATAGATGGCAGACAGCTGGTGTCGTAAACCACCGCCTCTGTTCAAAGATGGTCGCTCACAGTGGACATAAATGGCTTCTTTCACTCCTCTTTCAAACCATCTGTCCTCTCTGTCCAAAATGTGAACGTTGGCATCCTCGAAAGAGTGACCTTTGTCCTTTAGATGCAGATGGACTGCTGAGTCTTGTCCCGTGGAGGTGGCTCTTCTATGTTGTTCCATGCGCTTGTGAAGTGGCTGTTTGGTCTCTCCGATGTAGAGGTCTGGGCATTCCTCGCTGCACTGTACAGCATACACCACATTGTTAAGTTTGTGTTTAGGAGTTTTGTCTTTCGGGTGAACCAGTTTCTGTCTGAGTGTGTTGCTGGGTTTGAAGTACACTGGGATGTCGTGCTTGGAGAAAACTCTCCTGAGATCCCATAGGGGATGACAATGTTGTTGTGTCTGTCTTTCTTATCCTCCCTCGCTGGTGTCTGATCTTCTTTTCTGTGCATCTTTGCTGACTTTATAAACGTATTCACTTAAGAATGCTTAAATGAGGCACAGCTCCACATGGCTTAACATTAGCATGGCTTGGCACATCGCTAGTTTTACAGTTATATATGTACATTACATAGTTTTTCAAATTATATTTTTCAACTATATTTTAAGCAACATAGGCATCTTAGATTAAAAAGTAGCAAAAGACAGCTGCTTGTTTAGGTCACTGAATAATAACAGTCAACCTATATGCTGTGAAGCTAATGCACAGGCCCGGGTTTAAATACGCCCAGAAGCCATTACGTTTCATCTTCTCCTGGTCTTTCTCCTAGTTTTCCTAGCTTTTCTCCATTGTTATATTGCAACAAAGACCGAAAAGCCTAAATAAAAGTGGCTAAAAAGATATCCAGCTCAACTCTGTATTTTAAAAATGTTACAAAATGCTAGAAGCTAACTAGCTTAGCCACAGGAAATAACAGATTCTTCTATTTGGCATAGGAGCAGCATGGAAATAGTACACAAGCTGTTGACATTTACAGTTAGGTCCACAAATATTTGGACAATGGCACAATTTTTGTACATTCCCCTCTGTACAACACCACACTGTATTTTGAATAAGAGAATCAAGATGTGATTTAAGTGCAGGCTTTGAATATTAACTGAAGTGGTTTAAGAAAAGTATTTCAGGTTACATGTCATGCATTGTCCCCCGTTTTAAGAGACTCAAAATTAATTGGATGAACAAACATTTTTTTAAAATACAAGGATTATTTTTAATACTTGAATAAAAATTCTTTGCAGTCAATTACTCCCAGAAGTACAGAACTCATCAACATTACCAAATGCTGTGTTTCCACCCTTGAGATGCTCTCATCAAGAGTGAAAGTCTTGGGTTTCACTCAAGAGTTTCACAAGAGAGAATGCCAAGAGTCCCAAAAGTTATTATCCATATGGATGCAGTTTCGCAGTATTTGGCTGAATCTAATCAGAGAATATAGCCATGTACAGTTCAGAATTCATCTTGTTACTTCTATCAACAGTCGCATCAAACATAAACACTACTGGCAAGCCATACATAACATTGCCTCCACAATGTCTGGCAGATGCTTCAGATTCTCTCTACACACTTTTCTCTTCCCATCATTCTGGTACAGGCTAGTCTTGGTTTAAATCTTTCCAAATATTTATTTTTCAGAACTGTTCAGGCTCCAAAGTGTGCACCTTGCTGTTATTTGTCTTAACCATTGAAAGAATGAAATAAGCAGCTGGCCATGAAATTGCTTGTCCAATTAATTCTGTGAATGGGGCCTGTGTATCATATCTACTATCATATGTACAACATTTACTCATTTGTAATTATTAAACCCTTGCTCTTTCTCCCACAGTGTTTCTGTTCTGCTGGAGTTTTTCCTTTCCACGCCAACAGTAAATCTAACACTAAGGTTATGTGATTCTTGGAGATTCTTTCTAATGTTATAGGGTCTTTACCTTACCATATAAAAGGGCTGTCATCGTGAACTAGCCAAAATCCAACGTGCTGGTGTACAGATGGTTGATAGACATGAATGTACATTGCAAATGCTGATTTTCAAAAACATGAAAGTGGCGAATTTGCACAGTGGACTTGATTCATACTTTACATAGATACTACGAACCAGCTTCAACAAAACAACGTTGGTGAAGTCTGGAGAGGCCTCAGAACCATCTCGGGCCACAAACAGCAGAACTCTCTGCCTGGGAGGGATGTGAGATGGGCAAATGAACTGAATCATTTCTTCAACAGATTTGATTCAACCATGAGACAGTCTGCAACATCGGCTGCAGACTCACCCACCCCCACTGCTGCTGTTCCACCTCAGACACTTCACACCTCCTCTATTCACCCTGCTCACTCCCCCCCACCCCCAACAACAGCATCCAATACACACTCAACACAAGGCTCCAGCCTGTCTCTCTCAACCACCCAGGTTAGGAGGGAACTGAGGAGGATTAATGGCAAGAAGGCAGCGGGTCCAGATGGCATCAGCTCGAGGGTCGTCAGGTCCTGCGCGGACCAACTGTGTGGGGTGATGGAGCACCTCTTCAACCTGAGCCTGAGGTTGGGAAGAGTCCCACAGCTCTGGAAAACCTCCTGTGTTGTACCAGTGCCAAAGACTTCACGCCCCAAGGACCTCAACAGCTACAGGCCGGTGGCTCTGACATCCCACCTGATGAAGACCCTGGAGCGGTTGGTCCTGGCTCAGCTTCGGCGCCTAATAAGCTCATCACTGGACCCACTTCAGTTTGCCTACCAGCCCGGCATTGGAGCGGATGATGCCGTCATTCACCTCCTACATCGTTCCCTCGCTCACCTGGAGACCGCTGGAAGCACTGTGAGAATCATGTTCTTTGATTTCTCCAGTGCCTTCAACACCATTCTTCCCTCGGTTCTAAAGGACAAGCTGGTGAACTCTGGAGTGGACCATCACCTCACTACCTGGATCCTGGACTACCTCACCGACCGACCACAGTATGTGAGGACTCAGGGCTGTGTGTCGGACAGGGTCGTCTGCAGTACGGGGGCCCCACAGGGAACGGTTCTGGCTCCGTTCCTCTTCACCATCTACACTGCAGACTTCTCCCACAATTCCACCCAGTGCTTCCTGCAGAAGTTCTCTGATGACTCTGCAATAGTCGGCCTCATCACTGATGGGGACGACAAGGAGTACAGAGGTCTGACCCAAGACTTTGTGGACTGGTGCCAGCTGAACTACCTCCAGATCAACGCCAGTAAAACCAAGGAACTGGTGGTAGACTTCCGCAGGCACAAGCATTCTCCACTGCAACCACTGAACATCCAAGGTATGGACATTGAGGCTGTGGACAGCTACAGGTACCTTGGTGTTCATCTGAACAATAGACTGGACTGGACTCATAACTCAGACGCCCTCTACAGGAAAGGGCAGAGCAGGCTGTACCTGCTGCGGAGACTCAGGTCGTTTGGAGTGGAGGGCCCACTCCTGAAGACCTTCTATGACTCTGTTGTGGCTTCTGCTATCTTTTATGGCGTGGTCTGCTGGGGCGGCAGCATCTCTGCTGGGGACAGGAAGAGACTGAACAGGGTGATCCGAAGGGCCAGCTCTGTTCTAGGATGCCCTCTGGACCCAGTGGAGGTGGTGAGTGACAGGAGAACGGCGGCTAAGCTGTCATCCCTGATGGACAACATCTCCCACCCCATGCAGCAGACTGTGACAGCACTGAGCAGCTCCTTCAGTGGGAGACTGCGGCACCCACGGTGTGGGACGGAGAGATTTCGCAGGTCTTTCCTCCCCACTGCTGTCAGACTCCACAACAAAGACTTTAACTGATCAAGCACACACATCCATACATATGCAATAATACTAAGTGCAATAATCCTTTCTGTCATCGTTGTATTTTTACTCAGTTGTATATAGTATTTGTATTCTATTCTTATCTTATTGTATATTTATTTTATTTTATTCTACTGTATATAGTATTCTATTCTGTACAGTTGTGTACTGTATTTATTCTTATTGTATTCTAATTTTTTGCCTCATAACTTTTGCACTGTCCACTTCCTGCTGTGACAAAACAAATTTCCCACGTGTGGGACTAATAAAGGTTATCTTATCTTATCTTATCTTTATAACTATATTGTAGGAGAAGAAACAAAAACAAATTGGGCCAGATTTAAGAGTAGTCCGAGCTCTGAGACAGACTGATAATTTATGAATATGCTTACTGGTTCAAATGGACAACACAGCTGAACAGGAATCAACAACACATTTTGTTTGTGTGTGTTTGTTCAAACACAGTAGAGCCTCCGTACCATTTTCAGCCGTGCCTTCTGCCTTTTATAGGCAGGACTAAACTCGTTAATATTTCCATACACACACACACACACACACTATCTGCTCACTGTTTACTGTAGCCTCATGTAAAGGTACAATTTGCTCACTTGAATTTGCTTCCAGCAGGAAATCTGTTTCTGGTGGTAAATATGTGGACAGATGGACAGTCAGGTAAAAAGGGGAGAGGTGTGAGGATGACTAAGATCGGCGCTGCAGTCTCTTCCTGGGTGACCCTCAAACTGTGCAAACACGCAAACACATACACACCAACACACTCACGCACACACACATACATGCACACACAGCAGGCGCAGGAAGAAGGAACACACGCTTCAGAAAACTGGCACACAATCTCTAACCCTCTGCCTCTCTCTCCCTGCTGCCCTGTCTTCCTGCATCTTTGTCCTTGCACAGAAATAGCATAAATATTATTCTGAAGCTGGGAAAATCCCATGTGTCCATCTGACTGACACACACACACACACACACACACACACACACACACACACACACACACACACACACACACACACACACACACACACACACACACACACACACACACACACACACATCTTTTAGGTCTATTTCATCAGCATCTTTCTCATCTCTCCTGCTTAGCTTTATGCACAGAAACTTTAAAAGGATCAGATACAGTAAATAACAATAAAAGACAGCTGGTAGAGCATTAATGTAAAAATATGCTGCTAATTTGACTTATCCGTCGATGAAAATGGGCCACACTATTGCACGCATCTCATCTGCAGATTTTTTTCTTATTATTGTGTTTTAATTTTTTCTGTTCTTGGCTGATAAAATTACATAAACATCTTACTCCAGACTGGTGGAAATGACTAAAACTTTCCCGCTGTTCCCAAAGGAAAAGATTCAGGAAAATAATGGGCTGATTAACCAGCACTATGATTAACTGACAGCTGTCACAATAAAAGTCAAATACATCAGTGTTACATCAGTTATGGAGAAAATACAGTAAAAAAGAGTGTTTGTCTTCTCAGTATTGAAGAATAGCGGTGATGATGTTACATTCAAATCGTATCTTTTCTCGGTGCTCATACCTTCGGTGGCACACAAGCATGCAGGGTGTAAGACTCTGACCCACTGAGCTCCAAAACCTCCTGAGTGCAGTGCACATTGTACTCACCTTATGTGGGTCAAGACTGAAATCTCTGACTTAAAACCATTCCAGAAATAGCCGTGGGAGTAATCACCACAGAATTCATTAAGCACAGCTGGAGTGGTGAGACACGTAAAGATGAACGCTTCTGCTTTGAAATCCCCCGGGGAAAGTCTTTCTGTCCAGGACAGACTGCTGAGCGTTGCACAATCCACACAAATACACAGTGGCCTTATTGATCCATTAGACGGATTGTAACAAGTGACACTAAACATATAACACACTGTCATGGCAATTGATGGTTTAGGGAGATAAGCCCTATACACAGTAATAGGGTTAAATGTCTTCTGTTCTGCACTGATAGTGTCCTGTTATATAAATCGTTGCGGCAGCATCTATTATGAATGAAGGAAGGTTTAACGCGCTGCCATCTTCCACCTTATAAGAACACTGCTGAGATAAAAGAACGGGCTTTTACCGATAGGCGCTCGCCCCGTGTCCATCTGTACATGGGTCAAACAACTAAAAATGAATGCAAAGACAGACTGAGCTGTTACACATGAGCATAACCCAGTCATTGAGGGGGGAGGGGGGGGGGGGGGGGGGGAGTTACACACTGGCACAATACTGCGAAAGAAAAAGTCATTTTGTAACAGATGCTCAGCCAGTGTGGTAGAACGTTATCAGCATGTTTGTGGCAACACCGAGCCAGCCGTTTATTGGATCTTGTCAGATGTCTCTTCTGCCTCTCCTCTCCGTGCCATTTCTGGAAGCCACAAAGATTAAAATCACAGTGCTGCTATTGCTCCTGCCACTCTCAGTTGCCGTTTACAGACACACAGAGGTGAGATGGTGAAGCGAAGAAGTGAGAAGTGCTGGTTGTCTTCTGTCCTCCAGCCTGTGACCTGGAAAGTGACCTCAGAAGGATGTGTCCATTCCTAAAATGCATCTCAAGGAGACACAAAGCTTGCAGGAAGAGCTTCCCTTCATAGATAATCCTAACTATGGCTGCTGGAGCTGTTATGAACACTGCTTCATTTATCTTACAGAGGCTATAATACAATAGCCGTAGAGAACATAACAGACCCAGGTGGTGCACACAAGAAAATTACTTGTTATTGTCAAATGTATGTTGCCTCAGATGTTTGCGATTCCTTCTTGCCTCCTCAACTTGCATCCCAAATGGGAAGGACTAGATTGTAAGAAGATGAGGAAAAGAATAGGGGGATGGAAGTAAAAACAAGGAAGAGGAAAAGAGGGAAACATAATCATGCATATCCTCTGTCTTCGGTGTCTTCATTATTTCTCCCTCCGAGGCCTCTCCCAATGCTCTTTTGCCTTTGTTTGTTAAAACACAGTGTCATCTTATTACACTGCATTGTGTCTCAGCAAAAACACACAAGCAGCTCCCTGACAATTAACTACCCACTCTCAGCTGAGTAATGCTGCCGAGCCTCCAAAGAGACCCCTTTTTAATGTCACCAGATGACACTGTGTTATGCAAGCAAAACACTGTGACTTGATCTGCTCAGACAGTCTGATAACGGGGAAATATTGGAGTTGCGGTGGTCAATACTGCACGGAGTCTGCCAGCGTACTGAAAATGAAAATGACATCCTTCCTTTTGTTGTGCTTCAGGGTGCGGCCAGCGAGCGCTGTTGGTCTGGCATTTCCTCGCCTCATTAAGGTCTTGATTTAGACTGTCTGATGAGCTCGCAACGATCCAGCCGCACAGACTCACGGAGGCACTGTCGAAGCTACTGAGACCCCTTTTTATTAGTTAAATGGAAGCTGAAGAGGTGATTTCAATGTTGACTCATCATTTAAGGATCACTTGGAAGAAGTTTTGTGTTACTGGACTTTAAACGGGGAAGGGCCTGCCTAGGGTAAACTACGTAACAGAGATTTGGCACATCACAGGCAGTGCGAGGGCCAAACACTGTTACCATGGTAACCTTGGCACACCATATCTGGCACGAGTTTACAGTAGCGAGTGAACATGAGGGAAAAGATATGGAAAATGTATCTTGTAAATCAAAACTGTTTTACAAGATATGACACAGGGCAGGTTACCAGATGTCTCTCACACCCGCACTCATTTATTGAATAAACACAAATCTGGCAAAGCAATATTGTACGTGTGTGTGCACATAAGTGCATGTGTGTATAAAAACAAGAAAACATTAAAGAGAGAATCTCAATGATCCCCTATGGGAAAGCATTTGGCAAGAGTAGGGACAAAGAACTCCCTTACTCTACTACTTTTGCATTGTTATACACTAGCTGCCACTTCAACTTGTTCAACTGCTCAATAACATGAATATCCAATCAGCCAATCACATTGCACAAATTCCACACAAGTATAGTTGTTGACAGGCTGGTCTAAGTATTTCATAAACTCAAAAAAAAATGCAACCACATAGGAAGGCAATAACTACTCATTACAACCAAGGTATGCACAAGATCATCTCTGAATGCACAAGAAATTGAACTTTGAAGCAGATGGGCTACAACAGCAGAAGACTACACTAGGTATCACTTCTGTCAGTTAAGAGTGGGATCCATCCTGGGGTTCAAGCTGCTGCTGATGGTGTAACAGTGTAGGGGTTATTTTCTTGGCACACTCTGGGCCTTTTAGTACCAACTAAGCATCATTTAAACACTACAACCTACCCGAGTATTGTTACAGATCATATCCATCCTTTTATGATCACACCGTGCCCATCTTTTAGCAGTCATAAAGCTCAAATCATCTCAAACTGGTTTCTCAAACTGTCCTTTTGGGATGTGTTGGAACAGGAGATTCTCAGTATGTACAGCAGACGAATCTGTAGCATCTGTGTGATGCCATCATGTCAAATCTCTGGAATGTTTTCAGCACCTTGTTGAATCTGTGCCACGAAGAATTAAGGTAAATGGGGTCCAACAGATATTAGCAAGGTATACCTAGTGAGTACCTAATGGCTGATGAACATACTTTAATTTCATTTTGCGTTCAAAGTTTGCATTAATAGAATTTTCATCAAATTCAATCAATGTCTATTTGACTGTGGCTGCTTCAAATCAAAAAAACATCATCACCGCCTTGTAGGAGGAGAATCAGTCAAGTTGAAACTTAAAACACTTTCCCGTCATTATCTATTCCTTCTCACTCCCAATCCTCTCTCCTCCTCATCCTCTTCTCTCTATGTTGCAGAGTTTTAATGAGAGCTCTTTGTCTAGAACGCACACTTTGGCAATCCTCTTAACAGTGAAACAGAAGAAAGTCTCACAACCCTCTGTATTTAGGGGTGCTAACTGGCGCACAGATTAAAAAAGCCTTCTGGGCATGGCTGTTAAGGCCCTACAATTCAATTTGACAAGCTACCAATTCCCCCCAGAACAGTAACAACCAATATATTTGACAGTGTGAGACTTTAATGACCTTTGAAACCCATAAATAGCACTGCGAAATCTGCTGAAATTGAAAACACTACCTGCTCTAAGATAATATGATTCATACTATTTGACTATGTGACATTTTGCTGTAAGGCAAATTTGCTATAAAATTTGCTATAAATACCACAGATGCCTTTTTTATGAAAAGCTCTGCCATGTCATTGCTTTAATCATTTGTATATACGGTACAAGACTGAGGGGTGGGGGGTTAATCATCGAGCGCAGATGCAATCAGATAACATAAAACGCACATCGACACTGCCCAGAGGAGCCGTTACCATGATAACAAAATGGAAATGGCCCACTTTGTTGCTACAGTGGTTGAGCGAGAAGGTGGGAGAAAGGAAAGGGAGACAGACAGACAGCGGGAAAATGAAGGAGGGCGGTGGCAACAGAGAGACCCGGTATTCAATAGTGGGGGGGAGACTGGGCATTTTTGACTGTGAAGCAGAGACAGAATTACACATAATTATCCAGGCCAGCTAAGCTTCCACTCTTGGTGTAATTAATGCCATTGAGCTGAAAGAGGGTTTTTTAAAATCGCTGATATATTAAAAGAATGTTTCCGTGATTTCTCCACATTCAACTATTCTAATTAGCCCCAAGCAGATACTCTCTTTTCTTCAAGCTTGATAACTGTGAAGCGATGGCTTAAATCAAGTTTGAAGTGAAACTGAAAGGCCTGCTGTGGGATTTTGATGTCAATCAAGGAACTACTTGAGAAATTTCGTTTGCCAAATAGTTTCGTCAGACATTTGAAGTGAAACTTGGATGCTCTCCCTGATTTAGTGTTTCACTTTGTTATTCATCTGGGAGCAAAAAGGAAAAAAAAGTGTTGGCTGTAAAAAAAAAAAAAAAAAAAAAAAAAAAAAAAAAAAAAAATTCTTTTCAAATAGCTCAAGGTATAATATACAACAGAATGACTTCTTTCTCTTTTTTATTTTGCATTTCTTTTTTTTCCAACTTAACTTTTTAGAATTCATGAGAGCTCATAATGGAGACTCCTCACCATCTTGTAATTCTAAATACTTAAATAAGGACCCAAACTTTCAGTTTTATTTCATGCAAATGTGACAGAGTAAATACAACACCCACAGGGATGTTTCCAAAAAGAAAATATATATATCAGAGTGAAGCAACAAAGCTTGGGTGTTGTTTGTAGAGCAACCAAAACATGATTTAATGAATTAACATATTTAGGCCATCTTCACACGCCAAGCACAGTGGGGCAGGAGGCCCCTTCAGATCTCAACAGCTTAAGAGGAGCAGCGCTGCGTCTCAGCCTGCTGTTGTGTAAGATGTTTATTGTTTTGGGGCTCCCCATCAGGAGCCGCGCAGGTCTCTCCGTCATGTTCCAACGCCCCCACGCTTCTGCTCCTTGATTGGTTAATGAGGTCCACAGCTCCGTTCAGAGCTGAGGAACTGATTGGCTCTACACCTACACCATCACGGCGGTCTCTTTGGAGGCATATCGGCCCTCGTATTGCTAACTGACACGTACGTGTCGCCCACAGGGGTAGCAAATGTACCAACTGAGCAGCGGAGGAACCCACATCCAGTGCGCTCATCTGACAAAGTGAAAACGATATCATCCCTTGATGAGAAGTAAAACAGTCGCCGGGTCGGGACTGAGAGTGGGCAAACTGGATGCAGTTGGTATGCAAATGTATTCCAATCACAACAAAAGCCACACTGGTTGCTATTATGGAGACACCACCATGAAAGTAAAGCGCTACAGACAACATGGAGATTAGACAAAGCAACATGCACGCCTTTCTAAGGAAAGCAGTGGATATAAATGGGAGGAATGTTGCTTTTGGAGATCAATGCATAAAATCAATTCTTTATGCACAGACGGAAAGCTGCTTTCAGCTGCTCCCTTATTCACAAGGGGTCACCTCAGAAGCTAGCTCTGCATTGCATCCTGACGCAACCCCAAAGTGATTTCTGTTTTAAAGTGGAGATCTTTCCTTGTCAGGTGAATGTGTAAATCGCTACACCGGCTTTATGCACAGACAATGACTTCAAAGTTATCTAGCTGTGGGTCAGGCGTAAGTCACTTTTTAAGGCAAACTCACACATTTTTCTCTTGTATGAAGCTCGAATTTTGTCTTTTGCTATCTTTGCTTTCTAGTTAAATGCAGGTTTACCAAACATAAGGTGATATAGTTCCCCTCATAGCCAAACAGTTTACAGGAAGAGTGCCAACAACACTTGGTTCAAATTTTTAGCATCTTTCTATCATTTAGGAAAAAAAGACAAGCACAAAAAGAACAGGATGTGTGGAAAGATTTCAAAGAACACGTGACTCGTCTCTTTTGTTTACTCTAACTTTAACATTAAATACAAAGTTATATGTTTTTTTACACATCATTATTGTTGACTGTTTTTGGTCATCTTTCAAACAAAGAAGGCATGTAGGTGGATGGTTGCAGAGCCTGATTGGTTTACCAGCATGCCAATACAATCAGCTGATATTAGCCATTTGATATTAGCTGTTGGTAGTGGCATTCATAAAGACTAATGAATGAATGAAAAGTGAAAAAAAATAAAGAAGATATTGGAGAAATCTCACCCCAACTATGACACGAGTGTTGATCTTGCATTGATTGTCCACCAGGGGGCGCTCTGGTGGACAATCAATGCAAGATCATTGATCAGATTTTTTAAAATACATAACATTACTTAATAGGTACTTGATAAATATGCGTTAAATGAAGCTTATTATATTAATTATGTTAAAATATGTCATTCAAATGAATCTAAAATTTACATAAAACTCATGTAAACATGTTGCCTAAGGGATTGCTAAAGTAGTAGTACTGGTATCTGGGAGGTATCTGACTGATATTTGTCACATTTCTAACAGTATGATTGTGCTAAATGTTAATTTGCCATTTCTTGATCTAACAACAAAGACAAAGTAGCTGTGCACACTTTCCTACAACTCCGTGGATGCAAATTGTCAAAACAATTTAAAATGAAAGGATATATAATTTCCACTCACAACACCTGCTGCAATATCAGCTAGAACAGGTAGTATGTTGTTAATTAATAACAACTTCTGCACTTGAGACAGCGCTACTTGGATGTAACTTGGCCGCAGGCTACAGTCAGTCACCGCGCAGACATATTGTGCACCCCTGTTTTCGCTCTGCTCCCTTTCATCTGCTCTGAGTAGTCACACTGTTTGCTCTATCGTTGCCAAAGCTCAACAGCAAGAAGCCAAAATGTGTAAAGGGCCTCTTTGACTTAACCATCTCTTCACCCTCACACTTCCACCCATACAATTACACATCTTCCTGTGTTTATTTAGTGTTGCACTTATGCCTTCACCTTTGCCTCCTTTTTAGCGTCCTTCCACCCTTTCTACACTGTTACCGCTTCTTTCTCTTTTTCTTCTTCTTCCAACTGCCTGTCCAGACATGGTGCTCTCCTTCCAAACATGGCTCCTCAACTCTCCAGATGGCACAGTCATTTCCACGACTTCAAAGGATGAGGAGTAGGTGGGGGGGGGGGGGGGGGGAGGCAAGAAGGGATAGCAGAGCCTGCGCCACGGTGGCAAGTGATCCAACAAGCTGATGCACACTCGCTCACACAGAGGACCGCTTTCAATGAGACGATCTCGTGTTGGAAAGTTCAGGGAACAGAAGAAACTGTTTAACACCGAGACATCGGGGCTGTGTCCAAGTCACATTTTGATGCTGATGTCTTCATGTTTAATACATTTTTTTCAATCCAAGCAGACGCACAAACATTCGTCACGTCATTTCCAACGCCCGTCCGCTTGTATGTTATGCACTAATGCAGCAAAACAGCCTCTTATGTATTTCTGCATTATCTATCAACAAGTGCACTCACATTACTGAAAATGTTAAATGGACCAGATCATACTTTAAACAAGACAGCTGGTTTTCACTCTGCAGCTTTATCTGATTAATTCCCTTGATGCATAAATGCAATTTTTACCATCTGGGGTAAAGAACGTGTGTGACCTGTGACTAAAGCATAATCTCAGCTGTGTGTTTGCCGTAGGCACAAACAGTGTTTTCTATATATAAGTAGCAGCAGAGAACATTGTATAAGGGTAAATAAGGAAGAACAGTACAAAGAAACTAATAATAGACACGCTTTATATATTATATATATACTTTAACTCAAAATCTGAGAACACGCATAGGCGCAGCATACTGTCCCAAAAAAGTAATTGAGATTGCATTTGGTTTTATCTTTAGCATTACTTGTGGATACAATATTTACCGGAGTATACTCAGATACATACGCTCACTGGCCACGTTATTAGACACCTAGTGACTGTTCAACTGCTTGTTTAAGCAAATATTTAATCAGCCCGTCACATGCCAGTAACTCAGTGTAAGTCGAGAGGACCTGCTGAAGTTCAAACTGATCATCTGAATGGAAAAGCAAGGTGATTTAAGTGAACACAATTTGAGTGAAAGGTGACTGAGGTGAAATTGGCATGGCCTGAGTATTTCAGAAACTGCTGATGTGCAGGGATTTCCCCATAAAACCATCTCTAGCATTTTACAGAGAATGATGGAAAAAGAAAGAATATGAATATGAGTGAGTGGAAGTTCTCTGGGTGAAAATTCATTGTTCGTGTCAGAGGTCAGAAGAGAATGGCTAGACTGCTTCAAGCTGATAGGAAGGCAACGGTAACTCAAATAATCACTCGTTACAACCAAAGAATGCAGAAGAGCAACGCACAACACATCACACCTTGAAGCAGATTTGGGCTACAGCAACAGAAGACCACACTGAGCGTCACTCCTGTCAGCTGAGGACAGGAAACTAAGGCTACAAGTCACATGGGCACAAAATTGGACAATATGGAAGGTTAGAAAAACGCTGCCTGGTTTGATGAGTCTTAATTTCTGCTGTAACATTCAGATGGTAGGGTCAGATTTGGTGCAAGTAACATGTAAGCATGGATTCATCCTTACTTCAGATTGGTGGTGGTTTAATAGGGTGGGGGTATTTTCTCGGCATGCTCTGAGCCCCTTAGTGCCAATTGAGTATCGTTTAAACACCACATCCTAATGAGTTTTACTGCAGATCATATCCTTCCTTTTATGACCACAGTGTGCCCATTTTCTGATGGTTGCTTCCAGCAAGCAATATGTCACACAGCAACTCATCAAGTTATCTCAAACTGATTAACTGAACATGACAGTGAGTTCACTGTACACCAATGGCTTCCACAGCCACCAGATCTCAATTCAGTAGAGCACCAACAGCGTGTGATGCTGTCTTATCAATATGGACCAAAATCTCTGAGGAATGTTTCAGGCACCTTAAATCTAAGCCACATGAAAACTACGAAGCTGTCAAGGTCAAACCAACTCACTAATAGCAAGGTGTAACTAATGAAGTGGCCAGTTCATGTATATTACATTCTGCCAAAATCAGTTTTTTTCCCCCCAACACAATAAATTTATGAAAAAAATAGAATGGGAATACGTAAACACAAATGGGCACAACAGGAGAGGGAGAGAAGGTACGGGGTAGTGACGTCTAGGTTGAGTATATAATGGTGTTGGTGTGCCGAATTTAACTCAGCGCGCCCATCTGACAGGATGTATCACTGCTGATGTTTCTCCATCACAGCATTTTCCACGTACACTAACCACTGCCCTGTACAGCGCATCGTAAAGAGCGCTTTGTAAATAACAAGGTGTTTTAGGTGAGTCACATCCTGAGTGTTCCTATGGTGGCCTTAAATAAAGTAGGTTACAGTGAACGTGCGTGTTCAGGAAAACACAAGTAGATACGAGGTTGCTCAGCAAAAAAGGTATCACTTATAATCTTTTTATGAGTGATTCATTCTGCATTAATGAAATGAAAAAAAAAAATGCATTGCGCAATAACCTCAAACAACATTACCTTTGTTATGCTTAGCAATAAACAGTCACCACACTGGGAGCTGCAGGGGTTTAGTCCCACACCTACACAGATCACTTCAGTAATAAAAACATTTATTTTGCCATAACCATACTTTGACAGGATTTGCCACTGTGTGGTAAGGATGGGTAATCACAGGAGAATTATTAAGAAAAAAAATGTTATCTGGAAGCTCTAGGCAGCCGTTAATCTGCCTGCGCCTACGAAATCATAAACTATCAGCCACGCTGGGAAAAGGATAAAGATGAAGGATTCCAGGAGTTCTGCTACATCACCTTTCCATTAACTCTCAGAGGCTGAGTGCTATGTCAGTAACACATGTCACCTTTAGCCAGCATAGATACGAGCATCACAATGACTGCCAGTGTTGTAGGAGCACAAGTATGTGACTTTACATGCCTGCCTCAGAGAAACAGCTCCACAGAGATTCCCTTCTGGAGCTCTGTGCATGAGTCTGCACTACCAAAGGGAGAAAAAAAGAACTCGTGCCTCGATTTAAAGCTTAAAGGAATCAATATTTGAACAAAAATGTATCTCAACTGTCCATTTTACTGTTCCACGTAATAACCATCATATTTTTAGTTTTCAAAAAGCAAAGCTTGTCTCGCTTGGACACTTTCAAAAACACAGTCTTTCTGCATCCGAGAACGTGTTTCTGTCAGCCTCCTCCAAGATGCATTCACTCCTCACTGACAATTAGCACTGCAAGCAGACAGCTCAGCCCGTGCACGCCATGTATATATATGAATGTTCATGCACATAACATTCCCATCTACTATAGCCTCTTAAAATGGAATGGGACGTCTGAGTTAGTGATTAGAAAATGTAAAGGTCAGGCGTGGCTGTGCAGATGTAGGACAAGGAGCACGCAGATCTTCTTGCATGACTCTGCAAAATGACTCAGTAAGTTTGGTGCAAAAATATCAACACATGCATGAGATGAAAACTATGTTAAAGTTGGTACACTTAACCATTCATCGCAGCTCATTTTATTATCACGCCAGTTTAACTGAATAGACATGAAATGTTCTATCATTGATCACTGCAGACGTTTTTTCCCCCCCACTCTTTCATCCTTATGTTATTTACATCCAAGAGTACTGGAAGTGATTCTGTGGTGCAGTGATTAAGATCCATGGTTTGAGGCAGGGCAGAGACACAAAACCCAGCCTCAGGGGTCACAAGCTAGTGTGCTCCCAGTGCCGGGCCCAAGTCTGGATAAATGGGAGGGTTTTTGCCAGGAAGGGCATCTGGTGTAAAATCTACACCAAAATAACATCTGCTACAGTAAATCCCTTGGGAAATAAGGTCCTTAAACACCGAGGTACTGATTGAGCCATGACAACACTTTAGTACTATAGTTGGATGACTGCACTAAGCAGAGATTGCCACTCTGCTTAGTGCACAGCAGCCTGGGCACTTCTTACATCAGAGTGTGCTGATGTCTCCACTGGTCGACTCCTGGTATTATTTTCTTTATTGTTAAGCAACCCAATTGGTGACTTAAGTTTTCTTTGACCCCTGTAATAACTATTAAACTTTGCTCCTACTGTAATATCTTTGTCTCCCTCCTTCATCGCCCTGTTGCCATAGTGTTGGATATCTAAGAGAGAAATCTAAAACTGGCAAAGACGGCGGGCCACGGGGGTGTTGATTTCAGGGAATATATTGCAACCTGACTCAAGAGACACAAAGTTCTCGGTCAGTGAAAAAGAAAAAAAAGAAAGAAAGACGTTCAGTGTTTTCCAAATAATCAGAATAGTTCTGTCTACACTGGAAACATGTTTACAAGGGTGACGTTTGACACCCACAGAGAGGGTGGTGCTGTTCAGCTGCCACACCTGTTAACAACCTGACCACTAATTGCCACGTGAGCAGCAGCTGAAAGTGGTCTTTGTTAATGAAGAACTGGAGTGCCGGTATAGAAAAGTAGCACAGAGGGATGTATTGTACAGGACAGAGGTTGCACTCAGGTCCTAGATCTAATCTGCTTGCCTTTAAGCCATACTGTCTGAGGAGTACAGGTTACTGCTTCTCAGCTAACAGTCATGGCTCTTGGACTCATTTTCTGGTATGTTTTGTTGATGTTAGCACAATTTATTCCAGTTACCTCTAAATGAGACTTTAATCTGATGGCATCGTCTGGCTATCTTACAGGGTTTCCTGTATTTCTTTACCATTTGATAGTAATGGTGGTTCACCAACTATAAAAGGTAGTTGCTTTTCTCAATTTTGACATTAAGCCTAAACTCTGCAATTTCTATATAAACTTTCTCTCACTTTACAGGCTATGGGCATAGATATGGATATATGTATCCAAATAAAGCAGAGCCACGTGACCTAGTGGATGATGGAGATGATGACATTTTGACCTCGGATCAGGGTAACCAGCAGGCTGCAGACAACCAGCAAGCTGGATTTGTGTACAAAAGCTATAACAAACGTTCGACTAAACAGCAGCAGACTCAACAAAAACAAGCGAACCCACAAATCGCACCAAAGATAGAGGGACTTGTTAATGGTGAGACAAGACAATGGGGGCTAGTAAACCTTAATGAGCCACTCCTATTCCCTTGAAAGTCCAGCTCTGAGGTAGCTAACCCAGCAAAGCCCAAATTAGCTGCTGTAATGCCTCGCTCTGCGTCATTTGTTTATGCAAGCACTATGCCCCTCTCGACAAGCACTGGTCAAACTGCATACTATGAGCCTGCTTCATCCTCAACCTTTCAGGCTGTGGCACCTCGCAGCTATGAGTCCTGGCAGCCTGAACCAGTGAGCAATGGTAATGGGGTGGCTGATTCAGGTTTTGATTACCCAGGCCAGGACGTCGGCACAGTCTCCAGTGGATATAGCTATCGTTCAAGAAAGAAACCCAGTCTTGTGTTTGAGGAAGTATTTCGGTATCCCTCTGAAAACTCCCAGCCTCAAAGTACTGGTCCTGGCACTAATGATTATGGCCGATTACATGAGCAGGGGGTCTGCAACTGGGCAAACCTTCACATCAGTGAAGCCATCCTCTCCGAGTAACGTACGAGCCCAGCCTTTCTCTCAGTCTTGGAGGGGGGTTCTTGCTTTTTCGAAGTTCTTTGGAGGCAGGAAGCTTAAATTTAATAAGATGCTCCCCCGGCCACAAAATGCAGTGTTCAGCCCCCTGTGGGTCCAGGTTCCCTCAAGGGTCAAGGTTTACCAGAGTGTCATGGCTCCGTCAAGAGGTTATCAACCGATCTTTCATAACCCACATCCTTCAAGATATATTGTCCGGTCCAGAAGCAGCTACCAGAGAGGAAGGTATGTCCAAAGCAAAACCAGATACACTCCGGATTATCCTCCCAATGGCATGGAAGGTGTCGAACGGCCTGCACAGAGCTAATCAGCCGAACTGTTTGGCATGGGAGTACACTCAAAGATATGCTCATGCTTATTTCAAACAAAACTTGGAAAATGCTGACCATTGAAATGGTTGTCCAGGATATTAAAACTAAATGTTTAATGTTTGAAATACTCTAACAGTTCAAAGTTTCTGATCTGCAAATACTAACTTCTGCTTTCTTGCTTGCAGATGTGCTCTTTGACAAAAATAAACCTTTTTATGTTTAAAGTGTTTACTTTCCAGGCTGTTTTTATATTAAAAAATATATATATATATTTCTCTTCATACTACTATACCTCAAACGATCACTATTGCGCAACTGCTAATGCTGAAAGTGGCTGTATTGCGCTTAACTTGTCTCTTCAGGCAAATTGTGACTGTCAGTTAAGGGGTGTGTGCCTATATACTGAGTCTATGGCTCCACCAAAAAATGCATCAGTGCAGACATGCAGGTGGTTTACCTTGGCATTGAAATCCTTGTTTCCCAAAGCCCCTGCAACAAAAAGACGGGGAAAGCTAAGCAAGTTGGATTCACTTTATTCCATATTGATTAAAACTAGTTAATGACATGCATTCAATTCGATGAAAGCTTGACTACAAAATGCCACAGGTACATTTAAACTTGAACACTGCAAATGGCAGTGACCGAGGATATTACGCTGTGTGTGTGCATGAGTGACACTTACCAAATGAAGTCTGTACAGTGACTGCAGAACGTCGGCTGCTTGAAAAATCTCGCAGTAAACTTGTGATTTTTCACTTCATGCACGTTTTTCTGCCGCAAAGCACCTTTGCGGGCGAATCTGTTCCCAACCCCAGCTGAATCATTATAATGTAAAAGATGGTCAGCCATAATTGGGGAAGGGGGAGGAGGAAAAACCCCAAATTAAAAACAAAAACTACACAATCAAGTTTGTGTTGTCCCGACCGATTTCTTTTGAGTGATTATCCCTGTCTCTTCACAGCTCTGGACAAGTGCTGGAGCTTTGCCTGCTGTAGACGGACCGCACGCCTTCCCTCTGCCTGGACCACAGCTGAGCGCTTCTTTTTCATTCGGAGTGACGTCGGAGAAGCCCGCCTTCACGTACCGTGGGAATATTTCACTCCAAGTTCAGCGCACGATTAATCAGAGGCGATTCTTGCATAATATATGCAAAGAAATTAAAGAAGCAAAAGGTGTATTTTTTATGTGTTGGAAGACAATTTTATTTTCTAGCAAAGTAAAAACATATGCTCACTAATGGTACATCAGAATGGGTCAACTATATTTAATTATCCCTAAAAGAATGCGCAAAGTGCACTCTCTATGGATTCGATTTTCTGTAAGCACCCAACTATTTCCTTATTTGCTGTACTTGTTAAAAACGACTCTATACCATCAGCTGGGATTCTGAAAAGTTTCACCAGTGCTAAATAAAAACAAAAGAAAAGAAAAAAAGCTAGGAAATGGCTTTACTATTCTGCTCCTTTTTACACTGGAGTAAGAAAAACATACGAGGATCACTTGAAGGAAACGTCCATCACTTACTGAATGCAAATAAAACTGCGGGCGTTTAGCGCCATCGTGTGGACTTGAGCTAGATCTGATACATCCGTGGCTACAGTGCAGAAAGATTTGACTGCATTTGATACCACTCGGCCTTATATATATATATATATATATATATATATATATATATATATATATTATTTAAGAATAGACTTTATAGACGTATCTTAAAACAAGCTGGAAAATAAAGGTGTGAGCAAACCAGAGACCACGAGCTGCATATAAATGATTGAATAAACTTATTAAGCTGTAAAATGCCAGGGACAAATATGTACACATACTTATGTACGTTTACGGACGCAAAGGAGACGTGTTTCTATGGCAACATGGAGACGCTGCATGTCTGCGGAAAACGGATGTTGCGTAGCTGGAGGACGCTAAAGTTTTGAACCGTTTTGAGCGGCGGAATCAGTGCTCAGGGGACGCCGCTTTTTGGTTAAGTTTTTACATGTTCACTAACAGTGTGCCCTGTTTTAGCGCGTTCTCGTTCTGCTCGTGAAAGCCAAACGAAACCGTAAGAGAGGAAAGGACGAGCGTTACGTTTGCTCGCTTTAGCTCGGCTAACGGTATTTGCAACATGTTTGCTAATGCACTGCTCGAGTCCCAGTCAAGTAGCTAATAATTAGAGTTTCGGTTTTTTAAATATGCTGGTTATTTTAGTTAATGTTAGCATGCTGCCATGTGTCGTAAGGTTTCCGCTTTGGATCACTGTTTAACTAATGTTAATATATGTAGTGTTTGTCAACAAAGCAGCACAGCGTACTCGTTGTTAGTGTCTTTTTTCACTTGCATACTTCTTATAGATCACCATGAGCAAATATGAGCTGTCATCGGAGAGACTGGACACTGAGTTTGACCATTTTCTGCTGGACATGAAGCCATATGTCCTCAAACACCCAAGCAAGACAGGTGAGCCGTTATTGCCTACGCATTACGCTTCAAACCGGGTTTAAATGGTAAATGGATTGGTACTTGAATAGTCATTCTTTTGAATTTAATTCTGCTCAAAGTGCTTACAACTACAAGTCTCAGTCACCCAATAACACACACGGTCATACAGGGCTTTTATCTATGTCTAAATGCTTTAAAGCATCCATACGAGTGTGAATGTGTGTGAATGCTTTAAGCATTTAGACATAGGTAAAAGCTAGGGTTGAGTTTTTCTTCCAAGGAGTCTTCGACCTGTGGAATGACAGAGTTACCATCAGCTCGCCAGACAATCTGCTTATAATATCTGAGCCACAGTCACCCCAAGTACAAACAGCCCTAGACTAACAACCCGTAACCCGCTTTTGTTGTTGTGAATTTGCACCGAATGACAGCTGTGAATGGCTATAGCCTCCACACTACCCTGTATCTGATATGTTAGTCATGTCATTCAGTTTTCAATTCCATTTTATTTATGCATCACTAATTAATATCAGCAGTCACCTCAAGGTGCTTACATGGTAATATAAAAGACTTACAATATAAAAAAGAAACCCCAACAATCAGCCGTCCCCTGTGAGCAAGCACTTGGTAGTGGGAAGGAAAACCTCCCTTTTAAAAGAACGATGCCTCCAGCTGCAACTAGTTGGGGGTTGAAGGGAAAGACGAGAGACAGGACAAAAGGCAAGCAATGAGAGAGAGCCAAAGTTGAATAATTACTAATGATTAAATATAATAGTGATGTATAAACGCTATTGCAAAAAAAAAAGTTATTACATCATGGTTAGTGATCCTTCCTCTCCTTGTCTTCTCAGAGCGTCAGCGCTGTGCCCAATGGATAAAGAAGCTGTGCGACCCAGCCACATGTGGTTCAGGTCTGATTGGTCGCAAGAACCGCAACATGTATGCCCGTTTGCTCCTTCAGATGCTCAAAAGAGGGGTCCTGGATGGGCCTTTCACCAGCAAACCAGAGCCAGGAAGCCTTAAAACACTTCCTACATACATGGTAAGAGTTATTGCTTCAACAAGTCGTATATTTTCCTGTGCTGACAACTGGTTTTAACCACTTCAGAAAGTTTGAAAACTGTCACCCATTCATTTCAACGAGTGAGTGTGTCCAAACCTTTGACTGGTACTTTATATGCACTATTGCAGTGGATTGTTTAAACAGAGAGTTTATGACTAGCCAACCGAACCTTCATCTTCTGAACCTTGTACTTAATTTTAATTTCTAGTCCATCTACTTTGATGAGCCACTGAGCAGCCTGAGTGTGGAGCACGGTGTTAGAAGCCTGCCCGACTGGGTGACGGGGGAGCTGAGTGGCTGTTCTGATGACAGTTTAACAATGGATCTGTTTAAGGACAAACCCAGTTCTACACCTGTTAAAGATCATCACAGGTATTGTCAATGAAGATGACCTACAAGGTCTAATTGTGTTGGAGTATATGTATAACAGGGGTAGGCAACCTTTTTGGTGACGAGTGCCATCTAAAATTTCCTCAGAAGTCAATGTGCCATATTAGCAATTAGCAATAAATTTAATAACGCTCTATATTAACAGTTACTGCGCTGAGCGGAGAGCTCCTGAAGCATTTGAAGTGTCGGAATGTGGAAATTTCAACATCGCTTGAAAAAAACTGCCAGCTATCAACGTCCCTCTCACCACTAGGCTAAGTGATTTTTAGCCAATTACAAGTTGAATCTGGTAGTTGGGGTTGTTAGCTAAGATACCATCATTAAGACGCGGCACAACTAATGTGTCTATGCGAGCTAATTTGCGATGTGCACCGCTGGCCCGGCCATTTATTTTTTAATGCACCCTCTCAGATTAATTCACTGCATGTCGTGCCCAGGGCTGGACTGGGACAAAAACATCAGCCCGGGCATTTTGACTAAAGACCGGCCCACCAGGTATTATAGGAAAAGCCATAAAGCCTTTGAATAAAAACAAATGCTGTTGTGACAGTGATTTACACTGTCTTGTTGACATATGTATAATTTCTATACGTTGTACATCAGATAACAAACTTTGGTTGTAAGTTCAGATAATTATTTAATAAAAGCTAGACATTTTAAATGAGAATAAGAAAGAAAAGTATTTCTTTGTGCCCCCCTTTCCCTGTTAATGCGCTACGTGGCCCCCCTGGCAAAACTTTGCTAGACCCGCCCCTGCACAGTTACCAGCTGTCAGCTACATAAAAAAGGATCCTGGTGTTATTTGTCTCTCAGAAACGGTTCATAACTTCCCTTCAACTCATTCATGCCACCTAAAAGGTAAACCTGTTTCTCCATCACCTGTTCAGCCCTGATGATTCAGTAAGGACATCTCCTGGTTTCATCTTCATGTTTCCCTCTGACCACATATCCAAACCGATATCATGACCAGCAGCTTTTACAGCTGTGTTTGCAGCAAACATCAGCCGATACTAGAAATTAGTATTAAATACATTCTAACAACAGCTGATCAAGCTTAAACGTGCTGTTGTTGTTTAGTGCGGCATCTGCTGGTTTCCTCTTTCTGGCGCAAAGTGGGCGATAAACAAAGGAGAAACGGGACTTGCGTCAGAAATACCGATCAGCTGATCATTGATCAGTTTCAAGATTGAATGAGAGAAGAAGAGGCAGCTGACACCATAAAAAAGCAGAATAAATCCAGCTTTGTGTCTTTTCCATTCTAGCTGAAGTACGGGACAAACTGTGTTCCTTTTCAGCTCAATACAAAACGCGTGATATTTTCTCTGAATACGGGACGATTCCATTTTTACAGCACGGTTGGCAACTCTACTAACTAACCTTATGAATAAAATAAAGTTCACTATCAGTAAAATCATAGCATTCACCCAGCTGTATAGAAACTCCGTGATGCTAGCTAGTACGCCTTACGAGTTATTGTAACTGATTGTAAAAACTCAGCACAACGAAAATAAACTCCACCTAAACTTGGTTTATATCTGACCCAGATAGACTGCAGGTCATAACTTCTTACCTGAAGTTCAGTTCACCTGACACTCGGACCGGTGGCCGCCTCGGGTCTCTCCTCCTCCTCCTGCCTCACCTTTCCCTCATCCACCTGGCCTCTTGTGGCAGCTCCGCCATAGCCACCACCAAACAACTGAGTTATTTTTACACATCTGCCAGCATCTGGCCAATCCACCATCTTTTATTGTTTATACCGTTACAAAAAAAAAAAAAAAATCATCGGTGGCCAGTCCAACTATGGTCGTGCCATCAGTTAACCCTTCGCGTGCCAACTGTGGCACGCGTGCCCAGGGTTGCTGACCCCTGATGTATAATGTATAATTGGAGTATATGTATATTTTAAGGATTCCTTAAAACATTTTTTAAAGTTATTTTTTATGCATTTTCATGGTTTACTTTCTTTCAGTCGGGACACCTACACTTTTTTTGTTTGTTTTTTTGTTTTAAGCTGATATTTCCATCTGTTAATTTATTTTTGGTGGCATGGCTGTGGGGCTTTCTGGGCCCAGGAAGGCATCTGTCTCCCTGCATGGAAATCTTGTAGTGAGGAGAGCCGCAGCAAGACTGACAACACAGAACAGAACAGGCATCAATGGGAACAGATACAACACTGCCTGAGAATGAAAGGTGGAGCAGGGATGGTAGCAGGTTGCAAAATGGCTTGCACAGCAATTGTGGGTGTTGCCTGGCTTAAGTACCTTAACATTTTCCCCTTAAACGCCTGCTAGGGGTAACTGTTGTTTCTCTTTTCTGAACTGAGCGGTTTCTGTCATATTTCAGGCTTGCTTCCAAAATAAAAGGCCTGTGTGTGCATCAGGAGTTAGTGATTATGATCTCTGCCTATATTATCATGCATGGGCATCCCATTATAGTTCTTATTGGGTATTGGGTTTTTTTTTTTAAAGACTGATGTTGATCAGTTTTACATGGTCTATTTCTTAAGTGGGTTCTTGGTTCTAGTCTAGTCTTGGCTTCGGTTGTGGTAAATTGTGACCTCCCCTACATCAGCTAGGCTTATTTATTCCTTTTTTTTGTTCAGTGTATAATTTGCAGTACGACACAATGAAGAGCTGTCAGTCTGCTTTGTAGGTTTCTCTAAATACAATACAGATTTTTAAAACCCCTCAGTTTTGATCTGCTTCCTGTCTGGAGTGATACATGATCAGGCTAGTATGAATGGAAATTAATTCAGTGATCTGACTGACCAGCATATAGAAAGTGCATACAAACAGATAGGGCTAGCGTTTGAAGCTGAACGTATTTTCTGATGTATTTCACAGGTTTATCAGTGAATAATTTGCAGCTTCACTGCAGTGTCTCCTAACACAGATAACAGCGTCTAAGTGGTTAAGGATTTTTTTTTCTCTATAGCAGGAAGCTGCTATGTAAATTACCAAGTGTATATTGAGACAATATAAATATTGTCTCACTGAAAGAAAGTTGCTGTGAGACAGATCTTAAGTGTTTTTGACAGTGCTTTTGATGCATTAAAGAACTGTTTGCATTAAGCTGGCAAGCTGCTTCCTCATTTGATAAATGAGCAGAATCTGATTCAGTGGGAAACAAACAAAAAGACAAACTCATTTGCATATAAAATATAATATCTTTTATCTCTTGAAAAGTTCAGTTGCTTATTAAAAAGGCAGCGAGACATCCTGGCAATCATGTCCTTTGTTTTCTATGAAATGAGAGTTCAAACAATAATTGGTATGTATAGTAGGATGATGGCATGTTACTGCATGATTGGTAAGCTCTTCCTCCTGTTTCTCCTTTTGAATTTAATTCTCTATAAAAAAGAAAGTGGGAAAACAAAAACCCAAACATTTTTTTTGTCAGATATATAAGGTGCTAATGTTTAAGGTATTTATTGAAGCATTCTGTTTTAAAGTTCTTCTACCAGACTTAAAATACTGAACTTTGCTGTGAAACTGGATACACGCAGCTTTTGTGAATGATTGCCCATCGTATTTGCTCAGCAGCGCTGTCTGAAAAAGCCAAAGACATTGCCAAGTTGTTGCATCAGTCCGCGTGAGCTGTCCGTTCTGACTTTTCAAAGAGAAATACTTCAAAACAGCATGAGAGGATGAACCTCTCGTATTCTCTATCCATCTTTCTGTTCCTCCCCTCTTTACACTTTACCAATTGTTGAACTTGAGGTGTAACCCCCACAGAGCAGATAAAGAGAAGAATAAAGCTTGGTAGCTCATTAGTATGTTCTCCGTTTTCTTTAATTGTTTGGCTTTCATTTCTTTTTGAACATCAGTCAAATGCCTAAAAAAAATATTGACTTTTAAAATTGGCCTGTGTTTTAAAGACGCTTGTGCTGCTCAGGTATACATCTATGTGTATAACACGCCTCGCTAAAACATTAAGCATCCTAGCATGCTTTTAGATATTTCATCTGACTCAAGGCAGTTCAGAAGCTCAACAAAGTGACGTTAGTAATGGCTCATTGATTTTTCACTGCAGTTAACAAGGAAAGGCAAATCACCGCCCAGTGGCTTCATAAACTCATTAGCATAATAAAAAGAGAGCACTGTAAGTGCATTAAAGAGAGCTTAATATACACCAGGGCACTGTGTAAGAAGAAGCACAGGCCCGCCGCTGCCATATTTAATTCAAAGTTTTTCTGTCGGCTGTGGAGTCATTATGATTAGGCAGCGTGGTAGTTAGCTCTGTCACCTCACAGCGAGACGGGTGTGAACGTTTTGAACAAAGAGGCCTGGTGGGGCCTTGCTGTGTGGCACAAGCATGTTCTCCTTTTGTCTTTGTGGGTTTCTTCCCACAGTTACAAAAGATCTTGATTTGGTTAACTACCAACTCTCTGCATCAGCCCTGGTGTCTTTTCCAAACTGTCTCTGCTCCTGGGCTTTATTTTATATGACTTGCTCATATTGTTTAAATGAGTCTTATCCATGTATGGCCATAGGCCTGTATCTGTTTGCTTAGTAGGTGCTCGAACTTGAATTACAGATGATGTAAAAGAAAACGTGTGGCTACCTTCAGTTAGTTACAGCTTTAGAGGGTGTGGATAGAGGGGATTTTTGTGGCAAGCAGACTGCTGAGTACCATGGTGTCTGATTAGGATAAGACCATGAAAGACCTTCAGATCACAGACTAATGTCCTGATGGAGAAAATTAGCCAGACCAAGAGTCCTTTTATGTGTCTCTCTCATTTAGATAAGATTAAATAGAAGGAACTCATCTGAGTCCCTCCCTGTGATGTGGCAGCATTTGATCTGTTTCACGCACCATTAGTCAGGTGATAGGCAGGGCTACGTTTAGCTTCTGAAGCTGGCCGGTTCGGGTTTCAATGTCTAAATGTAAAATTGTGCTGGTTTTTTTCGGAGGTTTTGAGATCACACACAAGTGGATGTGGCATGTTGTGTATATGTGTGTGTTTAGCTGATAATATTTTGTAGCATTAGTCAGAAATATTGAATTCCAAGCATGCTTTCCTCTTAAGCTGTGGTATTTCTAATTCCTTATTTAGCCACCAGATAGAGCTACCGCTTCGTATATAGCAGCAGTCCAGGTACAGCAATGCTGTGGGACATAAAAGCAGCCAATCTGCATTGGTCAGCAGATCATATAAAACATAATCTGTGTTTCATATAATGTCTTATGTTTAAAGATGTTTCATTGCTAAATTGAAAGGATGGATAATAAATCCTCTGCATTTTCTGAAGTCAGTTGTTGATGTTGATTGAAAAGCCTCACATCTCGTGCTCACAGGCCCCCACTCTCCTTTTGTCGTCCCCCCCCTCTCCCCCCTCCAGGTGGTGTAGGGTTATGGTGGAGAATAGGTGGGGGCAGAGGGATGTTAGTGTCCCAAGGTCAGACTGCTTTAGTGAGGGTGCCCGAAGCCTGAGACCCGGACCCACTGGCTCTGCACCTGGAGGTCAGACTGGTGTATGGATGTCAGGTTTCTTTAATCAGCCAAGCTGCAGCTTCTGAAGGTCTACATGGTTTTCTCATTTTCTTGTGTGTGCGCGCGTGTGTGTGTGTAGCTCTGGCCTGACTTGCCACTGCTTTGATCTCTGGGCCTCAGACTCCAGACACATCTGATTCAATTATCCTCATCCACCTGTTGACTTAGAGGCCCAAAATTGCAAAGCTTGGCCCCCTTATCCATGTTCTGTGTGTGTGTGTGTGTGTGTGTGTGTGTGTGTGTGTGTGTGTGTGTGTGTGTGTGTGTGTGTGTGTGTGTGTGTGTGTGTGTGTGGACACATGCTTAGAGATGGAAACTCTTTCTTTTGAAGTGTCTTCACATAATTATTCACAGACTAATGAAACAATATTGGAATTTATTGTGAGTGATGTAAAGCATTCATTTCAGTTCATTCTTGACATCCACTGACTAGTTTCTCAGAAGTGATATTAGACTGCGCCATGTTTTTGTGAAATCAACTCTGCATCTACAGAAGCTGTAACATATGAAATAGACTCGAGCGCTACCGGACTTCTTCCAGCTATTAAACACTCCAAAATGAACTATTTTGTAAATGCTACATATAAAGAAATGGGACAATCATTTCTACATCTAATCAGTATGTTGTAACATCACCAGTGTCAATTACAAGTGTGTTATTAGATCAGAATCCTATTTACGCCACTCTCTTTGGTACAACAACTTAATAACATGATAAATACAGTGCAGTGAAGAAGTATTGAGCAGACAAGGAGGAAGATTTCCTCGTCATTTATTAAAGTGGTCTTGGTCTATAGTTCTCCAGGTCTTTTGAAGATTTTTTCAAAGGATTTTTTTAGGACATTGATTGTCCAGTCAAATGTATCTGACCATTTGCAAAGGAATGTTCTTGTTTGTTATGCCACTTAACACTAACCTATAAATCATTCAAGCATAAAAAGGCAACAAACTAATGGTATGCATGAGTGTTGTCTAAACATGAATGGACTAATTTTAAATTGTATTTTTAGCCTCTTTGTTGCTAATAGCCTTTTGTTCCAGTATCTTTAGTTGAATCTAGAGCTGGGCGATATGAGATTTTTTCATATCACGATATGTTTTTTTCATTTCAGGCGATAACGATATCTATCACGATATAAGCCAAATAACTATATTTGTAAGATTTAAATGTGCCGTTGCTCACAAGTAAAATGTGAAATAATCAGCAGCTTGTTTTTATTTAAATATTTATTTCCCATAATAAGTTCAACAGGGTAGATGTACTTAAGGAACATGAGACTTTTTCAGATAAATAAAGGCAAATATTGCAAACTACACAAAAGGCAGCCGCTAAAGCGTTTAAGTTTCAAAATAGAACAAACGAAACAGACTAAATTGTCAATTCCACTTAGAAACAAAATATTAATTCTAAAAATAAATCTTAGTTTGTTTTACAGAAGAACAGACAAAACTGACTAACTTTTGTCAATATCAAATAAACTGAGAACTAAAAGGAAATTCTCAATCTCTCCTTGTTGTATAGCTTAGCTTTTCAAACAGTTTTAACAGTTACTTTAGTCTGACAAAAGCCGAATGACGAATTAGCGCTTCCAGTCAGAGACTGAGGCTACGTCCACACGTACACGGGTATTTTTGAAAACGGAGATTTTCCTTTTTCGTTTTAAAAAATAATCCCGTCCACACATAAAGGCAGAAATGAAGGAAAACGCTGCTATGAACATGCCAAAGCAGCAGGTGGCGCTAGATTCCTAACCGTGCAGAAATATTGGCCAATCAGAAGTCTAGAAGCCTCGGTGGGAAAAAGTAAACAAAGCTGGGGCATAGAAGCAGAACCGAGTCGTATGTGTGGAGGGACAGTAACTGTGTGTGTATGTAAGCATTTAAACACTGCAGAGAGTAGAATTAACAGTAACAGTATTGTAGAAATTCATTTCACCGAAACAATAACGTGGCGCACAGTGTGACGCATGCACCAGTTTATTGTATTTCCAGACTTGCTTTCGGCACAATTTACAGTGCACGCTACTCTGTTTTTTGTCAGACTTGAAATAGCCGAAATACCTTCACACTACGGAACTTCTATGGCTCTTCCGTTCGACAATCTCTCCGGCGTTGGAACCATCATCTGTTTTCTCTTCGGTCACGCTCGGTTGATTTTTCTAGTCGGCACACTCATTTCCTCCATTACGCGCTGGCTCCATTACCCGCTGGCTGCTTCCCAAACAAACACACGTGCGGCTTGGCACTTGTGCTGTAACAAGTCACGCCACGTGACGCTGCGGCTGTGATTGGTTCGGCTCTGCGCTACTTAATTTGGATTGGCTGACCTTTTTTTTTTTTTTTTTTTTTTTTAAGAGGACAAGAGCGGCAAGGTCTATCGCGATAGCTTAATTTCTCTATCGAGTAAAAGTTATATCGCGATACATATCGTTATCGTTCTATCGCCCAGCTCTAGTTGAATCTACAAAAATGCCATTGATAGACGAGTTCAGTAGGCATGAAATAGTATTTTTACACCAACAAGGTAATTCCCAAAGAAATATTAGCCAAAAATGTCGCATAAATCAGCGAACTATACCTAGATACTACACAAAGAGTTGATTGACAAGTCCATTATAATAAATGATAGGCAAAGCCACCAAAGATAAATTATAGGATAAGTTCTAATTGTCTAAACTTGTTGCAAAAGTTATGTAAGCAATTCTGTTAGTGATACAGTTGCACTAATTATCAGTTCAATGAGTTTAGGTTCATTTAATGATCTGTTATTGAGACCAAGGTCTCTTTTATGGGATGCATCATAATAAGATGATCACACATTTACCCAGATGACCTTAATTACTCACATTATGACAGGATATGGTAACGTTTTCACAACTTGGCTCGTGACTATAAGGACTCACCGAATGACTGTCAAGACATGCTCCAAGGTGGCAACCCCACTAGGGGTTAGACACCCAAGTTTATCTTTCAGAACTTAAGAAGCCTTTTGGGTTTTGTGAACCTAAAAAGCAGTCCATTTCCCTTCATGTGTCTTAGAGAGATTAGAGATAAAAACTTTATTAATCCCTCAGGTGGGTTCCTCTGGGAAATTCGGTTTCCAAATAGCACAGCACCGACAGAAGTTACAGACTGTGAGCAGAATACAATATATACACATATATAAATACAGAGACATATATAAATAAAGAGTATACAAAATGGATAAATAACATAAATAGGAATAAAAATACAAGGGAATTGCACATTTCAATTATTGAAGTCTATTGCACCGTTGAATATTAGCAAAAAGTATTGCACAGTGAAAAGGCACTACAGCTTAGTTGTCCCCCCCTCCTTTGTCCCCCTGTTTCCCTTCCCTCTCCCCTCCAGAGAGGAGTTAAACAGTTTGATGGCGTGTGGGACAAAGGAGTTTGTTGGTTCTTGTCTTTGGGAGAAGCAAACTGTCACTGAACAGACTCCTCTGGTTGTTTATGGCCATGTGCAGAGGATGCCCAGCATTGTCCATAATGTCCAGCAATTTTTTTTAGTGTCCTTTTCTCTGCCACTGTCACCAGAGTGTCCAGCTTCATGCCGACCACAGAGCTAGCCTTCCTGATCAGTTTTTCCAGCCTGGATGAGTCCTTCTTTGCTGTGCTGCTCCCCCAGCACACCACAGCATAGAAAAGTACTCCAGCAACCACCGACTGATAAAACATCCTCAGGAGCTTCCTGCAGATGTTAAAAGACCTCAGCCTCCTGAGGAAGTACAGTCGGCTTTGGGCTTTTTTATACAGGTGCTCTGTGTTGCATGACCAGTCCAGTTTGTTGTCCACCCACAGCCCGAGGTACTTGTTGACTAGGGCTGTTCGATATAACGATATATATCGGATGACGTAAAAACGTCTATCGTTTCATTTTATGCTATCATTTATTTCGCAAAATAAACTGTTTACGGCAATATTTTTTCATCCTTTTGATGGTCACTGTAGTGGCTATATTAATTTCTTCTTTCTCTCTTTCTCTTATATTTAATATAACCACACTACTGACGGACAAGCGCCTGTTTTTATGCGTTGTCGTTAGCAACAACAATGGTAACACCATCGCGTGTCCGCTTGTTTATGTTCCCCATAAACCTTTCACAATAAAGCTCAAGATCCTGTTGAGACTTTTCAAAATAAACTGAATCACGTGAAAGAGCAGATTATTTACGGATGAGAAGCAAAAAAGAGCCGCCAGGTGCTAAAAAAATAGACCTTAGACTCAAACGTTAGAACAGGCTTTTCCCCGCAGCACGCTGTGTAATAAATACTCACAAAGAAAACGGCGGCCATTACAACTTATGTCTAAAAATCTATAGTTTCATGCATCGGTTAAAACACTGGACTCCAGGTACACGACGCCCAGCTGGAAACACTTCCTGCAAGTCGAGCTGCCCGAGATTCACATAATTTACAGAAAATGTTACATTTTTGTGATTTATATCGTTATCGGGACGATAGAATTCTTATATCGGGATATGAGATTTTGGTCATATCGCACAGCCCTATTGTTGACCACCTCCACCTCCTCTCCCTCTATCTGAACCGGCAGGTCCAGACTATAACAATACACAACCGAGAGCATTAGTTATTGGCAATACATGCCACTTTGATAGTGAACCAGGCATCTTTGTATTTTTTTAAATTTATTTCGATAGTTGAATACTAATTGTTTACTGACATGACATTTAAATGACATGAGAAATGAGGTTTAGAATACCAGGAATGCTAAAAAAAAACAGCAGTGATAGGATGCCCAGAGGCTCCACATTGAGAGTGTGAAACAGTGCCCTCTACAATGAAATGGGATGTCTTTATAAGATGATAGCTGCTTTTCTTTTTTCTTTTATTCTTCACTGTTGTCCTACATCTCCCTGCTTTCTCTAACATCTTCATTTAATTAGCATCAGTGGGCTTTAAGTGCCTTGTGTGCGCCAGTGCTTAATGAGATTGTTAGCTCAGTTATGCAGATGTGTGTGCGTGCGTGTGGGAGAGAGGCAATAGTGAGAATGAGGAGTATGTATGTGTGTGCGTACTTGTTTGCATGTGTGTCAGTGGATATAAGCTTTTTTCCACATCAGGCTGCTTGTTTAAACCATGACGGATGCAATGTGAGGCATCAATTGAGATATGCGATTATAAAGCGATTGTACATGTCATAGACTGGTGCCCGTGGGCTGTGCGTGGAAACAGACTGATGTGTAGCAGAGACATTTATTGTTCAGATGGGATGAAGTGCAGGCCACAAACCATGCAGCCAGTGCCAGATGTTGATCTGTGCAAATGGCAAGGCAGGCTGCCTATGCAAGCACATTCATATGCAAAGAGCGATTTGAGCAGACTCCAGAGATATGCACACACATATTGTAGGTTAACCTTTTACATTTGTGTTTGTCTCTCAATTTTTTCTTCCAGGAGAAGGCCATATGAGGATAGGGCAGCATCACGACCCGTGTCTTCCAGTCCACTGAGACAATCACCCAGACAAGCTACAAGAATGGTTAGTTCATCGCTATTCTTCAGAATTTCTAATCGCACCTCTGGACTTCCCCGGCATGTTTGTGTTACGATTCAGCAATTAGATTTATAGGTCCCTGCGAGGTAGCGTTGATGAGACATGAAATATTAACAGCAACCAGGCTGCTGTTGCCAACACAAACAGCAGACCCAACGTTTTGCTTTCTTCTTTAATGTTGACCAATTTGGGAATTCCTAAACTCATTTCCCCATGAAGTCAGAGGAAAATCCCTGTGCCCGCAAGTTTCTGTTTCGCAAAAATGACGATAATGTCTTCACAGCTGACACACATAATGTGTGCAGCTTAAAACAGCTTTACAACTTCTTCTTTATGATTGTAATATTGTTTTTTTAAAAAGGTGTTCCTTCACCTCTTTATCAGGTTGCAGTTTGTGGTGCTGTCCGCTGTTATTGCATTTGTTATGATCCATGATTGTGAACCATTATTTACATGTTAGAATCCTCCCACTGGGGTATATCCGTGTGCTTTTTTTTTTCTCTCCTCCCTCCAAGGTGTGTGAAAACTAGGGGATGCAAAACACATTGCACTGAGAGACATTGTCAATATTGTGTCCTGTTTATTGATAGTCTTGAGCTACCCTTCATCTCCTTATAAAGTGGGAAATAGGTGCAGTGATTTATTGATGTAGAAAGAATACATGGAATTATATAAGGATATAAACCAAAACACTGCTTGTAAAGGAGGTTTAAAGCCAATACTTGATATGACCACCTTTATTCTTCAACACACCCTGAACTCTCTTAGGAAAGCTTTCTTATAATTTCCTTAAGTAGTGTTCAGGAATAGTTCTCCAGGTTTCTTGAAGGACATTCAAAGCTCCTATTTGGATGTTTGCTCTGTTTTCTGTCAAAATCATCCCACACGGTCTGAGCTCTGGTGGAGGCGAATCCATGACTGATAGTGACCTATATATGCTTTCACACACTGACAGTTGTTTGGAACCATTGTCGTACTGAGAAATTAAGCCAATGTCAGTCAGCCTCACAGCAAGAAGGTCCTGAGTTGGATTCCACCAACTGGCTGGGTCTTTTATGTATGGAGTTTGCATTTTCTGCCTATGTTTACGTGGTTTAGTGAGGTTAGGGTCATTCTAAATTGCCCATAGATGTGAATGTGGGTGGGATGGTTGTTTGTTTCTATTTGTTAGCCCTGTGACAGACAGGTGACCTATCCGGGGTGTACCCTGCCCAGGTAGCTGGGATAGGCTCCAGCCTCCCCGCGACCCTGAAAAGGATGAGCAGAAGACAACGGATGGATGGACTGCACACCATGCTGAGATATGCCACATTTTCAGCTAATAGTGTGGGAATCTGCGGGAATCATCTTGTTTGTGCAAAAATACTATTTTATACTTATGTTATCTTTCTATTTTTCATATATTCTAATAAAGAAATAGGAAAAAAATTGTGGTGTTTACATCAGACTGTCAATAAAGAGGCCAAAGTTACAGTTTAAAAATCGGTTCTTTTCATGTCTTCATGTGCAGACATAACACTGGTTCTTCTATTAAGTTAGCTACTTTTTTGGTTAATGATTCATAGGCCAGTTAAGTGGCTTAACAAATAAAAACACTGCTGTGAAAATGGTCAGGTATAACTGGAATGAAAATTAATGAAAAAGAAGCCAATGTCCAAAGAAGAACTTTGAAAGGCCTTTAAAAAGCCTGGAGAACTATTGCTCAAGACCACTAACAAAAATGACATGAAAGTCTGACCTCTAGGTATCAAAATATTTAAAAAATAAGTGGTGCCTCAAGATGTTTGCACAGTACTGTATTTAAAAGTAATGCTTTGAATTTATGGTGCAATTCTGAGAATGTAGCACGCTGTTTTGAACAGCCGGTGGCCTGCATACCCAGCATTCCTAGATATCGAAATGTTTGTTTGAGGGCGAGGCTCTGGAACCTTAATGCCTTTTTAATCAGAAAGGGCATTTAATCCCAAGCTATTCCATTCTGCGATTTCTTTGCATCGGTGCAGTTCTGCTGAGGTACACCCAAGGTCCACACTCCACGAGATCTTAATCAAATTCAACAACATATCTCCTTTCCCTATCACTCTCTCAACTTTATTAGATATTTCCCCCATTTCAACCTTGCTGCCCAACCTCGACTAGAGTAAACTGATCTTGTATCAACAAAAGCCCCTGCAAGCATTCAACTTATCCTGCATAAAATAAATCCGGCGCCCCGTCGTAAAACAAATGGCTGGAGAAAAACAAGAATGACAGGCAGCCGAGCTGCACATATGCCCCTCTTGCGGAATTTACTGTGTGACGGAAATGATGTGGAACTGCCAAACATCTGGAGCGCTGTATGTGAGAGGGAGGAGAGCGAGGGAGCAAAGGGTGGAGAAATGGAGATAACAAGGGAGTAGAGGGTTGTTAGTTAAACACATGTGGGTGCACTGTGTATCTGTAAGCTTTTAAAGAGCCCTTTTGTTGTTGCCAAGAGAGAAATTACATTGTGTCAGCAGGCAGTGATAACCTCCATCACCGCCTGTTCCTCTGGCCAAACTGCCAATCAGAGCGCTGTCAGAAAACATATCAACCATCTTAACTTCCATTTTATTCCTGCTGTTGATACCCTTCTTTTTTATCCCACCCTTGTCCCCCCCCCTCCTCAGGTGGATGGGGAGCCAAACCATATATCTCCCGATGACAGTGACCTGGAGGCTCGTCTCAACAGCTGGAACCTGGGGGTGAGTCCAGGGGCATGCCATGAGCTTCTTTGTTACATGCAGCTGTCAAACGTGCTGTTGCTCGCCACAGTGACAGCAGTGAGTCTGAGCACCTAAGTACATCCGCATCAGTAGTGCAGTGACGCAGAGTTAACAGCACCGTTCGAACAAAGGGTTGAGAGGCCTTTCACCTGTGTTCTCTTAAAAACACTTCCTTTAGGCAGTTTGGCGCTATTGTAGGATGTCAGGGTAGGACGGGGAGCGAGAGAAAGGTTGTGTAAACTGAGAAATTGAAGATGTGTGAATCATTCTTATCTTCTCTATCTGAGTGCATCAGGCCTGGGCTTGATATGCCCCCTGCCCTCATATGTTGCTATCTCCTCACCTGCATGACCCTTCGACTGTCTTTTTTTTCTTCTTCTTCTTCTGTTTTTTTGTTTTGTTTTCTTTAACATGCTTGTTACCTTTGACTTTCTCCTTTCTCCACTAATATTTTGGCAAAATCTCCCCTTTCTGTTTTCCGACTTTTTGCACGTTTCTCCAATCCATTGTCCTCTCCGTCTGTCTGTGACTACCTCCCCTTTATTCTCCCTCTCTCTTTCGGTACAGGGGTAATCTGAGGCATCCATCAGCCGACGTGAAGCCGCGCACCGCGCTGCTCTGCTTTCCTCTGTGTTGAAACGCTGATAAGAGGCATTGCTTGGCAACCCTCCCCCTAGCCTGCATCTTTCAAATCAACAGATGTTCCTTCACACACAAATACACACAGGCCTGCTCAAGTTTATAGAAGTTTTTATAGATGCGCTGCCTCAAAGTGCCCGACGCCTATGAAATTTCTGCACAGCTGAGCATCATTTTATCTGGAACATCTTTAGCATCTCTTTAGATGTTCTGAAGCAGTCCATATCGATTTGTTGTTCATTTCACCCTGATGTAATAAAGTGAGTGCAGTCAGCATTGGTAACGTGGTAACCGGACAGTGTATAACAAATTGCTTCAGACTTGGAAAGCTCGACACAAAACCTGAGTCAGCTGGACCTCCATCTGTTTTTAACTTTCATGTGGTTTGTGTGTTAGAGCAGCTAGTTTTATGTAAAATGGGAGTTTTGCTACCTTAGAGATGGGTGCAATATGCACAGGACTACCTGTAGGCAGAAGTTTTTTAAACTTGTGTCACATGTAATACAGTTGTTCAGTTGTTGCTCCTACCATTGGCTGTCTGTGGTTAAAAGGGCTGTGCCGACGACTTGCTCAACACCAGTCCAAAACTAGGAAGCTATCAATCATGGCCTCTCTTTTGGCTGGAGAGCCATCCCTTGCGATTTGGAGTGTTGTTCCTCTTGTGCGTCCATCCATCCATCCACGTCAGGATTCAATGACACAGGACGCCGTGCCAGCTGCGAGGCTGGACAAACATATGCTTAGAGGAGTGTGTGTGTGTGGGCAGGCATGCAGGGCAAGAGTACGTGCACAGGCATACATGTGTACGGAGTCTAAGTTTAGCATTGCACCATGCCAGCATTACACCACAGCATTTAGTCTGCATGTCTTCCTCGCCCTGTGGGCCGTGCTCAATCAAATGTGATGACTGGCTGTCTGTAGATATAAAAAGAAAATCCCATTCTTGTTTTCAGTCTGGGCACTAGTTTAGAAGACTATCGATTGATTCATCACTTGGCGAATGTGAATTTGTTTTCTGGCCTTCACCAGACTTAAGTAGCAATTCATCACACATCATTGCACCCACCACCGCAGCGCTGGTTTTTTTTTTTATTTATTTTTTTTATAGCGCTGGTTATGTCGAGCGGTCTAACTCGGATGTTTCCTTTTGTTGAGGACTTGCAGTGAAATGTATGACCTGTTTTTACCTGCGTGTAGACTTAGCAGGGAGCCACAGTTACTCACCCTAAAGCAAAGATTTTGTCTTTATCCTCATACTGTAACTCTAAACGTTTGAGGCCCAAACTCTGAGGTTTTTTCAGGTCCTGTTTTTTCCCATTCATTCTGGATTAGCTTTGCGTGGGCCGTGCCACCTTACGGCATTAAATCCCCCCCCCACCCTTTTTTTTTTACATCGAATGAGTCCCACACTTCCCTCCTCTTCCTCCTTGTTCTCCTCCTTCATTGCTATGTTGAAGAGATTAGCAACAGAACTGTTTACTGGGCGTCATTGCTGTCATCTCTAGAGTCGGCTCTGCTGCTTTGAAAAGCCGTGATCTTGCTGCTAGTTGGCAGCCCCTACAGACAGCCCCAGTGCATCAGAGCGAAACGCTGTATGATAGTGCGAGTTCACAAGAAAGTAATGGGGTCATAAACAAATGTCAAATAGTGCAAGCAAAAACAGCAGGCTGTCAAGCAGCAGATATTTTTGCAGTTTGTGTCACAGTTAGTGAGGTGTATTGATGTAACACCGCAGAGAGACATGGACCGTGACCCGCTTACTTTCAGGTGGTTTAGTGGCTCGCTCTTTTTCAGTCTACTGTGTTTCATATTGTAATCAAAGAATACACTGTGTCAGTGTTTTGGCAGGGATGTGTACACATTTGTCTCAGCGTGACAGTAAATGGACCAGGGATAGCTTAGAGATTAGCGGTTCTGAGTGTTGACAAAAGGGACAGCTGAAAGAGGCCAAGAGCGGAAACAGAGCTCGCCACACACACAAAGCCTTGAAGTGTCCCGACGCATTCTGCCTTTCTAAACAGACACAAGTTGACGGAAGAGGCTTCAGCCATAGCACTGGGCTTTTGATGTGCTCCCCACATTGTTTATGGCAGACTTAGGGTGGAGGTAGTGGTAAGGCTTTGTTAAGAGAGGAAGGAGCCAAAGAGAGGTCTAAAGTTTTTCTGTTTACTCTTTCAGATTGAGAAGCCAAGGTATTTGCGAGAGGAGCCCGTTCCCTTGTCACCAGTAAGTTGTCAGGGGGTCTCTTGTACTTTATTTATTGTTACGTGAAGAAAATTGTCTTTGATTTCCTGAGTCTTCTCATTCCCACATCTATCTTTACTATATCTCCTTAGATTTTCAAGTCAAGCTTTGGGGGGAAGAGTAACTTGGCCAGTGATCAGGGTGCACAACTGTTACAGAGCAAAGAGGTATGAACCAGAATGAGAGACATTTGCCACTAACTGAGAATATACATACTTTATGCAGTCACTGGCCACTTGGTTTGGTCCATCAGTTCAATCAGTTTAGGGATGGAAACATGGTCAAGATGACCTGCTAATGTTCAAACCGAGCATCAGAATGGGAAAGAAAGGTAATTTCAGTGAATGCGTCATGGTTGTTAGTGGCAGATGGGCTGGTGTGAGTATTTCAGAAACTGCTGATCTACTGGGATTTTTCCCAAACAACGGTCTCTAGGGTTTAAGAGACAGTAAATCAAACTAGAAAGCGAAAATTTCTGAAGAAATTTTAAGTGTGCCTATGCCGCCGCTAATCAGTATAGTTTGCCATTCAAACAGCTACAGAGAGCAAAACTCAGCAGAGCAGCCATTCTCCACCATGAACTATGGTAAAACCAAACACCGCTCGCGCCTCACAGATGACAGCTTACAGTTTTGTGTAAAGATGAGGTGACTTCGTACAGCCCCAATTTGTAGACGCTGTGCGCAGAGGTTCATAAGCAGACCCGACAATGTTTGCATGAACACACTTTGAAGCATTACGTTATGGACCACTTTTCACTAGGGCTGCCACAAACGATTATTTTGATAGTCGACTAGTCACCGATTATTTTTGGGATTAGTCGACTAATCAGATCATCATCCATTAGACGTAAAACTACAGCTTATTGCACCAGCAGCATCTGCTCTTATATAACTATCATTAGCTTACAGCTTTAAGTGTTTAAGGTCTGTGCTAACTAAAAATAAAGACAAGATGATAGTTTATTAAATTTTAATGAAATTTGCAGATTGTTTCGGTGAAGTTTAATAAACTCCTTGCTATCTAAAATATAACAGGACACTGGAGTATATTCTGGAGCATCTCACACTTCTGATAATCAGCTGTCTGCTTGACGTTTATTCAGCTGTGTAAAAACTATAACTTTAATCTCAGACAAACTGATTTACTCAGGAACAAATAAAATACTAAAAAAAAAAAGCCAAACAATAACATTTTAAGTTATCTAAGTGACTCATATATATTTAACCTGAGTAGCGAAAGACGGCGGTGGGTTTGAAAACGATTTGCGGGGAGTCCGGTGTTCTCACGGCGCTAGTGAGCCTAGCCCCCGGCTCGCTAATGAGCTAGTGGGTAACAGATGTCTCCGAAAACGTCGGAGCGCTTTTGAAAATATGTGGTGTCCTGATAAACTGAGCAGATATTTGAGGTTTACACAGCTACATTCTCGCCTGAAAATATGTTAAACGTTTATTTTGTGACCCAGAAAGAATAATAAGAGTAACATTAAAACTAACTAGCTGCCGCCATTGTTGGAAACTGCGCTGGGCCGCGCTATGAATTCTGGGACACAGCTGCTTCTTCTTCTTCTTCTTCAGGGTTTAACGGTAGCTGACATCCTTGTACATGCAATGCTGCCATCTTCTGTTTCAGTCCGTTATTACACTCTTAAATCCTGCCACTTATTCCTGCGTCTTTTGTGATCGTAAAAAGTTTCAAACGACGCGTCGACTATTAAATCAGTCGTCGACGATTTTGATAGTCGACGTAATCGTGACTAGTCGACAAATCGTGGCAGCCCTACTTTTCACACATAGTTGCTGTACCCACACAGCCGGCTGTAGCTTTTCATCTCATAGCCCGACACATACACAAAAAAAAAAAAAAAAAAGCAGAGAGAGCACAGACTTTACACCTGAGAGGTGTGATTGCAGATGCCGCTGAGGTGGGTCCACCTCCCCTGCAGCGGCACTGTAGACCACGCCCTGCCACACACATCAAACACGTAAAATAAATATTTATGCACTTTTCATTCACTTTTTGTTTTTTGTTATTTTTACACAGTGTTCTGAATGATTAACAATGGTCTACAGCCAATCTTGTGTATTATTATACAAACTTTGGTTGTAAGATTCAGATAACTATTTAATAAAAACTAAATATTTTATATGAGAGTAAGAAAGAAAAGTATATCTTTGTCTCATACTCTCATCAGACAATACATGAACCTCTCAATAAACAAAATATATGCTCGGCTTAAATGACAAACCGCTATTTTACACAGTGGAACACTTATTTTTAAACAAAACCAATGCAGTTCGCCACTGACAGTGCTTACCTTTGCACATCACAGTAAACACTGAACCAAGATGGCGCCCACGCGAACGAGAAATCTGAACTACGGTGTCCTGCAGAGGACAAATGGTCAAAATTGCTAAAATTTACAACATATATGCAGCTCAACAACGACACCTTGTGACTTATTCCAGTCACTACCTTACATATACATAACGTCTTACCTGACATTCAGTTCACCGGACACTCATACTGAATCACCAGCCCATATAAATGAAAAATAAGTCCAGCAGCCAACCAAGAGTCATCACGAAAGACTAGGGGTGACACGACAGCGTGAGCGGGCCTGGGTGTCAGCCAGCCCAGCCTGGGTGTCAGCCAGCCCGACCTGGGTGGCAGCCAAGCCGCGCTAGCCAGCTAGCCGCCATGCGGCGGTGAAACAAGAGCGTGAGCCGGCCTGGGTATCAGTCAGCCCGGCCTAGGTGTCAGCCAAGCCGCCCTAGCCAGCTAGCTGCCATGCGGCGCTAGCAGTAACATCGTGAGAGATATGGGACTTCTTGATAAAATATGGGACTTCTTGATAAAACGAGCAGATATTTGAAGTTTACACCCCTACATTCTCGCCTGAAAATAGGGGAGGCTGTCATAAAGTTCAAAATCAGTAACTTAGCGCGCACAGCTGTATAGAAACTCCGTCGTGCTAGCTAGCACGCAGTACAGTTATTGTAACTGTCAGCACAACGAAAATAAACTACACCTAAACTCGGTTTATATCTGACCAAAATAGAGTGCAGTTAATAACGTCTTACCTGAAATTCAGTTCACCAGCCGCCTGCTTCTCCTGCATTGGGTTTCCCTTATCCACGATTGAGCTCCGCGTTAGCCACCACCGGTCGATCGGTGTTTCTTTCCCCGCATACGAGGGGAAGAGACATATACCGGTGGCTAACGCGGAGCTAGCTAGCCACCGGTATATGAACAACTCAGTTATTTTTTCCACATCGACCAGCATCATCGGCCCATATAAACGAAAAATAAATCCAGCTAAGACAAAGACTGTTTGCGGAGCGATCGGGGGTGAAAGCAGTTAGAGACGCCTCACTGAAAGCCAAGCCTGGGTGCTTTTGAGCGAAGCGGCGCTAGCTAGCCAAGCTAGCTAGCCGGCTAGCCGGCCGGCCGAACTAGCTAGCCGGCTAGCAGCAACATCGTGAGAAATCTGTTGCTAATATGGGATGTTTTGACAAAACGAGCAGATATTTGACGTTTACACACCTACATTCTCACCTGAAAACCGGTCGATCGGCGGCCGCCTCACATGTTTCTTTCCCCACATATGAGGGGAAAGAGACACATACTGGTGGCTAGCTAGCTCCGCGTTAGCCACCACCAAACAACTCAGTTTTTCCTCATCGACCAGCATCATCGGCCCATATAAACGAAAAATAAGTCCAGCTAAGACAAAGACTGTTTGCGGAGCTATCGGGGATGAAAGGAGTTAGAGACGCCTCACTGAAAGCCAAGCCTGGGTGCTTTTGAGTGAAGCGGCGCTAGCCGGCTAGCTAGCAAACATCGTGAAAAATCTGTTGCCAATATGGGATGTTTTGACAAAACGAGCAGATATTTGATGTTTACACACCTACATTCTCACCTGAATATATCTTAAAAGTTTACTTTGTGACCTAGAAACACAAATAAGAGGAATATATTAAACCAAGTGGCAGCCGCCATTGTTTGACTGGTAGAGGCGTGCTTTGAATTGTGGGATATGCAGTTTTCCACCAAGCATACACCCTTGCCGTTACCGTAACTATTCAATGCTTCGTGCAACCTTAAGAATTCCAATGGTTCCTGAAAGCACCGACGCTGTGCGCGCCGTTCATATTGTTGTCATTATGGTAATCCAAATACGGGGACATACCACTAGAGTGAGCCAACACACCACAAATTAAGTGAGTGAGCAAACACACCACAAAGTAAGTAAAGTTTCACTTTCGTTCGTTCCCATTCATTTGAATGGGCAAAAACTTGCATTAAAATATTCATATTTAAAAAACTATAGAAGTAATAAACACCAAAAGTCATAGCACACCATTCCTGATCCAGCCGCACAAAATGATATAACATATATGAAGCTTGTGTCAAAACTGTGGGATGAGTTACGCGCGGAAATTTCAGGCTGAAAAAGGAAAATAATAATAACTAGAAAAATTTGCATTTCCTGCGAAAATGCAGTGTGGATGCTTTAAAGCTGAAGCTGTATGCAAAAAGTAGCTGAAAAAGCTGAAAAGTTGCAGAAATTGTAAAAACTTTGCAGAAGCAAAAGAAGTTTGCTAAAATGGAATAACTTAGCAGAACTGCAATATCTTAGAGGAAACATAATACTTGACAGAGATACAATAGCATAGCAGAATTTAGCAGAAATATTGTAACTTACCAGAAACATGATAACTTCTCAAAAATACAAGAATTTAGGAGAAATAGTATAAGATAACAGAAAGAATATATTTAGCCAAAAATACTTAAACATTACAGAAACACTATGATTTAGAAAAATAGTACAACAGAGCAGAAATATTGTGATTTACCAGAGACACTGTGATAAACTATGAATATTGTAATTTTAAATTAAGACTATGTTTTAGCACAAATATTATAATTTGGCAGAAATACTATAATTTAGCAGAAATACTATATTAAGCACAAATCCTATAAAAAGCAGAAATGGTATGATTAAGCATAAATACTACATTTAGTAGAAATACTTTGTTTTAGCACAAATCCCATAAAAAGCAGAAATACTGTACTATGATTTAGTAGAAAAACTATAATTAATCAGAAATACTAAATTTAGCAGAAATACTATATTAAGCACAAATCCTATGAAAAGCAGAAATAATATGATTAAGCATAAATACTACATTTAGCAGAAATACTATATTAAGCACAAATCTTATAAAAAGCAGAAATACTATATTAAGCACAAATCCTATAAAAGCAGAAATAGTATATTAAGCACAAATCTTATAAAATAGCAGAAATAGTATGATTTAGCACAATAGTAATAAGTTAAACAGAAAAATTGGAAAAGCAAAATGGACAGCTGAAAAAATGCTGAACATGCTGAGGGTCCCTCAAATATACTTGTTAAATGACAAAAATCTGAAAAAAAATTTATGACAGCCACACAATTACAAATATGTACACATGAGGAAACACACATGCACAGAGAGACACACACACAAGATCCAATTCAGTCAACCAGTCTAACTATATTCAATTTAAATCCTACAATGACATGCTGCCAAATAAGGGCAGGGTCCTCTCTCTCCCACTAAACACACACACACACACACACACAGAGGGAGAGAGCTGCCGAATTTAAATCCACCAATCAGAGTGGCTGTTTACGTTTTCCCGCCAAAACAGGTGCATCTTTTTACACACGCAGCACAGAGAGGCACAGGATTATTGCAGTCTATTTCTCATAGTGAGGACTCCCCTCAAACAAATGACCATAATTTCCTAACTGTAGGGGCTAGAGCGGTCATTCTTACACCGTTTTGTTCAGAAGAGATGGGGGAATCTTCAAGTGTTGACAATTTATCATTAAAATATGAATTTTTAGAGATATATGACATGGATGACTTGTTGACTTAGAAGCCACGAATTCCCCAATATGCAAATTTGAATGCCTGAGGCCACATATATGATTGGCTGGCTGGGAAGCTGTGCAGGCCCTGATTTGTGGATTTGAATTCCTCAGCCCTCAGATATGATTGGCTGGCTTAGAAGCCATGAAGGCCCCAATATGCAAATTTGAATGCCTCAGGACACTTATATGATTGGCTGGGAAGCTGGGCAGGTCCTGATTTGAAAATTTGAATGTCTCAGTCCTCACAGAGGATTGGCTGCCTGGGGACCTGGCAGAAATATATAGAAATAGTATGATTAAGCATAAATACTACATTTAGTAGAAATACTATGTTTTAGCACAAATACTATAAAAAGCAGAAATACTATAATTTAGCAGAAATACCATATTAAGCACAAATCCTATAAAAAGCAGAAATACTATATTAAGCACAAATTCTATAAAAAGCAGAAATACTATATTAAGCACAAATCCTATTAAAAGCAGAAATACTATATTAAGCACAAATCTTATGAAATAGCAGAAACAGTATGATTTAGCACAATAGTAATAAGTTAAACAGAAAAATTGGAAAAGCAAAATGGACAGCTGAAAAAATGCTGAACATGCTGAGGGTCCCTCAAATATACTTGTTAAATGAAAAAATCAGCCTAAAAATGCACAGGGAGAGAGAAGTAAGTTTCTAGGTCAGCCTGGGAGCTGCTGAATTTGAATCCACCAATCAGAGAGCCTGTGTACTTTTTCCCGCCAAAACAGGTGCATCTTTTTACACACGCAGCACAGAGAGGCACAGGATTATTGCAGCCTATTTCTCATAGTGAGGACTCCCCTCAAACAAATGACCATAATTTCCTAACCGTAGGGGCTAGAGCGGTCATTCTTACACCGTTTTGTTCAGAAGAGATGGGGGAATCTTCCAGTGTTAACAATTTATCATTAAAATGTGAATTTTTAGAGATATACGACATGGATGACTTGTTGACTTAGAAGCCACGAATTCCCCCAATATGCAAATTTGAATGCCTGAGGCCACATATATGATTGGCTGCCTGGGAAGCCGTGCAGGCCCTGATTTGTGGATTTGAATTCCTCAGCCCTCAGATATGATTGGCTGGCTTAGAAGCCATGAAGGCCCCAATATGCAAATTTGAATGCCTCAGGACACATATATGATTGGCTGGGAAACCGTGCAGGCCCTGATTTGAAAATTTGAATGTCTAAGTCCTCACAGAGGATTGGCTGCCTGGGGACCTGGCAGAAATATATAGAAATAGTATGATTAAGCATAAATACTACATTTAGTAGAAATACTATGTTTTAGCACAAATACTATAAAAAGCAGAAATACTATAATTTAGCAGAAATACTATATTAAGCACAAATCCTATAAAAAGCAGAAATAGGATGATTAAGCATAAACACTACATTTAGTAGAAATACTATGTTTGAGCAAAAATCCTATAAAAAGCAGAAATACTATATTAGGCACAAATCCCATAAAAAGCAGAAATAGTATGATTAAGCATAAATACTACATTTAGTAGAAATACTATGTTTTAGCACAAATAGTATAAAAAGCAGAAATACTGTAATTTAGCAGAAATACTATATTAGGCACAAATCTTATAAAATAGCAGAAATAGTATGATTTAGCACAATAGTAATCAGTTAAACAGAAAAATTGGAAAAGCAAAATGGACAGCTGAAAAAATGCTGAACATGCTGAGGGTCCCTCAAATATACTTGTTAAATGAAAAAATCAGCAAAAAAATGCACAGGGAGAGAGAAGTAAGTTTCTAGGTCAGCCTGGGAGCTGCTGAATTTGAATCCACCAATCAGAGAGCCTGTGTACTTTTTCCCGCCAAAACATGTGCCTCTTTTTACACACGCAGCACAGAGAGGCACAGGATTATTGCAGCCTATTTCTCATAGTGAGGACTCCCCTCAAACAAATGACCATAATTTCCAAACCGTAGGGGCTAGAGCGGTCATTCTTACACCGTTTTGTTCAGAAGAGATGGGGGAATCTTCCAGTGTTTACAATTTATCATTAAAATATGAATTATTAAAGATATTTGACTTCTAATGCACCATAACTGAGTAGAGCGAAGCAAAAACTGCCTTGACTTGCCCTCAAACAACGCTTTGTAACTCGAAATCTATTTGGAGTATCGATATCATTCTTTCACCGTAAGAGACAGCAGGCTTTGGTGAACAGTCATGGAAATTTTCAGGTCTCTGTGGAAATCCAACAAAAAGTTATGACGAGAGAAAAAAGTGGTTCATTTCCACAGTTTGAAATCTGAAGAAATCTGAGCGAAGGACGAATTTCCTACCCTCAAACAAGTCCAACTCATTTCAGAACGGTAATAGGTGAGAAAGAAATTCTTGAATTGTGAGCGTCAGGAGTGTCTGAAGATATACGGGGACAAGCCTCATGTCTTAACTTTGCTTCATTAAGGAGATATGACGATTCGAATATGCCTCTCATTACAGAAATCCAGCGATGATTTTGAACAAGCTCTCCATTCACTTTATATGGAGAGTTTTCTGACATTGTGTTGGTCTGAGGAGATTTGCAAAAATTCTATAAATCCCACAACAATGATAGTGACATTTTCTGAAAGCCAGCAAAAATACCTACGTTTTGATGTATAATTTGTGGAAGTTGAGTGAAAATTGAGCAAGTAGCAAACAGTTGTTCGGACATGAAGAGAAGACTGCAAAAGCTTCAGTGGCACACTGGAAGCCAAGAGCATAGCAACCATAACAACGCATGTATTTTGTGAAAAATCACAATTTTGCAACTCAAAACTTTAAGAGGCATAAAAGTAAAACAGTAAAAGATTTGAAAAAGCTGAATCATACCTGAATAGCCCAATAATTTGTGAACATTTTAAAATTTGAATGGTTGTTCTAGGTGAAAGTATGAGGAAGTAGTTAAGTTTCAAAAACAAGCAAAATTTAGCAGAATTGCAGAAGTTTCCCATTCATTTCAATGGGACAAATTAAAGGAAAAAAGCTTAATATTTTAAAAAGTATAATAGTTAAAAATAGCAAAAGTCATAGCAGGAATTAGCAAAAATAGCAGAATAGTTTAAAATTTGAACGGTGAAAATCGGCTGAAAATTGTGGAAGTAGTTTAACGGCGAAAAGTGTACGGAAACACCCGGAATAATAATAACTAGAAAAATTTGCATTTCCTGCGAAAATGCTGTGTGGATGCCTTAACGCTGAAGATGTCTGCTGAAAAAAGCTGAAAAAGTTGAAAAAAAAAAACAAAAAACATTGCCCTGAGCAGGATTCGAACCTGGCCCTTCTGGTCTAAAGGCGGCAATTCACCTCACTGCACCAAACTCATTCACACAAAGAAGAGGTGGAGAGAGTGACAATTGTGGTGAAATTAGCAGAAGCTGCTTAGAATTGTGCTGATAAGAGGTGAAAAAGCTAAACATTTGGCAGAAAAGAGGTGAATCAGAAGAATTTCTGCTGAAAAGAGGCAAAGAAGCAAAAAGATGAGCTGAAAAGAGGTGTAGAAGCAGAAGTACTTGCTGAAGATGGCTGTATGTGTAATGACACACTGGAGAGCAGTGACACACAAGAAAGCAGAGCGCATGCAAGCAGGGAACATGTGTAGCAACTGTCACAGGTAGGATTCAAACCTCTGCCACCGGGTCTCACGGCAGATGCCCTACCCTCTGAGCCAAATGAGTTCTGGTCACAAGCAAAGATATGATGAGAGGGACAATGTGCACTGTGGAGCAGAAGCTCAAATTAGCAGAAAAGAGGTGAAGAGGAAGAACTTTGTTGTGAAATGAGGTAAAGAAACTGAAATTTGTGCTTAAAACAAGTGAAAAAGCTGAACTCTGAAATCCTGCTAAAACAGCAGAAGAGGCTGACATTTTTCAGCTACTCATTGAGCCAAACTGGTTCTCACGTAACTGAAAAAAGGTGGAAAAGCTTACAATTCTAATGAAAACAGCAGAAGAGGCTGAGATTTGTGCTGATAAGAGGTGAAAATGCTGAACCAATCAGAGGTACTGCTTCTGTCTGCTTCATCAGGCTGTGTACTTGTATGTATTTCTGCCATAGACTGTTAACAAGAATGTGAGGTCCATATTAGAAAAGCTGCTAAAATCATAAAACTTTGCAGAATTGTAATAAATTATCAATATGAATTACCGGTCTGTGATAGTGTATAAATTTGTACTCAAAAACTAGGTGGGATAGAAGCATAATTCTTGCACTGGGTGAATCAGCGGACTTTGGTGTACTTTGACTACGATTTACATAGCTCTTTGTATCTCCGTCGCGGAGACATGACGAGAGAAGAAATGGCTTAATTTTCGGAGTTTGAAAAATGAGAGGAGGACAGATTTCCACCCCTCAAACATGTTTTTGCAGAAACACTGTAATTTCGCTTAAATAGTATGAAATAGCAGTAATACTATGATTTGGCAGAAATACTACTTTTTAGCACAAATACTATTGTACAGAATGGTGTACGTCAGTTTAATGCTGGGTGGTGCTGCAATAGTAACTATCCTCGGTCAGAAGGAGAGGCTGACATCCAGGGATTAGATTACCACAGGTGGAGTTTATTGGCAGTCAGATGGATGGTACAGGGAGGCATGGCATACAGTAGGAGGATGTGGAGAGGTGATATGGTGTGGTTTCTATGATTAAGAACACTGGCAACAAATTCCTCCACTACAAATCAGTCTGATACCACTTCTTACAGGGTTCACGTTTACTAAGGCACTACCCAAAAGGCGCCACAAGAGGGCACTCCAACACAAGAGATGACCTATTTACACTGTAAACACCCCCTACTTAGCCACTACATACTACAGTGATATTACAGTATACAAATTCACACAAATACTATGATTTGGCAGAAATACTATGACTTAGTAGTAATACTATAACATAACAGTTCAATGTTCTTGCACAAATACCACAATATGGCAGAAATACTATGTTTTAGCATAAATACTGTGATTTGGTATAAATACTACGATTTGGCACACATACTATATTCCGCAGATACACTATAACATAACAGATATTCTACGACTTAGTAGTAATACTATAACATAACAGAATTATTAATTGGGCACAAATACCACAATTTGGCAAAAATACTATGATTGGGTACAAATACTATGATTTGGCAATAATACTGCATTTTAACACAACTACTGAGATTTGATTGAAATACTATGATTTTGAAGAAATACTATTACTCCATACAAATACGATGCTTTGGGACAAATACTATGTTTGGGTTCCAATACTATGATGTGCAACAAATACTATGATTTGGCACAAGTACTATGATTTAGTACAAATACTATGATTTGGCAGAAATACTATGCCTTAGTAGTAATACTATAACATAAGAGATATACTATGGTTTTGCAGACAAACCAAGTTTTCTGCACAAATACCATGATTTGGAACAAATGCTATGATTTAGCAGAAATACTAAGATTGGGTACAAATACTATGATTTGGCAATAATACTGCGTTTTAACAACAACTACTGAGATTTGATTGAAATACTATGACTCCATACAAATACGATGCTTTGGCACAAATACTATGATTTGGCAGAAATACTATGACTTAGTAGTAATACTATAACATAACAGATTTCCTAAAAAAAACTATGAAATTGCAGTAATTCTATGACTTGGCAGAGATACTACGTTTTAGTACAAATACTATAACAACGCAGAAATACTATGACTTAGTAGTAATACTATAACATAACAGTTCAATGTTCTTGCACAAATGCCACAATATGGCAGAAATACTATGTTTTAGCACAAATACTGTGATTTGGTATAAATACTACGATTTGGCACAAATACTATATTCCGCAGATACACTATAACATAACAGATATTCTACAACTTAGTAGTAATACTATAACATAACAGAATTATTAATTGGGCACAAATACCACAATTTGGCAAAAATACTATGATTTGGCACAAATACAATGACATGGCAAAAATACTATGATTGGGTACAAATACTATGATTTGGCAATAATACTGCATTTTAACACAACTACTGAGATTTGATTGAAATACTATGATTTTGAAGAAATACTATTACTCCATACAAATACGATGCTTTGGGACAAATACTATGTTTTGGTTCCAATACTATGATGTGCAACAAATACTATGATTTGGCACAAGTACTATGATTTAGTACAAATACTATGATTTGGCAGAAATACTATGCCTTAGTAGTAATACTATAACATAAGGGATATACTATGGTTTTGCAGACATACTATGTTTTTGCACAAATACCATGATTTGGCACAAATGCTATGATTTAGCAGAAATACTATGAATGGGTACAAATACTATGATTTTGCAATAATACTGCGTTTTAACAACAACTACTGAGATTTGATTGAAATACTATGATTTAGAAGAAATACTATGACTCCATACAAATACGATGCTTTGGCACAAATACTATGATTTGGCACAAGTACTATCATTTAGTACAAATAATGTGATTGGGCAGAAGTACTATGTTTCAGTACAAATACTATGATTTGGCAGGAATACTCTGATTTAGCAGAAATACTATGTTTTAACATAAATACTATCTTTTGGCAGAAATTCCTGCTAAAAAGGACTATTTCTGCTTTTTAGCAGAAATACTGTAATTTGGCATAAATACTATAATTTGGTATAAATACTGTGATTTGGCACATATAATATATTCAGCACATATACTATAACATAACAGAAATATTATGATTTGGCCCCAAAACCATGATTTTGCACAAATACCATGATTTGGCAAATATACTATGATTTTTCAAAAAATACTATGATTTAGCAGAAGTACTAAGATGTAGTAGAAGTACTTTGCTTTAGCAGAAATACTATGATTGAGGAGTAATACCTAAACATAGGAGAAATATTGATACACAGACACACATACACAGACAGTAAAGGGAACAGGAGCTGTTGAGAGTCTGGGCTTGGTATATGTAGGTCAGTTAAATTAGCTGCACCTGCTGTAGTCAGCCCTTACACACGCAGACACAGAGAGAGGTGTGAGTTTTCTTCAGTGTATTTCTGACATTCAGGATTCCCCTCGAACAAATGGCCATAATTTCCTAACCGTAGAGGCTAGAACGGTCATTCAGACATTGTTTTGTTCAGAAGAGATGGGGGAATCTTCAGGTCTTCATAATTCAGAGATAAAATATAAATTATTAAAGATATATGACTTGTAATACACTGTAACTGAGTAGAGGCGAAGCAAAAACTGCCTTGACTTGCTCTCAAACAACCTTTGGTAACTCTAAATCTATATGGAGCATCAAAATCATTCTTTCACCGTAAGAAACAGCAGGCTTTGGTGAACAGTCATGGAAATTTTCAGGGCTCTGTGGAAATCCATCAAAAAGATATGATGAGAGAAAAAAGTGACTCATTTCCAGAATTTGAAATCTGATGAAATCTGAGCGAGGGACAAATTTCCTACCCTCAAACAAGTCTAACTCATCTCAGAACGGTAATAGGTGAGAAAATAATTCTTGAATTGTGAGCATCAGGAGTGTCTGAAGATATACCGGGACAAGCCTCATGTCTTAACTTCGCTTCGTTAAGGAGATATGACAATTTGAAAATGCCTCTCATTAGAGAAATCCAGCGGTGATTTTGAACAAACTCTCCATTGAGTTTATATGGAGAGTTTTCTGACTTTGTGTTACTCTGAGGAGATTTGCAAAATAACTATGAGTCCCACAACAATGATAGGGACATTTTCTGAAAGCCAGCAAAAATACCTACGTTTTGGTGTATAATCTGTGGGGCTTGAGTGGAAATTGAGCGAGTAGCAAGAAGTTGTTTGGACATGAAGAGAAAATTCAAACAGTTTCACTGTCCCCTCTGAGTTAATTGCATAGCAACCATAGCAACGCATGTATTTTCTGAAAAATCACAATTTTGCAACTGAAGACTTAAAGAGAGATAAGATGAAAACAGTAGAAGATCTGAAAAAGCTGAATCATACCGGAATAGCCCAATCATTTGAGAACGTTTTAAAGTTTGAATGGAGTTTCTAGGTGAAAGTATGAGGCAGTAGTTAAGTTTCAAAGACAAGAAAGTTTTAGCAGAATTGTGGAAGTTTCCCATTCATTTCAATGGGACAAATTAAAGGAAAAAAGTGTAATATTTTAAAAAGTATAATAGTAATAAACACCAAAAGTCATAGCCGGCATAAGCAGAAAGAGCAGAACAGTTTAGAGTTTGAACGGTGAAAATAGCACAAAAATTGTGGAAGTAGATCCACGGCGAAAAGTGTACGGAAACACCCGGAATAATAAAGAATAAAGAGAAACAGGAACTCAATAGTGTGGATGCCTATTAAGGCATCCACACAATAAAGACTAGAAAAATTTGCATTTCCTGCGAAAATGCAGTGTGGATGCTTAAAGCTGAAGCTGTATGCAAAAAGTAGCTGAAAAAGCTGAAAAGTTGCAGAAATTGTAAAAACTTTGCAGAAGCAAAAGAACTTTGCTAAAATGGAATAACTTAGCAGAACTGCAATATCTTAGAGGAAACATAATACTTGGCAGAAATACAATAGCATAGCAGAACTTTGCAGAAATATTGTAACTTACCAGAAACATGATAACTTCTCAAAAATACAAGAATTTAGGAGAAATAGTATAAGATAACAGAAAGAATATATTTAGCCAAAAATACTTAAACATTACAGAAACACTATGATTTAGAAAAATAGTACAACAGAGCAGAAATACTGTGATTTACCAGAGACACTGTGATGAACTATGAATATTGTAATTTTAAATTAAGACTATGTTTTAGCACAAATACTATAATTTGACAGAAATACTATCATTTGGCAGAAATACTATGTTTCAGCACAAATACTCTGGTTTAGCACAAATATTATAACATAGCAGAAATACAATTATATAGCAGAAATGCTATATTTAGAAAGAAAAATATAATATAGTAGAAATAGTATGATTTAGCAGAAATACTGTATTTAGCACAAGTACCAAAAAGTAGCAGAAATACTATGATTTAGCAGAAATACTATGTTTGAGCAGAAGTACTGAGATATAGTAAAAGTACTTTGATTTAACAGAAATACAATTATGGAGGAGTAATACTTTAAAATGGGAGAAATATTGATACACACACACACACACATACACAGAGCCTAAAGGGAAGAGTATTTGTGCCATGGAGTGTTAACAAGAATGTGAGGTCTATATTAGAAAAGCTGGTAAAATCATAAAAGTTTGCAGAATTGTAATAAATGATGAATATGAATTATTGGTCTGTGACAGTGTATTAATTTGTAGGGAAAAAAATGTTGACCAAGGTGGAATCGAACCGGCGACCTTTGGTTTTCAGACCCGTGTCATTACCAACTGCGCCACTGGGAAAGAGAGGAGCCATTTGGAAAAACAGGGTGATGAGCAGTCAGAATTAGATCGCGGTGAGAGGCGAAAAACGCCGTTTTTTGGAGTTACAAAACGTTGTGTAACTCAAACACTAGGTGGACTAGAAGCATAATCCCTGTACTGGGTGAATCAGCAGACTTTGGTGTACTTTGACTGCGATTTTCATTGCTCTATGTACATCCGTCGCTGAGATATGACGAGAGAGGAAACGGAAGACCTCAGACATGATTGGCTGCTTGGGAAGCCGTGCAGGCCCTGATATGTGATATGAGTCTGAGTCCTCACAGAGGATTGGCTGCCTGGCAGAAATATATAGAAATAGTATGATTAAGCATAAATACTACATTTAGCAGAAATAGTATGATTAAACACAAATCCTATAAAAAGCAGAAATAGTATATTAAGCACAAATCTTATAAAATAGCAGAAATAGTATGATTTAGCACAATAGTAATACGTTAAACAGAAAAATTGGAAAAGCAAAATGGACAGCTGAAAAAATGCTGAACATGCTGAGGGTCCCTCAAATATACTTGTTAAATGAAAAAAATCAGCAAAAAAAACTACATAACAGCCACACAATCAGAAATATGTACACATAAGGAAACACACATGCACAGAGAGACACACACACAAGATCCAATTCAGTCAACCAGTCTAAATATACTGAATTTGAATCTTAGAATGAGATCATCCCATTAAAAGCCTTTCTCTCTCTCTCTCTCTCTCTCTCTCTCTCTCTCTCTCTCTCTCTCACACACACACACACACACACACACACACACACACACACACACACACACACACACACACACAGGGAGAGAGAAGTAAGTTTCTAGGTCAGCCTGGGAGCAGCTGAATTTGAATCCACCAATCAGAGAGCCTGTGCACTCTTTCCCGACAAAACAGGTGCATCTTTTTACACACGCAGCACAGAGAGGCACAGGATTTTTGCAGTCTATTTCTCATAATGACGACTCCCCTCAAACAAATGACCATAATTTCCTAACCGTAGGGGCTAGAAGGGTCATTCTTACACCGTTTTGTTCAGAAGAGATGGGGGAATCTTCAAGTGTTGACAATTTATCATTAAAATATGAATTTTTAGAGATATATGACATGGATGACTTGTTGACTTAGAAGCCACGAATTCCCCAATATGCAAATTTGAATGCCTGAGGCCACATACATGATTGGCTGGCTGGGAAGCCGTGCAGGCCCTGATTTGTGGATTTGAATTCCTCAGCCCTCAGATATGATTGGCTGGCTTAGAAGCCATGAAGGCCCCAATATGCAAATTTGAATGCCTCAGGACACTTATATGATTGGCTGGGAAGCTGGGCAGGTCCTGATTTGAAAATTTGAATGTCTCAGTCCTCACAGAGGATTGGCTGCCTGGGGACCTGGCAGAAATATATAGAAATACTATGATTAAGCATAAATACTCATTTAGTAGAAATACTATGTTTTAGCACAAATACTATAAAAAGCAGAAATACTATAATTTAGCAGAAATACTATATTAAGCACAAATCCTGTAAAAAGCAGAAATACTATATTAGGCACAAATCCTATAAAAAGCAGAAATACTATATTAGGCACAAATAGTATAAAAAGCAGAAATACTATAATTTAGCAGAAATACTATGTTAGGCACAAATCCTATAAAAAGAATAAATACTATAATTTAGCAGAAATACTATATTATGCACAAATCTTATGAAAAGCAGAAATAGTATGATTTAGCAGAAATACTGTATTTAGCACAAGTACCGAAAAGTACCAGAAATACTATGATTTAGCAGAATAGTAATAACTTACAAAATTACAAATATGGAGGCATATTGAAACACAAATGCACAGAAGGACACACAAACACAGGCTCTAATCCAGTCAACCAGTCTAACTATATTCAATTTAAATCCTACAATGACATGCTGCCAAATAAGGGCAGGGTCCTCTCTCTCTCACTAAACACACACACACACACACACAAACAGACAGACACAGAGGGAGAGAGCTGCCGAATTTAACTCCACCAATCAGAGTGGCTGTTTACGTTTTCCCGCCAAAAAAGGTGCATCTTTTTACACACGCAGCACAGAGAGGCACAGGATTATTGCAGTCTATTTCTCATAGTGACGACTCCCCTCAAACAAATGACCATAATTTCCTAACCGTAGGGGCTAGAACGGTCATTCTTACACCGTTTTGTTCAGAAGTGATTGGGGAATCTTCAAGTGTTGACAATTTATCATTAAAATATGAATTTTTAGAGATATATGACATGGATGACTTATTGACTTAGAAGCCACGAATTCCCCAATATGCAAATTTGAATGGCTGAGGCCACATATATGATTGGCTGGCTGGGAAGCCGTGCAGGCCCTGATTTGTGGATTTGAATTCCTCAGCCCTGATATGATTTGCTGGCTTAGAAGCCATGAAGGCCCCAATATGCAAATTTGAATGCCTCAGGACACATATATGATTGGCTGGGAAGCCGTGCAGGCCCTGATTTGAAAATTTGAATTTCTCAGTCCTCACAGAGGATTGGCTGCCTGGGGACCTGGCAGAAATATATAGAAATAGTATGATTAAGCATAAATACTACATTTAGTAGAAATACTATGTTTTAGCACAAATACTATAAAAAGCAGAAATACTATAATTTAGCAGAAATACTATATTATTAAGCACAAATCCTATAAAAAGCAGAAATACTATATTAGGTACAAATCCTATAAAAAGCAGAAATACTATATTAGGCACAAATCCTATAAAAAGCAGAAATACTATATTAGGCACAAATAGTATAAAAAGCAGAAATACTATAATTTAGCAGAAATACTATATTAAGCACAAATCCTATAAAAAGCAGAAATACTATATTAGGTACAAATCCTATAAAAAGCAGAAATACTATATTAGGCACAAATAGCATAAAAAGCAGAAATACTATAATTTAGCAGAAATACTATGTTAGGCACAAATCCTATAAAAAGAATAAATACTATAATTTAGCAGAAATACTATATTAGGCACAAATCTTATGAAAAGCAGAAATAGTATGATTTAGCAGAAATACTGTATTTAGCACAAGTACCGAAAAGTACCAGAAATACTATGATTTAGCAGAATAGTAATAACTTACAAAATTACAAATATGGAGGCATATTGAAACACAAATGCACAGAGGGACACACAAACACAGGCTCTAATCCAGTCAACCAGTCTAACTATATTCAATTTAAATCCTACAATGACATGCTGCCAAATAAGGGCAGGGTCCTCTCTCTCCCACTAAACACACACACACACACACACACACACACACACACACACACACAGAGGGAGAGAGCTGCCGAATTTAAATCCACCAATCAGAGTGGCTGTTTACGTTTTCCCGCCAAAACAGGTGCATCCTTTTTACACACGCAGCACAGAGAGGCACAGGATTATTGCAGCCTATTTCTCATAGTGATGACTCCCCTCAAACAAATGACCATAATTTCCTAACCGTAGGGGCTAGAGCCGTCATTCTTACACCGTTTTGTTCAGAAGAGATGGGGGAATCTTCCAGTGTTAACAATTTATCATTAAAATGTGAATTATTAAAGATATTTGACTTGTAATGCACCATAACTGAGTAGAGCGAAGCAAAAACTGCCTTGACTTGCCCTCAAACAACGCTTTCTAACTCGAAATCTATTTGGAGTATCGATATCATTCTTTCACCGTAAGAGACAGCAGGCTTTGGTGAACAATCATGGAAATTTTCAGGTCTCTGTGGAAATCCAACAAAAAGTTATGACGAGAGAAAAAAGTGGTTCATTTCCACAGTTTGAAATCTGAAGAAATCTGAGCGAAGGACGAATTTCCTACCCTCAAACAAGTCCAACTCATTTCAGAACGGTAATAGGTGAGAAAGAAATTCTTGAATTGTGAGCGTCAGGAGTGTCTGAAGATATACCGGGACAAGCCTCATGTCTTAAAGTCGCTTCGTTAAGGAGATATGACGATTCGAATATGCCTCTCATTACAGAAATCCAGCGATGATTTTGAACAAGCTCTCCATTGACTTTCTATGCAGAGTTTTGAGACCTTGTGTTGGTCTGAGGAGATTTGCCAAAATTCTATAAATCCCACAACAATGATAGTGACATTTTCTGAAAGCCAGCAAAAATACCTACGTTTTGATGTATAATTTGTGGAAGTTGAGTGAAAATTGAGCAAGTAGCAAACAGTTGTTCGGACATGAAGAGAAGGCTGCAAAAGCTTCAGTGTCACACTGGAAGCCAAGAGCATAGCAACCATAACAACGCATGTATTTTGTGAAAAATCACAATTTTGCAACTCAAAACTTTAAGAGGCATAAAAGTAAAACGGTAAAATATTTGAAAAAGCTGAAACATACATGAATAGCCCAATAATTTGTGAACATTTTAAAGTTTGAATGGTTGTTCTAGGTGAAAATTTGAGGAAGTAGTTAAGTTTCAAAAACAAGCAAAATTTAGCAGAATTGCTGAAGTTTCCCATTAATTTCAATGGGACAAATTAAAGGAAAAAAGTGGAATATTTTAAAAAGTATAATAGTTAAAAATACCAAAAGATATAGCCGGAAAGAGCAAAAATAGCAGAATAGTTTAAAATTTGAACGGTGAAAATCGGCTGAAAATTGTGGAAGTAGTTCTACGGCGAAAAGTGTACGGAAGCAACTAGAACTAGAAAAATTTGCATTTCCTGCGAAAATGCAGTGTGGATGCTTAAAGCTGAAGCTGTATGCAAAAAGTAGCTGAAAAAGCTGAAAAGTTGCAGAAATTGTAAAAACTTTGCAGAAGCAAAGGAACATTGCTAAAATGTAATAATTTAGCAGAACTGCAATATCTTAGAGGAAACATAATACTTGGCAGAAATACAATAGCATAGCAGAACTTAGCAGAAATATTGTAACTTGCCAGAAACATAACTTCTCAAAAATACAAGAATTTAGGAGAAATAGTATAAGATAACAGAAAGAATATATTTAGCCAAAAATACTTAAACATTACAGAAACACTATGATTTAGAAAAATAGTACAACATAGCACAAATACTGTGATTTACCAGAGACACTGTGATGAACTATGAATATTGTAATTTTAAATTAATACTATTTTTTAGCACAAATACTATAATTTGACAGAAATACTATCATTTGGCAGAAATACTATGTTTCAGCACAAATACTCTGGTTTAGCACAAATATTATAACATAGCAGAAATACTATTATATAGCAGAAATGCTATATTTAGAAAGAAAAATATAATATAGTAGAAATAGTATGATTTAGCAGAAATACTGTGTTTAGCACAAGTACCACAAAGTAGCAGAAATACTATCATTTAGCAGAAATACTATGATTGAGCAGAAGTACTAAGATGTAATAAAAGTACTTTGATTTAACAGAAATACAATTATGGAGGAGTAATACTTTAAAATGGGAGAAATATTGATACACACACACATACACAGAGCGTAAAGGTAAGAGTATTTGTGCCATGGAGTGTTAACAAGAATGTGAGGTCTATATTAGAAAAGCTGGTAAAATCATAAAAGTTTGCAGAATTGTAATAAATGAGGAATATGAATTACTGGTCTGTGACAGTGTATTAATTTGTAGGGAAAAAAAAACATGTTGACCAAGGTGGAATCGAACCCACGATCTTTGGCTTGCAGACCCGTGTCATTACCAACTGCGCCACTGGGAAAGAGAGCAGGCGTTTTGAAAAACAGGCTGATGAGGAGTCAGAATTAGATCGCGGTGAGAGGCGAAAAATGCCATTTTTGGAGTTACAAAACAGTGTGTAACTCAAAAACTAGGTGGACTAGAAGCATAATTCTTCTACTGGCTGAATCAGCGGACTTTGGTGTACTTTGACTGCGATTTCCATTGCTCTCTGTACATCTGTCGCTGAGATATGACGAGAGAGGAAACGGGAGACCTCAGATATGATTGGCTGGCTGGGAAGCCGTGCAGGCTGTGATCTGTATACTTGAATGTCTGAGTCCTCACAGAGGATTGGCTGCCTGGGGACCTGGCAGAAATATATAGAAATAGTATGATTAAGCATAAATCCTATAAAAAGCAGAAATAGTATATTAAGCACAAATCCTATAAAAAAGCAGAAATAGTATATTAAGCACAAATCCTATAAAAAGCAGAACTAGTATATTAAGCAGAAATCTTATGAAATAGCAGAAATAGTATGATTTAGCACAATAGTAATAACTTAAACAGAAAAATTGGAAAAGCAAAATGGACAGCTGAAAAAATGCTGAACGTGCTGAAGGTCCCTCAACTATACTTGTTAAATGAAAAAAATCAGCAAAAAAATCTATAACAGCCACACAATCACAAATATCTACACATAAGGAAACACACATGCACAGAGAGACACACACACAAGATCAAATTCAGTCACCCAGTCTAAATATATTGAATTTGAATCTTACAATGAGATCATCCCATTAAAAGGCTTTCTCTCTCTCTCTCTCTCTCTCTCTCTCTCTCTCTCTCTCTCTCTCTCTCTCTCCCTGTCACACACAGACACACACACACACACACAGGGAGAGAGAAGTAAGTTTCTAGGTCAGCCTGGGAGCTGCTGAATTTGAATCCACCAATCAGAGAGGCTGTGCACTTTTCCCCACCAAAACGGGTGCTTCTGTTTACACACGCAGCACAGAGAGAGACACTGGATTATTGCAGTCTATTTCTCATAGTGACGACTCCCCTCAAACAAATGACCATAATTTCCTAACCGTAGGGGCTAGAACGGTCATTCTTACACCGTTTTGTTCAGAAGAGATGGGGAAATCTTCAAGTGTTGACAATTTATCATTAAAATATGAATTTTTAGAGATATATGACATGGATGACTTGTTGACTTAGAAGCCACGAATTCCCCAATATGCAAATTTGAATGCCTGAGGCCACATATATGATTGGCTGGCTGGGAAGCTGTGCAGGCCCTGATTTGTGGATTTGAATTCCTCAGCCCTCAGATATGATTGGCTGGCTTAGAAGCCATGAAGGCCCCAATATGCAAATTTGAATGCCTCAGGACACTTATATGATTGGCTGGGAAACCGTGCAGGCCCTGATTTGAAAATTTGAATGTCTCAGTCCTCACAGAGGATTGGCTGCCTGGGGACCTGGCAGAAATATATAGAAATACTATGATTAAGCATAAATACTACATTTAGTAGAAATACTATGTTTTAGCACAAATACTATAAAAAGCAGAAATACTATAATTTAGCAGAAATACCATATTAAGCACAAATCATATAAAAAGCAGAAATACTATATTAAGCACAAATTCTATAAAAAGCAGAAATACTATATTAAGCACAAATCCTATTAAAAGCAGAAATACTATATTAAGCACAAATCTTATGAAATAGCAGAAACAGTATGATTTAGCACAATAGTAATAAGTTAAACAGAAAAATTGGAAAAGCAAAATGGACAGCTGAAAAAATGCTGAACATGCTGAGGGTCCCTCAAATATACTTGTTAAATGAAAAAATCAGCATAAAAATGCACAGGGAGAGAGAAGTAAGTTTCTAGGTCAGCCTGGGAGCTGCTGAATTTGAATCCACCAATCAGAGAGCCTGTGTACTTTTTCCCGCCAAAACAGGTGCATCTTTTTACACACGCAGCAGAGAGAGGCACAGGATTATTGCAGCCTATTTCTCATAGTGAGGACTCCCCTCAAACAAATGACCATAATTTCCTAACCGTAGGGGCTAGAGCGGTCATTCTTACACCGTTTTGTTCAGAAGAGATGGGGGAATCTTCCAGTGTTAACAATTTATCATTAAAATGTGAATTTTTAGAGATATACGACATGGATGACTTGTTGACTTAGAAGCCACGAATTCCCCCAATATGCAAATTTGAATGCCTGAGGCCACATATATGATTGGCTGCCTGGGAAGCCGTGCAGGCCCTGATTTGTGGATTTGAATTCCTCAGCCCTCAGATATGATTGGCTGGCTTAGAAGCCATGAAGGCCCCAATATGCAAATTTGAATGCCTCAGGACACTTATATGATTGGCTGGGAAGCTGGGCAGGTCCTGATTTGAAAATTTGAATGTCTAAGTCCTCACAGAGGATTGGCTGCCTGGGGACCTGGCAGAAATATATAGAAATACTATGATTAAGCATAAATACTACATTTAGTAGAAATACTATGTTTTAGCACAAATACTATAAAAAGCAGAAATACTATAATTTAGCAGAAATACTATATTAAGCACAAATCCTATAAAAAGCAGAAATAGGATGATTAAGCATAAACACTACATTTAGTAGAAATATCATGTTTGAGCAAAAATCCTATAAAAAGCAGAAATACTATATTAGGCACAAATCCCATAAAAAGCAGAAATAGTATGATTAAGCATAAATACTACATTTAGTAGAAATACTATGTTTTAGCACAAATAGTATAAAAAGCAGAAATACTGTAATTTAGCAGAAATACTATATTAGGCACAAATCTTATAAAATAGCAGAAATAGTATGATTTAGCACAATAGTAATCAGTTAAACAGAAAAATTGGAAAAGCAAAATGGACAGCTGAAAAAATGCTGAACATGCTGAGGGTCCCTCAAATATACTTGTTAAATGAAAAAATCAGCAAAAAAATGCACAGGGAGAGAGAAGTAAGTTTCTAGGTCAGCCTGGGAGCTGCTGAATTTGAATCCACCAATCAGAGAGCCTGTGTACTTTTTCCCGCCAAAACATGTGCCTCTTTTTACACACGCAGCACAGAGAGGCACAGGATTATTGCAGCCTATTTCTCATAGTGATGACTCCCCTCAAACAAATGACCATAATTTCCTAACCGTAGGGGCTAGAGCCGTCATTCTTACACCGTTTTGTTCAGAAGAGATGGGGGAATCTTCCAGTGTTTACAATTTATCATTAAAATATGAATTATTAAAGATATTTGACTTGTAATGCACCATAACTGAGTAGAGCGAAGCAAAAACTGCCTTGACTTGCCCTCAAACAACGCTTTCTAACTCGAAATCTATTTGGAGTATCGATATCATTCTTTCACCGTAAGAGACAGCAGGCTTTGGTGAACAATCATGGAAATTTTCAGGTCTCTGTGGAAATCCAACAAAAAGTTATGACGAGAGAAAAAAGTGGTTCATTTCCACAGTTTGAAATCTGAAGAAATCTGAGCGAAGGACGAATTTCCTACCCTCAAACAAGTCCAACTCATTTCAGAACGGTAATAGGTGAGAAAGAAATTCTTGAATTGTGAGCGTCAGGAGTGTCTGAAGATATACCGGGACAAGCCTCATGTCTTAACTTTGCTTCGTTAAGGAGATATGACGATTCGAATATGCCTCTCATTACAGAAATCCAGCGATGATTTTGAACAAGCTCTCCATTGACTTTCTATGCAGAGTTTTGAGACCTTGTGTTGGTCTGAGGAGATTTGCCAAAATTCTATAAATCCCACAACAATGATAGTGACATTTTCTGAAAGCCAGCAAAAATACCTACGTTTTGATGTATAATTTGTGGAAGTTGAGTGAAAATTGAGCAAGTAGCAAACAGTTGTTCGGACATGAAGAGAAGGCTGCAAAAGCTTCAGTGTCACACTGGAAGCCAAGAGCATAGCAACCATAACAACGCATGTATTTTGTGAAAAATCACAATTTTGCAACTCAAAACTTTAAGAGGCATAAAAGTAAAACGGTAAAATATTTGAAAAAGCTGAAACATACATGAATAGCCCAATAATTTGTGAACATTTTAAAGTTTGAATGGTTGTTCTAGGTGAAAATTTGAGGAAGTAGTTAAGTTTCAAAAACAAGCAAAATTTAGCAGAATTGCTGAAGTTTCCCATTAATTTCAATGGGACAAATTAAAGGAAAAAAGTGGAATATTTTAAAAAGTATAATAGTTAAAAATACCAAAAGATATAGCCGGAAAGAGCAAAAATAGCAGAATAGTTTAAAATTTGAATGGTGAAAATCGGCTGAAAATTGTGGAAGTAGTTCTACGGCGAAAAGTGTACGGAAACACCCGGAATAATAATAATAAAGAACTAGAAAAATTTGCATTTCCTGCGAAAATGCAGTGTGGATGCTTAAAGCTGAAGCTGTATGCAAAAAGTAGCTGAAAAAGCTGAAAAGTTGCAGAAATTGTAAAAACTTTGCAGAAGCAAAAGAAGTTTGCTAAAATGGAATAACTTAGCAGAACTGCAATATCTTAGAGGAAACATAATACTTGGCAGAAATACAATAGCATAGCAGAATTTAGCAGAAATATTGTAACTTACCAGAAACATGATAACTTCTCAAAAATACAAGAATTTAGGAGAAATAGTATAAGATAACAGAAAGAATATATTTAGCCAAAAATACTTAAACATTACAGAAACACTATGATTTAGAAAAATAATACAACAGAGCAGAAATATTGTGATTTACCAGAGACACTGTGATGAACTATGAATATTGTAATTTTAAATTAAGACTATGTTTTAGCACAAATATTATAATTTGGCAGAAATACTATATTAAGCACAAATCCTATGAAAAGCAGAAATAGTATGATTAAGCATAAATACTACATTTAGCAGAAATACTATATTAAGCACAAATCTTATAAAAAGCAGAAATACTATATTAAGCACAAATCTTATAAAATAGCAGAAATAGTATGATTTAGCACAATAGTAATCAGTTAAACAGAAAAATTGGAAAAGCAAAATGGACAGCTGAAAAAATGCTGAACATGCTGAGGGTCCCTCAAATATACTTGTTAAATGAAAAAATCAGCAAAAAAATGCACAGGGAGAGAGAAGTAAGTTTCTAGGTCAGCCTGGGAGCTGCTGAATTTGAATCCACCAATCAGAGAGCCTGTGTACTTTTTCCCGCCAAAACATGTGCCTCTTTTTACACACGCAGCACAGAGAGGCACAGGATTATTGCAGCCTATTTCTCATAGTGAGGACTCCCCTCAAACAAATGACCATAATTTCCTAACCGTAGGGGCTAGAGCGGTCATTCTTACACTGTTTTGTTCAGAAGAGATGGGGGAATCTTCCAGTGTTAACAATTTATCATTAAAATGTGAATTTTTAGAAATATATGACATGGATGACTTGTTGACTTAGAAGCCACGAATTCCCCAATATGCAAATATGAATGCCTGAGACCACATATATGATTGGCTGGCTGGGAAGCTGTGCAGGCCCTGATTTGTGGATTTGAATTCCTCAGCCCTCAGATATGATTGGCTGGCTTAGAAGCCATGAAGGCCCCAATATGCAAATTTGAATGCCTCAGGACACATATATGATTGGCTGGGAAGCCGTGCAGGCCCTGATTTGAAAATTTGAATTTCTCAGTCCTCACAGAGGATTGGCTGCCTGGGGACCTGGCAGAAATATATAGAAATACTATGATTAAGCATAAATACTACATTTAGTAGAAATACTATGTTTTAGCACAAATACTATAAAAAGCAGAAATACTATAATTTAGCAGAAATACTATATTAAGCACAAATCCTATAAAAAGCAGAAATAGGATGATTAAGCATAAACACTACATTTAGTAGAAATATTATGTTTGAGCAAAAATCCTATAAAAAGCAGAAATACTATATTAGGCACAAATCCCATAAAAAGCAGAAATAGTATGATTAAGCATAAATACTACATTTAGTAGAAATACTATGTTTTAGCACAAATAGTATAAAAAGCAGAAATACTGTAATTTAGCAGAAATACTATATTAGGCACAAATCTTATAAAATAGCAGAAATAGTATGATTTAGCACAATAGTAATCAGTTAAACAGAAAAATTGGAAAAGCAAAATGGACAGCTGAAAAAATGCTGAACATGCTGAGGGTCCCTCAAATATACTTGTTAAATGAAAAAATCAGCAAAAAAATGCACAGGGAGAGAGAAGTAAGTTTCTAGGTCAGCCTGGGAGCTGCTGAATTTGAATCCACCAATCAGAGAGCCTGTGTACTTTTTCCCGCCAAAACATGTGCCTCTTTTTACACACGCAGCACAGAGAGGCACAGGATTATTGCAGCCTATTTCTCATAGTGATGACTCCCCTCAAACAAATGACCATAATTTCCTAACCGTAGGGGCTAGAGCCGTCATTCTTACACCGTTTTGTTCAGAAGAGATGGGGGAATCTTCCAGTGTTTACAATTTATCATTAAAATATGAATTATTAAAGATATTTGACTTGTAATGCACCATAACTGAGTAGAGCGAAGCAAAAACTGCCTTGACTTGCCCTCAAACAACGCTTTCTAACTCGAAATCTATTTGGAGTATCGATATCATTCTTTCACCGTAAGAGACAGCAGGCTTTGGTGAACAATCATGGAAATTTTCAGGTCTCTGTGGAAATCCAACAAAAAGTTATGACGAGAGAAAAAAGTGGTTCATTTCCACAGTTTGAAATCTGAAGAAATCTGAGCGAAGGACGAATTTCCTACCCTCAAACAAGTCCAACTCATTTCAGAACGGTAATAGGTGAGAAAGAAATTCTTGAATTGTGAGCGTCAGGAGTGTCTGAAGATATACCGGGACAAGCCTCATGTCTTAACTTTGCTTCGTTAAGGAGATATGACGATTCGAATATGCCTCTCATTACAGAAATCCAGCGATGATTTTGAACAAGCTCTCCATTGACTTTCTATGCAGAGTTTTGAGACCTTGTGTTGGTCTGAGGAGATTTGCCAAAATTCTATAAATCCCACAACAATGATAGTGACATTTTCTGAAAGCCAGCAAAAATACCTACGTTTTGATGTATAATTTGTGGAAGTTGAGTGAAAATTGAGCAAGTAGCAAACAGTTGTTCGGACATGAAGAGAAGGCTGCAAAAGCTTCAGTGTCACACTGGAAGCCAAGAGCATAGCAACCATAACAACGCATGTATTTTGTGAAAAATCACAATTTTGCAACTCAAAACTTTAAGAGGCATAAAAGTAAAACGGTAAAATATTTGAAAAAGCTGAAACATACATGAATAGCCCAATAATTTGTGAACATTTTAAAGTTTGAATGGTTGTTCTAGGTGAAAATTTGAGGAAGTAGTTAAGTTTCAAAAACAAGCAAAATTTAGCAGAATTGCTGAAGTTTCCCATTAATTTCAATGGGACAAATTAAAGGAAAAAAGTGGAATATTTTAAAAAGTATAATAGTTAAAAATACCAAAAGATATAGCCGGAAAGAGCAAAAATAGCAGAATAGTTTAAAATTTGAACGGTGAAAATCGGCTGAAAATTGTGGAAGTAGTTCTACGGCAAAAAGTGTACGGAAGCAACTAGAATAATAAAGTATAAAGAACTAGAAAAATTTGCATTTCCTGCGAAAATGCAGTGTGGATGCTTAAAGCTGAAGCTGTATGCAAAAAGTAGCTGAAAAAGCTGAAAAGTTGCAGAAATTGTAAAAACTTTGCAGAAGCAAAAGAAGTTTGCTAAAATGGAATAACTTAGCAGAACTGCAATATCTTAGAGGAAACATAATACTTGGCAGAGATACAATAGCATAGCAGAATTTAGCAGAAATATTGTAACTTACCAGAAACATGATAACTTCTCAAAAATACAAGAATTTAGGAGAAATAGTATAAGATAACAGAAAGAATATATTTAGCCAAAAATACTTAAACATTACAGAAACACTATGATTTAGAAAAATAGTACAACAGAGCAGAAATATTGTGATTTACCAGAGACACTGTGATGAACTATGAATATTGTAATTTTAAATTGAGACTATGTTTTAGCACAAATATTATAATTTGGCAGAAATACTATAATTTAGCAGAAATACTATATTAAGCACAAATCCTATAAAAAGCAGAAATGGTATGATTAAGCACAAATACTACATTTAGTAGAAATACTTTGTTTTAGCACAAATCCCATAAAAAGCAGAAATACTGTACTATGATTTAGTAGAAAAACTATAATTAATCAGAAATACTAAATTTAGCAGAAATACTATATTAAGCACAAATACTATGAAAAGCAGAAATAGTATGATTAAGCATAAATACTACATTTAGCAGAAATACTATATTAAGCACAAATCCTATAAAAGCAGAAATAGTATATTAAGCACAAATCTTATAAAATAGCAGAAATAGTATGATTTAGCACAATAGTAATAAGTTAAACAGAAAAATTGGAAAAGCAAAATGGACAGCTGAAAAAATGCTGAACATGCTGAGGGTCCCTCAAATATACTTGTTAAATGACAAAAATCTGCAAAAAAATTTATTACAGCCACACAATCACAAATATGTACACATGAGGAAACACACATGCACAGAGAGACCCACACACAAGATCCAATTCAGTCAACCAGTCTAAATATATTGAATTTAAATCTTAGAATGAGATCATCCCATTAAAAGCCTTTCTCTCTCTCTCTCTCTCTCTCTCTCTGTCACACACACACACACACACACACACACACACACACACACACACACACACACACACACACACACACACAGGGAGAGAGAAGTAAGTTTCTAGGTCAGCCTGGGAGCTGGTGAATTTGAATCCACCAATCAGAGAGGCTGTGCACTTTTCCCCACCAAAACAGGTGCATCTGTTTACACACGCAGCAGCACAGAGAGACACAGGATTTTTGCAGTCTATTTCTCATAGTGACGACTCCCCTCAAACAAATGACCGTAATTTCCTAACCGTAGGGGCTAGAACGGTCATTCTTACACCGTTTTGTTCAGAAGAGATGGGGGAATCTTCAAGTGTTGACAATTTAATATTAAAATATGAATTTTTAGAGATATACGACATGGATGACTTGTTGACTTAGAAGCCACGAATTCCCCAATATGCAAATTTGAATGCCTGAGACCACATATGTGATTGGCTGGCTGGGAAGCCGTGCAGGCCCTGATTTGTGGATTTGAATTCCTCAGCCCTCAGATATGATTGGCTGGCTTAGAAGCCATGAAGGCCCCAATATGCAAATTTGAATGCCTCAGGACACATATTTGATTGGCTGGGAAACTGTGCAGGCCCTGATTTGAAAATTTGAATGTCTAAGTCCTCACAGAGGATTGGCTGCCTGGGGACCTGGCAGAAATATATAGAAATACTATGATTAAGCATAAATACTACATTTAGTAGAAATACTATGTTTTAGCACAAATACTATAAAAAGAAGAAAAACTATAATTTAGCAGAAATACTATATTAAGCACAAATCCTATAAAAAGCAGAAATACTATAATTTAGAACAAATAGTATAAAAAGCAGAAATACTATAATTTAGCAGAAATACTATGTTAGGCACAAATCCTATAAAAAGCAGAAATACTATAATTTAGCAGAAATACTATGTTAGGCACAAATCCTATAAAAAGCAGAAATACTATAATTTAGCAGAAATACTATATTAGGCATAAATCCTATGAAAAGCAGAAATAGTATGATTTAGCAGAAATACTGTATTTAGCACAAGTACTGAAAAATACCAGAAATACTATGATTTAGCAGAATAGTAATAACTTATTGAAACACAAATGCACAGAGGGACACACAAACACAGGCTCTAATCCAGTCAACCAGTCTAACTATGTTCAATTTAAATCCTACAATGACATGCTGCCAAATAAGGGCAGGGTCCTCTCTCTCCCACTAAACACACACACACACACACACGCGCACACACACACACACAGGGAGAGAGGACTAAGTTTCTAGGTCAGCCTGGGAGCTGCTGAATTTGAATCCACCAATCAGAGAGGCTGTTTACGTTTTCCCGCCAAAACAGGTGCATCTTTTTACACACGCAGCACAGAGACATAGACCTGCTTCTTTCAGTTTATTTCACATAGTGAGGATTCCCCTCAAACAAATGACCATAATTTCCTAACCATAGGGGCTAGAGCGGTCATTCTTACACCGTTTTGTTCAGAAGAGATGGGGGAATCTTCAAGTGTTGACAATTTATCATTAAAATATGAATTTTTAGAGATATCTGACATGGATGACTTAGAAGCCACGAATTCCCCAATATGCAAATTTGAATACCTGGAGCCCACATACATGATTGGCTGGCTGGGAAGCTGTGCAGGCCCTGATTTGTGGATTTGAATTCCTCAGCCCTCAGATATGATTGGCTGGCTTAGAAGCCATGAAGGCCCCAATATGCAAATTTGAATGCCTCAGGACACATATATGATTGGCTGGGAAGCCGTGCAGGCCCTGATTTGAAAATTTGAATTTCTCAGTCCTCACAGAGGATTGGCTGCCTGGGGACCTGGCAGAAATATATAGAAATACTATGATTAAGCATAAATACTACATTTAGTAGAAATACTATGTTTTAGCACAAATACTATAAAAAGCAGAAATACTATAATTTAGCAGAAATACTATATTAAGCACAAATCCTATAAAAAGCAGAAATAGGATGATTAAGCATAAACACTACATTTAGTAGAAATATTATGTTTGAGCAAAAATCCTATAAAAAGCAGAAATACTATATTAGGCACAAATCCCATAAAAAGCAGAAATAGTATGATTAAGCATAAATACTACATTTAGTAGAAATACTATGTTTTAGCACAAATAGTATAAAAAGCAGAAATACTGTAATTTAGCAGAAATACTATATTAGGCACAAATCTTATAAAATAGCAGAAATAGTATGATTTAGCACAATAGTAATCAGTTAAACAGAAAAATTGGAAAAGCAAAATGGACAGCTGAAAAAATGCTGAACATGCTGAGGGTCCCTCAAATATACTTGTTAAATGAAAAAATCAGCAAAAAAATGCACAGGGAGAGAGAAGTAAGTTTCTAGGTCAGCCTGGGAGCTGCTGAATTTGAATCCACCAATCAGAGAGCCTGTGTACTTTTTCCCGCCAAAACATGTGCCTCTTTTTACACACGCAGCACAGAGAGGCACAGGATTATTGCAGCCTATTTCTCATAGTGATGACTCCCCTCAAACAAATGACCATAATTTCCTAACCGTAGGGGCTAGAGCCGTCATTCTTACACCGTTTTGTTCAGAAGAGATGGGGGAATCTTCCAGTGTTTACAATTTATCATTAAAATATGAATTATTAAAGATATTTGACTTGTAATGCACCATAACTGAGTAGAGCGAAGCAAAAACTGCCTTGACTTGCCCTCAAACAACGCTTTCTAACTCGAAATCTATTTGGAGTATCGATATCATTCTTTCACCGTAAGAGACAGCAGGCTTTGGTGAACAATCATGGAAATTTTCAGGTCTCTGTGGAAATCCAACAAAAAGTTATGACGAGAGAAAAAAGTGGTTCATTTCCACAGTTTGAAATCTGAAGAAATCTGAGCGAAGGACGAATTTCCTACCCTCAAACAAGTCCAACTCATTTCAGAACGGTAATAGGTGAGAAAGAAATTCTTGAATTGTGAGCGTCAGGAGTGTCTGAAGATATACCGGGACAAGCCTCATGTCTTAACTTTGCTTCGTTAAGGAGATATGACGATTCGAATATGCCTCTCATTACAGAAATCCAGCGATGATTTTGAACAAGCTCTCCATTGACTTTCTATGCAGAGTTTTGAGACCTTGTGTTGGTCTGAGGAGATTTGCCAAAATTCTATAAATCCCACAACAATGATAGTGACATTTTCTGAAAGCCAGCAAAAATACCTACGTTTTGATGTATAATTTGTGGAAGTTGAGTGAAAATTGAGGAAGTAGCAAACAGTTGTTCGGACATGAAGAGAAGGCTGCAAAAGCTTCAGTGTCACACTGGAAGCCAAGAGCATAGCAACCATAACAACGCATGTATTTTGTGAAAAATCACAATTTTGCAACTCAAAACTTTAAGAGGCATAAAAGTAAAACGGTAAAATATTTGAAAAAGCTGAAACATACATGAATAGCCCAATAATTTGTGAACATTTTAAAGTTTGAATGGTTGTTCTAGGTGAAAATTTGAGGAAGTAGTTAAGTTTCAAAAACAAGCAAAATTTAGCAGAATTGCAGAAGTTTCCCATTAATTTCAATGGGACAAATTAAAGGAAAAAAGTGGAATATTTTAAAAAGTATAATAGTTAAAAATACCAAAAGATATAGCCGGAAAGAGCAAAAATAGCAGAATAGTTTAAAATTTGAATGGTGAAAATCGGCTGAAAATTGTGGAAGTAGTTCTACGGCGAAAAGTGTACGGAAACACCCGGAATAATAATAATAATAAAGAATAAAGAGAAACAGGAACTCAATAGTGTGGATGCTTAAAGCATCCACACAATAAAGAGAAACAGGAACTCAATAGTGTGGATGCTTAAAGCATCCACACAATAAAGAGAAACAGGAACTCAATAGTGTGGATGCTTAAAGCATCCACACAATAATAAAGTATAAAGAATAAAGAGAAACAGGAACTCAATAGTGTGGATGCTTAAAGCATCCACACAATAAAGAGAAACAGGAACTCAATAGTGTGGATGCTTAAAGCATCCACACAATAAAGAATAAAGAGAAACAGGAACTCAATAGTGTGGATGCTTAAAGCATCCACACAATAATAATAAGAATAATAAATCCGAGCAATAGTAATAAGTGTGCCTTTTGGCATAGGCACACTTAATAACCACTCGTTACAACCAGGGAAGGAGACATTCAAAGGGACGGGACAGAATCTGCTGTAAACAGCATGTAAGCATGACTCCATCCTGCCTTGTATCGACAATTCAGGCTGGTGGTGTTGTATTGATAAGGGGGATATTTTCTTGGCACACTTTGAGCTCCTTAGTACCAAGTTAGTATTGTTAAACACTACAGCCTACCTGATTATTATTGCTACCCATGTCCATCCTTTTATGACCACAGTGTGCCCCTCTTCTGTCATATCCTAAAGCTCAAATCATTTCAAATTTGGTTTCTTGAACATAACAGTGAGTTCACTGTACTCAAATGACCTCCACAATAACCAGATCTCTATCCAACACAGCACCTTTGGGATGTGGTGGAACGGGAAATTCACATCATGGATGTGCAGCCAACAAATCTGTCATGACAATAAGGACCAAAATCTCTGAGGAATGTTTCCAGCAGATATTTTAATTCTAAGCCATTAAGCCAAGCTGGTACTTGCAACGTGCACCTAATGAAGTGGCCAGTGAGTGTACATATACATTAAGTAGCCACAACAATGGCGAATGGTGAATGGCCTGTATTTGTATAGCGCTTTTCTAGTCCCTAAGGACCCCAAAGCGCTTTACACGTTCAGTCATCCACCCATTCACACACACATTCACTCACTGGTGATGGCAAGCTACATTGTAGCCACAGCCACCCTGGGGCGCACTGACTTGTAAAACTAATGGCTGACAGCTTTCATATAATGTATGTTATTATTGTTGAACTTTTCAGCAAACTATTTCACCAGCTAGTGAGCGAGTTAACATGAAGCCACCGCTTGACACAGACATTGCTTACAGCATAGAATTTAACACAGTCAGAGACACTCTGCTGGACAAGCTCTCTTGTTGCTTTATGGCATTAAACGCCCCCACAGCCACGTGCGCGCGCGCGCACACACACACACACACACACACACACACACACACACACACACACACACACACACACACACACACACACACATACTGTTTGTACTGTTGAAATAGCCAAGGCCTCTTAAAAAGACAAATATAATGCAAGTTCCCAGTGATGACACTTTTTTCCCTTATGTGGATTTAAGCTGAAAATCCTATTCTGAAAACATGCTTTGAAGTCCCGTGTGCTCCTCCCAAACTTCCCCGAACCCCCACACATTCCTCCCACCATCCACCTTTTAATGCACTGTTAAATATAAAACTGAGCATGACTTGTCTGTAATAGCTATGGCTTTTCATACCTGCAGCCAGTCAGTAAGCACTGGCTGGAAAAACATACAGGACATTTTGGACAAGAATGGTCTGGTTTGTTGGTCTCTCATGACAAGGATCTGTTTGTGATCGGTGGATGTAAATCTTCTTTTACCAGTCAGGCAATGTTTCTGTGCACTGACTGAATGAGGCAACTCCATTATGAAAACATTAAAGCCACGTCCTATGCTGTTTGATCCCACCTCAGACTAGCTCACTGGCTCCGTACAGCCGTGTGTGGTGGGAATATAAATTTACCTCAGCAGAACATATTTAATGCAGTGAGTTACCGTTTTATTAGATACACCTGTGTGATCTAGTGCAGTGCGACATAATTGTCCGTCAATAAATTGTGTAGTGTAATGTTTATGACATTCAGTGTTTTTGATGTTTGTGAAAGTGGTATTTGAGCATATGCTTAGTGTTTTTGGTGCGCACAGTATATTACGAGTCTGACACTGGTGTGAGCTGTGAGATTTAGTTCATATGTGAACGGCCTTGAATATGAGCATGGATTTTTAGGAAGAAAGCCATGGCAAACGGCGCCGGCCGTTTACCGAGGTCACATGCTAGCAATGTGGGAAATACTAAAAGTCCAGGAAATCCATTGCACTTAGTCTCAACTTGTATTGAGACTATGGTTTTCTAAGAAAAGTGCATCTAGATTGTTAAATATAAGCGTATGTGATTTAGACTTACTACATTACGGATGGACAACAAATGCATTTGGTACCAACAATTTGTAATTTGTTGCACTCATACGTGTCCTTCTCTGGATACTTTGATATTTGTAGAGGAATTTCTGTTTTAGATCTGTGGGGTTCTGGCTGGAATCTGATTGTAAACAAAGTGCAAAGTTTTGTGTATGTAGACAATAAAAGATTTGCAATTTTCACCAATGTAGCACAGTTAACCGCCACATTATCACAGTTACACGTGTCATTTCCAACTTGGCCCCATCGGGTCGCAAACTGATAGCAGACTGAATCTGTCTTATTGCTGTTGTATCGCTGTCTTGATGCACCAAAGTAACTCAGAAGACAGCAGCTGTAACTGTGAGTTGTTAGCGGACCCGGTCCGAGTCCATTTCATCCGTTTCAAAGGCGCACAGTCGCAGTCGTTTATGATCGTGTTGCAGAATCTAGCCACTATTTGGCCTAGTGTGACCGTAGCATAAAGTACCACATAGGAGAATTTCAAAGTCAGTCAGTTACCCGATGATGGGAGTGCTGTTTGTACTATTTATTTAAAAAATGGAACATACCATGAGCAGTTCCTTATTCAGGCACAGTATTAAGCTGCAGCTTGTGTTTTGGACCAGTCTGTGGCCACTGTAGTGAGGTATTTAAAATGCTGAAAAAAACACAGACTTACAGCAAAAGGTAAGAGTCAAACATGAGCTGTTACATTGAATCTACAGACTGCGAGGTTTGTACGGGTAAAGCACCTTCTTCGTAGTCAACCCATGTTGCCCTTTGACTTTGCCGGCATGCAGAAACTTTTCTCGTAATCTCTGCTATTCCGTGGCTGTCTGGGTTAGGTCTGGGAAATCACAGTGACATCACTTCCCCGTAATCCCTAAAGCATAGTTGGAAATTTACCCAGGTTTAAAGTGTTATACACGCCACATGCCATTAAGCTGGTGGCAGCTTAACGAACATCCCAGCTTTCACACCAAGCTCATCCTCCTGCTAATCTACTGACTGCATTACTAAAAATGCAGACTGTTTTTTTTTCCCTTGTGGAACAATGAGTGGCAGCTGAGAAACTTCCCTGCAAGCTGCCATTGCTTTAAGTAACTTAGCTTATACATATGTGCACACTTACAGGGGAAAATGTGGAAAATGTCCTGCTAAAGTCCTGCTAATCCTACAGCGCGCTCTAGCAGTGCTTAGCATTAAGAGGGCTGGGCCTTTATTTGGAAATTCAATTACGGTAAATGTCGACTGATGAGTCAGGTTACGCTATACATAGGCCTAAGTCTTGTAATTATGGAACATACTGACAGACTGACTAAAATACCCAGACTTTCTTCTGCAGTTTGTGCGTTCATGCTGTCTACAAACTACCCCCCACCCCCCCACCCCCCCTTGGTACCTGACCTGAGGGATTGGCAGTGTGTTAGTGTCAAGCAGTACCATTCTAATGGTCACAGTTCCCTGAATGAAGATCAGTACGCTTCGGATTCTGATGCCATAATGATGCAGTCTCTCTATTCTAAGACCCTTAGGATGGAGCTTGAGCTCACAGCCTGTGACTTAGAGGGCCATAGCCTGCCTTATCTGATCGCTTTTCAAAGCTAAAAAAAAAAAAAAAGAGTAACCTATTGAGTCTTAGTATTTTTTAAAGGGACTAGTTCAGTATGGCGCTTCAGGCTGGAAGATATAAAGGATCTGCAGTGTTCCAAGATGATGAAGTTACTGCTCAGCTTTTGAGTTTGCGTATTTGATGTTTTCATGTTAGAAATTTTTAAGTAGTGTGTTTACTTACTCTGTATTCAGAGCTGCGGTTTATTTATTTATTTATTTCCTCACATGTCAGAGTCGAATTTTAGCCAAAGTTTTTATCCGGCCTGTACAATCTGGACAGACTACAGTAAATTAACTTCTTGTCAGACTGTGGAAATGGCATCTAGCTGCTCCTGAGCAGATAGTGCAGCGCTGTATACCGACTATCCTAGAGCATCTGTGTTTACTGAGGATGAAAGACGCACCGGGACATTGTACATCTCAAGTGCGATGAAGGAAATGCACAAATGCAACCTTGCTTTGTGGAGCCTAAACAGTTAGCAGCCGATTTGTGAACACGTCCCCCCCGAGGGAAAAGGCCCTGACCCCGCGATGGTTTCGAGAGCAGAAAAAGCAACCTCCTTCCCTTTCTCGTACCCATCCTCGCTTTCGTTCCTCCGTCTCTCTCTCTCTTTCTCTAGCCTCTCATCCTTTCAAGAGCGAAGTGTCAAAAAACATGGCATCTTACAGCGCTCGCTACAACTCTGAAGAAGAGAAAAGGGAAAAAGCTGTACCACCCAGTTGGGCTGATTGAAGCTGTCTCAAAAGCCTTAGGTGTACGACATCCCCCCTCCTCCTTCCTTCACCGACGCCTTTTATAAACAAGTTTCAGACACCCCTGATCTAGTTTGGCAAACTTTCTCCAAAGAGCATTTGAACAGAGGATGAGAAAGTGACACCCCCACACGTTCTTTTTTTGGGGAGTAGAGGGGACGGGGGGAGGGCAGAATCAGGTCTCTACTAACTCCTTTGCTTTTCAATCACTGCTACCTCTCTCCCCATCTCTCCCTCTGTCTTTTCTTACCCCCTCCTTTTCTTTTGCCTTTTCCTTTCTTCTCTGACACGTCTCCTGTGGTCCCCTCAATGGCACAGTAAATCAAGGAAAAAAGAAGCAGAATACTTAACAGAGCTTTGTCAAGGATACAGTGTCTAAGTGTAGCTGAAATACAATAATGAGGAGAATCGTCTAGAAGGCAATTCAAGTATTTTAGTTGGAATTTTATTTTTAACACGGCTCACATTGTAAAGTGAATTGCCGACATGTATTTATAATTTTTTATATGTTTAGTATGTTGTTGGTGTTTTTATTGTATTGTATGTGTACACTTAAACACCTGTGTAGTTAAATCATGTCTGTACTCAGACATCACAGTTACTTCCCTTTGATTCTCTCTAAGAGAGAAGGTCTAATGTGGTTTGAGTGTGCCAAGTAATGTTGTGGGAATTTTCTGCTTAATAGTTTTTGATGACTAGAACAAACATGATCTAGCCCTGGGACGTTATAACTGCTGACATAGTCATACACACAGCCACACTTTCAAAGGAGGAACACTGTCACCCTGCTTTAGGGTTGATTAAGACACCAGAACAGACAGTGACTAAACATGAGTAGGGACATCAAAGGAAATGGTCAGTCATCCTTGTGTCAAAGACTTTCTTTGTGCCTCCGTGTGTTGTTGGCACTTAACGGCAATCTAACTAGGAAAATGTGAGAAATACTTTTTCCAAAGGTGGAATAAAAATAGCATTATTATTCCATGACATGTGACAGATTGACATCAGCCTTTGCAAGGTCACCCTGTCTCCAGAAAGAGAGACAAATCTGTATGGTTGTTGCACCAGGAAGGTTGTAAAATCTGCCAAATCAAACATGCAAAGTTACCTGCTGTAGCGACCCCTTGTAAATAAGGGAGTAGCCAAAAGTAGCTAATTATAGAAAATTCTGGTTTGTTTGAGTAATGAATTCATTACTTATCCAGCCAGTTTATGTTTACACATGTTTAATTTTAACGCTCACACAAAGAGGTTTGATATGTTTTATTGGTTTTGTGGGTTTATTCTTATTGGCAGTCTCCAAGCTGGTACTGGTGAAGGCCTGGGAACAGAAATCTTTATTCGCAGAAAACATTACTTTAGCATTAAACTGATGTGTATTCTAATGGGTAGGAGGACCCGTTTACATGGGTCAGGCATAACATTATGACATATGGCAGGTGACTTATTATCTCTTAATCATGGCACATGCTAGTGAGATGTATTAGGGAGGAAGTGAGCATTTTGTCCGCAAAGTTGATGCTGAAATTGGGAAAAATAGGCAAGTGTAAAGATTTGAGCAAGTTGGAAACAGCCAAATTAAATGGCTGAATAAACTGGGTCAGAGCATCTCCAAAACTGCAGCTTATATTTGGTGTTCCTGGTCTGCAGTGGTCAGTATCTATTAAAAGTGGTCCAACAGTGGTGAACCAGCGACGGGGTCATGGGCAGCCAAGGCTCACTGAAGCATGTGATGAACGAGGGCTTTCCTGCACAGTGCAGTCGAACAGACGAGCTATTATAGCTCAAATTGCTGAAAAGGTTAATGCTGGTTATGATGGAAATGTGTTAGTTTGTTGTGTGTGGGGCTGCATAGCTGCTAACCCCACAGTATCCAAATTGGACAGAGCAACGGAAGAAGGTGGCCTGGTCTGATCAATGACATTTCCTTTTATATCACATGGATGGACCAGGTGTGTCACTTACCTGGGTAATGTTCTGATATCCATGTGAATGGGAGGTGTTGGTGGATGTAAGGTAAATTTTAATAGATTGTTAACACAGGCCCAATCCACATCCTTATAAAGTCTTCAGCAAATGAATTCAAAGCTTTTTGAGCTATACTGTTTACAGACAGAATGACACGCACACGAACGCTACCAAAAACATAACCTCCATCTCTGAGGTAATTATTAGTGAGTGTTTTCATAAAAGCGATGATCACTGTTACTAGTGGCAGCTAAATAGTGGTAGGATACAGTGTGTTTTGGACCACAGATGCACAGGTCAAAAGCTGTAAGTACAAATTCCTTAATACTGTAAGGCTTAGAGTATTATCTGCTCATACTTTCACATCTTATTGGTAAGACTAGGCTATGGATCAAAAAGTGTCCTCTTCTTCTTTTTTTCTGTTTTCTTTTCTTAGCTTTGAAAGTGTGTAAAAAGCACATTTATATCTTTATAAAGCTGAGACAGCTTTATAAATCAATAAATTCTTAGCTTAAGTTTAAGCCACTAAATATTTAGAAACCACGTTTTGTCAAAAAGCTGTCATTTTGTAGCTTTGTCTCTCTCCTTCAGATGTAGTTGTGTGATGATTAATGGCTCTTTGAAGATGAAAAACACAGATTTTTTTTTTCTTTTTCTTCTTTTTTGTTTGAGTCAATTACAGAAAGTGACGAATCATTAGGGTTTTGTTTTACAGTGTGTGAACGTCCTCTAGCTCCAGGAGATTTGTTCCAACATGCTCATGACAACGTTGAACTTTTGATCCTTTGAAAACAGTGTTTGAATGAAAGCAGCCTTTCCCTGCATGATTAACTTAACTACACACAAACAGGTTTTTACTTTGTTTATTGTAAACAAACGTGTACACAGAGTAGAGCAGGGTGATATGACCTAAAATATTTATCACGATATACATTTGAAAATTGGCGATAATGATATAACTGACGATATAATTGACACTAGACAAAATACTTCACAACTCCACAACTTTATTAGTGCAAAAAACCCCATCAATGTATTTTCACTTAAACAAGCAGCTGTTTTTTATGTGCATTAAAGTTATATAAAAACGTAACAGTGCAAATTCCTTGCTGACAGTTTAACCAAAAGGCATTTCCAGTGGAAATTGGCCGACATATCCTCAGCATAACCATGTATAATATCCACAAAACTTAAAAAGAGGTTATACACACACAATACGGTAATATTATGTTGAAGCACAGTTCGTATCACTCCGCGAGGCACCTGCCTACTATAGCCGTAATGCTCCGACAATCCATCAAGCAGTGCGGGTTCGTAGCTTAGCAAAGTCGTACTAAAACATTTGACAGATTTTCGAGCGCCGTGTACATAAAATCCTTTTGAGGTCAGTAAACACAACCAGAATTCATACATAAGGCACACGGGATTATAAAGGACGCTGTCGATTTTCCGAAAAATCAAAGAATTGATTTTAAGTGTGCCGTATTTTCCAAACAACACGGTAATAACGACGGCCCGCTAGCATGCGCTACCAAAAATAATGCTTTGTTGTGTATCTGACGGACGAAAGCCAAACCAGTTCCACACCACTGAAGTTGCAGCATTTTTACAAACCAATTCTGGTTCATCCGTTTCATTTAACGATCCACTTTCGTTCTTCTCATTCCGCGTCGCTGCCATGTGCGTATGTAAACATAGGCACTGCGCATGCACGTTTTACCCATATTCTATGGCGATATTTCATTTTCCTATCGTTGCCCAAAATTACACCGGTATTACCGTGAACTGTATGATAGCCCAGCCCTAACACAGAAATAAGCAGCGCAAACAGTTGGGCACATTTGAAGCTCTCTGTGTGTGGAAAAATCTTATTTTTTTTTAAAGGTTTAATGTGGTTTTATTTGATCATCAGCTGCACTTGTTTGGGAGATGCTGTAACTGTATCATCCGGATTTATGTTACCTTTGACAGACAGGCTCTGTTATTCCGTGTTGTGTCTGTAAAACAGTTGGGACACAGATTTTAGTGGTTAAAATATCTTGCTCATAATATTTGGTGGTAGGATGACAAAAGTTAAATCACGGTTTTAAACGTGTTTTAAATGTTACATATGGCATTTGGTTCTCTTTGTTCTCAGACCGAGATGAAGATCAAAGTGTTGGAGGCCAAGCATCAGGAGGAAAAACTGAAGATGCAGCAGAGACACGATGCAGAGGTTGAGAAAGTAAGAACAAAAGCTTTTGCATATTTCACAGTCCTTGCTTAGTGTGTACTCAATTAATTATTGTAATCAATTATTGTAACTTTCCAGCTGTTTGGATATTTTTAATTATGGCAGTTATTGACCTGTGTTTAGCTAGCTCTTATAGGGAAGTGACAAACATGCCTTCCCTGGACACTTTATTAGGTACACCTACTGTAGCTAAATGGTAAATAAATGGTAAATGGCCTGCATTTGTATAGCGCTTTTCTAGTCCATAGGACCCCAAAGTGCTTTACACTACATTCAGTCATTCACCCATTCACACACACATTCACACACTGGCAATGGCAAGCTACATTGTAGCCACAGCTGCCCTGGGGCGCACTGACAGAGTATTGTTGCTGGTCTTGGGTTGGACACCCTTGCTTTCATAACTGCCGTAATGCTTTGTGGCTTAGATTCAACAAGGTGCTGGAAACATTCCTGAGAGATTTTGATTCATATTGACACTGACAGACTATTTGAGTACAATTAAGTCTTTGTCCTGTACAGCAAACCAGTTTGAGAACTGAGCTTTGTGACATGGAACATTATCCTGCTGGAAGCAGCATTCAGAAGATTGGTTACGCCATGGTCATAAAGGGATGGACATGGTCAGCAACAATACTCATCTAGGCTGTGGGGTTTAATGGTCAGTTGTCACCACCACCACCAATCTGAATTGTTCATACAATGTCTGATGGATTCATGCTTTCGTGTTCTCCATGTCCAAACTCTGATCCCACCACCTAAATGTTGCAGAAGAAACTGAGATTCCTCAGACCAGGCAACATTTTTTCAATCTTCTGTGGTCCAATTTTGGTGAGCCTGTGTAAACAGTAGCCTCGTGGTGTCATGTAACGGTGTGTGGCAGGCAGGAAAATAGGACCCAAACGCAAACTCACGGGAAAACAGAACTGAACTCAAAATGCAGCTTTATTGCTGACAGGTGACAAACGATAACAGTGATACAAAAGCAATGCAAAACTAAACTGGGAAGAGCTAATGGTAACACATACCAGAAGACACGGGGAGACTCACACACAGCATGAGGGACGATGCGACGCTGACTCAGAGAAACACAGGGCTTAAATACACAGAGGGATAACGAGGGAATGAGACACAGAAGGAGAGCACAGCTGGGAGTAATCAGGCTGGACGAGACAAGCAAAGCAGGACACATTCGCATAAGACATGGACCATCAAAGTAAAACAGGAAGTATCATACAGAGACGCAAACTTGACACAGTGGAGAAAGCAACTAAGAAACACAGAGACATAAACCATAAGGCAGAGGACTCTAAGAACCAAAATACGCGGAGGGAAATACTCAGCTTGGAACACAAGAAACTAGACTAGAGGGAGTAACAAAAGACCAACCATGAGAACACAATGCACAATGCAGAGGGACAGAAAACAAACTCAAACATGCAAAGACACACAATTACACAGAACAGAGGGGACACAGAGAGACATGAAGGGCAAGGGATCAAAACTAGAAGCCATAGAATAAATCACACAAGTACCATATTACAAACATCACAAGGAACTAGAAACGCTGGGTCAGGGGAAACATGGAATAAACACAAAGAGAGACGAGGGCTCAAAAATACACAGAGGGGCACACAGGGGGTAAGAGTCACGAAGGGAAAACACTTAGGGAACAACACAATAGGACAACTCAGGAAACATGGCCTAAATAAGGAACGAAATACAAAAATACAAGAAACTAAGAATACTGGGCCCACATGGCCCAGGACCGTGACACGGTCAAGGTTCAGTGTGTTGTGATTTCAGAGATGCTCTTGTACATACTTTGGTTATAACTAGTGGTTATTTGAGTCTGGCCATCTTTCCTTGACCTTTGACATTAACACGGTATTTCTAACCAAAAAAATGCTGCTCACAGGATATTTTCTTTTTTTTTCTATTCTTTTTTCTTTTTTGACCATTCTCGCAAATCATAGAGATTGTTTAATGGGTCAATCCCAGCAAATCATTGGCTTCTGAAAAACTCAGACCAGCCAATTTGGAACCGATAATCATTTAGTCCTTTAGTGAACATGGCTAAATCTCCTTTTTGATTGTATTTGTTATGGTCACGTCTTTAGATAACTTTTAATCATATAAAGTTGGTGCTAATATAATGCCCTCTACATGAGTGAAAATAGTTTGTGCAGTTCTTTTCTCGACAGGCCCGCTCACTTCGGTGCTCAGGAGAGCTGTTTAACCTACGCCCGTCACTGATCTTGATTCTCATTTGGTGGCTAATGAAAAGTAAAGGAATGAGTCTGTCCTCTTCTTAGCGCTCCATCCTGCATGTAATCACCTCTTCAAAGCTTTTTGTCAGCTGGTTAAAATAGCAATAAAGTTGGTTTATTTCACATTATAGTCGGTGCCCGTCAGTTAGGCTGCAGATCAAGCACCTGGGATCTGTCACATACTCACTATGACTTTCCTTTGCTGCCACACAAGCTTCTAATAAAACAGAAAAAAACACTCTACTTTTCTTCCTACTTTAAAATGCCCACTGCATCTTAGTGTTTGACAAGAGACAGGATGACAGCCAGCTCTTTTTTGCCCCCCCCCCCCCCCCCCCCCCCCCTCTCTCTCTCTTTAATTACATACAGATTGCAACTTATGTCCAATTTAATTTCCACTGAATGTTACCCAATATTCCCCATAATAGCTTCAAAGGGGAGTTATTCAGGGGTGGACTTTGATGAGCCGGATGGAAAGTGGACAAGCTAGGTTTAGTTTTAATTAGTCTACTTATAAATAATGTATCGGCTGCTGAAAGGCTACGAGTCGTTGTCCCATTGCTTTAAATCCAAAGCATGGTGAGAGTAGTTCCAAAATATTTGATAAAATCAAGTGCAGAAGAACATCTTATGTTATTAACATGCAAATCTCTGTTTACTGTACAATATGTTATAAATGGCACTGAGATTAAATTACATATGTTACAGATTCTGTTGGTTCTTTCTTCTGCAGTTTAATTTTGTCCTCTTCCAGTGATGGTATTGGTCAAAGTCAGAGCCAGCCAGGCTGGATCCCCTTCCCCCGGCATAGGATGTATTTTCAATCCTAAAATGGACATCCTAAAAGCTGCCATTTCCCACTGTCTGGTGCACTCTCTCTGGAACTGACACTGTGTCATCGGCTTGTTCAGTGGAAATGACAACAACGCCTCTAGGGTAGTAAAATGGAGAAAAAAAAATGGGTATCCCTAAATGCTCTGTGAACTTTGCTCCAGTCACCCTATCCTCCTTTCATCTCTCTCCCATCACACTCTCACTCACAGAGACGATGGTAGACTGGACTAATAAGTGCACTTAAATTGAACAAAATGCTAAAGTCTCATGGGCTTTGGGAATTAATGGAAAAATAACCACTGGTCCATTTCAGCCAGAGCATCATCTGTTGTTGAAATAACGCTATTTATTCCCTTTTGTTAATGGCATTACTCCCAAACCTAAAAATACAGCCAAAAAAATCCATTAAGCTTATAGACAGGTTCAGAATGATATTTCAAGTAGATTTGATAAAATGAGACTTGGATTGTTGAGTTTGGATTCATTTTGTCTATAAAGTAAACCAGTCTGCTTGGCACCATCTGCATAGCAGATAGATTCACCAGTTGCAGAATGCACTTACATATATATGCATATTATGCAACAGAGTAATTGAGAAACTCTCCATGGCCTAATTTAACTAATTACTTACAGATGGCAGCAGGAAGCAGATGCAGTTACCTCATTGCGCCTTAGCACAGGTGTTTCATTCAGCTGCCATTTCTCACACTTTGCACGTAGTCTCCTAAGTAATGGATGTGCTTATTAAAGATGAAATGAATGAAGTCATACAGTGAAATGCCATACAGCGTGTTTCATGTTGCTACAGATAACAGCCTTTAATTTAGGCATGCATGAGATAAACACATGATTCATAGCAGACAAACAATTTCTTTTTCTGTCTTTTTTAAAAACGAAATTAATAATAAATTTACATTAGCATCCATAAACAGAAGACTTAAGCGTCACCACCGTTAAGCTAGTATGGCGTTAAATTCTCTCATTTTTTGTATCTTCATATCAGGGTTGCAGTGTGGCTGAAGCTTATCCCAGCTGTCATTGGGCAAGAGGCAGCGTACTCTCTGGACAGGGTGCCAGTCTCATGTACAGATAATCATTCTTTTTTCATATTCACCCCAACAGTCAATTTATAATCACCAATTAACCTTTTATGTAGTCATGGGGAAAAAATTTTTTTTTATAGGGCTCTATGCAAACATGTGGGAAAATGAGCTTGAAACAATGGTTTTCTGTCTGACTTTATTAGTCTCGCACATTGTTGCGAGTGTATTCTGACACACTCTACTTTACATCGTTACTTCAGTTCATCGAGGTTTGCAGGCCTTCATTTATGCACACCTGTCTTAAGGTCCCACCACAGTCTAATCTTTGATTGGGTCATTGCAACACCTCAAGTCTTTTCTTTTTCAAACATTTTGTTGTAGATTTGCTTCCGTGCTTAGGATCACTGTTGTCTCAGAACCGAGTTTCAGCCAAGCTTTAGCTGTCGGACAGATAGCGTCACATTTGCCTCGAGGATTCTTTGGTTCATGGTGGCTGCACTATGTGCCCTGATCCTATGGCTGAAAAACAAGCCCAATCATCACCCTTCTACCGTGCTTTGCAGTTGGTATGAAGTGTTTGTGCTGATATGCTGGTTGGCCAAACGTAGGTATCGCAGTATTGATCAGTATTGTGTGGTCTGACCTTCCTGGGAAGATTATGGCATTGTTTTAACACACATCTGAATGCTCCAGATCAGCAAACTGCTAAAACTTTGATGAAGGTGATCACACTTGCTAGTGGTCAGTCAATCAAATGTATTTGAGTGGCAGCACCTGGCTGTCTCTGGGAAGATGCCAGAGTACCTGGAGAGGACCTATGCAGGCACAGGAAGAACATGCAAACTCCACAGTCCAGCGGATTCAAACACATGTTTACCTTGAAGAATATATTCATATATAAATATTAGGGGTGCAACGATACTCGTATCGTTATTGAACCGTTCGATACAGTGCTTTCGGTTCGGTAGGCATATGTATCGAACAATACAAAATTTGTAATTTATTTTATCAACTTTCCTTCTGACGATGCTGTCTGTGTTGAGCGCTCAGTGAATCTGCGTTGGACTACTCCGCCTAGGCTGCACTGTCGAGCGCAGATCCACTAAGCGCTCAACACAGACAGCATCGTCAGAAGGAAGAGCGCAGGGCAAGCCAGCGAGACAGAAGTTAAGCTCTCCTTGCAACATGGCAAATTGAACCTCCCCCACCCTCATTCAGATCTGGCGTTTGGAATTATTTTGGTTTTCATGTGAGGCATGACCCTGAAGGTAAGCGAGTCATGGACTAAAGTAAAACAGTATGTTGGATGTGCCACGCAATGCTCAATTACATGGGTGGGAACTAGTGTGTTAGCGCAGTTAGCTCGTTAACGTGTTGGTCGTCTAGCCTCAGGCACGGGCGATCAGGGGTAGCTCGTTAACGGAGATTTGCTGTGTTGTGGCGTTAACGTCATTTCAACGAGATTAACGCTGACAGCACTAGTGGGAACACAACGAATATGACTGCACGTTTACGCCGACATCATCTTAGTGCAAAGACAAGTGGAAGCAGACAAAAACAACAAGCATGCTACAAACTTTACCCGAGTCATTTAGACAGCCGTTAGCACATGATTCTCCTTATGGGGACCTGATATGTTTGATATTGTGGCGAGCTTAGACAAGGTGGAGACGGAGGTGTCGTTTGGTCTTGCTTCCCGTGAGCTAGCCAGGGAGCACAGCCGTTTATTGACATCTGCAGAAGAACACTGCCGCTAGCTAACTGCTCAGCGCGGAAACCGCACAGCAACAACAACAACACACAGGGCGCCTTCTGACCCCGGAAAGACACACCGTCGCAGCGAGAGGGCGTCACCCGTCACTATGGCAACATAAACAAAACATAACTGTACAAACAGAACCCCGAACAGCCCTGACCCGCTACATAGTATTTATTTAGTATTTAGTATTTATTTATTTATTGTCATTGTCAAGAACAATGAAATTGCGTTTGGGGCTTCCATACAACCCCAAAAAAAGAAGAAAATAATAAATACCCCTTAAAACCCAAGTGTACATATTTAACCCAGTGTGACTCCAATGCAATAAGACAATCCTTAGCAATAATGTTCGTAGAAATTCAGACAAAGACCTGAGAAACATGACAAAATACAACAATGCAACCCATTCAATATTATTGTACTGTGAGATATGATATCAGATATGATAGTTATCTATTTAAGAAAGAGGGGGGGGGGCAGGAGGGGGAAGAGAATAAAGATATGATGCACCAATGCAGACCAGTTCATTGCTATTAAGAAGTTGGATATGGTTATTGTCCGTGAGAGGGGGGCAGAGAGTTCAGGAGCCTCACAGCCTGTGGATACAGGCTGTTGGCCAGTCTGGATGTTCTGGCCTGTATAGACCTGTACCTTCTCCCTGAGGGCAGCAGATGGAAAAGGTGGCGCGCAGGGTGATGTTGGTCCCGCAGGATACTGTGCACCCTCCTCAGACAGCGAGTGGGGAAGATATTACTGATCTCTGGCAGACTTGTTCCAATAATTCTGCCAGCTTCTTTCACCACCCGCTGGAGTGCTTGCTGATCGGCCTTGGTGCAGCTGGGGAACCACACTAGAAATCCATACGTCAGAACGCTGCTGATGGCACAGTTGTAGAAGTTCAACATCAGAGATCTGGGAATGTGTGTACATAGTCCCTACCTAAGGGGTCAGTCGTCCCCGACGACCCCATTACCCCACACAAAGTCCTGCAAATGTCCAGGCGCCTTCTTTTGCTGCACCGGCCTGTCACGACCGGCGGGGGAAAAGTCACTCGGGTCAGAACATGGGGTGCCACCATCATCCCACTTCTGACACCAATGTGGCGAGCTCAGACAAGGAGGAGACGGAGGTGTCGTTTGGTCTTGCTTCCTGTGAGCTAGCCAGGGAGCACAGCCGTTTATTGACATCTGCAGAAGAACACTGCCGCTAGCTAACTGCTCAGCGCGGCAACCGCACAGCAACAACAACAACAACACACAGGGCGCCCTCTGACCCCGGAAGGACACACCGTCGCAGCGAGAGGGCGTCACCCGTCACTATGGCAACATGAACAAAACATAACTGTACAAACAGAACCCCGAACAGCCCTGACCCGCTACAATATGCTGCTGAGAATATAGCCCAGAAGAAGCGTATAGTATAGCTTTTATTTTGGAAAGAGCCATTTCTCTGTAATAAACTCTCTTTTCCAAACATGAGTGATTCCTCAATCAGATACAGGGCTCGCAAAATCGCTAGCCCGACATCCCGGGGCTAGCGATTTTTCCAGTCGGGCTACCAAAATCGATCTCTGCCCTGCCCGTTGGGCTATTGTAGGAAGGAAAAATATATGTCAATGCTTTTGCATTCTTTCGGAAATGTAGCTGGGTAATTATGTCATTGGCATCGATGAGCCACTGTCAATATGTGACATATTGAAATCGCGTTTGAATTTGCGCTTGTTTTTTGCTTTCACTTTGCAATCGCGCGAACTGTGTATAGAGAGCGACAGCACTGATCTGTGAGTGATGATAATTTGTGCACCAATTCCTCTGACATCGTCTTATCAATCGTTAGCTTACTATGCAAACATGACAAGTGAAATCTCCCGCAGCAAGCTTAAACATATGAGAGGTTGATCGCACAGAGAATCGCTGACCGTTGTGTGTGTGTGTGTGTGTGTGTGTGTGTGTGTGTGTGTGTGTGTGTGTGTGTGTGTGTGTGTGTGTGTGTGTGTGTGTGTGTGTGTGTGTGTAAAAGCAGCAGGATATACATTTTAGTTCTGCTGAGCCAAATAAGACAGGTCAGGGTGAAGAAGTGACAGCCAAAGAAAAGCTTACCACAAAACGGAAAAGTTATGACAAATCAGACTATAAGGCAAAAAGAAAGTGCAGCTTTATGGTTTCATGGACAAAAGAATTTCTGTGGCTGCAATATGACGAGCTATATAACCAGGGCTGCACATAAGTGGTCCGCAGGTGCGCATTCGCTGTCAAAATAAAATAAAAAAACGCGCACAAGATAAGAAGTTGCAACGCGTGTTTGCATACATAAGATTTTCTGGAGGAGGACAGACATTTGTTTAGAACTCTTAAAGATGTCGAAGAAGCTCCTTTAAGCAATTACTTTGGTGTTCCTCCACCTCCAAAGAAATGTCAGAAGGAGTCCGAACCACAAAAGAAGCGCGTATTCTCGGAAAAGTGGTTGCAGGAGGTGAGCTGGCTTCAAACAAATGATGAACGCACAGAGATGTGGTGCGGAATGTGCCGTGAAAATCTCACTCTAGCGGACAAAAACAGTGCTTTTTATATGGACGCAAACGCGCGTTGCAACTTCTTGTCTTGTGCGCGTCTTTTATTTTGACAGCGAATGCGGACCACTTATGTGCACCCGTGTAAATAACATAATGTTCTGCCGGGTGTGTTGTTGGTTTTCTCTCGATTTCTGAGTCGACAAGCGCCTTTGTTACTGGGACCAGTCATTTTAAGAAAGGCCCCCATTAGAACCCATGAGAAATGCAAGAAATGCATTATTGCTCAGTCTGCAATATCTTTCCCAGAACAAACACCAATTGCAAATAACATACTAAAAATAAACCTGAAAAATCTGTTTAGAACAGCGTACTATGTTGCAAAGAGTGAACTACCACTGGCAAAATTTAGCAGTCTTTGCAAACTTCAAAAAGCAAATGTCCTAGATCTTGGTTCCACTTGTCTCTTACCCGTGACTTCAGCGGAAATTTCAAATTCAGGATCTGACACAGACTGATTCAAGTCCTACACAGTTCTTACAAGTTCATAGAAATTTCTGTTCAATTAGAACCAAGTATTTGAGTTGATGATTGTAATTTTTATACAATGTTGTAATTTGTTTTTCAACAATTTTTTGATTAATGTTTCGTTTCCTTTACAATATTATACTTTAATGTATAATATTGTAAAGGAAACAAAACATCAATCAAAAAATTGCTCTCTTTTTTATTCGGGCTACTTAAATTTATTTTGGGCTACTAAAAACTGAAGAGTCCCTGCCCGAAGGGCTACCAGGGATTTTGAAATTTTGAGAGCCCTGAGATATATTTATTTTTTAAATTACTTTTGTTTCAGCAACATTAAATTTAAAAACTGTACTTTTGAGTTAAAATATATATTTATAATTTTAATAAATGACAAATTAAAAAGGCATGAACATTTTTTTGTATCGAAAAAATATCGAACCGTGACACCAAAGTATCAAACCGAACCGAACCGTGAATTTTGTGTATCGCTGCACCCCTAATAAATATACATATTTTTTTTCCCTAAACCTTTTGATGTATTAATGTTCATATTCATGTTTACTTCCTATGTGACCCCTACCTACAAGAGTAGTAATAGTAGTAGTAGAGTCTGAATACTTAGCTGCATGTTCTGTTATGTGTGTGTGTGTGTGTGTGGGGGGGGGGGTATACATGAGCTCACAAAGCAAGAAACTCTGCACAAAAAAAACAAAACTTCTTTAATGTTGCTGGTTGTCAAAAACTCCAGGGTCTCTGCGCTGTCTTTCAGTGTGGGCGGTTGCATTTTCCTTTTTTATATCTGGGTCACATAGTGCTTACTTAAATTTAGACTTTGTGAACTTTGCATGCGAAAACTTTAATAGCTTTAGCTTTGCTATGACAGATGCCATTTTCTTGGCAGTAAGAGAAAAACAGCCGAATACACTTTCAGTGTCTCCCTCTCCATCTGTAGATTCTGGACCGAAAAAATGGTGAGATTGAGGAGATGAAGAGCCTTCACCGGACCAAGCAGAAAGAATCAGAGGAGACGATCCGTAAGCTGGAGAAGAAAGGTGAGAGGTCACATGATTGCGGGGTTAACATGAAGGATGTTTGTACTTGTGTCTCTGCCACTCGGAGTAAAAAGCCTAAAAAGATGCAATTCCACAAAGGATTGCACTGGTGTAGAGTGACACTCTCCAGCTGTGCTGCTCAATCTAAAATTCAGTCACCTTATGTGTCTTTTTATACTTGATATCCTTCTTTTTGGTCTTGTTCCTTTCTTTTCTCACGTGTCTGCTTTAAGAGTGTCCGATGATAAAACTGCGTCGCACAGAAGAAATAGTAGCCATTCAAATAGAAACAAAATCTTTACTGTCATTGATTTCCTGACAGCACATCAGTCGAGCACAAGTGTGCGTGCATGTCTGTTCATGTGTCCATCTGTTCATACCCTGAGGCAGGGCCTGACTGCTCTTTTGTGTGTTTTGTGTCTGCGCTTACCCGCAGTTCAAAGCGTGCTGCGAGAATCCCAGGTCATCTGCGAGAGCAAAGAGAAGCAGATTGCAGAGCTGAAGAAGATGTCGGATCAGAGCGCCGACTCTTTAAAAAACGAGTGGGAGAAGAAGGTATGAGGATAAGTTGAAGGGCTTAGAAATTCTACAGGCCAACGCCGTGTAAGCAGCCCTGAGCCAGAGGAAGACTGTTTGTTAGCATGAGACAAGCAGACTTTGCTTTAAGCAGCCAGGCTGTACCTCATTCCTTCATGTGGTGCTTAAGTTAGTGTGGGTTTTTTCACTGCTGAAAAATTAATGCTCTGTGCCCTAGGTAAATTGTCTTTTCACTCCTACAGCTCCAGCTAGCTCAGCTGTGGGGGCTCAATAAGATGCTAATGAAATTTACACTCATCTCTTCAGGGTCGCTCAGCATGTGCTAAATGATGTTATAGAAACATTTTTTTTTCTCTCAGATCACATAAAAAAATGTGAATTATGTTTAACCCTGTTCAAAAAGAGATACTGCACATCTAAAGAAGCAGACGGTACTAACTCCACTTTTTGGAAGTATGCACTCACTGTCACTGTATTAGGTACACCTGTTCAACTTCATGAACATGGTCCATCATAGACATGGTCAAGACGGCCTGCTGAGTTCAAACTGAGCATCAGAATGGGGAGTAAAGGTGATTTAAGTGACTTTAAACAGCATGGTTGTTGGTGGCAGACGGTGCCAGGGCTGATCTGAGTATTTCAGAAACTGTTGATCTACATTTCCCACGCAACGATTTCTAGTGTTTACAGAGAATACATGAGGCCAGAGCTCAAAGGAAAATGGCCATACTTGTATTATTAATATTTCTAGCTGCTGGTAGTTAGAGCTGTTCGATATAATGATATATATCGGATGACGATATAAAAACGTCTATTGTTTCATTTTACGCTATCGTTTGTTTCGTGGTGTCGCAAAATAAACTGTTTACGGCAATATTTTTTCATAGTTTTGATGGTCACTGTAGTGGCTATATTAATTTCTTAAAGTTCTCTCTTTCTCTTATATTTAATATAACCACACTACGGACGGACAAGCGCCTGTTTTTATGCGTTGTCGTTAGCAACAACAACGGTAACACCATCGCGTGTCCGCTTGTTTATGTTCCACATAAACCTTTCACAATAAAGTTCAAGATCCTGTTGAGACTTTTCAAAATGAACTGAATCACATGAAAGAGCAGATTATTTACGGATGAGAAGCAAAAAAGAGCCGCCAGGTGCTAATAAATAAACCTTAGACTCAAACGTTAGAACAGGCTTTTCCCCGCAGCACGCCGTGTAATAAATACTCACAAAGAATACGGCGGCCGTTACAACTTACAGTATGTCTAAAAATGTATAGTTTCATGCATCGGTTAAAACACTCGACTCCAGGTACACGACGCGCAGCTCGAAACACTTCCCGCAAGTCGAGCTGCTCGAGATTCACAGAATTTACAGAAAATGTTACATTTTTGTGATTTATATCGTTATCGGGATGATAGAATTCTTATATCGGGATATGAGATTTTGGTCATATCGCACAGCCCTACCGGTAGTGGTGTAACTGGACAATGACAGTGGGATTCCCATTACAGATAAATCTTCAACAACTGTGTGATGCTATCATGTCAGCATGGACCAAAATCTGAGTAGTGTTTTCAGCACTTCATTGAATCTATGCCATTAAGAATCAAAGCAGTTCTAAAGGCAAAGGTGGGGCCAACTCATTATTAGCAAGGTATACCTAATAAAGTGGCTGTTGAGTGTATGTATGTAACATTACAAGGTGTGACGTAAATGTCATTTTGTAACTGTTACCCAGAAGCCCAAAAGTTTCAGTCACTATATACTTTATAAACAAAGAAAGTATGGCATGAAGGTCTGGTGGAAGTCTGAAGCTAAAAGCCCATTTGACTGTGAGATATGAGATTTCTTCATCAGTCCACAAGTCCTTCAACAAGTCCTTCATCGAGTGTTTTTAATATAATGAATTGGTTAGACAGATTGGTATCTGTCCAGGTTGTACCCTGCCTCTCGCCCATAGACAGCTGGGATACGCTCCAGGCCTGCCGCGACCCTTAAAAGGATAAATGGCAGAGAATGGATGGAATTGATTTAAAAAAAAGAGTATTATGGGGTCTCTGATTGCTGAAAAGTGTTTTTATACTTTTAAAAATTAAAAGAGAAACGATTGATCAGTCATCAATGACTGGAATCGCGGCGAGGAACATCTGTGACTGACATGTAGATGTTTCATGCCCTTGCAGCTGCATGCTGCCGTGACAGAGATGGAGCAGGAGAAGTTTGAATTGCAGAAGAAACACACACAGAATATCCAGGAACTGCTGGAGGACACCAACATCCGACTGGCTAAGATGGAGTCTGACTATAATGCACAGTCACAAGCAACTGTGAGTACAGAAACAGGCATGTGTGAGTCTGGATGTGTGTGTATGTGTCAGCTTTACTGCATTAATACAGCAGCAAAGATTAATCTTACTAATATTGTTAGCTGTTTTTTTTTTCTGGCTTTCTGTTAATCTGTGTACTATGTGCACAAACAGTATGTTGATGAAACACGTGGGTGTTACTCACCCATAGTTGCTGTGTTACTCTTATTAAACTGTATGCAATGACACCCAGTTCAATACTACACATGCTTGGATGTCTGATCACAGCAGCTCATCAGTCAAGTGTGCGACACTGCCTCGTATCTTCTTTCTACTTTTATAGTTAAGCAACCATTTCATGTTTTATTCCTGAAATGCATGTGTCACATTTTATAACACTGTTGACATGAGATGCGTAAGATGCTACAGTAGCTCAGATTGATATAGACGACTTCATCATCATTTTATTTATTTATTTAAGTCATCTTTTTACAAGTTAAATGAAAGGAAAAACAACACCATCTGCCTCTGGCTGTAGATTTGAGGTGTTGAGGATCAATTGCTCTGCACACTTTCAGACAAAAAATAATTTTCTGGAGCAGCTTCTTTGAAATGTTGTGTTAGCACTCAGTCTGTTGGTGTTTTTTGTTGCAGCTGCTGTGTGTTGTGTCTGCTGAGACCAATGATGTGATTTTGTGATTTTCTGACATTGAATTATTAATCTCCACACCCTGATTTATGTTGGACCTTGTGTTGCTGCACATACCAAAGTAGCAGATGTGCTGGAAGACTCCCACTTAACCAATGGTCCCGTGGATTTACAGATGCAGTGTTGTGCAAAGGTTTTGAGCCACAAATATGTATTGTAACGTGCAAACATAAATGAATATACGGTATATAGGACAAAAACAGAGCTTGTACAATTCTAACAAGACTGAAAGACAATATTTGGGATGAGCACCTGTGTTCTTCACCACAGCCTGAACTATCTAAAGCAGCTTTCCTGTCATTTCTTTAAGTTGTCTTCAGGAATAGTTCTCCAGGCTTCTTGAAGGACAGTCAAAGCTCTTTTTCGCATGTTGGCTGCCTTTTTTGTTCTCTGTCAAGATGATTGCACACTGCTTCAATAATGTTGAGGTCCAGGCTCTGGAGAAAGCTCAGTGTTTTTCAATTTAGATATCCCTTTACTGCATTGGCAGTGTATTTGGTGTCACTGTCATAACAAAAAAAAGGAAGTTGTTGCCAATCATATAATATTGTATGATGGATCAAAATCTGACTGTACTTTTCTTGATTCATATTTACATCAGATTTGACAAGATCCCCAACACTAGGGCTGAAATACAGAATCTACACCATGTTTTACATATGGCTGTGAAAACCTCTCTCCTGACCTTGTCCATACATACTTATAACTGATTTTTATTTATTTTTTATTTTTATTTTTATGGCTTCATCACTCCACAAGACCTGTTACTACTGATTTTCAGACACTTTTCTGGAATTTGGCAAATCTCAGCCATTTCTGTCTGTCTCCCTTCCTTCAGAATAGCTTTTTGTCAGCCACCCTTTCACAGAGACCACTTCAGTTATGTGTAGACGCGACACTGGATCATCCATTGAGTTAGGTGCTTTTTTTTTTAATACTTTAATGATTTGTAGGTCAGTGTTAAGTGACTTTAAGAACCAGAAAAAAAACATTCCTCCAAAAATGGGTCAGGAATGGCGACTGCACTGAAAATAAGCATCAGATGTCAAAGAAATACTTTAAAAGGCCAGTGTGATGGGCTGAGTTGGGTAGGAGGAGTCCTAGGAATTATTAGAAAAATAGGGTTTCCATTTATTTAACCCTAAAAATTATATTTACAAAAGTAATAAATGTTGAGCTCATAAAAGAGGTCAAAGAAACAAAACTTAACTCAGGCAAAGAACTGCAAACTTAACAAACCAAACAACTGCCCAAACAAACATAACTGACCTAAACAGGAAATGACACACAAGGGTATATATGATGGCTGATCACATCACTATGACACACGAGGGGTAACTAAACAAAACACAATCATAAACCACAAAAACCATGCAGTACAGGCTAGTTTGTTAATAAACTAAATACCAAAGAAGAACATCAAAACCACTGAACCCTAAACTCAAATATCTAATCAAATATAAAAACTTTCCAAACCAATCAATAAACTTATTGGAAACTAAAGTGTGTTATTGTGTTCAAATGAAGAAATGAAAATACACAAAAGTTACCGACTTTAGAGTGTGGCCATGGGTTTGGGCATGCAAGCAGGCTTCTTGGAAGCAAAATGCGAAGAAAGGAGGAGTGGCTCAAGACTTGCACAGTAGTGTAAAACTCACATGATGAGCATATAAAACACAACATATTTAGTATTTTATTCTGGGTTAACTTAGTCACATTTTTGTGTCCATCAGTTACACAGTGAGTGTTTGTGTAAATCGACTTTAACTACCTGACTTGTCGTGTTTTCCCTTACTTTTTTTATTATTTATTTTTGTATGCACATGTTTGTTCCATCTGTCTGTGATCACGACTTATACTTAAGATAGTGTGAGCAGCTTTCAGAGATTCATCCTAAAGAGCAGCAGGGGATGCAAGTGTTCAAACGCTTAGTGTAGGCAGATTATTTTCTATGCTCAGCACCACCTTTCACTGGAACAAACAGGATTCTCTGCGACTAGATTTACTTCTGCTAAAAAGTCTTTCCTCAGTTAGTTCTAAATGTATACATCTGTCGCATGGCTAATCAGGGGGGAAAAAAGGGACCCACAACACTCAGTGGCTGAAATGAAAGGAGACATTCTCTAACCTCTGGCCAAGAATGACTCTCATATCTTGTGCCTGTCATCTTTAAAGGTCTTTGATCCAAGTATGTATTAAATCTTACCCATTGCCATGATTGTGCTTGAAGATGTGCGTGCACACATGCGTACACACCTCCCAAAGCTGCACTTTCTTTGAAGTCTTATGAAAGGACTTTGGTTTAAGTGGGACTATGCACATTTCATTAGCTGGGACCATCAACACCAGAGGCCAGTTGAATGCACGTGTTTCATAAATACAGTTTCTATCAGTATCAGTGTTCATGTGTTGCCATACACACACGCTGCCTCTGGCCTTAGTCTGTCAACAGGGCCACATTTAAGAGGCTGCAAATACTGAATGGTTCATGGTTGATTTACCCCCCCCCCCCCCCCCATTAAAAAAAAAAAAAAAAAAAAAAAGGCCAGACAAGGTCCAAGAAATTGGGGGGAAAGGCCCCTTGTCACTGTAACAGCTGCTGTCCTCCTGTAGTGTTGGGCTATTCACAAACACACGCTGAGGATATGTGTTGAAGGTAGTCTTTATCTCAGGTGAGTTGGTACAGCACCTTTTTGTCAGCGATTGCTGTCTCTGTGCTTGATCCTTTAGAGCTGGAGTTGCCTCATTTTGCCCCATGTTGACTTTCTTGAGTCTTTCAATATCCAGATGAATCTTCCTTTCAGTCCATACTCCTCATTAAATAGAAGTGAGCTCCAGTAATGCTGAACATGTGCTTTTGTGCAGCAAATCACATTGTAGTTGTTTGTGGTCAGTGCTACTCCTCTACTAAATACACTGCTCGAAGAAATCAGAGTAACACTTTTTGATCTGATGCAGGATCACCATGCACTAGTTGTGCATTTGGCTGTTGTGGGTGTCACTGCTGGTAAATGGACTGATTCTTATATAGCACTTTTCTACTCAACTGTAGTGCTCACAGCACTTTATACAACATGCATCAGTCACACATTTATACAAGCACTTTTTCCTATGCTTTTCCTACCTGTGCTTTCTATCGAACAATCAAAGACAATGGTCCAAATTGAGTCCACGATGCCAGTGAACGCTCTTGGTGAACCCCAAGAGCATATCTCGGATACTTTGGCATGCAGACTGTAGCAGCCAGAGATCGAACCACCAACCTTCCAGTTAGTAGATGACCTGCTCTACCTCCTGAGCACCAGCCACCAATACTAGAGGTAGACAATGCTTGGACCATACGGAGGTTACAGTGGTAGTCCAACATCTTTCAATCTTCTGTACCTAGGCCTGTGCTTGTTACGGCACACATGTGCCATTGCCAGGAAGTTCTATGTCTCCTCGGCATGGAGGCAATTCCAGGAGAAAGACAGTTACTCTAGGGTAGCTGGACAGGGTCATAGAAGTTCCTTAATCTATCAGGAGGACCGGTATCTGCTACCTTTGTACAAAGACGAACAGGGTGAACACTGCCACACCAAACAATCAGAAGCAGGCTTCATGAAATTGGCCTGAGAGCCAGAGATCCTTTTATGGGCCCTAGGCTGACTGCCTGGCACCAGTTAACCTAACATTAATGTGTTTGGAAACCACTGCACCACTGTGCCGAAGAGATGTAGATCCTAAGTTTATATCCAGGACACAATATGAAAAGTTTGCTCACATCACACGCAACACAAGCAATCCAGGACAACCTCAAGTCGATGATTCATTCCCTTCAAATACAGCAGACTGGATGCAGCTTAATAACAAATGAAATAAAGACTGTTCATCTGCCCACCGCTGCCTTGTGGAGTTTTTCTCCAACAGAAGTATCACAAAAAGATACTTCGGATGTTGTTTTTGGCTCTTATCTCTGCGCAGGGCAGAACAGGTAGAAGTGACTGAGTAGGTGTTTGAAAATAAAGACAAGCTGCTATCTGCACCAGCCAAGCTTTTAACAGTAGTCCGTGCACGTCCAAACCAAGTAAAGATAGAGATGCATTTGTAGCAGTGCCACATTGTCTCCACTGCTGATATTCCACTGATTGAATGGGCTTTTCCTATAGGATATAATTAGTAACACTGTTTTAGACAAATACAGAATAACTGGTTTCTGAAGATGGCACTAATCCTTTTAAAAAAACATTTGCTGGACACTTATTCCTCAAGCTTACTATTTCCCCCTTACTCTATCCTCTTCCTTTAATAGTGTTTGCTTATTCTATATATGTATTATAGTGATGTTTTTATGAGGACTTTTGTAAGTCTAACCAAATTCTATTATTAGAATTTGAAGCACAATATGCGTGGCCTCAGGAGACGAGCGATGATACAGGCTGCCTTCCAGTTGCTGGCTGTAGTTCAGATACAAATATTGTGAAAGGTCGTCCATCACTTTTTATGACTTTTTTTGTCACAGCTTACATGTTTTGTTTTGTTTTCCCCCCCTCTTCAAAGGCTTAATCATTTCAAAATCTTCGAAGAGGAGCGTAGCTCATAATCTAGTTTAGTCTGCACTTCACACAAAGTCATTCTCCTTCTAAAACACCTAATTAGGGGACATATTTTGGCCCCACTGAGGGTCCAGGTGTGCCGAGTCAGGCTTCAGTATGGAGACGTGTCTTCTCATCTCCTGCCAGAAAGCTAAGTGTCAGCATGCGTCCCAGCACAACACAGACTCCTTGTTCCTTTTCTTAACGGCCTACACTGCTAACACAAAGACAAAGGTCTCTCTCAGCAGCCTTGCCGGGCGCAGCTCGCATACTCTTTTCAAACGCACCATTCCCCGCCTTTCCCGTCACTCCACCTTCAGTCATCGCAATCTTCTGTCATCATCTAGATCAACTAGCACGCTCCGTCTTTAATCAGCGCCCCGTCATCGCCTTTATCGGCCCGCCTACACTGCATTCCACGCTGTCATGTGTACATACACACACACGAAGACACATATGTGCATGTTGATGGACAGTAGGCAGGGAAGGGAAGTTCTTTTTAATCAAAACAGTGTAGGAAGAAGCTGTCTGTTTAGGCTGGACTTTGATCATTGTCTTCTGAAAGTCTGAATCTTGATCAAGTTTTTGACAGTGGAAAAGAGACTGAAATACCTCAACGCTGTCATTGTGTATGCTGGAGTCATTTGATCTGATGCAGGATCACCATGTTCAGATATTTAAATCGATGAAGTTATAGGCTTTTTATGATGCCCTATGTTGATGTACCAGCACTTTACTGCCACCAGCGTTAAATGTCAGTAATTTAAGAGATGTGGCTAGACTTTGAAATTGCCAGTAATATCAGGCAATTTTCACACACTGACCCATCTAACAACTGATTATTGTCTGTTACTGGAATTGTAGAAAGAAAATGCGGCCTGTGCAGTTTGCTATTATGGAAGCATTCATTAACTTTTACATTTTCAGCTGGTATCACTATGAGTTTATTCTTATGTCTCAATTTGGGTAATAAGTTTAAACAGTAGCCAGAATGTAACAGAGGAACAACAGCTGACTAGAAACATGTGCATCTGAGTTGTTGTTTTTGTTTGTTTTTAACTTGAGTCTTCGTATGCTTACATGACAGTAAAGTTTATCTCGTCTTTTCTCTTACAAAGGGGTCTTCTAAAAGTTTGCCATGTGGAGCAGGGAAGGATTTTCAGCTACAAATTTTATTAGCATGTAATAGTATTACACATTTTTGGAGTAATTATCATTTATTGTCAATGAGTGAAGTGAGAGGATCATTCAGCTGCACTGTTAGCCACATGTTAGCTTCGATACGTTCATATCAGTGACCTGATTTCTGTGGAGCATGCGATCCTCTGACTTATGCTCATTTTCCCGTGCTGACGCCCTTGGCGGTTCAAGCTGTTTGATTTCGTAACAACTTGTGTGTCCAGGAGCAAACGATGAGAGAGCTCGAGCTCCGGGTGAAACAGCAGTCAGCAGAAGGGGAGAAGGGCAACACGCTGCGTCAGAAAGTGACACAGGAGAAGGCTGAGCTGGAGATCCACATTGCATCTATCAGCACTGAACTCCAGGAGGCCAACAGACGGTATGAACCTGTTTGGCGTGTGGTATAGGGGTGGATTGAAAGATAAAGAGGAGAAGAGTAGCTAGTGCTAATATTGAAAGCTTTTCAACACTAACCAGCTTTTCATGACTAGGTTTTACTGCCATGTGCTTTTTAATTTAAATGTCTTCTTCACATCTTAAGAAAGCTTTATGTAATCTATTGCTAGTGTGCAGCGGATGGAAAGTAAAAATGGTGTATGAATAGAAACGGATCTGTATGTGTGAAACTCTTTCATGAAGTCTGAGTCAAGCTGTTAGCTTTTCACAGGATTATGATCCTGCAGAAGGAGAAGGAGGAGCTGAGCGAGCAGCATGAGCAGGCCACGCAGAAGCTCCAAGTCAAGTACGAGACCGACTTGAGCCACTTGCACCATGAGCATGCTCTCTCGGCTGCTAAGGTTCACATTACCACAACACACTCACACGTATCTCCCTCGGCCTGCTAAATTTTGCTGCTGACTGATTAATAACACACAACTTTTAGCAAATCTCTCCACTCTCTTTTGCAGGCCTCTGAGGTGATGGCAGATTTAGAGAAAACTGTGGCTCAGATCAAACAGCAGCTCGAGGACAGTGAACATCGAAGACACCAACAAGTCAGGGTATGATATGATTCGGGTGGCGACGCTCATTTTAAACCTCTCTTTCGTCACTGCAACAATACGAGCTTTAAAAGTGCTTGTCATTAGCAGCTCTCTCTGACCTATTGATTCGACTCTGCTTCCTTTCAGGATCAAGAGATGAAGTTTCAGCAGGAAAAAGATGAACTGCTGATCAGCTGTGAGAAAAAGGTAGTGTGTTCCTGTTCCATAAGGAAAAATCCATCTGCCAAGCTCAGTAACCTCCTGTCATTATATCAAAACCACCCCTGAACAAAGTGATTAGTGGAGATCAAAGCTTGGAGCTGCATGTTCCTCATGGTTCTCTGCTCTTGTAAAATCCTAAAAGCCTCAGTTAACAGGTAGATGTTAGGCTGGCACAAAGGAAGGCAGGATGGTAAGTTGGTAATTTAGAACAAGAATTATTAAGTTGTAAAAATAAGAAACAAGTTAGAAGCAAATTGAAATAAACTTTTTTGGGGGGGGGCGGGGGGGGGGGGGGGGGGGTCTGTCTGAAGTATGCACTGTCTCTGTACCCAGGCCTGTGCTTGATTACCCCCTCTCCTTTGAGAGACCCCTTTTAAAGCCATAGAGCAGCCATAAAGCATAAAGTACAAAGGCTATTGTTAATGATCTGAGCTGGACCAGACTAGGCCAGGCCAGACTTCATAGGTAAAGATCAGGTTTAAGCTCCACACTGCAGCTGGGTCATCTTCAAAGTGCCACATCTTGGTGGCAGGCTGGCATACACATCTGGCTGCCTGTGAGTGATACACCTGCAAAAACTTAGCAGGCATGTGTGTTCTTTATTTGGGGTCAAGGAGGATTTAAATTAAGCTTCCCTCAGTGGATTGCTTTTGATGTGTGTGTGTGTGTGTGTGTGTGTGTGTGTGTGTGTGTGTGTGTGTGTGTGTGTGTGTGTGTGTGTGTGTGTGTGTGTGTGTGTGTATTTCTTTCTTTTTTTGCCCTCGTAATCCACCTGTATTTTTTTTCCCCTACCTTTTCCTCTTCTTTGTTTGCTTCACGAGGTGACGGGGGAATGAAAGACAGACAAGTCCGTTGTTCATTTTCCTTTTGTTTACTCTGGAAAGATTCCTCGCTCCGCTCCCGAGGAGTGCTAAAGGATACACAAGAAGGAGACTGTGGTATGGTATCTGGACATGAGAAGGTCCCATATGGCTGCCATAGATTCAGATTGAGAGGCCCTCTAAGGCAGGCGGGATGGGCTCAGCTACTTTTGATGGGGTGATAGAAGAGATGAGACCAGATGCACAAGGTCACAGGCAGAAGAGTTTCCTTGAGTGATGTTTGATGGTGTCTGCTTTTGCACTCACTCGCACCTCTCTCTCTGTTCCTCCTATACTCTCATCCTCGCTCCCTCTTCCTCTCTCTCTCCCTCTCTATCTGTCTAAGGTTTTGGCACTTCAAACTGAGGCAGAGAAGGAAAAGGCAGAGGCTAAAAGGAAGATAGCCAAACTGGAAGAAGCACTCAGGTATGATGGGAAAAGGCTAAACAGAGAGTTGTGTTGAATTAAAGACGTTTCATGGGTAATTACATCCTGGGTCTATGCTTTAGACTCCATTGATAATTATTTAGTCTGTTTAAGATACTTCATCAGCATTTCAGCATCAGATGTCTTTCCAAAATCCAACAGAATGAGGAGTAAAAGGACGATCAGGCAGATTTTCAGGCACAAACACAATACCAACCCAGTCATATTCTGACGTTGTCACATTGCCGTTGTGGCAGGTACATGGAGAGTCACGGTGCATTATCACTATCTGTACTGAAACCGGCAGCAAAGTTTCCAACATGTCTAATGTTAGCAAGCATGATTTTTTTTTTTTTTTAAGAGTCATTAATTTCACAGATTTGGGCCTCGATTTTGTGGCTCCAGACTTTATTAAAAGGAGTTGTTTATGTCTACTGACTTTGAGTCTTTGATCATAAAAACAGCGTGTATGAATTCTGTTTTAAGGCGGAGTTTGGCTTTAACAAGTCAACCCTTGCGCGCTCTCTTTGATCTCTTCTCATAACTGAAACTAGTACTGAGTTGAGAGCCTTGAAAGTCTCAGAGCTTCACATGTGACTGGTGTTTGCGATGACTTGATGAAAACTGGCAAATCTAATCCTATTGTATAAACCGAGTAGTCTCTATAGTAATGAAAGCTGATAAACAAAACTGTCGACTTTGACACAATCATACGGCTGATATTTAATGGACGAGAAACAGCCTGGGTATTGGTTAATATTAAAGAGTGTTATGGGGTGATGCACATTGAGTCAAGAAAATTAAAAAACATGAACGCTACACTGATCAATATTTGATATCAACAATTGATAAAATGGCAAAGTAATGACGTGCGGTGAATCCACCAACAGTTCTTGTTTAATTCACTTTTCCTCAGCCTCCACTCAGCTTACTACCATCATTCAGCAATTTGTTTCAATTCAGTCTCATGATTCTCATCAGTCCTGTTTCCAGATGCAGCATACAGCTGTTTTGAATAAACTAAAAAGCCATATATTTCCCACAGGAGTAAGTGAGGGTGGCCTGTAACACAGTATTTAACAATAAATATGCTCTTTTTAAGTCAGTGAGATACCCATCATTGCTCAATTGTGAAATCTGTTAAAGTAACCATATTCTGTCATTTATATACATGATTGCTTCACTCAGACATACTCATACGATTAATGAACATTGTCAGTGTCACTCTAGTGAAGGGTAAATACACTTTTGGATTGTTTAGTTCTCTCCATCTTTGTCGCCAGAAGGAAGACCTATGCGTATGTGCGCCCTCAACCCTTTCTGCCATCCAGACTGGTCCTCAGTCACTAATATCTCTTTAGAAATGTTCAAAAAATTAGTGCAGACACAAAATAGGCATTGGATTAAGTGCTTCCTCTGGATTAAAAGTGGTTAAGAAAGAAAAGTAAAAAGTAAAACTCACTGTGGCTCAAGTTTAAAAAAAAAGAAAAAAGAAGTATGTATGAAGTATGAAAGGCGATCAGTATTAAAAAGATGTCCAAGATGAGCCATATTCTCCAGCATCTGTGGAAAAGTGTCAAACATTTTGACTAAGTGACGACATCCAGCAAGGATGAGGATTCAATGAAGGATAAGATGAGAAGTATTAATAACATTAATAATGCTATGTTGTTGGTATGTTTGGTCTAAGGCACATATACAAAGATTGTGGAGCCCCGTGGTCCACAACAATCAAGTTTTCAGTGAGCTGCACAAAGAAGCTCAAAGACATGGAGTCTTAAGCATGTGCATTTCATTAATGTGTCTGCAACACATTCAGACAACTGCTGTGACAACTTTTAAGGACACGCAATCGAATGGTGGCGAAGGATGTCTGAAGGGGAGGAATGTCAGTGTTTCTTTGGGCCTGTCTGATTGTTAAATACACAACGCTTTGCAAACACATTGACTATGTTTTCAGCATGATATACTGCTGCAGCTCCTGCTTCGAGGCAGTTGTGTTGAGCGTTGAAAGTGCAGATTTAACTGTTTCCAATAATGATTGCTCACGTACATTGCGTGGTTCAAGAAGTTATTGTAGTGCACAAATGCAGGGCAATGAAACAGCTTTACCTAAATGGAATGTAGCCACACCTAAATAGTGTTGTTAATTAAACTTGTAGCTACAATGTTTCAGAATGCCTACTATAGAGGAAAATATTATTAAAGGAATGGATAAAAAATAACATGTAATCTACTCTAAATGCCACATCCAACACTAACTCCTTTAGCTTCAACACTCTCTTCTATCCAGAGCTGCATATGTTGAAATGCTCGACTTCAGCAGACTGCAGACAATCAGCAAACCAACCAGCGAGCCAGTCAGTACATTCCACTGGGTAATTAATCCCATACAGGGCCATATTACTTGGCCACAAGCAGATTATAGTTTCTGTGGCAAGACTAGATCATGTTCTGCACAATTAAACAGAGCGCCGGCTCGGCCTATTCAGCAACTGTAGCTCCAGTTCCAGCTATACATGGCCCAAGCTCGTCACAGTGCCATCACTCACCCCGAGTGGGTTTTAGCTGTTTGTTGTAGCATAATAGAAACCCAAAGGTCTTCCAGGGTTCTTCTTCTATGGTCAAAGTGGTCTTAGACAAACACTAACAATAACACTGTGGCTGTTTGAGGAAAAGATTGTATGGTTGTTACTCCTCTTCCTTTCTTTCAGTCACCATGATGCAACAAAAAAACACATTTTTGTAGCATTTAGTAAATATCGGTGTAAATATCATAAGGGGACACTGATGGTTGTGTTTTCTTATTGTTTGCTTGTCATTGTCAGCCCAGCTACAGAGAACGTCCTTAAACACAGCAGACGGATCCGTTTGTGCATAAATTATCCTTGTTGTTAGTATCAGTAACGAGCCAGTCATTCCCTCGTTTAAACACTGAAAACGGCAAGTGGCCCGTTGGGCTCTTAGCTAATTAAATACTCAGGCTGCATACACACGCACACACTTTCTCGAACACACTGAGCAGCCTGATGTCTGCTACCTGCCTGCTGCCGTGGCAACACTGACGGCCTTTAAAGGCGATCCAGCAGAACTTCAAAGTCAAAGCAAGACCGCACGCAGGTGTGTGTGTGTGTGTGTGTGTGTGTGTGTGAAGATTGGAGGATGAATGATAAAATTAAACAAATAGAACTGCTCAAGAAACCTCCTCCTTCAGATACTCTGCGATACATGCATCTGTATAATGCATGCACAATGATCCATGCAGACTATGTGAACATAGATTTATTATTAACAGTCTTTGCCTATATAAAAAAAAATATTTAAAAAATCCACAAATTTATATTTTTTTCTTAATAAGTTGATGCGACTGCTGGTTGTGCATTTTTAATGGATCTGATTATTCATATGTAGCATAAGTAAGTGATACCCATTCAAAGTCTAAGAAGAATATGATCTTCTTGTCCTGTCATGCAAATAAGCATTGCTGTGTCAGTTTGAGTTCCTGGTCTGTGTTACTATGGCAACAACAACAGAAAGCACTACAAAACTGCGCTGGGAACAAGTTTCTCTCCTTTTTTTTCATCCCAACGTGCCTCAGATCATTACAGGGCATTAGCATGGAGATGGAGAGATACACCACAGATAGTGGTGGTTGTGGATGGGGTAGTAAAGAGAGGAGGGAGCTCATCTGGGGAACAGCTTGCCTGCTTTGCAACAACGACCTCCAAATCACAATTTGGGGAAAATAGAAAACCACTCAAATTTTTAGAGTAGAGAAAAAGAAAAAGGTTGTAGATTATGGCGTTTCTTTTCTCTCTGAGACGCAGGCATCGTTTTATTTTTCATGCCGCCCTTCCTAGAACTTGTATCCCAGCTGCGTTAAACAAAACCACATCTTTACTAAGGCGTGGTGCAAACTTTGGTTTTGTCTCTCTGATTATTTACACTTTGGAGTGGCTGAAGTAGCACTTGACTGTGAGCGGCTATCCAGTTTCACACGCGGCATCATTAATATGATGTTTCAGTCTTTGATTTATTTAACAATCCATCTCTAGTTTAAAGTTTGTCGCTTCCCTACTAATGTTGATTTTTTTTTCTTCTTTTTCGGGGGGGGGAAACGTCGCCTTTTTTCACTGTTTATTCTCTAATCAGCTCTTGGCAACGTGTGTTTCCTTCTGGCTGCGTGTCATTGTTCACCTTGTGCATACCCATATGCATGCATGAGATAGGGTCCCTCATGCATGTCCTTCTACTCTTAAAGATAAAGGATTCATCCAATGCCTTCTTTCATGCTAGTGTGTGTGTGCGCACACTTTTTCTACAACTGGGTGTGTCTTTGAAGTGGTCTTATCTTTCTCAGCATTCCTCTCCCATGACAGGAGGGATGGAGGGAAATAGGGATGGGGTCCTGAGAGGGACCAGAGGTAGCCAAGCAGGGGCCATCCAGCAGCACGGTTAATGTTCAGGTGCAGGAGGAGCAGGTGGAGGTATGGATCCTGAATATTGAGAAGCTTCAGTGGGGCTCAATATTGACTCCCATGATAACTACTTTGAAAGGGGGAGTTGGGAATGGGTTAAGAATCAGTTCAATACCACAGATTTGACAAAATGAATATTCTGTCCTTTAAATAGATTTTGATAGATTTTTTTTAAATGAATACTTATTTGTATGTTTATTATTCAAGCTTGTAATGATCAGATAGCACTGCAAGGATATAACTGAGTCAGTCTAACCAGTATTTCCTCCTATTTCTGAATACTGAATTAGTAAAGTAGATAATGAATAAAAATGAGCAGTAATTCTGGTTATTTGTTATTCAGCTGTTATTTGTCATATTTAATCACCCCATCACTTAATGGTCTTACATTTTAATATCCTGCTTTAATGATTTTTAATTGGTTTTCTCTGCTTTCACGGTCGTCACTCGAAACCAAGCTTGGCATTTCTACGCGAAGCTGGTTTTCTTCCAAATCTGCGCTGAGAGTCTGAATTTAGACCAGCAGGCTCGCTTAGAGCTGATGGTTCAGACTGCACGGATTGTCTTCAGGGCTTTCATTGTTTCACTCAACTTCATCTTCCACTGCATTATGTTTGGGATATGTAAATACAGTAGTCTCACTTTAGGGACTTGTGCCTAGTTGATTTAGCATGTTTCCATTGTAGTCTGCATAATTTGTAAAGCCAAATAGCATTTTAAGCCAACAGCAGAGACAGGAAAACCAACTTAGAACAACATTTTCCTAGATTTATCTCAAACTTTTATTAAAAAATTGCTCCATTTGGTTTTTTATTGCTGTAGTTTGAATCGGATGTATAGAGAGCACAAATAACAGCCTTCCCTCGGCGTGTCTGCGCTACACTAAAGCGACAAGTTGTTTGGAGGGAACAACTTTTTCTTTAACGCCTTGGAACTGAGCGAGCTCCAGAGCTGGTTTGAACAATGACAAACATATATTGTTCTTTGTCTTTTTGCTCCGTCCCACCCACCATGTTTATCCACCTACATACTGCTACTGCCAGTGTGTGTTGCACCAGATTCATTATTCTCTCTCCTTATTGGTGTTTAGGTGTTTTTGAGGTACGACTCACTAACTAGTGTGAGGTAAAGTCGTTTTTCTTCTTCTTCTTCTTCTCCGGGGATTATGCGAGAGCATAAACTTCACAGCAAAGTTTGAAATGTCATCATGTCAGATGTCATATCCTTCTAGTTCTCGAGCAAAGCACTCCAAAGCGATTCCCTTTGCAACTTCTCCGAGATGTGGAAATCAGCTACTTAGTTATTGCATTGTCGCGTATTTCTGTGACTGATCTGGTCTAAGATATATCAGAAAATACTGAAATATATTCAAAATGTAGCATCTCCACTGGCCAATTGATGTGTCTTATTTTTGCTCCACAAATTCATATTCAGCTTGACTGAGAAAAACTGGAAAGCGGTTGCCTTTGAGCAACCGCTTGTTGTTCTTTTGATTATTCAACTTAGTTGTTGCATCTTTGATTCATCGTTTTGCCACAAAATCTTTGGGGTTTGGCAAACTGCTAGAAGGTTGGGGCTTAAATTAAAAAAATAAAGGTCAACAGTCATGTCTTTAAAGATGCTACCGAGGCAGCTGTTCCCTGCAGGCACGCGGACGACTACATGTGTAGATGCCACTGTAGGCGGAGGGCTGTGCTCTTTACGTTTGTGGCTGTTTTTTTGTTTAATTTATTAAAGTGAAATGCTGCTCATAAACAAGGCCAGAACTGTAGGTTGGCTTTAAAGCCATCCAGCTCGACGATGCTCTGTTTTCTATTCCCTCTTTTCTACCCTTTCTGCCTTTAATATTTTCTTGCCCTTGTGCTATCTCTCTTTTGTGTTCACTTATTTGTGGTCTGTCTCTTATTCTGTGTCTGTTTCTGTCTTCTTCTTTTTTTTCCCACTCTCTCTCCCTTTCTCTTTCTCTGGGGATGCAGATGAAAACCAAGCCTGTTTTATTTTTTCTTCAGAGGGCGCTGAATATTTCAGTTTTGCATTTTCTCTCTTTTTATGTGCTCTCGCTTTTTTTCTCCGAGCCCCTTTGATGTGTCTGTGGATTCGTTATCATTCCGTTTGGATGAGCTCACAGACGCAGATGTGGAGGCACTCACATGCACTTGGCTCTCTCTCTCTCACACACACACACACACACACACACACACAAACACACACTCACACTGACTCTCTGGCTTTTTATGCTAGAGACCAGCGGCATCCACATGCAAGCGTGCATTCTGGTCTGTTTGTCAGTCTTTTCCATGTGCTGCTCCACCCACATCACAGCCCATACAATTCTTAAATGCTCTTGCTTACATGAAAAGAATATTTGCATAAGCAATTAAGAGTTTCGTCTTTGTGCACAGACGTCAGCGGGTGCTTTTGTGTCAACTGCATGCGTGAGCCTATATACAGTAACTTCATTGTGTATCCGCCATGTGCTCGCGCACTCACACAGGCGGCACGTGGCACCGTGTGGTCAGAGGAGTCCGGAATATGCCGGCATCCCCGCACCCCTCCTGTCTGCCAGGCGGCTGGATGGCGGAAGCTCCTTCACCCTCTCTAGTACACAAACACTCTTCTCTCTTTGCCGCCCTCTCTTCCTCCCCTTTAAACAGCTGTTTAAGGATTGAGGGATAAGAGGACTTCCTCTTTAGCGAAGGCACATCTTTAATTTGAGCCTCCTCTCCTTCCACTTTTCTGACCAGAGATCCATTTAAAGCCAACAGGCCGCCCTGGCGCTGGCACCCCTCTCCTTCCCTTTCCCTCTCCATTTCTCTCTGCCAGGCCTCCTTGACTCCTTTTTCGCTGTCCTCTCATCTCACCCTCGTTGCTCTGTTATTGATGGTGACACGCTGTCTACCGCTGTAGTGACCACACACGTTCACACGTGCGCACACACACACACAGTTATGCTCCCGAGATTCCCCGAAGAGGCCAAGCGTTCACCTGCTCTCCTCAGCTTAAGAGCATAATATGTTTCAATCTGTCACATACTTGAAGTTAGCTGCAGTCACTTTTTTTTCTTCCTGTGTATTCTCTGAGGTATAGGCCCAGCAGCCAGCTCCAACTTACTCATAGTGCACTCCTTGAGTAGAGTTGTCAGTCACACAGAGAGTTTGGGATTGTGGCTCATGAACAAAGGTCTCTGTACACGCACGTGAGCACGCACGCACGCGCAGGCTCAGTTGTCTCTCAAGCGAGACACACACCCAATTCTTTTCTCCCTCTCTCTCTCTCTCTACGCTCTCCTCTTGGAAGTTTTAAAAAAAACTTGCTATTTCTGTGACATCCATTTTTCCATCTTCCTCTCTCTTTTCCTCTCTCTTTTCTCTTTTTTCCATCTCAGTCTCCCCACATATCCTTTGTGTCTGTCTGAGTCCGGAAGGCAGTCGTGCAACGAGACTGATTAATAATTACAGAGTACACAAAATTGGGAAAGAGGCAAAAAAAAAAAAAAAACACTTTGTCGTTTGATGTCCAACATGAGAGAAACCAAAATTACAAAGAGACAGAACTCTATAAAGAGGAGAGAAAGCTTGCACATTCCTTTCTCAATCCTCTGCTTTTGTTCTCTGCTGTTTTGTTTTTTTAATTTTTTTTATTTTATTGCCTCCTCTGTTTTTGCTGGGGGGGTTTTATCGCCTCAGTTTCAGTTCTGTCTTTATAAACACCTAAAGTTGTTTCTTTGATTACAGGAAGAGATTAACCACTTTACAAAGCTGCAAACCACTATATGCCTTTCTTTAGATGTACTTCCAATTTTTCATTTAATTTATTTTTTAAGTTGTGCATGGATGCTCATAATCATGCTGCTTTTGACAGCCTTCCTGCTTTGTGAAGTACAGATAAATGCACGGAGCATAGTGCCTCCCCCTACCACCACCACCCGATGTGTGCCTGTTGTAATTTAGTAATAGTTGTACTTCTAATTGGTTTAAAGTCCCACTGGCCAGAATTTCATTCTCGCTGCTGCTTGTCTGTCCAGAGGGAATAATTATCCATACCCTCTTAGAGTAGCAATTTACAAGGGAGCAGAAAAACACAGCCACACATTCACTTATACTCAAAGCACTGCATAAGGCACACTGTAAAGAGGAAAAAGTGCACAGTCAGTCGTACTGTCCCCCCTGATATCGTGCTCTTTGTGCTTGAATCAGATGAAGCATCTTGAAGGGTTGAAATAGTAGCTGCAGTCCATGTACCCGTTGTTGTAGTTGCACATTTAGTGTTACTTTTTGTGAAAATTAAATCAATTCACGCAATTCTGTTTTTAGCAGTCCCATTTATGCACTGTACATGGATAACAGATGCTGTCGTTAAATTATTATGATCTGTTTTTTGGTGTTTTTAAACCTGGGTGCGCAATTCTTAAGTTGTTTATTCAGACTATATTCGTGCACGCCACACATGTGAGGAGCACGTGTGGCGTCATTAAAATACGAACGTTATACGAGTGTAAGGGGATAATATTTTCCAGGTTTGTGGGGGGTTTTTTTGGTTGGATTTTGTCAACATGGTTTCATAAAGAAGTGTCATGCAAGAGATGAGTGAATCTGCCAAATTCCAACACTTCGAAATCTACTGTGGGTATCATGTGACAAACACTTGGAGGTGGCAGAACAGATGTGCGTGCTTTTGCGCATTATTTTTCACAGTCAAGTCTGAGTCGAAGTCATTGGTGACAACAGAGTTTTGTCATCACAATATTGAGTATAGAATCATATAATAATAGCAAACGTGTGTCAACTAGTCTGTTGTATATTTATTTTTAATTCTTTAGTAATTTTTTAGTTTTTAATATTTTTCATATAGCTGTGTATTTTCTTATGTCTGCCTTTATTTCAGTTTTTTTTTTTTAAATCGGTTAATAAACCAAAAAATATGCAAAGAGGTGCAAATTTAGAGCAAGAAGTTTAGCCTGGCTCCAAAAATATTTCGGTTCATTTGCATCTCCAGGTTTGAATGTCAGCAGCAACTTTGTCTGGTGTCAGTTTCGTGATTGACTGACAGCCTGTTCGTGGTGTCACGTGTCTCCTGCCCAGCTCTACCCTCCCGCATAAGCAGGTGTAGTGGATGGATGGACAGAAATTTAAAAGCTGTTTACAAAAATAACACCTTCACACACTTCCCTGGCTTCTAGCGCTGTCATTTTTTTCTACTCTGTATCCCTCCGCCCAGACACACTCCCTTCCCCACCTACCTTCTGTGCGTTAAGCTTGACAGCTACATTGTATATGATGTTGCGGCTGGGCCTGTTGGCTGGGCTCTGACAGTTCTCAGTATGAGGCCATCCCTCTCAGTGTGCCTGTCAGTCCCTCTCCTCTTGGAAGACTGTGACCTGACATTTACCGGCAGTAGCATCGGCACGCCTGCCTGGGAGATACAGCCACGCATTCCGATGAGCGAGGCTATACCGCATGCACAAAGTGACTTATTTTAATTTAAAACAGGGTGAACGATAATGAAGGATCATGGAAAGTCTTCACACATCGTTCAACATGGGAAAGAAACTTGTTGTTTGTTGAATATTTCACTCTTTGATGTCGAGAGAAAGCACCACATTAAAGCTCAGTCTATCGTGTTTGATACATGAGTGTTGCTGAGTTTTTAAAACTTCTATATTATCAGTGAACCTAAATAAACTTCACAATACGTTTATAATCATTAAATTGCAAAAATTGTCAGCTGTAGCAAATTAAAACTCATATATGCAAATTAATATGTCATTATTTAATCGTTTGTTAATTTGTCCTCAGGTTCCATAAATACTCTATTTTCAAACAATTAGAATTTTGCAAAATAATATGGCAATTATTTCACAGTTCAGGTTTTAAAGGGTCAACCAAACCTGATAGAGTGTATGCAAAAAGAACAGTGATGATTTTCTGCTTCTAAGGTCTATCTTCGTTCTCTGTCTTTTACTATGAAACTACTGTTTTGAGAAGTTCTACAAAAATAAAAGTTTACTTTCTTTCTTAACTATTTCTGGATTTCTTGTCTGCAATTGTGTTTCTATGGCTATGTAGTGTGTGTTCATTTGTGTGTGTTTGGTTTGAAGGGAGAAGGAGAGCCAGCTGGACAGAGCCAGGGAGAGCCAAAGACAGCACATCCAGCAGGCAGATATGGCGCTGGAGCAGTTCAAGAAACAGGTGGAGCTCAGCTCTGAGAAGGCCTACGCTGACATGAAACTGCAGGTCCGATAACGCACATCAGCGCGCGCCGTAATCACAATGCATGCGAGCGAACACGGGCTGGCATCCACGCACACCTGTTTTCTGTTACACGAATGCATCCATATTCATGCGAGGACTGCACATTCCTCTTGTGCAATGTTTGTGTTTCCTGTTGTGTGCCAGAACAGATTAGTGTGTACACATGCACACACACTTTAACTGTAACCCTGTGTCAGGTTTGCTGTACCGCAAGCGGAGTGAGCTGCCTGCTTGGCAATAACCAGAACAATGGGCACACACACACATGCTCTTTATATTTTTTCAGCCTAACCACAGAGAACATATTCTGCAAGGCATCATTTTTCCAGCACCTTTGCTCTTACACTGAAAAATCTATATGCAAGAGCCAAGAACATTATCACCCTCAGGCCCTTTTTTGAGCCATCCAGTCATTCCAGATGAATGTAATTATTTGTAATCCCGCTCATTAAGCAGGTGTATTCACTTCACCGCTATCGCACAGTGAACTCTCTTCTTGTCAGTGGGCGTGACGTAGGCTGGTCAGGTTCCAGAGGAGAGCAGGTCGCCGCATTAAGCAAGCAGACTAATTAGTACGTCGGGCCTGCCTCGCGATCAGCGCTGCCTCGCTGCGTGGGCTGCTGCTTATTGGGAGAGACTTCCGATCGATACGCACTCGGCTCGAAAACTTCTGATGCTGTTTTACTAGTCAGTTTAGCTATAGGCGCTTTTGTCAAGCATTTCTGGCTATACTGCATGTGTGCAGTATTGACCAGGCTGCACCGAGTGTGGTCCTAAATGTTTTAAAGGGCCCAATGCTGGAGAGATTATTAAGTTTTAGTTGCTGGTTATTTTTATTTATGTATTTTAAATGGCTAATCATTATTATGTCTGAGTGGGAGTTTTGGATATTCGTGGGCAAACAAACTAAACGTTATTTCCCAAGCCTGAATTTAAAATACCCTCTTGTATTTCAAAAAGCGAAGAAGAAGAAGAAAGAAAGTGTGCTGCTTGCATCTGATGCATCTGAGCAGAAAAAAGGAAGAAGATCCCATTCAAGTAATAAAGCATATTCAGGTGTTGTCGAAGCTGGGACTTTCTTGAAGTTTTTGCGTTATTGCGAGTAGACTCTTTTGGATCGGTGCCACAACACTGAATATTTTTAAATATTTGCACAGGAAGACAGAACTTTTGTTTGCCTTCTTTCTTTCTTGTTCTTGCTACTTGAATTCAAGGCCACATGTGTGGCGAGCGATGCCTTGGAAAATGTCTATATCGGTGCGCCACTTCATCCTGCTACTCTTTTCTGATGTTCTCATCCTTCCATCCTGTTGCTCATTCTTTCTTTTCCCGTTGAGCCCCCCCTTGGCATCCTGATCTCCAATCTGACTTTATCCTCAGCCCACATCAAAGCCATGGGAGAGGGGAGCAGTCTCTCCTGCATCTCTGTCATCCTCACCCCCCCTCTTTCCTCTTCTTTTCCTCCCCACCCCACTTGTTCATCGCTGCATCACGTTCTCAGGCTAAGGCTTTAATGTTGCAGAAAGAACTTCAAAAGAAGTTTTTACTCTCCTCCCCCCCCCCTTCCTTCCTTCCTTCCTTCCATCACCCATCCATCCTCTCGTCATCTTCTCTCTCTTTCTCTGTCTGCAGATAGAGTTATATCTAATGGATTATCTGTATCACCCCCTTCCTCTCTCTGTCTGTCTCTCGTTTTAAAATCAGCATCTCACTTTTAGAGCTCATTTTAAAGGAAAGAGTCTGCCCTATTTTGATTTAAAAAAAAAAAAAAGAAGAAGAAGAAGCACCACGCAGAATCAAATTGTTGCGCGCATAGTTCAAAGGAGGCTTCGGCATTTTAAATGGATTAATCAAAACACATTTTGCATTTCCTGAGCGTTACACACAGCGTAGCCCAAATACAGAGGCGTTTGAGTAAATTGCATTTCCAATTGTTGCTGATTACCGTCACCTGAACAGGAAAATTAAAAGACAAATATTCCCGGAGCCTCACTTTCCTGCAGATCCCAGGTGTTATTCTGGTAGTTTGGTGTATGAGATTTACTGTACTTGCGATTCTGCAGAGATATTTCTAAATATACATATATGTATATGACCAGCCTTATGCTTGTGTACTAATTAATGAACTTATGTGCTGGATTCTTCTGATGCCTTTAGATGGAGAAGGTAGAGGAGGACCTGAAGCGCTCCAGGTCCCTCAGGGAGAAGCAGGCCAAAGAGTTCTCGCAGCAACTCGACGACCTCAGACAGAAGTTCGAGCAGCAGGTCTGTGAGTTTCTAACTCACTGTGCAATTGTTCTTGACTTCTGTGCTCATCTCCGTCATCGCCATCATCGTGTTATCTTCACTCTATTATCAGCGAGCACTCGGTCTATTGGAGACAGCTAACGGGCGACTGACATCCATTTGGAGCAGTCTTGTTATTCCTCCCCATCTGTTCCGTCTGATTAATTTCTCATGATAAGGGGCATGTTTTAGATTAAGCTTAGATTCCGGCTCAATAAATATCTTAAACGTGGCCAATTGAAAAGTAACGCAATCTGCATAGAAGATGTGTAGCTCGCTTATCACCCCATCTCACTCACTCTTCTTCAATTAAGAGTCGAGAAACCATTTTCACAACCCATTTGAAATCTGGCTCGCTGATAGAGACGCAGCAGATTCAATTAAACCGCAGGAGCCGATATTAGTGTTGGCGGCTGATCTTACTGTAGGAGGCAGAGAGCGTCACTTTTATTTCTGTTACTGTAACAAATGTAAACAGTATTTATATACCAAATAAAAAATAAACTATCTAAATTACTCCATACGAGACTTTATGACCATGTGACACTACGCTTGTTTTGGGCGTGGATATTACTAACGGCTGTGACATCTCTTTTTTCCTCATCTATATCCACAACATGATTGCTTTCCAGGCACCAAATAGCACTCAACCTTTGTGTTAATAAGCATGCTTACACTCATTTCCAGGCCAGATGGAGTTTACGTTGCGTGTAATTTGCTGTAGATCGCTGTAAATGGGGGGGATATGAGGCCAGTCTTATATCTAAGGAATGGAGAAACTGTGCTTCATTATCGATTTGCTCCATGGCTGAACAGTTGGGTTTGTAATTAGAATGGCATTTATAAAATAAAATGTTAAAAAATAGCATATTTTAAAACCACTTAAATATAAAGACTACAGTGTGTTGAAATATTTTTCAAAACATCCCCGGAAACTGAAGAAAGGGCCGGGACATAAAGCGCTTCACTGGCTGCTGCAACGATAAATCGTCATATAAATAGACACTGCTGGTTAAACCATTAAACAGATTGCATTTGCATCTAAAAGACACTGTCATCCCCATGTAACCATCCAGTAAATGCAAAGATTTATCAGTGTTTTGAATGCCAGCTACAGCGTATTGTTCTGAGAAGTCATAACTAACGGGTAAACGATCAAAGGTTTGCAGGAAATATTGAAGTGACGATTATCAGCCACTGCCACGCTGAGTGGGGGTGCAGTTGACAGTTGAAGACAGCCACATAGCGGCACATCAGAAAGGCTTTTGTCTTAAAGATAAAACATACATGAAAACAATGGACCTGTCTCTGTTATGATTTTGATATGAGAGCTGAGATTTGCTACAAAGAGTTTGGAGGGGGGGTGTTTTTACACCTAGGCATGTTATTATTCATGAGCTACTCTGTGACCAGCCGCTTAATGTTAGACATGCGTTATATATTGTTTTGAAGCAACTCCACATTCTTGACTTGTTTCCTTTCTCTCGTGTCTGTGTGAGAGTACATTGTGTTTTCACTCTAGAAAAGCTGGTGTCACAAGATTTCTGGGGTCAAGGTAGTTCATTCAGATGTTCACAAAAGAACACTCCCTCCAGTGCAGCTTCGGGGGGGGATCTGTGTGCGAAGGAGTTGTTTTCCACTTGACCCCCAAGGCAATCAGACATCGTGGTTTCTGACAGAGCTCTTCCTCTTACAGTCTGGGAGACGTATCAAGATTAAACGGCTCATCGCGACCTTGAGAGTTTAAATACACAACCGGCCTCTTTCTTCAGATGTTAGGTTGGAACAATAAATACTAAAGCAGGCTGGTTTATTGTACAAGTCGACCGGTGATATTGGTGTCAGTGAATATGTTGAGATCTATGGGAGAATGTGTAGCTGCAAGAATTTGGTAAAAGTATATCATACAGGAGGGAAAAAAACACTTATCAAAGTTTATAATAAAAGTATTGCATTAGCTGTTCAGGAATTTCGGTCTTTTATGTAATAAACAGTTCTCCATTTCACAAACTAGGATAATTTTTAATACAAAAATTGTTTTTAAAACTGAAATGAAATGAAAATCCTTTGCGGTCAGTGATTGCCTAAAGTCTTAAACCCATGAACATCACTAACCTCCCTTGCGATCCCCTGATAGGCCTTTACTGCAGCTGTTATTAGATGCTGCTTGTGTGTGGGTCTCTCTACATTCAGTTTCATTTTCAACAACAGAAAAATAGCTCTTTTGGGTTGAGATCAGGTAAATGACTTGGCCATTGAAGAACAGGACCTCTGTGGTTGCTTTTGCAGTATACTTTGGTTCATCATCCATGTCATCTTGCTACTTCTATCAGCAGACATATGACCAATAAACACTAGTGACGTAGTTACACTGCCATACATGAATATGCATGGTTATACTTGGTCATACATGCCTGCTAGTTCTAGCTCGGCCATACATGCCCATGCTACGACACTTCCTCCACCATCTTTGATAGATGATGTGTATGTTTTAGATCATGAGCTTTTTCTCTTCTTCTACATTTGTTTCTCGTACCTTCATTCTGGTACATGTTGATCTTGCCCAAATTGTATCCATTTTTTTTTTCCCAGAACTATCCGGAGTCTTACATTTTTTTTCTTGCTAACTCTAATCTAGCCGTCTTGTTCTTGAGTGTAATGAGTGGGTTGCACCTTTTTGTAAGTTCTTGGCTGTAGACTTTGGCAATAATACACATAGCTTTTCAAGTCTGTTCCTGATATGGGTTGACATTGTGAAAGGTTTTTCTTCACCAAAGAGAGAATTCTACAATCATCCACTTTAATTGTCTTCTATGGTCTTTTAATTCTTTTGGTGATGCTGAGCTGGGCAGCGCATTCCTTATTTCTACCTGATTGCTGATTTGGCCACTTCTGCAGTTTTTGCGATCTCTCTGGAGCTTTTCTGGGGGCTTTCAGCCTAACCCTAACCATGACCTTTGTCATTCAGAATCAGTGAACAGCTACCGAATCCAAGTTCAATTCCACCTGCTTGATTTGTCGTATAATAACAAAGGAAAACGTATAAAAATGGCTGTGAATGCGATAATTTTGTTGAACTCTTTGATTTAAGTGAAAGTCTGCACTTGAGTCACATCTTAAATGGTCAATTTAAAATCCTCTGTGTGCAGAGGCAAAATTACATGTAGATGTACAAGACGATACGTATATTGAACACATATATCAGCAATAAATAGAGTGGCCAGTTGCAGTACAAACCTGTAGTGAGATTGAAGGTGTCTTTTTTTTTCTGTTCCTCAGTCTCTCTCCACCCGCCTTCATGCACCCCATTCTCCCCTGCTGAGACCAGACAGGCCTTCTGTTCTACTCTGCTTTCCTCCCTCCTCTCCCCTCCGCCTTTCCAAACATTTTCAGATTTCCCTCCCCAGGGTTGAAAGAAGCCTATTACCTCACTGTCCTGCTTGAAGGCATGCAGCTCACACACATACACAACCATGTCAGTCCAGGCTGACGGGAGTCGTGCTGTGCAGTAACACCCGACTCACTCTGTATCTACGGCACCCAGCTGTGCCATACCCGTTTCAGTCTTCCCTCATAAGCACCATGCCGGTCCCTTTAAGAACCACAGCATCCAGCATCCTCTAGTCCACAGTGGCGCTACGTGATGTCACAGCCAGGCTCCTTGCTATGTCTGCTCTCTGTCATCTCCTCTCCGTGCTTTTCTAAAAAGATTTTTCCACCATCTTGCCCAATTCTTTATCCTAATTTCTCCCGAGATCCCCTCTTTCCTCCAAACCTCCCCCCATGGGCCGAGAGTCTGAGCAGAAAGGAACAGTAAGTCAGGACGTCCTCCGCCACTTTCTCTTACCTGCTGGGGAGTTCTTGAAGCAGCTGCGCGCTGCTCAATCCCTCAGCTCTAAAATGTACAGCTGTATGATTCTGACTCTTCGTGTGGGACAATGCATTCTAGCTGTGGATCTGATTTGCATGTGTTATTTTGTTAAATGGGAAAGGAGGTGAAGGCGGTGCAAGTTGTCACTAGAATTTTCTGTAGACATCATCATCGGCAGCATGTGAAACATGTTGCGCTTGTTTCGTGTGGTGTTTGCCTGCCTGCTGTCCTGATCTGTTCTGAAAAATGGCATGTGTGTGAGGTTATCCTGAGGGTGTGTGTAATTGTTTACTTCTGCCATGCCATCAACTAAGCCTCAGAGATAAAATCCATTTTTATTCAGTGATCCTTTGATTGCTATTTGCTGAGGTTGAAGTTGAAGTTCTCCCAAAAGTAGAGGAATACATTCTTGGCTGTCTAAATCAAGTTTCTATTGTGGCCTTCGTCTCAGTGCCAGGGATGGAATCCGGCTTCCTGTAGATAGCCCCTCATTCATCACCTGCTCTGAATAGCAGGCAACGTTGGAAGATATAACCATGGATAGAGCAGGCAGCGGGCACAGAGGCCGTTGATCTCCGCTTCTCTGGCAGGCCAGGTAGGGTGCCGTCATGCACAATGTGCGGGGGATTAGCTTCAAAGCAGGGAGGCAAATGGGCCCCAAGCCCCTGCTGTCCTTTCAGGGCTCCGACTGGGCCTGCACGGTGGGATGGTGTGGGGGTCACTTGTCTCCCCGCCATGGGGGAGTGGGAACGGAACGGAGCCTGGGAAAGGCTTGGGGGCTTGGGGCTGGGAGCTTCACTGGCAAGGCTCACCTCTCAGCAGGTGACTCCGCTTACAGCCAAGATGGAATACAGACTTGGTTCAGCTGACAGGATGATTAAGCCCTGAAAAATTGGGGCTTTGCGTCCCATTAGAAGTGTTTTATTTTGCTCTGCTGTATTATGTGTAGGTGATTGCAGCTCTGCTGAGACTAAAGGCTTTGCTGTGGTGTTTTTAACTGCTAACCACGCCTTCTTATTGAATGGTTGGTGCAGGTTCTTACTACACGCTGACTGCATTAGCAGTATAAACCTCAGTTACATTCTGGTGGCATAGATATTTACATTTTGAGAAAATGGAATTGATTTTCATTAATATGCGCATTTTCTGTCAGTTAAATTCATTCATAGATTATAATACAGTACCAAGAATATTTTAGCACCTTCTCCTTTCACCTCTCTTTCCATTTTTTTTTCTAATTTGGGTTTATAGTAATCATCATAGTCATTGCCTAAGCCGATTTTCACATGCTGTCAGGCGCATAGCATGGGGCATTGGGTAGTTGCTGCAGCCAGATGGCTAACCCCTACCAGCTTGCTTGCATAGCCCAAACTCGCAGCTCTTTTATATGCCGATCCCAGAATAAGGCGAGGGGGACAGATTTGAAGAAAGAGGAGTGGGACGTGGAGGGCCAGTCTGTACAATTGGCAGGAGAGGCGGGAGGGCGGGGGGAGCGAGCCAGATGTAAACACATCACATCATGTCGTCCTCTGACGACGTGAGGAAGCGGCAAAACTTTTCTCGCTTTTTTTCCCCCCTCCCCGCACTTTCCTACCAATTTCGCCAAATTTGGCTTGGCACACGCACGGGGGTTCTTGGGTGCAGGAAGAGGGTTTGACGGAATAGGACGAAGAAAGGATGGATGGATCGGTGGATGGACAAGTTGTCATGACGACAGGGTTGCTCTGAGTGTGTGTTGGCTGATGAAGTCTCTCTTTGCCTGCTTGTCCAATCAGATGGCTGAGCAGCGTATGCAGCACGAGCAGGAGAGGACGCGGCTACAGCAGCAGCACAGCGCGGAAAAGGACAGCCTGGTCCAGGAGCACCAGCGGGAGGTGAGCAGCCTGGAGAGGCAGGCCAGGGCCGCCCTACAACAGCACCAGCAGCACACCCAGGAGTGGAGGAAGCGCGATGCCCAGGTAGGGGGTCTCCACTGATCCACGCACTCGCACGCACACACACACGCGCTGACCCGCCGGTCTCCCGTGGACAACCATTTTGTATTTTGCTCATTGACGTTTTCCTGGGGTTTCAAAAGCACAGCAGGTTGAGATACTTTTTTATTTGAAGCAAGACATATTGATGTGCGGCGCGAATAATTTTAGAAACCGTATGTTCAGCGCAAGAACACAGAAGATCGTACATGCTGCCGTTTGAATTAAAATCTGTTTTGAAGCAATGTTGCGCGCGACAAAAAAGTTTTTTAGAAATGGAATGAACAAAACGCAGAATGGCACCGTCCCAACTTCAAACGATTTCCCCGTTGTATTTTAACTCACTTTTTATTGCAGCAGGCTTTGTGTAAAGTGTAAAGACCAAAAATCCAAAAGACCCACAGGTATCTATGTAAAGGGGAAGAAATCAACGCTGTTGAGTGCCTAGCTTTTATTCCACAACCATGGTTTGAATTTGTGTTTTAGATAATTGTGGACGCCCTGTAAAGCACTTTTTAGTCCCACCAAAGTGAATTTTTCTGCCTGCCATTCTCCTTTCACCACAGGTAGCTATCACCCTCCGGAAAACAGCGATTATTCTCTTATTGCAGCATGGTCAGCCACAATGAGTGTATGACATTTTGGGTCTATATTAACGGATATCCCTGACAACTGAGAGACTATGTGGTCACCATTTAACCAAAGCAGCAGGGTTTCATCTCAGACCCCATCACGCACTGTCTTCGCCTCTCTCCAGCCTGGGCAAGACTGGAGCTCTGTGGGGAGCCATTCGACAAACCAGCCCCCAGCTGGGGTTTGTATTTGACTCTTCAAGCTTCTTGATGAAATGAACATTGGCATGTAGAGAATTTTGTATATTGGCAGTTAGCTGACGATGGGAGCCCAGAGAGACTTTTGTTACGTTTGTGGACCGAATTTCCTCACACCGACTCTGGTCACTCATCGCGAATGGCGAGGAAATCAAACCTAGACAATTTTCTGGTTAGTTTTTGTCCTCACAAGACAACAATAACTTTAAATGCAATAAGAATGAAATAGTTTATACCTAGTAAAAGCTAATATGCAGCAGTGTTATGCTTTAAGGAGTAATATACACCTGAGCCTCCCCAATTAGACAAATTTGATCAGTTTATCCTGTGTCTACGGTTTGAGTTTTAACATTAAAACTAGATGCAGTGCTCCCACTTAGTTTGAAAATGAATCCATATTTAGGATACGCTCGGATTTGTTTACTATAACTTTTATTTTCTCGACCCCGTATATCTTTTAGCCATATCAGTATACTTCTACAGTAGCCAAGTTATTGCAATATAAACCATCTTCAAGGCTGGAAGCTGTGTCAAAAGACTAACCAAAAAAAACCTGAGATGTTTCTTTAGATGCCGTCACCACAGGACACTTCCACTGATAGCATGTCGCCCTGCTCGTGTCAACATGACGTGCAGTTTGACAAATCTCACAATCTCAGCTAATGTCAGTCACACAATCTCAGCAAAAAAGCAAAAAGCAAACTTCCCCAGTCCTCATTTCATATTCTCAGTTCCTGTTTGCTCCTGCAGCATTTTCAGCAGACATCAGTCGCCTGCCTAATGTCAGATGTTAAAGCGTCAGAAATCAGGATTTTTCACTCAGGCCTCGGAAAGATGGATAACTGATGGTTTGTGAGGGGGGGTGAGCTGGTTTGACTTCCTGTGTGAGAGCAGATGCACAGATGTGCTGTTTGCTGTTAAAAAAGAGCCACAAGCTGGCAGACTGTCAGCCCATATGTATTAAAAATATGCCTATTATATACATACTTATTATTAAACACAACTGCAGTGCTGTAGCTGTGTTTTTCCACTTAGAGCTCTGCCACACTGATATCACGTGGCTGTTTACATGCGTCTCTTTTAAAAAAAACAATGTGTGAAAGTTGTGATATAAGAATTTAATTTTAAAAAACTTTTTATTTTTGTTGCATGCAGACAGTATGGAGCAATTCCTTGCAGGACGTGTTACACCTCATTCTTTTTTTGTGTTGCCGAGCTCCCCCTCAGACAACAGTGGACCATAATATCATCAAGCGACAGTCACAACATCATCATATCATAACAGATAGCTCAAAGGCTTGCTGTGGCAATAGGTCTCAAGCCCCTGTTTTTTTCTGCCTAGCTCTTCTCACTTTCTCTTAGTCTTCCTTGAATCAGTGGAAGGACAGTTGCAGCTAAAAAAAGTTGGCAAGGACAGAGAACAGCTAATGTCTGTCACACACACTCTCAGGGTGAGTAATGCCCACTCATCCCCTTGATGTGGTGGGACACTAATAAATAGCATTCCTGTCTCTTGGCTTGTGTTTGAGAAGCAGAGCCAGTGAGTCGACTCACACAGGGACACACTGTCCTCATCCCACCAGAGTTTATCATCCAGGAAACTCTGGATTCTTCCACTATGTAGTCGCAAGTCAGCGGCGTTATCGGGGCTACGTTTGCGTAAAGGACGATCATATGCAAGGAGTTATCATTGTTTACACGTTTACATATCAGTCTTTTATAATCACGGGATTTCTAAAGAGAAAATATTGTAAAAGAGAGGGGAAAAAGTAACATGGTTCAATGTTCTCATTACAGAATGAACTAGAGATTTTGAGCTGGTTGAACCATTAAATTGATGAAATGTCTTGCTGGTGAAACATGTTTGCCCATAGCGTGTTTTGTTAGCTGATTAATGCCCCCCAAAGGACGAAGCAGCACAAATAATGATGGCATGGACTTTCTCGCTTCCATTCTGGAGACTCTAGCAGTGTGTGTGTGTTTATATACTTACTAAAACTTACTATTTTGTACCTCTAAACAGTAAAATATCCATAATAAAAGAAAACAAACAAGTATTGGATTTTACCGCAGAACATTTCAGTATGTTGTTGTGTGTGCTATTGTGTGCTATCACATTTGCGATAATTTATTTTTTTATTCATTTCTGTTTATTTTGATTCTTTTTTTTTTTTTCCTGCGAAGCTTTTCAATTGTTAAACATTAGTAAGAGTTTGACTTCAAAAACTAGGGCCAGCATTATAAATTAATTGGAAGTTTGTGTTTGTATGTGTGTTTCTTTTTTTTCTTCTCTGCAAACATCAGGATTGTTTGTTCTATGCAAAACCCCATCGTTCATATTTTTTCCACCTGCCCCTCAAAACTCATTTTATGGGTATTATTTTCCCGAATAATTGTGTTTTTTTTATAAAGGAACGTACCACCATCTGGACTTCAAACAGCATGGGGGAGAGAGCGCGAGTCTTGCGGGGTCTTTCTTCTGGGCCGTAATGGACTAAATAATGATGCTGTCAATTTTTCAAAGCGGTTCATGATTAAAATGAGTCAAATGAACAGGGTGATGACAGGCTGAGTCAAAGGTAAAAAAATCAAGAGAACAAGAAAGTGCAGTTAGAAGTGTGTGTGTGTGTGTGTGTGTGTGTGTGTGTGTGTGTGTGTGTGTGTGTGTGTGTGTGTGTGTGTGTGTGTGTGTGTGTGTGTGTGTGTGTGGAAGGGGGGTGGGGGGCTCATTTGTTGTTTCAATCATTCCATGTTGTCATTTAGGAAATGATTGGTCCCCGGGTGTTGTCAGGTAAATCTTTGTTACACGCTGATTTCAGTGGCACGTGAATATCCTCCTGAGTTGAGGTGTCATTGTGTTTGTGTTTTTCTCAACAGATTTCATCACGTTTTCTCACGGGGGAGTATTTATGTTAGAACTCAGCTGATTTTTGTTTTTCACTGGGGAGCTATTGATCATGCCTCAAGTCATCAGCGAATGCTGATGTTCTGTGATGTGTGGAGTGTTACAACATGCTCCCCTTTCAAACCCCAAAGCCATTTATTATGTGCATACATCACATGTTGGATTCCAGCCACACACGTTATCTGCCTGACAACAGCGAATCATTCATTACACAATTCAGCTACACATTTTAATTGCCTATAAGAGTCAAATGTCACACGTCAGTGCATGCGTGTGTCCTACTTGACTTTATACTTTGCAGAGTTATTCTGTTGTTTATAATATTTGTAGGTTAGTTTTTTGGGGGGATTTGCATACAACACTTTTTAGAGTTACGCAAGTCGAAAGATTATGAGCGCTCACTGATGAAACAAACAGCTTCAGTTATCCTGTTCAACTACAAAATTCTGAGATACTAAATTAGATGTTAAGTGAACAGTCGGCGCTTCTAACCCAAACCGCCTTGAAGGACGCCATATATTTATGTTCATACCCCGACATGATGCCAGAGTCCAGAATTCTGAGCGATGAACCAAAAGCGTTGTTATAGTCGTGATATATTGTCGAGATCGCTGCATGCATCTTTGGCAAAACTTGTTACCGTCACGCTGAAAGTGAAATTTTCAAAACTTCGTCGAGCTCTGTTTCAGTAAAAATCTCTCGCACTCTGTTTGTGTTTATATGTAAATAATATGCATTATACATCACATTATGCAACCCTGTCACCTTTATTACCAAAGAATTGCCTTTGAAATTCTGTCAGAAAGCTGTGGATACAGAAATTCATCATAAAAAAGAAACTGTTAACTTAATATTGCATGAATAGAATAAGATAGGATATTGCCAGCTGTATGCGCAGAGATAAATAGTTTTGCCTGCAGTCAGAATGTTAAACTATAGACCTCACTTGTAGGATGCGAGTCGAGATGCGGTGCCTCTAAACGGGGTAGTGCTCACATTGTTGACGAGGGCATTAATTAGAAATGCCTCCAGCGTGGTTCTTGTGCTATTCTCGACCTTGCAAGTGGATACTTTCTGAATTCTCAGAGTTCGGAAATCATGAAAACAACTTCCTGCGTTGTTATCACAGCTCACGAGTTCAATCTGCAGGAACATAAAGGTGAATCTGCTAAGAATAATTATAGCTCTGTTACATTTAGGTGTAACTGTAATACATAAAGCTAGTATGTACCAGTATGTACTGGCTGTTATTAGTTACAGCTGTATCTGAAAAGGGTTTTGTCATGGTCCCTTGATAATGGGCAAACAGATTTCTCTCCTCCATCATTTTCTTAGCTCTAATGCTAATTGTGCTACAACAGTATACAGTAACTATAGAGTAGAACTGGTCTAGACCGACTATGTGATTCTGTGATAGCACCATCTGTATCTTTCTGCATTATGTTCTTTAATTTCATATTTTGGTCCATCTAACACACTCTGGCACTGTACCTTTGAGTCCCTATCGTCCTGTGATACCGGCCGACTTAAATGAGGGTCGGGCTCTGGTTACAGTTACAGTCTCATTTCATATTTAACATCTGACATTAAAGTCTCTAAAAGAGCCTAATTGGCATACCAGCGGAGTAATTATGCTAATCTGTTGAGACTCAATTAATGTTAGATATACTGAACTGATTGCACGTTTTTCCTCATTATTTTGTTTTCTGTTTTGTGAAATCGTGATAAAGCATATTCACAGATACCCATCGTTTATTATGGTAAATGGCCTGTTTATTATGCATTTCTTCATTTCATTTTGTTTTCTTCACAGAAGAATCACTGCTCATCCTAGCTGTGCGGGGTTGTCACTGTGCAGTTTAGTGGAGAGTAGGAGAAAAAGCAGTTAGTTGTGGTCTCGTAGAGGATTTTAGAGAATCTTAATACAATCTTTATAAGTGTTGATAAAGTCTTAAGACTGATCCTCACTTGACTGTGATATTTTCCCTTGATTGAACTCTTATTCAGTCCTTAACCACTCTCCCTGAGGTTGTTTTGCCAGTGTTTTGTCATCCTAGCTGACACGGTTTGACCCAGTATTTCATCTGACACTCTTCTATTGTTACCAAGAGCTGCTCCTTCACAGAGCTCCCCATCAGCCTGCTAACACGTGCCCTCTTGAAGCGACTGTGTTCGCTCCCCCCAATGAAAACATGCACTTTTGGCCTCTTAAGTTCCTGAAGTGTCATTGCCAATGTCTCTGTTCTGGTAGATTATGTTCTAACTTATTAAAAGATTTTTTTTTGGAGGACACATTCCCAACATTTGTTAAAGAGAGAATTATACATTAAAGACTCTTGAGGGCTCAGATCTCATAGCTGCTTGCACTTGAAGAAGGCACTAGAGGAGCAGTGAGACTGGTAATATTGAGAGACAGAAGAGTGGGACGCAGAGGAGTGCATGCGTTTGTTTGTTTTACCTCACATTCTCTCTCTCTGAATGCGCTGCATGGCAACCTATGTGTGTGACAGTGTGCCATGTGTGGCTGCTTCTCTGTGTAGGCATGTGTGTGTCTGTATGTGTGCAAATGGATCTGTGTGTGTGTGTGTGCTCGTGCCAATGTAGAAGCGAGTGAAACACAGCCACAACATCTGCCTGTTTTTGTGACACTGCTTTGAAGTCTCCCCAGTGCCCGCTAAAAAAGACTTCAGACGCTTTCTGTCTGATTGCCTTAACGTGGCGTTGTCCTGGGATGCCCAGGCTTTTGAGGAGCGGGAGGGGGCAGGAGCCTGAGCGCACAGTGCAAACCACGAGGAGTACCGGTAAAAAGAAAAAAGCCAAGGAGAGTAATGAGGATGTGCAATAGCTGGGGAATACATGCAATACAGGTAGGGAAGTGTGAAACACTGCAATTCATCTTAGATCCACCTACACTTAACTACAATGCGCTTTACTCATTGCTTGTAATTTGTGTAAAATGATTACAATATGCCTGCGAGGTGTTTTATTTTTTTCTGTCCATTGCTGTTTACAGTATTGAATGTATGTGAATACAGCTAACTCAAGTACCTGTAAGGATAGAAGGCGCATTTCAATGTAAAGTCCCCCACCCGTATTTCTTGCAGATAGTCTCCATCATCCCAAATATGTGATGTAGGTTTGACAAAACAGTAGACTTATCTTCTCCTTTTGACATCTCCCAAACTCTTGAGATGCAGCTTAACAGCATGTCAGACCAGTCTATTTCTGGTGTTTCATGGGCCGTGGAGGGTTGTACTTATTAGCATTCTTACTATGTAATGTTGACTCTCACTGGCAGTGCTATTAAAACGTTCTTCGGAGCAAAGTCAAGGCTGAGAGAGGTCGAGAGAGGGGTAAGGGCTTCATCGCATGGCGGATGGCTCCGTGCGCCTGGTTCTGCTGAAGGTTTCTTCTTATTAAAAGGGAGTTTTTCCTTCCCCCTTTTGCCAAATCCTTGCTCACAGGATTCCATCGGATTGTTGGGGTTGGAGTTTTCTCTCCATTAATGCAAAGTCAATATAAAGTGCCTTGATGCAGCTGTTGTTGTGAAATAAAATTGAATTGAATTTGACACTGAAGGAGAAAAACACTGACTGGAACAGAATGGAGCACAAAGGGGAACTCACTAAAAACTGCCTCACCAAGACGCACACGCTCTGTTGGAAGATATAAATGACATCAAGCAAAAGTATCAACAGTACAGCCGGTGTTACAAAAGAAACAAACAATAAAACTCAAACACAATTCATTCCCAAAACCAAAAGCAGTCATGAACCCACAAAAATTCTAAACCCTGGGTCTAAGATCCAGGACCATGACAACACAGATGGTAAAAAACCCTCAATATGCAATTCTCAGTAAACAGAAATACAAGAAACCTGTACTTAAAATGTGGACTTTTTATTTTTTTGTGATGTACTTAGTGTTACAATGGTGGGACACTCATATTGAACATGGCCAAAGCTTCAAATAATGACCTCAGCAAATCTGAAAGTAATCACCTTTGCAAAATGCAGTGTGAGCCTGAGCAGAAGGCCTTCTACACATAGAGGGGAAAAATTACTGGACATTAATTTTAATTTACTTAATTCAGCAGGTTTCTTTTTATCTCTGTCCAGACAATTGCAGATTTGGAGGCCCAGTTGTCAGAGCTACGTGAGGACCTCAAGAAGGCCCATGCCCAGCATAAGCAGCAGCTGGCCGAGATGGCGTTGCTCCAGGAGGAGGAAAAGCAAAGAGCAACCCTGGACAAGCAGGCATCCCTGGACCGGCTCGAGAGAAACCACCAGCAGGAGAAGGATGCTGCACATGAGAAGGTGAGAAAGTATAAGATATGGGTTTTTAACTCTGTTTTAACTGGGTGAATGAATACTGGAATGCCTGGAGTAGTAAAGGTTAAGGAGGTGTGGGGAATCTGCATGTTTTCCAAAAGTCAAAGAAGAAAACAACCTGGGAAAACATTAAAAGCAGCAACAGAACATCTCGAATAATTTAAACAGTGAATTTGAGAAAAAGAGGATGAACTGAAGAGGTTGTATACCTGTATAAAAGAGAGGGGGTTTCATAGAAGCCTTGTGCTTAAAAACAGTACCTGAAGTCAAGAAAGATGGGATGCAGAAGCTTTGTTTTGGAGGCTGAGTGTTAAAAACAGTAATTCTCATTTTCACATCAGCTGTTAGATCTACTGAACCTGATTTGTTGCTCTAGCAAAGTTTCTGGTGTAACAACGAAGTCTTTAAAATCTTTGGTAGGCACCTCATCTCCTGCTATTAGGAGATTTTATCCAACAACCCTGGGTATTTAGTCTGAACATTGCACGAAGTTGCCCTTTCATAATGGGGGACATTCACTCCAAGCACGTTCTCATTGCTGCAGAGCAGTTTGGTTGAGGTGAGAGTACTGCATGGGCAAAACGCGCAGGAGGCGGGACACGCGGCGTCCACTTGCTTTCTGTGAATTCTCGATCTGTTGTCACAGGCTCACTCGGACATCAGACTTCGAACTAGAAAGCTGGCATGTTAAAAACTGCTCAGTGTCCAGTCCTGACTGCTTACATTTGGTCAGGTAATGTCTAGAACGTTTGTGGCTGCAGCGAGTCTGGGAAACTGTTTTAAATGTCGGAGCATTTGGCTAAGAATACAAATGGGCCAATGTTATCTGACCCTAAGGACAGATTTCCCTGAACTGCTCAATCAAATCAACCGAATATGCCTAAACAAAAAGTTGGGCAATAAGTGCTGTCAAAATCAAAACTATTTGTACTTTTGGGTCTTTGGGGTAACCCACTTATCATCATGGAATATACTGTTTTGAAATGTGCAAGGTCAGTTGTAGAGAGAAAACCGCAGCATTTCAATAGAGCCATTGTTCAGCATTGCTTTTTACTATTCCTAACGCACCAGGAAGTACTTCAATGAAATCTTCCATCGACTATCCATCTTCTTTTCTTGCTTTTGTGCTTTTTTACTTTCTCTCTGTCATATTCGTTCGTTCGCCGCCTTAGAAGCTGGACCCACGGTTGCGAAATCGCTCATAATCTTGTGCTTGCCTAGCAGGAAGCTGACCTAAGGTGGTGTTGATCATAAACTAATCCTTACTGCAGGGCCCATCAAAGAGAGCATTTTTCATTAAACACCATCCCACACCAGCTGTGCAGCATTAGGCCCGGAATGCAGGGACCTCCGAAGCACCCAGGCGGCCATTTTGGCTCCATATGGCAAACAGAATCAGTAATTCTGAAGCGAGAAAGACCCGAGAAAGAGAGTGTGCTTACGACAGCGTAATCTTTATTTGAAGAACTCACGCTATTTACTATCAGTCCCTTTTGGATATGCGAAGGCTGTTTTTCAGCTAAAAGTTGTTTTATCTTTTAGGCCCCGCTTTAATTCCTCTGTGTGTCTTTGGTCTTTTATGTACGCAAGAAAAAAAATGACCCACAGTTGCTGGGCAGTCTGGAGTGGATTCAAAGCTGCGTTGAACTCAGACAGATAACACTATCAGCAATGCGCTAGTTTCACTTTCATGAAGAGATTAATGATTTCTCCATCCTTTTTGTCAGCTCAACGTTGATTCTTCAAAAAAAGATTCACCAAGGTTGAACATCTTACTTTCCTTTTTTTTTTGTACTTTCTTATCTGTCTCCAAGTTTGACTTTGCAGTGGGCAGGGAAAACTTTTACTATTTCTTACACCCTGTTTCTTTTTTTCCCACATGCAATTGAAGTCAGCCAGACCTCAGATCCATATTGACTCGTTCGCCCTGTTTTGTAAGCTGAAAATTTCTCATTCTTTTGATGCAGACAGAAATGCTGTCCTCTGCAGTCCACCATGCTCTTGGAAGCAGAGGCTGAGCAGGCCAGCTTTCCCTCTTTTTTTATATATATATATTTATATTTTTTTTTTAACCCATCTCCCAGATTCTGAAAAAAGAAAAAAAAGAGGCAAGAGAAATCCATTAAATCCATGAATGGATTCTCATCAAAGACACGTGCGTTTAAGGGAGAGACAGAAAGGGAGAGCGATGGATACAGGGGGGGATGTGGGGGAGCGGTGTTTTGGTGGAGGTTCTGGGAGTAGACGGGCAAAGCTTCTGGAATGAAATGATGAGAAGCAGGAAATCAGAGGAGATAAGATCAGACGTTGAGATAGTTTAATGCATTTGATCACCAAAAAGGAAAGGAGAGAAGGAAAAGTGATGGAAGCAGGCTCAGGAAAAGGTGTGTGGAGGTGTGTTAGACTGGATGCTATTGAAGCTTATCTTTGCTAGTGTGTGTGTGTGTGTACACACATACATGCACATGTGTGAACACACACAGCCCCAGACCTCTCAATCTCTATTCTGCACTGAGGGGTCTGTGAAGCCGCTTCTGTGCCTGATAAAGACGCCTCATCTCTGGGCTACAGTGAGCATGAATCCTGCCTCTTACGCACACCACCTCCTTATTTGACTTTTTTATTCTACCCTACACCTCCACCCTCCATTTCTCTGTCTCTCCCTCTCTCTCTCAGTCTTCACCGATATCTTTAACCCTTCCTTCAAGCTCTAGCAAGACTTATAATGTTTGTGCTTTCTGTAAATAGTTAGTTTTAACCAGAAGCCTTCGCTAAGCAGCTTGGAGGCACAGTTTCTTACCACATGCATATGAACAGGTTCTTGTCAAACACCAGCTATATTTGCACTCAGTGCTTAGTAGAAGTTGAACTCACCCCACACCCCACAATAAGATATTATCAGAATACTACACTGCATTACAATGTAGTCGTGATCACGGTAATATGCCTAATTAATCCCCCCACCTGGTGCTTAATAGGGATATGAAGTTTGACATTTGTCTAGTGGAGAAAAGGTCTTTATGTTGGACGTCTTCACCCCACACAACTGTATATATCCATGTATAGCCACACCTTGCTTGCTAATACAGCCAAGAGTTCTGAGACAATGAAAGACAAAAGATCAGGAGGCTTCAGGTTTGATAGGAATTTAATGAAATTTGGAAATTAAAATTTATATTCACCTTTAGTCTGGAGAGTAAAGCACCTTGAACTGCAAGAAGAGGTTAGATGTGTGAATTTTGTCTAATATGGTTGTGTGGACCTGACTATATCTGCATGAGTGTGTACCGGTAGAAAAGAGAGGGCGCATAAATACAGAGACATGTTGAGTTTCCTTGTTGCATCTGTATGACATACACCAGCTTCTTTCTCATATTATTTTAATTGTTGGTATAACCAACACGTGTACATTAAAAATGAAGGAGAAAAAAAGCTTTCCATGGGTAAGTAGTAGAAAAGGACTGTGTGTGCATGCACAGGGTAGTGTCCATGTGCATGCACACTTGCACCCCACATCAAAGGAACGGGGCATTTCATCAAAAACTAACCGAGTGTGACAAAATTACCTGAAGGCAAAGTCAGCCAATGAGAAAGCAGCTTTTTGGCATGCAGTAGCCAACCACTGCTTCCTGTCACTGCACTAGTTTCCCCCTGGCTGTGCCCCATGTGATGTCCATGACATGAAAGGCACTACAGAGCTCAGTCATCCTCTGACACAGGCGCACACAGGCTGAGCATCAGACAGCTACACCATGGAGGCCTGTGCCTTCCAATTGGTCTCTTTAGTTTCACAGGTGTTTTTGTTTGCTTCAAGGACGTTTTTCACTTTAACCTGAGAGGTTTTCCTCTGAAAGCTACCTAGCTTCAGAAGGTGAATGAGACTGTATCCCCTAACTGGAACTGGGGCTTTGTTTTGTGTTTTCGCTCACTGGCGCGATGCTGCAAATGTATAAGCCTTTTATAGTGATGAAAATAAGAAAGTGCACCCTATTTCAATTCCAAGGTTTTACATACCAGGACTTCTCTTTTTTTTAATAATCTGGTCCTTAGCAGGTCCCAAACTAATTTAAATACCTCAGGTGAACAGCAACACATATTTTATTGCAATGTTTTTTTTATTCAACAAAAGCTAAGTGAAAATGCAGAAGCAGAAAAAACTAATCAGATCCTTTTAGTCAGCAGCTTGTAGAACCACAGTTAGCAGCAATAACTGAAGTGATCATTTTCTGTATGACTTTATTAATCTCAATTTTTTTGGAGGAATTTTCATTCACTCTTCTTTATTGTCTTGCTTTCAGTTCATTGAGGTATGTGGGCATTCAGTTATGCACAGCTCTCCTAAATGCCACAGCATTTCAATCATGCTGAGGCTGCATGATCCACTCTGGGCCAAACTGATGGCCGCACGTCTTTTTCTAGAATACTTTGGCATACAGATCAATTCATGGTCCCGTGCCTGCAAAATAAGCCCAAGTCATCACCCCTCCAGTGCTGTGCTCGACAATAGGTACGAGCTGTTTGTTCTCATATGCTGTGTTTTGATATCCCCAGACATAGTGCTGTCCATCATGGTCAAACATCTCTACTTTATTCTCATTTGTCCAAAGGACATTGTTCCAGAAATCTGGTTGTTTGTTCAGATCTGGTTTTACAAACCTGTGCTGTGTTGAGATGTTCTTTTTTGAGAGAAGAGGCTTCTCTTTGTAACCCCCCTATCCAACACCCTGAACAGGTCACTAGTGTGTTGTAGACGGAGACAGAAAGCCATTTGCACTTACATTTGCAGCTATGGGCAATGTAGAGTCACCAGTTAACCTAACCCAACTAACTCCATGTCTTTGGACTGTGGGAGGAATCTAGAGTACCTGGAGGGAACCCATGCAGACATGAGGAAAACATACAAACTCCACACAGAAAGGACTCAGCCAGATGGTGGATTCAAACCAGGACCTTTTTGTTGTGGTGTTAACCACTGCACCACCATGCTACCCTAGTTCAATTCATCCCTTTTCTATTCCCCAGGTTTCTCAATGGTGCAGTATAATCTGTACACCACTGTTTCAGGCTGAATGATAATAACCCCTCTGCTGTTAAATTGCTAAAACTGTATGGATTTTCAGGTCAGGGCAAAATTTGATCGCAGAGGATTTAAAAGATATTTCATGCTCATTTTTTTAACATTAAACAATAAGCGTGGAACATCTTTTAACCTGCTAAGAGATGATCTGGTATTTTAGAACTTAAACTTAAAGAACCAGCTAAAGATTATACTGCCAGGTAACACTGGCAGCCGCCAGTATTTATCTATTTATTTATTTTGCATTGTTAACTGCAAACAGCTAGGAATTGAGAATATCTTTCATACAAAGCAGGGATATATAATCCGACTTCTTCAACCTTCAGTCTGATACAGATACCTTTCTGCTGATACCAAGCTCGCATCTGATATTCAGTGTATAATAAGTATAATAAGGTGTATTCTCCCGTCTGAGAAGGTGACTGGGAATCATTGTTTTACACGTAAGGCAACATCAGGCTCAGCCTTGAACATTGATCTCCTAATTTCGTAACATAAATTGTCCAAAAACATCAAAGAATATTAATTTACTGAACTTTTTTTGTGAACTAAAGTGAATACAATAATAAATGTAAAAGTGTAATGGCGCTATTTATCAGGTGCTGTGAATTTATTTGCATTAGAGTCGTTTCCTCTCAAAGCAGTAGTGACTGTGTTTTTTACCCCTCGGACATAAAAGGCTGATGGGGTATTATTGTCACTCTGCTGGGCAAACAGGCAGGCCAATGACATGGACACCCAAATTTGAGAATGAGATAACTTGAGGAGTTTGAAATTAATAACATAAGTGCATCTACTAAAAATATTGGACTAGTTTTCAGGTTTTCTGAAAATCTTGTGAATGCGATAACTTAACAGCAAGGCGATGTAGGATTTTAAAATTGATACCAAAGGTGTGTCTGCTGTGAGGCTGATTTTTAGCACTGGCCGCTGCCGGTATTTTTCAGTCATGACAACTGATTTGACCACGATTTGCTGTTAGGTGTTACAGTTTTGCACACATATAATGAAAAGCTGGTGGTATAGCAGAGCTACTTGTTGACCTCTATGTTAGCTCACCTGCTAGCTCCTGCTATTATTTGGTGATATAAAGATAGAATAACACAGAACTGAACTAAATAGTTCGACACATTATTGATATCTGATCCCTGATTTTCCAAATCTTTCCCTTTAGAAATCATTTTAGCTGGAATGATTTTCATATACTTTCAAGTCTTAAGAGAGCGTATACAGATCTACACTCACATTTCATTTTAATTTGTAGAAAATTGCTGCAATCCCTTTAAAATGAGGTTTTTCTTTTGTTTTCAGTATTACATCTGGAGAACAGGGTTTCTGCAGGCCTTGGGTGCTTCAGCTTGGCTACAAACTTTGAAAACCTTTTTAAAAATTTGTTTGCACCAAGGAATTCATGTGTATATAAGTTTTGTTTGTTGTGCTGTGCACTACGCTGACTGTGCAGACTTTTATGTGGCCGTGCGCGCATCTGCTTTCACACAACTTTCCATGTGTGGACGCATGCACCCCTGACCGAATGTGGTTTGACTGTTTGGATCCTGATGTGCCTTCACTGTGTTGCATTCCCATCCATATTTAGAGCCGTGCACTTGTGATCAGACCACCCAAGATGCTTTTAGTACAAAACAAGCACACGGCTGATTTTCCTAATTTTCAGAGAATTTACAACTCCAATTGGCAGACTTTTTTTTTGGCTTTCTTTATTTAAAATGTTTGTGTAAATCTTTACGTGCCCGTTTTCTGCGTGCCTGTAGGAAATTAGCAGCTTACTGCATAAAACGTGAGAAAAGAAATCTGCTCAAACAGAATAGCAGTTGAGGTAAAAGATTTATAATTTTTGCAAGCGTGAAGCATATCTTAATGTGACAGTGAGCCACAGAAATATTCCACCGGTGGTGTTTTAGAGGACTGCATTTGTTATCATCATTATTATGAGTGTTTATCAGCCATAAACTGGTCCATAAATGTCTCATTTCTTTGGAGAACACAGTCTTTTGGTGCTAAAACTATAGACAAGTCTCAGCTTCCACGTCGCGACTCAGAAAGATGTGATAGCTGTTTAATTTTTTGTTTGTTTGGTTGGTTTTTAATACATTCGTTCATATTTTATCCACGTGAAGCCATTCATTCTTTCTAGCTCTGATCCTGACCTCCAGAGAGCTTACTGTTCTCTCTCTCAGCCGGAAGATGGTGGTACAAGGTTGTTGTCATTGTATTTGTCATAGCTACGTCTCGTTCTTCTCTCTTGCCTCCTGTCGTTGCTGACTTATTAGGTTGGTCCTCTGCCATTTGGAGATATACCAAATCATATTATTCAGTCGGTCATGGATTAGGCGAGGAGGAGAAAAACAGTGGCTGGGGGATGATCAAACAGGGCCCACATTCACCTCACACTGACAGACTAACCGGGAGACAAAGAGATTGGAGGGGCAAGGCAAGGGGTCTGATTTTATGGGGAGGGGTGGAGGGTAAAGTTTAAGATGTTTTGTGCAGATTATTGGCTAAATTTGGATTTGCCTTCCATTGGTATATGTTGGCATCACAGCTCCGTGCGTGCATGCCCGGATCTCTGCGAGCTCCTCGTTTCCTCAGTGCACCATCGGGCCCGGCGGCGGAGAGGGAGGGAGAGAGCGAGCGAGTGAGTCACCCAGCAGATGAAAGAGTCAAAGTAAAAGCTCTGCCATCCCAAAAAAAAAACATCACACAGCTCCCTCGCTCACTTTTTGAAGTCATCCAAGAGGAGGGAGGGAAGCGACACACTTTTTTCCAATCGCATTAAAACATGGCGTCAGGCAGCTCCCATCTTGTTGCACGCTATAGATTACACTTTGGTTTGAAGTGGAGTTTTAAGTGGGACACCACTATGTTGTTGTTTTTTAGTTGTGTGTGTGTGTAGCGAAGGGGAAAATCTCTCAGTTCAACTGAAAATCATGCTGCACCTTAACATCAGTAACATCAATCCAAAATACACTGAAGACATAAATAGAGATGTACCTACACAGAGAAGTCTAAACCGAATTTCATTGCGACTCTGCGAGATTTCAGTGAATAACTGAGACGATTCTGCGTGTTCTTGTGTTAAGTCACAGCTTGACTGTCAACTCAAGTTAAGACCAATGCCTGTGAACAGTTAACGCACAAATCTGGGCACAGAAAGCATGACTGAGACACTTTCAGCATCTGATTCAGCATTCGAAGCGTTTAAATCCTCAAACTTCTTTTTTTTTAATCCCAGCCTTAAGATGTAGGTTAGGTTTTAATCCCTTTCACACTGATGGCAAAAGGATATAATTGGTTTTCTGTTATAAAGATCCAGCTGGTGGAGTGTGTAATCACTGAACATTTGGGATGTTGCGTGTGTCTGCGTATTTGATGTATGTTTATCTGCCTGTGCGTGCCCGTGATGCATTATTTCTGTGCTGTGTATGAAGCGGCACTGACAGTTAGCAGCAGGGATGAAGAGAATCACTACTGACAGGCAGTGATGGCAAACTGTGAAATGGAAATAAAGCCTCTTGTCATTACAGCAGCAACTCTCTCTCGCACACGCAGATACACAGGCGAGCGCAGCAAGACAGCAATGATTACAGACAAACGAGCAAATAACATCTCCCAGCTCTCCCTCACTAGCAGATTGAACTCAAATTGTTATGAGAGTCATGCGCGGTGAACAGAGAATAGTTTTGAATGCTTACAAATACTGCTGCCACTAAAACTGAAGGCTTTGTGGAGCAATGGAGAAAAGCTTCTCTTTGAAATCGCTTTCTTTCCTTCAACAAACGAACCCCCACAAATCTGCTCCCCAGCGTGTCGTACACAACTTGTTGTATGCAGGGTTGAACCACCAACAGCCATTAAGAGAACATGTTGTAACTCACTGTAACGTCCCGGCTTTTTACCTAACCACTTTTCGGATTGGAGTCCGCACTGTGTCCTTTCGATGTGTCTTGTGATATCATCCTTGCGTAAGCAAGTATTGACTTTAGTTTTGTGCCTTTTGTCAGAGTTCAGCTTTAGGACGATGCTGAAAACCATAATTGCTCTTTAGCAATGTGAGATGATTGGAAACACATCGCAGAAAAATGCCATATGGAAGCAATATCCTGTCCAAGATGGAAGAGATTTTGGAAATAAAACCTTGTTTTCGGAGAAGTTGGGATTGCTGTTTTAAATGTAAATAAAAACAAATGCAATGATTTGCAAGATATTTAAACCCCATTTTTAATTAAGTGGTGAAACTAAGGAATGTTCTAGTTCTTTGAAATATATGCTCAGTTAGAACTTGTTGACAGCAATTCTTTGCAAAAACAAAGTTGGAAAAGTCACATCGTGCTTAAAAACAAAGTGGGAAATGTCTCGCAGTGGATCAAGTTAGTCAGTAACATGACTGAGTGCTAAAAGAACATCCCAGAGTGGCTGAGTCTTTTAGAAGTAAAGATAGGGAGTGGTTTACCCCTCTCTGTGAAAGACTGTTTGGGCAACATATTGCAAAGAATTTGGGAATTTCATCATCTATGGTGCATTGTGTAATTAAAAGATTGAGGGAATCTGGAGAAATCTCTGTACACAAGGGACAAGGCTGAAAACCAATATTGGCTGTCTGTGACCATCTGGTCCTCAGGCGGTACTGCAAAACAAAAAAGAAATAAATCATTGCATGGACTCAGGAACTCATATAAAAATAACTGAACATAGTTTGTCTTTGCTGCCATAAGTACAATGTGGCACGAATGCAAAAGAAAACAAACATGCATAGTAGCAAAGCAGAAAACTTTCCTGAGGTCTGAAGAATCAAAAATTGGAAAACTTTCTTTCTAGTGAGATGGAGCTCCTTGCTTGTTGTCAGTGCTAAGAGTTTAGACGTTGGCAATGCATAATGATTAGCATTAGATGGATATTTGGGAAAGGCATCAGGGTTATAATATGTAGTGTGCACAGAGGTGCAGTGGTTAGGGCTGTTGCCTCACAGCAAGAAGGTCGCAGAGAGCGAGATTGCTTGTCTTCCTTGTACCTGTTTAGAGTCTCTCCAGGTACCCCAGTTTCCTCCCACAGTCCAATTACACGCAGGTTAGGTTGATTCTAAATTACTTGACTGTGAATGAGCATGATTGTCTGGCTGTGTTGGCCCCACGATAGACTGTGACCTATCCAATTTGTACCCCGCCTCTTACCCCTGACAACTAGGATAGGCTCCAGTTCATGGAATATATTCCAACAATATGCTTTTTCCTTTTTTGGGGGGAGAAGCTACGCAGTCATCCACAGTAGCTTTTTTTCAGTGTGGACATTGTTTATTTCAGTAAAACAATACCAAACTGCATTCTGCACAAAAACAAAGCTTCAAAGAAAAAAAAGGAAAGTACAGGTGTTAAATTGGCTTCGGTACAGTCTAGGTAAAAGGTACTTGTGGGAATGGGATACCATTTTGCTTTTGATTTCCTTAGTTCAAGCACTTTGAGATTTTTGTTATAAGGAGAGGTGATGAAACACATCCCAACTTCTTTTTGAAATGCTTTGCATGTATGAAATTCGTTATTCGTTAATTTAGTAAAGTTTGAACATTTGATGTGTTTTCTACTGCTGAAAACTGTGACACAAACATTACCATGCAGTGACTACATTGATTACACTAAGAAATGTTTACCTTAGCTGCTTCCTCCTTTAGCAAGAATACAGCCGTCTGTTGTGAACAAAGGGATTGCACACCTTGAGCAAATCTCATTTCCAGCAACAGATCAAACTCTGGATGTGTGTTTGGCCTTCATGCATCCTGTTTGTCTGCTGTGTCTGTTTGAATAAGTGTGACTTGTGTGCGTATCGTTAAGTGTGTGAGAGAAAGTCCCCCCCCCCCCCTCGCTTTCTTTGTGCCACTCATGTCCCCATCCTTTTTAAGTGTGCCCATGTATCCATGTGTGCCCGTGTCTATGTGTGTGTTTGGCCTGCTTCCCATTGCAGATTATTAATTAAGTCCTGGTAAGCGGTGTATGCCTTACCTTCAGATCTACTTCCACTTTCTTTAGCACACACTGGTATCTGCGCACGCACACACACACACAAAGACGAACACACTTCAAAGCAGCTGCACTCCACACCGCTAGGATTAAGAGGCGATTGAAGAGCCTGATACAGCCTCAAAGTGCCTTCAGCGCAAAAATGCCTTTGGCAGGGCGCAGGTACTCTCTTTGAAAGTTCTTACACACTCACACAGACACACACATATGGATGGGCTTTTAATTTAGCACTGTTTTCCCTTTGTATTTGTCACAGTCCAAATGGGGTATTTTTCACTGCGTGTACTATCCATATTTTCTTCTACTTCTGTCCATTTTTATGTGTGTTTAGATGGTAGAGGTTTATAATGTTTGAAGTTTTTTTTTAAATACTTTTTTATAATACTTCCTGCTGAAATCCCCCGAGTGACTTCAGGTAAAAGGAATAAGTTAGTAGCAAGCTCTTTGTGATTTTATAAAAAATCTGAGCCTGTTTGTGTGTCAGTATGACCACATGCTAAAGGTACAGTCAGTAATTTGAGGTCATTTAATGGAAAATAAGGATATATAGTGTGTAATTAGATCTTCCAACAAATTGATTCATTCTCAAACTTATAATTAATGTATTAAAAATAAATGGGAGTTGGTTGGCATTGGTTTGTGAAGGCTGCCATGTTCCCTTACTATATTTGAATACAGTGACCAGGTAGGACAGCTCCCTTCCAACTGATCGCATTTTATGTAGAGACACCTGCATTTTCAGGCTGAAGTTATAAAGGATCATATCTATGTTTTATCATCGGGGGAGGGGTCATCTTCACCAAAACCACGAAGGAAAGAGACAGCACCACTGGCATCTGTGTAAAATGTCATACTCTTCCTTTGCATCTCAAGCCTTATCTCATAATATAAAGTCAGGGCAAAAATGTCCATAAACATGCTTATTTATTCCCAGTGTTGTCACAACTCCTTGTTGTCAGCAGATTAGACATGTGACACTCCGTCTCCGCTTGACAAGAAATAGCTAAACCACAACAGCTGGTTACAAGCTAACATCATACCAGCTAATGTTAGACTTGAGTGTCCTAAAAATCTCACTTGTCTTTCTTATCCATCTATTTATTCTTTTCCACTTGTCCTTATCAGGGTCGCCGGGGGGCTGGAGCCTATCCTAGTTGTCATAGGGTGAAAGGTGGGATATATCCTGGACAGGTAGCCAGTCTGTCACAGGTCTAACAATGACAGACAGACAACCATTCACACTCACATTCACACCTATTGACAATTTAAAATCACCTGTTACCTTCACCCCACTCTCCCATATCTTTGACCTGTTGGATGAAACCCAAGTACCTGGAGAGAACCTACACAAACAGGGAAAACCTGCTGAGGACCTTCTTGCTGAGGCAATAGTGCTAACCAGTTTCAGTTTTTTCCTTCTGATAAACAGTTTAATTAGATTCATATGAGAGTTTATTCGCCAAGTGTCTGAGTCCACTTCAAAGAAAGTTTCACTAAAGGCAGTTAGCAGCAGCTAACAGAGGCTAATAGCAGCGCTTACCAGTAGTTCAGGATATCTTCAACAACTCACCTCAGTGTGACTGTCGTGGGTCAGAAGTGAGTTTCACGGACTCATCAAATTATATTACAGTCCTTTGACAAAGATTCCCGGCTTCCTCCTGAGTAAATAAAGGTGGACACTACTCATCCAGCATTGACAGCTGAGGTAAACAGTGGACTGAATCTGGATCGCCTCCAAGCAGTAATAGAAACATTCCAGCCAGCTGGGGCCATTATGGGGTGCAGTTTAAATTTAATGTTTTTGATCTCTTGGCTGTTGAAAACATGTTCGAGGGGCAAGAAAACACAACTCAGTTTACTGCACTTTGCAGTCTACTGACGTCAACTTGAATCTTGGTCTAGCTGTGAAAATTTTACACACTGTAAATTTAAACCCATGTACATGTGAACCTACAGTCTCACATTGTGCAGTATAAACATCACCTAAATTAACTGTAGAGACGATTATGTGTAAATGGAGAAATAGATACATTTAAGACTCTTCTTTCATCTTTTTTTTAAATTTTTCTAAATATAGAACACGAACAATACACAAATATTCGTTATTATAACAGAGTCACTCACAATATGGAGCAGAGCTGAGACAGAAAATGTAAAAAAAGAACTCCATTTGTTTCCCTTTCGCACAGACAGTTCATTCTCTCGTCTTTCCTACGCCCTCCTTTGTCCTCCGCGCTCTCATCAGCTGCTTTAGGGCCCCTGGGGACAAGCGGGCCGCCACTCAAAGAGTCCTGGCGCAGGAAGACAGGGCTTGTATCCTTGGTGATGGCTCTGTGTTTCCGTGGTGACAGGTGTGTCCGTTCAGAGCGGACGGCCGTGTTTGTCAGGAAGTGTTTGGAAGGGGTGCGGAGTCCAAACGCAGCTCAGGTGTTGATGGCTGTGAGTGGGAGTGTTCAGCGGAGCAGTGTTTGTTCATGAGTTGTCTGTCTGTCAGTGGCTGTCAGGAGAGTCAAGTAAGTGTTTGTGTGCGCAAAAGAGAGAGAATCATGTTTACTACAGTTTAGAATAACTTTCTGAATACATCTCTGCATGGCTGATGGTTTACAGTTGTGTGTTTTTCAGGAATTTAGAAGAAGAAATATATTAAACTGTGGCCCCTTTTTTAGTGGCATAGCAACTGAAGCGTCTAAATAATATATAGCATATAAATGCTGATTTCTGTAGTTTTACAGCAGAATGTGAGACTTAAGTTTAATCCTCGTCCACTGAAAAGCTTTGCCTGGCCTTCACATAATGACCTCTTTCCCCCATTAATTCAACCCTTAGTGTTTCCTTAGTACTTGTATGGACCACATCCACGTCCATACAGGCCGCTACTGATGTCCCTGTAGAATTCCAGCACTTCACACCTAATTATCTCACTCCACAGTTCAGCCTCTTATTCAAACTCTGGCAGCACAACACAGCTAGCTGAAAGGAGAAAGATCTCGCATTAGAAACACACAGCCTTTGCTTCCAGCTGGCTAGCTTCCCATAGAGAAACAACGGAAAACAAAAGAGACGAGCAACGCTCACTAAACTTCCAGCAACAATCGCCATTCACTTCTATTCTGTCTCCGCCCTGTTTAGTTTCCCAGCTTCTCTCAAATGTCTCCCTCGCTTTTTTTTTCTTACCCTATAGCTAATTGGCAGCAACATTTTAATTCCCCCACCCCTCACCGTAGCCCCTCGTCTTGTTAAGTGATGAATTGTTGGCAGGGGATCAAAGGGGAGTGGTGCCCACTGTGCACTGTGCCCATCGCTACCTGCTGGCACACATGAGCGCTGGGAGTGGCGCGGAGCCAAGGGGCCGCAGGCGTGCTCAACAGGGACACACTGCCAAGAGGCAGAGGTCAGCACAAAAGTGTGTGTGTGTGTGAGAGGATGGTTAGGTTGGGAGGGTAATGTGTCTCTGTGCACTTCCTAACGGAAGATTGAATTTCACTACCCTGTCTCTCTTTGTGTCCCTCAACCTGCCCGTCTGCATATCTCTTTCTCACACTCTCCTCTCCCTTCTTCTCCTTGCAGACCAACAGCAGGCTGAAGCAGATTGAGAGGGAGTACAGTCAGAAGCTTGCCAAATCTGCCCAGGTAATCAGTTTTCACTTCTGCCCTTTCATTTCATATTCTTGTTTTTCTACTCGACTATGTGATGGAACAGACAAAATGTACTGATGGGGGAAAGGTGGTGACACACACACACACACACACACACACACACACACACTCACTGCAAGCTGCCATGGCCTTTTCTCTTAAGCACATGTGCACGGGCGCAAATGTACGAGAGAGTGCACGCAGAACATTCGTGTCAGTGCCAGAGCACGAAAGTTCATATTAGAGTGAAATTTGTAAAGCTTTGCTATCTGACTTTTATCAGCCCCTCTTTCATCCCTGTGTCCAAAGTCAGAGCATTTTTATCAGGCTTCAAATTTACACACAATTCTTCTCCTTATCTTTGCTAGCCTTAGATTAGAATTAATATTTGCTCTCTGAAAGCTGCACCAATCAAACACCGACACATGAGTTGAAAGGGCTGGAATGAGTGCAACCACTACACTTACATTCATGTGGTGATCAGACACGAATCCAGGAAACTTTTGCCAAACATTAATATATCAATTGTGTCTTTTAAGTTTGTTCAGCTGCCCCCCAGTGGCCACAATTCCCCGGGTATAAAATATCTTGGCACTCTCTTAAGAGATTTTTCCTCCCACAGGACAATCACCAGGATTTAGAAAAGGGGGAGAAAAAAGAAAAAGAGTTGCAAAAACACAAGCAGTCCAGCTCTTTGTGTGATGCTGCCGCGGCCCCCAAGTGTACTACGGCTCTCTCATGGGAGCTACACAGCCCGAGCAAACTGTTAAGCCGGCGAAACATCTTGAAAACATATCGGTGAAAGTCCTTTTCATATACCATACCTGTCTGTCCATCACCTGGCTACACTTCAAATCCAGGAAATGTGTCTAACATTACTTCTTGTGTCCTTAGGCCACATGAAATCGAGTTAATTCTTCTGTCCAAACAGATATAACTTCCTCGGACACACGTTGCCATTCAGCACGACGTCTCAGAAAGTTCTGGCAGCTTTCACCTCACCAGTTCAAAGATCCAAAAACACCCTAAGTAGTGTTTACATTACAAAAAGAAAAGTGGTTTCTTCTTGATTATGTAGCAGGCTAAAATATTACAATCATTTGGCCGTAATTGCACCTCGTTACCCAAAGAGGAGATTCAAAAAGGCTGGGGGGGAGGGTGACGAGGGGGAGGAGAAGGTTGTTGTTTTTCTTTCTTTCTTTCTTCTCCTCTTTAAATCTCCCCCATTTCGGGTTGGTTGGCAGAGGCTCCGAGTTGAAAGCGGGGTTGACAAGCAGATGTTGTGAGGAAAAACGGTAGCTTATTAGGTTACACAATGCTCAACTTCAAAAGGAGTTGGGTGCTGTGCGAAAGTTTAGCCTCTGCCCACTTTGGAGGGTGCAGGGCCGCCGCAGACGAGCAACAAGTGATTAATCCTCTGGTTTGGGGACACAGAGCTGGCATAAGTTTAACAAACAACACTCGCTGACATTAGAAGATGGTCCCAGAGCGCAGAACTCAACACCGCTGTTGATGCGAGCGGTTACATAAAGGTTATGCTAAAGGAGTGGGTTCTGTGCAAACATGTTAATATGCGTGAGTATTTCTGAGCATTTGTTGTGGGCTTGGGCGACTTTGTTTTAAAAGGTAAAGGTGGAACCAAGAAGGCTTTTTTTTCCCCTCCCCCCCCCTACCCCTTGGAGCAACTCAGTCAAATGTAAACAAGAGGTCTTTGAACCTCAAAGGCTAACCCCAGTTGTTAACCCCTCAGTGTCTGACAGGGAGCATCGCTCTAGAGCTCAGCTGCATAGCTAATAGCCCAATTAAAAACATACCATGCCATGCATTATCCTAGGGGGCCTGATATGTATGTTTCTTTGCATTCACACACACAAACATACGCACAGAAGTGCAGATCCTATTCTTCTGTATATTATCTCCCTGCTTTTGTCTCTGTGCTCTGGTTCTTTCAATCAGGCACGCACACACACACATACATACACAGCTCTCCTAATTAGTGTCTCCTACCCAGTCCCTGTGTGTTAAGCGCCTAGCTGCGAGTGGTCCTCCTGGGTGACCTGTGAACTAAACAGGGCCCACTTAATGGTCAGGTTACAGTGGGTGGTAGTCTTGGTGCTGATAGATCATTACTTTATCCCTGACCGCAAGTAGGTGGGAGGTGGAGGGAATGTTCTCTGGGCGGCACGGTTCAGGACAGGTTGAAATTAATATGTAAAATTATTTCATTTATTATACACAATGTTGGGGGTTTGTTTCTTTCTTTCTTTCTTTCTTTCTTTCTTTCTTTCTTTCTTTCTTTCTTTTACTGTGCTTTTCTGTGACCTTTTAGGAATTTACTGACCAGCTGCAGGGTTTATTCCTTTGGAGACATTTTCACATCAAAACAAAATCGAAATGTGTCAGCACTGTTTAAACTTTGGGTTCTTTTCTGTATTGATTGTTAGTAGAGCTTTTGCTCTCTTTCACAACTCTCAGCATATTCATTTCCAGTAATGCAGGAGACAACTGGTTTCTAGGAAAAAGAAAAAAAGCTCTGAAGTTTCTTTGTGAACTTGCTGGCCAATTAATATCTAGCTGGCAAATACGGTCATGCGAAAAGAAAAGCTTTTCACACAACTCTCTGCAGCCCCTTTTTCATTCCAGTTTGAAAAGTCAGAACATTTTATCAGGCTTCAAATTTGCACACAATTATTCTCCTTATCTTTTCTAGCCTTGGATAATAATTAATATTTGCTCTCGAAGCTGCACCAGTCAAATGTCAGCCGGTAAGTTGAAAGACTTACATTCATCAGGTTTGTTCAGCTGCCTCACCACCTTTACCAGCAATAACTTTAACAGCACGGCTTTTTCGGCCTCTCACATCTTTGTGGAAGAATTTTTACCCACTCCTCTTGACCGTGTTGCTTCATTTCATTGAGGTTTGTAGGCATTCATTTATGCACAGCTCTCTTAAGGTCCCGTCACATTTCAAGTATATGAATCAGGTAGAAGTTCGGACTCTCACATTTGACTCAAGTGTATTCAAGGTGCCCAGGTCCTGTGACTGCCAAACAAGCCCAAATCATCACCCCTTCACATGTGTTTGACAGTTAGTATGAGGTGTTTATGCTGATATGTCTTTTGGCCAAAAGTAGCACTATACATTATCTCCACTTTGGTGGACATTTTTACATAAGTTTAGTTGTTTGTTCATCTTTTCAAGCCTAAGCTGGAGGGTTGGGAGGTTGCGCAGACTGAAGACACAAATTCATGCAAATATTATGTGCATTGAAAATATTTTTTGCACTCACCTATTCTTAATGCAGCTGTTCACACACACAGATCTCGTGATTTCACTTGATTAAATTGCAGAATTTATTTCGTTGGACCAAGCTTGATTTTTCTGAATAAACAGTTCTGACCAATCAGACCAATGCGTTTGGCAACAAGTGCACTCGTAGCTCAAAACACAGTACTGAATATACAAATAGAAAAATAATAGTATTTAACCACAGACAGACAGCTAGACACTGCTCCGGCCCAGAATCTCTGTGTCTTCCTTTTCTTGTTTAGAAACATCCGGACCAGCTCATCATCTTTTCATGCTGACTTTATTTTTTCACACTGCGTTCCCCCCCCCCCCCCTAAAAAAAATGCTTTTGGTTTGTTTATACATTGGAAAAATTCTAAATTTCGTGATTTTTTTTTTTCTTTTCCAAAAACATACTTGGTGCCTAAAAGCTGTAACTTAACAACAAGTATGTCATATTTGGTATAGTTTTTTGGGAGGTTCTGAGACTTTTACATCATCAGTGTGATGAATAAATAACACCATGCATTTTTAAGCAACTTTTTAAGAAAATGTCGCAAAATTAAAAGTCAGATATGAAATTTAAGAATTTTGTGGCAATTGTTTCATATTTCAGGCTTTATGGGGCTAACACAGCTACACTTTGTTGGAGAACGCCTGCAGTTATGGCAGAAATGTTACCAAACAAAGAGGCAATAAGTGAAATGTTCTATCGTTTACACTGTTTTTTTGCTGGCGGGGTCAAATCACTGGAATCATTATCAAAGGAAACGGGCAACTCAAATTAAGCATCAGCCACCAAGTTTTCGCACTTACAAGTGTTTGTGTTCTTTTCATGTATCATTACAGAGCAGCCTTTCTCCTCTGGTAGCCTGTTTACCCACCTGTTTGTAAACAGGTGGGTAAACAGACTCGTTTCTGTCCTCCTTTCTTTTTTTCCATACTTCAGGTTCATGAGGAGGCAAGCCTTCCTTTAGCCCTAAACAGAGATGCTAGCAGGCTGGGAAAATAGGCAAGTCTCACCAGACCAATTATAGACTTAAAAAGGCCTGGCTGCCTATCAGAGAGTGAAAAAGGTGCTATGGTGTGTGCGTGTGCGTGTGTGTGTGTATATAAATATATATATACAGGAGTAACAAGACAGACAGCTGAGTTTACTAGTTTGGAGTGCCACCACTGCCCCGGGGCTGAAGACCAGCAAATGCAGGGAATCCATATTGCAAAATAATTATTATGACCAGAAATGATGTTCACATAATGATGTGTCATTTGTTGCTTTCATGTGGCTGTCCCACTGACTAAATAAGCCTAATCTCCCTTAGAGATGGACCGATCCGATATTATGTATCGGTATCGGTCCGATACTGACCTAAATTACTGGATCGGATATCGGAGAAAAATAAAAAATGTAATCCGATCCATTAAATATCACGAAAGCACCTCACAAAACTTGCAACACGCCGTAACTCACCTCAGAACGTTAGCAGTCGGAGCAGTATGCATCACGTGATAGAGCGGCTGTGGCATGTGGGACCTGTGGTGGTCTGGATAGCATTTGGAGCTTTGCTAGCAACCCGGCATTTCATCTCCGACAAAGTTATCCCCGAGAGAAGTAAAGCAAGTGTGTAAGTCCATCTCTGAATGTTTGTAAAGCATTCCTGCGTTAAGCTTAACAAACGATATATGGAGCGACTGCCTCTCCTGCTGCTACTTCAATCATGAAACTGCTTAACGATCAGCTGATCAGCTTTTCTGTCGTGAGTCCGTGTCTCTAGTTTGCTTTTGGCCCACTTTGCACCAGAAAGAGGAAACCAGCGGCTGAACAACAGCAGCACGTTTAAGCTTGATCAGCTGTTGTTAGAATGTATTTAATATTACTTTCTACACCAGGATCTTTTCTACGTAGCTGACGCTGGTAACTGTGCAGGGGCGGATCTAGCAAAGTTTAGCCAGGGGGGCCGATAGGGCATTAACTGGGAAAAGGGGGCACAAAGACATACTTTTCTTTCTTATTCTCATTTAAAATGTCTAGCTTTTAATAAATAATTATCTGACACCCAAAGTTTTAATTTGATGCAAAATGAATAGAAGTCCATTACTGTATATAGTGACTATTAAGTCTAATATATATACCCTAGTAAGCTATAGTACTTTTTCCTTTGGGAAGGTACCATCTGTGCAGTCTGCAATTTTGTTGAAGAAAGATGTTGAATCTATTTAATATTTCTTGAAAAATAATTGATTTCTGTGCATTTTTTTCACACTGCATCAAATTAAGGTTGATTACGTCGATTAAGCATCATGAGGTGGAGCGTGAGGGGTGGTTCCCTATTTTTTATTTATTTATTTTTGTTGTTGCTGGGAGTTGGAACCCTATTAGTTAGGTTGCTTAATATTTATGCTAAGTACTCTTTAAAATACCAGAATAGGGAGGATGGTGTAGGTTTAAGTTTATTAGATTGATCAGTATTGCTGAACTATGAAACATTTTTTTTGCATACAGGTATAACAGAATAGCTTTAGTGTAGTTGTTGTTTTAAACTTGAGTATGAACTTATACAAAATGCAGCAAGATATTTAAAAAACAGTTTTGTTGATTAAAAAACACTATATCGGATTCATATCGGTATCGGCAGATATCCAAATTTATGATATCGGTATCGGTATCGGACATAAAAAAGTGGTATCGTGCCATCTCTAATCTCCCTAGCACCCCTCCACCCCCCTTCGCCCTTGCCGTCTCTTTCTGTCTGTGGTCGACCCGCGCCGCTTTAGCTCCCATACTCCCACACAATGTGCAGATTCCAGCGGGGCTAGTCCTCCAGGGTTTGAACATGGTAAACAATTATCTGTCTAGCCCAAAGCAGCAGCAATACCCTCCTTCCTCCTCCTCACCTCTTTCTCTTTCTCCCTTCCCTCTCTCTTTCTCTCTCTTTTTTTCTTACTCTCTCATCTTTCCTCTGCCTTTCTCTGACAGTGGCTTAAATAGAATGTTAATTTTGACTGGAGGTTTTCAAAGCCAAGACACTTCCTTTTCATCTTGGTGTGCACCGCAAGTTCACCAACACAAAGTCACTCCGCTCTTCAAAAAGGAAGTTGTTTTTTCCTTCCTGTCTATTTCTTTTTAACTCCCTCTTCTTTCTCACTCTTGCGCTTTCTCTCTCTCTTCTTTGTGTCTTCTGTCTCGTCTCAAAAAACAAAAAAGAAGACACAAGACTCTGGGAAAAGCGGTCTTTCAAGGTGATTGTTACTGCCTTCCCAAGCCATGGCAAATGCAAAATGCATTTTCCATCTGATACTAGTCTTTTTTTGCAAGCCCAGTGAAATGAAACGAATCAGAACAGCATTTTGTTAAGCGAACGTATTTTGCATTTTGCTTCTGGCAACAGGCTTTTCTCTCTTTGATCGCTTTACTATGCCGCTTGTTTCAAACATAAGCATAGAAATACATAGAACTTCCAAGTTAACTTTGCACTAGGAAAAAAAATGGTTCCCAAGTGCAAGCAAGCCAAGTTATGATCTTATTTAGTCACTGCCACTTCTCTTAAGTTTCTGTCAGTCCTGCACACACTTGAGGATCAGTCAAAAACCTGACTTTTCTTGCCCACAGCTAATTGCGGAGCTACAGACGTCTGTATGTGATTCAAAGGAGGAGGCGATACGTCTGCAGACAGCAATGGAGAAGCAGCTAAAAGAGGCCAGTGCTCGCTGGGAAGAGGAAAGAAAGACAGTAACCCACCGTGCCGATCAGACCCACAAGGTCAGTGTTGGAAACCACACACTTTAATAATTACATCACTCAGCACTGAGCAACAGGTATTTCTTCACATTCTATGATCCAAGTATGCAAGGTGGCACATGCCCCTTCTCTACAGGTCTCATTATAAGCAGCTTTAATCATTTGTGTCCATTTATTAGGTGTGTGGTCCAGCAGTACTCTGTATTATTAAAGCTTTCAGTGGTATACTGCAGTGTTCCGACTCTGTCTTGTGACAGTTGTTAGGGTTGGAAGTTTAAATTTGAACACACCAGATATGATGAGTCCCCGTATTGTTGTATAGAGACGAAAGAGCTTGAGAAACACTGCTTTCATGTTACTTAATCGAATGAGCGTTATAATTTAAAAAAAATGAGAGAGTAGGAAGTGGTTTGCATGAGAATTACCACCTCAATAATCAATGCCAAGGTTCTCAAATAGAAACGAGTGGATTGCCCACTTTGAGTTGGGAATGAGTTGAGTTCAAGTGTCTTATAGACTTGCTTAAGATTAGACAGTGGAACAGGAAATTGACAAGCAGATTGGTGCAACATCTGCAGTGATACAGACACTTTTACTGTCTGTGGAAAAGAGAAAGCTGAGGTAAAGCCAATCGATTTAAAATTCCTCCCCTCACCTGTGGCTAAGGGTATGAAGCTCTGGCAAAGGACTGAAAGAATACGGTTTTAGATACAGACAGCAGAAATCATCCTTCTCTAAAGGGTGTCTAGGCCAAGACTTAGAGATATGGTAAGGATCTCAGTCACCCAGAGGTGCTCAGGGTAGTGCCAATTTTTGTCTGCACTGATAGGAGCCAGTTGTGGTGGTTTGGACATGTGACTCAGATGCCTCCTGAACGTGGTGCTTTGGACATGCTCAACTGGGAGGAGATCCCAGTCCTGACCCAGGGCACACTGGAGAGATTCTGTCTCTTAGCCAGGTTGGGAACAGTAATAATAATAATGGATTGCATTTATATAGCGCTTTTCGGGGCCCTCAAAGCGCTGTACAATTCCACTATTCATTCACTCTCACATTCACACACTGGTGGAGGCAAGCTACAGTTGTAGCCACAGCTGCCCTGGGGCAGACTGACAGAAGCGAGGCAAGTAAGCAGTAGAAAAAATGGAAGGAATTTTATAAAATACATATTTCCTAAAATTTCTAAACTATAATTAGTTCACTAACAGACCTGGATTTATAGTCAATATTATTGTTTTCAGTTACATTTTTAGCTGCTATAACACATATTACACTTTTGTCACAAGTCCTAGAGACAGGTTGTCAGCCTCTGGTTGCTAAGGAAAAATGTGTGTTCCTCAGTTAGTTGGTGGGTAGTTTCTGGAAGTTTGGGCCTCACTGTTCACAGTTTCACTACAGCTTTGACAAGCAGTTTGCAAGTGTTTGCAAACAAGTTGGTGTCTTCAACACAATCAATAGGCAACCAGGCAAGGACGTTCTTGTATATTTCTTTGAGACCTGTTTCACTTAGTAACAGCAAGCGACCGCTCACCAACCAATCTGGGAATGTTTTCTCAGGACGGATGCTTGGCAGGAGAAGCGTTTTGAGTAACCAAACCCTCACAAAAACCTGAACTTACTTTTTATGTCAGTAAATGTAAATACACTATTAACTATGATGGAGGTTACCACTAACAAAAAATACAGGAGCTTCTGTCCAAAGTGCCAGCCACTTTAATAGTTCATTCTGATTCAGTAAAAGGACTAGATGTTACAATCCCTGATAATGCATTATTAAGAGAGGATGATAAAGTCCCAGCAGTCACACAGTTCCTCTTCTCAGTGGTCTTTGCAGTGTTTGGTATATCTAAAGTATCTTTACACCAGCAGAACTGGGGGTATGTCAGTAAACGTCGTGCTCTAAAAAAGCCTCGTCTGGATTTCACTTTTATAGAGTAGACACGGGACGCTTTTCTTTAGTTAAAGCGCACTGCCTGTTTGTATGCATGTGCTCTGTCATTTTTATGGCTCGCTGCAAACTCCATAGTGACTTTAAGTGGCTCGTGTGCTCTGTGTCTGGCTGAATCTTATAAATCTCTCTGTTTCACCCAACGTCTTAAGTCATAGCCCCTCTTTATCATTCCTGACAATCCCTTTTACTGTTAAACTTTACACTTTGGCACATTTCTTTTAACATTTTACTCTTTTTTTTTCTCTTTTGCTTCTGTAAAAAATGTAATGTTTTATATTAATAAAAAAAAAGAGAGATGTGTTAATCCTTTTCCCTGATCCATGTGGATTTCTTTTAAGGAATCGGCTTCTTGTATTCCTCTTCTTCCCAGAAGCTGAATGGAGTGCAGTTGAAGTAGCAGTTGACTGGGTGTGGCTCACTTTAAAAAGACTTGTTGTGTCTGGGATCAGGACATATTTCCAAACACAACCTTGTCTGTTTGTGGCTGGAGCTGTCTCATATAGTAAAGAGGCAGGTCCGTGAGCCTCTCTTCAGAGCTCTTCTCCTTCCAGGCCCTGGAATCCCAGGCCCTCCTCGCTCAGACGTGCACAAAAGCAACCTGTTTTCTATGAAATTACTAGTCCGGCCCCCACACTCAATTATTGTGTTGTCATTTTTATCCATATGTGATTAACGGTAAAGGCTCGTTGTAGTCCTTTGAGTCCAGATACATCAGCAAAGCCCTGTTTAGTTTCTGTCTGGACTGATATATCTTTACTTCCCTTACACTCATTCTTATGATACAATGATACAATAAAACTTCAGGAAGTTTTTTTTTTTAATGCAACAGCATTAAGAAGTACAGTAGAAACTGACCTAACAACTCAACATTCACTGACACTCGACATTTATTCAAATGAATTTGATACCGTCTTGAGTCTTGCTTACTGAAATGTTTCCACTGATCCTTAAAAAGAACTTTTAAAAGTACCTTTTTTTAAATAAAACTATTTAAATTTTACAAACAGGTGACACCTGAATGAGCGACTTCTTACTGCTGGATTATTTATTAAATTACTAGTGCTGTCAGCATTAATCTTGTCAAAATGACGTTAACACCATAACCGCATTAATGTGGCAAATCTCCGTTAGCGAGGGACTGGACGGCGCTAACGCTTTAACAAGCTTACCGCGCTAACGCATTGACGCCATGCAGCCCCGTTTGGACGAATTCCAATTATACTTTACAAAATATCAGGGCTTTATGTATTAAAATGTCTAATTGGTAACATCAGTTATTGAAATATAATTGCAGGTGTTATTCATAACTTTATACAATCTCAGCCGTGTACTAGATTAGTTAGGACTTAATGATAAAACAGCAAAGAGACCTGTGGAAGTGCCTAATATCAGCAGTAATGATAATAATATTAAAATGTCATCCAGTGTATTAAGTGCTGACTCCAAAGAACATCACTGGCATCGCCATACAACTCCAAATTAGCAAGCGTTACACGAGTTTACGTCCCTGGAATTTGTAGCTGCAACATTTGAATGAAAAAGAAACTTTCAAATCACATTCAGGGAAAGTTCATCATTCACTGTGCTGGGTGACAGTGTCTGTGAATCATGCTTTCGACCCTACAACAAGTTCAGCACCACTACCAATGTTTCATGTCATCATGGGGCAAGTGTAAGGACATATGGCGAGAACTGGCAGGAAAAGAGACGTGCAGGAAAATGTTTTAGCTGTTGAGGCCTGTGTGAAATTGGTAAAGTGCTGACATTCAAAAAGTGACTTTCAGCTCCTCTCCTGCCACAAGTGGTCACCACAACAGGTAGCTCCACATGCTTGCTTTGGTAGACTATTGCGCCAGATGCGCTTCTTTGCAACCCCAAAGGGGATTGATAAAGAGCTGGCATTAGCAAAACAAAAAATATGACGTCAGTAGAGGTCTGCTGCTAGCATATTATCAGCTACCGTACAGTTAACTCTGTTCATTAAAGCCTTATAGTATACTCTTGCACACAGGCACAGGGACACCCGAGTAGTACTTCCCGTTATGCTTCCTCTGAAGGGCACATGGACAGTTACTGCATTGTAACTGAGTCTCTGTGGGCGAGTCCTCTCCATCACAAAGAGTTTTTATCAACATGGACTCTTCTGCTCATCGTCTAATGATGAAATTTCAATCATTCAGACCCTAGCAGACTTGCGGATGCAGACGCATATCAAAACCTTAAGTATTCAGTGAGTCTCAGTAAGACAGCACCACTCCTATAAGTCAAACAGACTAAGATCTGGCTTGCATCATAAAGACATTCACTTCTGGCAGAGATAAATCAGGAAGCATTGCAAAAATTGATGGCTGGTTGGTCTGCTGTGGAAATCATTTCAGTCTTAAAAGGTGTTTGATTTAAAAAAAAAATATTTGCGACATTGGATACATTTCCACATTGTTCGCTCAGTGTCTAAATTAAACATCAGAACTGTAGAAGAATTCTTATGTGATTCAATTACTGGCCAAACGCTCACATACATGGTGACATGTTGATTAAGGAATTGGTTACTGTCTGTGTCGCACTGTAGCATGCAACACTTGTAGATCACATCGTGCTTTTGTTGTAATCTAAGTGCAACATGACACAGTAACACGCACGTGCCGACTTCCCCGTTGTGTGCGGTTTTACAAGACACGGGCCTTAGCATCTCTGTTTGGAGGAGACGGCAGCTTTCTGTTTCCATTATCTGTGCGCTCATTATTATGATCCCCGTGTATTAACCACCTGCTAACGAGGCTCTAATTAATGGTTGAATTGCTTATTAAAGGCCAGACGTGAGGGGGAGAAGTGAACGGGGGAGAGGAAAGTAAGATTAGACAAACATCAAATAAACTGAGAGAAAGTAAAGACGTAAAACAAAGATTTGTTGTGATCTTGAAAGAGAAGGTTGAGATCCCATACAGTGAAGGAGAAGAAAGGGAAACGACGGAGGACGTGTGAGGATTGAGACGAAAGGAGGAAAGAGCAGGGGAGAAAAAAAAGAAAGAGATGGTGGAGAGCTGTCAGTGGGCCATCGGAGGGAGTGTGTCGCCTGCTGACATTGTTTCCACGCTGCTCACTTCAAAGGGCTCGGATTATGAAGAGAGCGAGGGGCTTCAGACAATGGGAGGGGAAGAAAATAACATCAAAGTTAGCCGTGCATTTGAATTGGGATAATCCCAAAACAGTTGTTCTGAATGCATGCTGCACCAGATCAGATGTCCCTTTTTCTTTTTTCTTTTCCTCGCCAGCCCCATTCTGCCGTTTCTAGCCTGAATTTAGCTCCCTCTGTGGCTCTACTGTACTTGGACTTCTTAAATGTGGGTGTTAACTGCAGAGACCTTTGTATCTCATAAACCCTTTTTTTAGAACAGCGGCAGTACAGTTAAGTATGCTCATTATCTTCCTTTTTTCGTACACATGACGTTTAGGTGGAGTAGTGTATCCGTGCGGTGTGTGCGTGGGAGCGTGCTATGTGTGTGCGTACGTACATAGGGCGAGCTTTAGTGTCTGTCTGCTTGCCATGTTGTTGCAGACGGGGCGCTTAGCTTTGCTTTCCCAGGCACATTTTTGCTTGAGTCGCAAATAGGTTAAATGTTGAAGTGTGTGTTGCAAACAGTTGCAGACGGTGCCCTGGTCCAGGATAATGAGCAGACTCAGCCTCTAAATCTGCTGAACTGAACCTACTTTTAGCTTGCTGTTTTATTTAATATTTTCTTTTTTGGCTCAAACTCAATTTTTGCAAAATATGCAAATCAAATGAGCAGAATAAACAGAAGCGCATTCATTAGAAAGCTCGAGTGTCATAAATGGTACCTTCACCTTTCTCCCTAATGTCATTTTTTATGAGTAATATCCCATATACAGTGTAGTCATATTAAAATGTGGTAAATAACTCTAGACTGAAATTTAAGGAGGGAGTTTGGCACCGTGAAGCCCCATGTGGAAGCCTTCTGCTCGGTATATTGGCCTTTGAACACCGTACACCCATACAGTGGCATCCTACTAATCGCGATGTCGGGCCACCATAAAACATGCCAGATTTTATAGGTCTTTTTTTAACGCTAATCTGCAAAATTAATTATTAAGACTTATATGGAGACTATTTATTTATATATCAATTAATTCATGAGACTTCTTTTGCAACCATTGGAGTCGCCCGCTTATGGCCAAAAGGAGAAATACAGATTTATGTTGTTGACTTCACTTTTCAGGCCAGAAGCCATCTATTATATACAGTCTATGGTGGTGACTCACCATTCCTAATCCAGTTAATTTTAGAGTGCCAATTATCTCATAACAGTTGGCAAGTCTCTTTGAGTGCACTGGAACCTGGCTGGTGTCAAAGGACTGTGCAAGGTGAAAGTAGAGCTGGGCGATATGAGATTTTTTCATATCACGATATGTTTTTTTTAATTTCAGACGATAACGATATCTATCACGATATAAGCCAAATAACTATATTTGTAAGATTTAAATGTGCCGTTGCTCACAAGTAAAATGTGAAATAATCAGCAGCTTGTTTTTATTTAAATATTTATTTCCCATAATAAGTTCAACAGGGTAGATGTACTTAAGGAACATGAGACTTTTTCAGATAAATAAAGGCAAATATTGCAAACTACACAAAAGGCAGCCGCTAAAGCGTTTAAGTTTCAAAATAGAACAAACAAAACAGACTAAATTGTCAATTCCACTTAGAAACAAAATATTAATTCTAAAAATAAATCTTGGTTTGTTTTACAGAAGAACAGACAAAACTGACTAACTTTTGTCAATATCAAATAAACCGAGAACTAAAAGGAAATTCTCAATCTCTCCTTGTGGTATAGCTGAGCTTTTCAAACAGTTTTAACAGTTACTTTAGTCTGACAAAAGCCGAATGACGAATTAGCGCTTCCAGTCAGAGACTGAGGCTACGTCCACACGTACACGGGTATTTTTGAAAACGGAGATTTAAAAAATAATCCCGTCCACACATAAAGGCAGAAATGAAGGAAAACGCTGCTATGAACATGCCAAAGCAGCAGGTGGCGCTAGATTCCTAACCGTGCAGAAATGTTGGCCAATCAGAAGTCTAGAAGCCTCGGTGGGAAAAAGTAAACAAAGCTGGGGCATAGAAGCAGAACCGAGTCGTATGTGTGGACGGACAGTAACTGTGTGTATATGTAAGCATTTAAACACTGCAGAGAGTAGAATTAACAGTAACAGTCTTGTAGAAATTCATTTCACCGAAACAATAACGTGGCGCACAGTGTGACGCATGCACCAGTTTATTGTATTTCCAGACTTGCTTTCGGCACAATTTACAGTGCACGCTACTCTGTTTTATGTCAGACTTGAAATAGCCGAAATACCTTCACACTACGGAACTTCTATGGCTCTTCCGTTCGACAATCTCTCCGGCGTTGGAACCATTATCTGTTTTCTCTTCGGTCACGCTCGGTTGATTTTTCTAGTCAGCACACTCATTTCCTCCATTACGCGCTGGCTCCATTACCCGCTGGCTGCTTCCCAAACAAACACACGTGCGGCTTGGCACTTGTGCTGTACTAACAAGTCACGCGACGTGACGCTGCGGCTGTGATTGGTTCGGCTCTGTGCTACTTAATTTGGATTGGCTGATCTTTTTTTTTTCTTTTTTCTTTTTTTTTTGAGGACAAGAGCGGCGAGGTCTATCGCGATAGCTTAATTTCTCTATCGAGTAAAAGTTATATCGCGATACATATCGTTATCGTTCTATCGCCCAGCTCTAGGTGAAAGCTATACAATGCTCTCTGTTTGTTTTCATGCGTCCTGTCTATTTATAGCATTGATATAGTTGATATTGGCCACTGGTCCACCGTGACACATAGCTAGTGGTTTGTTTAGAGGATTATTCACTTCCTGATGTCAACCGCTTCTCTTCTTGTGGTTTTTTTATTAAGTGTCTGCATATTTGTGTGGATTTTTCCGTTTCTGATGCATAGGGTTAGAGGTAAATGTGTTTAATAGTGAGGTTATCTGGATTATTTGACCACATGATGTGTGTCTATGTGGCCGTGTTTGCAGGTAGTGTCTTTTCTTTTCTTTTCTTTTTGGTCTGTGTGTTCATGTGTGTGTCAGACCGTATTTATGAGTGTGCATGTACACTTGCCTGAAATGTGCAGCTGCCAAATCTGACAGAACTGAAGCCCACATTAGCTTGCCAAGAAAAAAGGTACAAAGACACACACACACACACATTCACACACATACACACGGCTTGTCTCTACCCTCTCTCAGAGCCTATCTTCCCAACTCTGTATCTTTCGAACTCTTTCTGTCTCAAACTCTGACTACACACACACACATACACAAGCACACATGCTCACCTCGCCCTGCCAAAAGGGAGAGGTGGCTGGTGAATAAACAATGGCACTCCGCCCATAGTGTCACCCGCCTGGGCTTTGATCAGCACCGCTGTTCCTGCTCCCCACAGCAGTGCTTCCTGTCTTTCTGCCTGCCGAATGTTGCCACGCACGTCCCCCGAAACGCACGCACGCACACACACACACACACCTCTGTAACTTAGTGTTCGTGGACCTACATACACTCTCTTTCTCCCATTTTCTTCTCACTAAGTCTTTATCTGTGTCTTTCCCTCCCTCAAACTCTCCCACAAACACAGCTTTGAGTTAGTGCCCTTGTCTCTACAGTACATCTTCCAATAGTATTGCATTCTCTAACATACACCCACATATATTCAGTGTTTTCAGACACACACACACACACACACACACACTGAAGACAGGGATACACACCTTTGATCCAGGCTCCTCCAGCAGTAGCTTCTAGTGCGAGTCAAAGAGAAGGTCCTGTTGTAGTGTCCTCTGGGTGAAGTGACAGGTGACACATTACATAATGCAACAGTGACCATTGTCTCACAGTGTTTGAGGATGAGAGTGAATATGTGAGGTGCACTGTTCTTTGTGCATTAGACAGTGTGTTTCTTGGTTAAATTTGCAGTAGATGTAGTCCATGTGATCTAGACGCTGTTTTTTTTTGTGCATGCATAATAATGAGGGATCCTGTGCATGCACACACGCACACACAGCCATACAAACATGCACACATTAAGGAGGCTAGTTGTAGCAACTGCAGTTTGTCTGTAGTTCTGTAGTTATATATGCATTAGTTTCTGAGGGGGTTGAAAGGATGACTTTGCCTGTGGGAAGGAATGGCAGCAGTGGATCAAGAACAGGTGCGCTGGATACTCTCTGTAGCAGAGGCAAAGAGCTGCTTCAGTAGTTGTGTGTGTGTACGCGAGTGTCCATTTGTCTCCCGTGTTTCTGTGTCCGTCCACGTCCTTCAACACATCCGAGTTCTTTGTGTCAACCTTGAACTGCACATTTGTTTGTTAACCATCTGAACCATCATTTTCCTCTCTTTCTGCTTCTTCTCTTTCCTCTGTGTGTGTATGTGTGTGGGCATGAATACAGTTTTCATTTGTGTTGTGTGTTTGGTATCTGAAATGGTTGATGTTACTTGCTGAAAATAAAATAAACTGCTCTTTACTTTTAGCTAGGTTTAGGTTTATTGGTCCAGTTAGCCAAAATATATGTAACTGTTTATGCTAACAACAGATTAAGTTAACTCAGAAAATGTTATGTGATTTGTGGAATTATCTGAACTTGTGGTTTAAAGATGTGAGACTCATACCCCTCTTTGGTATGACACAGCAATGAGGGAGGGTCTGTAGTTATCCATTATCAGCCCTCAACTTCCCATACGGAAAAGAAATAGTAAAAACTTATATGTGATTACTCATGAAAGTGGCCACTTTCATGAGTAAATCATATAAGGCTTACATGATTTACTCATGAAAGTGGCCACTTTCGCATTACTTTCATACATTGTTTTAGTAAGTATCCAAAACATACAAGTTTCATTATATAATTTTTCAAGGGATCTTATATCTGTTTTCACTCTTATATGCTTTTCATACAAGTTTCACACAAGACAGATACAAACTTTATAAGATTTATATATATCTTTTCCATATGGGTTGGTCCATGACGTTCCTCTCAGCCACCGTTGGACCCTGGTCAGATACTGGCTAGCTTTGGTAGGGATGTTTACATGTCTTTTGACCAACTGGCAATACAGAGACGAGAGAATGGTGAGCACAGAGCGCCACTTCCTGTTCTCTTGCTTCAAAGTCGGTGTTTTTGTTTTTACGTGGGTTTTTTGGTTAGATGCTTGAAATAAGATCTGTGGTTAACGTGTTTTAGACATTTTCCAGTTTCGTTCTACAACATAAAAAAACCTCAGTCAATAATCCGCCTGTAAATGTTGAAGAAGCACCAGCAAGTAGCTAAATGAGACTAGAGAAGAGACTGAAAGGCTGTAGTGATGATGACACTGTGACACTGAGAGAGCTAAAAGAGGCATTCAGTAACCTTTCTGTTTCGGTGGCTTTTTGTTTTGAGTCACTTTTATTTAAATCTGTGGTTTCCTCCAACGACTTTCTCACTTCCTGGGTGTGTTTGTTAGCATCACTAATAAAAGTATATTTCTTAATATAGGAGCAAACACACTGGGGCACTTCTTGTACTCGTGCCCCACCGATGGCTGTTGTTCTCTTAAATCTTAACTCCGTGCTGTCAAGTAAGCCCACATTCCAACTTCCAGCTAATTCCGGTTTGTCCTTTATGTCAGCATCAGCATTAGCCAGAAAGTTATAGTCTTGGATCTGTATACACACTGTATTTATAGCACGTGTGAAAGCGAAGGTTGCTCTCCCTCTTTTTTTCTTTCCCACTCTTTTCTGTATGCATTTGTGTGCGTGCGTGCTTGCTCCACACGTGTGCATTGTGTCGGCTGATTGATGAGTTTTCCGGCCATGGGGCCGATTCCCAGCAGCGTTTGATCCACATATCAGAGGAGGTGGAAGTAGAAGAAAGATAACATTCCAGGATGCTATAAAAGAACGTGGGAAGTAGAGTAGCTCATAGAGAGCATATTTGCAGACAACAAATGGAAATTACTCACCAAACCACAAACCTTATGCAATGTACAAAGAAACCAAGAGCTCTTTTGCGCTTTGGCTTGGGCTCCTCAGTTTGAAGGATACCATAGAACTTGGCTGAGGTCACAGATTGCATAATATCACTTAATAAGAGCTACAAGAGTTAGCGATATAGTTCAGAAAACCACTAAAATTGTCAGTACGTTCAATGCAAGATATTTTTTGGCATTCACAGAATGGTGATTTACTATTTTAATAGCCACATCATTATTTATTGTTGTAACCACTTATTTTTATTTTAATATAAATTACAGTGCTGTACAGTGGTTAGCCATCAGCAGGACACCAGATTGATTCTGTGCAGTGAAACGATATTAAATAGATGTGTATCGCATAATCTTGATTTTTTAAAATCCTGGTAAGAATCTGAGGATTTACTCCTAAATCAAAAGAGCACCTATGTTTCATAAGATGTTGTCAAGAGTTTTTAGAATGCACTTCATATGCGTCCTTTTCGATAAGCAGAACAAATGCACGAATGCCCACACACAAACGCACACACACAGCAGGCATATGGTGTATGTTTTATAGTCGTTTCCTATTCTCTTTCTAGCGCAGCTCACAGCAGCTGAAAGAGACGGGAAGACCGAGAACAGCGCGTTCCCCCCAGTGGGCACAGCTCGGTTGCAGCATGTCTTCATTAGCGTGGCAATTGTCTTACTATTTTCATCAGTACCAGAAAAGACGGGCAAGATAACCGTTTGATTTACTGCTCAGGAGTTTCTCCACAACTGCTGCCATCACGCTATCTTCCCACTTTACTTCTAAATCAACTCTGGGAAGAAGAACTGAAAAGCATTAAAGCACTGAAAGCAAATCAATTCACACCAACATCGGTGTTATCTTTCAGTGGGGCTGTCCTGGTCGACTTGCTAAACCACTTTTCTTTTTCTTTTTTTCATTCCTACACACAGACAAGACAGACCAACAGCAAAGCAAAAGTTTCTCTTCTCTTAACACCTCAGGAGGGAGACCTCTCTCCTCCTCCTACAGCTTCTCTCTTACACTCACTTTTTTACCTTTCCCACAATCCTTTGATAAAAGTGCAGATAAAAGAAAGTCTGTGCTCATCTCTCTGGCCATCCATCTCTCCTTGAGGTTAGCACCTCCTTTATTATTTACTATTAGATCAGTAGCCATGCACACACACACCGCCTTGTTCTACTAAAGCTGGTGTGTGTGTGTGTGTGTGTGTGTGTGTGTGTGTGTGTGTGGGCGCAATCCACAAACTGTCTCTGCTTATGTATGTCTGTGTGCTTTGTGCGCCTTGTGTATGTATCTGCTCCTACCCTTGTCTGTGTGTGTGTGTGTGTGTGTGTGTGTGTGTGTGTCCGTGTGTGTGTGTGTGTGTCCTTGGCTGGAGGCGGTGCAGTGTGAGGTTTTTGCTGCTGTCTGAAGTCGTCCAGCCTCAGTGTCATTAGAGGATCTCTTTAATCCAGACTTTGGGAGAAACTTCTGACAGCACGCTGCAAATAGAAGGCCCCGCCGCACATGAAGAGCAGCTCAGCTCCTAACAAAACACCAAGTTTAAAGAGGCCCCTGGCCTTTTTTCCTCCTCCCACTATTCCCTCCCTTCTTTCTTCTTTGCTTTTCTTTTTTTTTCTCCTTGCCCTCTGTTGCTTTTACTTCACCCTGGGGAAACATGCTCGCCTTATCTGCGCAGGAGGACCACCCAGGAAAGATGACTAAGGCATCGTTGTGCCTGTGTGACGCCGCGTGTATGTTTGTGTGCGTACGACGCAGTAACTGCGCACTCATTTGACTGCAGAGTGTAGCGCTCACATTTTTAGAACTTTTGCTGTTAATATTAATGCATGCCTATACCTGTATGGATCGCTCTGAGCGGTGTGTTTGTTGGTGCTTGTGTGCGCGTGTGCCTCGCTAATCCTTTGAGCCAAAGTTTGGAATGAAAGGCAGAGGCACTTTGCTGATGGAGAGGTGAGAGAGACCTCTAAGCCCCCAACTGATGTACCGTGCGCCAGAAGTAGAACCGCTGCCCCTATCTCTTCACTCCGGCCACGTGTTTTTTTTTCTTCTCCTTCACGTCCCTCCTCCTCTTCGGTATCTTGCTGTTTCTCATTTTTCACCTTTCTGAACTTTCTCTCCTCTTGCACTCTTCTGGATGCGGTCACATTTCTCTTGCTGTCTTCTCAAGCTTTTCCTTTGCAATTTGCTTTTCTCACTTTCTTTTTTACACCTTTCACTTTCAGGCTTCCTTCGTTCATACCCAACATCTCTTCCTAAGGAAATCAGACCCCCCTCCTCCTCCCTTACACCCCCACCCCCTCTTCCTGCCCTGTTTTCAATGATCCCAGTCAGTCTGCATGACTGATACAGACCATATCACCCTCAGCATCTGGAGACATTTTTGCTGAATATTATACACATGGTCATTCATGTACTAAAGAAAAGAACTGTGTGCGTATGTTGACTACTTGTGTGTATCTGCAGTACATGTTATATGTACAGTACAGAGTTACAACAGTGGAAGTTAGACTGAGAAAATGAAGAATCAATAATGAAGCACCAGTTGGAGGTTTTGTGTCTGAACAAGTGCCCTCATTGATTAAAGTCAAGGTCAGACAGACCATGCACATCAGCTTCAGCACAGTATCTGTTGCTAATTCGCTTAATATGACCATTGTGTCTGACGGCAATAATGACTGAGTATCTGCAGCTCTTTCTGACTCACAAAGCTGTACTGTTCATCAGCAGAAACATCCTATATGATTCTATTAATGAAGGAACCAGGGTTGAACTTTTGCACTTAGATTTGCTTTGAGTACATCAAACGTAGAACCCACAAGAAAGAGAAAAACACGTCACCAGTGGGGTCAGCCTCACTTCCCAGAAGATGAGGTCGAGAAATTTTGTGTCACATTGCGGGGAATCACTAGTGGGACAGGAAGAGATGGGTGGGGTGTGATCTGTTAAGGACGCTTATCTATATTGTCTGCAACGGTGCTGTTTTAAGAATAGTTGTAGGTGACATTAGGGTCACAGTGGGTAGGTTTTACAAGATGATAGCAGACGTTTGCAGCTTAATCATAGACTGTATATAAGAGATGGATGCAGCCAACTTGATGTTTGCCACTAGTTTTTGGTCTCTGTTGTTTGAAGCCTTCGTGTTTGCATTTTGACGACAGCTATGCTACTTTCTTTGCAGCCAGAAGTGATTATATTTTAAAAGAAACGGTGCTGCTGTTACCGAGCCTGGTTAGTAAGACACAGTTAGGTCCATATATATATTTGGTAAGAGACAACTTTTTACCTCAATAAATTTTTAATTAAACAACTCTGATGCAGTGCAGACTTTCAGCTTTAATTCAGTGGGCTGAACAAAAAGATTGCATAAAAATCTAAGGGACTAAAGCGTTTTTTTAACATCGCTTCATTTCAGGGGCTCAAAAGTAATTGGACAGATTAAATACAGGAAAATAAAATGTTCATTTCTAATACTTGGTTACTACTCTATCCAAAGAACGTTTTTCCAGAACTGTGCTGGCTTTTTTAGATGTTGGGGTTTTGTTTTTTTTAGCCAAGTTCAATCTAGCCTTTCTATTCTTGGCACTTATGAGTGGCTTGCACCCTGCAGTGAACCCTCTGTATTTACCTTCATGCAGTCTTCTCTTTATAGTAGACTTGGATATTGATACGCCTACCTCCTGAGTTGTGTTGTTCACTTGGTGGGCTGTTGTGAAGGGGTTTCTCATGACCATAAAAATTATTCTCAATATCACTTCTTGGGATTGTTTATTAGCATCACTAATAAAAGTGTATTTCTTAATATTGGGGCAAACAGACTGGGGCATCCACCACTGTTGTCTTCTGTGGACCTCCAGGTGTTTTTGCGATGCTGAGTTCACCAATGCTTTCTTTCTTCCTCAGGATGTACCAAACTGTAGATCTTTCCACTTCTGATATTGTAGTAATTTCTCAGACGGGTTTTATCTGTTTTCACAGCTTTAGGATGGCTTGTTTCACCTGCATGGAGAGCTCCGTTGACCACATGTTGTCTGTTCACATCAAAATCTTCCAAATGCAAGCACCACACCTGAAATCAACTCCAGGCCCTTTAGCTGCTTAATTAATAATGACATAACAAAGGAATTGGCCACACCTGCCCATGAAAATAGCCTTTGAGTCAAATGTCCAATTACCTTTCCCTTTAAAAAGAGAGTGACACATGTTAAAGAGCTGGAACTCCTAAACCATTCATCCAATTTGAAAGATGGGAGTCTACTTATTATATAACTATATTCGGAATATGTTTCAGTAAATGGGTATAAAAAAACAAAACTTGTGTCAGTGTCCAGATATGTACTTCAGACAGAAGTACCTTGTGAACACTTTGTGTTACTGTGGGACACCGGATATGCCTGTAAATCTCGTCGTCTCTCTTTTCTAAAACTGTTAGAAGTTTGTCTCCAGCACAAACAGAAACGAAGGTACAGTCACTAAAAGAGCACTTGTTAAATGGGCCCCCTGTTGGGATGATGGTTAAAAAAAGAAATAACGGGGTGGGGGGTGGTAGAGTTACTACGAGTTTACAACATTATAAAATGAAGGTATGTAGGATATAAACCTTGTTTTTAAAAAGAAACACATTTTATTTGTCATATCACGGAAGAGAAGTGCTTTACCCACAATCCAAAGTTGAAATGGTCACTGTTACCATGGGAAAGTATTTTTTAAGATTTTTTTTTCTACACTCTCCCAAATGTTTAATTCGTCTCAAGAGACCATCACCACAATAAGCTGTGCATCTCTCTCTGCCCCTCTCCTCCAAACCCACTCCCACCCAAAAATAAATGCTAGTCCTTGCATGCCTTCTCTACACTACCACTACAGCTACTTAAAGCTCTTGTAATTCATGTCAACTCCACTGAAAATGCTTTTCTTAGTGTCACTGAGACTTTGATTCGTCAGTAAACAAAATGAAATGATGAAATCAAAGGCAAAGGCTTTCACAGAATGGAGATGTAGGCTACAGTGGGGTTGTGACTAGTTAAGAAATACCCTGATTAATAGGATAAGCACGCTGGAAATGGGCCGCCTTTCATGTTGAAGAGCTGAAACTGACCTCGACGTGCTCTAGAGTCATGTTGGCCGATTAATGTGTGCTGAGAGGGGAAAAAAATCCAACTACCAGAAGCCTAAATGAAGCCTAAATCACCTGCGTCAGTGCAGTTGAGGTTAGTTCACACTGTGTTTTAAATTAGTGAAAGAAAATGGTCATATATGAGATAAAATTGCCAAGAGGATCAGACACTGTGAAATCGGAGTGTATTCAGTATAAAAATCTAACTAACAAATCCAAGTCTGTGTTTCTTTTTTTTTTTTACTTCGTGGTGTAGTTTCCAGAGAAGCTCTACCTAAAAGTTCACCCCGGCCCTAAAGCCTTGCAGTCTGCGCGTGATTTATGTCAGTGGACTGAATCGTAGATCAGGCGGTCATGCCTATCACCTGGACTACGTTTCCCTCGGCTCGGAGAATCAACAAGTCAACACCTGGCCTGCTCACTCAACTCCAGTGGGGGGAGACACTGTGGATATTGATGTTAGCCAGTGCTACACTCACACTTCTTGGAGGTGTGTGTGCATGCAAGTGTAAATGCACGCCCGTGCTTTCATCTTAAGATATTTTTGTGTGTGTGTGTGTGTGTGTGTGTGTGTGTGTGTGTGTGTGTGTGTGTGTGTGTGTGTGTGTGTGCACACGCACACTTGCACGTGTGTACATATCAGTCCCTGCTTTCCATGCAGGCTAATCAAAGATGAAGTGTCCACATGTGCACTCGGAACATCTGGTTCTGGGTCGTACGCAGGAACTGTGCTTTGCTATCACTTACGGGCAGAAAGGGGGGAAAACTGCTTTGTGCGTTTCTTTTTCTTTCTTTTTTTTTATTCTTCTTTCTTGCCTGAGTCTTAGAAAGCAAAATAGATTGAATTCTTTATTGGTACCTTGTGGGGAAATTTGATCGGCACAGGTACTGGAATACATGCGAGAGGGCTCGTTATCCACTAAATGATACAGTATATGTTTCTTAGTACTGCCAAGGAAAGGAATAAGAACTGCAGCTTTATAAAAGACTAGAAAGTTTGTTTGTTTCCATACTGGGGAAGTCTTTCTTTATGCCCTTGTCTAAAAATAAGTTTAGGGTTAATGAGGGCAGCTTCATAGTAATTACTGAGATTGCTTTGTTAATAGCCTTTTACCTCCCAAAAAGTAATCACAAGCTGTATCTCTCTTCATTGTCCTTCTGTCTATGTTTGTGTACTCTATATTCCTATTAGTTTTCTCCATCTACTTGTTTTTTTTAGCTCTGGTCTTGAGTCTGGTGTAGCCTCTTATTGAGATAAAGCGTGCATCTGTTTGCAATCTCAAATGTAACTGCAGATTAATGTCTATCAATTTGTGCCACGTAACACTTAACGCCACACCGAATTCGAAATGTTTTTCTCTTTGCGTCAGTCAGCTGACTGACTGTCTCTCCCTTCCCTCAGGCTCTGCAGGAAAAGGTGGAAAGTCTACAGAGACAGCTGCACTTGGCAGAGAAGAATCTGCTAAGCAAAGAGCTGGAGACTGAAGAGAAGGTGACAAGTTTCTCTTTTTCTCTCCATATCTCACCATCTCTTTCAAATGCTTCTGAGAAATGTACGAATGAGGCAAGACCGCCTTACCCAAACTGATTCTCTCGCCAACAGTATTGCTACATCCCTCTCGCTGCCCAGCATTACCTTTTTTAACCCTTTTTCATCAGAATTCCTTTTGGTTCGTGCAAGCACACAAGGCCTCATCTTTGGCCCCTCGTCGTCTTATGTCACCAGTCCCTCCCTCCCAATTTACCAACCTTACTTGATCCTCCAGGGGGCCACAAAAGGCAAACAAAATAGATTTCCCCCCTTCCTTTCCTGCCCTCCCCTCATCACTCTGCCATCTCTCGTTCTCCTGTTCACAACCAGAGATATGCCCCCTCGCACATTTCCCAAATTCCTTGAGATCTGGCTTCAAGAGCCAGCGCCTAGGGCCAGGAATGCCACCGCTGCCTGCGTTCAAAAGGGAAGCCTCTGTGTGCACACATGCCGACAAACACACACCCACAGCTCTCTAGAGCGCCCTGTAATCAGGCTCTGTTTTGACCTTGACACACAGAGAAGAAAGCACTAATGACTACACTCACACAGGAGGTTGTTCTTTTGTACTGTGGTATGTACACCAAAGGCATTCGCTCTCCTGCGTCCCCCTCTGATCCACCCACTGACCCTTGTACACACTTCACACACCCATTGCGCACCTCAGTGTCCAGCCTTCGCAAATTTTCAGGAAGAGTCCAGAGGTTTTTAGGAGCCATTGATCACTGTGCCAGTCCCAGAAGCAGGGTCATATGGTTTCCTATGACTTAGGAGCTGCTGAATCAGGAATCTACCTGCTCCCATGTCAGGTGAGGGGTTGGGTTGAAATTTCTGAGTGTTTTCAGCATTAATAAGTATCTCTGTATATCATAAAGTATACTTAAAGTGAGTGTATGATTCCTCATTTGTTTTAGGGGTCCTCAGTGCACACCCTCACTGTGTGAAGTGTGCATCTTGTAGCTCTGAGGCTGCCCTCTCTTTGCACCAACTTTCTTCTGACTGGCTGAGGCTGCTGTGCTTGAGATGACCATATTAAGTACATCCACTGTTGCTGACATCACACAGATGCAGACTTGAAAAAAGCTGTCTGAAACCAAGTGTTTATAAAACAGTCTGAATTTAGTCCATTGTAACAGTTGTATGACAGAAATTAATGGAACACAAACTAGTTCCCCTTAAAGGGTACAGCTGTTGTATTGCAACTTCCACAGTGTTCTCCTCTTTTGCAAAGCTTCATCACAGTTTTATTAGTCTTGCTAAATTTTTGATTGCGGTGCCACTAAGATACATGAATTATGATGCTGATTCCAAAAATGTTGCCTTCTGAAGCAAAAACAGCAACACTGCGATTGAAGCAAAGAACGGGTAAACACGACTAAAAATCTGTTTAGCATTTGGTTCCAATTTTAGGTGCTTGACAGTTCTTTTTTTCACAGCCACTAACACATTTCGCTAATCCAGCACAGATTGTTTTGCTGTAGCAAAGTTGGCAGCGCAGAGATCAACAGGAAGTGAGCCATCGTAGAAATAAAGGAATGTGTGCATGTGCCAGAAGAGCTAAGAACATTGCAGGGCAGCTGAGATCGGATCTGGAATGATGGGGTTTGAAGGTTTTTAATAAGGTACAGCAGCTAATGTTTCAGCACAGAGTATGACTTCATCAGAGGGAGAAGAGGAGGCTTTTGGCAATGTGGATGTTCAGAGTGCCTGCACCCAGCTAATAAGTGTCTCTCATAGCATGAACAGGTTTTACGTGTGTCTAGCCAATACCTTATTCCGAAAGAATGTATTATTATACATCCTGGGTTTGTGAGACATGTCTATCCACTGCTCTTTTTATGCTTGAATAATCACTCATGAAAGTTGTACGTTTCTTTTATCTTATCCACCAAAGTTTTGCTGCTTTTAGCGAAACCTGAGGGTAATTTTTTCCTCACTTTTCTGATATTGTACCCGTTCATACCTCAGCAATGTCCTGCTTCTGAATTGTTACACGTCACAACTGCTGATGTGAAGCAGACTTTGGTGTTGTTTCGGCTTGTTGTGACCCCTCTATCACAACAAGGCACAAGAGTGTGTTTCCGGTTCAGTCTCTGCAGACAGTGGCGTGATGTACCTCAATAGTTAGAATAACTTTCAAGACCGTAGTGTTTTTTTGTTTGATTGTTTTTTTTAAGGCATAGGCAGCCTGTATTCCAAGGCTGAAGAGGAAAGATGCCCACAAGCAGAGGAAAAAGTGCACCTGGAAGACAGTGACCTGGGAAAACTGCCACATTAGCTCCTCTCGCAACTCGTTGATCAAATGCCAATTTTTGCTGATTTATTTCCCCAAAGAACTTCTGTTGACACCCTCTACAAACAAAAATCAGAGTTTTACAGAAAACAAAGTGCTGTGCTGAAGGAAAGACGTACAGATGGTTATCTGAAAATCAGTTGCTGTACACCATTCTTTACTTGACATATTTTACCTTAACCAACAAAAGCAGGTGCAGGTTTTGCACCTGCACATGTTACTGTATATGAATGTTGGTCCTAAGTGAGGCTAAGCAGGCTGAGAACCCTGAAAATAAGCTGACTGTGGTTCGTTGTCATTTGTTTACTGCAGCTCTAATTACATAGATGCTCAGCTAATGTAATGAAACTGACATTATATCTTGTAATAACATTAGCTAGCTACTTGTCAACCATCCTAGCATTTCAGTCTGCGCGCTGTTTTAATAAAAGGATTTATTTTTAAGTATAAAAGGTCATTATTTCATGATTGCTCACCTTACTCAATTCAGTTGAATTCTGCTGATACTGGTACCAACTACTAAATTTCTAGTGTCTTGACCTCCCTATTTAGCACTCGAGCTAACTCATCTGGAGGTCTAATGGCCCAGGAGTCATTCCTCCTGCGCCATCTTTGAAGTCCACTGCCTGGTGCGCATGCATTGTTGGTGCATTGTAATGTAAATTCTCCGTGGACTTGCAGGCATGCAGACATTGACCCAGACCCTCAAAATGACAAAATGTACACTACCAAGCAAACTTATGGATAAATATGGTAAATGTGGGGCGATTGTGGCTCAAGAGTTGGGAGTTCGCCTTGTAATTGGAAGGTTGCCGGTTCGAGCCCCGGCTTGGACAGTCTTGGTCGTTGTGTCCTTGGGCAAGACACTTCACCCGTTGCCTACTGGTGGTGGTCAGAGGGCCCGGTGGCGCCAGTGTCCGGCAGCCTCGCCTCTGTCAGTGCGCCCCAGGGTGGCTGTGGCTACATGTAGCTTGCCATCACCAGTGTGTGAATGTGTGCGTGAATGGGTGGATGACTGGATATGTAAAGCGCTTTGGGGTCCTTAGGGACTAGTAAAGCGCTATATAAATACAGGCCATTTACCATAAATATGACCAAGAATGTAGGTTACAGTTAGTTATGTGGAAGTATAAGTGGTTATGAGGCCATGTTGGCATTTGTAAGTCATGTGAACAATGTCTTTTTTTCCATTGTCAGCGTCCGGCAACTTTATAGTATCTTGTCGAAAATGTTTGTAGGTGCGTATTAGCATCGTTTCTTAGCGCAGCTTGTCACAATTATACCTTCGTGGAAGCGACTGGCTACATGATATATTGACTCCTGCCTCATATAATGCTCTTGGTCAAGAAAACGACATAGTTGCATGCAAACTATCAGGATTAATGTACATTATACATGTGTTAGAGATGCTGTGGACAGAGTCTGCGCATTGTTTTTTATTTGCCATTAAACCTAAAGGTATCCAGTCTCCACACACCAATAATATTGCCCTGGTTTATCTGCCAAGATGTGTCTTTGTAATCCGATCCCTCTCATGCTAAAACAGCTTTTCTGCCCAGACTTCACACAGATGTTGCTTGCCTTACACTAGCAGGGCCCTCGCAGGCTCCCCCACTCTAAAATGGCAGATCATCAGCTCGCTGTGTGGTTCAATTCTCCTTGAAGACAGGAGCAGAATATTGAAGGCTACAGCTCTTCGTATAAATACATAATGATACAGTGGGCATGGCGAACTGTACAAGTTTTAGAGATGTATCCTTGTGCAACACGGGAGCTCGGTGTAATAAAAAATAAATCATGTCTCTAGTTGTTTTCAGTATTGATGCAGACATAAAAATGCAGAGGAGCTGAACTTAAGTTCTGTAGGCTGAGCCTTTTTCCTGTGTGCTGTTTTTGTTGAGGCACATTACATCAGCAGCCACCAATCCATCCCATAGTTCTAACAACCTCACTAAGATCTGTAGCCAGTTCTAATCTCCTTCTGCCTTTCCTTTTTTTTTTCCTTCTATTTTTTCTCCCTCATTTCTGTGAAGCGGTTTCCTTTTTTCCCTCTCGCAGCAAAGCGTTTCTGAATTCAAATCGCTCCTTGGTGAACTCACTGAGTGCCAACTCAGTGGATGTGGAGGCGCAAACTTTGTGAGTGGCATCATTTTTGATGTACACCCTTGTTCCTGACAAGGTTTTTGTCACTCGGGAACAAGGGTGTATATCAAAAATGTCTTTCCAGCAGCTACCCCCACTCCTCTTCCCTCTTCCACCTCCAACCCCCCAACCTGTCCCACGCAAGCCTGTGCACACACACATACACCCCAACTTCATTAGCATACATCAAGCCTCCCCAACAATGTGACAAACTTCATTTGAACGTTGAAAGTGTTGAGGGCTTGTTCCTTTCTGCTGGCAGCTGTCAAAAACCATGCCATGTGACGGTACCAAACGCAAGGGAAAGTCAAAACCACAATCTAAAGACTATATATAGATGAAATGTTGTCATTTTAAGATGACTGGGAGGGGAAAATGACTGCCGCTCCTCACAGTCTTCAAAACTAGAGAATCACGCTTCATCAAGAACAAACAAAATCATCTCTCAAAGAGCTTCTGAGATGAAACCAGATTTCTCTTTAGAAAGTCAGCGTCCCCTTTCATTGCTCAGGGAAAATAGTGGCGCACTTTTTTTCTCTCTGTGATTCCCTTCCTCTCTTTTCTTTCCTATTCACTTGCATCTACAGTCCGTCAGTGACCAAAGAACCTCATGGAAGGTTTGATCAGCAGTATTGTTCAAAGGCATCAAACATCTGTCCTAATAAGTGAGGAGCCTTTTTTCTCAGATGCCGTCACGTCTCCTTCCACCTGTCAGAAAAATAAACATGCCTTTGCTGCAAAAATCATGTTGAAAGAAAAGTAAAATGTGTTTGCGTGAAGAAAAGGAGAGATGCAAGCAGAGGGACCTCGGATAGGGCAGGAAAATGCAAAGTCGAAGAAACGGCGTCTCTTAGGAAACGAGTCAGACATCTGCGGAGAGTTAGATGCTTCTGTCTTGAATTTTAACTCCATTGTGAGACATGGTGGAGTCAGAAATTTGAATTGATATTATACCTATTCTTGTCTGCTTTATGCTGTAACTGCTGTCTGTTAGATGTGTTGTTATGAACAAAAAAAAAAAAAAAAGAGTCCTGCTTCCACCCACACATGTTGCATAGTAAACTGTGGCTAAGCTTTAGATCAGGGAAGGCAAATGTTGTGGTCTGCTACACTGTAGAAAGAGCAGAAATACACCCTCAGGTTAAAGGAGCCCTATATATATGCTTTTCCCTATGTACTCCTATGTACTCTCTTACAGTGGTGGATGCTTAAATTAAACATGGCCAAAGTTTGAAATAATGAGGTATGCACAAGCGAGCCAAAAGCTCAGGCTTCAGGCTGCTCTAAATTGTACACAAGTTTCTACTCTTGGATCTCTGTAATGTTAGTATAGACATCAGGCGCACAGCAGCCCTGCCTCTCCCACCACCACCACTGCCATCACCTGCTATTCAAACGTTCTCTTTACGAGGGGCAGCCAATCAGAAATTTGATTTAAAGCTATGCAATTAACTTGCAATCTTATTGCCTATGAAATGGCAGCTTTGAAGATGGAGACCAGGTCTGCAATTATTCTCAGTCAGCTGCTGTCTTCAGAGCGACTTTAGTGCATCAAGACGGCAATAAAATCGAGTCCGTTAGATGGAGTCGCTCTGCTACCAGTTTGCAATCAAATGAGATCAAGTTGGCAATTACTTGTAATCTGTTTGTATAAGACAAACTTGTCATCTACAGGAATTTAGCGTCCATCCAGAATCTCTTGGATCTGAAACATAAATTCAACAATTCCTCCACAGATAGTGACATAGTTACGATTTAACTGCAGCACAACATAAGCACTTGGCAAACTTTGATTTTTATATAAGATCCAATACAACCAGCTGCCAGCCAGCTATGGTGAGTCTGTTATTGCAAAGAAAAGCGTCATAGACAATGGGCACTCATCGGTGCAGCATGTTAGCAATCTGCTTGTGTTTATAAATTAGATGGCAGTTATTTGCAAAGCCTTCACCAACCTGTCTAAGAGCGATTGTAGTGAGTCTGAGTCACATCACTATTGTTTGGAGGTCGGTTACCTCCTACCAGGCAACCTGTCCAATCGCTTTGCAATGAAAAAGTTGGTTGTGCAACACCCTCAACCTCTGGGGGACCAGTTAGTCGCCGCAACTACTTGCAGCCAAAAAAAAGATCAATGCAATCAGCAGGAAAACACCACTTTTCCTAATCACATGCAGGCTGCTTTTCTATTTTTAATCTTGTGTGTGACTGAGCTATAAAACATCTTGTTTCAGAGGATGAACTGAAGGGCTGCACAAAGGGCTCGGTGAAAGATAAACGTATTATTTTGAACTGTGACTCATCCAAAGCTGCTCTAGGACAATCCAAGAATGACAAATATGCAGCTGGAAATTTGTATAACAGGTATAATTCATCTGGATTTGAGGTGTATTTTTGTGTTTGTGTGTTCATGGAATATGTATGTGCTGTGCTGTTCCCATCATATTATTTTATGATGGGAACAGCAACAGAAAATTCAAGTAATATTTTCTCTTGCAGCCACTCTTTCAGCGCCATAACCATGAAGTCGTTGGTGCGAATGTAAGCTGTATGACCTTACCGTGTCATATAATACATGAACTTTTCTAGTTTGTCGCCCTTACGACCGTATGTACATCATCCAGCCGCCGTGAATGCGTTATTGCTGCCTTGCCGAATGTATGGGACAGAAAACGAAGACAGCATTGCCGCAACGGAGCTTGTAATTTAGGCAAAGCGGATTTCTCGTTGCTGCGGTGACGGCACCATACATGAATCAAGAATGCAACACTGAGGACCTTGGCTTTTGAAGAATCTAAGACTTATATTCAGAGTGGTTGGTAAGGGATGTGTTTATTCAACCATTGTTTATTGCTTCGGTCTGAGGTAGTGAAGTGTGTTTTGTCTTGGCTTGCCGTTTTGTTATGACTACAGGAGCTGCTATAGATAGAGACAGACATTTTGAAAATCTGCACTCCTCTTCGCTTGAGCCCTTTTTTTTAAAAAAATCCTGAACATTCAAATTAAAGCTTCCAAGTTTTGTTTTGTTGGGTTTTTTAGCCCTTGTTTTTTAAAGGCCTCTCTTTCAAATTATCCTTGACTTCATTTTCACACAGCGCGGACAAAAAAAAAAAAGACATATTTTTGTAAACTGATGGATTCTCAGCCTGACGTTATTGGTCCAACACTTTCAAATGAATAGGGCAGACGGAGCCTGAAAAATTGGCAAAGTTGTGGCAGACTAATCTACAGCACACTGTGCCGAGACAAAGTGAGCTGCTTCATGTTGGGATCATTTATACTGAGGGTTGCTTTGAAGTGCTTCCCAATCCCTTTCATTGTGCCCAGGAAGATTAATTAGCCAAAGCCAGAACAATCAGTTAAATCCACAACAGGAAGATTATTTTAGGGAAACCAATCTTTTTTTTTTTTCCCCCTCCCCATCCACCCACCGCCCCCACCACCTCATTCACGCTCTCTTCACTTGAAAGACTGATGAGAGGTGGGGATTGTGGGCATATTCTTAACGCTAGTGGACTTTGGCTCTGTAAAACACATTATGGTCATTTAAAATGCTCAGACTCTCTCCCCTGGTTACACCTTGAAATATGTTGGGGAGGAAGGGGGACAACTGTTGCTTTTCACGGGTCGAATTAATCCCCCGAGCTCTGTTAAACTATTCATCAAGCTCTGAATTAATTGATTCGGCGACTCTTCAAAAAATGCTGTAAATGTTTTTACAATACTGTTAAAGCGTGTATCTGCGTTTGTGTGTGTGCGTGTGTGCATGCGTGTGTGTCCATACATGTGTGTTTCTGGGTAAAAAGTGGGGGTTGCGCTAACCAAACCCTTTTCAACTTCTATAATCAAACTCTGGTTTAGTGGAGTGTAATTTAGCCCCAGACAGACTTCCTCCAGTCCTCCCCAGTGGAGATAGCTAGCTAGCTATTGAGCCGCTGCTGCTGCGTTTGATGTGTCCTGCCCTCCACCATGGCCCTGTCCTTTTCCAAACCCAGCTGTCTTGAGCCCATAAGTGCTTTGTGTCAGATCTCGCTGTAGTCACTATCATCCAGTAGGGGGTGTTGCGCAGAGCGAGTAATGTCAGTCTGCGGACCCCCTGTGGAGATGTGAAGGAGCTGTGAAGAGCGAGGGAATACTCTGAGCCATGAATAAAGAGGGGATACCCACAGTGTGTGTGTGTGTGTGCGCCTCATCTAAGGGAGTTGTTGGTTTGGCCTGAAAATGCATACATGTGAGTGTGTCTGTGGAAAGAAAGAAATACTTATTCAGCAACAATACCACAATTGTTATCCAGTTGAGACACACCATTTAAGAGCGTCTCTGGGGCATCAGAGACAACAAGAGAGTGCATGATTACTATATATTACTTAATAAGTATTATTTGATTAATGTGGTGCCTTACTTTCTTGCTGACTATGCATCTTTCCTACCTCTGTCTTCTCAGGTAACCATGGTGCATAAGGAGTATGAGGAGAAGATCAAAGGTCTGATGCCGGTGGAGCTCAGGCAGGAGCTGGAGGACACAATCAGCTCACTGAAAGCTCAGGTGAGGTTTGATCTGATAGAGGCAAAGCCAGAGCAAGAAAGATGTGTTCAGTCTGTTGAACATCTCATTGAGAATCCATTCATTTTCTTCCATTAACAGCATTATAACTTATAAAGTCTTGAGCTGGGAAGTAGGTACAGCGATTTGTTAAGACATCTGCAAAAAATTTAATGGATATACAGTCTTTAGCTCTTTACCTCAGCTTTCAGTATGTGTCCATGTCTGTTTACTCTGGAGGAGGTTGTAAAACTTGGTGAAATGAGTTTGATAGTGTCCGATGAGTCAGTGAAGCTCACTTCAGCCTGATGACACTCATACTGAGCGATACTGAGGTCAGTAGTTAAGGATAGCTGCTGTTAGCTGGCATTAGTGAAAAACTTTGAAGTGGCTCTGACACTGTGGCAGGAAAAAAAAACGTCGTACAATGAGGGGATGTAATGAGAAATGGGTACCATCCTTCATATATAACTCTATAGTTTTATATCTGAAGCGGTAGACACAAATTAAAATTTTCACTTGGCTGGTCTTTAGCCACATACATGAAACACCATTAGGCAAAGCGGCGATGTTCGTGTCGGCCACTGTATTCAAGCTGGCGGGGCGCCATGGTGGCTCCCGTGAGCCAACAGCTGCTCCTTTGCATTTTTATGGATTATTTTTAAGTTTATGAGAGTGCATCAGTTTGTTGGAAGATGTAATTACTAGGGGTGCAACGATACACAAAATTCACGGTTCGGGTCGGTTCGATACTTTGGTGTCACGGTTCGATATTTTTTCGATACAAAAAAAATGTTCATGCCTTTTTAATTTGTCATTTATTAAAATTATAAATATATATTTTAACTCAAAAGTACAGTTTTTAAATTTAACCCTAACCCTTGTGCGTGTTTTTTATTTTGACAGCGAATGCGCACCTGCGGACCACTTATGTGCAGCCCTGGTTATTTAGCTCGTCATATTGCAGCCACAGAAATTATTTTGTCCATGAAACCATAAAGCTGCACTTTCTTTTTGCCTTATAGTCTGATTTGTCATAACTTTTCCGTTTTGTGGTAAGCTTTTCTTTGGCTGTCACTTCTTCACCCTGACCTGTCTTATTTGGCTCAGCAGAACTAAAATATATATCTGTCTGTGAAGGTTCTCAGTCATCCAGGTCATCGTAGTCAAATATAAATCCTGCTGCTTTTACACACGGACTCACATAAGCTCAGTGATTCTCTGCGCGATCAACCTCTCACATGTTTAAGCTGCGGGAGATTTCACTTGTCATGTTTGCATAGTAAGCTAACGATTAATAAGACGATGTCAGAGGAATTGGTGCACAAATTATCATCACTCACAGATCAGTGCTGTCGCTCTCTATACACAGTTCGCACGATTGCAAAGTGAAAGCAAAAAAACAAGCGCAAATTCAAACGCGATTTCAATATGTCACATATTGACAGTGGCTCACCGATGCCAATGACATAATTACCCAGCTACATTTCTGAAAGAATGCAAAAGCATTGACATATATTTTTCCTTCCTACAATAGCCCGACGGGCAGGGAAGAGATAGATTTTGGTAACCCGACTGAAAAAAATCGCTAGCCCCGGGACGTCAGGCTAGCGATATTGCAAGCCCTGTATCTGATTGAGGAATCATGCATCTTTGGAAAAGAGAGTTTATTACAGAGAAATGTCTCTTTCCAAAATAAAAGCTATACTATCCGCTTCTTCTGGGTTATATTCTCAGCAGCATAAGGAGAATCATGTGCTAACAGCTGTCTAAATCACTCGGCTAAAGTTAGTAGCATGCTTGTTGTTTTTGTCTTTGCACTAGGATGATGTCGGCGTAAATGTGCAGTCATATTTGTTGTGTTCCCACTAGTGCTTTCAGGTTAATCTCGTTGAAATGACCTTAACACCACAACATGGCAAATCTCCGTTAACGAGCTACCGCCGATCGCCCCGTGCATGGGGCTAGACGGCCAACACGTTAACGAGCTAACTGCGCTAACACACTAGTTCCCACCCATGTAATTGAGCATTGCATGGCACATCCAACATACTGTTTTACTTTAGTCCATGACTCGCTTACCTTCAGGGTCATACGTCACATGAAAACCAAAATAATTCCAAACGCCAGATCTGAATGAGGGTGGGGGAGGTGCCCTGCGCTCTTCCTTCTGACTATGCTGTCTGTGTTGAGCGCTCAGTGGATCTGCGCTCGACAGTGCAGCCTAGGCGGAGTAGTCCAACGCAGATTCACTGAGCGCTCAACACAGACAGCATCGTCAGAAGGAAAGTTGATAAAATAAATTACAAATGTTGTATTGTTCGATACATATGCGTACCGAACCGAAAGCACTGTATCGAACGGTTCAATATCGATACGAATATCGTTGCACCCCTAGTAATTACATACTAATCTATATATGTTTACGAGTACAATATTCTTTATTTCTATTAAAGAAACTGAAAACATGACTGTATCTGTTAGTAGTTTTTAGGAATAGATCTCCAGGCTTATTCAAGGGTATTCAAAGCTCTTCTTTGGATGTTGGCTGTCTTTCATATTCTTTGTCAAGATGATCCCCCACTGCTTCAATAATGTCGAGGTTTGGGCTCTGAGGATGGCAATCCATGACTGAGAGCGATGTTTCATTGTGTGTTTTTGGATTGGCATTGTATTTGAGATTATTGTAATCCTGAAAAATGATTTTTTTCTGCCACTCAGACACTTTCCAGATGGTACTGCTGGGTGGATTTAGTTTGCTGGGTGTAGATATACAGACAATGGATGTAAGCTGCAAACATGCCAGATTTGATCATATCTGCTGATTTACATCCTTAACCCCCAGGCAGGTCCCATGAAACTATACAGTATGGAAGTGATCGTATGCAGATCCACAACAAACCACACATAACAAAGACACATACAAACAATATACCATCCTTAGGTAGAAGTGATCACAGATCAGGTTGGACATAAGCCATTGCCTGAGATCTGGAGAGCATTCTCTTTATTTTAACTACTAAACTATTGCAGTGTTTACTTCCTTTTGTTGTTATTGCAGGATTTTGTGTGTTTTCACTTTCTTCTGTTATAAATCAATCAAAACTGAGGTAAAGCCCTCTGTATGAAACTAGATGTAGACTTATTTGTTTGAGTGAGACCTCTCTTCCGTGCAGTTTCGGCGTAGCACTCGATCATGGCCTCGGCATTCACTTCGGACCCTGCTGATCCTCTCTGCAAATGTTAATCTCTCATTGTCTTCCCCTCAGATCAAACAGTCAGCCTTTGCATAACCGCACTCGTACGTTTCTCCTCCGAGCCGTGTCCTTTGTCTCAGCATTTACATTGTAAATAATTTTGTTGGAATAATAATAATAACAGCGTGCAGTGCAGGTCTCTATAAAACGCTCTCATCATTAACCCCTGCCTTGTTCAAATAGCGCTTCCAAGATCCCGTTTCATTGGACAGACCGCAGCTCTGCGATCAGAAATGTTTATAAAATGCGATTCATGACCAGAGCGGCCTCTCCTCTCATTGACAGTGTCTTGGGTTTTGCACATTAAAGTGCATTATTTTATTACATAGTTTGAGAAAGAAAAAAAAAAAGGTGCAGAGAGTTTCCGTGTCTCTGGAGGCATCCAACCACATTTGGGTATGGTTTTGCATATACTTTCCCAGTGCGAAGTGCCAAATGAAATGCTAGAACTTGAACTGAGGTCTCCCCCACAGAAAGGAATGTACCCTCGGCTCCAGTACGGTAGTCCCAGAACAATGCGGATTCTTTTGGAGCTGTGATTATTCTGCCAGGCTCTAGATGCCGTGTAAATGTAGATGGAGTTTATTTTCACTTCAGCGAAGCACACTTCATAAATAAACCGGCACTTTGTAGCCAAACAAAAGAACGGTGCTGCCTCCTAACCTCGGCTAACCTGGGCCTGTAATCTTCCCAGCGTGCCTTAACCCCGCTGCCCTAATCTCCTGACCCCCGGCCCCCGCTGTCGTGACCCCAGGAGTCAACAACCGAGGTTTTCTTCTAAAAAAGCACAACCGACCTAAATCAATCAAACCCTTCTCCACTTCCAATTCCTGTGTCCTGATGAACCAGTTCTTGCTTCCTTCATACTGAATATATTTGAACTCTTTACCCCTTGAAAGCCAACTAGGAGTAGCTTTTGATGCTCTTTTCTAACCTGAGTGGTTTCGGTCATGTTTCAGGCCTGATTATGGATATGATTGGATTTGCAATTAGAAGTTAGTGAAGGTGGTCTCTGCCTTTGCAGTTACGCTTGTGAAAACATAGAAAACTCTTCTAATGGTCACCAAACCACGTCTTTGTTTCGTTTTCGAAACTCGTCATAATGGTGGAAAGAGTTGAAGATTACCCCGTGCCGTTCTCTGTTTCAGGTTAACTTCCTTCAGATGAGAGCCTCTTTGCTACAGGAAGACCTGGATGCCTGTTGCAGCAGCAGGTGAGCATGTCGATCTGAAGTAGGCCAGAGCAGTAAAACTTTATGAGAAATGAGTAAAATGACAGAAAAGGTTCTGGTAATTCGTTCCCAAACTATTCTGTAATCATAATATATGAAGTTTTTGTGTTTACTGTGGACCGTTAAAAAAAAAAGACTACAAGTTAGTGGAAAACCAGGATTTTTTTTGTCATTTCATTGTTTCTCTTTACTTACAATTACCTTGGTGTAATATGAATGACCATAAATCAACAGAAAATGGTGTAAAATGTATGAAAATACAGTTAAAAGGTCCAAATCCGTGCATTGAGTCACATATTTTGAAGCTGTCCAGTGGGCCAGATTAGAGTCTTTGGCGGACCGATTCTAGCCCCATGGCCTTACGTTTGACATCCCCGGTTTTGAACCTACAGAAATGCATGTGTGTAGTACACATCATAATCAGTCTGCTGCCTTGCTTTAAAGGTGCAGATACGAGCTTTGTCTTTGACTAAGACAGCTTCCAGTCTGAAGGGCTTTAATTGCTTTCCCTGCATCCATCACACTGTAAGAGCCATTTATGTTTTTGCAACTATATACATGTGCAGCGATGACAGCGCAGCCGCAGCTCACGTCTGTGTGCGCAATGCTCCCAGGACTGTCACTCACGGCAGATCACAGGAAAACTGTTATTTCCCTGCACTCTGCCCTCATTCCTAAAAGTGACTGTGAGTCAGTAAGGAGTGAGTAAATCAGAGCCGGTTTGCATTTGTGTTGAAATTACGACGAGTGTCTCTCTGCACAGGTAACAGCACGGTAACGTCAGGCTGATCTTCCGCCCGGACATGAAGGACGGCGTCGCCGATCAGGTGTGAGCACTGTTGGCTGTTACGAGTATTTCACACACCTGCCACGTCATCTTTTACTTTGAAAGACTGTTTTTTTTTTCTCCATTGGTTTAACATCTGAAATATTTATTCATTGTCAGATTTTAGTTTTGTCTTGTTCAAAAAAAAAAATTCTCGTGTTTTTAGCTTTTTGTATTGTTGTTTTTCATATCATTATTAACTTGATGTTATTGATGTTTTTTTTTAAATATATCAACTGCTTTTAATAAAACACTTTGCTTCAGTTTTCTATTGTCCTCCTATTATTTTTTCCTTATTCCGAGCATGTTTTTCATCTTCTTCAAATACCTCATAATTAATCCCTTATTTAGGGGGAGCTGTGCCATTGCCTTTGTTTTTCAATGACCACAAAATGCATGTTAACCAAGATTAGCTGTGTAAGTACAGTCCCAGACCTTGAAATCCCATCTCCCCATCACTGTTTAGCATTGCCTTTCTGCTTAAGACCCCATTTGAACTGTAAAGAGTAGTTGGGGGGGTTTGTGGTTGTTTCAGATAAAGACCGCCGCAAGTCGACTGTTTGAATCTCAGGCCAAAGGCTACAGTCCTCGGCCCCAGTGTTTCTGCCTCAGCGCACCACTTTGTGTTTTTACCAGCGACTCAAACCCAAGCCGATGATGGAGTCCGCAAAATGGTCACCCCGTCTCCAAAGTCTCCAGCTCAGAGGCTTTTTGATGATAATAACATTTGGTGGCTCCATAATGAGCCATTGTCTGTTGGGTGCTCTGTATGGTAGGTGAGGAATGCATGGGCTCGAATTGATTTTTGGACAGTTTGGAGGTGTTATTAAATCCCTTAAATCAGATTGGATTTCAAAGAGAGGCGTCTGCACGTATTTGCACTGGAACGGCTTTTCTTCTGACGCCCGCAGTTCGCGTGTTGCCGTTGTCCGTGACCTTTTTCCCGCTGTCTCCAAATGAAACACGATTCCCTTTGCTCTGTATTTATTTGATGTGCTGATTCTGCTGCCCAGGCAGAGACAGAGGAGAAGAAGAATAGGAAAAAAAAGAGACAGAAAGGAGAGAGGAGTGTCAAACCAGCAGGAATTTAGTCTTTCAGCACAAAGCCTTTGTAGAGCGTGTTGTTTCTGGACGAAGTGCACAGAGGAAACATAGCTATTACAACACAGCATCTTCAGCGCATGCCTGTACATCTAAGGAAGTATGCGAAAGGGTGGTTTGCATGGTGTTTGTAATTACATTGCCTCTCCTCTCATTGACAGTGTCTGGGGTTTTGCACGTTAAAGTGCATTATTATTATTGCATAGTTTTAAAAAAAGAAAAAGTGCCGAGGGTTTTCGTGTCTCTGGGAGCACCCAACCCAAATGAAAGTACTTTGTACATCATTTCCAACCACTTACAGAGACAAGTTTTAATAGCAGGGACTGTATGTGAACATGGCTGCTGCTCAGTATTCAAGTTAGGTTGGGACGTGGTACTGAGCTCCTGAGTCTTTAAATTTCAGGTAGATCAGCTGGTGTCTTTGATCAAATTTAAAAAGAAAACTTTCATCGATCCATTTATTTGTATAGCACAATTCAACAACAAGGTGATTCAAAGTGCTTTACAGAGACATTAGAAACAAGAACAAATAAAAAGCATGATTAGGGGGCAAAGACCTCATAATCGTGTCCTTGTTGCACCATTTTCTACAGGAATTGTATTTCTTTCCCACGTCTCTTTACTCTTAATGCTCAAATATAAACTCATCTGCCGCTTTATTAAGGACATCTTACCTTCAGAAGTGCTTTAAATCTTCATAACTGGAGGTTCTGGAAACATGACATGACAGAATCTCTCACTTGCTGCAGCTGACTCTATTGGATTGAGATTTCCAGCCTTTAAAGGCCATTTGACTAACATGAACTCAATGTCATGTTCAAGAAACCAGATGATTTGAGCTTTGTGACATGGTGCGTTATCGTGCTGGACGCAGAAATCAGAAGATCGGCACACTGTGGTCATAAAGAGATGGACATGATCGCCAAGAGTGCTCAGGCAGGCTTAAACGATTCTTATTTGGTACTAAGAAAAAAATCCCCCACTACATTCCACCACAACCAGCAGTGTGAACCATTGATATAAGCCAGGATGGATCCAAGCTTTATGTTGTTTACTCCAACTCCACTGCTCTAAACCTACTAACCCTACCATTGGCGTTTTGCAGCAGAAATCACGACTCATCAGAGGCAACATTTTTCCAATCTTATCCAGGTGAACTGTAGCCTGGGTTTCATTATATTATGGCAGGAGTGGCACCTGGTGTGGTCTTTTGCAGTCCATCTGCCTCAAGGTTCGACATGTTGTGCGCTCAAAGATGCTCTTCTGCATACCTCAGTTTCAACATCAACAGGGCATTTTCTCCCTGAAAACTGCTGTTCGCTGTGTGTAAAAATCCCATCAAATACTCATACCAACCATGCCACAATCCAGCTGACTTAAATCACCTTTTGTCCCCTTTCTGATGCTGATTTTGAACTTCAGCAGGTGTCCTCAGCATGTCTAACACGCCTAAATGTGTTGAGAAGCTGATTGGCTCATTAGATATTTGCGTTAATGAGCAGTTAAACAGGTGTACTTACTGAAGTGACAGTGAGCCTGTATAAATTCAGCTTGATTTATAGTTGCGCCTTATGAGGTTGCACGCTAGCTACAGAGCCTTGGTACATAAATACAGAAACTAAGCAGCGTGTCACGACTAAGGCAGCTTTAGAGAAAACCTTACATAAACAACGTAATTATGACAAATGTAAGGATTAACACGAGGCACCATGCAACGTGAAGGAAAGAATGTAAACTTGGGTTGTGTGAGGCATGGGGGGATTAAATTCAACATGGTTGTAGTGTTGCTCTCATCCATTGAAGTGTAACAGTGAACTAAAAATCTGAATCAGCAAGAGTCCCATTAACCCCAAAATTGACGTCATCACTGTAACTGACGCAACCGAGCCGACACACGTGGTATTTATTAGCTGCTGTTTCCTGAACCTGCGCCTGCTGATGGGTATTTGCTTCAAACGGTAACAATATCTGCGTCCTCTTTTTACCTTTACATCAAAAAGAGATGTTTTACGCCCGGATATTGTCTCCTGGGTGATTTTTTTTACTGTAAACACGAGAACTGACAGAAGTAGGTGCAAAATTTTTTTTTAAAAAGTTGGAGATCAAGCCACATCTGGTTTAACCTCTGCATAAAGATCATCTATAAAAAATGTCAAACACCCACTCCCGAGTCTGTCATTAGAAAGAGGGCTGCAGACGCGGTTAGACAATAAGACGGGCACTTTGTTTGAAGCATACGGAGCTATTAAGGTTGGCTGTAGATCTAAAGGTTAGTGTGTTCTTGGGCTTATTTAGCAGAAGCCCGTTTTCCTCATTTACACCCAAATAGGTTCCAGCCATAACCTTTCCTTTAATCTGTGTTATTACTCGGACATAGTTTCACTCTAATTGATTGTCCACCAACCAAATTACCTCCATAATTGTGCTTGTGTAAATACAAGCCATGAATGTCATTTCCACAGAGCAGACATGGCCCCATTAAGGATCAAAGCCCTCGCTTCCTCTCGGCTATCTCCACATCAGACAAGCGGACTGTTATGTGACAACAGTGAAGGGCAGTTAGGCAGCTCCAGAGGTTTGCACTCATCCACCGTGTTCTTCCTTGCTGCTGCTGCTGCTGCCTCCGCCGCTGCTCACGGCTGATGTGTGACGCTCGTTCAGCTGAGATTCCGGCTGATTTTTAACGGGGCTCGCTTCAGCTGGAGGTTTTGGCGTTTAGCTGTCCTAATGAGGGTTTTCTCGAGCGCGTGGGAATTTTAAATGCCGCCGCAGCCGAGATCAAAAGTGCTGCATGTCACTGAATCTGAAATGATGCCGTTTCTCTGTGCAGATGAACCTTAAACTGTTCTTTTCTGTATGTGTTTTACGCCTTTAGGATATCAGAGAGGTTATTTGAGGACATTCAGTAGCTGGCAAACCAAACAGGCTGCCGTGTGCGTGTATATACCTTAGTCTCAGCCCTTGTGACAAGCCGCCGGGAATGACTGTACATCAGTGTTTGATTGACAAAGTTGCTGCTTGTGTGTGTGTGTGTGTGTGTGTGTGATCATACGTGCAGCTGGGTCTTTTTATAGAGCTTCATTGTGAGTCAGACCCTAGGAGGCCAGCGTTTGGCTGCTGTACACTGCTTGCATAAATAAACCTGTTTATCGCCAGCACTTCTGTCTCTCTCTCTCACACACACACACAACGCCTTCAACACGTTTCACTTACGCTGTTTATTCTGTCTTCCATCTTGTTTTTTACCTTTGTTGATTCTGTATTTATGGCAGTGATCCCGCCCCCCCACCCCCCCTTCCCCAACCTACTCCACCTCCCCTCCTTTTTTCCTGGGCCCTTGTCACTCAAACGCAACAGGAGCTATGAAAAGGATATGCCGCTGTGTGATCTCAGGAAGAAGTGGGTTACAGGCTGGAGTGAAGAAGGCACAGCAGGTTGTGTTTGTGTGATTGTGACACGGATCTGCCGTGTGGGTTGAGCAGAGGGACAGACGTCCATGCATTCAAGACAGTGTGGGAGGTTTTGTCTGTACCACTTGCCCTATGTCTCTGTCTGGGTATGCGGTATATCTCGCTCCTTCTTTTTATCTTGCTCAGCCTCTCTACCTAAAGTGATAATGGGTCAGTAGACAATTGCAAAACTGGCACTAATGACCTGAAAATGAATCTGTTTTTGTTTTTTAGCCATTCAAACCTTTGCAGGCTTTTGGATAATTTACCTTGGATTTTCTCTGTGCTGTCACGGTACTCCCACTGTCCTGGGGGAATGACTGGCATGGCAGGGCTGTTAGATCATCTAGTTGGTCTATAAAAGCTCTTCCATCACATTATATTGAATCTACACCTTCCTCATCCTCACAAGTACTTTGTGTACTCTGACGCTGCTGACCCCATCGCACCATTCATGTTTAAATAAGGTGCACATGGCGCATTAATGCTAAGCAATAAAGCTTATAAAGAAGCACATGCACCCGCCCACATTTAGTCTTTTTCCATCTGTTTTACTTTTTCAGTTAATGCAAATATCTAATCAGTCCATCACATGGCAGCTATTCAGTGCATGTAGGCATGTAAACATGGTGGAGATGACCTGTTGAAGTTCAAACCGAGCATCAGAATGGGGAAGAAAGGTGATTTAAGAGACTTTGAATGTTGAATGGTGGTCTGACTATTTCAAAAACTCACGATGTACTGGGATTTTCCCACACAACCATCTCTAGGGTTTACAGATACCAAAAATAAAGAAGATCTCCAGTAAGCAGCAGTCCTCTGAGTGACAATGCCTTGTTGATGCCAGAGGAGAATGGCCAAGCTGATAGAAAGGCAACAGTAACACAAATAACCAGTCATTACAATTGAGGAATGCAGAAAAGCATCTCTGGATGGACAACATGGCAGACCTTGGAGCAAATGGGCTACAGCAGCAGAAGAGCTGCCTCTCCTATTAGCTAAGAATAAGAAACTAAGGCTACAGTTTAGGATCCATGCTTCCTTGTATCGACTGTCCAGGCTGCTGCTGGTGGTTTAATGGTGTGGGGGAGATTTCTTTGGCACACTCTGGGCCCCTTAGTGCCAACTGAGTATTGTTTAAACACCAAACCTACATGAGTATTGCTGCTGTCCATGTCCATCTCTTTATGTCCTCAGTGAGTCCACATCCCAAACCAATAGAGCATCTTTGGGATGTGGTGGAACAGAAGATTCCCGTTGTGTGCAGCCGACAAATCTGCAGCAACTGCGTGATGCTGTCATGTCAATATGGAGCAAAATCTCAGAGGAATGTGTCCACCGACTTGTTGAATCATGATGAATTAACGCAGTTATGAAGGCAAAAGAGCCGTACGTTGGTATCCAGACAGCCATCTTTTTGAATTATGTCATAATGTTATTGTCAACTTATGAAACTAAAAGGAGACCCAGAACTGTTGATATAAAATTTTATGTCAATTGGTTTTCAAAGCAGAAATTGGGCTTCTTTTAGTTTTGTCATTAAAAAGTGGTTTCAGAAGAGTTTTATTATTAAATAGTTTTGATGTGCTTGTTAGTAGCTGCAGTCCTAAAAGGGGATGTCTAAGTATCTCAGCCTTGATCTGATTGCCATGTGTATTTGCCTGCACAGACAATGTGATAGCTTGGTATTTCTTCTCTGGATTTGGACTAACATCTGACAGATGAACAACATCAGACTTTTCCAGGAGTTAAAAACAGACACTCGTTGAGCGTTTTAGCCCTCATCATAGCATGCCCCCGTTGCCATGGCACACACTCTGTTGATATGTCACACCCTTTTAATGGAGGAACAGGAAGTGGGGATAAAGATAAAATCTGGCATCTGATGAATGGACGAGCAAGTTAATCACCTTCACAGGTCAGAGGAGGGGGGAACCCTACATCTCCAAGTCAGGAAAGAGGAAGACGGGGTTAAAGTGATAAATTAGGGATGAGTGGGGGGGTTAGGTTAAGACTGATTCAGAGACGGATCACTGTCCTGTCAAGCATGGTAGAACTGGGGCGTCCAGCTTGTGAAGTGTCTGCATGGTGCTTCAGTGCAAGCAGCAGAGGAAATGAAAGTCATTACTGTCACTGTGGAGTGAGCTTCATGGCCCAAACGGGATTAGACGGTGCATCCGACATTGTTTCTATACATTGTTAGACTTAAAAGTCAAGCGCAAAATGGGATTAAAACGAGGGGAAAAAACCAATAAATAACCTCCAACACGCTCCCCCCCTTTGCCTCTTTTATTTCTTCTCTGTCTTCCCTACCTTCCAGTTCCCTGCCTATTTCATAGTCTTTTCTCTTTCACCTGTCTCACTTCCCCTTTTCTGCTCTCTGGGATACGTTTATCTTTCCCTACTTCTGTTCTTTTCACACACTCCTCCCCATCATCATAATTCACACGTAGGCGCAGACTCCCACTTGCACTTTACATTCTCTGTTTTGCAAATAAAAAAAATAAAAAAAATACATCCTTCTGGGGCCAATTGGTGCTTGAAATCCAACTTTACTCCCCTCAAACTGAACCCTTTCAAAAACAAACCCCCTCCACAACTCGCACTCTTTTTCCCCTCCCTTCCTCCTCTTCCTCTTTCAAAACAGCCCCATAACAAACTGGTGAATTGTTGCCCTTCCTTAACTTTTAAGGGTATTATGCACCATGTCCAACTTCAAAGCCTGTCTTAACTCCACACTTTAATTGTATCTTCCCCAGCTCACTGCATGCTATTTGATTCTGCTGACAACAGCACTTCTCCCACCGTTCTTCTCCATCGTTCTCCACCTTTACTCATCTTGGTCCTTCCTTAAGTTGTGTGTGGACACCTTGCACCACCATCAACACTGCTGCACCTCTCTCATCAGCTTCTTGCTTCCTTTAGAGACCATTGCCCCCCCAGTTGTCACCTGCTTTGAAGAGGTGGCCTCCATTTCCTCTCTCGGCAGTCGCTTGTTGCCTGGAGTGTGTACACACCAAACAAACTTGAAACAGTAACCCCCTGTCCTACATTGGTTAGCCTCTTTATCTGTTCTCTCTCTCCCTCTCTGTCTGTGAGAGCTGACTTACACCTCATGGCCCTGGTTGATAATTGCCGTAAGCTTCCCTCTTGGTTTCATTTTCCATTGTCCTCCCCCAAATTCTTGGCTCTGGCTTGAGATAAAGGGATGAGTACTTCAAAGGGGTCTGCAAAGAGTTTAACCCCGAGCCGAAAAGGAACAGCACACAATACTGTAATTGAGAGCAGTTAGTAATCACAGAGCTTCTGCGCAGAGAGGACAGCACCGGTGGACTCGCACACACGCACACACTCTTAGTGTTTATAGCTACAGCTGAAGTGGCCATCAGCAGTTGGGGCAGCCCAAGGCTACTCATAACCCATCCATAAAAAAAAAAGAAAAACTTTCCTGTCCTCTAAAGTTAAATTCAGTTTTATTTATATGGCACCAAATCACAACAATAGTCGGCTCAAGGCGCTTTATATTGTAAGGCAAATACAGTAACACAGAGAAAACCCCAACAATCAGACGACCTCCTATGAGCAACCGCTTGGCGACAGTGGGAAGGAAAAACTCCCTTTTAACAGGAAGAGGAGAGGGAGAGGTAACCCATCTGCTGTGACCGGATGGGGGTAAGGGGGGGGGGAACGATAAGATAAAAGATTCTGTGAAAGAGCCAGAGATTAATAATTAATATTAAGGTGTATAAACACATAGTGAGTGAAGAAGAAACTCTCAGCAGGCGACGCTTATTCAGCATAATTAAGGGAGGATTCAGGGTCACCTGATCCAGTCCTAATTATATGCTTTATCAAAAAGCTCATTTTTTAAGCCTAATCTTAAAAGTAGACAGAGTGTCTCCCAATCCAAACTGGGAGCTGATTCCACAGAACAGCAGCCTGAAAGCTGAAGGTGCTGCCTCCCATTCTACTTTTAAATATCCCAGAAAGTAATATCCCAGCACTCTGAGAATAAAGTGCTCTACTGGTGTGATATGGTACTATGAAGTCTTCAAGATAAGATGAGGCCTGATTATTCAGGACTTTGTGTGTGAGGAGAAAGATAAAGTAAATTTAAAGTTGATTCTGGATTTAACAGGGAGCCAATGAAGAGAAGCCGATATGGGAGAAAAATGCTCTCAGTCTTTCATTTGTCAGAATGTTTCCCATCAAATATGACTTAAGGTGAAGTATTGAGATCCATGTTGCGCATGGAGAGAAAAAAGCAGTCAACATTAAAGAAGTAATGGGCTTACACCTGATTTATGTGACTCCCCCTCCCTCCCAATCCAACCGTCTCTATTTATAGAGCTCTTTGTAGCAGGTCTGAATTTGACCTGTCCCTGTAATAATATCTGCCCATAAAGAGAGACAGTTACATCCCATAACCTCTCCCCTTGAAGCCTCTCTTTTCAAAGATCTTTTTATAGGAGACAGAAACCCCTGGGCAGCCCCGGTCTCTGGCTGGTCACAGACCTGAGGTCAGCTCCTGAGGGGCAGCAGGGAAAATCCGACCAGTTGAACCACGGAGGGGGTTGAAGAGGCAGGACACGAGGGTCCAACTGGCCCCTGGTACCGGCAGGGGGTCCCTACCATCACCCTGGTGATGTCTTCCACCCTGATGTGTTTACTGTCAGAGGTCAGCCCTGGCTGTCCAAAGTTAACAAAGACTCACTCTGTCAGAGGTGCTGTTGGTATATTACCCAGATGACCTGTATAACCTGCACAGAGACCTCTGCTATGTAGATTTTTGTGAGATAAGAAATTGTGCTTGTGCTAACATTTCTCTCGCTCCAAGTCTGACTCATTATTATTATTATTATTAATGTCTTTCATGGGACAGGGTTTTCTCCTTCATCAAACACACAGATTTTGGTGGCAGTTTATTCTTTTGACCCAATTCCAGTGTTTATTCATTGCTTTTCAAGTGTTACAGCTTCCTCATAAAGCTGGTTGAGTTTACATGACAAATTTTCCATATGTCCTCCCTGAGAAACTGTAGGAGTATCTGCTGGGCTACACGGCTGTTCAACTTTTTGCCGGGATAGCGTGTTTGAAATAGACACAATGGGAATGTGCAGGATGTGACAGAATTTGAAGGCGGTAAAGTGGCCTTTGAATGATGAGTAATCCCTTAGTCATCATGGCCTCTTCCAATTTTCTCTTTTATTAACCTTGATGGGAAAAGAGGCATCAAGGGAGAAAGTCTCAAAGCACCTTTAGCAAACAGGCTGATCAAAGTGGTTTCCATCTTTGTACTGTACTTTTTTTTCCTTCTTTTTTGGATCCCTGTCCACTGAGACAACAAGGACACACACAGACACCTACTGTCTCTCTTTCAAGAACATAGGCAGGCATCTTGCACAAAGGGTCCCCTGTGGTGGCTCATTTGAACACTAAAGACCCCTCCAAAACACCACTGAGTCTGTCCAATAAACACTATCAACACTACTGTAGCCACCACGGTACAAATAAAGGAAGTGCAGCTTCTAAAATGTCCATCTTGATGGACATTTTGGCTGCCTGAGCTGCTTTCCAACCCCCTTTTCGTGTTATCTCAACAGTGCAGTTAAGGAGTAGAGAGCTGCATAGTCAGAAGTGCAAAGAGGACTTATTCTTGTGCTGCTTAAATGATGTGATAACCAGAGATGGGCAGTAACGCGTTATTTGTAACGCGTTACTGTAATCCGATTACTTTTTTCAAGTAACGAGTAAAGTAAGGGATTACTATTGCAAAAACGGTAATTAGATTACCTTTACTTTCCCGTAGGAACGCTGCGTTACTGCGTTACTAAAACCGTGAATCTTTTGCGAGAATGTCTCACGACAGTGACGTAAGCCAGTGCTCCGTTAGTGACAACAGCTGTGTGCAGATCAACAGTGGATCACATATCGAGTGCAGAGAGAGTATGAGCGTGCAGCGTTTAAAGTGTGGAAGTACTGACCTTACTTTGAGTTTGATTCCATAAAAAGTGACAAAAACATTAGTGTCTGCTGTGCGTGGGAAGAAAACTTCTTTTTACAGCGAAAAAAACCCTAAACTTCCAAGCAAGCACCGAGTAGCTACGATGTAATGGGAAACTCACAGAACTGCCATATCCTTCCACTGACCGCAGCACACCTGCACCAGGGTAAACCTCCGCCTACCCAACTCCTGCTTTACAGGTGAAAATAGAGCAACAGGACCGCTGAGTCTTTGACTTTATTTATTTTCTGCTGTGTTTTACTTGCATCTATTTGAAAGACTGAGTGTAAACACACAAAATATTTTATTTTATGTGCTGGAATGTGCAGAAAATAGGTTTAAATGTTAAACTAATTTCTTCCAGTCAGAGAATGTTGCATATAATTAAATTTTTGCTTGATGCATAAAGTTAAAAGATTAAAACTAATAAAACAAGTTAAAAAGAGACTTTTCCATTTGATTACATTTTGTATGATGGATTATGTAGAAAAAGTAGAACTGGGCTGAAAGCTCTATCGCTTTATCACCTCTTCAGGTTGTAAATCGTGTTTTTAAAAAGTAACTAAGTAACTAAGTAATTAATTACTTTTGAAAATAAGTAATCAGTAAAGTAACGGGATTACTTTTTGGGGGAGGTAATCAGTAATTAGTTACTGATTACTTTTTTCAAGTAACTTGACCAACACTGGTGATAACATCTGTCAGTGAACTTATCCACAGTGAGCAGATGTTTTAATCTGCTGTGTATGCACGTGCCCTTCTAAGCCACTGGTAGGAGCTGTGGAGTGATAACAGCACTGTGATTTCCTTTCCTATGGCAACACACTGTATCTTTATAAGCACTAGAGATGGTAAAGTGACTGTCCTTGAGTCAAAACACACGTTTCCATTGTTGGGAATTCCCTTCAGTATCTTTGAATCCTGCAGCGGTTCAATGAAACTTTCATTACTCTGCAGGATGTTTGCCCCCCAGCCACCCCCCTAAAAAAACAAAAAAAAACATATTTGTCCATATTACACGTGCTATTTTGAAACGCGCCGTTGCATTTATTGTGCAACCCCATGAAAGAAAAGAAAAGGAAAAAATGCCCGCGTCTTTAAAGTTTATGTAGCAACAGAGGGATTGTAGCGATAATGCCATTGGGGCGGCAGATCAGTTACTTCTGACGCTCCAAAGCCTCGGGGAGTTGGCTCAAGATTGCCTGTCTTTGATAAGGTCCTCACACTGTAGCTACAACTTCGTGGTCTAAGGAAAGCTTGCCAAAAGATGGGGAGGGAAAGGTCAGAAAATAAACCGAGCAGCCTTTAAACAATATTTCGTCACCAGTAACTGCACAAAACTGTGGGGTCTCCACCACTTGTTTCGCTTTTTTCTTTTCTTTTCTTTTTTTTTTTGAAGGCACGAGGTTGCAATTGTTTTTTATGCAGCTGCCGGGACCCGGCAGTCGGTTCCTCACTTTGAAGTGCGCTGCTCCAGCCTCTCGGTTCAGTTGGTGTTGGAGTCGCCTACAGGAGAGATCTACCGTGCGGCATGGCAGCCTGAAACCATAGGGAGGAGAAAAGGAGGAGGCAGAAAAGCGATATATATTTTTTTCTTCCTCTCTCGAGTGCATTTTTTTCTCTGTAAACCGACTCGAACCTGAACGGACTGTATGTGGACGCGCTGAGGAGACCAGCATTGTGGATTATAAGCGAATTTTTGTATGTGTGTGTATGTGTTTGTGGAGGGAGAAGGGAAGAAAAGAAGAAACCCGGAGTTTTAATTCGAGCTGAAGAACTCGTGGATCGATGGTAAGTTGCAAGAGTGTGTGCCTCCTCAAAGTGGCCCCCATTGGAGTTCTCTTTGATGTGCTGTTGACTCGCCTTTGAAGTAATGTTCTGAGGGTTGGGGAGGGGGGATGATTGGTCGCTTTTCTTACTTTTAAAGCCCAAGGAGGAACTGAGTCATCTCTGTGCCGTGTTCACGGAAATTTCCTTTGCGATAATATTTCGTACTTATATTTGTACATATTGAAGTAAGTGGTCGTTTCTATGTGTGTGTGTGCGTGTGTGCGTGTGACTTTCTTCCCCTCACAAGATCAGACAGATCAGAGACTTCGGTGCACTTGGAGTGTGGACGTTTATTTATTTATTTTTTAAACCAGGGCTTGTTTCGTCTTTAAACGCAGCGTTAAAGAAATATGTGACAAGTGTGTGGGGGTGTAATGTGCGTTATCATTCTCTTTCTTTCATTTTTCGGTATCCTGTGGGAAGCTTTTGACTTGTAGCTGTGCCACGAGCTCTTTTTTTCTAATCTCTTGACATGTTTAACAGTCGAGCGGTGGATCGGTGATACTAAGTGACATGTTCAAGGTTGCACAGCAGCCGCTAATACACTGTAACTACCGCTGATGCTTCGGGGACACGTTGTAGCGATCTTCTGTGCAACAAACTGGGGGATGTTTTAAACAGTTGTGGAGGCTAAAGCTCCACAAGCAGCAGCCTTGCTGCCCGTATTAACTATTTCGGTCACGTTTTTCCATCACTTGGAGTTTGTCCCACATCGGTGTCCTACAGGTACTTGAAGCAGTGGCTCGATTTGGTGTATTTTTTTTTTAGATGAGACGTAGAGAAGTGAGAGAGTGGCAGGGATGGTAGGGGTAAAACGATCAGGAAGCGGCGTCCGTGCGTAATGCTTTGGCATTTTATTGGGAGGGAGAGGAGTTGGGGAGGGTACATGTCTTATTAATTGGCGCTCAGGTCTTAACCCACTTTGACGTGCATGTAATTACTACTTCTCGTGATGTTATCGAAAAGGATGGCGGCGATCCAGTACAGACATCGCTTAGGTGGGTGCCCCCCTTCCCCTCTTGTTAAATGTTTTAATTTAACCAACTTCTGTAGAAATCATATCCCTTAGTTGAGATATGAAGAAGTGCTGTTTATGTAATTCTGCTGCAGCTGGATTTTTTTTTCTCTCCCCCCCAAATCTGAACTAGTCTGTCTGTTTCTGTAAAAGTCAGCGAGGGTCTGAAAAGGCTCTTACTGCGTTTCTGCCCCCCTTTGAAGTTGGGGCGGATCTGGTTTTGATTAGATCAATACTTTGTGTTTCAGAGAGAAGCCGGGCAGCCAGAGAGAAGCCCCCCCGCTGACATAAGAGAGTGAGGAGATTACAGTAGAAGCTCAGAGGAGGCGGAACAGCACACACGCGGGCTCTCTCCTTTCTGCCGTCAGAGCCATGAGCCGGGCGCTTATGGACCATATCGCCAGTAGTTTTCGCGAAGATGCGCCTCGACCCCCTGTGCCCGGGGAGGAGGGCGACGCGCCCTGCTACCCCGGCAAACTCCCAGTAATGAAACCCCTGGAGTCCCCCAAATCCGTTCTGCTCGGCTCTCCGGGTTCCTCTGCGAGGAGGAACGAGGATGGTCTCGGGGAGCCAGAGGGGAGTGCCTCCCCGGATTCCCCGCTTTCCCGGTGGACAAAGTCTCTGCACTCTCTCCTCGGGGACCAGGACGGCGCTCTTCTTTTTAGGACATTCCTGGAGCGAGAAAAATGTGTGGACACTTTAGACTTTTGGTTCGCCTGCAATGGATTCAGGCAGATGGACCTCAAGGATACCAAAACGCAGAGAGTCGCCAAAGCAATTTACAAGCGCTACATCGAAAACAACAGCATTGTCGCCAAACAGTTGAAGCCCGCGACGAAAACCTACATACGGGATAATATTAAGAAGCAGCACATAGACTCTGCCATGTTCGACCAGGCGCAGACCGAGATCCAGACCGACATGGAGGAGAACGCGTACCAGATGTTTCTGACCTCTGACATTTACCTCGAGTTCGTGAGAACTGGGGGAGAGAACCCGAGTCACGTCAACTCGAACGGGCTGGCGGACCTGAAAGTTGTATGTGGATACCTGCCCACGCTCAACGAGGAGGAGGAGTGGAGTTGTGATTTGAAAGCTAAAGCACTTATTGGACTTTCGGCTAAAGCGCAGAGGGCCCCCATTTCCCTGAGGGCAGTGGAGGTGATGGACGGGGGATTCAGGTATGGCGCTTTTACTCTGTTTTCTGGTGCAAAGTGTAAACCTGTTGTTGCACACCAGAGGCAACCGTGCAAGCATTTCTCTCCTGTACAAGTGCTTTTTCTCAACACCACATTAGTTTGCAGAAAACTGGTCAGCCTACCCCCTCCCTGTCTTTCACTCTGGCCCCCTCTCTCACCGTCTCCAGCAGCAGCAGCCCTCTGCTGGCGCTCGCCTGGATTTCCGGGGCTTTGAAATAGTTCCGCAGAGTGAGGGATCGTCTTCCACAGGAAAAGTTCACAGAGCACGCTGGCTCTGGCCCCAGCCAGCAAATAATAGATGATGACATTGCTGTGCTATGCCTTCTCTTGTACCACGCTGTCCTCAAGCTTTTGGCAGAGAGATAAATGTATAGCAGAGCTATAGATGGCACTTTGAAGTGGCTGTTTTGTAGTCTCACTCGGGTGCTTGCTAGGCCCTTTTCTCGTTTTTTTCCACGTTGCATTTAAAGGAGGGTGTTTTAGATTAAGACTGCATCCCAAATAAATTGAAGTGATTCATGAGTTTAAAGGACAGCAAAGACAGCAGTGTCAACTCTGGGGCATCCTCTGATGTTCCTGTTGCTAACTTACGGTGACAGGCTGAGCTAAGCTGACAGCTACCTGCTCAGGACAGCAGGGATTGGCAGCTCTCCCTTTTCTCTGCCCTCCCATTGTTGTCACCCTTTCAGATTCAAAACATGTGCTCTTAATTTCTCCCCCTCCCCTTTTTTTCTCCTTTCCTCTCCCCTTACCTCTTCTCATCTGACTCAGATTCTCTTAAAAAAAAAAACATAACAAACGGCACCAGCTACAGTGCAGAATCAACACCCACCACCACCACCACCTCCCCGCCAAAAAACCTTCTTCACTCTCTTCTTCCCTCTTTTCTTGTTTGCGTCAATTCTCCTCTGATTCCCTCCTTCGCTGCGTTCCCCCCACCCCAACCCACCCGCCTTCTCTACTTTTATCTTTTTCCTTTGAAAACTCAGGGATAGGGACTACGAGGCATGCTTTTGGAGCGAGAGTGAAGATGGGGAGGAGGAGGTGGGAAGGGGGAAAGGGAGCGAAAGGAAGGAAGGACAGAGGGAAAGGAGGTGGTGGGGTAGGGGTGGGATGCATAAAAGAAAGGGAGGGAGGAGAAAGCATAAATGAGGGGGTGAAAGAGGCAGGGAGGGAAGAATGCAAGGCCAGCTGTGTTAAATACCTGACTCTTTGCGAGCCCCTCTGAAGGTCAGCCCGGAGCTGGGGGCCTACAGCTTTAGTCATGCTGCGTTTCTGCTTCCTCGTGAAGAACCCACCTCTCCCCTTTGTTTCCTTCTCTGACACACTCTCATGCATCCCACTCCATACTTTTTTCCTTTTTTGGGTCATTCCCCCTCCTTTCCTCTCCTCCTGTACCGTGGCAAGAATGCATACACAGCGGGAGATGTATGCCGGGGAAATGGAAAGAGAAGTTATGGGATATTTAAGAAGCAATAAGGAGAAAACTGAAGTTTTCCCAGGCCTCAGACTGCTCTGTCACATCCATTCGTTGTTGTTGGGAGCAGATGAGTGAGGCTATAGTTATAGTTCTCTGAAACATTAGAAGATGCAGCTTGTTTTGATGTCACCTTCTCAAAATGACAGAAACACAGTGAATTGTACCCACCTGTTGGATATTGATTCATATTAATCTGATTTTTGTTGGAAACTTCTCAGGTCATACAAGAGAGGAGACTCACTCAACCCCTGCCATTCAGGCTCTTTCGCTCCTGTCAGCAGCACGAATGACAGCGAGGTTTCCAGTGACGCCTTGACTGATGACGCCATGTCCGTGACTGACAGCAGTGTGTAAGTGAATCTTATCCAAACATGCGTTATGTGTGTGTGTGCAAAAATGAGAGCAAATCCCAAAGAGCTTTCTGTTTGAAGCTGTAGCCATACTGGAAGAATAGCTTGCCATTGATGGATTGTGGCACCTTAAAAAACAACCAAAGATGCACTCCAGTATCCAGGACGTGGTCTAGATTAATGCTAAGCTCCACCATAACACACTTTTGACTTTGCCACTGGAGTGTATATGCAGGAAGACTTTGAGTCGATTAGAAGGAATGAGTATAGTAACTTTACATTTTATGCATCTGTGGGCATGAGCAGTGTTTTGATGTCAGCTGATTTGCTTGTTACACTTTCTGATTAGCCTCTTGCTGAGTCTTGCCCTGCTGGGGCTCTCTTTTCCTGCTATTAGGGAGTATTTCTTCTCCACTGTCACCAAGATGCTTGTTGCAGTGAAGAAAATCAAGAAAACCTCATTTTTAAAAGTTGACATTTGTCTAAATTAGCTCTGATTGATCACTTATCGAGGAACTTACAAATCAGTCGCTCATGCTGTACATGTGGTTTGCGCTTATCTGTGTACGTGCCTTGGCGCTCGTTCTTCTAAAGGATTGCTTGGCGTAATCACATGTGTCTCAAGTGACAAGGTGCTATGAAGTCATTGCGTGGTGCACAGCTCAAGGCCAGATGTGCTTTAGTCAGCTGGCTTTTGGACGCAAAGCAAAAAGAAAAGTTGGTGCAACAAGTTGCTCTTTACCTCGAGTAAAGAGGAGGTAGGCGGGGTTGTCGAGGCATGGATGGATGCAGTAACTATGACCAAGCTAATGAAACTCAAAGACTGACACATGGTTGTTCAGCTGAATTAATGGGGCTGGGTTACACATAAGTATGGCAGCTGTAAAGGCTTCTTTTTTTTTTTACAATGGGATGTCCTCTGTTCTGGCATATCACTACACAGCCTTGCTTCAAAGAGACCGAGGCCTATATTGCCCTGTTCCGCTGTACTTTGCCCAGAGCCAGTGACAAAGCCCTGGCCACAGGGGCGCAGCTTCTCCACCTCATTTTCTGCCCGTTCTGGCCTTGATCTGAATATCTGCCTCGCCGCTTTAGGTCAGTTAAAAAAAGACCCATAAACATTTGAATTTCATTTACAGATAAAGAGGAGAAAAAAAGAGAGAAAAGGGAAAACGCAACGGGGGAGGAGGCGGTTGGGTGGGAAGAGAAAGAGAGTAGCGGAGGGGGGATTTTTGCTTATATCTTATTTATGGATTTGCTTGGACGCTGGGGAATGCAGCTGCGCAGACTTCAAACATTACCTTATCTTACAAACCAGCCTTTTGATGTGCGGAGATCAGAGGCTGGCTGCAGCAGCGCTTGCCAAATGAAGATTGGGGAGGGGAGGGAGGGGTGGTTGCTTATGCGCATGACTGTGGCATTTCAAAGCAAAAGTGGAAAAGTGCTTCTCAGTTAGGCTAGGTCACCAGGAAACTGCTGTTTAGCATGGAAGGAAAGAGATTGTTTTACACTGTCAAGTGCTTCAGTTTGAAGCTCTGCTGTTTGTTGTTTGATTCCCTCTTTTTTGTTTTTTGTTTGAGTCAGTCAGCCCTTCATCCCCTCAGACTTAACCAGGTTACCTGCACCCTTGGGTCCTATCCTGCAGTAACTCTTTGAAAAAGCATAATGAGTAGCTAATGCTAACTGTGTCCTCAGCTTACCATAAAAGTCAGGAGGGAGATGCTAATGCTGACGCTACTTAAAGTGGAGCACAGTAACTGCAGTGTGCATTTGTGTGTATGCTGGTGAAAGGAAATGACCAGCAGGGTGCCCAGTGTTGTGCTGGAGCCAGCCCTGAAAATGAGTGTCGTTTCTAGGGCAAATAAAACCTTACTCATTGCAGCGTAACCCGAGCCGCTCGGAGGCGGAAATGCTGTCATAATTTACCTCTGAGTAGCCTTTTTGTTCTCAGATTAAGCCTGAAACATGAAAAGCTAAATGAATTGGAGAATTAATAAATTAGATTTGTTCTTTCCTGAACTGTGTTTGATCTGCCCATTTGGCTAACAAGCTTCTTCCTGAATGTCTGTTTGGTCTTTAATGATGTATCCGATTGGGTAATTGACCTTTGTGGTCTGTCTGCGTACCCCCCTCTCCCCCTCCCCAGAGATGGCATCCCTCCATATAAACTGGGCTCCAAGAAGCAGCTACAGAGGGAGATGCAGCGAAACATGAGGATGAACAGCCAAGTCTCGCTCCCTGCTTTTCCTGTAAGTACACAAACGCACACAGACACACTCACGTGCATACGTACATGCATAACTTCACATACACATGCTCAGAAGTCTCCATACCACCCTGTGTTCGGGTCTCTCTGGGTTCTATGAATAGTATTGCACAAACTGTATTTGGCATCTTCAATTCAACAACGCCAGCAAAGATCTAAAGAGTAACGTCAAAGACCCAGCCTCCCACTCTCTCTCTCGCACACACACATACACACACATTCACATAAGCTCGCATGCAAACACAACCCCGCTCCCTACCTTTGGTGTCACCTGCACCCCCATTAGGGTTCCTTGAAGTCTGCGGGAGACGGGGGGGGGGTCTCTAAGCTGTTTATCGCCGCAGCGCTCGGAACACACCAGGGTTTTTCTTCCCCACCGATGGTGTAAATATGGAGAACAGAGAGAGATGAGGAAGATCTCTGCCGCTTTATCCCGAGGGCTCTGAAATCAGCCCGGTTCCTCAACAAAAACACAAAGATACTCAGACACATTCACACGCACGCACATTCACGCACACGCGGCGCTTTGATCCACGGATGAATGGAACAAACGCACAGGGAAGTGACAACTTCCAGCAGAGCTGGCCCCCTTTTTTTCTCCCCCTTTTTTTCACAGCCCCGCCACCCTTCCAACCCCCAGCACACACACACATACAGAAACACAAATGCTCAGCCAGCCCCCTCCCCTAAAAGTGAAGGATCTAAGGGGAAGAGTTTGAGCATGTCATGTGAGCTCTCAACAGGTCAGAGGGGAGTTTGTAGCTTAAGGCTTAAGAGAAGCTAACTTCATGTTGAGAGGAAAAAAAAGTCCGAATCGAAGGCGGGGGGGGGCCACAACTTGCAGTAGTAGCTGTAACAGAAGCAGCTTGTTAAAACAAACTTAAAGTAACTCCCTTTTTTTCCACATTATGAGGTATGCAGTAACTGTTGCTGTTGGATCTCGCCGCTTTCACTCACTCTCCCCCTTTTGCTTTATTTTCTTCTTTGTTGGCTTTTATTCTTGTTTTTGTTTCCCGTCTGATTTTTGGCGATGGCTGCCATTCCCATGGTGCACCAGCTCCAGGCACCATCAGACAGCTCCTCTTTTTCTCACTTTTTTCTCCCCTTTATCCCGACTACAAAGGCTTATGAGAAATTGGGGGGGGGGAGAGAATCAAGAAAACCCAAGTGCAAAAATAATTTAAGATGCGTGCGTATGCACCCAATCTCATGCTGTCACTTTACTGTACGTTAAAGATGCCCAGCGTGTGGGGGTGGGGCTAAATTACCTCAACCTTTCTGATCTCCCATCCTGTTTTTCTGGCACCTTTATCTCTTTCCTTCAGTCCTTCCCTCTCTTCGTTTTTCTCCCACACACATCTCAACTTCTCCCAGTTTCTTTTTCTTTTTTTTAATCCCTCATCCTTTTCCTCCCTGGAGTTCTCTTCCACCCCCTGTCGATATGTGGCTTTTATTTCTAGATGTAAAGCCACTGCTTCCCATCAATCTATCCCTCCATCCCCCCCTCAGCCGCTCTATTCTCCCCCCACTGTGTGTTTGATATTTGACGAGGAAGGCTTTGAAGTGAGCTGACTTTAAAGAGGCCTGCTGATGATGACAGAAGGAACCAGCCGAGGCCCTGGCCCAGCATGACCATGCACCAGGCCTGCCAACCCCTGAAAACAGCCCTGTAGCCATAGGTGCCAGTGCGAGTGCCCTGATCAGAACTGCCTTTAGTGGGAAATGCATGCTATAGATGATGTGAAGTGCTATAGTAATGGAGGGATGGCATGAGTCTTGCAGTTTCTTATATATCTTCTTTTTTTTATATATCTCCTCTACAGCGTACTCGCCATCCACCAAAAGAGATGATACCAATGGAGCCAGCACAGTTTGCAGCCCAGCTCATCGCCCGCCTGGAGAACCTGAAGAGGCAGCAGGAAACCATGAACACGTTGGAGGAGAGGCTGCAGCAGATTCAGGAGGTTTGTGTGACTCTGGTTCTTACTGAAGAAATGAAAGATGAAGATGTTTTGTTCTGGCCTTGACTTAGTTTGCCTTGTTTTTATCAGGAGGAGGAAAGAGAAGATGCCGAGATCATGGGAAGTGCTCCCACGCTCTCACCCCACTCCTTACCCCTCCTCTCTGGCTCCTCTGACGAGGACCCCCAGGCCATCCTGGACGAACACCTTTCCCGCGTCCTGAAGACCCCCGGGTGCCAGTCCCCGGCCGTGATCCGGCATTCCCCTCGATCCAGCTCGCCAGAACACCGGCCTTTCACGCGTGCTGGCTTCAGTGTCAAGGGCCTGGTGAGAACTGGGCCCTCCAGTTCGTCTGCATCCAGTCCCGACCAAGGGGCGATTACCCTGTCCCTGGGTCCCAACAGAACCCTCGTAAGCAGGCAGAGCACGAAACACATCCACCATCACTACATCCACCATCACGCTGGTCCGAAGTCTAAAGAGCAGATCGAAAGGGAGGCAGCCCTCAGGGTGCACAGCGTGTGCTCCGGCAGCAGCGAGTGCCAGCCCTGTCAGCCGTACCAGCGCAGCCGCAGCCTAGGCAGAGAGATGTGTGGGGCCATCACCACAGACAACAGCATGGGGTCAGTCCCAAGCACTTGTTTCATATTTGTCTCCCATTTGTTTTTTCTTTTCTGTCAGTGTTTAAAATAAGCAGTGCAATTACTCTTCCAGGCGTTCAAGCTCTCTATCGAGGCGGGTGTGTCGCTCAGGGGCTGAGGATGGAGTAGCGGAGAGGTGCATGGAGGACTGTGGACCCTTACAGCTGCCCACTGACACAGCAGATCCCACCCAGAATGTGCTGCAGTGGATCCTGGAAAGTAAACGACAGGGCAGACACAAGTCTCACAGGTGAGTGGAGGATAATACTAGGAGTATCTGTGTGAGTGTTGGGGACACCTTTTCATGTTGTTAAAGTCAAATTTCCTCGTCTCCCTCTCAGTACCCAGAGCACCAAGAAATCCTTTGGAGGCTCATCTACTCAGACACACACGTGGGGCGGGGGTGGAAGCTGCGGCCACCTACGTGGTCACCAGCCGGCCCAGCCATTCATCCAAGACCCAGCTATGCCTCCGCTCCCTCCTCCCAACACTTTGGCACAGCTGGAGGAGGCCTGCCGCAGACTGGAGGAGGTATCCACCAAGCCCACCAAGCAAAGGTACACACAGACTTCAAAGAGCAGATTATTATTAAGTAACGCTCTTGGTTATAACTTCAAACTATTCCAGATGTGCTTTTTAAACTCAAGTCTTATTTCATTTCTCTTCCCAGGCATTCAGCGTCCAGCCTTCAGCGAGAGAAGACCCACCTCATGCCTGTTCAGGACGGGGCGTCTGTCCCCCTGCCGCTCGTCAGTCCCAGCCCCGCTGGCGTCCCTGCGACCAGTCTCCAATCAGAAGAGTACGATGCCTCTACAGTCCTGCCCTCCCTCTCCTCTCCTCCTTTCTGCTCTTCTTCCTCCTCCTCCTCTCAGCTCTAGCCTCCAACTTCCAAGTGTACTTTGACCCTTTTTAACTCTTCCCACTTGTCACCCGCACCATTTGCTTGCACACAGATAGATGAGAAGCAGCTATGCTACACACACATTACACCCCACAGACACTCACTTATTTAAAGCTTTGTACACCTAGCACTGCCTCTTACGTCTGCATGAATCGCGTGCATTTGTGCTGTGCATGGAGAGCGTGTGTCTGTGCGTGTGTGCAGTCACTGCACCACCTGACCGAGACATCCCTTTTCATATATCTGTATCATTTTTATTGGCTGTCCTTCAGTGAGCTGGCACTAGGTTGGGGCGAGCAGAGCTTAGCAAAGGGAGGGTTCCTCTGAAGCGGGCCTACAAAGCCTTGGACGTAGCTGAAGGGGAATTGATAACCGTGCAAACACAAGCGCAAACTTATAGACGGCACTGGGTCACTCCGTCCCTCAGGATGCTCTTAGTTACTGTATTTCTGGTCTGTTGTGGGAAAAATTTAGTAGATTGCTTGTTGGAGAACTTCTTATTTCTCTTTTGTCGAGATGTTGTCTGGTATAGCGAAAGCGCTCGCTGCTTCTGACACCCTTCCTCTCTGTCTTTTGTTTCCCGGCAGGTGTAAGAAGGGTTCAGGAAGCCACGCGGTGAGCAGCGGGGAGACAGTGGTGACGTACTTCTTCTGCGGTGAGGAGATTCCTTATCGGAGGACCATGAAGAGCCACAGTCTGACATTGGGTCACTTCAAAGAGCAGCTCCGCAAGAAGGGCAACTACAGGTGTGTGCAGGCACATTGAAATATACAGATCAGTTTTAAAGTTTTACAGTAGTGATGCAGCTTTAGTGACATAAATACAGTTAACTTTTTATGAACTGGGATTAGTTCATTGGCCTTGATTTAAAACAGTCTTTGTGCTGACTTGTAGACAAAGTTTACAGTGGGATCATTTGATTTCTAAGGTGTGGGAGTATCTTCATGTCCAACATTCCTGAGGGCATTTTAGACACAGTGACCAATCAGAATGATGGAGACATAAACCCTACTACCTTCTGTAGTGGTAAAATTCTGCCTTTGAATGGCGGTCAGCACCTGCAAGCATAAAAACCTGAAATACTGTCTCCGTGACTACGTCAAGGACCGATATCAGCATTTGTTTCCATCGGTGTCTGCACTCAGGCAGGCCTCTGGACAAGTGTGCGTTTGGTGTGAGGGGTGCAGTGAAAAGGAAGGGACAAGAGGAGGGAGGGAGGGTGGTGCAGGGGTTAGTGGGAGAGTTTGAACTGGAGCGATTTTTGGGTCCCATCTGGTATTGATTTCCATGCTAAGGCACACTTAATACACATGGCTTTGAAGCCCCAGCCCCTTTCATTTCAACCAACAAAGACTCACACAAATGGCCAGCGTGCAAATTCTTCACTGATGCTATCAGGGCCTCTTTTTTTCCTGCTCTGGGGTCTTGTGTGCGTGCGTGCGTGTACCCGCGCGCGCATTAATGTGCTTTGCGTTGAACGCGCACAGTGTTTACACATGTTGTAATCATTTTATGGATATTTTTGAAAGGCATACAGTTAAATGCCAGATCCGCTTGTTTGCTCTGCTACGGGGCCTTCACCGAGGCCGCTCGGCTTCGACGTGTGTTTGTGGAGAGAGATTTAATTTGATTGTTTCTTTCCAGTGGGCATTAAAGGGGGGAAAAGATCAAACATTTATTGTTTAAACTGCCACGGTCTCCAAGATAAGCACGGCCCAAGTATTGTGTTAATAATTACAGGTGATGGGGGGAGAGAAGAAAAAGCAAAAGAACTTAGCAAAACCTCTTCCTGTCCAGATGTCCACAACATTTTCAGATCAACAAACGTGACAAGCACTTAGCGCTGAGTTCTCCACATCTGTCTGTTTGCCCCCACCCTTCCTTACACCCCTTACTTACTCTTCTTTTCTCTCTGGCTCACAGTCTCAGTTCTTCTGTCATACCATCCACATTTTTTGGAAAGAGAGCTGCACGGCGCTTTAATAGCAGCCAGAGAATGTGTGGAGTTGGGTCATTTCAACATGGCAGCGGTTCAACAAAGAACAGTACTGCTCGGTCCTGCCAGACGATATTGGTGCCAGATGTCAGTGCAAACGGAGGGAGAAGGGGAGGGGAGGCAGATCCAGCCACATAAAACATGTTCCAGTGGAAATTCAGGCTCTCTGTGTCTCTGTCTGTCTCTCTTAGCAAGAAAAAAAAAGAGGGCGATCATAGCTCTTTGAAGATTTTGGGGGTTTTTTTTAAAGTAGGAGGGCTCGACTTTTCTTTCTTCCTCTCCAAGGAGGGAACAGTTATCAGGCGTGTCCTTCACTCTTTGATTTCATCTGATCGGCGCGCTTTTTCCTAAAAGGCGGTCGTTTTATTTCACACCCTGTGTCGTTGCCCTTTATTAGTGATTACCCTCGTGTTAATTAGCACACGTGCACGCTTGTGCACCTCTGCAATGCTGTAGTTCTGGTTTTATAAGTGTTGCATGTCTTAAAAACAAAGAACAACCACAAAAAATGCTCGCAAACATGCCCGCATTCCAGTCACCACACACTGAGCAGATCGAGGAATTTTTCCATTACATAGTTAATGAGTGAATTTCGAGTCCCGGTTAACCAACCCACCCCTGCTGATTTCTCTTCCTCTAAAATAAGGACTGGGAGGGGGGGGGGTTACATCATTATGGCCCAGTGAAGTCATGGCTGACGAGAAGCCCCTCCTGAGTTTGCTTCTTCTGCACACATACACAAAAGTCAGCTGCCCTTCCTATAGGTCTCAGTAAGCGCTCACACTGTCAACACGGGCGAGGAAGGACACACGGCATACTGCTTGCTCGTTCTCCTCCTCCTCCTCCCCCTCTACTTTGTCTCTTTTCTTTGTCCCTGTAATAATGAACCGGGGATGAGGAGTGAGTGAAAGCCCTGTGCACGAGCGGGTGTGTAGGAGTCAGGGGTAATGACAGGCAGACTTGCAGGCACCCAAAATTTCAGCCTTTGTCAAAGGACCCCTTCATTTGCACATGGGTCTAATTGGCCCCTGTTAGCCAGGGCAAAACTCACAGCAACACAACGGGGGGGAGAGAGAGAAGGAACGGGAGAAAAAGTAAAAGAGAACAAGTGGAGGGAGGGATGTGGAGAGAGGAAGCCTGCTGTTTAAAACCAAGTCTTGTCAGCAGCAGGTTCCACCCTGCCCTGGTATCAGCAGACTTGGCTGATTGTGTACTCAGTGGCTCGGCTGCAGATAGCGGAAATGAAACTTTATGTTTCAAAGGGGAGCGTTAGACTTATCAGGCTTTCTTTTTCTTTCTTATTTTTCTTTGGACTTTTTGTTTATGAGCTTTAAAGTATCTTGAATCAAAGGGAGAAGTATTTTGTGTTAACGCTTTCATCTCTCGGTCACAGGTACTACTTCAAGAAGGCCAGCGACGAGTTCGAGTGCGGCGCCGTGTTCGAGGAGGTGTCCGACGACTGCTCCCTGCTCCCCACCTACGAGGGGAAGATCTTGGGAAAGGTGGAGAGGATGGAGTGAGCGCGGCCGGAGTTGATCAATAACTCTGCGGATGCCCTCCTTCATGTGCTCTCACACATGTACGCAGCCTGTGTGTGTGTGTGTGTGTTTTTTAAGCTAAGACTTGAAGGACTGGAGATGTTGTTGAAGGAACGCTGGTTTTTGGGCATGCGGACTGGAAGCGGGACAAGATATCCACATTACCGGACTATCAAGTGAAAAGCTCATCTAGAAGTGAAGAAAACGTGGACTTTATGCTGCTGGGCTCAAAACTTCCCAGAAGAGGAATATCTAGAGACTCTAGGTGAATGACCACTTGTCAAAGAAGCAGGGCGCTGTGGGTTTAATTTGAAACTGAGAGCCTACTTGAACCCTCCCCGTGCCAGTGTCTGCCTATAGTTGCTCACTAGCGCATTACTAATATGTATACGCAGATATACATGTACATTGCATTGTATTGTGATGCTCGTATTGCTGTGTAAAGATTTCTATAGCTATTTATTGGAAATACCCCTTTCCCAAATCCTATCCTTCTTCTACTTCCATGGACAAGCTGCTTGGAGTTGGACAAACTTCTCGAATTATCCACATCTGTGAACGCCCCACCCTACTCCACCCAACCCTCTCCTTCTGAGCATCAGTTCTCAAGCAAAGGTTTTTATTCCTTTTCAGCCCCTCATATTGAACTGTAAACATCAACAATACCTCTTCAAGAACTCCACTCTCACTCCGGGACATCTCCGCTCTCCTGGCCGGAGAGCTAACTGCTGAAGCTTTGAGAATGGCTCTCTTATCACTTAAAAGTTCGATAATATATTTACTACTGCAGTGCTATTTGTGGATGTGTCCCCGTCTGCTCTTAGGGGTGGGGGGGTCTTCAGTGTGCTATGGAATTTAAAAGAAAAAAAGAAAAAAATGCTATTAATGTTTAATTCCATACTCTGGGACTGTGCCCAGCTAGCCTTGATCTGTCACGTCTTAGTGCCTTTGTTTCAGCGGCGCAGGCATCGCACAAATAGCCTATATATTTACGAGGAGGAAACTGCCCTGAACAGGTCTTTGAGTCCCCAAAATGTGTTTACACCATATTCATATTTACCAAGAAAAAGTTCTATAATGTGTTCCCCTATGTGCTTACCTGTTAGTGAGTGAGTGTGTGTGTGTGCGTGACTGAGAGTATTTTAAGCCTGCACTATGAGCTGCAGATGCTAATGATGGTGGTGATACATATATATATATATATATATATATATATATATATATATACACTATGTTCATAGTGTCTTTATTTGAGTACAGTAGCTGTGCCTACATGGATTCTTGCCATGTTTTTCACCCAGTTTTCAGGGTCCTGTTACTCCCTTGGTTTTTACAAGGGGCCTTATGTTGAAAAGATATTTTTATGCCTTTTAGTATCATCATGTTTATGTTTTATGGTATTTTTCATGGCTTCCTTGGTTCTTCTTGTAAACTGTAAATTATGCGTTCTATAGAGCTCAGTTGAAAAGATGCCTCGGTACTTTAATTATTGTAATTATGAAGAGATGTAGCCTTTAATAAAATGTTCTATTTTTCAAATTAGCAAATTGCTTCCTCTTGTTTCTGTGTGTGTGTGAGTGTGTGATGGAAAGAGAGTTTTGATTGGACTTTGCTAGCTCTAATTGGGATATTAGGATGGTGGCGCGTCTGTGTGTGCTTGTGTTTAGAAGCAGCTTCACCACACACACACACACCCCTGCTGCGCAGAGTAAAACTCATTGGATCCAGTGAGAAATTTGCATCCATTATCAGCTCTTAATGTACTCCCTGTTGGAAATGAAAACATGCAGCATTAATTTGGCCACTAGAGCCTCCGTGTGTTTTAGGGGAAGAAGCAGACAGAGACCGGGAGAGCTAAGTGTGTGTTAATGAGACATTTGGCAAATATATGTTATAAGTACATTTTAGCCAGTTATTTACATGGTAAAATGTTTGGCCTCCTGTGGCACTTTATGAACTGCGTGTGAGGGTATAATGTGCACTTTTGCTCAGTCCCAATTAGGGCAGAGGGATGAGAACTCTCAAACATAATGCTGTTTGACATTAACAGAGAATCCCAAGATCGTCTGATGGGCTACATCAACTTTGTGTCTCTGAACTGAACGGTAAAAAATTATCTTATTTGCTGGAAAAAGGTATGTTTGGTTAAGTGAGTCCAGGAGACGGGACACGTGATGTCCGCTCGCTCGCTGTGGATTCAGCGGCACGATCAGATATTATATGGACTTTGCACTGCAGCGGTGGGGCATTAAAGACTGCAAAGAGTGGGATATGACTGTGCCGTGCACGTGTCAAACCTTTTTTTCCCTGATAGATTCTCATAGCCTGGTTTTACGCCTCCGTGATTTCCCGTCTAACTCCAGACTACTGTGCATATGCAGTGTTTTTAGGAAGTTTTTCAGCACCATCATTTTCTAAACAATTAGCAACTATGGGTGAACACAGTTGATGCAACAGTGAGTAGGAGTGGTGAAGCTAATTCAGCATATGTGTGTGGGTTTTGTTTTTTTTACATTAAAAATGAGGTAAACACAGGTGTTGCTAATGACATTAATGAAGGTTTTGTTTAATATAGCCTTAATCTAAGTGATTAGTACCACCTGTGTTTACTGTTTCACGTGAAAGAGGTCTGTCGGAGGCTCTGGCTACATGCAGTCATGGTAAAAAAAAAAAAGAAAGTATTCTTATTTCAGTTTGAAGGTTTTAGGTATGAGGATATACAAATTCTCAGGAAGTTTTAAAATGAGGTAAATACAGCTTCAAATGACATTACTTGCTACACCGTGTCATTATTTGTTTAACAATAACTAAGCTAAATGGCAATTCAGTAGCTTGTACAACCACCATTAGCGACTATAACTTGGAGTAGTCTCTCACATTGTTGTGGAGGGATTTTTGACCACTCTTCTTTACAGTGTTGCTTCAGTTCATCGAGGTTTGAAGACATTCGTTTACACGCAGCTCTCTGAAGGTCCCACCAAAGCATTGCAGTCAGGCTTGAGGTGTGTGCTTTGACGGGTTCATTTCAACACCTTAATTCTTTTCTTTTTCAGACATTCTGTTGTAGGATTGCTGCTGTGCTTGGGATCATTGTTGCATCACCAAATTTCTGCCAATCTGTAGCTGTCTGATGGCCTCACATTTGACTAGTTTGCCACACAGAGAAGTTCGTGGTCAACTCAACAACAGCAAGGTCCCTAACCTGAATCATCACCCCTCCAACACTGTGCTAGACCGTTGGTAAGAGGTGTTTTTGCTGATATGCGGTGTTTGGTTTGTGTCCTGAGGACAGAGGTCCAAGAAGTCTTGTGGATAGTTCAGATGCAACTTGTTGTTTTTAAAGAGTCTAGGCGTCTTCCTTGTTGTACTTGTTCATCCATCCAGTCTCTTCCAGTTATCCTTTTCAGGGTTGCAGGGGGCTGGAGACTATGCCAGCTATCACAGGGCGAGACATAAGGCCTGGACAGGTCGTCAGTCTCTCGCAGGGTTAACACAGAATGACAGGCAACCATTCGCACACATTCACACCTATGGGCAGTTTAGAATCACCAGTTAATCCAACCCCACTTGCGTGTCTTTGGACTGTAGTACCTGGGGAGAACATGTGAACGCCACACAGAAAGATCCCAGCCTGATGGTAGATTCAAACTCAGGACTCAAACACAACTCTTCATGCTGTGAGGCACGCTGCCCCATAGTTGTTTAGCCTTTTTCTAATTGTTCTGTCTTTAACTTTAATGTTTAACATGCTAACTGAGGCCTGTGGAGTCTGAGATGGAGCCCTTTCTCTGAGCATTTCACGATTTGACTTTACTTGGAAGTCCATCCCTGGGAAGACTGGCAACTGTAAATGATCTTCTGCTTAGACCGATGGGCAGCAATTGCCTCTCTAAGAGCAATGCCGTTGACAGTTAAGTGTGCAATGATCAATTATTATGATCAATTAATCAATAAAGTGCATTTGATTTCCTTCTACCATGACTGTGCGCAATACTTGTTAGAAACTCCTTTTCAGATTTTTCATTGCACTTATGGGACGTCTTAAATTAACACTGTCCATCTTTTGCAAAACTGTTCCTCAGTGCGCATCAGGTGAAACCTCCGGCTGCGTATGGTGATGTAATTAACTCATTCTAGCATGCAGGCAGCATTTAAATAGCTAACATCTTATGCTATAGCCTCACCTGCACACCGATGCCCCCCCGATGCTATTTTACCCATCACGTCCTTCTGTCACACTCGCGTCCTTCAAGTTTCATTGCTTAAGAGTGTTGCTTATGCTGCCTTTCATATTGAAAGGGCATCATGATATTGTTAAAATACCATTTTCAGCCCTTTCATCAGCAAAGGTCAGTGCATACACTTGAAGGCCATCTTTTAGAATCTTTAGAACTAAGAGGCCCTCACAGAGCGGCGCTCCACTGTCAGAAGGCCTTGTGAACCCACCTTTGTATGGGGAGTTATTTTAGATGGGGTCATCTTTTTGAAGGATTCATGGGGTTGGGAAGACTCTAGACTGCTATTCATGAATGTAGGAAGGCTTTTTAAACATGAGTGAGTGATGCATTTTGGGGTTGTTTTTTTTCACCGTTAGCTTTTATATCTCTTTTAGCTTATCATCAATTAGTGCCATAGAGATCCTGAAACCAAGCAGTGATCCTTTGTGCTGGTTCAGAGTTATTGGCATTAAAGATTGTGCGTTCATGTGTTGTGGCTAAAATGGGTTTCTAATGGGAGAATGCACATAAACACTACTTCAAGTCTGAACAACAGCTTAGAGAGTTTAGAAAGCCTTGCTTGGTCTGTTGATATCCATGATGGAGAAAAGTGTACTTTTTCTCTTTCTAATCTAATTTCTAATGTTTTAAAAGGACAAGAAAAACACTGCAGCTGAAAGACCAGGAAAGGAAGGATTCAGGAAATGTGACCATCTGAGGAGGACAGGAATGCACAATGAGGGATGGGCACAACGCATGGGCACGTAGTGTATCACAGGGGATGCCACATCTGTGATGCCTCACAAAATCCCGGCTGAAAGACTAGCATATTGCGCCCCTTTCTTCCAAGGCTATTGCTCATTTACAGTCATCTTTGGTAGGTTACCCCCTGATACATCCTTCCTAATGACAGGTTGACTGGTTGGTGCCCAGCGTTTAGTCTGCTTTACAGGGAAAAATTTATGGCTGTAAAACCACATTTGACGCAGTGATCATCCTGCGAGCCATGCTGTGTCATGTGATAGTTGACAGGAAAATGCATGCATGTGTGAGAAAGGTGCTAGATCTAATTTCCCAAATAAATTTGCATGTAATCCAATCACAGTGAACCCGGCAGGATCGAGACCATTGGCCCGTTTCTCACGAAAACATTCAAAGTGTGTTTGCCGATTAAAAAAAGAAGGCAAACAAAAGTTCATGGAATTGAGAACAAAAGCAAGAACTTTTACACTTTAATCTGTTTTCTGTCCAGTTCTACATTTATCCACTGATATCTTTCTGTTGGATCTTATGCAGTGAGTACTGGCACATACTTGGGTGCACAATTCAAAGTAAGCAGCTGTGAACTTTAATCAACTGGCACGACTTTGAGTTAATCTGCCACCTCAGCCTCCCCCTCACATCTCTGCCTGCTATTGTTTCACCAGTTCATATCCAAATTCTGCTACCTGTCCCGCCCACACGATGTGAGATCAAAGGCTTCTGACTTGGAACAATGGCAAACAGGAACCTAAACAGGATGTGGAACCAAAATCTCACAGAGGCACGCTGAATGGCAAATGCGAGCCGTTGGCGTTTGTGTGCGGCCGTTACAAAGCCCATTTTCAAAAATGGATTGTTAGTGAAGAAAAGGTGTGACCTTGATCCCATCCCCCCTTTGGAGTAAAGCCATTTCAAAGCAGTGGTAATGCACTTGCCACATCCCCTTCCTGAGCCTTAAATGTTTGGGATTTTACGGCGAAATGGCACGGCAGGGTACATTAAAGCACACGATAAGTTGATCCAGAGTTAGAAACACAAACCTAAAGAACAGCTGAGTTGCTCGCTTTCTGTCACCGCAAACCTCTTTTTAAAAAAAAAAAAAATGACAAAAAACCCTTCAGTCGTTTCACCATAGACTTGTAAAAGAGAACGAGACCCCCAATTTTCCGTCCAGGTTTAACAAACCCCATCATTTAACCTGCATCAGCAACTGCAGTCGCAACCATCAACCCAGACAACCAGTGACTGTGGTCAATCAGCGGCCCACGTCTGGATCCTGAGTAGACGCCACTGTGGAAACTGATCCCTTCACCGTTTAACCAATCAAGTGACCTTACACCACTTTATACTAACGATGTCATGTTTAGACAACGGCTGCTTGGCCACGGTGAGCTGGACGGCACCCATAAGAGAGGAATTAACAGAGTTATCACTGTAAGGCATAAACTGGATCTGCATTGTCATTGCGGGCTTATAAACGTTCTGTCGGAAGGCTTGAGAGGAGTAGCTGCTCTTTTATCCAACGGTACAGACGTTGTATTTTCCTCACCAATCAAACAGCAAGAAACTGAAGAGATTATGTATCTCACTGTGCTTTGGGGAATAAAGAAGACAGGGGCATGACACTGAAAGCCAGAAACCCAATCTGCTGCCGCTGCGGTGAAGCAGCGCCCGGATGCTATGCTGCCAAAGGGCACTGAGGACATGAGGCGTGATAGCCGGCCGGGCCGCGTTGGGGAATTTTGCGTGCATCCTCCCCACAACTGAAGGGAAGGCATCTTTTGTAAAGAGAGGGAGTGCCTTTGTCCTCCTTTGGTGTTTACGTTTGTCTTAAATTTCATCTAGTGCACAGCGCGGCCCCACCAAGCCACAGGATAGGCATTGTTCTGGGCCCCGTGCAGGAATGGTAGCCTGCAGTCACCTTCTTTCTGACTGTCGCCATTGTCCCACCACCAACCCCCCCAAACCTCTTTGTTTTTGCTCCCTGCCTCAGACAGCTCAGATTGTTGCCTGATGTTGCTTCCTCTCTTCCCATTGTTTCCATGTCTCCTCTAATGTATGACTTTTCTTCTCCTTCTAGGTCGATGTGTGTGTTGGTTGGTTGGGTGGTTGGAGGGGATGAGAGTGTGGGGTGTGGAGGGGGCTGCAGTACACAGAGTGCATGTGAAGTTTTATGGTTAACCACATGTGTTTTTGAATCTTTGAGCTTCCACATTTTTTTTTTTTTTTTTTTCCCAGGGTAAGGAGTCGGGGGAAGTATATAGCACGAGGATGGGGTGGAGAGAGGGAAGTCAAGCAGGGGAGAGAAATTATTAAAGAACCAGAAATCAGACATGTGGTTCTTGTTTGGGGTGCTACATGCAGAGATGGTGGGTCTGGCTTCTCTTTGCTCCAACCTGCATGTGTAATCTAAACAGCCCACTGATTATTAAACAATATGGATGCCTCTCATGCCCCCTCGATGTGAACCAGAACCAGCTAAACACAGCAGGATCACAACAAATTAGCAGCACGCTCTCCTTTTTTTAAAATCTGAGAGTCACAAGACCAGCTTTTTCCCTCAGCGAACAAGCAAAATTCAAGAACACACCACTTTTCACAAGGCAGCTCTTACAGATCCATATTTGTTTCTTTGTAATATTTGATCCTTTTTGTTGGTTGTAGCTACGTGGGAGCATATTAGCATTATGCAACAAGAGTCTGGCCTCGATACACAATGTAGTAAAGTTGGACCACGTGAACATCAAACATCACAGCACGCCTTCAGTCTGTTGGATACAAGCATCACCCACACAACTCCACTCAGTAATGAGCTGTTTTACATGCGCACACCCTGAGAACACCAAAAGGCCACCAGATCATACCACCGGACCTTTGGGAAAATTAACCAAAATTCATTTTGTCATACAGGAGTTACAGGATAATTTTCAATAAGCACCAGGTTACTGCAAGTTAATCAAAGAAGTAAACATGAATTTTGTCAACAGCAATAATATTTTATAGATAAATTGTAAATTAAAAACTCATTTTGCTTTGGTTCAAATAAAACTGCTTTGTTTTTTTCCAAAAACCTAAACCTCTGATTTTTTATTACAACATGAGGACATTATCCATCCATTCGCTTTCTCTTATCCTTTTTCAGGGTCACGGGGGGTGCTGGAGCCTATCTCAGCTGTCACAGGGTGAGAGGCGGGGTACACCTTGGACAGGTCGCCAGCCTGTCGAAGGGCCAACACACAGAGACAGACAACCATTCGCACTCTCATTCACTCCCGCATTCACACCTATGGGCAATTTGGATTAATCAGTTAACCTATCCCCACAAGCTGATGATGACATTAGCATTGCTGTTATAGAAAACTAGTGTAGTATATTCATCTATATACAATCTTGTGTCATTGTGAAGTTATATATTTTATTTGCAAAAATAATGTTTTAAGAGCTCAAACAAACAAAGTACTTATGCCCCCCAATGACAAATATGTTGCTTGGAGATGATCCAGTGGAAACGAAAGCATTTTCCTAATTCATGTGAGCCTGACCTTTGACCTATGACCCTGAAAGCGTTACACAATAAAATGGTGTATTTTTATTTTATCTTTATCCATGTGATTGGAGCAGCATTGGCGGAAATCTTTGGCTTCTATGAGCTGTCAAACCTAAGATTTTAAGATATATTCATGTAGTGTGTAACTTTGCAAAATCTTATGGTTTCATTTTGACGTCAAAAGGCATTGAAACAATTTAAAAAGTGTTGTACAGCTCTGTCCATGCCCTGCCATGTGATATATTACTTAATATGGTTTCTTACATTTTTTTTCTAGGTCAACTTTGAACTTGGGAGCTAACATCAAAGGTCACGGTCATACGCTCATCCAAAAGTATTCATGTCTCAAACAGCCTGGCATGTTGTTGTGAAGTTTGTAGGTGATCCATTAAAGTATTGTGGGTAATTTCAAGTTTTTACTCATTTTCACATTTGGTGTGACCTTTCCCCAAAATTCAATCAGCTCGAGCTGTTACTGACATCCACCATCACACAAAATTAATCTTGAATTACACTGCTAACAATCAGACGAATAAACAAACAGAGCTGATGTTATACTCGCTCCCTCTTAGGGGAGAAAACTCTCTCAACCGCTTCTGACAGCGCCTCTAAAAACAAAATTTAATGTGACGTCTTCTGTTTGTATCTTACATTTGTAAGCGGGGTAACATGGGGGCCCTAAAATGTGAATACGCTAACCTTATTTGTTTTAAACATTTCAATTGATGTAATAACATTGTAATAATACCCTGATTTTGTAGTTACACTGATAAAATTGAATGTAAGTTCGTCTTTTTATAATTACTTGTTAAATTTGAATAATATAATGGTACCAGGCAACCTTAATGAATACTGCTACTCAGGCATACAGTACATATGCTGGTCTGCACAAACAGTACATACATCTGTGCAACATGATGCGGTGTCACTTAAATTTTACATTTTAGTATATTGACTACAAACTAGTTAGATCATAATTTTTGTTTAATATCTGTTTAATTTTTAATAATTACCTGAGGCAGATGCTTTATATGTTTGACTACAAAACCAAATTAATCCTAACTCATTGCCAATTTGATAGATTTTAAGCTCTTAAAGTCCTCAGGAGATGAAGATTGCTCCATAAGGTAAGCTTTAAAAAAAAAAGAACAATGAAAAAAGTCATTACATGCTAACCGTACACAATCATAATTTCTGGTTATTTGCTTTTCATCTTGTCGCCATCCTGCGACCCCCTTGAATTATGTCATCTCACCAGCTGGAAAAAAAAAAGAAAGAAAGAAAGAAAGGGAGGAAGGTGAGAGCGCCAAGGAGCGCGGTGAACTGTGAGCCGGAGTCCTCCCTCCTGATGGTCTGCCTGGGAAAAGAATGGATCTGGCTTCACATCACACGCAGCTGCACCAGCACAGGCTACGTGTGAGCATGCACGTGAGTGGATTCACATGCACGGCAGTATGTATTCTTGTGCATGACTGGGAGAGCTCGCAAAGAGAGGGGGGATTGCTTCAAAGTAGCTGGAGAGTCTGAGGAAAAAAAGGATAACAAGGAAGGTGTGAGAAGGCAGAACAAAATCAAGGAGAGTGTTTGAGTTCAAAAATAACACCTCATAAATGTGATAAAAGAAGCCATGAGGCTCGCAAAAATGGACGATGGCTCCACGGGTAGAAGGGGAGAAATGAAAGGGGTAATTGATTAACATTAGATGAATGGTTAAAAAGAAGTATTGGAACGTTTTTAAGGGCAAAGACAGGTGGGGTGGGGGGCATAAAAATTTGAAATGAGAGCGGGGAGAAGTCTGTGATGACAGCAAAAAATGCCAAATGTGGAAAAAGAGCTGCAGTGCTTGTGCGTCCCTGGCTGGGTGTGGGTCAGAGCTGGAGTAAACAAACCCACAGCTTTGCAGAATGTTTGATCTGTTCGACTATGAAACACTGAATGGAGTAAACAGAAAAATTAGCCTTGGTCAGCTACAGGGGGGAGCTGTAGAGGTTGTGCGTGCATGTGTGTGTGTTTGGTAGGGGGGTAAGTACATACACACCAAAACAAGTGAGCTGTTCCAACCCAAAAGCAAACGAATGGGGATTCTCACCATCGTCTGTTACGACCACTTTTCAGCACCTCAAACTTGGCCTGTCATCACTTATTTTGAGTTCCAATGAAACGTGGAGCTTTCCAGCAAAGTGAGCTTCTGAGTTAAACAAGGATGTTATTCTACCAAATGAATGGCCTGAGTAATGTAAATCCAACATAAATGTTAATGGGAGCTGTCCTCACCAGAAAAACTCAAGCAAAAGTTGTTAGCTGTCATTTGTTCAGACATTTCACAGTGATCTTTAAATAGCAGCAGCATAGCAGGAAGATGGTTTTATGTTTTATGTTTATTTAGGGGGTTCAGCATACCAGGAGGGAGCCCCTTTTGCCTTAAGAACCGCCTTAAATCTTGATGACATACACTGAGCAAGGCTCCTCTGAGGTTTTAAACCATATTGACATGATAGCATCACACAGTTGCTGCAGATTTGTCGGCTTCTGATGCAAATTCCCCATTCCACCTGACTACAGGTGATCTATTGGATTGAGATCTAAGGACTGCAAAGGCCTTAGGTACAGTGCACCAAGATGAAACGTTATTAGTGTATCAAACCACCATGTATCAAATGGCAGTGAATACCTGCATCTAGGCATTGAGACATGATCAAGATGAACCTCTCAAGTTTAAATAGAGCATCAAAATGGGGATAAAAGGTGATTAAAGTGACTTTGAACTGGTTACTGGTACCAGACAGGCTGTTCTGAGTCTTTCAGAAATCTGCTAGGATTTTTCACACACAGGTTTACCACTTTTTTGGTCTCACTAAGACCAAAAAAGTGGACCACATCAGTCCAGCTCTGAGGTCCTTACACTGGCTGCCTGTCCGTCAGAGGATAGACTTTAAAGTTCTGATGCTGGTCTATAAAGCTCTGAATGGTTTAGGACCAAAATACATCAGTGACCTCCTGATCCAGTATGAACCTTCCAGATCCCTCAGGTCACCTGGATCCTGTTTTTTTTTTTTTTTTATCAATTCCCAGAGTCAGAACCAGACACGGAGAAGCTGCATTCAGCTTTTATGCTCCATATATCTAGAACAAACTCCCAGAAAGCCTCAGATGAGCTGAAACACATAGTTTATTTAAATCCAGGTTGAAGACTCACCTGTTCTCAGATGCATTTGAATAAAGCACCAAATCCGCACTTTTTTACTTTTAAGCTTACATTTCAAAACTTACATTTTAACTACTGATTATATCTACTGTTGATTTCTTTTTTTTTCCATTTTAAATCATGCTTTTTATTTGTTTTTGTTTTTTAATGTCTCTGCAAAGCACTTTGAATCACCTTGCTGTTGAATTGTGCTATATAAATAAACTTGCCTTACAGAGAATAATCTGAAAAAGAGAAAATATCCAGTGAGTGGCAGTGGTCTAGGAGAAAATGCTTGTTGATGTCAGAGGTCAGAGGAAAATGGCCCCACTGCTGATGGCAAGAAGTCAAACAGCAACTGAAATAAACACTTGTTCCAACCAAAGGTTTGCAGAAGAGCATTTCTGAATTCACAATGGGTTACAGCAGCAGAAGACCACACCGGGTGCGTGTCCTGTGAGCTAAGAACATGAAACTGAAGCTGCATTTTAAATGGACTCAACAAAATTGCACACAAGAAGATTGGAACAATGTTCCCTGGTCTGATGAGTCTCAATGTCTGTTGGATTTATTTGGTAGGTAGGGTCAGAGTTCGGCATAAACAACATGATGCATGGATCCATCCTGCCTTGTATCGACAGTTCATCCTCCTGGTGGTGTAATGTTGTGGGTGAGGATTTCTTGCCTCACTTTCAGCCCCGTAGCACCAACAAAGCATTGTTTAAACACCACAGCCTACCTGAGTATTGTTGCTGACCACGTCTATCCCTTGATGGGTACTCTTACAGTGTACTTATCTTATGATAGCTGCTTCCAGCAGGATAATATGCCATGCTAGAATGCTGAAATCATCTTAAACTGGTTTCTTGAATGTGGCATTTCACTGTGACTAAGAGATGAAATGACCTCCACAATCACCAGATCTCAGTCCAATAAAGTACTTTTGGGATGTGGTGGAACGGGAGATTGACATGATGGATGCGGAGCCAGCAAATCTGCAGAAACTGTGTGATGCTGGCATGTCAGTGTGCCACAAAGAATTCAGGCAGTTCTTCTTTTTTTTAAAAAGTATTTTTAATCTTTATTATGACAGGAATCCTGGGAGGGAGAACAGAGGGAAGACACATCAAATGCCCTAGGGCAACTCAAACCTGAGGTCTGTGACATAGGCTGACAAGCTTAACCCAGTGAGTTAAACCAGTTTTCCAAATTAAGGCAATCATGAAAGCAAAAGAATCCTCAACCTAGCACTAGCAAGGCGCAAATAAAGTGACTGGAGAGTCTATATTCCTGTTTGATTTATTCATCTTAAAACGATAAAATGAAGTCTTATTCAGGATGGAAAAAGACACTGTGATGCCATCTGCCCTCCCAGCGCTGACAGTGCTGAAGCCTTAAGGACATATATCCCTTCTCCACCTCAGAAGTTCTCGGGTGTGTTTGATGCCGATGCCAAATTTTGAACCAGTTCTGCGTGTTTCGACAGCTAAAGCTTTTAGCCAGAAACGATAGTTTGAGCGTGGCTCCAACAACTTTGTGGTCTAGTACTAACTGACAATTTAGACAACCACTGTTGTATTTAGCAGTAATTTTGTATACAGTAACATTTTGACCCGTTTCTCCAGACTGGCAAGCAAATTCTTAAAAGTTTAATTAATCTGAACCACCACTGGTGCCAGAGCTAGACCCATGTTCATGTTACTGTAGAGGGCAGCAGTCCCCAACCTTTTTTGCGCCACGGACTGGTTTATGTCAACAATATTTTCACGGACTGGCCTTTAAGGTGTTGCGGATAAATACAACAAAATAAAACCAGTACCAAAAAAAAGAAGAAGATTTATTTATAACACATGGGAAAAGACACAGGGAAACCGAGTTAACGATAAAAATGATTAAAAAAAATAACGCTAAAGACCGATAAAAACCCTGAAAACCATGAATTTCACACCCGAGCCTCAACTCTGGCGGCCCAGTACCAAACAACTATGCCGCCCGGGAGTTGTGGACCGCTTCTTTAGGGTTAGCTTAACTTGGATTGAGCTAGCTAGTTAATTCAGTTGTATTGAATCTCTCATGAATCATTGCAGCCACCAAATTCACTGATTGAACTCTATGCAAACAAATTCACAAATTGTGCCATTTAATTGATGTTGCTCTTGGAATGATGGTTAGACTGGGACCATAGTCCCAACGGGGGCGCCAGGCCGGCAGAAGATGCAAATAAGTTTTGCTGGCACGGAAACAAAGAGTCATACGCTCAAGATAAAAGCTGATGTGCAAAGCCTGTCAAAGATACAACACTCAGTTTATCAGCCTGCTGACATTGAACATCAGAGACATGGCGTTACTTTGGTGGACCTCGGCTACCTTTGAACACCCGTTACTTGGCTGAAAAAGAAGCACGTCGGGCAGAAGAATCTTCGATGCGCCTTTGCCTGTTTTTCCAGCCTTGAAGAAGTTAAAATTAGTCTTTTAAAAGGCAGAATTCAAAGCTGTGAGCATGAAAAGGAGGGCAGAATGAAATGTCGGCACTGCAGTGTTAAAAGGGAGATGGGAGATGAGAGATCCTAGTGTCTGACTTTGGTGTGACTTCAAAAGACTGTGTTTAAAGCGGCAGGCCTTAATGCTGGCCTGATAGCAGAACTGTCATGTCTGTGTGACCTCCCACAGCTGGCCAGCCAGGGACACAGGACTCCTGCCATGTGTGTGTGTGTGTGTGTGTGTGTGTGTGTGTGTGTGTGTGTGTGTGTGTGTGTGTGTGTGTGTGTGTGTATGCGCTTGATGATGTCTCGATGTGTGTGTGTGTAGAAACTTGTTTCCTTTTTTTTGTATATTTGTGTGTCAGCACTCTTGTGGCTCTTGCTGTGTGTCTTGATGTGATTGTCTGCGTGCCCTTTAATGTTTGTGTTTTGATGTCAGTATATGTGTTTGCCTAAGCTGTGAATTGGTGTGTGTGTATGTGTGTGTATGTGTGTGCACGCGCACACAGAGGTTGAAGATCTAAGCCGGGCTCTGCCCTCTCTCTCTATGCACAGGGGCCTTTTTTCCTTCTTGTTAAGATTCAAACGCTGATAGGCTTTGAACTGCAGCTGTAGGCTCTGCATTCATTTCACCACTTTAGCTCAACTAGCTAAAGTTGCCATTGCACTGCCTGCAACGCTATATTGCTACAGACCATCACACCAGCCGCATTAACTGCACAGCAGTGGGCGAAGGCGTGCAGCTCTGTTTATAAAAGCAAGGATTTGCCTTTGATGTGGCAAAACAGACAACTGGTTCGAACATGATGTCACTTAGCTCAACTTTTTGCTTGTGGAGAAATACAGTAGATCCAGTGTTTTAAACTGAAGAAAGGTATATTCATTTGAACTGTTGCGTGTCTCTCTTGGCCTTCGCTGCTTTTACAGTCACCTTTCCCGACTGTGACATGGTTGCCTTGAAGTTTTGCACAGATTAATGTTCCCTTGTGGTTAAATGAAAACAGATTTGGTATAACGTCTCTAATAACACTAGCAAAAGGCCAGCCTACAGGAGTTGTTTGGCAGGTCTGTGGCGCTTTTTCAGATTCTTCATTCTGCATTTAGTCGTGAGCTGAATAAATTTCCAGCACGGATACATGATGTCGATGTTCATGCAAAGTTGTTCATATTGGCCCAGCAATTAAGAAGGATATAAGGTGTATATAAACTTTTAGAGTGACCAACCGCCCTCTTTTCACGTTCTGTCCGGGGCGTCCGGGGGGATTTTTAGGATTGATAAAAATGTCCAGGTTTTTCGATAGTCCGAGAGAGGACCCATGTGTGTGACCTCATCCCCAAACTTGCTTTGTGAGCGCTTGTTCTGCGCTCACTGACGGGAAGGACAGCGCACAGCAGCGCGCCTAATGATGTTTAAAAGATCCCAAAGCGCAAGTCCTTCTTTCAGACAAACTGCAAAAGAAATTTCCCTCCTACCGGCCATAGCTGGACATGGCCATCGGGCATACCGGGCATTTGCCAATAACCCGACGGACCAGTTGCAGGAACCCAAAACATGGTAGGTGTGTTTTATCATGATTCATATAATACTGATGATGGATTTTTAGGCTAATAGTTAAGCTAACACACTTACCTCTCATCTTTTCTTTCCTCACAAAACCAATAGATCCTCCACTTCTTTTAAGTGTCTCCCAGCGCAATTCTTAGCATATTGTGTTTCCTGCAACTGGTCCGTCGGGTTATTGTTTCCCCAGAAACACTTCTCCTGTGCTTTTGAAACTCTGTTTTTTCTTATTTCTGTTTTGTTTTTTCCTATTTCCGTTGTGTTTTGTGTGCTTTTGCAGCGTTTTTCTTATTGCTGGCGCTTTCTTAAGTTGCAGTCCGTTTGACCTCTCAGGGCCACCGTAACGATCTCCCTGGATGCCCTGCATTGCTCACTAAGCCATTTTATCAGTCAGATAACTCCAATAAAAAGCTCAAAAAAGGAGTTCAGGGACCCTAATTAGTGGAGGTGATTCCTAGCACACAGCTACTGGCTACAGGTGCCTTCACTGGGACCTCTGTTAATCAAAATGGCCATGGCCCTATAATATCCAGGTGACTCTATAGGGTGGTACTCGCCCTCAACTTCAATTTATAAGTAGCAGAACTTCAGTTTTTGGGAGACTTGAAGCAAAGACAGATGAAAAGGTGACTTGAGTTGAGTGCAATGCCCACTATCACTAATGCAACCAGCTGTCATCTACAAAGCAATGGGTGAAGAGTGAGTTGCTTTATAGATGGGGCTTTCTCTTCTGTAAAAAGTTCTCTAAGAAGCGTCTTTAATTTCTAAGACTGAACTCAAACATTGCTGATAATCGCCGTCATCTTGACAGATTAATGAGTCTGAGTTTCTTTTATAGCGCTTATCATCTCGCAGACGCTTGTCAGTTTATTTTCCTCTTGCTTTCTGTCCCTCGTGTTCCTTTTGCTGCTTCTCCGCTTATCTGTTGGAGCTGCCAGGCAAGAAAAGGCGAGCAGTCTCCTGCTCTTTTAAGTCCAACAGGCGGGATACTGCTGAGGACTGCCTCTCTTCTCCTGCACTTGTTTGTTCTCATTTCATCTCTCTCTACGTTCTCTCGGGAGAGAGCGCGCAGTCCGGCGTAGATGTTGCCAAAAGACCACCACATACACACAGATTTACCGCACCTGTGTATTACACACACACACACTCTCTGAGGGGAGCCCACCAGGGAACCTTTCTCTGCATACGCATCCTGCCACGTCCATATCCTCGTTTCTTGTTTTGAACTAAGCTGGTGAAGGGTTCTGTATGCGCCTATCAGTTGATCAAATAAAAAGTTTCCAGTGGTCACCTCCGGGCGTCTGACTGTGTGTCCGCTTTGCTGACAGCGGGAGAGCAAAGGAAACATCGGGAGACGCTCCTGTCACACCCTGATCTCTGCTTTGATGAGTCACATCAAACTGTGTCCACATCTAAACGTCATCCTCAAAGGAAAAACTGGGGGAGGTGTGTGTAGCTTATTTGTGTGGAAGACACACTAAAGGGGGGAAAAAAAGAAGAAGAAGAAGAAGAAGAAGGGGAGTAAAGACACGGATAAACAGTGGACTGAGCTGTTGATAAGGTTTACTTACTTAAAAGTGCCAGATCCAGACACTGCAGTTTACTTTAAAGCTTTGTTCGTACAGGGTTGTGTGTTTGGTCAAGAAGCAAGTTGCCAGGGAGAGATAATGGACTTCTAAAGGGATATTAAGTCTTGGAAGTCTCTCTCTGGGCCATTCAAGGGCAGAGATTTAACTACTATCCACTCAGTTGTGAATTTGCATCTCACACACTGGCTCAACTGTTTCTACAGATCAGGTTTTATTCCAAACCGTCACATGCTCGCGAGGAATCTGTGATGATAAACCCCCGTAGAGAGCAAAGTCAGGTATTCAGATGATGTTACCGGACTGGATATGAATTCAATCTACTGTTCCTCTCATCCATATTCTACTTCCTGTTTCCCTTTAGCTGTTGCTGTTATTGTCAGTGTTGTTTTCCGTCTGTACTTTCTTTTCCTTCAGTTTTCCTGCATTGTTATGTCCTCTGGCTCTTCTTGGCATTGTGTTGAAACAACAGCTGCCAATAAAGCGACTTTTTCCTGTGATGAAGATTTAATGTGCTTGTCAGATGGCACAAATGGCATATGTTTGCCCCTGCTGCTGCTGCTCTCCAAATACTCAGCCCAGGATGAGGATGGAGGCATGCATTTATTAATCATCTCCTGGAGGTTCTGGTGCGGAAGTCGTGAGCAAATTTACAAATACGGTTTGGCACCAAGGTGGGTAGTCTCAGTGTGGGAAGTATAGTTTTCTTTGAAATATGTCGCTAACTTATTTGGATATGATCCTTTTTTCATGTCAGTCAGATTCTGTGCTGTGAGCTCAGGGTATGAACTAGTGTCTGAACATTCACCTTCAGGACTTTCTGGTAGAGAGCAGAATTCATGGTTCCTTCAATTACTGCAAGTTGTCCCGGTCCGAAGCAGCAAACAGCTCCAGACCATCATACTACCACCACCATGCTTGACTGTTGATATGTTATTTTTATGAAATGCTGTTAGTTTGACACCAGATGTAACAGGACTCAAACCTTTCATGAAGTTCAGATTTTTGTTTCATCAAAAAGATGAGATGAGATGAGCTTTTGAGCTCTTTTTGGTCAGCAGTGATTTACACCTTGATACCCTCCTGTGGTTGACATTGATGCCCAAGCTCTTTCTTATTGTTAAATCATGAACTCTGGTCTTATCTCAGTTCTGCAGTTCTTTAGATGATATTCTGGGCTGGTTTTTGACCTCTTGGTTGATTTTAGTAGGCCAGCCACTCCTGGAAGGCTCAGCCCTGTTCCAAGTTTTCATAATTTGTGGTTAATGGTTCTCACTGTGGCTCACTGGAGTCCCAAAGCCGCAGAAAAAGCTTTTTTGCTAACTGATAGGTGTCAGTGACTTTGTTGCTCACTTGTTTCTTTAGGTCGTGACATGATGTGTTGCCTTTTGAGATCTTTTGGCTCGCTTCACTTTATCAGACAGGTTCTATTTAAGTGATTTATTGGCTGAACGGGTCTGACAGTAATCAGACCTGGGTGTGGTGTGGTTAATCTCAGGACATTTAAGATTTAACAAAGGAGGCAGTTACTTTTCCACATAGGGCCAGGCAGGTTTAGATAACTTTTCCTCCTTAATAAATGAAATCATCATTTAAGAACTTAATTTTGTATTTACTCGGGTTGTGTATATGAGTCCTTTTAACCCTGCATGAATTTAAGAAAAATTCCAAAATAAGTTCAGACATGTGCACACAGTTGTTATTGTTTTTTTAAGTCTTTAAAGATGTTTGCTCTACAATTATTCCACTCTGGAAAAAGAACAGAAAGAAAAACCAATTAGATTAATTACCATGACATTCATGCCCATGATGGGTGTATGTAATCTTCTGACCACAGCTGTAAGTGTGCGTAGAACAGGCAGTCTCACCCTCAATCTCAGTCTACAGGACTTTCTAAAGACAACTTGGGGTCTTAATTAGCAGAAAACTGAGCGGCTCCGTGAACAAAATGAGCCTCATCCTCTCTTTACATCTACTAGAAGACAACATAATAACATGCTCTTCCATTCACTCAACAAAGTGAGGAAGGGCAGAGCCTTGTTACAGAGATGCATGAAAGGCAAACAGGATTGTGATATACAGTGAGCATAGACATTTGCGTCCCTGTGTCTGGCTGTATTGATGTATGTAGCGTGTTGCGTTTGTTTCCATTAGTGCCACCCTCCCACCTCCGCGCTCCGCGTTGTTCCGATGAAAGTGATCCAACATCCTGTGCCAGCACGGGGCCCGGCTGGCTGATTAAAAATGCTAATGTCTCCCGTTGGGTCTTTGATGCAGGACCCAGGACCACAAAGCCAGCCAAGGTTACCAAGGGTCTGTGTAATCCTTTATTCGGGCCCGACGCAGGAGGACACCCAGCTGAGAGTCCTGACAGTCACAATCAATCATGCCAGGGACGCCTCACACAGGTCTGCTAACCCCCTGCTACATGTTCTGCTTTAATTAGCAAACGCTGGAGAATCACAAGAGCCGGCGCACATGCAAACGCGCTCACAAACTTAGAAATACACATATTACCGTCATCTTCTGCTAAAGAGATGAGCATCAATCTGCACGTCCTAAGCTGTCTAATGTGTGTGACTTAATTACTGCTGATTACCGTGGGTGATGAGAATCAGATGTGTATGTGCATGCGTGAGAGAGAAGAAGTCTTTGCCACAGTCTTGTGAGCTTCTGATCACTTTTCTCCCCTGACAGCAAAGCAGTGATGCTTTAAAGAGAGAGAAAGTGAGTGAGGGATGAGGACGTGTGTGTGCGTGGAAGGGGTGGTAAAGAGGCAGAGGATTGAGATGGGGGTTATTTTGAAGTTTGCTTGACATCGTGTTAACAAAGCTTGCCTAATCCCTACAGATGGAAGGCTGGGCAAGCGCTGTGCTGATGCAGTCGTGTGTGTTTGTGTGTTTGGGACACATGCTAAGGTCCTGTCTGCCTCGTAGCAGCAACACATCAACACAAATCTGCAGCTCCTCACCAACGTTCACATCCATAAATGTTTAGTATTCAGCATGGCAGCTCTGATGAAAGCATTGTATTTCTGATGAACGCTTTATGAATTTTTACCTAACTGACCCCGATGTCATATTTTTGCTAGTGTTGCTGGAAATCTGGGCACAAACTGAGAAGTTTCTGCACTCATGTCATATTTACCGAACTTATCACTTAGGTCCGATGTTAGCCTTGATTCTAAAATGCTGTCCTGTACCAAAACACACACACAAACCTGGTTATGATGAAAAGATTGTGGTTAAAAATTACAAAAAAATGCATCTGAGATTTCTCATCCATCTTTTTTGATTTCCACACCCTTACTTGATGATCTGTTACGTAAATCTGGGGTTTGGGATCCACATGAAGAGGATAAAAATGTTGGTTGCGTGATGACTGACATTGTTTCTCTGAAGTACTTTCAGACCTCAAAGAAATAGCCAGTGGAAAAAATATTGATCCTGAAGAAGATTAAAAGTCTTCTTCAGGTTTCTCATGTGATATCACGTGCATGTTGCATGAGAGTTGTTAGCCATATTGGATTTGATGTGTGGAAAACGTGTATTCCCCTGCTGATCGGCAGTGTTTCCTGGAAGTTTTTGCAGTTTGAAATGGGTTACAAAGGTCCTCCACCAAAAACCTACTTGTGATTGCTTTGGTTGCATGTTTGTCTGCAAATACTCGCCAACTAGTGTTGGTACAGCTTGATGAAACTGGAAATAGAGAAGGTTTGCCTTCAAAAAGGGCGCTACTTTTACTTTGAAGGTTTATCAAACTTTTAACAGTTTCACGACAGCTCGGAGAGTCGCTGGCCAGTGCTTGTAGAAAATGTTGTTACTTCCATTCAAATTATGACGACAACGATGTGCTGGCAACCGAACCAATCACAAGGAGGTTTTTGTTTACTGGCTGGGGAAAACACATTACCTATCAGCTAGTGATATTTCCCCAGCCACTGCAATCAACCTGCCAACTTAATGTCTAATGTGCGTGACTTTTCAACCACTCACAACTGGTTGGGGCATACTCAGTTTTACCTCACGACCAGTGGTTGTCTTGGACCTTAATCACGCGATCCTACTCTGTCACCATGATTGTCACATGTCCAAAATGGCGGACAATTTAACATCACATGGTTGCAAAACCTGTATGTGGGTCCAAGTCAGGTAGTTTCTTTCATAACAGGATGAAAGTAAGTCTTTGTGTGGACATTTGCTCTTTAAAACTGGGATCATACTTGGAAGCACTCACTAACAGCTGCGGACACCATAAACAAATTTTAAGGACTCATTCATTGTAGTGGCAGTATCTCGAAGAAGAGGGCTCCTTGCTGTCTTCACTGCCTTAAGGCAAGGGAAACCTATACAGTTTGTTTTTATTGTCTTTGTTGAGCACTTTGGGTTTGCGTTTGATGAATTGTGCTATATAAATAAAATTGCAATTACCTGGATGTATGACTAGACTAATTTATTGCAACCATGTGCACTTGTCCACATGAATACTCCTGGCTTCACATATAATCTCGAAGCAGACTGGAATAACAAGTAGTATGACACGAACTATTCATCAGTGGTGAAATCTTGGCCTTTATTTGCAATGAATGAATATGGATAAATATGGATCTTTGGTATATAGGGTTTCGTTCCATTTGCAAAAACAAATACATGGTAGTAAAGATGGTAAAGTTGCACACCAAAGTTGTTTTGCTGTGTAGTCAGACATTTCTCTCCGAGTGTTGTTGCACTGCGGGACTCTGGGCTCTTTGTTGTCTTCCCTCAGTGTTTTTAAAATCTAGAGGTGTAAATAGTGTAAACAGAAATCCTTATATTTTACGGATCTGCTCACACCATCTACATGTAACCTGCACGGTTAGCACAGCACACGTTTTGAATAGCATTTGCAGTTTCATGTTGTGTATTTACATACTTTGAGAGGCTGATATTAGAATTCGGTGCAGGTGGGCTGATGTAGAGCTTCCCTCAGGAGCAGAGTTACTTTGCTCTTTGTAACAAACTTCTGAATCCGCTGCACACATAGTAGGCTCAACTCCAAACAAAACCTGAGCATACCTTCTTTTCCCGCTGTCACGCTCTGCTTTTATTTTGTATATTCTTAGCTTTCCCAGCCCCGAACGCTTGGCACAAAGCTGCAGTGTGGCCTCATCATCATCCACTGTACTCAAAAATAGAGTGCTGCTTTCACTTCAGAGCTGGGCCAACTCCTGTTTGCTCTGAGTCCTGACAGCGGAGCAGCCTGGTTGGAAGGTGGCTCAGAGAGAAGACAGAGCAGACCAAATGTCTGCATGGGACTTTTTTTTTCCAGGTGCCTGCTGGAATGAATTTGATTAGTAACTGGGAGGGAGCACCGAGGCAATCAGTTTGGCATGAAACAATCTGGTTCATCTCTTCTTCTTCCTCCTCCTCCTCCTCTTGCTTCACCTTTTTGGTGCCACACGTCAAGGGGAGGCAGGAATGCAGAGAAGGGGAAGCAGCAACAGTGAATGTCCTTTTCCCTGGAGCTATCTGGCAGGGTTAGATTACAAACTGAACACACACGAATGTATGCACACACGCACTCAACTCTTTGTGGTGAATCTACCTCTTGTCTCACCTTTGCCCATTCTTGGTGGTTGAAATGTGAGACTACGCTGGCTCCAGGGCTTGGCTCAGGTTGGGGCTTGGCACGATTTCCACTTTTTAAGAAGAAAATCGACAAATCCTTAAGCCTTTTAGGAAGCCCTCTGCTTTTAGCTTTCTAAATTGTCAATCGAGGTCAAATTGATGTTTGTGAATCACAATCATCTGATCCGAGTACATAGTGAATGCAGAAAAAAAAAGAAAAGAAAAAACAGTAGGATTGATGGATTGAGAAGCCAGCCGGCTTGTTGATGAGTCGGCTAATCAGTCAGGCAGCTAGAACATTTATTCAGGCTGTCAGTTAAAAAGCCATTCAGCCAAGCCAGTAAATCACACACTGACTAGAAAACACAGAATTGAAAAGACAAGCAAAACTGGAGAGCGTTCGGTGGCGGCTCCTACTTTGAGATTCCAAAGGAAGCAGCACTGTCATCCAACACTTTAATTACCCGTGTGCTGTATGCCTGCATATCATGTCTGTGTATTTGAGTGTCTCTGTGTGTGTGTGTGTGCAGCAGTGTCAGACCTGTCTGACCAGATAGGATAACTGTCACCTCTCATATTCTCAAATTAGTCCCCCTCCCACTGCCACCGCCACCTCCTATTATGGGGCAGCCCATACAAGGTTTCAGCCACGCACTTTTCAACACGTTTCGGTGTTGCTTACACTGAGATCCTTGGCCCTCATTTTTCTCAGCAGAAATGTAAACATATCATCCTCTTTCTTCTTTTATCTTTTTTTCTGCAACTTGTTTTTCACCCTTTGAACCTGACAGTACATGCTGAGAGCCTGGAAGTGTGTGCTGTATGTCTGTCTGTATATATAATGCAGGAATTCACGTTTTAAAAGGAGTTAAATATTTTTCCATTGGATTTTAAATTCTTGTCTCGTGATTTGGCAGAAATCTCAATCGCATACTATAAAGGAAACTCTCACAGCCCAAAAAATAAAAAAGGGTCATACCAATATTATGTTTCTGAAGGTAATGCATTAACAACAGTGTTTGAGAAAAGATTAAACTCCAAAGAGGAACAGGTTAGAATTAGTGAAATTACTCACTATTTATTCATTAATTGCAGGACTCAGAGACAAAGGGATAAACTAGAAGAAGTAGCTTTATTGCTATTACTTAAAAACACAAAAAATACAAGAACCCAGGTGAGGCTAAAAACTAGAACTCACTAACAACATGAGAAAACACACTATGAGTGGACAACACAACAGAGAACAGATGGAGACGCAGACAATATAGATACAGGTCGCAATTGTGGTAGAGTGGACACACCTGTGGAACACAGCTGAACAGAATCTAAACACAAAACACAGCTAACAAACTAAACATGACATACATGAGACAAGGGACTGTCAAAATAAAACAGGAAGTGACACACACACACACAATACACACTAACACTAAGATACATTAACTTCAGAGACTGGGAATAAACAAACATGGAGGAGTAACAGACTGGGGAGACAAAAGGGTGAAACACAGAGAGAGCATGGGAACATGAAGAGAGAAAACACAGGGACAGGACTACAAATGTATTAGCTAGACAAGACAGGGGAACACAGACAGCCACGGAGACAGCCACAGAGTGATCAGACAGACTCGGGTATATGACTGGGGTGACTGAAAAGATAACAAAACAAGGACAGACTGGACACGAAGGGAACAAACATGAAAAAAATCAAGAACTATAAATAACAAACTCAGAGGCACTGGAAAGTAAAACACAGTCATAAACTAGAATATAGTTATCCTATACTTTAAAAGACGTAAGCAACAAGAAAACAAAACTCAAAAACTGTGTCGAAGACCCAGGACCATGACAGAGAGACAGAGAGAGTGCATTTTGAGTGTCGTCCAAATAGATAGTAGGAATCTATGCAGTTAGGTCCATAACATGTTGGACAAACACACACAGTGGATTTTAAATCAAGCAATCAAAATGTAATTAAAGTGCAGACCTTCAGCTTTAATTGCAGAAATTTTGCACAAACTGTCGCGGAAAAATGGCTATTTTTATACACTGCCTCCCATTTTCAGACTCTCAAAAGTTTATGTTTTTTTTAACTGAGAAGTTTGCTCATTTTCTGTCCTGAGAAACTCTTGGGTTGCTTTTGCAGGACGCTTTGCTTTTGGGGCATTACCTGTTGGCACTGTGAGGTGATGCACTGTTTCATCTGTTTAGCAGTATTTTACTGAATCTGAGCAGCTCATCCTGCTGCTTCTATCTGCTGTCACATCATTAATAAACACTAGTGAGACTAGTGGGATTACTTTTTCATGCAGGGTTAGATAGCTTGTTCCCTCAATAAATGAAATCAGGATTGAAAAAATACAGTTTGTATTTACTCGGGTTATCTTGTCTAAAATTAAAATTTGTTTGATAACCTGAAACTTTTAAGTGTGATTGATAATTTGCAAGAAACTGAGAAACCAGAATAACTAAGAAAATAAAAAAATAAATCAATGTCTGAAGATATGTTTTGATTTCCATCTTTTGCTCTGTTTCCAGATGAAACATTTGCACTCGTCTTGCTCGTCTCTGGTAGGAAGCCTTTAAAAAACCCCTCATCATTTCCTTTTTATGCCCTATTCTCTATTCTTTCAGATAGGTTTCTTACAATAGACCTGCAGAGAGAATTTGTTGACATTATTTAAGTTTTTGTAGTTTTGTGTAGTAAGTACCGTAACTACTTGGAAAGTTGGTGGTTCGGTCCCTGGCTCCCCCAGCTTGCATGTTATCTTCTTATGTTATAAATCTAAAGAGGCAAGGTTAAGGCACCAGTACTTAAAATTACCTACAGTATATTTATCTTTCCTGTAAAATGTAAAGGCAAATGTTACCCACTTATTATGTCCACTAGTAAAGATTTGTAGATAAATATACTTACATAATTACATAATTTATGGTAAAACAGACTGAAATTCCACTTACTGCTTGGTTAATCACACCCTTAATCACAGGCTGTATTATAAAGTTCTACCAAAAGAAGCTAATTATTGTTAAACAAACCTTCGAGTTTTCCTGATGTATGTTTTGGGGCTTATTTCTCAGTTTAACTTGGCTTGAAGTAGTTTAACAGTTGCTTTGCTTACAACCTTTGCCTCCATCTAAATCCTCACCTTTATTGTGTTTTGTTGTCACAGCGTCCCCCACGTCTTATCTCTTCTCCCCATCTCCAGCTGTTCCCTGAATACTTCTTTCCCATCAAGCCAAAGCTGCCCTCCTGACCCGTCACCTGCACATGCTGACTCAAGGTGTTCGCTTACCCTCCCTTCCCCTCCGCCAAGTACCACTGATATGCACAAACGTGCACCTGCAGCCAACAATAGAGGCTTTATGCAGGGTGGGCACACTGCTGATCCAGCCGGCCGTCTATCAAAGGCTAGGATCTGGACATGGGTGGATATCATATCGAGGCCACGGTGCTTCTGAGGCTTACTTAAAAAGTGCACCAGTCTGAGAGGCGCATGAGTTTTTACTCGTGTCTGTTTAACAGTCCTCATCAGCCTAAACAAGGGCATTATCCAGAGTGTCACAGCTTTGTCACGTTAAGAGTAGAAAAGCCGCTCTCCACCACACAGGGGGATAAAAAGCTCAACTGAGCAGTCTATGATATGACTGTCTGTCATTACATTTTGCAGGCTAAAGCCAGATTTGACCGCGTCTAAATCCTGTGTTTCTCCTCGCCGTTGATGCATGGCCTCAGACATAACACAACATCCCCATGGCAATGACATCACTGTCTAAATAACATGCTTGTTAGGAATCTCCCTTGATGTCTGCCTCTGCGCAGAGGGATAAAAGTGGGCGAATGAAAGAGAGGGTAAAAGCCATCAGACGCATCTTCAAGAGCAGCTTTGGGCTTCAAAGGCAAACCTCAGGAGCTGTGACAGAGAACAACGGCTGATGACGTCACGGAGGGCGCAGGACGTTTAACCGAACCTCCTTGCAGCCTCTGAGCCTTTTCTTGAGCACGAGCAGAAGAAGACAAAGATGCATGAGAGAGCTGAGGAAGAGAGGGAGAAGCAAGAGAGAGGGAGGGAAAGAGAAAGATCCAGAGAGAGCAAGGGGTTCACGGGGGTCGGTTTGTGCACACATCGGGCCAGCAGGCGAGATCACATCCACAGGGAGCGTTCCTGTGTTTGGGATAGGAGGGAAAGATAAATAAGTCGGTATGGCTGCACAAAGAGCGGCAAAGGAGGAAACGGGAATGTTGAGATTCCAAAAGGAAAATTCGTGCCTCCCGCTCTCCCTCTCACACATAAACACACACAAGCAGGTTCAGATGGAATGAAATGGTAAACAGACGTGTGTGTGTGTGTTTTGTAACCATGGAACACGAGTTTTAGAAGTTTGTTATGGATTTGTTTTCAAACTGACGGCCTTTCACAACAACTCCCTTCCACTGCTGCGTGCTAGCGGATGGCGTATGTTTTACATCATGGCTCTCGTCCTGATGCCTCGGAGTAAATAATATGCAAACAGCAAACTAGCTGGCTGCACACTGCATATCACTAGGTGCTCCTATTTTCATAGGACCGAACTTGAACTAACTGCTTTTCGAAATCTTAAAGAAAGTAGAGCATACACGTTTAACTGTTGTGCTATTTGGGTGTATTTTATGTGTTTTTATCTGCCTCACGCCCTCCTTTTGGTGACCTGTGGTACATTTTCCTCTGGCTGTCCACTGACTCGGCTTCTCAGTCCCAACTGAGGTTAAGGAAAGAAGGTTGCAGTTATTGATCTCTATTAGAAAACTGATCCTAAGTCCACCAGCATTGCTGTGCCAGGTGTCCAACTCCAGATGTGAGTGAGTGCTTTGGTCAAGGGTTAAGGGATTGTGAAGGGAGGGCTCTGGAGACACCAGAGCCCTCCCTTAACATGGGTTAGGATGGCGCTCGAGCCATTACTCTGCCAGTCGGCTCTTTCTGGATGATTTCCAGTGTGTTGATGAGGTAAACTGCTAGACACAGTGGGACTATTTTATCACAGATGTGTCAGAGCTGGACATTGGTGCTCTTGTTTTTTCACTTACACCACTCTGTCGTTAGTCGTTACTAATCTCTGTCTCTCTTCCAAAGTTCTATAATTATTCTTTTTATTTCATTAATTAGCCCTGCGACAGACTGGCGACCTGTCCAGGGTGTACCCCGCCTTTCGCCCTATGACAGCTGGGATAGGCTCCAGCGCCCCCCGCGACCCTGAAAAGGATAAGCGGAAGAGAATGGATGGATTTCATTAATTAATTAATAATAATAATAATAATTTTATTTATTTTTTTAAACAGATTGCTTCCTGTTAAAAGGGAGTTTTTCCTTCCCACTGTCACCAAGTCTTTGCTCATAGAGGGTTATTTGATTGCTGGAGTTTTCTCTGGATTATTTTACCTTGTAGCATAAAACACCTTGAAGGGATTGCTGTTGTGATTTGGCGCTATATAAATAAAATTGTTTTGAAATTTTTGACACACCAGCTTAGTGAGCAGAGTAGTACCTGTCAACAATATCCCGCATCCACACACATCTAAACCACACGTTTTCTTCCACACTTACAGCTAAGTGCATCCAGAAGCGTTTTTCCTTGAGCTTGGAGTGAGGGAGTAATGAGAGGACACTGGCACTGCACAATAGCCATAAAAATCCAAAGTATCCCAAACAAACTTCATCGTTCCCCTGCCGGCCTCCCCTCCCCTCCCCTCTGATCTCTCTCCTCTTTCATCCTCCTCTGGTAAGACACCCCCCCCCCCCCCCCCCCCCCCCCCCTCCGTTGTCCCCATTCTCGCTCCTTTTCATCTCCAGGCAACAAGGCAATGGCAAGGTTTGAGCTGAGAGGGAGGGAGGGAGAGAGAGGGAGAGCAGCAGACGGGGAGATAGCGAGCTGCTCTTGAAACTTTTGAGACAGCAATGTAAGGAATGCAGGTGCCTGCTGTGAAGACAACAAAGTGAGGGGGACCTCCATAGGAGCGCAGCGTGGCCGAGCAGCACGTCGGTGCGAGAGGAGCCAGCCCACATTTCAGCTCGGCTGAGCCGCCTCTCATGTAAAGCACTTGTTCCAAAGTTCACTTTCAAAGATATGCTTGTTGCCGCGCGAGGCTACGTGACGCCAAGTCTAAGAAGTCTAAGAACTTTGCGTTTATCATTGTTATCTGGCTTTCACAAAAACTCACCTGAAATATTTGTTTACCATGAAAATTCGTAGCGGTAGATAAACACATTTCATGCAAACACAAACTTGAACTGAGCATGACCTTCTCTGATATTTGGGGCACATTCTGTTCATCAGTGCTGTTCTGTGTGGTAATAAGAACAGAGAATAAAGACACTTTAACTCTCTTTTTATTGTCTGTTTTTCCCGTCATAGCCTACCCCCCCCCCCCCCCCCCCCCCTTCTCGAAACATCTGCATTTCTGTTAGTCTCTCACCTTCTCGCCCTCTTTCCTGGGCTGTGTTTTATTCAGCAAAAAACAGAGTTGCCACAACACAAGGATACCAGAAGGGATTGAAAAGGAGCACACGAGGGAAGAGAAGAGAAAAGAAGAAAAGTTAAAAACAGGAGAGAGCTGCAGAGAGCGCGTGTGATGTGGCTGAGTAAAAGGACACAGATGACAGAGAATATTTTAGACACAGATATAAAAGAACATTATTTAGTGGTGCTGTGTGTGTGTGTGTGTGTTGTTTGTGCCAGTGCTTGAAAGTGAGGTAGCGTGAGAGCGGCAGATTGACTTCTATGTAGGTTTTATGTGTGTCATATATGTATAAAATCTTGACTAGACACATGTATGTTCATAAAAAAACAATTTCTGCTGGTGTGCTTGGTAGTTTGTGTGTGTGTGTGTGTGTGTGTGTGTGTGTGTGTGTGTGTGTGTGTGTGTGTGTGTGTGTGTGTGTGTGTGTGTGTGTGTGAGCAGCTGCTCATCTGCCTGGTGGAGTTCGGGGGCCCCGCGGCCCTCACAGCCAGTGACTGATGTGATTTAGTGACGCAGGTCAAAGGTCAAGAGCCCCTAGTCTCCATCTGCGTCTGAAGAAAAGGCCATCAGGAAGGGATTAGGTTGGAGTCAATGGTCCTAGTGACATGTGTTCTCCTAGAAACACACGCGCACACACATACACTTACACACACATCGTGCTCTTGTGGATTAACCATCCATATCCATTAAGTATCGGTATTTACACTGGTGTAAAGCCTTTATTATCTCTTCCCCCCATCCTCTTGGTCCAAGTTAAATTGACTAGCTGGGAAATTTGTTTAAAACTGATCATTGGTTATTATAACTATTATTACTTTGCTGAATATAAGAGTCACTAGAAATGAAGGTTTCCCTTTTCAGTTATAAATATTGTGCTACAATAGTAGATGTTCATATTTAACATAGTTAAGGTTTGAAGTTATAAATGTGTGTGCACATTGTGCCTATGAGTCAAAATGATCAGGATTCAGTTAGCTGGAAATGCTCTGTTTCATTTTGTTTTCTTCTTTTGGATCTGCATGATGTCAGATGTGAGCAGGTTGTAACACCAATTACTTGGTGTGTACACAGTAAGCCCTGCCTGTACCTGTACACAAACCTTGTGTTTATGAGAGGCAGCCAATCAGAAGAAAGTTGGCTCAAAGACAGGATTGACAATGGATGATGTGTAGGGCTGCATTGAGGCTTGGTGTAAGATAAATAGGGGTTATTTTGAACTATAAATCATGCAAAGCTACTCTGGCGTAACATAGCATGGTTATTAGTAGTATATGACTGGCCTGTTAGTTCTGGTACACCAGAATCTGTATTGCCCACTTTGTCCTTGAAAGCCCAGAAAATTCAAGCTGCTTGTTTAGTAGCTGCATTTCTGTAGACGGCAGGAGAAACCCAGGGAAAGTGCGATTTATGATGAGACGTTTGACAGACAGGCAGGCCTGCGATGGCTGAAGACAAGTGTGTTTGATGAAACATGGCAGGAGCCAAATCCCAGTCAGCCCTCTTATTGAACCTACTGAAGGAGGACTGTGTTGTGGAAAACTTACCCAAAGTGGCTCAGAAAGAAGTGCACGCTCTTCTGCAGGTGAAGGGGGAAATGGCGAGCTGAGGGAATAATGTTTATGTATTACATTTCAAACACTTCCGTCTCGTGAGGAAACCCAGATGTAAAGGTATGTTCCTCTGCCTCGAGGATCTGACGGATTCCTTCTTCTTTTTTCTCTCTTATTTCCCGATATTTTCTTTCTCCCCGTGCCACGACAGAGCGACAGAGTTTGGCTCTCCATCATCACAACACACAGAGGATTTTTTTTGGAGTTAAATATGCATACAGGTTGGATGTTTTGCTTCTTTTTAAAATTTACCATGTGGGCAAAGTGTGTTTTTCCCGCAGTCTCACACACCTTTAAGTTTGTAAAGTGGAATTTGAAAAAATTAAAAAGCCTACCATTAAAAGGACTTATATCAGTTAAAGACTCTCCCTATAGACAAACCAATTTCTAGACCATTTATATTTCTTTCAGGAAAGTAGCCTGTCCTATGATGGCGACAGAACTTTTAATCTTCAAACAAACCATATCCAGCTCTAGTGGGTCCCCCCCCCTCACTGCTCTTATCTTCTTACAAGCGTCGTTGCTGGAGTGAATTTCTATATATTCTTACTTTCTTTGTCAGCACATATAAACAAACCCAAGGCCTTCACAAATACGTACCGCCCTGCTTTCAGAAGTGTGATAAAGTCTTTCTTTTTCTTTTTTCCCCCCACGCTACTCAGAGAGGAGAAAGCGGGTTGTTAGCTCTTTGAGCCGGCTATCAGAAAATCCGGGGGAAATTACGCTGAGCGCAGCAGTCGTACAGCAAAGGGTGATTACAAATTCAAATGGATGCTTTTTGCATCAATGGAAGGCTTTGAAGACCTCTTAATGAGCAGATAGCCGGAGTTAAACATTTGTGGAACTGCCATCTTCGAAAGAGAAGCAGAGAGGGGGAAGAGAGGGAGAGGGGAGGAGAGGCGAGAGGAGAGAAAGAGGGGTTTTGATCCTGGCAGATATCTGCAGGGCAGCGCTGAGCAACTGTCTATAACGGACCAGCGGTTGTCTTCTGAGAGGGAGAGAGAGCTGGTCGAGGCTCTGTTTGGATCCAGGGGTTGATGGGGCTCTTCAGAACAAACTTGCACCAGGACAGCATCCCTGCTGCTCCGCGCTGATCAATGTCTGTCAGATTTGAAAGACTGGCACATGTGATGAAAGCTGGATTGAGATACAAAGGGGGGTGGTGGGTGGAGGGGTGGGATAGGAGAACAAGAGGGCTGCGTAGAGCTGCACGCACCACTAAATCAAATATTGAAAAGGCAATAAGAGGAAGAGACAAGGCAAGAACAGGAGAGAAGGAAGCTAAGTTGAAAAGAAAGAGCGGATGCTAAATAAAGTAAAAAGGGGCTTTTGCTCAAAGAAGAAGGGGATGCAGAATAAAGGGAGGAAAGCAATGGAAAAAGAGAGTAAAGCAGGGAAAGAGAAGGTTGAAAGAGAGCAAAGCAAAAGATAAACAAACACAGGGAGGCAGAGGGAGACGAAAGAGTTGTTCCTCCATCTCAGCAAAGCAGCGGGAGTCTAGTGGAGCTTTGAACTTGGCCCCCATTAGAGGCCTGATGACGGTTTGAAGTGAACGGTTGAAACGAGCCGGAGCATTTTAGATGTTAATTTGTTTTTGGTGTGTGTGTGTGTGTGTGTGTGTGTGTGTGTGTGTGTGTGTGTGTGTGTGTGTGTGTGTGTGTGTGTGTGTGTGGGTGGGTGTATTTTCTCATCCTTTTCAGGGCTTCCGAATCGTTCATAGTCACACCCAATTTAACACTGCAGGATAAAATGCTTCCTTTAGCTTTGTTCTTTTCTTCTGTTTTCCTTTCGTCTCGTTTTCTCTTACCTCCTTGTTTTGTTTCCGGAAGGGAGACAAAGATTGTTACAGCACAACTTTAAGTTGAATTCAGCTTTTCTTTATTCAAAGGAGAAAACAAAAACGAATCTGTGGAGATGTTATCTTCATGTGAAACTGTCTTGATTTGAGATTTTGTTTTTGATCTTCCCGTCTTGTTTTCTCCGTTATCACTCGGAAGTGCATTGACAGGGAGATATGAATCTTTCAAGTGTGCAAATAGTTGGAATATTTTGGGATTATGACTCATTATTCTTGTATTCTTTTGTTAAAGTGTAGCCATTAGAGATTTTTCTCATTTTCTTTCAGATATAAACTGCTGTAACAGTGGATTCGCGTATTACACGTGCTCTGTGTAATTAGTCAGTTTTTGTGTTTGTATGATATCGTACAGCTTTCATATTCCTCATAAGGTCTGAAGCCCCAGTCAGCTGCTGTTTAAACCCTCTGTTTGTGAGGAACAGCCAATCAAAAGAAAGCTGGATTGAAGAAAGAGTCCAAGAATGCAAGTACAGAGTTAGAAATGAGTAGAATCAGTCCGCTGTCATCTTCTATTTCCAGTTGTTTCTTGCACTGAGAGTTGAAGATGATCATGAAGTTATTGCTTAGTTGTTTGTTGTTTTTTTTTGCATGTTTGAGGTCAGTAGCCCCTTCAGGACTTCAGCACAGTGAATTCACATTAAAACAGCTGTAATCACCATCCATCCATCAAGCTACAATCCAGAACACCTCAACCAGGGGTGCCCAGACATGTTCCCATAGCGAGCTTCAGTAGCTGGTGATCGGACTGGCAGGGCCCCTGTCCTTGACCACTGCTTAACATACATTTTACCAAATGACTTTGGTGCCTGCTGCAGGTGTTGGGACTCCTTTTTGGGCTGTGCCTGGCTGGGGCCATGGGCTAAGACCCAACCTCCCTCAAGCTCTCTCCCCATGTCTGGCTAAACCTATCCTGGGCAGGCTAAACTGGTGATTTCGTCTCATAGGAGTGCTCTTATTTTCATCTTGCTCATCATCACCTAGGACCAGTTTGCCTTGGGACATCCTATCAAGGGCAAAGCCCCAGACAGCATAGCTCCTGGGATCAATGTGACATACAAACCCCTCAACCATGATAGGGTGGCGATTCACAACAAGCTCCAGTCACAAGACATTAAATTCAAGTGTGTGCTGGGAGAAGTTGTCAAACAACCCAGGGAAGGTCAGCTGACTTTTTTATAGCCACTCTGACCTGTGACCACTGGTTGTATCTCACATTTGGTCAGCGGCAGCGTGATCAGATTAGAGAGCCAGTCTGGCACCATCACCACCACCAGGTTAACTCCCAGTCTTTGTCCCCAAGCCTCCTCAGTCTGGGTGACAAGTTTCTGTTGGGACTGGTGGAGGGGTCTCGTGGAGGGGGTTGTGTGTCTGGATTGGTCTAGTGTGTAAACACTGAGCGTCTGTGATCTGGTGACACATGAAAGGGATCTGCCTGTGGGGTTGCCGGCCCATCGTCTATATGTTGGCATCCCCCACCTACTCCTCCCCATACACGCACACACACACCCACACCCACACATTGACATCAGATTTATGTATTTATGCATTGCTGTGGCACAGCTCAAAGGGCTATAGCTGGAGGGAGGGGTGAAGGAGAGTGGAAGGGGAGCACGGCTGCTTGGTCTGCAGACAGAGACTGATGGGGTGCTGGAGGTTGGAGGGCAGCTCGTGGGTGACATGAGAGATTGAAACGCAGGAGGGTAAGGGGTGTGTGAGACATCTGGAGAGCGATGATGCTGATTTATAACTTACTGCTTTGGTCCTTCTACAAACTTGTGTGAGTGCATGATTTTCAAATAAAGCTGTTTTTTTTTTTTGCTCTTATGTTGAAATTATAAGTATGTTGAAGGTCCAACCTACGCATTATATCATCATAAAACCTTAGAATATCAAAATTAGACAATTTCACTGTTAATTTTAAGTAATCAGTCATGTTCCTGTGATTCAATACAGCAAGTGCAGTAGCAAAATCTCAACACTAGTGGGTATTCATGTCCGTGTATCACTGGATGCCTTCTGCTTAGAGCCATTTCTTGAAGATAGCAGCCTCGGCTGACAAGAGGTCATCAGGCCGTACCCACCGTTCATTGAATATTTTGACCCTTAACCACAAGACTCTCTGTTTAGCAGCGTCAGCCAAGTCCCACATCCAGACCTCCAGCTCAATTTGTCCCGTTTGTGTCAGAGCCAACATGAGGGTCTGTTACTGCTTTTCAGTCCCGCCTTAGCTGACCACACACACACACACCTCCCTCAGGTGACTCTCCACCGCCTGGGTGGCGAGGCATTAATGTTCCACTTACACTCTAAACAACCACGTTTTGTGAAATGTGTTCAAAGTCCTGCACCAGCTGTTGTTACCGCTCGGGTCTCTTCACAGCCCTGTCAGAATAATCTTTCCTTTGCTGACCAGATGACTTCATTTGACCCAAAGGTTGTGGAAAGTGCAGCTTCAGCTCTGCTTTCATCTCTCAGGTGCTGACTGAGTAAAGAATGTCTGGTTTTACTGTGATTTTCTCCCAATCTTGATGAAGCTGATTTGGGTTTACTGCCACTGGGTTTTCTTCCAGAATGCTGGCAAACAGACGTAATGCTCTTTTAGGATGACACCTGTATCTCTCCTGGGTTAGTGCTACTTTTCACACAGTCAATATGCTGTCATGTGCTTTGGGTTCTTATTAATTCCACTAAAAATATGTTTTATTCTCACTGGTAAAGCCTTTCCAATGCTGCTAGAAGTGCGGTGTTCATAGGCCACATTGGTTGTCTACAACGACCTTGATTTTTTTTCTTTGCAGACAAGAGTTTGAACTGATCACACCCTGATAGATCTAGTTGTGATCCCTCTTTCATGAATTTCTTGCGAGGCTCTCGAGATCATGGACAGCGTGCATTTGACAGCTTTGAACTCAACGGGGTGGATGGGACTCCGTAGCTGTGTAGCTCCTTAAATGATGTGAGCCTTCAAGGTATTTCTAAAATGCCAAATGGAGATTTTTTTTTTAATCTTAATATTTCCCCCTCTGCCAGAACGCATGAAAAGCCTCCTATTTTTACTGAATTCTAATAATGATAATAATAATAATATGAAAAGTACCTTCTAGTGTACCTATTTACAAGTAAATACAAATAAACAGTGACTGACCATACCAACCCTAAGGTCTGCTTTTGCAGATATCATGAAAAGGAAACACCTAATGAGTTCACACTAGGATGTGGTTTCTTGCTTTTGAAGAGCTGATGTGCCATACATGATTCCATTTGAATTGGAATAAAAACTTTGCTCCGATTAAAGTTTCAAATAAGTAAGTAAGTAAGTAAAATTTATTTATATAGCACATTTCACAGATAAAAATCACAAAGTGCTTCACAATAAGATCAGACATACAAGTTAAAATTAATTAAAAGCTCCTTTGTATAAAAATGTCTTCAGCTGATTTTTAAAGGAGTCAGTAGAGTCTAGACAGCGTAAAGACAACGGCAGAGAGTTCCACAGCCTCGGTGCCAGTGCCTGAAAAGCCCAATTGCCACGTGTTTTAAACCTAGTACGTGGGACCACCAGTAGCCTCTGACCTGAAGACCTAAGTGCTCGGGATGAAGCATGAGGTTTCAACAGGTCAGAGATATACTCGGGAGCTTCACCGTGCAGAGCTCTAAAAGTTATTTTAAAATGAACCCTAACATTTACTTTCAACCAATGAAGAGAAGCCAAAACTGGAGTAATGTGTGACCTCTTGTTTGTACCAGTTAAAAATCTTGCCGCTGCATTCTGTACAGACTGAAGGCGATCCAGAGCTGATTTGTGGAGACAAGTAAAAAGACCGTTACAATAATCCAAACGAGAAGAGATAAAAGCATGAACAATCATCTCAAGTTCTGCCTTTGACACCAGTAGTCTGAGTTTAGAAATGTTTCTTAAATGATAAATAGTTTCTGAGACTCGACTGAAATGAAGGGTCTAAAAAACTGATATGCTGCTTAATTTCTGAGAGCATGTGATCAGGTGCAATAATCAAGGTTTCTGATTTATCTGCATTTAACTGGAGGAAATTGTCATTTAACCATTGTTTGATTTCTGACAGACAATTATTTAAACAAGACAATTTATAAAACTCAGAAGCTTTGAAAGAACAGTACAACTGAATGTCATCAGCATAGAGATGAAAAGAAATATTATTGTAACGTCTGATAATTTGGCCTAGAGGGAGTATATACAGCAAAAAGAGAATAGGACCTAAAACAGATCCTTGAGGTACCCCAGAAGGCAGAACTGATGTTTCAGACAACACATGATTCATACAGACAGTAAAGGATCTCTCAGATAGATATAACATAAATCATTTTAAAACAACACCAGTAATCCCAAACAAGTCCTTCAGCCTATTTATCAGGATGCTGTGATCAACAGTATCAAAAGCAGAGCTGAGATCCAACATAACCAGAACGGTGTACTCTCCAGAGTCTGCTGCCATCAGAATGTCACTAGACACTTTAAGCAAAGCGGTTTCAGTGGAGTGGTTTTTATTTGAATAATTTAAAAAGATTACATAAAGATGATTTTTTAAAAATGAATTCCTGTTAAATTCAGCTGAAATAATTCAACCTAATCGGCTCGTGTTCTCAAAGCCATGGCCATTGTGGTTCAAACCAAATCAAAGCTTCTAACGGTCATATTATATTATGTTTGCTCAAAAATCACAGATCAAATTTTGTCGCAAAAATGAACACAGGAATCGTTTCAGCTCCCCGAACAGTCTTTTACTCTTTTCTTTCTTTGCAAACACCAAAGTCTTCAAGATTACAGAGAGAGAGAAGGACAGAAAAGGAAAGAAATAAAGGGGGATGTCTGGGTAACTTCAATAGCCTCTCTGTGTCCATCTAATATGGAAGGCTAGCATGCTGGGAGTTGGCCCTTTCCATTCAGACAGACCCCAAACTCATAAAGACCTCTTCTATGGCCCCCAACCTGAAACCCACCCACCAAAGCCCTCATTGGTATAGGCCTCTTCCATGGGAACTTGCAATCTGCAACGTAATCCCACTTTGGCCCCTGGAGAAGCCTTTCCAAACAAACCATGTGAGCCCTAATACCCAGGGCTTCACAAGTGGCTCCTGGCTAGGCCTGAGCTCCACCATCAACAACAACTTGGCCCTCCTTCTTCTTTTTCTCTCATTCTCTTGCTTTCCCTCTTTCCACAGATAGACGACAAAAGAAAGGGATCTCCTTCTAATTGCTTCGGAGATTGAAAAGCTGAGAGGGGTGGTGGGCGGCTACAGAGGGAAGTGAGACGTAGGCTCTAGAGGCAGCGGGGGACTGTCAGTCTGGCTTTGGCCTTCCCTGGGTGTGCGGTAGCTGGGATAAAGGAGCTGGCAGGACAGCCTCTGCTGCAGAGCTGAGCCGAGTGGATCAGAGTGGAGGCGGGCGACTCCCAGGGCCTGGCTTTACAACTCCGGCCAAACAGAGGACTATGAGAACGTTGAAGAGCTTCAGCGGCTCTGCTGGAGGCCTTCTTCACACATGGGAAAGAACGTCTGGTCCTCACAACTGTGATTCAGAAACCATAGGGCCGTGGAGAGCAGTGTGTCCAAGCCAAGAGGGAGTGTCCGACACTGAGAGGGCAGAAACACGGTGTATTGGTAGTCATCCAAACATTGTGCTCTGTACGAACAGTCGAGCCACTGTTGATCAGTGAGGTCGATGATGAAGTGTGTGAACACACAGCTGGGGTGGTCCGTGACCTTTGGATCTGTTGCCATGACATGCAGAGTTGCTAATAACACTCACACTCACTCACAGACACATACCTTGACCTCTGGAGCATGCATTGCCACAAATCCAAGCCTGTTTCGCTTGCTCTGCATCACCCAGCAGCAGCAGCTCTTTGAAGCCTGGCAGAGGAGTTTTGCTCAGCTGTCTGTTTGCGTGAAAGAAAGAAGCTTCTTTGGTGATGATGAAAATGAAGATAGCATTGCCTATTTCTTGCAATTCAGTAATAGGAGAATTGCAAATGCAAAGCAAAAATCAAATTTTAAGTTTTAGTGCAGCTAGATTAAGCTTCACGTAAAGTTTAAGTTCAAAGGTTGAATATGAAAGGGTCTGCTCTTCTGCATGTTTAGTGACATGGGATCCAAAAGGATTTTGGCCTTACTAGCTCCTGAAATTTCCTTTAGTCTCCCCTCCCTGACCTCCTTTCATCCCTCCGCCTTTCTTCTTTTTAATACAAATCAGCCACTCAATGCCATGCACATGTTTTAGTGTTATTTGAACTCTGGCAGCGAACTTCAAACAGCTTTTAAAGTGAACAGTTTTTTCCTCTCGCGCTCTCTATCTCTTTCTCTCTCTCTTTTTTTATTTGAAAGAACACAGCCTGCTTCCAAGTACACCTGATCAGAAGGTCGAGAGATGGGGATTATGATATGCAAATGAGGCTTTGTTATCAGCGCTGACATTCGTTATAAAGCTGAACAGCAGAGAGGTAACATGAAAAGGTGGCAACTCACTACCCCCCCTAACCCCTTTTTAGCATAACCTCTCCTCTCAAACACATTGGCCTACCTAAGCCCTCATTTTCCCCCCCTTTCAGTTTAAAAGGTTACACCAACAAAGAAAAGCCTGTGTGGTAAAAAGAAAGTTCCCCTATTCTACGTACTTCTATATAGTCAAGAGTATTGATTGGTCAGTCGGTCCTAAGGTGTGTGCACCATCTCTTACTACTTTTAATGCAAGACCTGATATCTAGAACCATCCGTGTGCCGATGAGGGTGTCGTCTCTTGTGCTGTTTAGGCAGCGCGCAGGACTTTGCAATTACCAAACACTGTAGAAAGGCTTTCATGTCTCTCCCCTGCTGTGACAGGATAAGTGTGAGGACACACACAAGTACACACTCTCACACGTACACCGAGAGATTTAGTCTTCCTCTTTTCAAATGCACACAGAAAGATGCATATGGTTGCCCCCCCTGTTCAATCTGCATACGGTTCAGTTCAAAGGAGTCCAGGCGAGGTGGCGGTCTGTGCTACTTTTCCAGCTATTAGCCTGGCCCACCATCTGCAGTGATCTAGCGAGGAGTGGGTTTTATGAAGTTCATAAAGGGATGGTTATTAGAGCGTCAGAGTAGAGATTGGCTGTCTGGCCTTTGAGTTTAACAGCAGGGGTCCCGGGTGCTTTGATGTGAATCATACTGTTAAATAACTTTGGAGAGGTAGAGGGAGCCACTGAAACCTTACAAAAAGGCCAAGCCCTTGTTATATAAGTGATAATTGACCCATTTTTGTTCCTCTTCCTCTTTTTTTTTTACTTCTTTGAGTGTGATGACAACCTCAATGAGATGCAAATGATGAGCCATTTGGTGTCCATCGGTTTCCAGAGTTAAAAACCATAGTGACCTTTGAAGTTCAACATAATATGGTGTCCAAGTACAGTGCAAGTTTTCACAGTGCTTTACTTATTCCACATTTTGTCATGTTACAGCCTTATTCCCAAATGGATTAAATGTATTCAAAATTCTACACATCATACCCGACAAAGTGACAAATGTTAGCTTGAAATTCTTGCAAGTTTTGTAAAAAAAAAAATTATATTTATATATAACATGAATATTGACAGCCTTTAATCAGTACTTTGCTGAAGCACCTTTGGCAGATATTACAGCCTCAGCTCTTTTTGAGTGTGATGCTCCCAGTTTGGTCCATGTATTTTTGGGCAGTTTCTCAATTTATTCTTTGGGGAACTTCTCAAGCTCCATCAGGTTGGATGGGGTTCAGTCAGTTTCAAGTACTGGCTCTGGCTGGGCCACTCAAAGACATTCACGGAGCCACTCCTTTGTTATCTTGACTGTGTGCTTAGGATTGTTGTCCTGTTGGAAGATGAACCTTCACCCCAGTTCGAGGTCCAGAGCACTCTGGAGCAGGTTATTGTTAATAATGCATTGTTATATACATTGCTGCATTCATCTTTCCCTCGACTCTGACTGGTCTCCCAGTTCCTGCTGCTGAAAAACATTCACACAGCACGATGCTGCCACCACCATGCTTCACATGGGATGTAATTGGCCAGGTGATGACCGGTGCCTGGTTTCCTCCAGACATGACGCTTGGCATTCCAGCCGAAGAGTTCAATATTTGCTTCATCAGTCTAGAAAATGTTGTTTCTTGTGATCTGAGAGTCATTCAGGTGGCAAACTCCAGGCTAGTTGTCATCTGCCTCTTAATGAGGAGTGACTTGCCCTTCTGGAAAGTTCTCCTCTCTCCACAGAGCAAGGCTGAAGCTCTGTCAGAATGACCATCAGGTTCTTGGTCACCTCCCCAGTTAAGGCCTTTCTACCCCGATTAGTCAGATTGGGCAGGTAGTCAGCTCTGGGAAGAGTCCTGGTAGCTCCAAATTTACGGCCACTGTTCTCATTTGGACCTTCAATGTTGGAGAAATTTTTCAGTACCTTTCCTCAGATCCGTGCCTTGACAATTCCTTGGACTTCATGACTTGGTTGGTGCTCTGACATGCGCTGTCAGCTATGGGACCTTACATTTTGTTTTTCATTTTTAACAAATTTGCAAGAATTTCAAGCACTTTGCCATTATGGAGTATTGTGTGAATTTAACCCCATTTTGGAAAAAGGCTATAATGACAAAATGTGGTGCGGGTGAAACGGTTTGATGCTGCCCAGTTTGATGTTTGGTGTTTAATTCCCTCCATTCGTGCTGTTGTGGGTGGACTCAAACAGAGGTGTTGTTTTGAACCATGACATCCTCCCTGTGGGAGGTGAAGAAAGGAATGTCGTCCTGGATTTCAGCCTTTTCACAATTTTCCATCACAGTTTTGGGGTTAAAATGATGGTTCAGACATGAAATATTAGATAAGATTCTTGAGCATCAGATGGGAATTAAGGCCTTTGTAACTTTCCATCATAATCATCAAACTGTATCTAACTACAAACTGAGAAAAACTATGACACAAACTTCTATACCCTTTGTCTTTAATAAACACTAGATAATAGAAGCTATTATACCAAATCCAGACCTGCTGCTACTTTCTTCTGGAAGATCCTCTTTTGTTAAACATTCCAAATAGGCTGCGACTAAGGGTCTAATTCCCCTGTAATTAAATGCAATTTCATCATATTTTGTTTGAAATTACAATATAATTACCTACAAATAGGGTCAACAAGTTCATTTTTTTACACTAAAGGAGACACCAAGTTTTTAAAGTTATTTAAATTAGGGGCCTATCCCAGCTACGAGAGGCAGGGTACACCCTGGACAGGTCACCATCATGTTGCAGGACTAACACAAAGAGCCAGACAACAAATCACAATTATTTACTCACTACTTAAATTTACTTACAGCATAATTATTTCTCTGTTTCCTGTTGAAACTGGACTTGATACCCCCTTTTTGTAGTGCACCTACCTTTTAGTAGGTAAATGTATGTAACTATAATTACATTGTGGTTTCAAATAAATCAAATTAAAATTGCCCTTTATAACAGGTAATTACACCCTTAGTCACAGGCCGAATTGGAGGTCAAAAATAAGCCCAAAGTTCCACACAGAGCTTAAAGAGCTGACAAATATTGTTTACCCAGTAAGACTTAGATATATACTTATCAACAAGTAAAATGACTGCGAACCTTCACAGACAACAAGTAAAATGTTTTTAAGAAGATTTGACAACTTTGTCGAGACAGATGGGAGGCAGTCTGCAAGACATCCACCTCATGCACCATGTGTCAGCTGCTGCTTTGTAACCTTGGTCCTTATGCACTCTTGCATGTGTCTTTTCAATTTAAAATATAGCAAAATATATACACATATAAAACACGGGTTACTCTTTGTTAGAACCTTTGTTTCTTCTCTTTTATATGCATTCAGCTTTAATATGTTACCTTGATGGATAGATAGACTGAAGTCTTTGTTAACAGCAGGGACACTGGAGCGAATCAGAAGACCATCCTGCTTACAGTCTAACCCATCAGAGGAGGATTAACACCATGAGCATTCAGATAGATATTAGTATCTCATCAGAAACATAAATGGCTCAGTTTGACATTGCTCTCACTCTAGCCTGAAGGTGAACAGGCTAATCCCCAAGTGCATCATTTAAACCTTATATTGGTAAATGGTAAATGGCCTGCATTTGTATAGCGCTTTTCTAGTCCATAGGACCCCAAAGCGCTTTACATATATTCAGTTCAAGGTAGGACAACCACAATATATCAAATGATGGAGCAGATTCACATATTTTTAGAAAAAAATACACGCTTAGTTTTTATTTTCATGCCGAAAGCATCTTTCAACAAAAAAGATAGGACAGTGGCATGTTTACCACCGTGTTGCATCATCTCTTCTTAAAAACAGAGAAAAATAAATAATAATAGTAATAAGAAAAACTCTGTAAGTGTTTGGGAAATGAGGAGACAACTGCTGTAGTTTTAAAAGCAAAATGTTTCACCTTTCATTTCTGATATGTTGTGGCTTTTTCCCCCATAATGCACCCAGGTTTTCAGTGGGTGACCTGTAACAGTACTCCTTCACTGTGGAGCCTTGCTGCTGTTGGAGGCACAGAATATGTTTTGAGGTGAAAAAAGCTTTCAGAGAAAAGCCAGCATGTTACTCCACATCTGTGTATACTGATACACAATTCTTATATTCTTAAACAATTTTTAGATTTAGTGAATCCCTCCTGAGCGTTATTTACTCTCTTGGATGCTCCTTTATTGGCCAGTTGTTTTAACAACATGTTGATTATTCACCATGAGCTTTGTACAATTTTTCCATCCTTTGTTATTCCACACCAATTCAAATTAAATGTTTTCTTACACTTTACTGCTTATTATACACATGCATTAATAGGTAAAATTTCAGTTTCAACATTCGATTTGTTGTTTAGGATTGTTGTTGTGCTGAAAACAAAAACAGCAGCTGGCAATCAAATGCTTTCCAGGTGGTATTGCATGGTGGATCAAAGTCTGGTGGTACATTTCTGCATTCGATATTCCATCAATTTTGACAAAATCTTCAACACCAATGGCTGAATTGCAGTTCCACTGTGTTTTACAGATACCGGTTGACTCTTACTGTGGTGAGAAATTTCAAATTTGGATTAATCAGTCCATAAGACCTGTTTCCACTGATTTTCAGTCTAGTTCTTGTCTAATTTGACATCCTTCAGCCTTTTCACCCTGTTTCCCTTCCTTAAGAATGGCTTCTTGATCTGTCCACTCAGACCTTTTCTGACAAGGCTTCAGTGAACAGTAGATGGATCAGCTGAAGGCCCAGATACACGTCTCAGGTATCTGAGTATCTAAATATCTGAAGGTCTTTGCTGACTTTCAGATGCTGTTCATCTGCTGTAGACAGTCTTTAAGTTTATTATTTTTAGCTCTGCCTTTTCTTTTATCTTTTATTTATAAAGATACAGTTTAAAGTTGCTTCATTGCTAAGTCTGTTATGTATATTTAAACACTAGTTTGTCTCAATTTAGGTGACTTTTTATCCTTGAATGCTTCATAGGTGGTAGTTGGCTTAACAAAATGGTCAGGTATAAGTACCGGACTGAAAATGATTTTTTTCTTTTTTTTTCTTTTTTCTTTAAAAAAAAAAAAAAAAAAAAGCTAATGTCCAAAGAGGGGGGGGAAAACCTTTCACTTTCAGATCGTTTGGAGAACCTTTGCTCAGAACCACTTTCAAAACCACAAAAAAGTCTGTAAAGAAAGCGGATGTGGCTCAAGACTTCTGCACAGTACTGTATGTGGTGTCTTCTGGAAAGCTGCTTCTCTAATGAAGGACTGGAACACATTTACAGCAACAAGAAACAACGCCACCATAACCACAAGTCATGAACTAAGAAGCTCCAACGGGGCATTCTTTTAAATTTTCTTACACTTACAAAGTGCTTTAAAATTTTTTTATCTAAACTACCTTAAGATGTCGTCCAGGTCCTCCCCCAGGGCCTCCACTTTAATCAGCAAACTGTGATAAGAGAGACTGGCTTTACAACACTGCATCGTTTATTTGGGATTTGAGTTGATTTATGGAATTTTGAACGCAATCAATGCTTTTCTGCGGCCCAGCGTTAGCATTGATGTCCACTAGATGGCCCCCTCCACCGACAGAAGGAAGGTTGCTGCTGGGACTCACTTCTGATCCAACCACAGATATATGCAACAAACTTACTGCAGTGTAACCGGAAGATCAGTCGATTTTAGTGTGCGGGTTATATCAGATGAAAGATGAACCGGCTGGGCAAAAATCCAAAAAAGGACGCACGTGGACGGTTTCTCTTGATATAATCACATCAATCCAGTAGGTGGCAGCCTATTCAAGCTAATATAATCAGATTAAAGGAACCCAAATTTAGACGGATCTCCTCAGTGCCAGAAATGCTGTACACGTAGTGGACTTGATCCAGGGGTAGGCTGAGCTCTCTGTTTTTTTTTTTTTTTTTTTTTGTTTCTTTGTTTCTTTGTTTGGTTTTTAACTTGCTGGTTAATGTAACAAACAAACAAAAAACAAAACAAAACATGGCGTCTATGAGGGGATAAAGCTGGGTTTTTTAACCGTTTTGGAGCCCTTGTGTTTTAATCATCTGATCAGGTTCTCAGCTGTAGGCAGCTCTTTATCAGAGAGACTTGATGCTGTTTGCGGAGGGAAATCCGCGTCTTGTGGGCATACTGCAACGCCGTGACGCAACTCGCACTCTCCTGCTGCATCACTATAAAATATGAATCACCAGTGTGCCGACGATCGGGTCCTGATTTGGGTGTAAATATCATGTAATTGGTGAGGAAGGAGGGGGGTGTGGCGCAAAGTATCGGCCATTCACTAAAATCAGTACAAGCCCGGAGCTGGTGCACTCGTGCACAGGGAGCCAGGTTTGATCGCTGTGGCGCTGTCTGTGTGCTCGGACTCCGGCTGGGTTCTCAGGCCAGCCAGCCTTCGGCAGCCATCCCCGCCGTGCCCCGTCCCTCCGCAGGCTCCGGGCTGCAGATAAAAGCGCTCCACGCAGGGACTCGCATCGCGTTACGCAGCTTCAAAGCCTGGATGCAGGGCGAGCCAGTGGCCTGGGGATGATGATGCGATGCCCACGGTGTGATTAAAGGTGCGTTTGGGGTTTGTCTTCTTGTCACTTCGCTCTCGGTATCACCTGTTCGGCCCATGGATGCGTTACAGTCAGACATAAACCAGCGCAGAGCTGAAGCCGAGACGTGCGGAGGACAAAAGGACGGATGGAGCTGTAGGTGCCGTACCTTATAAATATTCCTGGTATGTTAAAGGAGGAAAAAAAATGTTGATTTCTTTATAGAGCAGCCACACTTTCTACAGCTCTCAGGATGCTTCAGTTTTATCAGAGCACACTGAGAACTGTGGCGATGTCTCAGTGGTTGGACCATGTTGTAAGTCGCAGCTAGTAGATGAGACGGGTTTATAGGAAGTGGCTGTGTCTGCTGGCAGGTGACAGATGCATCAGCTGAGGCTCCTTATCCATGAAGCCTGCTGTGAGCTGCACAGGTCTGCATGGGTAGCTTCTCTCACTCTGGGCTCTGCTTTTAGATCAGGCCACAGCATCAGATCCACACACAGCAGTAGATCTCTCGTGTTTTGATCATTGTGTAACTTTAGGACAGCTTTATGTCAGGAATGGATCATAGCAGGTCTGTAATGACACTGCTTTTCTTTGTGGGGGGTGCGGTCTGTGTCCAGTGTCCACATCTGAACCAGTTCCTTATGAGCTGGAGGTTGACTTATTAAAAGTGTGTACAGTCTTCCAGGAAAGAGACCGATGAGGGACTGATGGACACATTTGAACCTGACAGTCCTTTTCCACTGTTTTCCCAGGTACGTCAGCATCGTGATCCATGGCTGTGCTGTGTGTGTCCGAGCAGATTGTGATCCGAGAGAAGATTGAATGCCTCTAAAATCTCAAGGTAAGACACCCCCTCCCTTCTTTGACCTTGTGTGTGTGTGTGTGTGTGTGTGTTTGTGTATATCTGTGAGTTAGTTGCGTTCAAATTGATCCATGGCCTTGAGCGCCGCTCCCTGCCTCACTTTTCTTCTCCTTAATTGTCTCCTTCATCTCGACTTCTATTACTCAGTACCAAACATCTATCTCATTAGCGTAAAAGCACATTTCCCTGTTTGAAAGCATACGTGGAATTTCACTTGTGTACATTTTATACATGCACACACTCTGTGTTTAGGACACAAACATCTGTGACGTGTTTTTCTGCATGACAGGGGTTAATAACTTTTCATAGGCTTAATTAGACAAATTGCTTTGGGGGTGGAAGCAAACAGGGGCAGCTGAACCATCTCAATAAGCTGTTGTTTTTTACTACAATATGAGCTAAAAACAGGTTTTCCCAGCTCTGTGAGGCCGAAGAATTGGATGCAATTGGACGGGTCTGCTGTGTTTCTATGTTTATGTTTGCTCGCTGCAGGCCGTGAACTTTCATGGTTCAGCTGCAGTTTACCTTTAGTTTAAACTTAAAATAAATTCAGCTCCAGGCCGTCTGACAAGCTGTCTCTGAGTCAGCAGTTGACCCCTCTGACGGGGGTCAGCATGCGTGATGTGTTAGTCCTGTTAACACTTATGGATGTATCCTGTACTGTTCAAAAGAACAGTCGTCTGCACGTTTATTGTGTTGTTGTACTTTCTGCGTCCTGGGGAAAGAGTACGATCAGTGAGAAATAAAGAAATATGAAAACAATGGAATATGCATGCTCTATGGGAATAATAAGAGGAAGGTTATAGACAAAGCCAGTGTGGTTTACTATGTATTTATGTTACAGTACCTATGAGAAGCAGTTTGTCTATTCAGGTATAATGTCAGTGCATTCTGGCAAGTTTTGGGAAGTAAAGTTGTCTTTGTTAGCCTTAACTTCCCACTTTGACCATTTTATAGCTGGTGTCATACTAATGTGCCTTATAGCTCTTTCACTTTCATCTCCCTGTTTTGTTTACCAAGCAGGTGCAGGCTGAAAGCATATACGATAATGGGCAGTGCAACTCTAACAAACGTTCCTGATGACGGTGTAAGAGACTCACAGGCATTAATTTGGTTTTAACTGCTCTTGATTGGCTGCTAGACTAAAAACATTCTTCATATAGCTTTGATCAGAGGCCTTTATGTTGTAGCATTTATTGATATTTTAGACCGTGGTGTGTTGTTAACTTTGTGGCAGCAGTTACTTTAATGACGAGAGAGGTTGTGTCCTACATGCTGTATTGTGATGGGGAAGCATTTATGCAGACCGTAAGGCTACAGTTATGGTTATTTTAAATACGATCTTTGAAATTAAGGTTTTGCTAAAAATAAAATATGCATTCAATTTTGTTAGGTGCACCATGCTACTACAAGGCTGAACCCTGTTTTGTCTTCTGACCTGGCATCATTCATCATGATGTAGATTCAAAAAGGTGCTGGAAACGTTCCTCTGAGATATTTTGGTCCATATTGACATGACAGCGTCACGCAGCTGCTGGTGAACAGGCTAGAAGCATGGCAAGAAAATATCCCCCACACCATTACACCACCACCACCTGAAGCATGGATACAAAGCACGGTCGATCAGAGTTTTAATGTAGTTTACACCGAGTGTTGCAGCAGTGTTTTCCACTCTTCTATTGACCAATTGGTGAGCCTGTGTGAATTGTAGCGTCTGTTTCCTGTTCTTAACTCACAGGTGTGGCAGTTGTGTTGGTGTAGCCCATCTGCTTCAAGGTTTAACGTGTAGTGTATTCAGAGATGCTCTTCTGCATACCTTGTTTGCTGTTGCCTTCCTTCAGCTCAAAGCATCACTCTCTGCAAACCCTTGAGATGGTTGTGTGGGAAAATCTCACCAGATCAGCCGTTTCTGAAATTCTCAGACCAGCCTGTTTGGCACAGAGAACCATGTGATATTCAAAGTCACTTAAATCACCGGTCTCCACGATCCTGATGCTCATTTGAACTTGGGGACACTCATATGGACCCTGCTACTCAAGGTAACCATATTGTTGCAGGCATTTAGTGATCTCAGAGAAAAGACTCCCATAAACTAGTATTCATTATTGGCTTCCTCTTTAATAACCTCTGTGTGTGTGCCTCCTGCAGCTTGGGCATGTAAAGTGTGTCTTCTAGAGCAAACATATGTATTTATAGATGTTCGTTTTAACAAAATGTCTGAATTGCTCCTCCCTGACACAATCCTTTTTTAATCTTTATGTCATTGTTCCTCTTTTGTTTCACCTAATGATAAACATTTACCATATTCGGGGAAGATATTAATGTTTCACAGTGAAGATCATGTAATGTTTGCAGGGAACAACAGTAAGCTATATGATTCTCACTCTGCAGTGTAAGCAGATGAGTGGTGGGGTTGGAAACGTCAGGTTATGTAAAAGTCATGCCTCTGCAAAGTGTTTGTATGTATAGTCATTTCTCAGCACCAACTGTTTACTGCAGTGTGAGCAGCGTTTTTAGCAGTATATGCAGTCAAATGGAAGTCACCGGCGGACTTTTAAGGATAGATCAGGAGCAGTGACAAACTATTTCTTCGCCCTCTTTGGCACCCCACCAGGTGGTGACACCTTAGGCAACTTTCATACATGGCATGAGCCAAAACTGTCCCCAGCACGACTTGATTGCAACCGAGTGCGATCAAATTCCTGCAGCCAGGTTCCAAAATAGTTCACAATTATTCTTCAAGTAATATTCAAATGTTAAATTTCCTCACTTCAAATGCACCTCTGTGGTTTGACGTGTGGAGAAGAAAATGCAAATTAGCAACTGATAAGTTCTACAGAAATTTGCGTTTCCTCTTGTGGACTAATTTAAAATTAAACTGTCATCAACTGACTGTAAAACTTTCTGTCTTCCTTCCTCTCTCTTTATTTATATAAATTACAATTTTATAAAAGCACTCACTGACAAAGCAACATACTGGGCTGCACAATGATTTACTGCAGCTGGAAAAATAATTCACTCTGGCGAAGATGCATGAATTTCTCTTTGCACTAAACAAGAGCGAGAGTAATGGATGGTGCTTTCGTCTTGTCGTAACTATCTTGACAAACAGGAAGTTCGATTTAGAGAGAAAGGAGGAAGTCTGTGTTGGTTCGATCACACAGAGAGATTTTACCACACGGAAAACACACTTGATATTGCCACACTGCGCTCGTCATGAAAGCCCTGTATATGTCCGGCCTGGAAATTGCAGTGCAGTTTTAAAGTGTAGGGTCTCACATATACACCTGGACTTTACCCGTAACTGTTAATTGTTCATGACCTGCTTGAAACATGAGTTTGTAACTTGTGTTTGACATGGCATGTCATGAGCTAAGGACCGTCCCGGTGATGTTCCATATTTTTTATATACACCATTCATTCATGGTTCAAAAACGAGGAGGCTGTAATCTGTTCCTTCATTACTGTGAACACAGGCATTGTAGTTTGCTTTGACTCAACCCCGCTTAACTTTAAATACTCACTTCACATCACCAAATGTGTATTAATCCAGGGCTGAAAATAATCCCCAACAAATACTGTCTAATGACAGTTTGCTAAAAGCACTTTGTCATTTCCGCATGAAGTTATGACATGATCGTATCTGCAGTGGTCTGGTTTTTCTTTCACGCAATCTTCGCAGAACATGGCTCAACTTATTACAGGTGGATTTTTGAGAGATTTCTCGTGTCAAGCCTGATTTTAAACTGCCTGTGACAGCACAATGTAATGGCTGAATTGTGGGTGTCCTACTTAAGAATGAGAAATGGAGCTTTTCAGCTGCTGACAACTCATGAGGGTATTGCAGGCTCTCATTACCGCCACTATTGTTGAGTGTGTGTCTGATCACACGCTCAACAAGCTAGATATAGGGGGGAAAAAATGGCACATTTCAACACGAAGAACCATTGTTTGAAAACCGCCCCCTGTTATTTTATGTCATTAATATGCTAATGAGCCCCTGTGTCGAAGCCTCTATTGTGCGCCACTTCACTGTCAAAAATGAGCCGCAAAGAAAGGAGATTAGATATTTCGAGCTGTTTATTGGGCTGGAATCGTTTAATGATGCTGGTTTTGCAGGCTGTGTTGATACTGTGGGTCTACTTGGTAAATATTGAATAAAAACATAGATGTGAATGTAATTTAAATAGTTCTTGACAATGACAATAACAATAAATAAATAAATACTAAAAATACTAAATACTAAATGCCCTGAAGGCTTGCAGCAACTTTAAGGAGCAATCCATGAATAGAAATTCAAAATCTAGGTTGCTTCCCTACATTTAGGCCTCTTTAATGCTGGCAGTTTGTCCTGTCCCCGTGAACAGAATATTACAGAAATATCTTAAAGGAACAATGGATTTGGGAGATCACGATCACAAGCCTTGCCAGGCTTCAAGCTATGCGCTTGTAGCTGAGCCAAGCTAGTTCTGACCAATAACAACCTTCCTACTGGCCAGCAAGATTACACAGCTATGGTCCTGCCTGCTTAAGGTTTTCCATTACATCATTTCAATAAGCTTTTGCCTCACCCTTTAAATCTGCCCAGGTTTAGATTAATTTTTCACCAAGATCTTGAGTTGATGATTGGAGACTCAGACTGCTGCCTATTCCTCTGCACATCCCCAAAGATTCATAATGGGATTGAGGTCTGTACTCTGTGGTGGCCAATTATGTGTCTGCAGGGAATGGAAAAAAATCCATTGATGGAAAAACTTGGTCATCCATTTGCAATGGAAGACTCATACCTGCTTGTTTAGTTAAATCCATGTGGTGCCATTTTTTTTTTTTTTTGCCAGGCTGAAGGCCTGTTAGGCCTGTGCATTGGCTAGTTTCTGTACTTTTAGACAAAAGCTGCAACCATTAAGTTTGCAAATGTTATTGCTTAAATTTGTTTTGCTGCTCAGCTAATAGCAAACGGCAAATGTCCACTAATCAAGGTAAGCTTAAGCAGGAATTACATTTCCCACGTCCACTAGGGTTCACTCAGATTTCATCATCAGATGGTTAGCGTAAGGATCCGTACAGACGTCCGTGTGCCTGCCTGTTTTTTGGGACCACGTAGACTAGTCCACAGAGAATTTACATTACAGTGCAACTATGCATGTGCCCCAGGCAGTGGACTTCAAGTGGAGGTAAAAAGAAAAATAACAGGATGAGCACTCAACAGTCAGGTTTCCAGCTGTCCATGTCCACAGTGGAGTATTATCTAAGCTTAAATCATTAATGGCTGTATAGTGAGTGAAGGTAAATGTGATGTGTGGTGCCCCTCCAATGATTCCCAGTCAGCAGATAGCATTAAGTGGGTGGATAGCTCTACATTAATTAGGTAAAATATTAGATTGAATGGATGTGTTTTCTGAATTCCTGCCTAGCATATCAAAAAGAGCATGCTCAACTTTCCATATTGGTCCTGGCACATCAAGTTAGGACAAGTAGTCACTTGGACTCAAGTGTCCACATAGGAAAAAATACACACTTATGTGGTAGCTAGAAACTGTAGAAAGTCAGTGACATTTGGGGATTTCAAGCAACAACCAGTGGGCAGGTCCCCAAATGAAACATTTCTTAACTTTAAGGTTAAGAGACAGGGTGGCCCACTAATTGCCAGCTGCACTTTCACTTGTCGCCCAATGTGGGACGTTCACACATGAAGCAATTCTCTTGTTTGCATTGCTTTATCGCCAATGGTCGGTTGTGAGCAGAAATTCCAGGAAACCTTTGCCTAGGTAACTTTTTAATCTATTTGCCATCTTATCACATGTCAATCATCTGTTTGCTTGTTGAAGTTGTCAAATGTTACTGACTCTCTGTGGTCTCTGGTAACCAAATCAGCACAAATCACCTCCCTTAACGCCCACTCGCATCCTGATTCTTCTGACCTGAGTGGGGCTTGGTTTCAAGCTCCTTAGACTCCGGTGTAGACGCAGCTCTTAATTTTTGTCAGCTTCAAGGTGACCAACTGAAGAGACTACCAATAAGAAAGATGAAGAGAGAAGCTGAACATGAATGGTTGTGCCTGTCCAGGATGTACCCTGCTTCTTGGCCTAAGACGCCGGGGATTGGCTTCAACTCCCCTGTGACCCTGAACTGAATAAGCAGTTAAGAAAATGGATGCACATTTTATACTGTGACATTTTAGCACTCAGGAACACATTTCACTTTTGATCTGATACTTTAGTAAGTTGGGAAGTGTTTGCTACCTACAATATATTATATAAGTCTGACAGACGATTCATACTGCAGTATGAATCGTTGGTGGAAGGTGTGCAACCTGAAGGCTGTAATATTAGTGTCTATTTCTGTCCTACTTTTTTTCAAATCTAATTTCCTTGTGTGATTTTCAGTTACTAAATGTGTGAAACCTAACAAAAACTGGCACTGTATCTACTGCTCTCAGCCACAAACAGCAGCACTACTGTTTAATGTTTCAGCAATATAGACGACTTATTTGTGACAGTCATCTTTATCCACAGAGACACACATTTTTCTGTCTTTTTTTTCTGCCCCTCACGTCTCCCCCTATTCCCTCCGTTTCTCTATTCATCGTGTAATTGGATGGATTATGACTAATGCCAAATCCTCCAGCTGTTTTCGGGTCATCAAGCAGCTTTTACATGGATTATAAATAACTTAATATGTTTGTATTGGATGCCTGCATGTTTGTGTGCGTTCAGTCAGGATTGCACGTTCGTTTGCCTTTTGATCTGTCAAATTGGGTAAGACGCTGCCAGATTTGGATATCTATCCCAAATCTGTTCTTTATCGAAGCGAAGCGTCAAACCAGCTATTTGAACAAATCAGCTGCTTGTAATGTTGGTAACAGGCACATGTTCATCTCAACACTCAAAGAGAACATTAAAGTTGGCTTAAGTTGTCAGGAGAAAGTTTATTGATGTTGACAACCATAATCAGAGTTTATTAATTGATCGGGGACATTCGCATCTTAGGCAACACAATCCCCAAAATGACCAATTGATGTGCATCACATTCTCTTTTTCACATATCTCAGAAGTTTTACATCTGAGATCTGGGTTTTGTCGTTTCTTTTTCTTGTTCTGTGGCTTTGTACCCACACATCCTACACACGCGCACACACACACTGAACACAGTTCGCTGACAGCTTTGTGCTAACAAACCCTCCACACCACACACTCCTCAGAGCGCACCATTACAGAGCGAGAAGAAGCTGCCCTCCCTAACAAAAGGATGCAGACACGAGTGCAGAGCAAGATGAAAGCTTCTCGGTTGGCATGGCAACCACCCGATCATCTGCCGCACGGCGAGGTTGGATGTTTGACGTGTCGATGGTGCATTCTGGGTTAGAGAGACAGAGGACGAGAGGGAGAGGTGAAGAAAACTGGTTTGATCCAGCTCAGTTGAGCGTGTGCTCTTTATCTGGCTTGGCTTTTATTTTATTGTTGTTTTACGTCTTTCTTTAAGAGAGAGCTGCATGATTCAGCTCACCATCAAACCGCTCCTCAGTGTTTCCTCTGAGCTCAACTGGAGCTCATCAAACTACCAGCTCGTGTACTGTCAGACCCTGGAGGTGGACTGTGTTAAGCTCTGTGTGCTTGTGTGTTTTATATGAGAATGTTACACAGCAAGTGTTGTTGTTGTGCAAACGTGCTGGTCTAACAGGCTGAGTGTGAGACAGGCAGTGGTGATCACTGCTGATGTGAATGCCCAAAAATAGTCAGTAAAACTGAATGTGACATGTCCGTTATGTCCATGTCCACACTCAGGTTTAACATTACAAAGGTGTGATGCAAAAGTGGGGGGTACAGTATCAAAAGGACGTTTCGCTTTTGCATTTGGGGGCTATTTAACTTGCATAACGTGTCTTATTTTAGACTTTTGCAAAGAAAATGTTCAAAAATGTCTTTATTTTAAAATACTGTCTTGTCTGTTGACATACATTTACCGTTACACTTTGCTAGTACTGGGCTGGACCCCCCTTTTTCCATAAATTCGTAGATTTTACAAGGTGCTAGAAACGTTCCTGTGAGATTTTGGTCCATTTTGACATGAGAACATCATATAGTTGCTGCAGATTTGTCGGCTGCACATCCACAATGTGACTCTACTGTTCTGGCCACATCCCAAACAGGGGTGCACATAAGTGGTCTGCAGGTGCGCATTCGCTGTCAAAATAAAAGACGCGCACCAGATAAGAAGTTGCAACGCGCGTTTGCGTCCATATAAAAAGCACTGTTTTTGTCCGCTAGAGTGGGATTTTCACGGCATATTCTGCACCACACCTCTGTGCGTTCATCATTTGTTTGAAGCCAGCTCACCTCCTGCAATCACTTTTCCGAGAATACGCACTTCTTTTGCGGTTCGGACTCCTTCTGACATTTCTTTGGAGGTGGAGGAAAACCAAAGTAATTGCTTAAAGGAGCTTCTTCTACATCTTTCTACATCTACATCGTTCTAAACAAATGTCTGTCCTCCTCCAGAAAATATTATGGACGCAAACGCGCGTTGCAACTTCTTATCTGGTGCGCGTCTTTTATTTTGACAGCGAATGCGCACCCGCGGACCACTTATGTGCACCCCTGATCCCAAAGGTTGTATTGAGATCTGGTGACTGCTTAAGTTTGAGCTTTGTAGAATCCGAGCTGCTGGAATCAGATCAGAAAATGGATACACTAGAGTCATAAAGGGATGGACATGGTCAGCAACAATACTCAGGGAGGCTTTTGTGTTGATATTTTCTGTGTACGCCATTACACCACCAGCACCCTAAACCATTGATACCAGGTAGAATGGACCAGTGCTTTCATATTATTTGCACCAAATTCTGACCTTGCCATCCAACTATTGCAGCAGAAATTGAGTTTCATCAGACCAGACAATATTTTTCCAATCGTCTTTTTCTCCAATTATGTTGAGCCTGTGTGAACTGCAGCCCTGTTTCCTGTTCTTAGTGGACAGGAGTTGTACCTTGTGTGGTCTTCTGCTGCTATCGCTCATCTGTTTCAAGGTTTAATGTGTGCATTCAGAGATGCCCATCTGCATACCTTGGTTGTAACAAGTGGCTGCTTGAGTTACAGTTTTTTTCCTATCAGACTGAAACCATCTGGTCATTCTCCTCTAAACTCTGACATGATCCACACAGAGAACAGCCACTCGCTGCATACTTTTCTGACCATTCTCTGTAAATCTCTTGGGAAATCCCAGCAGATCAGCTGTTGCTGAAATATTCCAGCCTATATGGCACCACCAATCATACCAGGTGACTTAAATAGCCTTTCTTCCCCATTCTGATGTTTGAACTAAAGCTAAAGGTCTAGACCATGTCTGTATTCTTAAATGTGTTGAGCTGCTGACATGTGGTGGGCTGATTACATATTTGCATCAGCAAACACTTTAACAGAGAGGCTGATGAATGCATATGCAAATAAGAGTTTGGTTAACACATATTTAAAGAATACATTTGAGAAAACTTGCAATGCAAAATACAAAATGTGAAAAACACATTAAAACCCATTTTCTCTCTTTTTTTCACACACCGAGCCCGAAATAAATTTGCCGTCATTTACTTTACAGATTTACCGAAAGGTTTGTTTGCATATCAAAAATGGATTTTTTTCCCGGCTGCTGACAATAATTTGGAATTTTTCTGAATAATAAATGCAGATATAATCCCCTCTCTAAAAAAAACTCTAATGTTGACAAATCGAAGCACGAATTCTGAATCTTGCTTCAGCCATTATTCAGATTTCTGTTTTAAAAACCTGTGAAATTAGCATACATTTAAAAGTCTAATTCCTTATTTGCATCCTTAAAAGAGCCATTCGAAACACTTCGAAAAAGAACAAAAAAAAAGTCATGTTCTTGGTAAGTAACCAGCTCACGATAAGCCAACACTGCAGGAACTACAAGACACGATCGCAGATCTTTACAGAGGTGATGTTGATTAATGCCCGCTCAATTGCCAACAAGTCTTATATTTTAAATGACTTGTTCTGTGCAGAGACGCTTGATTTTATGTTTATCTCTGAGACGTGGCAGCGTGAGAATGAAGTCTCACATCTTTTAGAGCTTTGTCCCGCAGACTGTTCGTTTCTCTGTGCACCTCGGATATCTCGACGAGGAGGTGGAACAGCTGTAATTTTTAAAAAAGACATTTTTATGCCAGATGATCTCTTCGAGCTGTTACAATTCTTTCGAGATGATCGTGATAAAAATTGGAAGAGATCAGCCCATGTACGGTATCTTAATTTATCGTCCACCTGGGTCTGCTGCATCTTTTCTGGCAGACTTGCAAGAACTTTTAATTTCCACTATTAAACTGGGCAAGGTCGTCATTGTTGGAGACTTCAACATTCATGCAGAAGACTCATCAAATAGTACCACTAAGGAGTTCCTGAGCATCATGGACTCTTTTAATTTTGTTCAGCATGTATCAGGCCCTACTCACACTGCTGGGCATACTCTGGACTTGGTCTTCACTTATGGCATTTCCCTTGACCACGTGAATTTAAATGACGTTGTTTTTAGCGACCATAAGTCAGTCTCTTTTAATGTGTCTGTCAACTCAGAGTCTCTTCCCCAAGGTTTTTTTAGGCGCAGGCGCTTTATTGATGACTCTGTTATTTCTAAATTTTCTTCCCTTTTCAGCCTTTCAGTCGGTGGCACCAAGGCTGTGGAACAGTCTACCACCACAACTACGTTTGGCTGACTCTGTGTAAAAAGCAGTTAAAAACTTTATTATTTAAACAGGCCTTCTGTTAATCAACACTTTTGAATTTGCATTATTTATATTGTCTATTTTATTACTTGATGTTTTCTTTATTTTAACCTTTGTGCACAGCGCTTTGTGACTGCCTGTCTACGAAAAAAAGTTCATGTCATTTAGTAGCGATTTTAAATCTTGTCTTTGTCTGTTGAATATACTATTATACTGCTTAAATCCTTTTTAGTCTCCCATCTGTGCGCTGTAAACGGCCAGTCTGGTGCTGGGGGACGACACCTCCACTGCCTCGCAGAGCTATTTTAAGAACTGCTTTTGTTGCTTCTTCACTGTGAGAGTCAAGTCAGGGACTCCTTGGCTGATAAAAGCGGGCGTAGTCCGGCTTTCGTGTTGGTCTATGATCGTGATGACCTCTCTTCATTTGCGTTCGACTCTTCTGATTTAGGTCACGGTGGGAAATGTTTGGATTCTTTCCCAGCTGACACGCTCTGACTCGCCCTCTGTGCAATATGCTGCATGTAAGCAAACAAAGTCCAGTACAGTTTGCGTAATAGGGCCAGGGTGCCCGTGATGACTGGGACCTGCGTTCTCCTAGGAGCGAGCAGCAGAGTATGAAACAAGGTGTGTCGTGTGTTTACCCGCTCTGAGCTTTTGTGTGACTCGTGTGCTCGGCGACAAAGCCTCCTCGACCCTTGTGTCTTTTTCTGTTTCTCTCCCTCCGCTCGCTTTAGCTGCTCAGACTATTCTCCCCTTTGTCTCGGTTTGCTTGCACCCTACTCATCCAGGCAACTGTGCGCATCACAAGTCCACAGAGTGTGAGTGTGCGTGCACTCGTTAGTGAGTGAGGCCTCTGTGTATCTCGGTTGTTAGTGACAATCAATTGCGCCATCATCCCCCTCCCCCGCCCTGCACCCTGCGTTCATCTCCGATCTCTCTGTCTCACTCGATTTATCTTCCCGCCGTCGCCCTCCCCTTTCAGTCCCTTCGCTGACTCGCTTCTTCTTTTGATGTCCTCTCTGTTCTTCTCTCGCAACCATTTTTCACCCAGTGGGCTCACGTCACTCCTGCACGCCTGCTTTTATTTCTTTTCTTTTCTGTTTGTTTATCTAAAGGTAAAATGTCTTTGCGGAAATGAACTTTGCAGACTTTAGGCGAGGTCACGCCGGGCTGTCCTGAACACCCGCCAGTCACCTTGTTATTTAATTACAGGGATGCACTTAATAGGTTGGGATTAACTAGGAAACAACAACAACTTGGTACTGGCCCTAAAAACCCAGTGTTGACTAAAATTCCCACCTTTCCTTTAGCAGCCCACTTCTCATGTTCCCTTTCTGTGTCTAATAATGGATAGCAGAGAATTTCTGTGGAGTAGATGCACTTTGAATTGAAGCAGGATGTTGGTATTGGACAAGGATGTTTTTGTGTATAATATTGATTAGCAGACTCTACATTACAAAAACATTGCTTTATGTAGAAGTCGTCATTGAACACCTTTTACACGGGCCGCTGTGCCCTGTGCTGACATGCTTGTTGCCCTGTAGCCTGTTCAGCCTCTTATGTCATTATGTTACCTTGCTGCTTTTAACCTCCCTCCCTTTCTCTGAAGTCTCCATAGGGCTGGCTTGAGCTGATTAGAGAGGCCATGCTTGCATTGATTAATTGGATGAGTCTCGTCTCCATGCCAGTCTCCTCTCGTCTCACAGTAGTGGCTAAAACAAACACACGCAAGGCGTTTAATGGCAGTGGAGCTTTGATGACAGGAAGTACCCGAAACTGTGGGTGTGTCAGCAAACACAGTGTTGGTGTGAACCTGAATAGCACTCATCTTAACAGCAAACCTTACGTCTACAGAGGAGAACAGTACCTTAAAAGGTGTAGGTGCGTGCAAGCGTGCTATGTTTTGCATTGATTCAGTGTGCGATTTTTATTTTTTTATTTTTTTGTCTTTTGGCTGCACCTTGCTAAAACCTGACTCTGAGAAAACTTGGAAACGTTGCTCCCTGCTCACCTTGTCAGCCTCCATAATGCTTTAATTCGTCCTTCAGGCTCTGATGACAACAACAACCTCTCCCATCTCCATGACTCTGTCTCCCCACTTAATTTGTCTCCTCTCCATGCTCTCCTCTCACTCTCATCCACTTCCCCTCATCTTTTTCGTCCTCCCTGTTTTCTCTCTCCTCCTGTCTTTAAGTAAATTCTGCTTCAAAAGCTTGTCTCTGAAAGGTCGTCTGCTGCTTCAGCAGACCCCCTGTGGCCTTTCATCTTTCTTCTTTATGTTGCTCTTTTTTTCCCTGTATCTGTCATTTTCTTTTGTTGTTTTTATTCGATCTGCTCTGCCCCTAGCACTTACCATGGCAGAACCAACAGCACACAAAACCTATTGTAGCTCAGCCAAGTGAATGGCTGGCTGGGAAAGTCAAACGCTCTGTTATTCCATCCCGGCAAATGCAATCTCTGGAGATACAGTGCCAACCAGAGAGCCCCTAAGGGGCACTGAGGCTTTCTCAGAAATGCAGACAATCACACAAGCTTACTGCTATGTTGTCCCTCTCCCATCCCTCCTTCTTCCATTACAGACCTTTTTTTTTTTATTTTTTTATATCAACCAGCTGAAAACCCCAACACCAAAGAGGCTGCATGGTGTTGTGTGCACAAACAGCATGTTTGCACATATGTGTGCTCTGACTGTTTGATCATGCTAACCAAGGATGAGGAAGAATAAACAAGCACAATAACTCAATAACGACGCGAGGCCTCATTCAGTGAAATCATTGCATGATGAACGACTGCGGTTCCACTGTGTCGACTACACAAAAGACGCCTTGTTTCTGTGATCGCTTCAGCTGAACGGCCACTTTGTGGTGTCATTATGACCCGTATATTGTTTTGGATTGGTGAGGGAAAGTGGGTTTTTTTTTTTTTTTTTCTTGTCATGTGAATGTTTGTCTTTTTTAAGGTCAAATAAGGTCAACCCTTTATAGAATCTCTTATCTTTAAAACTGGTCTTAAAATGCTGCTGCCTTTGTTTGTATTGGCAACATTCAGGAAGTCATACTGGTATATGTGGATTCTAAATATCACGTTTTAGTTTGCATCCAAATATCATGTCATGTTTGAACTTTGCTTACCTGTAATGCTTTAATTTTATTGTACTGCAAACTTCAATGTTTAAAAAGAAATCTCATGAAAAGCCGCCCAGAGAGTGAGCTGGCTCGGGGGAGGTTTGAGCTCTTGGAGTGCTCCTTCTTTTGATCCGTTCTCATTTTCACCTCTTTTCAGTATTTAACCCGCTGCATTCTTTCCCCCTTTGGAGGGTGGAGTTAAACACAGCTGAAATGTTGATGGCCCTTCTTCTTGAGACTTGTGAGCTCTGAAGTAACCCATTAATCATGTTGCCATAGTGGGATGAGTGACTGGGTGCTTGTAAGACAGAGCGGGAGAGAGATAGAGGCTTGGCCTGAGAGCAACTCGGTCTTCCGGCTACAACCTTACATAATGAGAGCTAATGGGTTGGGGAACATAGACATACCTGTCCAGTCCACTCACATTAGGGTGAACAGAAAGCTGCAAGGCTGTTCTTTTCTGTCTCAAGTACTGTATGTACAAGGAGTGCATTTAGAGCTCGTGGGGGTCTCTGCAGTTGTCACATGAACTCGAGAACTCTTTCATCAACAGCACCTCGTGCAGGAATGTGTTCAGTCAGTTTAACCGGGTAGACACTTCTTTAGCTTACCATTTATTAGTTGAGGGCAGTTAGCAACCAATAATTTCATGATGCATAGTAAAAATCTTGAAGTGTTTAGCCATTAATGTATTTTGTGCTGCTGGGTAACAAATTTAATAGTTTAATTTATACTTTTATCTACTTGGCTGTCATTCTCTATGGGTGTCAGTTTTCTACTGCTTATCGACTACTTCCAGTAGTTTTCCGCTCAGACCATTTTGTTCAGGCCTGCTCAATTCTGTAATTAAATTGCAATGTAATTTTTTTTCCCCCCATTGGTTGATCTCATCTTCCCACCTATCCCCTGGCTACTGCAGAAGTGGCCCTCAGGGTACTTATACGTCTGGTTTGAAATCGCTGATTAAATCGAATTGCCAATTTGTACTACAAACACTACAGCCTCCCTCCCCCCTGCACTGATGCACTATTGCTTCATTGTTTTTTATTAACCACGTGTTCCCACTGTCTCTGTGTTTTGTTTTGTTTTTCCCCCCCCCCAGGCCGTGAGCCCTGTGCAGGGTGATGATGAGCAGTCAGGGCGGCAGCAGCAGGGGAAGTGGCCAGCATGCTGCCACTCCGCCCCCTCGTCACACCCCTGGACCCAAGCTGCAGGTCCAGCGTTCCCACTCTCGTGACACCATCACCATACACTTCTCTGCTCTGGGGAAAGAGGAAGACGATGAGGAAGAGGAGCTCTTTGGGATACCCGCTGGATCTGTTAAAGACAAGTCTGTCCTCGATGGTACAGGGGGGCTTCAAGGTCCAGCTTCAGCAGCTGATGACCGGTGCGTTGCTACAGGCTTGGAAGCAAAAGAGGAACTGCTGTTTGAATCTGCTGGTGCAGACACCCCCTCGGGACCTGCTGTTCTCCCAGTTTTATCTACCACCTTATCTGTGCAGCCCTCAGACCCTCAGCCACACACACACTCTCCTGCCTTGACTATTAATCCCACATCCACCCTCTCCTCCAATCCTCCTGCCAGCTCCTCCTGGCCGTCTGAACGGCTCCCGGTCAATCCCTCCCCCGCAAGCTCCAGCTCCTCTTCACCATGCAAGTCTGCAGCACTGTCATCCTCCAAGCCTTTTCTTAGTCTGGTTAGGTCTTTGTCCAATGACGTTGAGTCTCGAGAAACTGTCCCTTCACTTTCCACCGTAGCACCAACCCACGCACGTCATCGACACTTAATGAAGTCTTTTGTTAAGTCTCTGTCCACGGACGCTTCCAAGGCTGACCATTCGGAAGGGCCTCTTCAGCATCAGCAAATACAGCCATCCCATCGGCCTCCACCTCGCAACATGCAACTCTTCAAACAGTTCTCCCAACCCCGTTTATCCTCCAGTCCCGTCATCGTCACTCAAGCAGGTGGAGACTCTAAAACAGCCCCCTCCTCCCCCATCATGTCTCCAGATGGTAGGTCCTTCTTCAAAGTCCAAGAGGTGGAGGCCAAGATAGAGGATACCAAGCGGCGGCTATCGGAAGTGATGTCAGACCCTCTGCAGCTTTTTAGTAAGATAATGGGGGATGAGTCTGGTACGGGGTCTGCTGGAAGTGCTGCTTATCGTGCCAAATCGCTGTCCTCCAGCGCGTCGGAGCTCAGCGGAGTAACAGCGGTAAATGGACACGGAGAAGGTGGCAACAACTACAGCATCAAAGAGGAGGAAGGGGCAGAAGGAGAAGACGAGGAAGAAACCCCCACAGCTAAGGGCCCAGAGTCAGGTTTTTTCTCTTTCCCATCACTCGCGCCAGCCCTCACCCAGGCCTCATCTTCTGCCCTCCACAAATCTCCCTCTCTCACTCTGGGCCGCTGTTCGATGTCAGCCCTGGTAGCTCGACAGGAAGACGAGGACTTCTGTGAGCTGTACAGCGAAGACTTTGAGTTATGTACTGACACAGAGACACCGGACGGTGATCGTTCTGGGTCCCGGCAACCCCATACTGGTAGCACTGGTTTGTGTAGTGAGCTCGATCCAGAGGACGAGAGAGCCGAAGAGGAGGCCGAGACCTTACCCGTGACTGGTCTCATTATTTTAACACAGTTGGTGTATTGGTATTTGGTGCTTCCTGTGCCACCCTGTGTGTGCTCAGTAGTGCACGGGATAATAGCGGGGTTCGCGTTGGCGTTGCTCGTGCTTTGGCTGTCATCCCCTCAGCCCTCCTCATCAGTGAGCAGAAAAAGGAGGCGAAGGATAGAGCAATGGAATGTGGCCCAGCTGGATATTAAGGAACCAGGGATATTCAAGGTAAAGGCAAAACATGTGACTTCAAAAGTAAACTTGTGATTAGTTTTCCCAAGTGTGGTGCCTATGTTCAGTTTGTCCTTACTCTGAAGAAGACTATATGTTTCTACTCTGTTATTTCAGTTGAATTGCCTTTGTTAACACAGTGCCCTTCGGGAACAAAAAGGTAGGAGTTTGGATGAGAATTCAATCTGTGCAGCCTGTTGGGGAATCACGAGGTTGTGTTGCACTTCTTCTCCAGTGATGGCTCCAGTTTTTCTTTAAGCGAAACATTTTAATGACAGCACCACCGTTTGCTCCTTATTCTCGAGTAACCTCAGAAAATCAGAAGAGAAATCTTTAGTAATTTGACAGAGTTATGCAAGCATGTGTATGTGTGTGTGCCTTAGTGGGTACTAAGCGATTGCACAGGATAGCCTGATGGCTAGAGGCCACAGCTGTTCCAAAAAGAGGAGCTCTGCAGAACATGATACAGGCAGATGAACGACAGCCCCTCGGGCACACAAGTGTGGGGAAGCGGTCCAACAAGCTTTGTCTTTTTCTTCATACTTGTCTTTCTTTGGGAATACACAAAGTCTCAGATGCCCCACTTTATCTTTTGCTGTGTTGCATAAATTTTAAGCAAGAATGTCTTTTTAAATCAATGGTATGTGATACATAGTGGAGATTCAATAAACTGTGTTTTTTGGCACTTTAATGATGGTTTCATTTTTTATCTCAGGAGGTTACTTAGTTAATTTGAGCAAATTAATTCTCTGGTTTTAAACTGAAAATCTGATGTGTGTATAAAAGACTGTGCAAAAGTCTTGAGAGGTGACTCGAGTTTTACTTCATTGTAGCTGAAAAGTCTTCTGCTTCTCTCTCGCAGGGCTGGATGAATGAGATCCACAGCTATGACCCGGAGACGTACCATGCCACCCTGACCCACTCCGTTTACGTCCGTCTAGAGGGCTCAGTCCTGCGTCTGTCCAAGCCCAACCGGAACATCTCCCGTCGTGCCACACACAATGAGCCTAAACCTGACGTCACTTACATCAGCCAGAAGATCTACGACCTGACTGACAGCAAGGTGCGGTGGCTTAAACAAACCTTTTGGTCATGGAAAGAGAGATTTTTGCTAACACCACTCAAAGACGAGGGGGAAATTAATGTGTTAAGTGTGTGTGCGCGTCTCCTCAGTGTATTACTGTGCTTGATGATAAGCTTAACATTTAGTGACATCGAGCACACGTCCCGTCACATTTGCCTTTGCCCGACTGCATGCTCGCTAATAGGTCATGCTCAGTGACAATCACAGCTTGTGACTCGTAGACTGTGTGTAAACGTAGAGTGAATATCACAGGTCACTGACCTTATATACACAGTTGTGTATCTTGTGTACTAGCGCACTGATTCAACAGTTTTGCATATCTCAAGGCACAGCTGACATTTCTCATGTCAGTGTATCACAGAGCAAAAGGTTTCATCATGTACCCTTAACCTACTCTTCTTCTCTGGTTTCCTAAAGTGCCCTTTCTCAGTTATTATTGTAGATACTTAGTGTGTAGTTTATTCAGACACTCGTACAGGAAAAGCATCCCTGAAGGTCCAATTTCTGCTCATGGTGTTATTGTTTTAATCTGAGATCCAATACCGCTCCAACCCATTACAACCACAGGGATGAATGAAGTGCTGCTGTATGTATTAGAGAATTGTTGGCCTATAGCAAGAACAAAAGCAGAAGTACATGAACCTTTCCAGCCCTGAATGGTGCCAAATCTTGGTTACTTATCAACAGAAAACAGGCATATTCTTACATTTATTGCCACCAGTTGTTTCCACTCATACCCTCAGGTATCAATCTGCCGCATAAAAATGTGAACACTTTTTCTCTTTATCTTCTTTTCTTTATAATCATTCTGTTGCCCTAGAAACACCAATAAAGAAATAAAGAAAGCACTCATGTTCATGAGATTGATTTAGTGAAGTCAGTCTTTATACCCCACAGATATACCTGATGCCTCAGAGCCTGGCTAGGAAGAGAGTTTGGAACAAGAAATACCCCATTTGCATTGAGCTGGCCAAGCAGGATGACTTCATGTCCAAGGCCCAGGGAGAGAGGCCTGAAGCTGGGGAAGAAAAATCGACAGTTCAGAGTGAGAAGGTGGAGAAAACGGACAAGGGTGAGAAGGCAGAAGGATCGGCGTCAGCAGAGGAACCCAAAAAACCAACCTTTGGAGGCGGGGATTTGACTATCTACCTTTTCGGGAGGACGGGTCGGGAAAAGGAAGAGTGGTTCCGTAGATTTCTTCTAGCATCCCGAATGAAATCAGAGGGAAGAGGTGGCAGTCTGCCTAGCATCTGCAAGAATGGTGAGCTTCACACTCTCCCAGATCAAGGTGCAAACACACACACACACGTAAAGCATTTGTTATCCATGTTCTTTCTTTCTTTCTTTTTTTTACACACCTGTATTTGCACAGACACGCGCCATTCCTCGATGTCAGAATAGCCGTTCTATTAAGTAGGCAACTGCGCAGCAATCAGATCTGTGCATAAGCCCCAGCTTAGGGACTGCCAATCCCCTCAACTAAGTGAACCGATGAGTGTGGTGGGTCAGCAGGATTACAAGCACAGAGCATCAGCGTATTATAGCATCACTTTCCACAGTGGGATGTAAGCCTGTGCGGAGGAGGCCTTATACAAAGAGAAATGCCAAAATTGTGTGGGTCAGGAGATAAAGGTAGTAAAGGTAGGGCTGGATTACTGGAAAGCAGTGTACAGCATGCTAATTCAGAGTGCTGCAGTCTACTGTGAGAAAGGAATACAAAAATAGCTGACAGCTATCTAAGGCTAATTAAATTTTGAGCATTTATTATTATTGTATACAAATCTGGAATCACTAAAAATGTTCCGTGTTCTAGCATAATTGTGTCAAAACACCCCCTTCACATCCCACATTTCCTTCCTTCCATTTGTAGCCTTCTTACCCTCCCACAGTCGCAGTAGCAGCTTTCAATCTGTCGGAGGCCTGGAGGCTGACAGCAGGAGCAGCAGCCGGGGAAGCCTGGAGGAGCTGTCTCAGTCTCAGTCTCGTCACAGAGAGACCACCGCCGCTCTCTCCTGTGGCTCTACTGCAGGCTTGAAGCAGAAGATGCTGTTGGACTATAATGTCTACATGGCCAAATACGTGAGTCCCCAGGTGCCGCCTAGAAGCCCGACTGCCACTGACAGCGCTAGGAACAGCCCGGATAGCAGCCCCCAGACTACCAAAAAGGTAGGAGACAGATGGATGCATGTCAGGCTGAATAGAAAAAGATTGTCATCCAAAGTGGGCATCTATCAAAAGCCCCCCCTGGGGTCTGCACGTCTAAACCACAATATCAACTAAATCAGTCTGTTGTCACCTGAAGTTACCCCAGAGAGCTCCGAACCACTGGCAACTCAGTGAATCTTACTGAAGGGTTGCTGGGAGCAAACTCAATATATCAAGCTCAAGCTTGATGCAGAAAATGATTATAGATATTCAAAACTGCCATTCATACATGTATGTGTGTCCTTTAGCTGCGTAGGAGTTCAGAGGAGACTGCGGAGCCTGAGGCCTGGGTAAATGCATTTCTGGGAAGGATATTCTGGGACTTCCTGGGAGAGAAATATTGGGCCAATGTAGTCTCCAAAAAGATCCAAATGAAGCTCAGTAAGATCAGGGTGAGTAGTAGTAGTAGCAGTAGCTACAGTTAGTAATATCCAAATGCAAGAAGATTTCCTCAAGAGATAGAGATTTGTCTTTGCGTTGGCTGTATTTGTATCTTTTTCCGTACATGTTGTCTTTTAGCTGCCATATGTTATGAATGAGCTGACTCTGACAGAGCTAGACATGGGCTTCTCCATTCCTAAGATCCTCCGTGCCTCCAAACCTTCAGTGGACCACCAAGGTAGGAAGAAAATTACATTAGGTGTGTTATTTTTTTTACATTTTTGTGGGTGCTTTCAAGATTTCTTATTTTTATCTTACTCGAGCCACTTATTAATTCTGTCTTTTCCCCAACCCGTCTTCTTCACCTTTCATACCATATCTCCATCTTATTCCTCTTCTCGCTAGATTAAGCCATAACCCCCTACCCTCCAACACTCTGTCCTTCTCTCCTCTGGAGTCTAGCCTTTCTGCATGTTTGCTCTATTAAGCCACAGTAATTAAACCTCATGTCTTGGCTCCCCCTCATCCATTACTGAAACACTGACTCACCCAGCCTGCTTTAAGCCTGAGCAAAGGGACTAGTTTGACACAGAAACAGAGCAGAGATGTGTATTAATTCCAGCTGGTTTAAGGCAAAAAAAGAGATTGTTAAAAGCTTCAGTCATTTGGGGTGGGGTTTTTTTTAGTTTTTTTTTTTTAAATTTGTCATTTCTTAAAATATGATGATTATACACTTGCTAGCCATTTTGTTAGGTATTGTTCAACTGGTCGAATGCGTCATTAGCCAATGACATGGCAGCAACTTAGTACATTTAAGCATGTAGACATGGTCAAGATGACCTGCTGAAGCTAAGGCTATAATTGACATGAGCTCACCGAAATTGGACAACAGAAGAAAAATGTCGAATGCTGAAGACTTCACTGGATTCAAATGGCCTCCACAGTCACCAGAGCTCAAGATCTCTGGAGCACCTTTGAAACCAAAATCTGTGAGAAATGTTTCCAGCACCTTTTCGAATCTGTCTCATGAAGAATTAAGACCCTTCTGAAGGCAAAAGGGGGTCCAACTAGTAAGGTGTACCTCATAAAGTGTCCAGTGAATGTAAATGTCATGAGGAGCCGCCGTGTTAAAATTTTTGTTTATCAATTCCAGATTAAGAACATTCAGTTTTTCTTGATCTTAGGTCTAAAGATTCTTGTTGTTCAGTTGTTGGAGCAGGGTGTCTGCAGAGCTCACAAATGTGTCTGAACCTATACATCCTCAGATATATACTAACAAAGCATCATTAGCCGATGATGAAATGTGCGCTTTCATCCTGCATGAACTGAACACGCTTGTGATTTCTTCTCTTGTGTGATGATGGTAAAATTGAGGGAAAGGCAGCTTCTCAATGCCTTATTTATGGGGAGACATGGCTTGATTGACAATGTTTACACTGTGCTTCGATAACCGCACAATACACACAAACTGATGTTTGTCAGTTGTGCAAAGATGTGAAAATGAGCTAGAGGCTTATAAGAAACAAGTGGGTATAACATTCTTAACGTTAGTGTATGCACAGAACCATTTTAACCATCTTAGCATGCAGACATTTCATAATTAGCTCAGAGGAGAGTCGGGCTGAAGCGTCACTTTTGCAATTGCTTGGTCATGCACATGCTGCACAAATGGAAATTATTAATGTGGAGGCAAATTCACCACACTATATGACAATGAGAGCGATTTAAAGGAATATCTAATGCACGATTGCTGTGATATGTTTCCCGGTTCTACATCTGTCTGTGGTAGAGATGTGTTGGCTCCTTCAAATTTAATGAGAAAATCCAGACGGTCTCTTCCTGCTGTTTGTCTCGTGCTAGACAATGAGACACTGTCTTCCATGATGTGTCTTGCTGCTGTCATGTAGCTTCTCTCTGGCACTGCTGTCACACAGACTGTACGAATCAATGAGCATTTACAGGGAGAGGGAAAGTGAAGAGAAGGGAGGGGGGCAGACAGAGGGGATAATAAACGTCAGTTACTGGCTGCAGACGTTCGCTGTGCAAACAGCAGGGGGATCGTAATCTGAATAATTCTCCTGCCGCCCGCTGAGGAGTGGGACGTGTAAACAGGAAGTAGCTTAATAAAGAACTGCTTCCTGATAGGTGACCTTTTTTTAGGTAGATGAGCACTACAGTTAACCTTGCAACAATTAAACACAAATCATTAGGTTGTTATTGATTTTCCTTATGCTATTGACGAGGATGTCAGCAGGCATGGGTTTGGTATAAAAAACATCATAAGTCTTTGTTTTCTTTCTCAGGTTTGTGGTTTGATCTGGAGGTCTCCTACACGGGCTCTTTCCTCATGACGCTGGAGACCAAGATGAACTTGGCCCGTTTGGGAAAGGAGGGCGAGGGCCTTGGAGAACATGGGAAAGATTGGTGAGGCTTTAAAAGTGCATTTCTTCTTTTATGCAGAATAATGAAGCTGAGTGAAGCTCGGTCTGATTTTATTTTGTTTTTAAGAAGGCTTCCAGATTTTAGAGTCGTCCTCCACAGCTTGTCCTGATTCCTCCGTGTTTGTTTTTCTTCTTATTGTCTCATTCTCAGTGACAGTGCCAAAATAAAATGTGTGAAGGATTCGATTTTCTGCTAAAGAAAACCAGCTCTGAGTCGGATGGTAATCGGGTGCATTTGCATTTTTAGAGCCATATTAGTTGTCACATGCGTTTTTCACAGTTCCTCCCCTTTTGTCGTGTTGCCTTTTCCCTCCTTCTCTTTATATACTAATCCTTCCCGTGGATGCTTACCGCTGTGGACATGTGTACAGTAAACTGGCGAGTTTGGGAATTGGATGCCTACAGTCGCTGTCCCTGAAACAATACATTTTGTTACCCATTTGGGTTATTGGATCTTTTTTTGAGTGAGATCGGTGGAGAAGTAGTTCCTGGGATACATTTAATGGGAATTAATAGTGATTGATAAGGGCTCTTTGCAAAGCCACTGGGGCCTGACTTTGCAACATGAGTGCTTGTTTATGTGTGCGTGACAGGTCAAGGCCACGGACATACTGTCTGGCAGACAGTGACGAGGAATCGTCTAGTGCCGGTTCATCGGACGAGGAGGATCCTCCAGAACTCCTCAGTGACAAACCTGTTCTGCCTGGAGCAGAGGGGTGAGCAAATGTCTCTTTCTAACAACATTAGTGCACCTCCGAATTGAAAATGAGCAGAATAACATTCGTACTGAGGTTCTGAAACAGAACATTTTTCCTTTTTCTATCCAACCAGCCACCCACTCAGACATACATATTTGAAAGCTCGCTGATGATTTAATGTAGCACCCGGTCACTTGCACACATAGCCCCTCGATAGTGGGTGCTGAGTAGCAAGAGATGCCGTTATGAATTAATTATGAACCTGACTCACTCCTTGTCTCCCCTCCTCCTCTGTTTCCATCATCGACTTGCGTAGTTATGTGGGAGGCCACAGACCCAGCAAGATCATGCGCTTTGTGGACAAGATAGCCAAGTCGAAGTACTTCCAGAAAGCCACAGAGACGGAGTTCATCAAGAAGAAGATGGAGGAAGTATCCAACACGCCCTTGTTGCTCACCGTAGAGGTGCAAGAGTGCCGCGGGACTCTGGCTGTCAACATCCCACCTCCCCCCACAGACAGGATATGGTATGTTTAGAAGGATGTGGAAAATTGCAGGATGGAGTTGGTATGTCACAATCTATGTGAATGGCTTGAGATTATAGCACTGCACCCTCTGCTGGGCAAAAACAACAACACAAGCAAGTGATGAGAGAATAAAAATGTTTAATCACATCTAAGAAATGAGGGCACAAAGGTGTGTTTTCCATTAAAGATGTGGAACATTGAAGCCTTAAATACACACTGATTTATGTTTGGCTTAATTAATACGAACTTCTTTATTTGCGCCACTAAATAGGTGCTAAGAAAAATATAATTAAAACAGCATATAGAAAAATCTGTTTCTGTTGCATGCTATATATGTTTTGCATGTTTTCCTCCATGTTTTTACCTTTTTTCTCCTTAAATACTGCTAATATGTATTTTTTTTTTTTTATTGAAATGAAGCAGTCATTTAAGGAAAAACCCATCAATCGACATCTGTTTCATGAAGCTGGTCTGAAAATTCAACACGATTATCACAAACTTCTCTTTTTGGCTGTCAGGTATGGTTTTCGGAGTCCGCCTCACCTGGAGCTCAAAGCACGGCCCAAACTCGGTGAAAGGGAGGTGACGCTGGTGCATGTAACAGAGTGGATTGAGAAGAAACTGGATCAGGAGTTCCAGGTATACACTGGGAGAAACAAGCACCGGTGAAATCTAATCTTAAGTCATAATAAAGTCTACTTATTGTCCATTTGCAAGTTCAATTGTTAAAAACGAGGAATTGCATGGTTTTAAATTTACACTCGCTGGTCACTTCATTTACTATACCCGCTGAACTGTTCATTATTGCAGATATCTAATCAGCCAATCACATGGCAAAACGCAAATACATTAAGACATGTAGGCATGGTTAAGACAACTTGATGAAGTTCAAACTGAGCATCAGAATGGGGAAGGAAGGTGACGTAAGTGACTTTGAATGTGGTATAGTAGTTGATGCCAGACGGGCTGGTCTGAATATTTCAGAAACTGCTGATCTACTGGGATTTCCCCACACAGCCGTCTCTATGGTTTACAGAGAATGGTCAGAAAAGAAAGAAAAATATTCAGTGAGCAGCAGTTGTGTGGATGAAAATGCCTTGCCAATGTAAAAGGTCAGAAGAGAATGGCTAGACTGTTTTAAGGGCAAGAGTACCTCAAATAAGCACTCATTACACCCAAGATATGCAGAAAGGCATCTCTACATACAGATGGACTACAGCAGCAGAAGACCACCCTGGGTGCCAGTGTGGTCAGATAAGAACAGCAAACTGAGGCTACAATTTGAAAGATTTGACAACAGAAGATTGGAAAATGTTACCTGGTCTGACGATTCTTGATATCTGTTGCAATGATCATTAGAATCAGAATTTGACATGGATCTGTCTTGTGTTGTATTAATGATTCAGGTTTGTGGACTTTGGGCTAGTTCTGGTTCTAGTTGCTGACCACATCCACCCCTTTGTTACCACAGTGGACCCATCTTCTGATGGCTGTTTCCACCATGTTAACGCACCATGCCACAAAGCTCAAATCATCTTAAAACTGTGTTCTTGAACACACAGTGACCATGTTCAAATGGCCTCCAGAGTCACCAGATCTCAGTTTAATAGGGAACCTTTTGGAAATGTTGGAATGGGAGATTCTCATCATTGATGTGCAGCCGATAAATCTGAAGCAACTGTGTGATGCTGTGATGTCCATATGGACCAAAGTCTCTGAGGAATGTTTCCAGCACCTTATTGATTCTGTGCCATGAATTAAGTTAGCTCTGAAGGTAAAAACCGGATCCAACTTAGTACTAGCACGGTGTAATGAAGTGGCTGGTGAGTGTTCAGTTTGAATTTGACACTCTGTTTGGAACTGAACAAGGGATTTTAAGTATTTAGCACATCCGAATACACCTTAAACCAGTGGTGTCCAAACCCAGGCCTCGAGGCTCGGTTTCCTGCAGGTTTTAGATGTGTCCTTGATCCATCACAGCTGATTTGAATGGATAAATGACCTCCTCAACATGTCTTGAGGTTCTCCAGAGGCCTGGTAATGAACTAATCATTTGATTCAAGTGTGTAGACCCAGGGTGAGATCTAAAACTTGCAGGACACCGGCCCTCGAGGCCTGGAGTTGGCCTTAAACCAATGTTCTTTATGTAAAATACCTTTGGCCTATTTAGAATTACCACCCATGTGTGCATAGGAGGAACATGTAGATCCAAACAGAAAGTTTTAACCAGTAGGTTTAAATCCAATATGTTGTTAATACATTGTGCTATTTTCAATTGAATATAGTTAAAAAAAAAAACTCCAAATCACTGGAATCTGTTTTTACGTTTAACACAGCACCCTAACCTTTTTTGTAAACATGGGTGCATTTAGTGCATGATGTCATATCCTGTGGTATTTATCAACTGATGTTTGAAAGTCTACCATTGGCATGGCCGAGAAGCTCAAAGTTTACTCACCAAGGACAAAGAGCACCTCTGCAAACTACCGCAGCAAATTGTCCCTGTCAGGTTTACCACACATCAACATTTATCTCTGCCTCCTCCTCAGGGGCTGTAATTACGTTTTGGCCCCCTCCACAATGCTTCTAGTAAAATATAGCGCTGCGGTGCACACTGTTGTCATTTGTGAGCAAGTGTTTACATCTGGCTTTCAACAAACGCTGGACTCAGGCTTTATTGGGTTTCAGACATAACAATACAGGGTTGCTTTGTTGCTTTCTTGTTAAAAGAGATAGTTTGAAACTTTATTTTTGTTTTCATTTTGTATGTTTTTGATGACAAAACTAGAATTTATAGGTTCTGTTCCTCTAATAGTCTCTCACAGTGGTTTTCGAGTAAACATGCTTCACTGTCCTCCACCATATTTATTGCTAATCCTTGTTTTTGTTTTTTTTTCATCATTTCACAGAAAATATTTGTGATGCCAAACATGGATGATGTGTGGCTACCCATAATGCACTCTGCCATGGATACGCGTTCAAATGCCAACTTGTTTACTGTGACAAATGATGCCTTGAAGGATCCAGAACCCGAATCTGATGTCTCTGACATGTGAAGGCACGCTGCTCGAGGTGTTCAATGACAAGCTTTTTATCGCCATGTCCCCGCCCCGTCTCAGAGATCACAGCTCCAGCAGTGGGCTCGGTCGGCTCCCTGGTATTTTTACCAGTACTCCAGTCCTGCTGTCGCACCGCTCCATGAAGGCTGTGCTTCAAAACGATCTGAAATCTACTCATATCTGGCTATTAAAAGCAAACAGAAGAGAACAGTGACTCACAGACTGCCGATCATTCACACAGTTTTAGTGTGACATCAAATATTATGATTCACTCTGATGAAATGACTTTTTTGGGGGACATGGTTAAAGTGTGTGTGTGTGTGTGTGTGTGTGTGTGTGTGTGTGTGTGTGTGTCATGGTGGATTGACAAATAGCCATCCGATCCAACCAGAGGAACCATAATACCTGTGATGTACAGCTGCCCCAAACGTGATAGTTGTACAGTGTAAACCTTTTATGTGACGTTTCTAATTGACTGGTTTATTGTTACTATAACTCTTTGAGAACTCCTGAGGCCACTAAACGAAGATTGTGTATATCTGAGCGAGCAAACACCTGACAGAATATTCCTTTAAATTCGCAGGCGATTTCGCCGAAAACCCCAGCATCTGTGATTACATGTTTCACAGGGATGTCGAGACACATTTATCAACCACTCACACTGCTGCCTGTGCCGGCTGCCTGGCACCTATATGCAAACCAATCAACGGCTCTGTGTCTATAAGACACCGGGCCTGTTTAGAATAAAGGACTGTCATTATGCTTTTTACCTGTGTCATAGGACTTACAGAGGAGTCGTGTGAATTGAAGTACATCTGCAAATGCAGCAGCAAAACATTGCCTAGGTCTATTGAATGTATACATAGGAATGCAGCTCTTTAGCTGTGCAATGGAATAGCTCATTCACTAAAAACGTGCTTCTAAGCAACATGTTTCAAGCGCTCTTTTCGTGTTATGTTCAGAGTCGACAAAAAGTAATAATTTTCTATTTTTTATTGCCAAAGCAATCTTTCAGTGTGGTTTAAAGAAAGAAACCAGAGGGTTGTGTATGAGGTAAACAGAAATTCAGAAGACGGAGAAAAATAATCTGCAGGGAGTGATTTTAATGAGCAGGAGACTGAAACACTTTTAGTTTAAATGGAAACACATAAACTCAGAAATGTGTAGTTTAAAGAGCTGGGACATCCACTCTTGCTGTTTTATTTTAAATCAATAACATACTGGATATTAGCCATATTATTTAATGCTCTCAGCAGACATCCAGCTAATGAATGCTCCGTTTCTGTTGAATTATTTATTGATTTCCTTTTTTTAAATGCTGTCTACTGTTGTACACATTAAAGAAAAACATGACATACACTAGAACTACAGGATCTTTGTAATCTGCCAAGACGCCCTGCTTTACAGGTGACTTTTACTTTATATGTCCAGACATGTGTGTTGACAAGTGTATGAGGCAGAAAGTGCCTTTAAAGTAAATTAAACATTCCTCCATAGTGAGCCGCCGTGTTTCTTGCATCAGTTGAGAATAGGAAAAGGGGAAAAAAAAGTCTTTGTGCCATTACTGTGTCTGTTAAGACATGCCCATTTTGGTTTTTCATGTCTCGGTGTTGTTTATTTGCACAAGTGATGACAATATCAAACATTGCTGTTGTGTTCAGTGATGTTGCAGAATGTTACGTTTCTGATCATTGTGGATCAATAAAATCTTTTTGCTCGGAAAGAATACGTATGGATTTGATGTTCTGACAGAAGAGATGAGGAATGAGAAGCCGGAGCCAGATTCTCATCAGAAGACATGCATTTATATGCTGTTTCGCTTCATAAGGTACGCCTGTTCAATCACAAGGCGCCAACTCAGTGAGTTGAGGCGTATCAAGATGAGATACACCAGAATGGAGAAGAAAGGTGTTTTAACTGACTTGGCATGGTTGTTGATGCCAGATGGGCTGGTATCTACTGGGATTTTCCTGCACAATCATCTATTAATGTAACAGGGAATGTTCCAAAGGAGAAACTATTCAGTGAAAAACGCTTTACTGATGTGAGAGGAGGGCGGGAAGAATGCTTTGAGCTGATTGGAAGGCAACAGTACTCAAATAACCACTTGTTATGACTAAAGTATGCAGAAGAGCACCCTCTAATTACACACCAAACAAACCTTGAAGCAGATGGGCTACTGCAGCAGAAGACCACACAGGGTGCCACTCATGTTAGCTAAGCACAATCCACAGGCTACAACCCACAAAATTAGACAATGCAAGGTCTCTGTGTTCCCACTCGTGACCTGGAAACTGATAGTTTGATCTGCTGAGAGTTGTCTCAACTCCCGAAACAAATCTGTGGGTAGAGACGTTGCACAGGTGTCATTTGTGGAAGTGTTTATACACGTGAAGTAGTGGTGGCACATCATTGGATGATATGAAGCCTGCTGAGAGTTGGACTTTAAGATATTCAACAAATGAACTTTATCATTTCCAATTATAAATATAGTGGCTATAACAGCCACTTATGAGATGATGCCGCTGTCCCATGTCATAAGTGGCATCTTATTTTTGTTAACCAGTTTTTCCTAGCCCCGTCTGCTCTCATCTGGGGGAAGAGGAATCAAGGACGTGAAGTATGAAAGACAACACTTCACAATCTAAAAATAGTATGTGTGTGGATGTACATTCACTTGACAAAAATATTCAGTATTTAACCGGCTGCATTTCTTCTTTTTAAACATCTGACTTGTGGTGTCAAATTAAGTGTTAATGCTAACAGATGTGCTGACACCACAGGCGGATGTTAAACTCCGTCACGTGGGCAGCTTCCACACTTTGAGAACACTATACCTGAACTTCATCTCGAGTCTGTGTCTTGCTTTAAAAGAGAGACTTGGTGAAATAAAAGCCAAGAAACCCCAGTTATGACAAGACATGACTTGATCTTGCACTGCTCTCCACCTTTGAGTGGCCACGGAAGAGGCCAGCCAGGTTCAGAGGAGTGCCCAGAAATAAGTTAAAATAACAAAAACGACGCTGTTGGTTTGTGGAAAAATGCTTTATTCTTTTTAAAGAGTCAAGATTCAAAGTGTTTATTGTCATGCGTCACAAGAGAAAAGGCATTTCTCTGTGCAATGAAATTCTTTCTTTGCTGTCCACCCGCAGATGTCGATTAATATATACAATAAAAATAGAACAAATACAAATAGTACAAATAAAATAAAAACAAAGATGGAAAACCCCCCCCCAAAAAAAACATGTTTATCTGAGACACTGCAACTTCAAGCCTGGGTCCACTTCTTGAGCATCACAGGCTGGTCCCTGAAGAAGAAAACAAATAAGCTCAGTTGTTAACAAGCTGTTTATAAAGATCTTTGAGGGGGGCAGATCAATAATGTCTTCAAATTTATCAGAAGACTTATCAGTTACAATCATTTTGGATTACACTCAAATTACTTACTGTGTCATTATCCTGAACATCCAGTCACACTGAAGGCCCCTGTGCAGAAAATGATAAAAAAAAAAAAAAAAAAAAGCTTAAGTGCATGTGATTGATTGATTACAAATCCTGACCTGTGTTAGTGACTCAACTCAGATTTCAATTCTGACTTCATTTTCAGATCAGAAGTCTAACGCACGAAAACTCATCATCCATGAACCAAAGGGAAAACACATTTTCTGTACTTCATATTTCTGACTTCATACCTCGCTGCTGGCCGTCCTCCACGAGACTGTATGACACCACCCTGTCCACGTGGTGAAGTGCAGAAAACATCCACTAGAGCAATCACCATCCTATTTCACAAAGAGACCAAAATACCTGGTTACAGATGGGAGCTCAAGCGGGTTGTATTTTTATTTAGTTTTTTTTTTTTTTTAAATAAGTTCTTACCTTCGTTTTCTTTGCTCATGCGGCCTAGTCAAGTCCCGCTGCTCAAACGCGCAGTCATTGCTTTCAGTGCTCTAACTTTACACCTCCCCATCATATATGCACTGGCAGTCAGCTGCAATAATAATAACTACAACATAAAATTTCATAGCCAAATTAAACACGACCATGCCGCAGTTCGCTTGCCCAACGCTGAAAGGGATGCCTCCCACACTCTTCGCAGACCGCTGTAGAAAATGTCCCCCGGATCTATTTTATACCACATCCGGTGTCCGTATCGCTTTTCTCATTGGCTCACAGACTCTCGACATTTCCCCTCCTCCACTCGTGTGGATATCTATCCCAAAGTCCAACCCCCACGGTTTTCATTTCAGGAAGAAGCACATTTAACGTCGCATCCAGTGCGGCTGGCTCGATGCCTTTAACGTATCAACATTTACAAAACTATTTATAACACCTGTCTGCGAACCAGAAAGCGGTTTCTATGTAGTCTGCGGCCGCTCGGACCTCCCCAGCTGTCTATCCCGGTTTGAGACCAGAGAATATGGACTGGACAGTGAGCAGTCGGGCCCTGGTGTGGTGCATTTTAGCCCTGCTTTGCTACGCTGGTCTCCCACAAAAGGTAAGAGAGCTAGCTGGTTAAGCTAGCTAAACTTGGAGGACACTAACAGCAAAATTACAGTTATAAACAAAACGTGGACAGATATTTTTCACTACACGGGTGTCACCGCAGGGAGCTAAAGTTGTGTCATTGAAGCCTCTGTTTGTGTGCTTCGTGTTGCCCCAACATTACAGAAGTGAGCTAATACAGATGTTAGCTACCTGGCTGAAAAGCTCTAAAATTGAACTTTACTGGCACCAATTTTACATTTTCAGCGCTTCAGACCCGCTTCGCAAGCGAAAGAAGCAAACATGTTTACATTAACATTTTTGTTAAACATCTGAGTTATTGCGGAAAACGAGAAATTTTGTATTTACATGTTTAGACGTCTTCGTTTGCTTGTTTCAAAAACAGGATTTTTAAGTGTTTTTGTGGCTTGGTGATAAGTTAATACGCAGTATCTTTTACAAGCGTCAGCACACATCCTGTCCCTTCACATCCACATCAGTAGCATCAGTAATCGCTGTAGGATATTTAAGCTGCAGAGGTGACAAACCAGACACCACAATGTGATGGCTTGAATAAACATTCTCCAAACGCTGGAGACATTGATGAGATATTACAATTGCAAGCTCAGTTCAAGGTAATGAGAGGTGGCTACAGAAAATGTGCTCCCTCTGTTGTTGGTTTTCTTAAGCTCGAAGGATAACATTGTGCATAAATTAAGCCATCATGCAGAAACACCTGCACTCAGTAACTGCACGCAAGAGATGGATTATGTATGAATTAGTACGTGTGCTAGTGATGTATTGGTATCAAATAACTTCTTCTTCTTTGCAAAAGAAATGGTTCTCACAAAAGCTTTGAAAAGCTGTAATTGGATCTGGGCGTTCTTTTAGTTCTGACCAAAACCCCTATGGCGACCCTCCCTATTATCCACAAACACCAATCCCATCCTCACCTATCCTGTATTGCTAACATCCTGTAAATGAGCCAGATCTCACAGTAAAAGGCTGGAGGCAGAGACCCTTCAGTACCCAGATACTAAACCACTTCAGCTAAACAGGAGATTAAACTAGATTTATAATTCCCTATCATGTCTCAGGTTACTCTCTTGGCCTGTTAAGATGGTCTGTTGGTGTAGCGGGGGTGACGGATGATAGGCTATCTATAGATTCTGACTAACATGTGTCTGAGTGGTAGATATAAATTGGATATTTTCAGAGAATATATCTCTTTCCTTGTCACTGTTTTTAAGGTCAGCTGATTTTTTTTTTTCCATTGAGGGAAGGATGTCTCTGACTAAAAGCTTGCTAACTGTTTCAGCAAAACATAATATTTGTTTATAGATGCACTTTTTGTTTTTTCTAATGCCTCACTTTACACTCTGCAGGCTGTGTATAACAACACTATATTTAATACTTTTGTCCTCAGCTGTAGTTTACCCATTGCTCACAAGAACAGCATTTTATTTTCATCCTTATTTTTTCAGTATGGAGACAAGATTAAGGTTTGTTTTTAAAAGAAAATGGATAAAAGGCTGCGAGCTTACTCTGTCTTATCACAGGAGTGGATTGACTCCACTTTGACTGAGCGTGCCTGATCGTGGGCCAACATGTGACATATTCCACTTTGCAGCAAACGCATGGGGAGCATAGGTCCTTCAAACCTTCTTAGACCTGTCTTTGTTACACAGCTCCAGAGGAGAACCTTTATGTCTAGAGATATTACCAGGCTGTCCTTAATCCTAAAATACTAACGTCTGATGTTTTGTCACCCATGCGACTGTAGTCGGGTGATTTTCATTGTAGAGCCTTTTTTGTCATTTTATCAGATGTAGTATGTTCTTTTCTTGGTTCCTGTGTTGTTGGTTTTTTTTTTTTTTTTTTTTTTTTTGCTTCCTGCACAAAAGCAAGCTGCAAACACAGCTTATTGCTGCAGACAAGCTAATCGGTAGGACTGGCAGAGGTAATTTAGCAAGAAGTTAATTACCACGCGGAGGTAGTTTTTGACTGGTGAACTCTTAATGCAATTCACAAATTTCATTATTCCTCTTCTATTATTATTTATTTTCTAAAATTTATATTCACAGAACCCTCATCCCTCTTATGTATGTGATCCAAAAGCCCATGCTTCACAGCACAGCTTCTCTCAGGGTTTTTACTTAAGGGGGAAAGAAGCGAAATAATTTTCTGTTATACTTCACTGTCTTTATCAACCCTGCTTTATAAAGTCTTTATTGTTCTTTGGCTCCTTAATGCGCTTCTCTGTAATCACATAATCGCCTGAGAGGTCAGATAATAAAGGAAAATACTTGTCTGTCGCAGTAGCCTGTACTCAGACAGCCAAACACATGACTACATCTGCACACATGTTTTTATAGTCTCTCCATGGTCTGCTGCTCTAAATTATGAGCATGATGACGCTAAAACGAACAGGCCATGCTTTCTCTTAATACGCCAGGTATTTGAGGTGTGTATCAACCCAAACAGAGAGGTGAAATAGTTATCAGTATAACCCAGTCTGTTCCTAACCTCTTGTTGTACTGTACTTTGGTTGGCAGAAAGAATATGAGAACAAAAACAAACTGTTTTAACCCCTGTCTGTTGGTTGGTGATGTACTCCAGCATCTTATCAGACATGGAGGGTTGTGATGCATGTAACATGCTATCAAAGTGCTTTGTTTACACTCAGCTGGAAAGCTGCCAGTTACAGCCAGTCCCGTGTTCAGGTTGGTCTGGCAAGCAACAGGCTGTGAAGCACCGTGACACTTCAGTGACTGCTAACAGGGATACCATAAGCATTGTAGTCTGTGTGCCTTTAAGCCATGCTGGGTCTCATTGCAGAAGGAAAAGAAGATCTTTAGAATAAGCCAATCGTTTTGGTTTCACCTCAGTCTTGTAGTATTATGTAACACTCTTGTGCAATAACTTCACATTTCTCTTTTAGAAAAAAGAATGAGGAAATGAGAGGGAGTGCACCAATATTTCACCATTAACTTATACAGCGCTTTATAACTCGCATGCTCAATCATGGCTAGCAGCCAGATGCTGTCTAGCAGATGTCCCTGAAGCTGAATACTGTATCCACCAGCTGATGAATATCAGTGTGCGTCCAAGACTAGGCGGCTAGCAGATGTTTGGAGAGTTATTTGTTTGCAAAACCAAGAGTGCTGGTAAAGGTTACAGGGGGCCTAAAACTGGATTAGTTATGATTTTTCTCATGAGTTCGGCCCCCAGTGGGAACTGTCACAGATGCACATTGTTGACACAAATGCTTGTATAGGATAGGTGAGACTACAGCAGGGGTTTTGTAGGCAAATGTAGAAGGACACAGTTTCTTTATGTAGATAGTGTGAAACTTTCAGGGTTTGTTTGGCCTTGGTTTCTGCACAGACTATTAAAGCATGCTAGTGTCTTCCCATTTTTTGAGCAGAATGACTCACAGGAAGAAAGAAGTGAGCGTTTTAACATGGTAAAATTTGGAGTTTAACTGTAATTTGGTGCTTTCCCACTAGTGTAGCCTGTATTACGTTTTCTATTCACTCTTAAAAGTGGGGAAATACACTCCTTTGTTTCTCCCCTTTCACTAGCGGTGCTTATCTGAGAGCCTCTTGTCTGTGCCAGATGGTAATCTTTGTGAAATGTAGAAGTAATTTAATTGAGTGCTGGTACACGAAGACAACACTTGAAACCTGGGTTGAAGAATATTTATGGTAGTCGTCATTAACAGAAAAGTGTTAAGACTCAAGGTTGATCTGGTGACCCCCTCTCAGCCTCGAGTCTGTCAGATCCTGTACTAATCCAAAGCAACCTGACATTCAACCACCCAGAAATTGCACTATGCATTGCTGTGTAATGACCTGCTATTGTATCTGACGGCCTTATAGTGCTGACACCACAGCCCGTAATCTGCCAGAGTAGCATCTGCTGTTTCCTCTGCATTTCCCAGCTTTGCCAGTCGTTTTACAGTATATAACAGTCAGTCCTTCTCTCATTTCTATGTTGCAATAATTTCAGTTAAAGTAAGTCTTGAGTAACATTGTTATTAGCTGTTTAACTGTATTAATAATATTTGAAGCACACGGAAAGCTGAAAACGGTGTCATAATCAAGTAGTGGTTTTAGAGATGTAATTACAGACCAATACAGAGGTGTTAACTGTTAAATAAACTGTTGGATACACTGCTGTTTATATATATTTATTTATCTATCTCATCAAATTATCACGGTAGAAGGACTGATCAGGTTGGGTTTGTGCATTTTTCTGTGGGGAGGCAAGCACGTCCACTGGAGTTTTTTCCTGCCAGAAACTGAAAGGTGCCCACGACTTGGTTATCAAGAGTGGAGTTTCTAGCATTCCTTAGTGGGTGACTGGAGCACTCTTCACCCACAGTGTTGTTAATTCTGGCATAAGCCAAGTCATGGGGCTGGATTGCTTTGCCACTGTTATGGGTTTTGTGGGTTCAGTTGTTTTCCCTGCGCAGTCTTTCATTTTACTTTCTCTTTATTTTCTCTTTGTATGTACTGGTTTATCTCCTCCTTGTATACTGGCTATTTCTTTCATGTGCTGAACCCATGTCTGTTCTTGTGCCACATATTTCTGAGTAGGAGAAAAAGTTTGTGAAAGGATTAGGTGCCCGTATGGCTCGTCAGCCTACTAGTCATCTGTGCAGCGGGATGTTGAAGCACTCTTCTGAGTTAATCCATTGCGAAATCTGTTTTCAAGTAGAGTGACCAAAAAAATCCCTGAAGTCAATTTACGATTCCCTTTGTGCTCTTGGAGGCTTGGCTTACCTCTAGCTTTCATTTTATCTGGGATTGTGGTATATAACGTTTATTTAGAAAAAAAAACTCAAAGAAAAGCTGAGCTGCTGCTGATAGAGGTTATACAGATTAAAAAAAAGCTGCATAGGTGGTGAGTTAACAGTTCGGTATGATATCAGGCAGCGATGACCCTCAATGCTGCTGCAGACTCTGACACATCATCAGTGTCAGTGTGACATGCAGCTCTCTCCAGCCACAGCTTTCTGAGTGCACACAGCCCGACCACTTACAGTCACCATCTTTCTCCGCCTCCTCAGCCAGTGGGCACTGACCTCTGGTACTGCATCCTGTAGTGTGCACAATACAGCACTGGGAGATCAGTTCGACAGAAAGACAGGAGTCTGTATGTTTGACATAGAGCTGGGCGATATAAGATTTTTTCATATCACGATATGTTTTTTTCATTTCAGGCGATAACGATATCTATCACGATATAAGCCAAATAACTATATTTGTAAGATTTAAATGTGCCGTTGCTCACAAGTAAAATGTGAAATAATCAGCAGCTTGTTTTTATTTAAATATTTATTTCCCATAATAAGTTCAACAGGGTAGATGTACTTAAGGAACATGAGACTTTTTCAGATAAATAAAGGCAAATATTGCAAACTACACAAAAGGCAGCCGCTAAAGCGTTTAAGTTTCAAAATAGAACAAACGAAACAGACTAAATTGTCAATTCCACTTAGAAACAAAATATTAATTCTAAAAATAAATCTTAGTTTGTTTTGCAGAAGAACAGACAAAACTGACTAACTTTTGTCAATATCAAATAAACTGAGCACTAAAAGGAAATTCTCAATCTCTCCTTGTTGTATAGCTTAGCTTTTCAAACAGTTTTAACAGTTACTTTAGTCTGACAAAAGCCGAATGACGAATTAGCGCTTCCAGTCAGAGACTGAGGCTACGTCCACACGTACACGGGTATTTTTGAAAACGGAGATTTTCCGTTTTCGTTTTAAAAAATAATCCCGTCCACACATAAAGGCAGAAATGAAGGAAAACGCTGCTATGAACATGCCAAAGCAGCAGGTGGCGCTAGATTCCTAACCGTGCAGAAATGTTGGCCAATCAGAAGTCTAGAAGCCTCGGTGGGAAAAAGTAAACAAAGCTGGGGCATAGAAGCAGAACCGAGTCGTATGTGTGGAGGGACAGTAACTGTGTGTATATGTAAGCATTTAAACACTGCAGAGAGTAGAATTAACAGTAACAGTATTGTAGAAATTCATTTCACCGAAACAATAACGTGGCGCACAGTGTGACGTCAAAAAATGCGCACACCTTTGACGCTGCGTTTTCTCCGTTTTTCTAGTCCACACGTAAATGCAAAAACTGAGTTTTCAAAAATCTTCGTTTTCATAGTTTAATTTTTCTATCGAGAAAAAGTTATATCGCGATACATATCGTTATCGTTCTATCGCCCAGCTCTAGTTTGACATCAGACATTTTGTGTTTTTAAATAGTACTATAAAGTAATATTCCACCCTAACTGACTCACCAACCCACACACAGCTCTGACTGATAAGTTCTGGCAGTTTTTGTCTGGCTGACGAGCACTTCAGCTTCCACAATCAGTAGACAAGTAGACAAGCTTCAAACCTCATCATTTCTAGACAAATGGTCCGTTTTCATTTCTCATGCAAAGCAGACAAAATGTAGTCTAAAGTCGAGTTGCATACTTCGTGGCAGCACGACAGTAGATTAACTCAGCCAAAGGCCCAGTTTGATAACCTTTTCACTAAGTAACTTTGGCTGTGGTGGTGAAGATTGAATGGCAAGAAAAATGGTTTTTATTTATTTGGTTTTTTTTGTTAAGATATTCTATCATTCTGTCCTTGATGAATTATGAAATCTGTGAATTGGTTCCAGAAAAGTGTTGCTGCCACTCTTAAAGACTTGATTGGGCATTAAGAGTAAGATTGCTGTACTGTGTTTGCATTCAAAAACTCATGGCGCATCCTGTGGTAGGCCCAATGCTGATTGGTTAAAAAGTTGGCCGGAACAGAAAAGCCAGCGGCCTTGGGGTTCGTCGTGAATAATGCTACGTTCCGGTTATCTCAGAACTTGGGAGTGACTGCACTCATGGGTTAGTGCATTCCAGACAGTGTGGGGAAAGCAAAAACATGATTTCTTGTAGGCTTTTTTTTTTTTATCAAGGCAAAGGTATTCAGGTATTGATCGCAATACAGTATAATCCTTGTCCTGTTGCGCTGAAACACCACTACAGCCTGGCCAGTGCTCTGTGTATGGCTTATTTAATGAGTCACAAATACAGAACAGTACTGATTTAAAGTTTTACAGTTTTAAGTTCAGGGTTGCCATGTTGGATTGTTAGCTCAGGGTTTCTGGGGGCTTCTTCGACTTTCCAAGCGGAAAATCAGTTCAGGGGGCTTTCTAGATTCAAACTTTGACTGGGAACTCGGAAATTCTGACTTCAGACTTTTTCTTGGAACGCACCACAACCATAAAAAAAATAATCAAAAACTGTATTAAAAACACAGGCATTGGGTGCAGAACAAACTTTCTATTATTTGTAACACCCGTTTTCTCTTTAGCTGTTTGTATGTTTTACCTTTGCGACTGGCTGAAGGACCAACAGCACAAACCGTTGTAGCCCACAGCCCACATGCTTGTGAAACTGGCTTGCAAAGCTTCCTTGGCTCCATGTGGGACCAATGTAAATGCATGAAAAAGCCATAAGGGCTTATCCAGTAACCTTCCCCCTGTCATCCACCCTGTCAGCTTCTTTCTTATTGCGTCTTCTGCTGTATTGATTTGAAGTTCATTGATTTTCATAAGGGTGGCAAACTCCCTGGGGCAAATGACTGCCATGCAAGTTCTAGCAAAGACTAGTTATTGCAGGGTGATGATGAAAGCATCTTTTTGAAGGTGTAACATTTTCTTCCGTCTGATGCCTTCGTCTTGCAGTGTAAACAATTTCAACATTTTCCTAACGTTTGCTTCAGCCGTCTGTGCAGATAACCAGTGTCTGACTGCAAATGAGATTGCAGTTCTTTCCTAGTGTCTGATTATGATTATTTTATTTTATTTTTTTTAACTTTGCAAATGTGATAATTTTTATTTGCATCAACCATACATAACTTGTTGTATTAAGAGCTGTTTGTGTTTGTGCTCTTTGTAGGGGCTTTGCAGTGGCAGCACAGTGTCGCTTCCTGAAAGCCTGCTCTTTGTGTCCACCCTGGATGGAAACCTGCATGCTGTTAGCAAGAAATCAGGCTCTATTAAATGGACTCTAAAAGAAGGTAAGAGGAGAGGACTGGAGTCAGGTTTAGGTCTTTGTTTGTATTTTTCTCTGTTCAGCCCCATTAAAGCCCTGGGTTTTTTTTTTTTTTTTCCAAGCAGCCACAGGAAAAACAATGTATCCTGCTGCTTTTGAAAAAGAATAAAGAAAGTGTCAGAGAGGTGCCTCAAGCTCATTTTATTTATGTCATGTAAGCTGTTTTAGAAAACAACAATAAGACGTAAACTTAATAAAATAATTTAAAAAGAATGAGCTACAGACAACTATTCTTGTCATTTTGTTTCAGTTTAATTTTATTTTATTTATATAGCGAATCAGAACAGCAGTCGCCTCAAGGCGCTTAAATATTGTAGGGTAAAAGACTGTAATATTGGAGAGCCAATCAAATGACCACCTTTTATGCCAACACTTGGCAACAGTGGGAAGGAAAAACCCCTTTTAGCAGGAAGAAACCACAGGGATAGGCAGCAATCTGCCAGGACTGCTTGAGGGTGGGGGGAGGAAGATGGGACAAAAAACACAATATCCATGAATTGCACACTTCATAGATAATACTTGGCTTCCTTGTTAAACTGGCCTGTTGATTTGCAGTACTCCTTATGTGTTTTCTTTCCTTCTTTTATGAATGCAAGGTTGTGCACTTTGTCAACATATTAACACTAGGATTTAATTGTAACATCACATTGAATATTAGGCAATATTTAAACCCAATTTATTAAAATGGTGTAATGCTGTCTAGGGCTTATTTATACTGGTAATGACTGGAACCATGTGAACAAACTAAAAGCAGTTAAAAGACATCTATACCTATGAATTATATTGTCAGAATAGTTATTGACAGGTGGTGTTTTCTAGGCTTGAATCCTATTTTCAGTCCCTACTTGAAGAGAGTCTTTTGAAAGGCTCCATTATGCATGAAAACTGGTTAATTATTAACTGAGAGAGGGGAAAATATAGCCTGTAATCAAGGTCGGAGTGGGCCGGGGTAAGCAACGTTGCCGTACTGCACATGCACCGTGTGCAGTGATTACCATGTTAATGTACGAACTGTATGTTTGGGAGTTGTAGTAGATAAGATACACGAAGGGATAATTGGAAAACATTCAAGAGACATAATACGTGAGAAAGTTTCCCTGTTTTCTACATACATTTCTGATACTTTTCTGACATTTTTAAGATTGGTAAAAGTAGAGATGTGGGCCTGTAAGTCCGTCAGCTACCCCAATCATTAATAATGAGAGGCAGAAGCTGCCTCCTCCGCATCATCTGTTTTTCTGGAACAACTACTGAATATAAATGTAACCAGTTTTGTTCCAGGCTTTGCACACACCTGTTGTTGTGCGTCTGTCAGGCAACTGTAATCCTGCATAACGAAAAGGAGGCAGGAGTCTTTTATCTACACCAAGGCAGTACAAGTCAAGCCACATGCTTGCACGTGCACATGTCCCCTTACTGTTTGCTTATTACTCCGTGTTGGCTTTGTAAACATATACTTGTATTAAAGCCGGTCAGGGGGTAACATCCTTGTATGTAGCACAGAAAAATAAATTGTTTTCTCCACACCCTCTGTAACCACATTGAATGAATGCTCGTACTGTTCTTTAGCACCTCCATATAATCTGTGCTTACACCCTGCTATTGTTGACCCCTTTGGGTGCTTCCACAGAGATCAACTCCACCTGTTCCACACCCTGTATGTTCACAGTGTAACGGAGGTGTGTGTTTAACCTGTTTAGATGGAGGCTTCACATTTTGACTGTTGTGTGTCAAGGAAGCACACTGGTATTTTAAAAGTCGTTGTAGTGGCTGGCCGTATTAGTGTTTTCTCTTTTTTTAAAAGGGATTTTCCCTTCTTTTAGGGAACTGCTTGTTTGTTTGTGTGACATGGAAGGAAAATAAGATGTGATGAGAAAGTGACTGAAATGATGACAGCAGTAATGTTTCTTTGAAAATGAACCATCAATTTGTGTTTTTGTCAGATTAAATGATACGAATGCTTCTGTTTCATGTCATGTTCATATGAAACTAATTTTCACCTCTACTAAACAGCTTTCCACCAGATAGTCCAAATGATTGCATTAGTAGTAATACAAAGAGCTTGAAATATTTACTAAACTGGCAGAATTTCAGGTGGGAAATGCCCTGAAAGCTTCTTAATGCCTGTTTCCTTAGCAGGGCAGGAGTAAAAAAAAAAAGATTCTGTTTGCAGGATGAGCTGAGGAAATTATCACAGTTGTAATTATTTCCAATAAAACAATCACATTTTGTGCCTTAGCAGTTGGTGTTTATTTGTCTGATTTATTCACTGAAAGCTGTTTGTTGACATGACTGTTTGCCTTTGATGTTTGCCACGGGGGAATCCATGTTCATTTGGACTGTGTGTCCTCTGCGATTTTAATGTCATCAGTGCTCATGTCATCCTCTTACTCAACCGCTCCTGGCAGTGCTTTTCATTGTTGGTTGATATTCTTGTCACTCCTGACTAGCATCTTCTGGTCTCGCTTCACAGATCCAGTTCTTCAGGTCCCCACGCATGTAGCAGAGTAAGTATCTTTGTGTTCACACGCATCCTTGTGTATTGTGTTTAACTGTCAAAAGATGGATGCAAATAATCGTGGCAATCTGTTGAGCTCATCTTGAGCCATGATCCTGATGCCGTTTTTCTTCTTTGCACCAGGCCGGCCTTTCTGCCTGACCCAAATGATGGCAGCCTGTACTCTCTAGGCGGGAAGAACAACGAAGGCCTCACAGTAAGAGGAAACAAACTTATCACACACTATAATCTTGCCCCCCCCTCTTTACTTCTCACTTCTCTGTTCAGGGGAAAAAGTATCTAAAAGTAATACTCTCTCATTTTAACTTGCAGTTGTGGGGATGCATAGATTCCATATATTATTTTAGGATTGCAGATTAATATTGTTTTCTAATGTTCGTTCATTTTCCTTAAACAGAAATTACCCTTCACCATCCCTGAGTTGGTCCAAGCTTCTCCCTGTCGCAGTTCTGATGGAGTCCTTTACATGGGTAAGGTGCATTCATAAATAAAATGATTAGGACACTTTTGATTAAGCTCAGTGTTTTATTCTCGTGGCTGTGTGCAGTCCATGTCCTGTGTATCACCTTGTCTAGCTGAGCTGGTGACGTTCTGGCCTCATATCACAGTGGTTTTCTTTTCCACTCAGCCTGCTGTCGTTGCCTCTGCTCTTTTGAATTTGCAACAGTTAGCACAGAAAAGGTAATCTGCTGTGGTTACTATGTGTCATTGTTAAAAGAGAAGCGGCTGCCATTTGCCTCCCTGTGGTCATTATCAGTGAAGTATTTGCTTTCATTTAACTGACACTGCAGCCAGAAAAAGCATATTGGAGCTGATGAGTGTTACAAATTCTCACTACTTAAATTTGTTCATGTATGAATTTTTTGCAAAGTAGATTTTGCAGTTATCAGGGCCAAACAACCGTCCCTCTTTGTCTGCTTTCTGTCAATCAATCAAGCCATTTTCTGTATTATGGCTTTTGTATTGATCTATAACTAGCAATGACTGGCATTGCTTCTACACCCTGCATTGACAAAGTAGGCGAGGCAAGGAGTCCGTAAGCTGCTTATTGAATTACAGAATGGGTAACACCCATTTCTGTCAATCTTTAAATCCATATTGTTTTCCTTGGACAGTTTTCTTTACATGAGGCAAATATACGTTAGATGTTTTGCACTCTCTCCTGCTACACCTTTGTTTCCGTGTGACAAAACGAAGAGTAGGAAGTAAAATTGGAAAAGCCTCATGAGAAGGTGCCCTCTTTGAGGACGGACACACACAGTGGTAGTAAAAGCAATAGTGAGAATTAAAGTGTCACGATTGGATACATAAAACCCCGCCTATGAATATGTAAATATGAAATGCAACAACAGGTTTGTAGGACGTGATTATGAAATCGCTTTTGCAAGGAGCTGTTTGAATGTTGAAATCTTGGTAAGTAATTGTGTTATGTGCTCTCACACAGGTAAAAAGCAGGACTTGTGGTATGTGGTGGATCTGTTGACTGGTGAGAAACAGCAAACCCTGACCTCATCCTTTGCTGAGATGTTCTGCCCCTCTTCATCTCTTCTCTATCTGGGACGCACAGGTAAAAGCAAAACCAACCCAGCAACACTGTTAACTGACACAACAATAGTCTCTGTGGTTCATCCTGTTCAGTTGTTGATTTTAATCAACTAAGTTTATTTGTCTTGCATACTCTGGTAAGCCCAGACGGTTTGCAAACCATTGTTTGCCTCTTACTCATCCAATCTCCAACCTCGCCTGAAAGAGTGCTATCCCGTGATCTGCCCTTACAGACTTTAATGTCTGGGTTAAACAGGATGTTATGGTCCAGCAGAGGTAGGCATTTTAGTGCTTGTCTGCCGACAGTGAGCTCTGTTGTGAGATGGGTGCAGTGCGCAAAACATGTAGTACAACCTGTCTGTGGGCCACTCTTTGCTTGTACTGTTGTTGGTCTGTGAGCCAGCAGGCTGAGAAGAGTAAAGTTACAACATAAAAAAAGCTGACGTGAAACGGTGTTAATAACAATGAAAAGTGTCACTGCAGTCACTGTCTATGCTTTTCATGCAGTTCTCCCATTCCTGGTGAGCTCTGCTGTTTCTCCCTGCTCTATTCCACCCCAATCCAAGCTGGAGGAGTGCAAATTAGTATGTCTGGGGGTGTGTGAAAACCCCCTCTCTCCCCTCCATCTGAATTTTATACACAGACGGGCACATTTGCAGGAGCATGAAAGGTTTAGCTCTAACTATAACTGCAGACATGGAACTAGAGTCCTGCAAATCTCATCCACCCATCCATCATCTCCTACTTATCTAGGACTTGGTTGTGGGGGTAGCAACCTAAGCAGAGAAGCCCACACCTCCCTCCCCCCAGTCACCACCTCTAGCTAAACCTGGAGAACATCTAGGCATCTCAGTGTGTGCGATTTTGATAACCGCCATTAATCCTGAACATGGTGTGAAGTCAAAACTTAATTTGTAAACACAGCATATAAGCTGACTTTTCTTTCTTTACATTCCCATTGTTGCAGAGGAAGTTGAACACCGCTTGACATCTTTCTTACCACCTGAAATTGGTTAAAAAAAGGCTTTTAGTAGGTTACTTAAGAAATCTGTAAAAATACTTTAAACTGCATCCCTGTCAAAAGTGGTCATCACAGCAGGCAGCTTAGCATATTTGATTTGTGAATATTTTCTTTTTGATTTGTATAAGCACAAAAATGTCTTCCTTTTGTGAACATATCCCTGCTGTTCATTTCTCCGTTAGAGTATACCATCACCATGTATGACACCAAGAGCAGAGAGCTGCGCTGGAATGCCACCTACTCCGACTACGCCTCCACCCTCCCTGACGATGACACCAAATACAGTAAGATCCTTGGAACTTCTGTGTGTTTTATAGCTTTAGTTTCCAACAGACTGACTATAACACGTCTGCTTTTTTCTTTTTTTGTCTTCCTCAGAGATGGCTCATTTTGTGTCCAATGGCGACGGCCTTGTGGTGACCGTGGACAGCGAATCTGGAGATGTCCAGTGGGTCCAGAACTATAACTCTCCGGTGGTGGCCATGTATATCTGGCAGCGCGAGGGCCTCCGCAAAGTGGCCCATACTAACGTGGCCGTGGAGACCCTACGTTACCTCACTTTCATGTCTGGAGAGGTCGGCCGCATCACGCAGTGGAAATACCCATTTCCTAAGGAGAAGAAGCCCAAGAACAAATTCATGTAAATTATGCTTTTGTATGCTTCACTGCTAAAGTGGATATTGCATGCTGCTTCCTGGAGGTCAGAATTGTTTCTTTCTGAATATTGTTAGAGCCAAACTGATTCATTCAGTTTCTGGAAAGAAGCATTGGCTAAGAGTTCTCTCAGGCATGTTTCAGCATTTTGTGTGAATCACACTAAGAGGGTGGAATCAAAATATACTTTTATTTATCCAGCCTTTGATTGCGTACTGTTTGAGTCGAGACATGCAATATCTAAGTGGCTGCCAGAAGGCCCGAGGCCTGTACTATGAAGCAATTTAAACATACCCAGAAGTGCAACTGTCCACTAATCAAAGAACTGGGTGTTGGATCTCCAGCTTGCCCTGATTTGTTACCAGCATGTAAATGTGCTTTGTAGTTAAAACGACTTTTATGGGGCTTTGTTAGACTAAAAGTGTTACGTAAATGCAGACCATTTACATCATCATTTACCAAAAGCAAAATGGCAATCACACAACGGTGGTTATCAACTCTGGAGGTCAACCCAGGTTTTCCAAATCTAGCTGCGAGCACGTCCACATAGTATCAGTGTTGGTCCCAGATAACCTGTTGCAACGGCTGAGCTGAACATTATTCACAAGAAAAACAAATCATCTGAAAAGTGAGCAGTTTACAAATAACTGCCGTATCAGTGTGACATCATTAAGACAAAAGTAGATCTAGATAGTTTCAGCCTCATTCTTTCTGCTGCAACCCTGCTATTGTTAAACTCATGTTAAACATTTAGGGGCAAGTAAAGTAGAAATACAAAAATATAATTCAAATAGTATGCAGGCTTGTTTACTGTCTCACTGTCTCAAGTACTTTGGTGCATTAACAGGTTGTGTAACGTCTTTACACTGACATAAAGGGGAGTTTCACTGACCCGGCTCACTTAAGATCAAAGTGTTCTGTATGTGGCCTTTGATGTAAAATGAGTTTGACATCCCTGGTTTAGACCATGATGTTCTATTTTCTACTTTTTTTTAAAAAAAGATAACTAATTGTTTGGCAATGATTTTACATGCACTGTTCTTTTAGCTTAAACACAACTTGCTCCAGAGCCGGTTAAATCTGCAGAGTAACTAACGTACCACAGAAACAAGTGACCCGCCTCCAAATCCCTGAAAACCCAGGGTTATACCAGAAGCCTCCTCGCTAACCTAAAGGCCAATTGTGTATTACAAGCCTCTAGTTTCAGCTCTTGTTTCGCACTCTTGTATATTTTTACGTCTTGCATCAACACCTGCTGATGAAAAACATTCAACGGGTTTCAGTACCTAGATCCTCTGTGAAAGTTTCGCCTGTATAGAGAGGTGATTTCAGGGAACTTGTTTTTTTTATTTTTTGGAAGTGGTTTTAAATTTTTCATGGTGTGTAGATTCTGTTGTTAGGTTGCTTTATTTTGACTCTGCTATTTGTTTTACAGGGCTACTTTGTATGTGGGCAAATACTCGACCAGTCTGTATGCTTCTCCCTCCTTGGTGCACGATGGAGTCACTGTGGTGGTGAGTGATGGCTGCATTTCTGTGTTCATTTCAGTAAAACATAAGTTGTGCATGACAGAGCAAAACATCAGTCAACCATCCTAAAAGGTGATCTCTCTGTGTCAGGGTTTTTTAATCTGTCTTCATTGTAGTGAGTGGTTTTTTGGAAGGAATGTTAAAAAGCTTGTGTGGGTACATCATGCCCATGTTTTGTCTTAGCTTGCCTCAGCTCAGGTCATTTTGACTCACAGGCCTTGACTCCGTAACATTACTGTACTCTTGGGCTTACACAAGAAGCCCATGAGGAATCTGCTTGATTACTCTGACTCGCTTAAATGTTTGTATTTGTGTTTGTGTATGTTTAGCCTCGTGGCAGCACATTCCCCATGCTGGAGGGCCCGGATAGCCAGGAGTCGGAAGAAGACAAGGAATGTGTCATCACACCCAGCACCAGCGTGAAGTTCAACGCTGCACTCCGTGAGCGGAACCAGGTCAACTTTATGAGGAACTACCTGCTTCTTATAGGTACTACGCCAGTATAGAAACCAGACAGTAATATTAGGTCTAACCTACTAGCTTGTTTTATTTTATTTTCTTGATGCAATCAGGAAGCGGGTATCACACCTTTTGTTTATGTGCTAAGGCGTGTAAGCTGGTGGGTTTTGCACACAGGTTTCACACAGTTCAGGACCTTAAATGATCCCGTGTTCTTTCAGTGAAGATTTTGAGCCGACACTGCCCTCTGCTGGATACATTGTGGACCCACTATAGGCTTTTCTTTGCATTGAAACACAGGCAGAAAATTATAACAGTTGAAACTGGTTTCTAGGTGAATGTTCATGAGTTTCCTAATGATAATGATGACAGTAGTGATATTTTAAAAATATTCTTTGTTTATCAGGTCATCATGAGACTCCTCCAGAAGCTCACACTAAGATTCTTGAAAAATTCCCCGACAGCTTCCCACGCCATCAAGCTAACGTCATCCCACCAACGACTGACAAGAAAGTAGAGGAGGTTTGTCAGTGTGTCACCCATTAGTTATTTTAAGGTTTTATGCAGAATTTTAATAAATGTACTCTTGCTTTTCTGCCTTTTTCCTAATTTTTGTGTCTCTTTGCCTTCATGTAGAAGGTTAATGACAGCGGTATGGATGATGGGCCCCCTTCAGCTGTCCCTGAGACGTCTATCCAAGAACCTGGGACTGGTGGCCGCGCTGTGCGCCCAGAGGCCCCGGTGGATTCGATGCTTAAAGACATGGCTACCATCATCTTCTCCACATTCCTCCTGGCTGGCTGGGTTGCCTTTGTGATTACATACCCCAAAGTAAGTCAGTTACAGCCTTCCATTGAGCTGTTGATCATTTAAGATTAACTGTGAGGTTTAAAAAAACTATTATGAAAGAAGTAGGAAGAAAAACCTAAAGTGTTTCAAATTGATTAGCGATAAAGCATTGTATTAGTTTTTAATAAATTATGGTAATACATAATTAATATTTCCCATTTCTAACTAGTTCAAGTGGAGCTACTGTTAACGATTTTATATAAAATGAGGTTATAGAATAGAGGAAATGGAGCCTGATCAGTTTGTTTTTTGGTTATGATCACACTTTTAAAGATTTAATTTTAGCTTTTGCATCTCTCAGAACTTCTAAAATTGTGCACTGGCTTTTCAAACATTAATTTCTGAGAAATATTATAGATGATTTTAGAGAATTTGTTAATCTCCAGATTGCTACTAAATTGCTTTTCACCATTGGTTCAAAACCAGAATGAACAGTTATTGTCACCTAAAATAGTTGCTAGGTGACAACACACATTTACACTTAACTGCTGTGTTCACATCACTCACAGCTACCAATCAGTTGACATAGAGCGTTAACACATTATTTGTCTTCTAACAGAGTATGCACAAGCAGCAGCAGCTGCAGCACCAGGAGTTCCAGAGACAGATGGAGGAGAGGTTGGAGATGCTGCAGAGGCAGCAGCCTTTTCCACCTGCAGAAGTAGGCATGGGTTTGACTCTAGAGAGCGACTACCTGGAGGTGGCACGCACTCGCTCCGAATGCTCAGACCACAGCAGCCCCAATGTCACCCCTCGTGCCTCCAACCACTCCAACTTGTCTGTGTCTGAGCTGGGGAGCTCAGCCAATGAGCACGAAGATGGAGGTAACGACTGGAAAAATTGCAGCCACACTCTTTAGGCTTGTTCAGCACTTTAATGGTTTAATCTAGCTTTCACTGACCAACATTTGTATTATCAGAGGCAGACTCCAGTGTTGTCAGAGTGGGGAACATAACTTTCCATCCCAAAGAGGTCCTGGGACATGGTGCTGAGGGGACTATTGTGTACAAGTAAGTTAACCAGCTAGTGGTTATTCACAGTGGTGGTTTTTTAAACTGTAAAATGCTGATGACCAATGTTGTATTTTTACCATTTCTCCACTAGGGGTCAGTTTGACAACCGTCCAGTTGCAGTGAAGAGGATTCTCCCAGAGTGCTTCAGCTTTGCAGACCGAGAAGTTCAGCTGCTGAGGGAGTCTGATGAGCATCCAAACGTCATCCGCTACTTCTGCACGGAGAGGGACCGTCAGTTCCAGTACATCGCCATTGAGCTGTGCGCTGCCTCCCTTCAGGAGGTAATCGCTGGCTTTTTTGGGAGTATGGAGAAGCTGATTTTAGGTTTCCTTAAAAGTGCCTTATTCCTGTGTCATTTGCATGTAGTTGTCTGAATTTAAGACTAGCACAAAAAAATTTCGCAAAAAGTGTCAACTTTTCACAAAACTCTTATAAGTTTCTGATTGTGCTAATGGTTGTCCTTCATCTCTCTAGTATGTGGAACGAAAGGATTTCAATCGTCATGGACTTGAGCCTGTTATGCTTCTCCAGCAGACCATGTCTGGACTGGCCCATCTGCACTCCCTCAACATTGGTATCCATCACTGAATACAAAATAGTGTTCCTGTTTTCATTGTCATTAAGTTTTTTGTGTGCCTAAACAACTCTTTCTGTCTTTTTCTTTTTGTCCTCGTATTTTTTCTTCAGTCCACAGAGACCTGAAACCTCACAATATTCTAGTGTCCATGCCCAATGCACACGGTCGGGTCCGCGCCATGATTTCAGACTTCGGCCTGTGTAAGAAGCTCGCAGTGGGCCGCCACAGTTTCAGTAGGAGGTCTGGGGTGCCCGGCACTGAAGGCTGGATCGCTCCAGAGGTCCTCAGCGAGGACTGCAAAGACAACCCGGTGAGTTGGTGGTAGTTCTGCAGCTCTGTAATTATTACTGCAAGGTCAACTCTTACTGTTTCTATTGGGGAAATAAAACTTCCAACCAATGCAAGTTTAGCTAATACTTGATATTTGAAGTGGATGCTTTTGAGAGTAAGGTGAAAATTTTTTCAAAGGATTGCAGAGCCCAATCCAGGATTAATAACAATAATACTAATATATATGTTGCAACAATGCTTTTAAATTGGTGTTAGCCTACATGCTGGATAATTTGTGTAAACAGAAGAAACCTTGTTGATGATGATGTTGGTGGTTATGGTTCTGTTTCATTATATACACAGCTGTGACCTCCTCTTTTCTTCCTCTCTGTCCCTTGTAGACCTGCGCAGTTGATATTTTCTCTGCTGGTTGTGTCTTCTACTACGTTGTGTCCCAGGGAAGCCATCCTTTTGGCAAATCACTGCAGAGGCAAGCAAACATCCTACTGGGCTCGTACAGCCTGGACCATCTGCAGAATGACAAACATGGTGAGGATTCAGCTTCTGGTTTTGGTAAAAGTAATGCAGGTTAAGTCAGATGATTGTGTTGTTTGAGGACTTTGGGGTTTCTCATTTTAAGGCAAATTAATTTAAACCTTTGAAGATTTTCCCAGTGTGTCCACATAGTCCTCTCAGTCATGGAAAGGTTTCTTTAAACAGCACATCCTGATGGACTTCAGACCTGCAGACAAGAACTGGTTCATTCGGACGAGAAAAAACAAACAGATACAAACTTGACAACATAGCCGAAACATATCACTGAAAGTAAAAAGAAATACACGTTTAAGGAGATTCATATTCAAATTTTGGACAAAACAGAAAGTTAGAAAGAGGAGCAAAAGATGCAATATTTAAGCCACAGAAGTGTCTTTGAAAAGAGTTGTTGTTGTTGTTGTTGTTTTGTTTTTTGTGTGTGTGTCTTTGTAATTGTATGTGTTAAGAGGTGTGGCACATTGTCAGAACTGCTATGTTTATGTCTTGCCAGGTGACATTGTAGCCAGAGATCTAATAGAGCAGATGCTGAGCATGGATCCCCACCGGAGGCCTTCGGCTGAAAGCGTTCTTAAGCACCCTTTCTTCTGGAGCCTGGAGAAGGAGCTGCAGTTCTTTCAGGTTACTCTTGTTTTTACCCTACCTGGTAAATTTCACTGCATGTTGTAAAAACGACTCCTCTGACACTGTTCCTGATGTGGTGTAAACCTTGCCAGTATACAGTGGTACTGCAGACTAGTCTGTGTATAGACCCTGAACTTCCTTAAAATGTTCTAAATGGTGTAGAGCACATGTGTCAAACTCAAGGCCCGCGGGCCACATCTGGCCTGGCGGACATTTATATCCGGCCCGTGAGATCATTTTATATAGATTTATTATTATTGTTATGCATGGCCCGGCGATATAAGGCGCTAATAACACCCAAACTACAGATCCCATAATGCAGCGCTGCAGCCTCCTTGTTGAACGCTAGGCTAGCTGGGAACATTCTCGCGTCAATCAAGTCAAACTTCTGTTATTGTGAAGCTAGCCGCTCACAATGGTGGAGAGAAAAGTTGATTCTGAAAACGGAGCCTTTCAGCACCGGTGGGAGGCTGAATATATGTTTACAGACATTGCCGGTAAATCCGTGTGTCTTATTAGTGGAGCTAATGTGGCTGTAATTAAGGAATTTAATTTAAGACGGCACTACGAGACAAAACATCAGGATGAGCTGAAAAACCTAAATGCAGAAACTACAGAAAGTAGAAGAGCTAAAGAAGAATCTGACATTTCAGCAGACGTTTGTCACCAGAGCAAAATCACAAAGTGAAGCTGTTGTGAAAGCAAGTTTTATTGTAGCAGAGGAAAAAGCCAAATCAGCGCGGTACCACTCTGAAGAGCTGCATGATGAAGGTGTGCGACGTCTTGTGTCCAGACAAAACGCAGATTTTGGCAAATGTGAGCCTGAGCAGAGACTTATGTCAGAGTGTAACCGACATGAAACTGCCCTGAGACAAACTTGTTGGACTTACAAAAGATGGAGCGCCGGTGTTGTGCGGTGAAAAAAGCGGACTAGTCAGCAGGATGCAGTACAGATGCAGGAGAACTGTACCGGCGAGTTAACAGCATATCACTGCATCAGACACCAGGAAAGGCTGTGTGGTAAAGTCCTAAAATGGAGCATGTAATGATCACCGTGATGCAAACCGTAAATTTGATCCAATCTAAAGGTTTAAATCACCGTCAATTTCAGTCTTTTATGTTTAGATTCAGAGTTTGCCGACATTCCTTATCATACAGAGGTCCGTTGGCTGAGTTGGGGAAAAATTCTCAATAGTTTTGGAGCTCAGCAAGGAAATCTCAGTTCATGGACATGGCATGTATGATGCGGTGAAGCTGTCACAAATGCACCAGTGCAACTTGCCTCACTTTCCCTGTTGCCAAGTAATGTTGAACCAAGTCAGTGCAACAGTGTTCCCAAATGCGCACTTTGCTGATAAACTGAGCGCACGGCGCTTTGGTGACTTTGAAGCACAAAAAGAGAATTTACAGTTGAAACTGCACCTGTGCAGATTCAGATGGAGCTACATTCTAATGGGACACTCGAGGGAAAGTACGACCCGCCGGGTTTATTAGTTCCATTCCTGAAGCAATGCTCAGCTCAGTCTACATGCGGCTCGAACCTTGTGTATGTTTTCATTTGTTTTTTCTGGTTTTGGCAGCATGTTCATATTTCTAGCTTGCATAATTTTGACAGGATATATTTTTATAAAAATATTTAAAGTTAAAGTTTATTTTTTTAAGTTTATTCTGGAATTGTATACCTGTCTGTTTTTATTCATATTTATGTTTAAAAAACACTGTTTTAGTGTGTTCAATAAATGTTTATCTTGTCTGGCGACCTAAAGTGTGCCTTGAGGTTTGGCCCCCTGTGCAATTGAGTTTGACACCCCTGGTGTAGAGTATGTTCAGCTTCCCTTTTTAATAATAAGCTTCTGTATAAATTTAAAAACAAGTGCTTTTGATTACTGTGATATTAACTTCTACAATACATTTTTTTATTTAAATAATGCAATAATATTGTCATTGAGAACAACACTCCAGACTGCCTGCCATATTATATTCACCGGGTGTTTTTTGTTTTTGGTTGTTTTCAGGATGTGAGTGACAGGATAGAAAAGGAACCGCTGGACGGACCAATTGTGAGACAGCTGGAGAGAGGGGGGAGGACTGTTGTCAAGGGTGACTGGAGAGAGCACATCACAGTGCCACTGCAGACCGGTATGAAACTGACTGTGCACAAACTCCTGGAGCCTCTTTTTGTAAAACGTTCTTCTTGTTTGTTGTGTGAAATTAGACTTGACAGTATTACACGTTACACAGTGACACTTGTACCAGTTCATCTTACAACTTGTTTAAGTGCCTCACTGTATGTTCAGTTGCATGCAGCATCCTGCTGCCAGAAAACATTTGAGCATGTGGTTAATTAAGCATGCTACTTCCTGTCAACAGCGCCATTTGACCCAGTATCACAACAACAGATTCTCCATGGACTCTGCGCTCATTTTTATTGACTTATAAAAGATTTGGAACAGATATTAATGATTAATCCAGAGATGATGTAGATAACAAAGGATTCACATTTAATAAAGATGAAATGGTACACATACCTTTCTACATGTTTTTAAATACAAGAGACACTTGGAACCATGCTCAGTTCAAGCTACAGCTTCACTAGTTTCAGGACTTCCTTTGTACTGATTCTGTGTTTAGAATTCATTTTTATGATCAATGCCTGAGCTCTGAGTTTTCCTTGTGTGGCAGATCTGAGGAAGTTTCGCTCCTATAAGGGCGGGTCAGTCAGAGACCTGCTGCGTGCAATGAGAAACAAGGTAAGAGTTTTTCCTTTATAACAAACAGCTTTGTGCTAAAGTGAGCCTGTTTTGCCACCGTCACATTCATGGCTGACCTTACTTCAACAGAAACACCATTATCGAGAGTTACCCACTGAGGTCCAGGAGACTCTGGGCTCCATCCCCGATGACTTTGTCTCCTATTTCACCTCCCGCTTTCCCCACCTACTGATGCACACCTACTTGGCCATGCGGACCTGCGCGCCTGAGAGACCATTCCTGCCTTACTACTGCTCTGCAGAACAGCTTGCTAAGACACAGGCCCAGTTAGCTCACCATGGGCCGCAAAGACATAATGAGCCATGCACTCAACACCTGCCAACACACACATCCACAGCTTCCTCACCACCCCAGGAGTCTACACATTTGTCACTGCCGGAGCAGGTGTGTCACACAGCAGCTGCTGAATCAGTGCCCTCATCAGCACCGGAGCCCATATTGTCACATATCCCGGTTCAGACAGTGCAGCCGGCAGAGCCAGCACCGTCCACACAGACTGACTCACACAGTCAGACCTCAGAATCAACTCTCAGGCAAAGAGAATCCAATCAGCCTGAGGTGACCCCACTGACAAATCCTCCTATACTGGACAACAAACCAGTGTGAACTAGACTAGAGCCAGGTGGATCCAGCTCAGATGGGAGCATTGCCTTAAAGTGTGAGGGAGACAAAGGAAAGGTTGGACTCCTGGTTGTGGCTGTGCTGTGAGTCGGTGAGGACCAGGCCTGCAGCGCCTGGGATTCACCGCCAGACGCGGCCGCTGCATCCTGCATTAAGTGCCTTCTGCTAACCTGCATTAAAATGATCCCCAGCACGAGACTGTCCACGAGCCACCCTGAGAAATCCAGCAGGTGTTGGATGTTCTATTGTATTGAAGAAAGCTTTTAATTTTATTACGGCATGTCCAAAAAGGTGTATCTGGTCTCCAGTGTGGGGAAACGGGTCCAGATGTTGTTGAACACTTGGGTAGTTTTATTGTGCAATGTTGTGTACGTCTTGGTGAGCCTGTTCTCTGCACAGATACTGTATGTATATTTTTGTACAGACCAGTTCAGAATTTGGATCATTGATGATAAATCACTTGATGTGGCCGTTGTGCCTTTTTTTCCCCCTTTTTCCCCTTTTTAATATCACTGTGCTGTATGTGTACAGATGTTTTAAAATTGACTATGCTAAATGTGCTTGATTCCAGTTAATGCTGCTGCTAGACTGCTTCTCTTTTGTCAATCAAGACTATTGAGCTGACTCATTAAGAGTGGGCTCCTCCAAAGGGTGTTCAGAGTGACGTCTGGATACAGTGGGGTTTTTGTAATCCTCCTCTTTATAGAGTCAAATTAGGAGTTTGGAAGTCAGGCTGCAAAATGCTTGTGTAATAACTTTTTCAGGGGTGTCAAAGTGAAGTTAATGACTTGCACATTAAATTCTATTGTTTTTATACTGATATTTTGTGTGTTTTGAGTGTGCTGCATGCCACAGTTTTGTAAGGTCTGTCATATTTGTCTACAAACTGTAAGTTTAACAGTTTCACCTGCTGTTGCTTCAGGCAGCTGGTGTTGTCTGACTTAGCAACAGAAACTATTAACTCTGAACCTCCTTTGGCATTATTATCAGCACAAAAACTGTGCGCCAGGAACTTAATGGCATGAGTTTCCATGACTAGCAATAACATGTAGGTGCCCCACGACCTTTGTCCATAGTGTATCTCAAAGGTTGGAAACAAAAGCCAGAAGTACCTGATGTTACCTTTCTAAGATGCTTCATGTAGTGTTCAGGGTATGAATGATTTGATGGCCTTAAAGTACAGAAGATGTAAATATTATTTTGGGTTGCTGTGCTTATACTACTACCACTGGAAAGGTTCACCTGATTTTGCCTAATTTCTGAATTAACCATCAGAAATAACACAAGACAAACCTGCAGGTATGACAAAGATGTGGGGCCTGCACTACTTTTATGATCCTTTAATGTGTAATCATAGACATAGAATCTACCATCAACAAAGGTACAAAGAATTAACTCAAATAGTGAGCTGTCAGTAATTTTCATTAATAGCAAATGGTTGATTTTACCTAATTCAGTGAATCCTGAGTTTAAAAAAAAAAAAACAAAAACAGTAAAAACATCAAATCATGTACACCTTTTAGCTTTCTGAGCTTTCAGTGTCAGCATTGTACTCATAAAGACCTTCAACATCAACATAATTCAAAATGATCAATTTCCAGTAATGGAATACAATCCCTCTCACAATGTCTAATAAAAATAAAATTTGTTTCCTGGAGCCTGGAGGTTTTTCGAGACCCAAGTAGTTCAACTGCTTCCTTTGGCAGGTCCAAATCTAATTTTGGATCAAGTCATTAAATTCTGGCTGAGTGAATAACTGGGGAGCAGATGAGCTACTGGATTTGGATGTGTAGTGAAGTATCCACAGTCGAAGGAAATTTATATCTGGATCATGTTTGCAATTGCCACTTCTGGAAAAAAAAAAGTGATATAATGGAGCAAAACGTATAAAATATTTTTTGAAGCCACCAACACAAAATTAGTAAAGACAAGGTGTTGGATTTCATGCTGTAAATATGATGCAGGGCAGTGTTATTTATAGCAGCTGCCCTGTAAACACATTCTTGCACATATGCAGTGGATATTCACCCTGGTTACTTATGAAAACAACTTGGTCTCTTTGCAAAGCATAAAATACACAAATCCTGTTTATCGTAATGATGTGGATATTATTACTAGGCTTTAGTAATAACTCAGTTTTTTGTTTGTTTTTTTAACACGTTTAAGGTAATTTGCTAGTGTATAGTTTTTAATGTTTAACTGACATGAGCTGTTTTGGTTACTTTTCTCAGGCTGCTGGTGACAGACAGCCTCTCCTTGGTTGAAGCTAAGGTGTGGCTCGAATAGTTTACTTATTATGGTGACATTATTTGTACTGCTCAGGTCAAATCAATCCAATGTCACTTCTTTTAGCTTTTTGTGTTCTAAGTTTTAATGTTGACAGTGGTTTGGCCACAACTTACGGCTGGGCTAAAGCAATAAAACAAGAAGCATATTTGTCATTGAAAGAGGAAATGTTAATTTATCACACATCCATAACCTTACATATGATTAAGGTGATCAGAGTTCATAACAAATATTGGTAAGTTTGAATTTTCCTTTTCTTAAAAGTTTCAAAAGCTGTTTTGTGCTCAGGGCCCTGTTTCAGGAAGCCGGTTTGGAAAACTCAGAGTGAAAAACGACACTCACGGTTGAGTAACTGTCCAACTCGGAATATTCGGTTTCAGAAAGGCTGATAACAATTAGTTCAGTCAACGCGGAGTTGCTTTAACCCCAAGTGAAGCGCGCGGACGAGGATACATAAAGCCCTGATAAGCGGAGCACAGATTAAGCGAGTCACCATGGAGACGGAGGGAAAGAAGGCGCGGTCAATGTATTTCACAGCGCTTGAGGCCGAAATTCTGATGGCAGCATATGCCGATAACATGCAAATTCCGCGGAAAAAAGTAACACAGCCACAGCTGCAAAAGAAAGGGAGCATGCATGGCAAAACATAGCCGACAGAGTCAATGCGTGAGTGTTAATATAAACATTGATCGAGGGATTTCCACCCATTTAACACGTTATTTTATCATATGTTATTTTATTTGTTATTTTATACATTTTATTTTGTGATGTGATGTGAGCGCAGGTGCAACCCAACAGGCCCCAAACGTGCCTGGCAGCAAGTAAAAATGAAATAGAAAAATATAGTCCAAACAGGTAAGGTGTAATTGTATTATGAGCCATAGTGCTTGGTCTGTTTGTCCGATGTAAATCAATTGCAGTTAGAGGCTACATTAATTTTCTGTCTGTAAGCACTTATTGAAATTATCTGAGCACATTACAAGTACATATTTGCTTACTCTGTATGCTCAAATGTGACCCGTTATAGCCAACAGAAAAAAAGCGGAGGCCCGAAAAACAGGTGGGGGTCCTCCACCACCACCACTCACAGAGGCTGAGCAGTTGGCCCTCAGCCAAAACAGTGGGCGCCCTGTGGCCGAAGGCATCTCTGCGGGGACATCCTCTGAGTCAATAACCCCGCAAGACACAAGTGCCTACATAAGAGGTAAATTCAAAATAATACATGATGTGCATACATCCTTTCTTCACAGTCACCTTTGCAGTGCTACTCATTCATTTGATAAACTCTTTACCATAATGAATTATTTTGTAGTGAAGTTATTTTCCTACTGATTTTGCCTTCCCTCAGTCTTGGTTGTCTTTGAGAGCATAATGACAATGAAGTGTAAGGTGATTGGTATGTTTGTTAATTGCCATTTGGTCCCTTGTAAGTTATAAGTGACCTGTATGAACCTCATATTCTATCAGTTGATGGTGGTGGTGTACTGCATCTGGTGCAGCCTCCTGTTGAGCCAGACCAACATGCAGTTGTGAGTAATACTCCACAGATTATATGAGTTTACAGTAGAACAGCAATGTTGTTTATTTCTTTACTACAGGAAAATAATGAAGAAACATTGACAGCTGTTACAGAGGAGGAAGCAACAGAGACACTTTATGAGGTTTACATCTTTTAATACTTTGTGTACAGGAAATACAGGCGACCAATAAAGCCAGTTGAACAAAAAAATCTGTTTATTCCTCTTTCAACATGTTGAGGTGATGGGTCAAAGGAAATGATTGTGACATATGGTGTCTCTGACTGCTCTTCCATCTTGTATGTCCGTGGGAGGGTCAGGATGTTCATGGTTTGGATCACTGCTGATGTTTGGTTCAGAAGGACAGTGTTCTCCTCTAATTGTGGCAATGTTGTGAAGAATCACACATGCCACAATAATGTCACATGCCCTTTCTGGGGTGACCCTGAGTCTTTGCAGGCACTGGAACCGGGCCTTAAGCATTCCGATAGTCATTTCAATTCTGGCTCTTGTCCTGCAATTAGCCAGATTATATCGCTGCTGTGGGCCCGGTTCAGGGTCAGGGTAAGGGGTAAGCAAATAGGGTAAACATGGATACCCCCTATCACCAAGCAAGTAGCCAGTGAACTCTCCTAAGACAGAAGGATACACTTCAGTTCAAATGTCCCTGAAGCAATTGGTCTTTATATATTTTAAAGTATTCTCAACTCACCATGTCCAAATTTTGTGCTCAGTGTACATTCATGGAATATTTGTGAGTCATGGACAGAGCCTGGCCACTTGGCTTCCACATTTGTGATAATGTTGGCAGCATCACATATGATCTTCACAGTGCAGAGAACACAAATTAGCATCCATTACTATAATGAAATAATTTGTTAGTTTGACATGCTACAGGGAACTATGTACCTGTACATTAATGCTGTGGAAAGACTTCCTGTTCACATAGTCTCCTTCATTTACTGAAGGAGCAATGATTGGAATGTGAGTGCCATCTGTACAGCCAATCACGCCTGGGAACCCTGAAAATAAATGTGCAATTTAAGTAGTAGTCCAAGTATCACCACATCATACATTAAGTTTTGGTCATCCTGATACCTGCAATTTTGTGGCATCCCTCTTTGATAAATCTTGTGGGTCTATGACCGGGGAACACCACAAACGAGTACGGGAGACGTTTCAGTGCAACTGTAACATTCCTGACTGCCCGACAGACGGTAGCCTTGGAAACGTGCTCAGCGTCACCAATATTATACAGAAAGCTCCCGTTTGCAAGAAACCGAAGTGCAATACAAATAATATGCAATGAACTGAGAGCATGTCCGCGATGTGTCACATGCGTAATATATGGCCTGAGGATGTTATCCAAATAAATTATAGATTGTGCTGAGAAACGGTAACGTTCGCACAGAAAATCATCAGGAAATGATAAAATGTCCAAACGCGCTCTGATCACTCTCTCCCGGCGGAGAGCTCTGCAGAGAATTTGGGCTTCACGATCTACTGGCTCTTCAAGGAAGTGGCACGCCATGTCCGACACTTCCTACAGTCAGGTTTCCGACAAAGGGGCGGAGACAGTCAGGGTTAGTTGTAGTAAACCTGCTAGGGGGCAGGTTAGCTTCACGGAGTGTGTCGTCAAAGTGACTCACTCAGGCTGCAGCTGAACTCGCTTTGTGAAACCGAAAACCCAGAGTTTTCGTTAACTCAGGGTATACTTACTCAGTTTTTCCACTAAACCGGCTTCCTGAAACAGGGCCCAGATGCTCACTCATCCCGGTTTTTACAGCATAGTACAAAGACGGGACACAAAAACATACCATACTGTTTCCAATATGGTAGGCTTCAACACTACTTAGATCTATCCTATTAAACAATGTTAACACATTTTGGTACTTATTTTGTCTGAATCTTTAAACAGCCTTTTCAAAATACCTTTATTTCAAAAATTAAAACGCAAACAGCTTTTTTCTTTTTAACAATCACGTGACGCTCATTATGCTGTGGGCTTTCCGGTGCAGGGGTGCAGCTCTGCGGGCTTGTTTCTCCAAAAACGAAACTTGAAACTGATCGAGGATACCGTGTGCAGCATAGCAGGAAACGACACATAACATATCGGGCTTGAAACACAGGCGGCACTTTTCTTTGTATGCCTGCAGGGACTGTTTTCCGTCGGTATTTCTCCAAGGTAAGATAACTGCCTTGCCATATCTTATAGATCTAATAGTTTTTTTTGTCTCACTTGTAGGTTGAAATCACGGCTTCTTATAAAAGTTTTTAGTGATTCTTATTGTAAGAGTTAGCCTACGTGTTTGAGTCACAGATTAGAAGCACATGAAAAATATTTGCTTTATTAGGTGTTGTCTCAGACACTTTACAGTTAACAGCAGCTGTCGAGAAAAACGGTGACAGAATGTTTTTTTCACATGACTCCTGAAAAATGCCGTATTACAAACACGAGCGCTGTTTCTCAACATTAATCAAACGAAATAAATGAATAACGCTACACCATTCATTCAAAGTGTAAGAAATGTGGCAGCTATATTGAAACGCTTGCTGGCCCTTATTTGGACAGTTATAACAAAATTACCTTTAATTTTACTTTTCACCATAAAAAGTGCATTTGTACAGTTAGCAGTCAAATCTGAAACCGCTTCTGAGTTTCCCCCAAAATCAGGTTTATACCCCCGCCACCCACTACTTTTTTCTTTATATGCTGGGCGTTATACTTCTATAATCAACCTTGTCCTTGAGTGATTTAGATTTAAGTGTGCCTCTGGAAATACATTGCCTCGACATGCCTGACATGTGATTTCAAAGGGGCCGGGCTATATAGTGATGGGATTTCCGGCTCTTTTTAGAGAATCGGCTCTTTCGGTTCGACTCACTAAAAAGAGCCGGCTGTTTCGGCTCCGAACCGGCTCTTCAGGTTGTTTTGTTGCTTTAATTTATTTATTATTAACAATAATATAAAATTATGCACAAAAGGAATTACTAACGTAAAAAAACAGTGGTTTTATTTACATATGTTTATATATAAATATATGCGGTGGCCCCTAGAGACAAAACACGTACAAACTCCAAAACATATTTCTAGCATGAACTGAACTTCCAAAGCAGAGCTACTAGATCACTTAAATTACACAATTGAAAGCATGTGTGTATTGTTTGTGTATTTATACACAGATACTCATGTATATTCAAATAATTTTTAAAAAAAAAAAGTTAATTTACCTGTTACTACCACACACCAAATCCGGTCATTGGTACTTGCTGGATTGTGTAGCCACTAGGTAACAAAAGCTTAACACTGCGCCCAGCATCCTGGAGCACTTCTGTTGTCTTTTGTACGTGTTTTGAGTTTGTACGTGTTTTTACGTGCTTCGGAGTTTCTATGTGCTTTGTCTCTAGGCGCCACCGTAAATATACTTTTATTTATTCACTCCACATAAAATGTAATAAATAAATCATATAATACAAAAATCAACTATTCACATGTCAAATTTTAACTATTTAAATTTTCAGCCTTTTCCTTTTACAAAATTAAAGTGAAACAACACAAAACACTGCAAACCACAACACAATTAAATATAAATTAAAATATGAAAACAAAAAGAACATGCATATTCTCTGTCATATAGGCCCGCATGAATAAACTTTCTGAATCCTTTATCATCTGCAACTGAAAAATAGTTGTGGATGATTACTATCCGGTTGTTCAGTGATGACGCGACGAATCCTACTTCCGGGTCTAAAGTAGTCTGCGTTTAATATGGCTTTTATGTTGTTAACATGTTTAATGCTATGTATTTTCTTCTATTTGATCTCAAAAAGCTCCTAAAACAGTCAGTGATCCCTGTTGACCTCCCTCGGCTTTTATTACCGCTAATCATTTATTTAAGCTCAGTTTTTAAAACCTTAGGATGTAACTACAGCCCAGCCCATGCAGCAGTATATGAATGACTAACTTTGTATTGTAGATGAATTATCTCAGTTGTTCTCCTGGCTGAAGTTTGGTCCTTTTACAGCATCCTGCCATGCGATTACATTTGTTTCTGACCACCGAGAAAACTCACGTTAACTTTTATCGAGTGGAAAAAAAGTTAGCTTGTTTATATTATGCTAACATAGCTATGTCGCTAGCGGTCACGTAGCACATCATTATATACCAGCTAGCCAAACTTCAGTAACCCTACAAATGTCACTGCTGTTTAGTTTTCTGTCTTCATTTATGCTGGAAGTGATAAGAAAGCTGTATGTTTTAATTTGTTTCCAAAACCCCGCAGTCAGGACATGCTATATTGTATTTAGATAGAAGCTAGCGAGCTAACGCCCTGCTAACTTCTAACTCCGTTAAATGTCATAAATTCCGTTTTCATGGATGCCTGGATGTTAAACTCAATTGTTACACCTGGTAGAGCAGAACGCTGATCATTTTATTAAAGATGAAAGACTTTAGACAGTTTTTCAACTCTCAGTAATGCCACAGTGATCGTTTGATATATGGACCTGCAGCAGAGTTTAGACCCAGACACGGCTAGTGACGTCAGACTGAACAACCGGATACCTTTCTAATGTGACGTTGTTGTCCCTGGCTCTCTTTCTCTCTCTCTCCCTCTGGCTCTGTTCCTGTGCTACTGAGTGTAACTACCGCCCCTCCCCCCTCTGCCCAGCGTAAAGCACAAGGCTCACATGCAGAGTGAAGTGAAAAAAGTGCGAGAGAGGCTGAGAGAAAGAGAAAAAAAAAAAATCACGTGACGGCTCGCGATAAGGAGCCGGCTTGCGTCGTTCACGTCAAAGAGCCGGCTCTAAGAGCCATTTCGTTCGCGAACGACCCATCACTAGGGCTATAGAAGGGGGTCCAATTACAATAGCGAAGATTGGACTTTAAAGTGATTTCTAGCATTTGTTACACTACTGTCAGTAAAATATATAACAAAAGAAGTGCCATGCCTGAGGTGATATCTAAAAGTATCAGCTAAACATCCAGGAAGCAAATCTCCTTTTCCACCACATCGCACAGGTGCTCTGTGGATTGAGGTCTCTGGATTGAGCTCTCGTGACTGGAAGCCATTTGTGTACAATGAACTCACTGTCATGTTCAAGAAACCAATTCAATTCAATTTTATTAAATTTTATTTATATAGTGCCAAATCACAACAACAGTCGCCTCAAGGCGCTTTATATTTCACAGTAGATTGTACAATAATACATACAGACAAAAACCCAGCAATCATATGACCCCCTATGAGCAAGCACTTTTGTGACAGTGGGAAGGAAAAACTCCCTTTTAACAGGAAGAAACCTCCAGCAGAACCAGGCTCAGGGAGGGGCGGCCATCTGCTGCGACCGGTTGGGACGAGGGAAGGAAAACAGGATGAAGGACATGCTGTCGATTTTTGGGATTATTTGAGCTTTGTGATAGTACGAGCCCACTGGACTGTTGTGATTTCATATAAACTTTCTTTTGTAACCAGAAGAGGTTTGGTTAAAACAGTGATTCTGGGACAATATACGTTTTAGTTTTGTTTTAAACGCTCTTGCATCAAAAATATTTGCTTTAATAATGCTACATTTGCCAAATGGCAAAATCAAAATGTGCCCAAAGACTTGGTATTAAATCCAGTTCTTTTGGATTCTTTACGGCTAAAAAAGACACAAGGCTCAAAGTGGTCTTTTAGTCAAAAAAAATATCTTTTCATACCCGGGATATGGAGACCTGAATACAAAACACACAACCCCAGGTCTGAAGCACAAACAGAAGCCTAGGTATTTATATACTTGCTCTCTACGTCACACCACTATAAGTTTCGATCAAAGACTCTGCTTAGTTTCACTTTCTGGCTGCAAAAGCATGCAGTTTCCCGTCAGTACTTTTTGGCACAGACTGTACTCAGAGTTAGGCCTCTCTTATATTAAAACAATATAATCAGCAAATACACATTCAGATTATATATTCAAACCCCAACATTGGCTATTTTTTTTTTTTTTTTTGGCATTAAAATCTTATAAAATAGTGTTCACAGTGAGGGATGAACTGTGAGACAGCAAGTGTTACAGCCGCTCGGCAGAACGGATTTACATCATTTTGTTATTAAGAGCAAAGCAATAACTACAAAATCAGACTGGGCAAGGAACTTGTGGTGGTTGATCTTCAATTGGTGAAGTTCGGGGCTACAAGAAACTTTCTTTAATGAGCAGCTGTCTAATTAGGCAAAGCCTGCACCCCACTTCCACCGGGCGCACCTTGATCTTCCAGCCTCTGTCCTCTGCCTCAGCTGCCAAGTTGGCATACCGCAGTTTCTTATGCTCAAACGTAAGAAGCTGCTAGTTTTATTACAGACATGGCAGGACCCCCCAAAATCCCGAAAGGTTGTGTCTTATCAGTCCACAAAATATTTTTCCAAAAGTCTCTGGGATCATCAAGATATTTTTAAACAAATGTGGTTTTCTCCTTGGAGCTCTCCCATTGCCATTTTTACAAATTCTTTCTTATTGTTGAATTGTTGAGTTGTCAGCTTTTTCCGTAGATTGTGGCATGATATGTTGCTTTTTGAGATCTTTTAACCTACTTCACTTGAAATTATTTAGGACTTCATGTCATTGTGTGATTTATTTGCAGATAAAAGGTGATAAGTAAAACGCAGTGCTAATAATGTGACAAAAGGAGGAAGAAAATCATGGGTAAGTAAATTTTGTTTCTATGAAATGCCTTTTTTTTTTTTTTGCGCATTTATGGAACCTTCAAGTATCTGTAGCCTACTTGCAATTTAATGTTTTCTTCTCCGATTCCAAAGTGTTAAGCATTCCATCTTAATCCGGTCGTTAAGTGATGACGTGACGAATCCTACTTCCGGGCCTAAAGTAGTCTGCGTTTAATATGGCTTTTGTGTTGTTAACATGTTTAATGCTTTGTATTTTCTTCTATTTAATCTCAAAAAGCTCCTAAAACAGTCAGTGATCACTGTTGACCTCCCTCGGCTTTTATTACCGCTAATTATTTATTTAAGCTCAGTTTTTAAAACCTTAGGATGTAACTACAGCCCAGCTCATGCAGCAGTATATGAATGACTAACCTCGTATTGTGGATGGATTATCTCAGTTGTTCTACTGGCTGAAGTTTGGTCCTTTTACAGCATCCTGCCATGCGATTACATTTATTCCTGACCACCGATAACACTCACGTTAACTTTTATCGAGTGGGAAAAAAGTTAGCTTGTTTATATTATGCTAACATAGCTGTGTCGCTAGCGGTCACGTAGCACATAATTATATACCAGCTAGCCAAACTTCAGTAACCCTACAAACGTCACTGCTGTTTAGTTTTCTGTCTTCATTTATGTTGGAAGTGATAACAGAGCTGTACGTTTTAATTTGTTTCCAAAACCCCGCAGTCAGGACATGCTATATTGTATTTAGATAGAAGATAGAGAGCTAACTTCCTGCTAACTTCTAACTCCGTTAAATGTCATAAATTCCGTTTTCATGGATGCCTGGATGTTAAACTCAATTGTTACACCTGGTAGAGCAGAACGCTGATCATTTTATTAAAGATGAAAGACTTTAGACAGTTTTTCAACTCTCAGTAATGCCATAGTGATCGTTTGATATATGGACCTGCAGCGGAGTTTAGGCCCAGACACGGCTAGTGACGTCAGACTTAACGACCGGATAGACTTTATCAACAGAACAAAAAAAGATATGTACACACAGATAAAAAAAACCCAATAAGTCATATTTAGTAGTTAAACTTTCACAGGTTTCGTAGGTGAACCATCAGTAGCATCCTTTAGTATATTTTTTGATTATACAGACCATAATGCTACTGTTTTGGTTTATCCTTGCTGTTCTTTTCCCTGTTATCTCCTTGCTGCAGGCTGCTGTTTGCAGGTGTATGTATAACTTGTACATGTCTTTCTTGTGTAAATGTAAATTTGTCTGTGATTGTGTAAATACTTATGCTATTGTGTGCTTCACACATGGAGAAAAGACAAACTGCCTTTCATTGTTCTTGTAACAGTGACAATAAAAGCTATTCTATTCTATTGTTTTGACCAAAAAAAAAAAAAAAAAAAAAAAAAAAAAAGCTTCAATAAGTTTAAAATTAAGAAGCAAACTATTATATTGTCAGTATTTCGCTTAAAGATGGAATTTCTGTCAATTGTCACACATCTCATATTTTTTTAACTAATTTTATTAATGCATAATCAAATACATGCTTTTTTGTGCTCTCACAGCTAAAATACCTCAACAGTTACCAAGTGCTTCTGGGTGGACTGAATCTGAAGTAAGCACCTGGCTAAGATCAATTCGAATAAAGGAACATTACATAGAAAAACTCTATGAAGAAGAAGTAGATGGACAAATCCTACTTGCACTGGATGAGGACTTTCTAAAAACAAAAATCTGCATGAGGTCAGGGCCTGCTCATTTGATTATTCAGAAAAGAGATGAGCTTATCAACTCCCAGCAAAAATGTCAAGAAAAGAAAAAAACTACTGGTTCCAAAAGAACTGAGTTTGAGGAAAAGAAAAGTAAGAAATCAGTTCAGTGTCTTCAAACAGTAAGTGATGGTTCTCCAGCACAAACTACACTGAGCGATCAGGAGAAAGAAACTGCTCAGGAACAATGTGTGTTGATTTCAAAGGAAGACTGCCAACCACGGCCATTCGATCAAGAAGGGACTAATTTCTTATATGTAAAACACAGCATCCTGCAACCTGAATCAGGTGCTTTTAATCTGATATCGCCATGCCACGAATTTAAGTCTTTTGCTGTAGCTGCTACATTGGATCGCACAAGACTCCAAGCTAAGTTTGCCAAAGAGATTCTTAAATTTGCAACTGGTTGTATGAACATCAGATCAAATGGTACAATACACTTTGGTGTGATGGACAGCAAGGAGGATGGAGGATATGTGCATGGCGAGATAACTGGTATCCCTGTAACAGAGAAGGATATTTATGTCGATGCTTTGGACTACATTGAAAAGAGTTTCTCCTCTGACACAGAACACATACGCCAGTGTGTGCGACCGCCAAGGTTCATTGAGGTTATGGATCGACAAAGTACAGAAAAGCGATATGTGGTAGAGGTTGACATTGTGCCATTAATAAGTATTGTCAAGAACAAAGTGTATGCAGTCCGTCTGCCAAATTTCAAAGAATTGGCAAACAAAGTAGAGTATGAGAAAGAGATGATTTTGCGAAGAGTGGGTTCAAAAACTGAGCCAGTGAGTGACAAGAACCTAAGTGACTTTTACCAAAGAGTCAAAGATCGCGATGCTCAAAGAGAAGAAGCAGAAAAAAATCATTTCCTTATTGCTCCAGAAATGTGTCAAGACCTTGGAAGGAAACTCACCATGCTGATGACCAGTGGTAAGAAATTCATTGAAAAGGAAAAATGGTTCATACTCGTAACAAACAAATTCAAACCTGATGACCTTTGTAACATTGACTGGCTGATTAACATGAATATTTTCTGCGTGTTCGACTTTGACCCAGACTCAAAGATATCAGGTCTTTGCAGTAGATACCTTAACGACCGTGTTGCAAATATGCATTCTCTCCAGAGCTACAAGGTGTCCGCTGGCACAAACATCAAAGAATTAACAAGTAAGATGGTTTTGTTCGATCAAGTTAGTTGGATCTTTTGCTATGGCCGTACTGACTTCAAAGGAAATGAAGCTCCATGTGATGAAATGACTTGGATCAAGACAAAAATGATTCAACTTAAAAAATCTGTGTCTTTGATCTGTAATCAGATTTTGTCAAAAGGTACATTCCAGGTCATATTCCTATTAACGTCACCAGTTGAGAAACCACTCTTGTACACCTTCTATGAGTTTTTCACAGACATGGAAGGTCATGAAGACATCATCTGCATCTGTGAATCAGAGGAAAACTTCCATAAGTGGCAAAGCTTTGCAGAGGATCCATGTGGGAAAGAAGCTGTAAACAATTCCAGTGTTGTTGGGATGAAAATGAGCCACATTAATGCAACTCTGCAACATATACAACCTGTGAAAACGCATGCCAGTAAACACTTGCCAGTCTTTGTGGGAGGAACATGTGTTCTTAAAACACAAGTAGAGGAACAGATGTACTCACTGGAGATTCTAACGGTCAATCATTGTGATGAAACATGCAAAGAATTCATCAATGAGGAAAAAGAAAACACGGAAGGCCAGTTCTACCATGGTGGGAGAGTGACTTGGTTGCATTTCTGGCTTGCTGAGAACAAATATGCTGGAGAGGTCATTGAAAGAGATGCTTATCACGATACTTCCAAACTTCTCAACAATGCCTTGAAATATAATGCAGACCAGACTCCAGTGAATATCATAAACATCTACCATCACCCAGGAAGTGGTGGAAGCACTGTGGCAAGACAAGTGCTGTGGAACAACAGAAAAAGTCTAAGGTGTGCGGTTGTGAAGCCCTCATATCCAGTTTCTGTTGTTGCACAACATGCAGTTGAACTAAGAGAATATGAAGAAAAGGATCCACAGAGATGTCTTTCTGTGCTGCTCCTCACTGAAGACTCAGACAAAGAATATCTAGATGATCTCAGGAATGAACTAGAGGGTGCCATAAACGAAAGACAAATCCAGTATGGTACTCTATGTTTCATTTTGTTGAGCTGCAGACGCTCCCATGATCCAGAGAAAAAATGCAAGGAGTCTCCTTTACAGAATGTGTCTGTCACTCATAAACTGTCTGATCAAGAGAAGAGAAAGTTTTCTGAAAAACAAAAGGCACTTAACAAAAAATATGACTTTAACTTCATTCTGACATTTGTTCTAATGAGCAAAGGATTCAGTGAAAATTATGTTCAAAAGTTTGTGAAACATCTGCTCCAAGACATTAACCGTCACTCTGTTGAATGTCGTCTCATTCGTTATGTAGCATTGCTGAACACATATGTTCAAAACTCTTTCATCTCTCAGTCTCACTGTGAAGCTTTGCTTGCCTTAAAGTTTGTCTCAGAGAGGTTTCGTCGACATGAGTTTGAGAGATCCCTCAGTGATCAGGCTAAGCTAGTCTTCTTGCACCTTCGAGATGACAAGACGCACATTGAATCAATCAGAATCATCCACCCACTTGTTGCAAAAGAAATTCTTCAACAACTTCTGGAACCCCAACAAACTCAAAGCAGTTTGGCGATGGATTTGCTCCACGAGGATGTGCTCTTTGAGCATAGTTTAGAAACAGATGAGTATCTCACATTTTTGAGACTGCTTTTTATTCGAAGATCCAGAATAACTGAAGAAGACAAATACTTTTTGAGTTTGTTCTCTCCTTTCATTGAGCATGTGCGTGGAACTGAAGAAAGCCCAAATAAAGCGATCGAGTTGCTCAAGGAAGCATTCGAGCGTTTCCATAATGATCCATTCTTTGCACAGCAACTTGCTCGTCTTCATTATACTTATGAAAAATTTGAAGAGGCCAAAAACTGGGCAGAGACAGCAGTGAAACAGCTGCCTGACAACTCCTATATACTCGACACAAAGGGGCAAGTATATAAGAAATGGTTCCAAGCAAAATGTAAAGCAATTGAAAATGTACCAAAGACGGCGCAAAACACAACAGATGCTGTGGAAACTGCACTGAAAGCACTTGAGTGTTTTCAAGAATGTCAGAGAGCAGCTGATGCTGAGATGCAACATGTCAACACTTCAGGGTTTTATGCTGAAGTTGAGGTTGGGCTGGGCCTTCTCAAACTGATCTTTTCATTGCAAGTATTTGCAAACAGATCCAATGGTCATTCAGAGTGTATGAAGTACCTAACATCAGATTACATCCCAGTGGAAGTTAAAGATGCTTGGGAACCATTTCATGACCATTTGAAAAAACTGTGCCAGACAATGGAAGACACTTTGGAAAGGATCTCAGAGGACCTGAGTTATTTCCAGACAGACATTGATGCAGATGAAGAAGAGACGCCTGAAGGCCCTGAGGGGAAGATACGTCATCCATTGAAATGGTTGGCAATAAAATCCTCTGAGTATGGCAAGTACTTCAGTGAAGCTTTTTCTGCTGCAGTCCTACAGCATCGGAAATCAATCCCAGCCAACCTCACTCCTTTCCAAAAACGAATGATGATCTATCATCTTGGTGGTGGCAACATAACATCCATTCTCTATAAGATAACTGATCAGAAGAACGCAGTAAAACTTCTAGAGCTCATCCTTTCTCTCTACCCCAGTAATCCATTAAAAGCTAAATTTGATCAAATGGATATTGTTAATTACATAGCGGCCCATATTTCTCTGAACTGTCTGTCACCACAAAATCAAAAAGTAGCTCCTCTGAAAGTTCTACAAGCACTTCGTCACCAGTTTCCATATGATAAAATGAAATGTTTGCCAAATGCCCTGTTCTTGCTTACATTGCTATTCTGGCCAGAGGATGACGACACAGAGCATGAGAGAGAAAAAAAATATCAAATTGTGCAAACAGCTGTTGAGCACCTGGAAAAAGGCCACAGGACCAAGATGAAAGACATTCCTCCATGGAAGAGAAGGATTTACACTCATTTTTTTCTAGGCAATGGGAGTGGGTTGGACAAGTTCGTCCACAAGAATAAGTTTGAAAAAATCAGAGAGTTGTCTTCAATCACAAAGTTGTATGAAAAACGCATGAAGTGGTTTAGTGGTGAGGCATTCAAGACTCCAGAGATTGCCGCAATGCTAAAACATGTATCTGGGTGGACTAAAGATGGATTGGTGTATCTTGAAGGTCCCAAGGAAAAAAAGTTCAATATCAGGCCTGTTAATGCACCTTCAGTGCCTCAAAGTAATGAAAACATCACCTTCTACCTGGGGTTCAATTTCAGAGGCCCTGTTGCTTACAACATAGTTGTGACAAAATAGTCAACAACCGCTGCCTGTCAGTGTCAATCCAAGTTACTTTTACTTTTTAGTATTATGGATGTTAAAAAACTATGGATGGTTTTTAAAAAACACACGAGCCTCAGTTTGTGAAAAAAAGAATAAAGCTAAACAGTTGTAGCATGTAATGATTATGTATGCAATTTTAGTGTCACTCAAAAAACATTGCTCAAGTGTCATAAAAATAATTAACCACTGTTTTGTTTAGTTGTAAATGTATTTAATCTGGCCAAGTTATTTATCCAACTACTTTGTATTGTGATTATGTGGGTGTCACATTTTGTTATGCTTCATTAGTCTCATTTTAGGTTGTACTTCTATTAGTGTATATTTGCATTGTTAGTCTATTAATCTCAACTACACTTTGGGGCCAACTTTTTCTTATGGTATGTGCTATTAGAAGGACGGCATAAATTACTCTGAATCTAAAAATTATTAGGAATAACAATGTAAATATAATTATTGTCATGGCTGGGTATATCCTCTCCGGCTAATATGCCTGTGTGTTTGTTACTTGTCTGTATTCCTTGTGTTCTCTTGACCAACTGTACTTGGATTTTATGAGCTGGTTCATATTCAGTGTTGATGCACTACACCGAAAAACAAAATCTACCAGCTACGCTAAAAGTGAAGCATGTATTGCTTGACTACAGTGTGAGCCTTCTTTCAGTTTTAATGCAGCTTTCCATTGATGTTCCATGACAGGAAAGTTGTTTCCAAGTATGAGCCCTTTATGTGTACTTTTCTAGTATATTATTGTGTATTTTCCAGGATAAATAAGGAAGCAGTATAATTAAATGTGAACTATTTAATTTTCTTGCCTATTTGCTTTTTAAATAGATTGGGAACTGATGTAAAAAAGTTTTTTGCAGTCAGAAGAATGACACTGTTGCATAGATGTTAACTTTACTTACAACACGATTCTTTAGGTAAAAGTGCAAAACAGTAATTTAATGTGCATCTTTTTTTTCTTTGAAGATTTTGCATTTTATTCATATACATGACTAAGTAAACATAAGTGTCCTTAAAATATGTATAAAATAAATGAATAAATAAGGTTAATGACATTTCTGGTGTTGTTTCTTTGTCAAATTGAAATCTCCAGTTCTGCTCAAACTAAAAGAATGGTGACATATGCTTTTTATAGGCAAATGTTTTCAGCTGGGGAAAGGTCTGAGGCTTGTACTGCAAAGCAGGATTTGGTCATATCCAAGTAACTTTAGGTTTAACTCAGGGTTTTCTGTACTGCAAAAGTAGTTCACTTCTTACTAGGGTATATTGCCATGGTAACTTATGATGTGAACTGATTAGAGATCAACAACAAAACTCACTGCTTATCGGCCAATGTGTTCTCCAGAAAATAGTGTCACCATTCTTTGAAAATCCCTTAATTGGATTGCTGTGTGCAGGAACTAGGAATGTGTAAATTCTTTCTTTCCTTGATCATCTGTAACATCAATGGAACTTTATTCCTTGATTTTTTTTCTCCCTGTTGACTGCAAACAATTTTACCGTAATTTTATGGTTCCCTAATTATTAATGATCCTAAAACAGGACAGCTACAATGTACTTGCTGACTTATCAGCAAGTACAGTAAAACATGAGCATAAGCCTAAAATAAACATTAATTAAAATTTCAAATTATGCAACACAGACTTTTAGCTAGTCTTAGCATTTGATAGCACAGCTAGATGCCATTTTCGTTTGGATCAATGACTGTAGAAAACATGGACGGTGCAACAGCACCTCCTCCCATTGTGCAAAAATGAAACCAAAATATCCCGCTTTTGGAGGCTGCCATCTTGCATTTTTGGAGCTAGAGTCTGCGCAGTAGTGACTTGAGGTCACACTCCCGCCCACACACCCGCTGGACATGACCGCAAACACTCCCCCTTACACTTTTTACTTAACCCGGCTGCTCCATTTTTTTGTTGATGGGTTTACCATGACTGACAACTCGTTAAAGGTAAATACAACCACGTCACTGTTATGAAAAAGACACAGCTTATCTTATAGTTCTACACCATCTAAAAATCACTTTGTTAATTCGTTTGCTAGATTAGCCGCTAGCATACGCAATGTGTTGGGGGCTTGTTGCTAGCTAGTTAGCAATGCTACACACTTGTTACTCTAATCCGGTTGTTCAGTCTGACGTCACTAGCCGTGTCTGGGTCTAAACTCCGCTGCAGGTCCATATATCAAACGATCACTATGGGATTACTGAGAGTTGAAAAACTGTCTAAAGTCTTTCATCTTTAATAAAATGATCAGCGTTCTGCTCTACCAGGTGTAACAATTGAGTTTAACATCCAGGCATCCATGAAAACGGAATTTATGACATTTAACGGAGTTAGAAGTTAGCAGGGAGTTAGCTCGCTAGCTTCTATCTAAATACAATATAGCATGTCCTGACTGCGGGGTTTTGGAAACAAATTAAAACGTACAGCTCTGCTATCACTTCCAGCATAAATGAAGACAGAAAACTAAACAGCAGTGACGTTTGTAGGGTTACTGAAGTTGGGCTAGCTGGTATATAATGATGTGCTACGTGACCGCTAGCGACACAGCTATGTTAGCATAATATAAACAAGCTAACTTTTTTTCCACTCGATAAAAGTTAATGTGAGTGTTCTCGGTGGTCAGGAACAAATGTAATCGCATGGCAGGATGCTGTAAAAGGACCAAACTTCAGCCAGGAGAACAACTGAGATAATCCATCCACAATACGAGGTTAGTCATTCATATACTGCTGCATGGGCTGGGCTGTAGTTACATCGTAAGGTTTTAAAAACTGAGCTTAAATAAATGATTAGCGGTAATAAAAGCCGAGGGAGGTCAACAGTGGTCGCTGACTGTTTTAGCTTTTTGAGATCAAATAGAAGAAAATACATAACATTAAACATGTTAACAACACAAAAGCTATATTAAACGCAGACTACTTTAGACCCGGAAGTAGGATTCGTCGCGTCATCACTGAACAACCGGATAGAGTGTGTTATTGAAGGATTCCTTGAAAGAGAAAATGACCTTTTAAGAAGTTGACTCTATTTCTTCTAATTCTACCATACCATCTTTATTTATAAAGCACTTTAACATAAAACCAGAGCTCAAAGTGCTGTACATGCAAATAGCATAAGCAAAGTAAAAATAAAATAACAAGATAAAAATAAATAACTAAAATAAAACAAAACATGTTAAAACAAATTGAGTCAACCCCCTTAAACAGTGCCAAAGGCTTCAGCGAATAAGTATACTTTAAGAAGACGTGGCCTGTCTAACGTGCAAGGGCAGATCATTCCACAACTTTGGAGCAGCCAGATTTAAAAAAAAAAAAAAAAAAAACAACAATAAGAGAATTTTTAAAATGACCTTTAAATGTACATGTAGCTAATGGAGTGAAATTAAAATGGGGGTAATGTGCTCAGACTTTGTTCCAGTTAAAAGACGTGCTGAAACATTTTGGACAATTTTCTCTATTTTACTTTGTTTATGCTATTTGTATATTAGGGGTGCAACGATACACAAAATTCACGGTTCGGTTCGATACTTTGGTGTCACGGTTCGATATTTTTTCGATACAAAAAAAATGTTCATGCCTTTTTAATTTGTCATTTATTAAAATTATAAATATATATTTTAACTCAAAAGTACAGTTTTTAAATTTAACCCTAACCCTTGTGCGTGTTTTTTATTTTGACAGCGAATGTGCACCTGCGGACCACTTATGTGCAGCCCTGGTTATTTAGCTCGTCATATTGCAGCCACAGAAATTCTTTTGTCCATGAAACCATACAGCTGCACTTTCTTTTTGCCTTATAGTCTGATTTGTCATAACTTCTCCGTTTTGTGGTAAGCTTTTCTTTGGCTGTCACTTCTTCACCCTGACCTGTCTTATTTGGCTCAGCAGAACTAAAATATATATCTGTCTGTGAAGGTTCTCAGTCATCCAGGTCATTGTAGTCAAATATATATCCTGCTGCTTTTACACACGCACTCACATAAGCTCAGCGATTCTCTGCGCGATCAACCTCTCATGTTTAAGCTTGCTGCGGGAGATTTCACTTGTCATGTTTGCATAGTAAGCTAACAATTAATAAGACGATGTCAGAGGAATTGGTGCACAAATTATCATCACTCACAGATCAGTGCTGTCGCTCTCTATACACAGTTCACGCGATTGCAAAGTGAAAGCAAAAAAACAAGCGCAAATTCAAACGCGATTGCAATATGTCACATATTGACAGTGGCTCACCGATGCCAATGACATAATTACCCAGCTACATTTCTGAAAGAATGCAAAAGCATTGACATATATATTTTCCTTCCTACAATAGCCCGACGGGCAGGGCAGAGATAGATTTTGGTAAACCGACTGAAAAAAAAAAAAAAAAATCGCTAGCCCCGGGACTTCGGGCTAGCGATATTGCGAGCCCTGTATCTGATTGAGGAATCACTCATCTTTGTAAAAGAGAGTTTATTACAGAGAAATGTCTCTTTCCAAAATAAAAGCTATACTATCCGCTTCTTCTGGGCTATATTCTCAGCAGCATATTAAACATATCAGGTCCCCATAAGGAGAATCATGTGCTAACAGCTGTCTAAATCACTCGGCTAAAGTTAGTAGCATGCTTGTTTTTTTTCTGCTTCCACTTGTCTTTGCACTAGGATGATGTCGGCGTAAATGTGGAGTCATATTCGTCGTGTTCCCACTAGTGCTTTCAGGTTAATCTCGTTGAAATGACCTTAACGACACAAATCTCCGTTAACGAGCTACCGCCGATCGCCCCGTGCATGGGGCTAGACGGCCAACACGTTAACGAGCTAACTGCGCTAACACACTAGTTCCCACCCATGTAATTGAGCATTGCGTGGCACATCCAACATACTGTTTTACTTTAGTCCATGACTCGCTTACCTTCAGGGTCATACGTCACATGAAAACCAAAATGATTCCAAACGCCAGATCTGAATGAGGTCCATGTTACAAGGAGAGCTTAACTTCTGTCTCGCTAGCTTGCCCTGTGCTCTTCCTTCTGACGATGCTGTCTGTGTTGAGCGCTCAGTGAATCTGCGTTCGACTACTCCGCCTAGGCTGCACTGTCGAGCCTAGGCGGAGTAGTCGAACGCAGATTCACTGAGCGCTCACAGACAGCATCGTCAGAAGGAAAGTTGATAAAATAAATTACAAATGTTGTATTGTTCGATACATATGCGTACCGAACCGAAAGCACTGTATCGAACGGTTCAATATCGATACGAATATCGTTGCACCCCTATTGTATATGTACTTTTTTTTAAAGTGCTTTATAAATAAAGGTGTTATGGTATTGTCAGCAACTGTCAGTTTACTTTCTTTTGTGCTTTATTGGCTATAGTTGAAAACTGACATCCAGATTGAGAAGCCTAACATTGACCTGAACATGAGAAAAGAACAAAGAAAAAAAAGACAATATTTTTAAAAGTTCCAATATGCTTACTGTACTAATAGACAAAAAACAATAATTGTATAGTCTACGAGCATGCTAGACTTGTACAGCGACAATGGTATATATCAGGACATTGTTATAATGAGCTTCAAAATATAAGTCAGTTTAACAGCTGAATTTGTGTACAGTGGGGCAAAAAAGTATTTATTCAGCCAACAATTGTGAAAGTTCTCCAATTTAAAAAAAATAAATAAAAATGAGGCCTGTCATAGGTATACCTCAACTATGAGAGACAAAATTAGGAAAAAACTAAACAGAATCACTTTGTCTGACTTTTAAAGAATTTATTTGCAAATTATGGTGGAAAATAAGTATTGGGTGACCTACAAATAAGCAAGATTTCTGGCTATCTCAGACCTGTAACAACTTCTGTAAGAGCCGCAACATGAAAAAAGACGAATACCAGAGTGTAGGTGAAACGAGGTTTTACCTTAAAATGGACTCAGGTTGGCTAAAATGGCTAGTACCACCAAGGCAAAGACTAGTGAGCTCCCGGGAAGCTTGCCTCAGGTATGCTTTTATCCACACCTGACTAGGTGTGGCCAATTAGCACCAGCTGAAAACATTGAGATGATTAGGGGCTGCAGAGGGACGTAACACCTCCCTCGAAGGGTTCCTCTAGGACCCTTAAATTTATTAAAAGCCCCTCTGAAGCCTTCAGGTCCTTGACCCACAAACCTGGAATAAAAGTTAAAGCTAACAGAAGCAGTGTTCACATTATAGTTGGCATCTCTAAGCATGGATGGGCATGAGGATTTGAAGTTGCCACACTGAACACAAAATGTAACATGTGACCAACACAAAGGAGCACAACAGTCAAACCCAAAATGATTACCTGATCTGCTACAACACAAAACCAAAAGTAGCAACAAATAATCACAACTAAGTGATCTGTTGTCTCCACCACAGTCACATACAAGTGGCCCTATACCACAACAAGTTACTTTGATCCAAAAAGTTCAGTAAATCAACCACAAAACTGAGAGTTATGGCCACACAATGATCACATCAAGGGTGGCTCAGCACCCCACAGTGTTATTGCCATCACCTGGCCAACAACACTCACAAGTGATTCAACAAAATAGCCATATTCCCCACAACACTAAAGGTCACAGCACAAAACACTCACCTCACAAGGATCTCATTAGCATCCATCAACACTGACATATGCACACACATGGTGTACACACAATGGCAACTTAAAAACAGCCTACCTGCCTCAACTACAGACCATAATCATGAATGGTCTCAAACCTCCTACCAAGTTTGGTGCCACTGATTTACTATGTGCAACTCCCAGCCTAAAACACTAAAAACAAAACCCTTACTTTTCCTACCCTAGTCTTCAGTGGTGTACCAGGCTCGAGGCAACTTTAAATGCGAACTCGAGAGCAGGCAGCAGACCAGAGATATAGTCTCCTACCAAACTCTGAAGCATACCCCCACCCAGGATAGCCACCAAACACAATAAACTAAAACAATAAAGCAAAACAACAAACAAGTGCTTCGATGGAAGGGCAGCACAGCCACCCAGCTGAAACACTTACTAAAGGGAGTTTGCTCAATTACAGTGAACACCATCACTCACCCACTTAAAAGCAAAACAAACTGACATTCAGTCTCCACTAAAATGTCCAAATATCCTGGACGAGCCCCCACTTATGTTACGACCTGGCTCAAAAGCCGCAACATAAAAAAAGGAGACGAATACCAGAGTATAGGTGAAACGAGGTTTTACCTTAAAATAGACTATCAGGTTGGCTAAAATGCTTGTGCCACCAATGCAACGACTAGTGCACTCCCCAGGAAGCTTGCCTCAGGTATGCTTTTATCCACACCTGACTAGGTGTGGCCAATTAGCACCAGCTGAAAACATTGAGATGATTAGGGGCTGCAGAGGGACGTAACAGCTCCTCTGTCCACTCGTTACCTGTATTAATGGCACCTGTTTGAACTTGTTATCAGTATAAAAGACACCTGCCCACAACCTCAAACAGTCACACTCCAAACACCACTATGGCCAAGCCCAAATAGCTGTCAAAGGATACCAGAAACATAATTGTAGACTTGCACCAGGCTGGGAAGACTGAATCTGCAATAGGTAAACAGCTTGGTGTGAAGAAATCAACTGTGGGAGCAATTATTTATTAGAAAATGAAAGACATACAAGACCATTGATAATCTCCCTCAATCTGGGGCTCCACGCAAGATCTCACCCCGTGGGGTCAAAATGACCACAAGAACAGTGAGCAAGAATCTAGAATGTCATATGAAACCAAAATAGAAATTTTTGGTTAAAAACTCTACTTGTCGTGTTTGGAGAAGGGGGGGGGGCCCTAATGATTTGAGGCTGTTTTTCTGCAAAAGGGACCAGGACGACTGATCCGTGTAAAGGAAAGAATGAATGGGGCCATGTATTGTCAGATTTTGAGTCAAAACCTCCTTCCATCAGCAAGGGCATTGAAGATGAAACATGGCTGGATCTTTCAGCATGACAATGATCCCAAACAAGCCGCCCGGGTAAAGAAGGAGCGACTTCATAAAAAGCATTCCAAGGTTCTGGAGTGGCCTAGCCAGTCTCCAGATCTCAACCCCATAGAAAATCTTTGGAGGGAGTTGAAAGTCTGTGTTGCCCAGCAACAGCCACTAAACATCACTGCTCTAGAGGAGACCTGCATGGAGGAATGGGCCAAAATATCAGAAACGGTGTGTGAAAACCTTGTGAAGACTTACAGAAAATGTTTGACCTCTGTCATTGCCAACAAAGGGTATATAATAAAGTACTGAGATGAACTTTTGTTATTGGCCAAATACTATTTTCCATGATAATTTGCAAATTCTTTAAAAATCAGACAATGTGATTTTTCTGGATTTTTTTTCCATCTCATATTGTCTCTCATAGCTAAGTTATACCTATGATGAAAATTACAGGCCTCTCATCTTTTTAAGCCACTAAGAGTAATAGTATTAAACTCTCACTAAGTTGTATATTTTTCATCTCTGTTCACAAGTTTCTGGATTTTCTTTTCTTTTTCCTTTCTTTTTTTTTAAGACTAAGACTGCCAAACATGGGAAAAATAAAGTTCAATGTTCACATTCTGTTTAAATTGTTGCTTTTTTGAAAAGGTGGTGAAGACTAATGAAGCAGCCTAGTGACAAAGGTTACAAATAGTTGTTTGGTATGAGAGTTGTTTGGTTTTAAAACAAATTACTGAAGGATTTATTGTGAATGTGTTTATCTAAATAAAGTTGCAGCTAGGCATTTCTGTCATTGTTTTGTTTAGATGGGAAGTGAAAATATTTCTTCCTGCCATGTGGGGAACGAGAACCACTGGGTTAACAGCTGAATTTGTGTGTGCAGTAACGTAGGTATGGTTTACGGGCACAATGGTACATATCTGGTCATTCTCATGAGTTTCAGAGCATAAGTCTGCTGTCACGTCTAGTTATGATGTGTGTTACACAAAAGGACCCGACACATATCGTTGCAAGCTGGTGAATGTTTAAGCGTTTTCTTGTAGCTTTTTGTTTGCGCAGCTTTCCTACTGCATTCTCCTGATCAGCGCACATTCAGGAGAGGCATGATTAGATGATAAAGATCACCTGGGGTGGTCAGTCTTCCCTGACACCACACCCTGAACCCACTACTCCACCCCTCCCCTGCAGCCGGCTAACAAAATACATTCCACCACCTAGCCCCCCACCCCCGCACACAGTTCTTTTAGTGTGTGAGATATAAACGAGGAGCCCTGGTCAGTCAGGGCAATGGTTTTTCATAATTTCTGCTCAATCTCTTTATCTTTCCAGGTCACTGAAATGGGAAATGATAGCGAAGGTAGAGTAGGCCCCTGCTAGCTGTCCCCCAGCAGATTGTCCCAAGCAGCCAGGGAAACAAGAAGGCTGGGTGACGGTGAGGAGGAAGCATGGTCTTAACTCATTCACTGCCAGCCATTTTCAAATCAGGTAACTCCCCACTGCCATTGACGTCTATAGACCCGGTTATACCCCCCCACACACAAGGCCAAGGCAGTCTCTCCTATCTGAAACTGGTGTGTAAGCCTGTAGCAATTGATAGATGATCTGATATCCTCGTGTTGGTATTGTTCCCACATCATCATAATAAATGTTGTTCCAGGTTCAACATTGCAAGGGACCAATCACATTGTTGTGACATCATACTTTTGCAAGCCAAGTGATTCATTCATTTATGAAATTCCAATGTTGCAAGGACATTATGTATAGTGCTTACCGTTTATTAAAGAACAGTATCCGGAAATGCAACGAATTGCTGGATTGGCGGACAGAGGCGGTTTCTTGCACGTTTAGTGATGTGTCGGTCGCGAACGAAACGGCTCTTAGAGCCGCCTCTTTGAAGTGAACGACAAGAGCCGGCTCCTTATTGGGAGCCTTGTTTTTTTTTTTTTTCTTTCTCTCACCCTCTCTCTCGCCCTTTTTTCCGCTTCACTCCGCACGCGAGCCTTGTGTTTTGCGCTGGGAAGAGGAGGGAGGGGCGGTAGTTGCACTCGCAGTAGCACAGGAACAGAGCAGGAGGGAAAGAGAGAGAAAGAGAGCCAGGGACAACAACGTCACATTAGAAAGGTATAATAATCATCCACAACTATTTTCAGTTGCGGATGATAAAGGATTCAGAAAGTTTATTCCTGCAGGCCCATATGACAGAGAATGTGCATCTTCTTTTTGTCTTCATATATTAATTTATATTTAATTGTGTTGTGGTTTGCAGTGTTTTGTGTTGTTTCACTTTAAATTTGTTTAAAAGGAAAAAGCTGAAAATTTAAATAGTTAAAAGTTTAAAATGTAAATAGTTGGGTTTTGTATCATATGATTTATTTATTACATTTTATGTGGAGTGAATAAATAAAAGTATATTTACGGTGGCCCCTACAGACAAAGCACATACAAACTCCAAAACACTTACAAACTCCAATATATATTTATATATAAACACATATAAATAAAAACAGAGTTGTTTTTTACATTAGGAATTCATTTTGTGCACAATTTTATATTGTTGTTAATAATAAATTAATTAAAGCAACAAAACAACTTGAAGAGCCCGTTGGGAGCCAAAAGAGCCGGCTCTTTTTAGTGAGTCGAGCCGAAAGAGCCGGTTCTCTAAAAAGAGCCGGAAATCCCATCACTACGCACGTTAAGTAGATTCTTTTTTTTTTGTTTTTTTTTTTTAAGGCGTTTTTTTCCAAAGTCGCAAAAGTATGACGTCACAACAATGTGATTGGTCACTTGCAATGTTGAAACTTGACACAACATTTATTATGATGATGTGGGAACAACACCGACACGAGGATATCAGAGGATATCAGATGGTGCGTAGCAATTTACCTTCAACACTCCACTCTCTGTGCCTCTTAGTTAACCATTGTTGGTGTGATTTTGATGCTATTTCAATAGAATAGAATTAAAATGAACTGAAAATTTCTAGGCGCAGACAGGAAGTAGAGGTTGGAGAGATTAGTGGTCACAGTGTCACCTGAGTGTGAAGTGTTTGTGAACAGAATCGACAGCCCCAAATCTGCAGCCATTGCTCTTAGTTGGGAAAAGGGCGAAGTGTGCGTTGCGAATGAGTTGCTGCCCCAAGCAGAGTTTCTTAAGGTCTTGTTTACCAGTGAGGGGAGGCTGAGAGGAGAGCTGGGTAACTGGCAGACAGACTAGTGCAGCATCAGTAGCAACACTGTACTGGTTTGCGGTGGTGAAGTGCGAGCGGGAAACAGTCGATTTACAGTCCATCTACATTCCTACCCTTACCAATGATCATGAGTTGTGGATAGTGATTGAAAGAATGAGACTGCAGACAAAAGCGACAGCAGTTAGCTTAGAGATAGGACGAGGAGCTTGGTCATTCGGGAAAGGCTCAGAGTATAGCTGCTGCTCCTCTTTATTGGAAAGAGCCAGTTGAAGGGGTTCGGACGTCCGATCAGACGTCCGAACCCCTTCCGTCTGTCAGGAATGTTCCACTGTGAGAAGGCCTCGGGGTAGACCCAGCACACTGGATAGATTTTGACTCTGGGCTGCCTGGTTGTGTTTTTATTTCAGTTATTTTATATTGGAGTCTAAATGACCCAGATTAGTTCATCATTAAAATGCAAATGAAAACTAGTACAGATTTTTGGTTGACAAAATATGTAAAGAAACAAAAAGTAGCAAAAATAATAATAATCTATGTTTTCTTAGACGACATTAATTACCTTTGGTAGTCCATGAATGCAAAATATGTTCATCAGATGAAGGTTAACATGCACCTTATACTATACATTAGTGTCTAATAATAAATTACACAACACTGCGTGAGTTTTTTTTCTCTAGTATTCTGCCTTAAAGATCCTATATCAGTAAGCTCTATTCTTGAATATTTGTAATGTGTAAATTCTAATGTAAAATCTGACAGTATTTCGCATTGGATTCAGGAGACATTTGGTACAATAACTCTATCAGGAAAGATAAAATTTACTAAAGTTATAGTCAGTTCCAGTTTCAAAAGTTAATGATAAAATTTGACAACATAAATGACCCAGCAAAAATAATACAGGACTTAATGTGACGGTTTTTCTTTTTGACAGATGGAATGTGATGATAAGTAAAAACCAATACTGATGTGTGACAAAACAAGAAAGGAAATCATGGGTGAGTGAAGTTTGTTTTTATGAGATCCCTTTTTTTTCTTTTTCTTTTACATACATGATACTTTTAGGTTTCTGTAGACTAATTGTATTTTGTTGTTTTAAACATTCCATGTTTAACTGGCTTTATCATCAGTGTATAATAACCAGACAGCTGAAAATGACTAACTATTTGCTAAATCTGGGCTATGGTAACTGCTTTAGTACAAACATCATCCTCTACTACAGCGGTCCCCAACCCTTTTTGCGCCACGGACCGGTTTAATGTCAGACAATATTTTCACCGACCGGCCTTTAAGGTGTCACGGATAAATACAACATGCTCTCTGGTTGCTATAGTAAAATGCGTAAGCATTTCACATAAACACGGGAAAAGACCCAGGGAAACCAAGTTAACAATAAAAACTCTGAAAAACCCTGAAAACCATAAATTTCACACCTGAGCCTCAACTCTCGGGGCCCGGTACCAAACGACCGGTACCACTGCTCTACTACACCAACTTAACATGACAAAATTAAGTCAGATTAAAACATATTTAGATGTATGCACTTTACATGGACATCTTCACATCTTCACCATATTGTCCTTCTTCCTGGCTTAAGAACTTTTAAATGTTACAGCTTCTTTAGTTGAATAAATACCTACTATATTACCAAAAATATAGTAGGTATTCATTATTATTATTATTATTAATAAAGTATTGTTAATATAGTAGGATTTATTATTAGCTGAAAATGACAAGTTGTGGGGGAATTTTCAAACCATTCTTTTAGGAAAAGGCAATAAAATACTATGAAAACACCTCAATACACATAAAGGTATTATTAGAAAATTGTACATAAAGTTTCAAAAGTAAAAATAATATATATACATAATATACATAATCTTCTGTAAAGCATATATTTGCAGTGGCTGTCCTGTGAGAAAAAAAGATCAGTTGTTTGTAAGCTCAGAATCACAGGCTTACATCTTTTTTTTCCCCACAAAGTGTATTCAAATATTAGTAACAAAAAAAACATCTAAAAAGGCTTGAGCCATGTGTGACATAGTTAGATATCATTATTTACAAGCAGAATATCAATGCACAATGAAGATATAGTGTTGGCAAAAGAGCTCATTAAATCTGCTAAATTCAGACATTCCTATAGATGCTAATCTGACAGTTCTGTATTAGTGCTGCTGTCCCCTCTCCATCATCTTCAAAGTCATCTTCAAACTGCTTCCCCCTGCTCTCAGCCTACCAGGCTGAGCTGTTTCGGGACTTGGGCCACCTGCTGGATAAAGGTACTCCTACAGTTTGGGTGGAGATATTTATCGTCACTGATCTTATTCTCTGGACCTCTATGGGCGATAAAAAAATAAATAAAAACGCCACTACCACAGCCACAGCCAGGCATAGAGTCAAGGATGTTTACAAAAAAAATCTGAAAGTGGAGGTCAGTCTGTCACCTGAGACATCCCCCAGGTCCATTAGCTGCCAGAGATGCATGTGCAGTCAATCCATGGGTGTTAACAACTGTTGCCAGGGATTACAGACTACAGTTTGCAACAAAACTACCCACTTTCAGTGGCGTGGGTTCAGTTGCTACAGGGGAAGCCACAAAGGCTTTAGAGAGCAAAATCTCCTCTCTCTTTAGCCGAGTGGCAATAAGAGGAAATTAATCTAGACTTTTATTCCAGATATTTCCTCATTCTGTCCCATTCTGGATTTACGCTCCCTCAATTCTCATCTCAGAAACTACAAATTTAGAATGTTAACACAAAATGTGCTGTTTTGATCTATTTGATGGAGTGACTGGTTCACATCTACAGAATGATTTCCACATAAGCTTTAGTCCAGCACACAGGAAATTCCTAAGGTTTGTCTTCCAGGGCATAGCCTACAAATATCAAACCCTCCATTTGGGATCGGCCCTTGCCCCAAGGGTTTTCACCAGGTGTGTTGAAGCAGTTCAGAGCAACCATTTGACCTGCTTCAACACACTTGGTGTGTTGAAGCAGGTCAAATGGTTGCTCTGTTTCGCAACAGAAAGCTGGTCTCATTAAGAACTTGTATTTAACTGGGCTGGTAGGCACTGAAAACTGCTGCAGATCTGCTCTCCAGATCTTCTTTATGGAGAATGGGCACTCAATACAGAAATAGTGCACCAGTTGTGCATAGAGGTTTGGCCAGGCGAACCTCTATGCACAGTTCCTGTCTGCAGTTTTTCCCAAATTATAGAAAGGTGGCTCTGTGCCCTAAGCCTACCTTTGTGTCTAAGGTTAGGGAGTCTACCATTGGAGCTATCAGCTTTTCATCCACCGGCCATTTGCTGATTAGAGCCAGAGGCGGCTTAATTCACTTTGTCCTGTCTGCGCATTATGCATTTAGCTAAACAGGACTCAGGGGTTTAGGAAAAGCAACCAATTCTTTGTGTCCTGGGCTCTCATAGAATGAAGCCTATGTCACATCTATGGCACAGGGGCTATTATAAAAGGATGTCTGTGTATGCAGCTTGCCTCTCGCCACATACATAATGCGATTAGGCGGAACGGCGAAAAAATGTTTTAATATACAAGGAATTTCAAAATAAAGAAGCAGTATAATATATTGTCAGTTTTTGTCATAAATAAAAAAAGTTATTGTCACACATATTATTTAACTGATGTTTTTATGCATAGGGTAATTCATGTTTTGTTCTGCTTTTTTGTCCTTTCGCAGCTGACACACCTCAGCAGTCACCCAAGAATTGGACTGAATCTGAAGTAAGCACCTGGCTAAGATCAATTGGAGTGAAGGAACAGTACGTAGAAAAGCTCCATGAAGAAGAAGTAAATGGACAAATCCTACTTGCACTAAATGGGGACTTTCTAAAAACAAAAATCTACATGAAGTCAGGGCCTGCTCATTTGATTATTCAGAGAAGAGATGAGCTTATCAACTCCCAGCAAAAATGTCAAGAAAAGAAAAAAACTACTGGTTCCAAAAGAACTGAGTTTGAGGAAAAGAGGAGTCAGAAATTGGTTCAGTCTCTTTCAACAGTAAGTGATGGTCCTCCAGCACAAACTACAGAGACAGAACAAGATGTCTTTGAGGAGAACCACGCTTCTCAGGAACAATGTGTGTTAATCTCAAAGGAAGACTGTAAACCAAGGCCATTTGATCAAGAAGGGATTGATTTTTTATATGTGAAACACAGCATCCTGCAGCCTGGATCAGGTGCTTTTAATCTGATATCGCCATGCCACGAATTCAAGTCTTTTGCTGTAGCTGCTACATTGGGTCGCACAAGACTCCAAGCTAAGTTTGCCAAAGAGGTTCTTAAATTTGCAGCTGGTTGTATGAATATCAGATCAAATGGCACAATACACTTTGGTGTGATGGACAGCAAGGAGGATGGAGAATATGTGCACGGTGAGATAACTGGTATCCCTGTAACAGACACGGGTATTTATGTCGATGCTTTGGACTATATTGAAAGGAGTTTCAACTCTAACACAGAACACATACGCCAGTGTGTGCGACCGCCAAGGTTCATTGAGGTTATAGATCGACAAAGTACAGAAAAGCGATATGTGGTAGAGGTTGACATTGTGCCATTAATAAGTATTGTCAAGAACAAAGTGTATGCAGTCCATCTGCCAAACTTCAAAGAATCAACAAACAAAGTAGAGTTTGAGAAAGAGATTATTTTGCGAAGAGTGGGTTCAAAAACGGAGCCAGTGAGTGACAAGGACCTAAGTGACTTTTACCAAAGAGTCAAAGATCGTGATGCTCAAAGAGAAGAAGCAGAAAAAAATCATTTCCTTATTGCTCCAGAAGTGTGTCAAGACCTTGGAAGGAAACTCACCACGCTGATGACCAGTGGTAAGAAATCCATTGAAAAGGAAAAATGGTTCATACTCGTAACAAACAAATTCAAACCTGATGACCTTTGTAACATTGACTGGCTGATTAACATGAATATTTTCTGCGTGTTTGACTTTGACCCAGACTCAAAGATATCAGGTCTTTGCAGTAGATACCTTGAGTACCGTGCTGCAAACATGCATTTTTTGCAAAGCTACAGAATATCCACTGGCACAAGCATCAAAGAATTCACAAACCATCTGCATTTATTTGATCAAACTAGTTGGATCTTTTGCAATGGCCGCACTGACTTCAAAGGAAATGAAACTTCATGTGACGAAATGACTTGGATCAAGACAAAAATGATTCAATTTAAAAAATCTGTGTCTTTGATCTGTAACCAGATTTTGCCAAAAGGTACATTCCAGGTCATATTCCTATTAACATCACCAGTTGACAAACCACTCTTGCACACCTTCTATGAGTTTTTCACAGACATGGAAGGCCATGAAGACATCATCTGCATCTGTGAATCAGAGGAAAACTTCCATAAGTGGCAAAGCTTTGCAGAGCATTCATGTGAGAAAGAAGCTGTAGACAATTCCAGTGTTGTTGGAATGAAAATGAGCCACATTAATGCAACTCTGCAACATATACAACCTATGAAAGTGTGTTTCACCAAACACTTGCCGGTCTTTGTGGGAGGAACATGTCGTCTTGAAACACAAGTAGAGGAACAGATGTACTCGCTGGAGATTCTGACGGTCAATCATTGTGATGAAACATGCAAAGAATTCATCAATGAGGAAAAAGAAAACATTGAGCGCCAGTTCTACCATGGTGGGAGAGTGACCTGGTTGAATTTCTGGCTTGCTGAGAACAAATATGCTGGAGACGTCATTGAAAGAGATGCTTATCACAATACTTCCAAACTTCTCAACGATGCCTTGAAATATAATGCAGACCAGACTCCAGTGAATATCATAAACATCTACCATCACCCAGGAAGTGGTGGAAGCACTGTGGCAAGACAAGTGCTGTGGAACAACAGAAAAAGTCTAAGGTGTGCAGTTGTGAAGCCCTCATATCCAGTTTCTGTTGTTGCACAACATGCAGTTGAACTAAGAGAATATGAAGAAAAGGATCCACAGAGATGTCTTCCTGTGCTGCTCCTCACTGAAGACTCAGACAAGGAATATCTAGATGAGCTCAGGTATGAACTAGAGGGTGCCATAAACGAAAAACAAATCCAGTATGGTACTCTATGTTTCATTTTGTTGAGCTGCAGACGCTCCCATGATCCAGAGAAAAAATGCAAGGAGTCTCCTTTACAGAATGTGTCTGTCACTCATAAACTATCTGATCAAGAGAAGAGAACGTTTTCTGGAAAACGGCAGGCACTCGAGGAAAGATATGAACCTCAATTCATTCTGACATTTGTTTTGATGAGTGAAGGATTCAGTGAGGTTTACGTTCATCAGTTTGTGAAACATCTGCTCCAAGACATTGACCGTCACTCTGTTGTCACTCGACTCATTCACTATGTAGCATTGCTGAACACATATGTTCAAAACTCTTTCATCTCTCAATCGCACTGTGAAGCTTTGCTTGCCTTAACGATCCACTTGGAGAGGTTTCGCCACTACGAGTTTGAGAGATCTCCAAGTGATCAGGCTAAGCTAGTCTTCTTGCACCTTCGAGATGACAAGACGCACATTGAATCAATCAGAATCATCCACCCACTTGTTGCAAAAGAAATTCTTCAACAACTTCTGGGACCCCAACAAACTCAAAGCAGTTTGGCGATGGATTTGCTCCACGAGGATGTGCTCTTTGAGCACAGATTTGGAAGCGATGAGTATCTCACAATTTTGAGACAACTTTTCATTCGGAGATCCAGGATAAGCAAAGGAGATAAATATGATAGCTTTTTCTCTCCTTTCATTGAGCATGTGTGTGAAAATGAGAAAAGCCCGGACAAAGCAATTGAGTTGCTCAAGGAAGCATTCGAGCGTTTCCATAATGATCCATTCTTTGCACAACAACTTGCTCGTCTTCATTATACTTATGAAAAGTTTGAAGAGGCTAAACACTGGGCAGAGACAGCAGCTAAACAGCTGCCCAACAACTCTTATATACTTGACACAAAGGGACAGGTATATAAGAAATGGTTCCAAGCAAAATGTAAAGCAATTGAAAATGTACCAAAGACGGTGCAAAACACAGCAGATGCTGTGGAAACTGCACTGAAAGCACTTGAGTGTTTTCAAGAATGTGAGAGAGCAGCTGATGCTGATATGGAAAATGTCAACACTTCAGGATTTTTTCACGAAGTTGAGGTTGGGTGCAGCCTGCTCAAACTGATTTCTTCATTACAAGTGTTTGCAAACAGATCCAATGGCCATGCAGAATGTATGAAGTACCTGTTAACTGATTACATCCCAGAGGAAGTTGAAGATGTTTGGGAACCATTCCATAACCGTTTGAAAAAACTTCACAAGACAATGCAGGATGCATTGGAGTGGATTTCAGAGGACCTGAGTTACTTCCAGACAGACATTGGTACAGATGAAGAAGAAACACCTGAAAGTCCCGAGGAGAAAATAAGCCATCCACTGACATGGCTGGCAAAAAAATCCTCTGAGTATGGAAAGTACTTCAGTGAAGCGTATTCCACTGCAGTCCTACAGCATGGTAAAGCAATCCCAGCCAACCTCACTCCTTTCCAAAAACGCATGATCATCTATCATCTTGGTGGCGGCAATATAACATCCATCCTTTCCAAGCTAACTGATCAGAGGGATGCAGTAAAACTTCTAGAGCATATAATTTCTCTCTACCCCAGTAATCCATTAAAAGCCAAATTCGGTCAAAGGGACATTGTCAATTACATTGTGGCCCATATTTCTCTGAACTGCCTGTCACCGCAAACTCACAAGGTAGCTCATTTGAAAGATCTACAAGCACTTTGTTGTCAGTTTCCATCTGATAAAAGGAAATGTTTGCCAAGTGCCCTGTTCTTGCTTACATTGCTATTCTGGCCAGAGGATGACGACACAGAGCATGAGAAAGAAACCAAATATGAAATTGTACAATCAGCAGTTGAACACCTTGAAAAGGGTTACTGGAGCAAGATGAAAGACATTCCTCAGCGGAAGAGAAGGATTTATAGCCATTTTTTTCTGGGCAATGGGAATGGATTGGACAAGTTTGTTCACAAGAAAAAGTTTGAAAGAATCACCAAGTGGTTCTCAGTCACTGAGAAACGCATGAAGTGGTTTAGTGGTGAGGCATGGAAGATGCCAGAGATTGCCACAATGCTGAAGCGGGTTTCTGGGTGGACTGAAGATCGTGTGGTTTATCTTGAAGGTCCTAAGAAAAAGAAGTTCAATATCCTGCCTCTCTATGTACCTTCAGTGCCTCATAGTAATGAAAACATCACCTTCTACCTGGGGTTCACCTTTAGAGGCCCTGTTGCCTGCAACATCCTTGTGAAAAAGTAGTTGGTTGTCAACTTGCTGAAGCGTGGGCCTAGAATCCAGCTTACTCCAAAGGGAAAGAAAAGATTGTGGATGATGACTGAAAAACCCACAAGCTTTATACTGTTAGTCAGTTGGTCAAAAAACAAAACTTAAAACATGATTATATTCGTGAAGGTATTTAAGGTTCTTAAAAATACAACTGAACTTGCTTTGTTATAATATTGGCCTCACCTAGAAAGCACTTTGGGGTCATTTCAGCTTAAAATTGTTCTTTTTAAGTGTACTATATAAAGGAAAAAAAATTATATATTTACTCTGAATTTACAAATTAATACAAATGTATTCCTTAGCTTGTTAAATGTAATTTTTTAGGGTTCTGGTTGTTTTTGAATTCCTCTGTTTTCCTGTTTGTACTTATAGTTTAGAAGGACTGAAGTTCATACTTGGCTGACCATTTGTACACTGATTTTACAAGGTGTCTTATACATGTTTATGTAAGCAAACCTAACGTGCAACCATTCAGAATGCATAGCAATATCAATGGTTGTCAAATTGTGTTCCATTTTACATTATAAGTGTTCTTAAAACATGTAAAGAAAAAGAGAAAAAATTAATACATTAAACTCTTTTTCCATTTATTCTGTTGTTGATTCTTTGACATTTCTTCTCAATTTGATATCTCCACTCCAGCTTAAAATAAAATTATGATTTAACATTGGAACAACTGTCAGCTTTTAATGCAGACTTAACTGGAAGATGAACTTCCATTACATCAGAGGGTGTGGGACTGATAATTCATGAAGTATGTGAGAAGTTTTGTCTATTGCATGATGCATAAATGCAAAAGTAACATGAAGAACTGTGCACCTTTGAGTTAACTATCTTAGAAAAAATGTGGGTCCTGAAGGAAATCAGAATGGGAAAAATGGAAGTTAGAAGCTGTTAATGTACCAAAAAACAAAATGTATTGCATTTTTTTCATAATCTCTATCAAAGCCTTATCATTCTTGCTTTTTTTGTTTTGTTTTGACTTGGATCAAAACAAAAATGACTTTACTCCGAGAGTCTGTGTCTTTGATCTGTAAACAGATTTTGCCAAAAGGTACATTCCACGTCATATTTCTATTATAATCACCAGTTGAGAAACCACTCTTCCACACCTTCTATGAGTTTTTGACAGACATGGAAGGTCATGAATACATCACCTGCATCTGTGAATCAGAGAAAAACTTCCAGAAATGGCAAAGCTTTGCAGAGGGTTCATGTGGGAAAGAAGCTGTAGACAATTCCAGTGTTGTTGGAATGAAAATGAGTCACATTAATGCAACTCTGCAACATATACAACCTATGAAAGTGTGTTTCACCAAACACTTGCCGGTCTTTGTGGAAGGGACGTGTCTTCTCGAAACACATGTAGAGGAACAGATGTACTCGCTGGAGATTCTGACGGTCAATCATTGTGATGAAACAAGCAAAGACTTCATCAGTGAGAAAAAAGAAAACATCAAACACCAGTTCTGCATTTTTATGTCCTTATAATATATAAAAATAATAATAATGAACTAAATACATTAAACTTCTTTTTTCAGTTTCAGCTTCTACAGTTCTGCTCAAACTAAAAGAATTATTTCACAGTGGAACAAATATCACCTAATAACGCAGACTTAATGGGACAATGCCATTACATCACGGGCTTGAGGAGATACTCAAATTAAAATTTTCTGCATTGAGGAACATTATTCTGTAATTTTTTTATATGTTTTTAAGACTGGTAAATCTCTGGTTTCTATACTTCTGAGAAACTCTGAGATGCTCTTTTTATATTTGTCATGTTACTGCTGCCAGTGAACCTAGTTAGCTGCAAAATGTTTCTCCAGCTTTCTCTTTTCAGTGCCACTTACTTTTCAAGACTTGTGTCGTGCCCATTATGTTATTCTAATTTAAATATTTTGTTTGTTTTCTATGTTTTATTGTGAATAAAATATGAGTTTATGAGATTTGCAAATCATTAAACTTTGTTTTTATACACCTTTTTAATAATGTCCCAATGTTTTCTGGAACTTGGGTTGTAACTGCCACTGCTCATTTGTACAATACAGAAAACAGATTTGGAGGTAAGTTATAATTATTTTATGAAATATAATTAATGTTTTTAATGATAAAAGATAACCATCTGGTTTCTGTTTTTCATCTAAACTATTGCTATTTTGATCACTTTTGTCCCAGTATAGTGATGGGATTTCCGGCTCTTTTTAGAGAACCGGCTCTTTCGGTTCGGCTCACTAAAAAGAGCCGGCTCTTTCGGCTCCGAACCAGCTCTTCAGGTTGTTTTGTTGCTTTAATTAATTTATTATTAACAATAATATTACGCACAAAAGGAATTACTAATGTAAAAAAAAGTGGTTTTATTTATATATGTTTATATATAAATATATGCGGTGGCCCCTAGACAAAACACGTACAAACTCCAAAAAGCACGTACAAACTCCAAAACACATTTCTAGCATGAACTGAACTTCCAAAACAGAGCAATCCTAGATTACTGAAATTACACAATTGAAAGCATGAAAGCATATGTGTATTGTTTGTGTATTTATACACAAGCATTCATATATAGTCAAATAATAAAAATAAAAAAAGTTCATTTACCTGTTATTGCCACATACCAAATCCAGTCGTTGGTACTTGCTGGCTTGTATAGCCACTAGGTAACAAAAGCTCAACACTGCGCCTATCATCCTGGAGCACTTCTGTTGTCTTTTGTACGTGTTTTGGAGTTTGTACGTGTTTTTACATGTTTTGGAGTTTTTACATGTTTTGGAGTTTGTACGTGTTTTTATGTGTTTTGGAGTTTTTACGTGTTTTGGGGTTTTTACGTGTTTTTGAGTTTGTACGTGTTTTGGAGTTTGTACGTGCTTCAGGGTTCGTACGCAGTGTTGGGAAGGTTACTTTTAAAATGTATTCCATTACAGAATACAGAATACATGCCCCAAAATGTATTCTGTAACGTATTCCGTTACGTTACTCAATGACAGTAACGTATTCTGAATACTTTGGATTACTTAATATATTATCATGCTTTTTACAACAACGTGAATGTACTATTGCTGTGTGATTTATTACTGTTACTGAAGGTCCGCGACTCCGAACTGTAGTAAAGGGACCTCTGACTAATACGGCGGGGTCCCTGTCGGCTCGTAGCCGAAAAATAGCTTTACTTTGTTGTGTGGGTCAACTTTTCTTGACAGAGAGACAGAGAGAGGCGTTGAAAGGCTGCTCCAACAGAACTTATTGTTTTCGGAGGAAAACACGAACATGGTGTACAGTCGAGTCTTAATAGCTTACTTACAACTGGGCTCCTCAGGCACTCTTCTTGGCTGCAGTGGTTATTATTATATTTACATGCTTCCAGCTCCCGTTTTTCCTCGATGACAACTCGTACCTTTCCACTCCCCTTTTTCTTCCTCCTCGCGCTCACAGACCCATAACGTGTATGGCAGTCCATTCTCCCTGCAGCACGGACTACACTGCCCATGATGCTACATTCTTTAGAGCTATGCTTGTAGCATTCTGCCTGTTAGCTTAGCACAACAACAACGAAAAGGCGCTCTCTCACCCAGGAAACACACAGTCGCAGAGAGAGAGAGAGAGCGTCGCCCTGTAACCATGGCAACCGTAACGCTGCCGCCTGGAACAACAGAACGTAGCTGTCAAACAAAACCCAAACAGTCCTGACCCGTGACAAAATGAAACAGGAAAGTACCGCAGTGTAATCCATTTATTTCAACAAAGTAACTGTATTCTGAATACCACCTTTTTAAACGGTAACTGTAACGGAATACAGTTACTCATATTTTGTATTTTAAATACGTAACGGCGGTACATGTATTCCGTTACTCCCCAACACTGTTCGTACGTGATTTGAAGTTTGTATGTGCTTTGTCTGTAGGGGCCACCGTAAATATACTTTTATTTATTCACTCCACATAAAATATAATAAATGAATCATATAATACAAAAATCAACTATTCACATTTCAACTTTTAACTATTTTAATTTTCAGCTTTTTCCTTTTACAAATTTAAAGTGAAACAACACAAAACACTGCAAACCATAACACAATTAAATATAAATTATAATATGAAAACAAAAATAACATGCACATCCTCTGTCATATGGACCTGCATGAATAAACTTTCTGAATCCTTTATCATCCGCAACTGAAAATAGTTGTGGATGATTATTATACCTTTCTAATGTGACGTTGTTGTCCCTGGCTCTCTTTCTCTCTCTCTCCCTCCTGCTCTGTTCCTGTGCTACTGAGTGTAGCTACCGCCCCTCCCCCCTCTTCCCAGGGTAAAGCACAAGGCTCGCATGCTGAGTGAAGCGGAAAAAAAGTGCGAGAGAGAGGGTGAGAGAAAGAAAAAAACAAAACAAAAAAAACAAAAAAAAAAAATCCACAGCTCGGGACAAGGAGCCGGCTCGCGTCGTTCACGTCAAAGAACTGGCTCTAAGAGCAATTTCGTTCGCGACCGACCCATCACTATCCCAGTATGCTTGCCCTAGTTTTGCGTTAGCCTTCATGTTGCTGTTTTTGCTATTAATGGTTAACCTAATTCACTGTAGACGTCTTGATTTAATGTGTCGCAACTTCACAACAATGTCTATTTTCCGACACTGCGGATAATTTGATTAGAGGGAACAGATAACCGCTGGACACCGGACTGGGACTGCTACATGTAGCTACATGACCTACTACATACCCTACTACCACTGAATATTTTCATGAAGACAGCGCAAAGTTCATTTAAGGATCCTTAGACTGAGCAATGCACGATGGGTCTGTTGTCTCACTTCACTGTAGCCGTGCTCCTCTTCGCATTTTCTTTATTAGCTTGTTTGTTCATGAACCGCTTTTTCACCAGTGAAGCCCGACTACAGATTGGGTCAGTTCGGGATGAGCAACATGACATCACGGCACATGGACGGCTTGTTTATAATCGGTTTGACTGTGGCAGGGACAAACTGCTCAGCCAGAGCGAGTGTGAGGACAGAGGATGCTGCTACGCCCCTCTGCTTGACTCCGCAGGACCACCCTGGTGCTTTTACCCCCGTGTGTATCCTGGCTATAAAATGGGACCCCTCATACCTACTCCTCGGGGTCAGGGTGCCACACTGACTCGTGCCAGCCCCTCCTACCTCCCCAAAGATATCTCCACTCTAAGACTAGATGACATTCAAGAGACAGCAGACTGTTTCCACCTAACAGTAAGCATTCATCCCCAAACATGTGATCAAGACAACACAGTCAAGGATAATATTTTAATTTTATTTTGCTTTATTTTTATGTTTGAAATAGTCCAACAAATCTATTTTATAAAAGCACGTTTGTCTTGAATGTCCTTGAATTAACCCAGGAATGAATATTTATGCTGACTTTTCCAGTAATTTTCAAATGAAATACACAAATAAAGAGTCCCACCAGTAGGACAGGCACCACAGTTTGAAAAAAAACTGAGTATTGGACCCTCTATTATTTTACATACTTTGTCATTTCAAAGAAAAATAGTTATCAACCTTTTTTTTCTATGAAGTTAAAGGACCCATCATCTCAGCGGTATGAAGTTCATCTGCCAGGCGGTGTTCCTCAGAGCAAAGCCAATACACAGAGTGTCCTCTATACCACTGAATACCAGTCTGACCCATTTGGCTTTATGGTGCGACGGAAATCCAATGGAAGGGTGATGTGAGTAGTTCACTTCATTTTTAATGTATTTGAGGATGGACTATATAGTGAGTTTCATCATAGTGTCAGTCAATAACTTACTCTGATGTAGTCAGCTTGTTCATATTTGCTCTGTTATCTCTGTTCATATTTATCATTTTGTGCTGGTAGTTTTTTCATTTCACTTATATGTTTAAATCACTTTATTTTTTGTTTGTACACATCCTCTGCCTGTTTAGTATGAACACCACAGTTGCTCCTCTGCTGTTTGCTGACCAGTACCTGCAGCTGTCTACCACACTGGCCTCTTCTTTTGTGTCTGGCCTTGGGGAACATTACACCTCTCTCCTCTTGGATCTAAACTGGACTTCCCTGACTCTCTGGAATAGAGACATGGCACCTCATGTGAGTCTATTGCAGTGGTTCAATAACAGTCGTCAAACTCAAAGGTTAGGAGCGCCCCCTTCTGGACCGATACTCAAACGATTTAGACTATATGTCTGGCAGCAGACATTCATATTAAAGAGTCTTTTGTAAGCTTTCTTTATGATGTTGACACTGTCTTTCCCCACAGGCTGATGCCAACCTCTATGGCTCCCACCCATTTTACATAGTACAGGAAGAGGATGGCTTAGCACATGGAGTTTTCCTTCTAAATAGCAATGCAATTGGTACTGAGCTCTCTGATCCAACATCCCACACTTTTTGAATTCACTTTCCATAGAACAGATTCTAGCATCTGATGCCATTTCACTGACTTCCCAAATGTTTCTGTAGAGGTGATTCTACAGCCGACCCCTGCTCTCACCTGGGTGTCCACCGGTGGAATCCTGGATCTCTACATTTTCTTGGGTCCTGACCCTCAAAGTGTTATACGACAGTACCTTCAGATCATTGGTATGCAGCATGAGTTGTCTGGCTGACATTCACTAACACATGTCCATGCAGTAATAAGCATGTATACTTACTACAAGAGATGTGAAGTTTGAAAATAGTAATTTGTAAAAGCATGTGAGCGTTTGTGCATTTGAACGAGTCCTGGGGCATCAGAAAAAGAAGGAATGCATTTATGTGTTTCAGAGTTATCATGTATCTGTCCCCAGGCTATCCTATGATGCCTTCTTATTGGTCGCTGGGCTTTCATCTGTGCCGCTGGGGTTACACGACCACTAATACGACCCGAAAGGTTGCACAAAGCATGCATGATGAAAACTTTCCGATGGTATGAAATTCATAGAAGATTCTCCATCTGTGCATTTGCTTTATACATTTGTTTAAGAAAGTATTCAAAATTTTATTTTTCATTCTAAATTTTCATTTTAGATTGATAACATTAACGATCCATGTGTAACAACAGTAACTCTAATGATAGTTAAAAAATGAATTGAAGGCAGTTTGTCCTCAGTTTTTCATGTTTATGATTTTAATGTTTACTTTTTTAATTATTTGTTTATAAGGTGGCTGATGTGCCAAACTGTCTAACTAAATGAAAATATCTTTAGAAGTCTTAGGCACTCACTGATTTTATGTGGCAGCTGGAGTCTTCATTAAACTGCCTTTTTCCTGAGAATATTTAACCGTTTTCACCAACAGGATGTACAATGGAATGACCTGGATTACGCAAACAAGCGAAGGGTATTCACCTTTGACCCCTGGAGATTCGGGGATCTGCCAGAAATGGTGGAGGAGTTTCACAAGAGAGGCATGAAGTACATCCTTATTCTGGTGTGACATCTTTGTGTTTAAAAGACCTGACAAACTACTATATACATATATACATTTGCATTTGAATTTGATGCAAACAAAACATTTTTGTTCTTGCTTTCACTGGAGCTAAAAGCAGGTATTAACCATATTTTTCCAGTGGAGGGCAGCAAAAATGTCCTAAGTTTTGACTGAGGCTCCTCGTTTATGTTACAGGACCCAGGGATAAGCAGCAGCAGCACCCCAGGAATGTACCCTCCCTTTGATGATGGACTTAAAAGAGATGTCTTTATCAAAAACGCTACAGGGCAAATCCTGATAGGGAAGGTGAGATAGGGTCGGGGTGGGTGGGGGGCAATATGTATGTAGCATTTTTTTTTATCTGAAAATGTGGGGTTGTCATATTCTGTATACGCAGGTTTGGCCAGGCCCAACAGCCTTTCCTGACTTCACGAACCCAGACACCAGACAATGGTGGGAAGACTGCATCAGAGATTTTCACTCTAAAGTTCCTGTAGATGGTCTCTGGATTGTATGTGTACACAGGACAGGGTTGTAATTCACAAATAATGTGCATGACTTTTTTGAAATGTGGACATTTATTATACACTATCAAATAAAAATAGCTTTCCATGTTTTTCTTTCCACACAGGATATGAACGAACCAGCCAGTTTTGTGCAGGGCTCGGTGGAGGGCTGTCCTGACAGTGACCTTGAGAACCCACCATACACACCAAGTAACACATTTAAAAGCACATAAACATTCAGATTTTATGTTGTTTTTTTTTTAAGACAAAATGTTATTCTACAAAACTCTCCGACACACAGGTGTCGTTGGAGGACGGTTAAACTCAGGAACCCTCTGTATGTCGGCTCGGCAGAAGATGTCATTTCACTACAACCTGCACAATCTTTACGGACTCACAGAAGCTTATGCAACACACAGGTTGGGCCAGGATGTGATTAGACACAGTTGCACAGTTAGTTGTTTTGTTGTGGATGAAAGAACGAGTAATAAATATATAGTAACACTTTGTAAACATGATAATTTTATGAAACAGTGATTTTATTGTTGCATAAAAAAGTCAATAATTTGAGATGAAATGACAGAAATCGAATGCTTTTACCACCTGGTTATATAACTTCTCACTTCCTGTGATGTCTTGTAGGATTCAGAATTTGAATTTGGAATAATGGTGCCCAGTGTTACAGATTATGTACATGTAGCTGTTCTTTGTGGGGGGGGGTTTTATCCTGGGGTTTGTTCCCATCCTCAGTGCTTTGCTGAAGATACGGAGGAAGAGACCCTTTGTGCTGTCACGCTCCTCTTTCCCCGGCATCGGACGCTTTTCTGGAGTGTGGACAGGAGATGTCAGGAGTGACTGGGAGCAGCTCAGATTCTCAATTCCTGGTGAGGAAATGTCATTTCTGAAAGGTCACATGAACTGGCTTTTTGAGATCCTCTCATCTCGTAAGAATATTGACCCAAAACATCAGAATTGGAATGTATTTTTGAAGTTACCACAGCTTAATAGTGAATTGACCTAAATGGAGCTTTTGTACCTGTCCCCTCCAGCGGTGCTGCAGTTCAGCCTGTTCGGGGTCCCTCTGGTGGGAGCGGACATATGCGGCTTTGGAGGCAACACCACTGAGGAGTTGTGCGTTCGGTGGATGCAGCTTGGGGCCTTCTACCCATTTATGAGGAACCACAATGACAAGCCCAATGCTGTGAGACACGGACGCTGATACTGGTTATGTTTATGGTCTGTTAATTCAGATGCATGTGCAAACTGTTTAGTGACAGTAACTGTCGGGGGAGTTATATGATGAAGAAGAGGTTTATCCAGCATGTTTTTCTTTTCTCGGGTCATGTAGAGACGTCCATCTGTTTCATCTATTATTGAAAAGGAGTAACTCAATCTCTTCACTGTGTGTGTGTTTGTCTTGTCCCTCAGGCTCAAGAGCCCTATGTGTTTGGGCAGCGGGCCCAGGCAGCCATGCGGAGTGCGCTGTATCTCCGTTACTCCCTACTGCCGTTCCTTTACACACTCTTCCACCATGCACACGCCTCTGCTGAAACTGTGGCCAGACCTCTATTCATGGAGTGTGTGTCCTCTTCATAGCTATTCTTCCCTTACTTTTTTGGTACTCTATTGTAATGCATAAACAAAGCCATTTAGGCCATCTCATTTCACTTTTCATCTTTCTTTTCCTCTTCCCTGTATGTCCATCGCTCTTAGGTTTCCCAATGACCCTAACAGTCGGACCATAGACAAACAGTTCCTGTGGGGGAGTTCACTTCTTATTAGTCCAGTTTTAGAGCAAGGGGCTGTAGAACTGGCTGCATACCTGCCCCCCGCCACTTGGTACAGCCTGCACAATGTGAGTCACTCAGTCATATTCAGCCGTCTCTGACAACACCACTAGAATGTATGAGCCACACAATAATAAATCATGTATGAATCATGTATGAACCATGGAGGGACGTGACATTAGTGTTTACTGGATTTACAACCTTATGTTGTGTTTTGGCCTCTCAAGGGTCAGCCTTTCTACAGTAAAGGGCAGTTCCTGCTCCTGCCAGCTCCTCTGGACACCATCAATGTTCATGTGAGGGAAGGACACATCATTCCCCAGCAGGTGGGTGTTTGTTTTAGGGGGGAAAAAAAGCAAATGTTTGAAGATCTTGATTCTGTTTGGAGACACAATTTACAGGTTTGATGGAAAAACTGATTTTAAAAAGGGCTTGTTAAGTTATGCTTGAGTTCAGTATAAAAGAACAAAGCAAAGCACATCGTTTACTGGATAGTTATTCATTCAGACAATGCAATTTACGGTAGTCGTTATCAGTACATCACTTCACCCTGTGATGCTTTTCTTTATAAGCAATACAGCTCTTTGAAGGAATTATTTCGCTACATGGGAGAAATCTCTTTTCATCCACAGTTTCTATGATCAAATGTTGACCCATTACTGTCACGACTTCCTAGATGAGGTGTTAAAGTTCAAAACTAGCTGAGACACTTGGAAGAAAAGAGGATGTTTTGTAACTTAACATCATATTTTCTTTGATCTTCCCTTTTCTTGCGCAGGAGCCTGCTTTGACAACCACAGCCTCACGCAACAACCCTTTCTTCCTGACTGTGGCGCTGTCAGCGGGCGGCTGGGCCCGGGGCGACTTGTTTTGGGATGATGGCGAGAGCGTCGACACTTTTGAAATGCAAAATTATTGCTACGTTATCTTCTCTGCTGAACAGGTAAGTAGAGATTATTTATATTTCCATATGGAAAGCAGCAGAGACTTTGCTATGCATTGTGATGCACGACTGCTTGATGCAAAAAGTGTGAATGAGGGACAGTGTTTCACACACATCTCTGGCTTTACTTCAGTCTCAGGTTGTGAGTAACCCTCTAAAGCTGAATGGGGCACTGGACAGTCTGGTGCTGGGAGGGCTGCAGGTTTTCGGGGTGCCTTCACCACCTCGCTACATTTTAGCAAATGGGGAGAAAGTCAGGGACTTTACATATCGCACTGACACCAAGGTGAGCTTTTAACCAGCAACATATGAGCCCCACTACTTCCATCATTTCTTTGCCTCAAATAAACTTTTGTCTTTCTCCTCCCTGTCTCTTCTCGTAGGTTTTAGCAGTGACTAGTCTGGCCTTACCCATGTCAGAAGTGTTTACGGTCCAGTGGGTTCTCTAATACACTGAGTTTCATTTAAAAGAAAAAAACACTCATTTTGTGCACCGTAGACTTGCTGCATCTCTTCTTCAAAATTGCCTGGAATTTGGATCAGCAGGTTTGTTGAAAAACAACAACAAAAAAACAAAACAGGACATGATAATATCAAAGCACGGGAGCCACCGTGGTATATCTGGTTTGCATGTCCTAACTGCTACACTCAAAACGGTTTAATGCCTTGAAATGTATTTATTTTTTATAACTATTTTAATTGTTTTTATTTTTGAAAATGATTTTTGCATTTATTTTTTTGTGAAATAGTTAAAAAATAATTCAAAATTGTTTGTCTGCAGCACTTGTGTAGCATTTACTATGATGAGATGTCACATTTACTGTGTCCTCTGAACAGTTTGATAAAAGCCAACCATGATGTAACTGACTCATAGCTGGATGAATCCTTGGATGAGGGTGATCATGCTCCCTCTGAGTAATTGGACTTGCATGCCCCACTAGTGTATGCATTTGACACAAAACTACTGCACACTTTGTATTCTGAGTGGTATGTATGTATGTATGTATGTATGGTTGTATGATTTACATTAAGCATATTATTCTAGTGGGAAATAACCTAAAAAAATAATCAGGTTTGTACTGGCAGGTAAAGGCAGCAGTGCTGGTGTGTGAAGAGCCTCTGACCAACTGTATTCAAGCCTTTGCCAGTGACCTTTAAAACGTCACTTATGATGAAAAAGCTCTGCTTTTTTATGATAGGCTGGGGCCGATGACGACTGCGGATGGTGTGAAATGCATTTGTATTTTCAAATGCAGCCATGCTCCAACTTTTCTTTCACTATTTTGAATATGAAATCTACGCCCAGGCTTTTTTGGATTGAAAAACCCATTTAAATTTCCGGAAGCAGCAATAAATTTGTGGATTGGTCTGGGAGCTGTGAAGTCAAGTAGGACGCAAACGATCGGGTAGTTGTAGGAAGCGCGACATGTGCGGGCTACAAATTAAACCGCACGCATTGTTAGTCTAGCGCGAGCTTTTACTTTGAAAATTCGAACCGGAAGTGTATTTTTTCCGCTGTAGAAACCGCAGCAGTCAGACATGTAGCGTGCCCTGTCGGAAAACAAGGATACAAACAGGACTTACAGTTAATAACAACAGAGCCGGATCTGGGAGAAAGGAGGCGAGACAGCGCCGGTACGTCCCGCTCGGCCCCTGCCTGCCCGGTGTGATGGCTGTCCGGTGTGGGCTGTAGACTCCTGCGGCGGGACTGACGGTGAGAGCTCAGCTGCTTTAGCCCCCTTCCCCTCTCGCTCCGCTTCTCTACAATTTGCTTGTTATTCATTCATTTCTGCCGCTGGAACAGGTGTGTGCCAAAGCGCCGAGGAGGACGCTTTTCTCCGGTACGAGCCCGAAGTGTTTTTGTCTCCCGGCAACTTTTAAGTTGCATGCAAACGCGGACGGCTTTAAAACACCAGCCAAGCAGTCGGATTTCGGCCATGGCTCAGCTGAGCTAAAGTAAAATATTTATGTTCAAGGTGCTACAGAGTGAGGCTCAGGCCACAGTAAAAACTCGTAAGGGCCTGCGTGTAAATAGGCTTGTCCATCCTCGCCTCCGCTGTCAGGCGGATGCTGCCTGTCAGGACTGTATTGATAGCTGATGGACATCACGGCACGCCTCTGCTGCACAGGCTGCCCCACCGCAGTCAGGGCAGGGATCAAACCACCCCCAGGCACCCTTTTATGTCCTCAGAAACGCGTTGACCCACGTCACGGGTGCACGTCTAATCTGTATAACCTGAGCGCATCGTAATTAAGTCAAGTTTCTCAAAGTGCTCCCTATGTGTGGGACCTGTTAGAGACAAGTTATAGTTTGTGGTCTGTTTCTGTTGCAAAATGAGATGGATACATGTTATCACTTCATATTTAATAAAATAAAATTAAAAAAGGTGAATCATCTTTTCAATTCTATCTATAAAAAAGCTACTTATCTTTGTCCTGTTTGTACTGCAAGTTATCAACACCATATCTGAAAAAACTTAATATTGGTTTACACTTAAGTCATTTTAACATGTAAAACACCAAAAAGAAAAAATGAGAGAACTATGCTGTGTTTATAACCATTTCCCACTGAGTCACCTGTAACATTTTATCATAACTCGCTGACTTCAGAAGAATCTTGTTTCTCAGCCTTCCTTTTTTCCACCTGCCTTAGGCATTAATATACAGTGGTGATGAAATAGGAGTGTTAAGTATTGGCTCCTTCATTCATATGTCACAATGTGACAACTTAATTAATGTAGCCCAGAGGTGAGAATTTGAGATCGTGGAAGCTTGTTGCTTTCTACATTTTCAGCTCAGCTTCAGTCTTGCAAAGTTTCATGTTCACATTAAGAGTTTCAATCTTTCTGGCAGGTGATCCGTTAAAAGTTTGCGAAAAATGTGCATCATTCTGTCTGTCACAGCAGGACTAGACTGAGGCGAACATGGTGTTTCAGTCTTGAGCATGTGAGCGGTTTGATAAAACTGAAAGGTCAGAGAAGAGAGGGAATGTGCGCGCACGCCAAGGCGTTGACAGCATAAAGATGAAGGGGGAAGGAAAGAGTGAGAGGACGCTGTCCAGCCTGATTGAGAAGATGACCCGGTTCACCCTGTAATCGCATACAGACCAAAATAACTACACAGTAGCAGGGATTTCACAAAAGAATCATTTTTACGGTCTAGCCCTCTTATTATTTGAATAATGGTCAGTTTGCATGTTTTATGTGCATGGATCAGAGTATGCAGAAATACAACTATTCTTTTTCTTCATTTACTGCTAGTCTGAAGTATTTATGTATATTCACTCATAGGCTACTGTATTAGCTGTACTTTCCGAGTAGTGGTTAGAACCCCCTTCCCCCTTAAGAATTGCCTTCATTCTTTGTGGCACAGATTCAAAAAGGGTGCTGGAAACATTCCTCATAGATTTTGGTCTATATTGACATGACAGCATCACACAAATCTTTTTTGGCTCACATCCATGATGTAAATCTCCTGTTCCACCACATCCCAAAGGTGCTCTGTTGGATTGAATCTGGTGACTGTGGAGGATTGCCAAGAAAATATCCCTACACCACAACACCACCATCACGTGACCTGCGAATGGATCCATGATTTTTATGTTGTTTACCCTTCAAATGTGGCAGCAGAAATTGAGACTCATCAGACCAGGCAATGTTTTCCAATATTCTGTTGTCCACTGTTGGTGATCCTGTGTGGACTGTAGCCTCAGTTTCCTGTTATTAGCTGATAGGTGGTGTCGACTTCTGCAGCCCATCTGTTTCAGTGTTTGAGGTGTTGTGGATTCATTGATGCTGTTCTGCAAACCTTTGTTTCATCAAAGAGACATTTTTACGCAGACAAATGCCGCTCACTGGTTATTTTTTTCCTCAACCCTTCTCTGTAAACACTAGAGATGGTTGTGTGGGAAAATCCCAGGAGATCAGCAGTTTCTAAAATGCTCAGAACGGCCGTCTGGCACCAACAACCATGCAATGAGCATTTGTCTCTATTCTGATGCTCAGTTTGAACTAGAGCAGGGCGATATGGCCAAAAATATTTATCACGATATATATTTGAAAATTTGCGATAACGATATAACTGACAATATAATTGATGGGAGACAAAATACAACTCCACAACTTTACTAGCGCAAAAAAAGCAGCTGTTTTTTATGTGCATTAAAGCTATATAAAAATTTAACAGTGCAAATGCAAATTTCTTGCTGAAAGTTTAATCCAAGGGCATTTCCAGTAGAAATGGGCAGATGTATCCTGAGCATAACCATGTATAATATCCACTGAAGTTAAAAAGAGGTGCTTTGCAACATTAAACTGCATTGTGCCAAATAAAAAAGTCAAATACGTATTTTTCGGACCATAAGGTGCATGGGATTATAAGGCACATTAAGCGAAACAAAGCAGTCAGATAAATCAAACTTTATTCAACTCATACTTCTTGCTTCCTCCACTTCTGTACCATTGATTCCTTAATGCTGTATTCTATCACAGCTGCTCTATTCCCATGTTGTTGCAGTATATTAATGACTAACCTTGTATTGTGGCTGGATTATCTCAGACTGAAGTTTGGTCCGTTTATAGCATGCTGCCATGCGATTGCATTTGTCTCTAACCATCAGGAACCCTCACGTTTATCGAGTGGAAAAGTGTTAGCATTCATCCTGCATCTTCACTGTTTTTACTATGCTAACATAGCTGTGTCGCTAGCGATCACGTAGCACATCATTATATACCAGCTAGCCCAACTTCAGTAACCCTACAAACGTCACTGCTGTTTAGTTTCCTGTCTTCATTTATGTTGGAAGTGATAGCAGAGCTGTACGTTTTAATTTTTTCAGAAATCTCTCAGTCAGAACATGCTATATCATGCTTAGGTAGCTAGTGAAACTAGCGAGCTAACTTCCTGCTAACTTCTAACTCCGTTAAATGTAATAAATTCTGTTTTCATGGATGCTTGGATGTTAAACTTAATTGTTACACCTGGTAAAGCAGCAGTGCTGATCATTTTATTAAAGGTGAAATCATTTAGACAGTTTTTAACTCTCAATATGATATGCCACAGTTGTTCGTTTGACTTTGGGACCCGGCCGCTTGCATGTTCTACAAAAAAATGTCCTTTGGTGGGTATCTGACAGACAAACACCAAACCAGTTCAACATCACTGAAGTTGCACCATTTTTACAAACCAATTCTGGTTCATCCATTGCACTCAACGATCCGCTTCCCCCCTTCTCATTCTCCGTTGCCGCCATGCTTTTTGGAACAAAGGCACTGCGCATGCGCGTTTTACCCATATTCTATCGCGATATTTTATTTTCTTATCGTTGCCTAACATTATACCGGTATTACCGTGAAGGGTATAATATGGCCCAGCCCAAGTTTGAACTTCAGCAGGCTATCTTGACCATGTCTTTGTGCCTGAATGCTGTCATGTGATTGGCTGATCAGACATTTGTATTAAGCAGCTGAACCGTTGTACTTAATGAAATGGCAGGTGAGTGCACAATAGATTGTCTTATGACGGGTTCAGTAGCAGACTAATCTTGTGCCAAATTCAACAAAATGTTAATGTGTTAATCTACTAATTAATCTACTAAATTAAAAACAGTGATGAGCAAAACTAGTAAAATGGGACTAAGCCTAAGATTACTGACATCTGCAAGAAACCACAGACACTTTCTAACCCCCACCCCCCAAAAAAGTGGTCCTGCACCGGATTTCGTGCCAGTAGCTTTCCTGTCTGGGGCCTGGCATCAGGAAGTGGGGTGGCTTCTTAATCAAGCAGAGGTAAACATGCCCTCTGAGGAAAAAGCAGGGAACATTCCTCAGATAGTGAGGAGTACATGCCGGGGTGTTCAGCCTGCAAGAGAACAAGGTTACACACTTGCATTGGATTCAAAGATACAGGCACAGCTAAGATAAATAAAAGTTATCATTGCATTCTGCAGTTCTTTGATGTCAATGAAGAGAAGTTAAATGCAAAAGTAAGGCTTTAATTAGTTTTCTTTGAGTCTGCAAACTAAGATCCCCTTTAAACCTTATCATTGACGAAAGCCTTCAACAACACGCTGAAGCAGAAGCTTCAAAAGAGCCCTGTTACATCTAACTTGACATCGCACAAAGCTTTCTTTCTAAAGCAGACAAGTTAAACACTGCTGGTGTGACAAGCTGATCCCAATTCATTGCTGGCATTGATGTCATCTGCTGGCTACTGATAACTGCCCTGAATTTCACACAGATGGAGTAAAGTGTGTTTGCGCACGTCTTTCTCTCCGTGTGTGTACACACAACGGCATATGTGTGTGCTGTTTGCAAAAGGTGGGACACCCTCGGCTACACAGTAGTACAGTATGCAGAAGGTGGTAATGTGTTTGGGAGCGCAGGTGCATGGCAGAGAAAATGTGGGATGGGGAAGTGCTGAACAAGTACGGCGGGGAGAGGGGATCCTTGTAGGGCTGGGCGTTGCAGTAAGGACACTGCAGTAAATACTAGCACACGTGTGACAGAGGATCAGTGCAGCTCTTAAACCAATTTGTGCTGCACCTTCTGTCAAATATTTACCTTACTGAAATTATACTTTTAATTTTTCCTTTATATCCTCCCCTTCACCTGATGACTTTTTCTACTCCCTAATCTCTCATATTCAGAGGATGGGCGCAGTGTCCTGGTGCCTGAGGAGATGTCTTTGGGTCGGCTCCTACGGCGTGCCTCCTCCAAGGCCTCCGACCTCCTGACCTTTAACCCTGGGGCGGGGGGCTCATCGTTACGCTCGGGACTGGATGGCGAGATTATCTTCTCCAAAAATAATGTTTGCGTGCACCCCGCGGAGCCCCTGCCTGGCCTGGCTGAGCACCACCCAGGTTAGACTGAACCAAGTGTTTCTTCTTCTAAACTTTTCAACTTGACAAATACAACAGAAGAAAATACATAAATGTGCTGCAAGTAGCCAAGACAGTAATACAGTTGTTTATAGAGGTCATGATGAAAAAGTGAAAATGGCTGAGACACTTGTTAAGTGTTTTGTACCCTTTTAATTTGCTCAAGTCAGCTATTTGTCCCCAGCTGTTACTTAGACTTTTTTGCAGGGTATTACTGACTTTGCAGTGCATTTGTCTGTTTGATTGTGTTGTATTTGCAGCGCATGCATTACATTACATTGTGTTTTATCTATCTGTAGCTGGCATGGAAGTGCTTTTTACACCTCGGCGCTGGCAGCCACCACAACCGGAGGTGTTATACTTTGGGGGATGTGTGTTCATTCCAACTTGTGAATGTGATATCTCTTTGGCGGTTTGGCACAACTGGTCAAAGTGCAAAGACGGTCAATGTGACATGCCTCGTTCTTCAGAACATGTTATTTGAGAAACTCCAGGAGATTACACTACTGTGCAAAAGTCTTGATTTACCCTTCATTTCTTTTTATTTTGCTAAAAAATGGGAAATGGGTGCAGCAATTTACAGTATATATAAGGCAAACACAGCAGTTAAAAGTCAATATTTAGTGTCACGGCACAGCGTGAACTCTTAGCAATCTCTCTTGTAATTTCTTTAAGCAGTCTTCAGGAATAGCTCTCCAGGCTTCTTGAAGGATATTCAAAGCTCTTCTCTGAATGTTGGATGCCTTTTGTTCCTCTATCTGTCAAGATGATCCCACACTGAGGTCTGGGGTCTGGGTTGGCCAGTCCGTGGCTAATGTTCCACTCTGTGTTTTTTCTATCCCTGTAAGCTTTTAACGTATTGGCCGTGTATTTTGGGAACGCTGTCATACTGAAAAATAAAGCAGGTGCCACGTCAGACATCTTTCAGATACTTATGGTGGATGAAAATCTGAAGGTATTTTTCTGTACCTCAGTTTTGACAAAATCCCCAACACGGGCTGAAATGCAGCACCAAACCATGACAGTCTCCATCATATTTTACAGATGGGTCTAGACACTGTTATCCCTCTCTCCCGACCTCCTCCTTAGATATTGACAAGTTCTCAGCCTTCTTTTTCTTCTTAACAGCCACCCTGACAAAGCTTCTGTGAACAGTTCATTGATCAGCTGAATAGGATGTGACTTTCAGACACTCTCCAGCTATAAATTATAGCTGGAATTATACTAATTAATAAAAATTATAATAATTCACTAAAAGGACTAGATGTCCTTTTGCTGAATTATTATAATTATTATTTTTTTGTTAACGCCTGACACTTCTTCTCTTGTCTCTTCCTCAAATGTTTTCACCTCATGGCTCTGTAGAAATCACTTTGTTGGTGCAAACATTTCACACTCGTCCAACTGTCTTATCTTTGGCTACCTTTGGTTAGGTGCCGTTTTGTATGTCTGAGTAACTCCCAGGTCAGTGTTAAGTGGCTTAACCAACAAAAGTGTTCCCCTGGTATAATTGAAAATATATTCAGAAAGCCTGAAAAGCTACTGCTCAAGACCATGTAAAAAAAAAAAAAAGTCTGGCTCTTTAGAAGCAAAATGTAAAGAAATGAGGGGTGCAAAGCACTGTATGTGAATGCAAAAAGCACAAATTGGATTGAAGTATGAACTCAACAGTCAAAGGTCAAGGTCACTTTGACCTAATAAAACGTGTTTGTGACCACAACTCAACAATCCACATGCCAGCGATGATAGAATTTCACACCAGTGTCAAATATGTAGAAATGATCTAGTGATAACCTTTGGATTTGAATAGATGGAATATAAATTTGCCTGTTTGGGGAAAGTGTTCAACTGTGAAGCAAGCGATGTCACACTCTTTTAGCTATCATGCATTTAGATATAGAAGAAACACAAGGGAATATAAAAAGACAAACATGAAAACCATAAAACGATAAATGAAGAAGAAAATGTGAGACGACGTTTTAAAAATATAAAAAGAGCAGTAAATTTAATTGAGTAAAAAGGCACTTGATTTAATATAAACCTATATAAACCTCACTGATACTGCTGCTAATCCAAAAGAGCACACTTTTGCTTTGAAATCAAGGTTAAAATAGCTAGAGTTATACTTCTAACCTCTATCTAAAAGGTAAGATTAAAGGGGCTCTAAACCATGTGACATTTATAGCTGTGTCCGATAAGCTGCTGTAAACTTCATTCAGGTTTTTATTGTACTGCCTCATAAATTCAAACAAGAGCTGTTCCTCTGTTTTATGAAGCCTTTGGTCGTTAGTTGAATTGCTTTACCTTTGTCTACTTGCCTTATTCATACATGTAAAGACCGTACACGGCTAGTGGAGTGGTTTTGAATACGTGTTGTCTTTTTTCCTGGCATATATGAGCAACACTTCCTCTGTCATCATCATCTCCCTGTTCTCGAGTTACGTGTTTGTTTTAAATTGGCTGCTATATATAAAATGCTTCACAAGCTCTTCTTACATTCCCAAATTACCTCCACCATAATTAGTCATAACACGATCAAGGTTTTGTTGCCCTCTGCAGGCTACCTCTGTGTCCATGTGGAGAAGGATGAGAGCCTGGGCACCACTCTTATCCTGACCTGGGTCCCCAACTCCCGCATCCAGAGGCAGGATGAAGAGGCGCTGCGATACATCACTCCGGAGAGCTCGCCTGTACGCAGGAACGCCCGCCGCAGAGGCAGACGGTACAAGAACGTGTTACTTAAAATGTGTCTCTGGGTTGTTTATGCGGTGCTGATATCTCGATCAGCACCACACAGTAGTGGGAAGCAGTTTTCAGTAAAGCATGAACTGAAATACTCTCAAGGAACTCAATTTATAAACATCCTTTCCAGACCTCACTCCCGTCCCCCAGCAGCCCAGGAGGAAGACGAGGATGAGGAGAGGAACATTACGAGCAGCACCTCCACAGAGAGCCACAGCCTGGTGGTCGAGGCTGGAGCCGATCCGTCCTCACACCAGCAGCAGCTCCCCTCAGGTGGGGAGGAAGGCGACGAGGGCTCCTGTGAGCTGTCTGATGAAGTGAGCCGGGACAGCACTATGGGTTCGGACTCGGACACCTTCTCCTCTCCCTTCTGCTTGTCCCCCGTTAGTGAGGCCCTCTGTGAAAGCAGTGGCTCCGTTTTCCTGGACAACGAGAGCAGGTCAGTGAGAGGATTGAAAGTCGCCTTATTAATAATAGAATAGAATAAATTTATTGCCCACATTAGTGGAAAATTTGGCTCACCAAGTCACAAATCAATTAATAATAAAAAGACTGACAATTATGAGCAAATGTTGCATTTGGCACAAATTATCTTTTATACAGCTTTTTAGTAGCTAGAGGCAACTTATAACCTTGTCCTGAATAAAGACAATAATCTTTATTATTAGTTATACATAGGAGAGTTTAAACTGTTTAATTTTGTATGTTTTTTTTCCCCTTCAAGGTTGAGTAAAAATAATAATTATTAAAAAATATTATTATTATTATTATTATTATTATTATTATTATTATTATTATTATTATTATTATTACGAAAACACACTAATTGGTCAGGTCACTTTTTTCCTTCTTATATATATATATATATATATATATATATATTAGGGGTGCAACGATATTCGTATCGATATTGAACCGTTCGATACAGTGCTTTCGGTTCGGTACGCATATGTATCGAACAATACAACATTTGTAATTTATTTTATCAACTTTCCTTCTGACGATGCTGTCTGTGTTGAGCGCTCAGTGAATCTGCGTTCGACTACTCCGCCTAGGCTGCACTGTCAGCGCAGATCACTGAGCACTCAACACAGACAGCATAGTCAGAAGGAAGAGCGCAGGGCAAGCTAGCAAGACACATGGACCTCCCCCACCCTCATTCAGATCTGGCGTTTGGAATTATTTTGGTTTTCATGTGACGTATGACCCTGAAGGTAAGCGAGTCATGGACTAAAGTAAAACAGTATGTTGGATGTGCCATGCAATGCTCAATTACATGGGTGGGAACTAGTGTGTTAGCGCAGTTAGCTCGTTAACGTGTTGGCCGTCTAGCCCCACACACGGGGCGATCGGCGGTAGCTCGTTAACGGAGATTTGCCGTGTTGTGGCGTTAAGGTCATTTCAACGAGATTAACCTGAAAGCACTAGTGGGAACACGACGAATATGACTGCACATTTACGCAGACATCATCCTAGTGCAAAGACCAAAACAACAAGCATGCTACTAACTTTAGCGGAGTCATTTAGACAGCTGTTAGCACATGATTCTCCTTATGCTGCTGAGAATATAGCCCAGAAGAAGCGGATAGTATAGCTTTTATTTTGGAAAGAGACATTTCTCTGTAATAAACTCTCTTTTCCAAAGATGAGTGATTCCTCAATCAGATACAGGGCTTGCAATATCGCTAGCCCGACGTCCTGGAGCTAGCGATTTTTTTCAGTCGGGCTACCAAAATCTATCTCTGCCCTGCCCGTCAGGCTATTGTAGGAAGGAAAAATATGTGTCAATGCTTTTGCATTCTTTCAGAAATGTAGCTGGGTAATTATGTCATTGGCATCGGTGAGCCACTGTCAATATGTGACATATTGCAATCGCGTTTGAATTTGCGCTTGTTTTTTTGCTTTCACTTTGCAATCGCGCAAACTGTGTATAGAGAGCGACAGCACTGATCTGTGAGTGATGATAATTTGTGCACCAATTCCTCTGACATCGTCTTATTAATCGTTAGCTTACTATGCAAACATGACAAGTGAAATCTCCTGCAGCTTAAACATGTGAGAGGTTGATCGCGCAGAGAATCGCTGAGCTTATGTGAGTCCGTGTGTAAAAGCATTTCAGTTCTGCTGAGCCAAATAAGACAGGTCAGTGCGTGTGTAAAAGCAGCAGGATATATATTTGACTACGATGACCTGGATGACTGAGAACCTTCACAGACAGATATATATTTTAGTTCTGCTGAGCCAAATAAGACAGGTCAGGGTGAAGAAGTGACAGCCAAAGAAAAGCTTACCACAAAACGGAGAAGTTATGACAAATCAGACTATAAGGCAAAAAGAAAGTGCCGCTTTATGGTTTCATGGACAAAAGAATTTCTGTGGCTGCAATATGACGAGCTATATAACCAGGGCTGCACATAAGTGGTCCGCAGGTGCGCATTCGCTGTCAAAATAAAAAACGCGCACAAGGGTTAGGGTTAAATTTAAAAACTGTACTTTTGAGTTAAAATATATTTATAATTTTAATAAATGACAAATTAAAAAGGCATGAACATTTTTTTTGTATCGAAAAAATATCGAACCGTGACACCAAAGTATCGAACCGACCCGAACCGTGAATTTTGTGTATCGTTGCACCCCTAATATATATATATATATATATATATATATATATATATATATATATAAATAAATTTTAAGCACAATGCAACACTAAATCCTTCAGTGCGTGCAAACTCAGTTTTAAAATTATTCAAATTTAATTATTTGTTGGGGTTTTTTGGGGTTTTTTTGAGGGATGGTGTGACTTAGCATTTTACATATTGTTTTGTGTTTGTATTTGTTATCATAAAAATAAAGACACTGTGTGAAAACTACAGTAACTGACCCGTTGTTTTCCAGGTTCTCAAGTTTATTTAACAAACAAAGAAAGGTGAAGCTAAACCGTTTACACTTCTGTTTCATACAGCAGGGTTCATACACACATCTCTGTTGACTGGATAACACTTCTAACCAGTCACCAAACAGGAACTAACACATTCAAAGCCTGTTATGCGCAGTTTTAAGAAAATATAATCAAAAACTTTGGACAGCTTTTTTCAGACTGAGCCTGCCACGTGTTTAGGAACTAACTTATGGGAAGGGTTATTTTGGGTTATTTTTGCATACGTTTAAAGATCATGGAAGTGTTGTGTGAGTAGATTGTGTTATAAATATTATGAGATTGTGTGTGTTTCTTTTAAAAGCGAATGAGGCTATATTAGTGGGCTGTTCCTACATTCCTCGAGGTATTCAGTGGTACTCCAAAGTAAATTTATAGTAAATATTTCATTCTATTTAATATCAGCTAAGTTGCTCCATAAAGTCAAAATGATTGATTTCTTTCCTTTTCTTGTTGTGGCTTCGAATAACATAATGTTAAATTTTCCCTTACTGTAATTTTTTGTGTTATTTTTATTCACAAATTGTTTTTTTTAGTTGCCCTAAGCTACCAGAAGGTGGAGCCAAAAAGAAAAGAATTGATTGCATGTGAGCTGGTTTACAGTTTGAAGCCACAAGGTGGCTCACTGCACTACAGCTAAATGTCCCGAGCGACCTGAAAGCAGGTAGATGACTTCAGCAGGAACCATGAAATGTTATCAGGCTTCACAATTTCAATTTTTATTTAAATTGGCCTTCGATCTAAATGCTGTGTAATGTCACAGAGGTCTTTAAATAAGTCTCCAAATCCTAAAAAAACAAACAAAAATAAAGCAAGCCAAACCACAATCCCTCCACACACTGTTCTGTAGTCAGGGGAGCCATCTGTACAGTAATTGCGTTGCTGTTCAGACCTCGCGGTCGTGTGATTTTATGATTCCCTTCGCGGATGTTTCCTCACGCAGCTATGTGGCCTGATATGTTGCCCAGAAATGTGTAAGCCTGTGTCAGTGTCCCCCCCCCCCCCCCCCACCGCCCCACCCCCACCAAAAAAGGAAAAAAAAAGCGAGAGAGTGAGACAGTGTGACTTTAAGTGTTTTTAGCCACTTTTTCACATTCGCTGTAAGTGCAGTCAGTGTGTGACTTGGCATTGCTCTTTGCTTCACAGCTTCTAACCTTTACTCCGTCCCTCTCTTCATCCAAAACTCTCTGCCTCACTTGCTGTTGGTGTCTCTTCACAGCTCTCTGGCACTGTATCCATCTTTTCCTCTGCCTGTTATTTTTTTCCCCCCTCCTTCTTTTTCTTCTTCTTTTGGATTCTCCTCTGTTCTCCATATCTGTCAACTCCTCCCACTTTTCTCATTATTATTATTTCACATCTCTTCCTTTTGCATATTCTCGAGTTGTTGTATCGTTTGGTGTTGTCCACCTCTCAAATACTTCGGCCCACCACCACCACCCCCTTTCCCCTTCCCCTTCCTAAAGTCTGTGTGAAGCCCTTTGATTCTCAGTGCTCCCAGGGTTGTTGTGCTGGGCTGAATGTCAGCTCTCTGGATTAGAGGACTGAAGAGAGCAGAGCAGCAGCCAAAACCCTGGAACCCACTCAATCTCTCTTTCTCTCTCTCTTGCTTTAATTGACACTGTTAAGGGGCCAGGAACTGGAAACATGTCACTTGGAATCATTCAAAGAGAAAGCTCTGCGAATGAGAGTGAGAGCGGATGAAAAGGGGGGGCAGAAAGAGGAGAGCGGTGGGAGAGGGCAAAAAAGAGGGAGAGAGAGAAATCTGCAGCAATCTCTGTCGAGCTTCTTAACAAGTTTCTTTAAAGTTTAACATTAGTTTATGATGCTGTCAATGCGTACTGCCTTCTTGGGGCTGCACTTTGTGGAACGTTTAGTATATGATTATGTCTAAGAACAGTGGTTTTTTACTGTGACGCCTGAAAACGTTTGCAACCATTTGTTACGTATATTTGGTCTGGCAGTTGCGATCTTAGTTTTTCCTTGTTTTTCCAGTTTTCCATGTTTAAATATTTTTTCAACTACCTAATTGTTATGTAAGGGGGAAAAAATCGGTAAACAGGATTTTTTTTTTCAGCAGAAATATTTCTTTCTTCTTTATCTGTTGGTTTATAATCAAATTAAAGTACATTTAATATGGACAAAAGAGTGTCCAGAGTGCAGAAAGTGCCTTTGAGGGATTATTTCCGAAAAGGATAAGATGATGCTGGATGTTTTTTCTCCTTTTCTAAAACTTCAAATTGTACTGACCACTTTTCAGTGTGCGCCCACACCGCCCCCTTCATCTGAGCCCTCCCTTAAACTCCCTGTTCTCTCCAGGGATTAGCTAGAGGACCTGGGAGTCTCTGTAGGCCTGTTCACTGCGTGGTGGTTCTCAGGGTGACCTGGCAGCACTTTCCCCCGGAGTAAAGCCTTATGTGTGTGGAGGGAAGCATTACACAGGGCCTCAGGGCAGTTTGATCTCACCCTGGCCTGGTGGGACATGATGGTTACAGCAGTCTCACTCAAGCAAAACAGCTTGTTTATATAATGTACACTGTGCAGAATTTATGGCGTGACTGCTGCCTACTTTTGCTCCCTAATATAAATGAATAGAATCGAGCTCTAAACACTGACAGATGTTGTTAATCACTTCTTGAGTTTACGCTTGAACGCAGCACAGTGAATGACCCATGCTCAGATTTCAGAAATCAAGTGCTTTTTCACTCTGACCTTTGTTACTTTTTTTTTTTTGTCTGTGTGGCGAAATATACAAAAAGATTTTAATGTATGAGTCTTAAGCATGCAGGAAAGAGAGAAGGAAATGTCAGCTGTAAATGGGCTTATGGGCCTTCACAGTCACTTAACAAAAAAAAAGGGGAAACACAGTTGTCCGTTAAAAGATCTCCTTCATAGTTCACATTGCCTAACTCTCTTACCAGAACTCTCTGCGCCTCTCTCCCCGTCTCGTAGTCTTCCACAGTCTGGTTTGTGGCATGATACATGAGACAGAGAGCAGTAAATCACCAGATAGCATAAGGAAACAGTGCAGCTTGGATTGATCAGCCTTGTTATTTTTCCATCTGCTAACAGGCAAATTATTAGCAAGACATGATTGATTCGGGGCGTAAAAGGCTCAGCCGGCCTCCCTCGTGATCAAAGAAGCCAATGTGTCAGCTGATGCGAGCAGAGTGGAAAAAATATATACATTTTTACAAATTGATATTCTTCTCTTACTAAATTTTGATCGTGAATGACCTCTTCTTGGCTGTATTGTTAAAAAATATATTTCTGATGCATATATATATATGTGTGTGTGTGTGTAGGATTTATAGCAAGTCATAATCAGGCAACTTAATTTACACGTGTGCTTCTCAAATGTCGCCGGGTTTAATGCATTTCTGTTTCTCAGCGTTAGCAGGTCTGGAGACGTGTTTGCGAGTGCATTTTGGTCATTAGCTATGGTCCATTCTTGAGCGTCTGTGTGTGTGTGTCTACATGTGTGTACGTTAGAGAGAACACGCCAGCCAGCGAGCAGTTTGGCTGGCGTGTGGTTTGCTGCGGTGCGCAGTGCGTGTTTGTGTTGGCCACGTACATATTTTGGCATTGTCGCATGCATGTTTCTCTGCACACACGTGTGATTATAATGTGTGTGTTCTTGTGTGTCTCCTCGTGCAGCAGAGGAGCCTTCAGCTCAGGTTTCAGTGCCGGGAACAACATGCTTGCCATGAGGGAATGACAGGGGAAATTGGACAGCGGACAGTGTGATTTGTGTGTGTACAGATTTCCTTGTGTGTTTGTGCATGTGTGTGTTTCTGTCCTCTGACGCCTCCATGCATTCCTCCTATTCTCAGCCTCTTGGTGAAAAACATATTGAGACATAAAACAACAGGGAAGAGCTGAGCCGAGGAGTGTCTCCACCAACGGCCTCTGACTTTGTGATATTCACTGTCAATGCTTCACGTTGAAAAACACAACTTTCTATCTGAATGTGAGGTTAAAGAAGCAAAGAGAGAGAAACTACATTTAAAGACTCCCTATTGTGATGTAAAGGGGAAAATACTTGAATTAAACAAACCCCCAAATTCTGATTCCAAAATCTTTTTTCTTTTTTTTTTTTAAATTTATTTGTTTTCCAGGGAGCTGTGCGAGGAATCCATGAACCACTCGGCCAGCTCTGCTTCAAGTTTGGACAGCCATGCCCCCTCTGAGAGCAGCAGCCAGTCGCAGGGCATGCGGTGGGAGGAGCAGCAGAAGCTCCTAGCTCTGGAGCAATTGTGTGGAGTTTTCAGGGTCGACCTGGGTCACATGAGGTCGTTGAGACTCTTCTTCAGGTCAGTCGGAGAGTGCAAAAGGTCGGAGAAAGGTCGCGAGGGGTCACTTTGCTGCGCTACTGCGTAATGTTTCACTCTCTCTCACAGGCTCTTTGTTCGCTGCGTGAGGTTCTTTATTACTACAGTAGTTATTGACTTTATCATTCACCATTGTGTTGTTGCAGTGACGAGGCCTGCACTAGTGGCCAGCTGGTGATAGCTAGCAGAGAAAGCCAATATAAGATCCTCCACTTTCATCATGCTGGCCTGGACAAGCTGGCTGAGGTGTTCCAGCAGTGGAAGTGCTGCAGAGAAACTCAGCTCAAAGACCAGGTCGGGTTACAGCCCAAATTCCCAGTTTGGCTTCTAGTTTTATTGGAAAAGGAAGCATTTTTTTTAACAGTTTTTATTCAGTTGTAGTGTCCTCGCCAATGTGTTTCTCCCCTTTGGTCTCATTTAACATCAGGTGTCAGATGAGAAGTCTTGCATGCAGTTTTCCATCCAGAGGCCCACCCTGCCATCGGCCGAGACTCACCCAGAAGAGAGGCTTTATCGAAGGCTGGATGTCACCACTTGGCTACGTCACCTCAACCAGAACGGACAGGTGGAGGAGGAGTATAAGCTGCGCAAGGTATGTATGCAGGTGTGAACACAAGCAGGCTATTATAATTCTGAGGAATCAGTCAGAACGTAATCAATCAGCTAATATGTTAAGCTCAGTCATACCTATCCATACTGTAAGCATCACATTTTCTGGTAGCACATGCTTCGGAAAGTCATTTTGAAACTCAGCCCTACACTGAAGTTTCAGTTTGAATCAGCACTCCCAGGTTGTAAATGATGAGAGGATTGGTCTTGGCCACTGTCCCCCTGTGACTCATTTCAGTCTTCTTTGATTGACTCAGTTTAAACTTTACCATATTGTTGAAAATGACTCAGAGGCCGTTAGACTCAGACCAAAACATTTCCTCAGTAAATGCACAAGTGCAGGAATTGCAAAAGAGGACTGTTCTTGCTGGACCTGCTGACAAAGCAGTGTTTGTTTTTTTGTTCCCCCCCCCCCCCCCCCCCCCCCCCGTTAACATTACAGAAGTTTCAGTTTTGCAACATTTTGCAGCACTTGATAAACAAGCCTAGTGAGGTGATAGTTGCATTGCAGGCTGTGCCGCACTGTCTGCATGCCTTGTTTGCATAAAGTATGGTTTGCTCTCATAGTTATCAGTTTTGGCCCCTGCTTGCCCTTTGAACGCAGAGAACACACTCCCTCTGTGCTCACCTCTACACTCTTTTTACCAGGCCATCTTTTTCGGTGGTATCGACCCATCCATTCGTGGTGAGGTGTGGCCCTTCCTGCTGCACTACTACAGCTATGACTCCTCTTCCCAAGAAAGGGAAGATTGGAGACTGCAAAAGCGTAGCCAGTACCATGACATCCAGCAGAGGAGGTATGTTTGTGGAAGTACAGTGTTAACATCATGAAGTCTTTTTAAAAGTATTAAAAAAAAAGAAAAAGCTTGTATTGAGAGACATCTGTATGCTTCACTCTCTGAAACACAGATAAACTATCATGTGGCTGCAGTGTCTGCTGCCAAATGCTCAGTCAGTCAAACATTAAACCATATGTGAGCCTATTGTGGCTTTTCATCGCAGGCGCTCAGCAATCAATAGGCGCAATCAGGAAAGTGTTAAGGGGAGGTGCTGGGTGTGAAATAAAAGGTCTCTTGAGAAAAAAACATGTCAGCGCTTATCAGATCATACTGTCTTGTCGGATGGAAAAAATAAAACAAAAACAAAAAAACAGAACACAGCTTCGGTATGCACGGCCAACCACACGCACATGTCACACACACATGAGCACGTTCCCCAGTCTTCATTTGCCTCCAGCCTGCCATCAAAAAGGTTAAGTGTACACATATTTTCACACATTGTGCCCCTCTGTCTGTAATGAATATGATAATTGGACAGGTTTCATGTGTATGGCCTATTAACATTTTGAGTGCTTGAGAAGGTCTTATTGAAGTCAGGTAATTAGAGTCCTTGTTCTGACTGTGATGTGGATTCCTGTAAAGAGCCTTTGAGTAGAGCCAGCCTCCGAGGCCACTAGTTGATCATTAGGAGCAAAGAGACATGTCTTTTCATTCTGTGTCACCCTCAGATGTGATAACTACCTGGCCGTCAATGGAAATGGGGCAGCAATAACAAGTAAAGCAAAACTAACCAGACTGACACTAGATTATTGTGATTACTGTGTATGACTGTGTACGTGACAAATAGAATTTGAATTTGAAATGTGAGCGCACAACAAGAAAATATGCGAAACTAACAGAGGAATGTGAACATACATTAAGCATACCAGTAGTTGTCCTTTTTCTTATCCCTATCATTTAAAAAACATTTCAAGCTGTTGTCATAATTTTTTTTTGTTTGCAGCTTTTATTACATGATATATATTGAATAAGAAAATGTCCTCTGGCTAACTTGAAGATAAATTGTTTTATTTCATTTTTTTTAGAGCTTATAAGTATAAGTATACTATACTATAAATAAAAGTTATTTTAATTTTTTAAAGTGGTCTTGAGCAATAGCTCTCCAGGCTTTTCTGAAGACTTTTCAGAGGTTTTCTTTGGACATTTTTTGGACTTTTTGGCTGCTTTTTCAGTCATTTTCACTCTAGTCCTTCTACCTGATGATTTTTGTAGGAGATTTTTTGTTAAGCCACTGAACTCTGACTTCTGAACCATTCAAGGATTAAAAACGGGTGACTAACTCAAGGGATGAACCAGTTTAGGGTCTATACACACAGACAACTTGGCAAAGAACCAATTTTAAATTGTATCTGTAGGTTAGCTATTTTTAAATTAAGACTGCTCAACTTTTAAAAGAAAATGGAGCAGATCTGTCCTCAAATTACAAATAACAAAACAAAACAATAAAAACACATTTAAAAGATCTTACCTATACTGCTACAATGAGAAGCCTTTGGCCTTTAATCACAGTCTAGTTATTGGATACCAAATAATCCAGTTGATAAGGCTTCTGAACTTTTATACTTACCATACATATGTCAAATTTAACTTGCTGCTTCTCACTTGTGGCATGACAGGAATCATGTCAATCGCATTTCTGGTCTAACCTGAATAATGTCCGGCAGATGATATCATCCGATTAGGTTTCTTTTTAAAGCAGATAAAGGTTTCATTGTTTTCAGTTCCTGCTTGAAGAACGTTTAAAAAAATATATCAATGCCATCAAGATTAAAATTAAAAATAGTTCATTATTGGTTTAAGAAAGTTGTTAAGAGCCAGGTTTTCTTGTAGTTTTTAAAGGGGTCTTGAGCAATAGTCTTTGGACATTTTTTTTTACTCATTCGTCCAGTCTTTGTATAGTATATGACCGCTTTCAGAGTAATGTTGTTTGTTGATTAAGCCACTTAACAAAGACCTGTGAAACATTGAAGCATATAAAAGAGACCTAATTCAGGGGATGAACCAGTCTACACATAAAAGACAACTTGGAAGAGAAGCAACATTAAATTGTATCTTTAGGCACTTTGTTACTTGCAGCCTGCCACAAAAAACACACAATTTATTTCTTTAGTTAAAATTTGAAAAATCTGAAGAGAGCGTTTGATCCACCATGAATTGCCACGTGGAAAGAGTCTCAAAGTCTCCACGACTGCATCCCACACACAGTGCGATGGAGTTGGTCATGGATTGGCCTCCCCAGAGCCTGGAGGTCAACATTATTGAAGCAGTGTGGGATTATCTTAACAGAGAACAGAACAAAAGGCAACGAACATCCAAAGAAGAGCTTTGACTGTCCTTCAAGAAACCTGGAGAAGTGTTCCTGAAGACTACTTAAACACAATACACAAAAACGTGCCTAAGAGAGTTCAGGCTGTGCTCAATAAAGGTGGTCACACCAAATACTGACTTTCAAGGTTGTTAGACTCATGCAAACCAGAATTGTTTTTGCCTTATATCCTGTATTTCCATGTATGTTTGCACATTTTTCAATAAATTGCTGCACCTATGTCCCATCTTTGCAAAATATATAGAAACGAGGGATAGATTAAGACTTTTTTTCCCTCAAAAAAAGTCTCACCTCAGAAAAGTCACATAAAAATACAGATTTTTGCCTCATTCAATTATAACTATCTATGTTCTTATTGTCTAGGCTTATGAACTACAAAGTGATGAAAACAATTCAAATTTCAAGTCAAAGAGAAGTAGAAGGGTCCAAGGACACGAACACAACAAAAACTAAACAGTTGCGTGGCATTGCATCAGGTGTGCGCTCATTATTCCTGGTGGGGCTTCATGGAAAACAAACAGTGTTAATTAAATCCCCTCTGCTTGTTAGGACTTGAGTACATTAGTGCCACACTCAGAGTACATTGCTAATATAGTTGCTAACATCTACAGGGAAGGATAGGGGGAGTTTTATGGTTGTGGTATTATTCTCAGTGGAACACTTGATTGTAAAATACCCTGCCAGGCCCACTGTTTACACACCCCTGGATTTTTTGTTCATTTCTAGCTAAGTGTTAGTGTTACACCTGAGTCACATTTGCATCAACGATCACTTGATAACCCTTCATTTTGTGATTCTAATTACCAAGCATTTCCTAAGAGACTGTGCAGTGAAAAACTTTTTTTTTAACGCCACCGCTTTAACAGCTTTATTAACTGCTGCAACTTTAAGTTTGCCTTTTCTTTCGCTTAATATTTCTGTTGCTTTCTGGTGTTTATATGAATTTTTCTCAGGTTGTCCATGAGCCCGGAGGAGCACAGTGAGTTCTGGAGAAAGGTCCAGTTCACGGTGGATAAAGACGTGGTGAGAACGGACCGCAGCAACCACTTTTTTAGAGGCGAGAACAACCCGAATGTGGAGATCATGAGGTCAGACCACCATCTTTTTCTCATTTTTCCCATCCACTTTAAATTTCTATCTGTCACCTTCTCCCAGTCCAGCCTTATCGTTCCTCAGCCCAACGCACAGGCGTACCTATTCATTTCATATTCTGAACCCTGAGGGAACGGCAAATGAGTTTCATGCTTTATTGACTCTGACTAAGCCGTCTGAGCACTTTTGATGCATACTCAGAGCTAATAGCTTTCCAAACGAGGAGCAAGAGGATTTAAATAGCATATTAGTTTAGTGACTCTCATCAAGGCTCCTGGTATTTGTCCTGGCATTATGTCTCATATTGTATGTGAGCTGGGGTGATACCAGCACTGCACATGTCCAGATAGAGAGCACTCATCTCATAAGTTAGCTCACAGCTATTACTGATATGTCAAATAGACATTTGTCTGGATCATTTAGTCTAAGCAGAGAGACCGGCATCCTCATATTGCAGTCTCCGTCTCCACAAATTCAGTCTTTGTTTTTAATTTAGTGCTCAAACAACAGAAACTATCTTTAGCCTGTTTCCTTTGTTTATGCAGTACTTACTAAGGTCTGAAAACAGCAAAGGAAGTTTTCTCAAAATTGGTAACCATGCAAGAAAAAGGGAAAAAAAAACCTGAGATGTGTTTGGGTGGGACTATACATTTGGTTTGGCAGGACTGTGTAGAGGCTGTATTGGAGACTGTGAAAGGGGTTTATGTTTATGGTTCTACTGTGGCCACTTACAGCGCTTTTTTTTGAGATGCTGAGATGTTATGACACCACTAAGATGTTCGTGGTTGTTGTCGCCTCAGGCGGATTCTGCTCAACTATGCAGTGTTTAATCCTGACATGGGCTACTGCCAGGGCATGTCTGACCTGGTGGCCCCGCTGCTCACTGAGATCCAGGATGAAAGCGACACCTTCTGGTGCTTTGTCGGCCTCATGGAGAACACCATCTTCATCAGCTCCCCGCGGGACGAAGACATGGAGAGGCAGCTGGTAGGCAGTTTCTCTGTGCGTCTTTTGTGAGTTGTACGAATGTCTGAATTGATTCTGCAGCGACGCTTTACACCACAGCTTTCTGACACTTCAGCTTCAAGTTGTCTCTAACAATTTCTGTAACTTAGACATTTATATCTATTTTCTTGACCAGATGCAAGTGGCTAGATTAAGCTTTCTTTGTTCATTCTTTAAACAACTCTTTCAGTTTTCTGATGAATCACATTGTACAAAGCTACTTTGATCTACTCCCTTATTCATAAGTCATCACCACAGTTGTTGGTGCTGCATATTTGATGCCGAATGCCCTTCCTGATGCAATCCTCAAGGGATTTGTCTCTCCTCCTGGGATCTTTTTGCTTGTTAGGTGACTGTATAAATCATTACGCTATAGAGCCACTATGCAGTATAAAACTCTGACTCTGTGATGTCAGTGAGGGTAGATATCCCTAATATGGTCATCCCAGCCACACAGCTCCACAGCCTGCTGTTCAAACTTTGAGTTTATGAAGGGCAGCCAATCATAAAGTTGGCTTAAATAGAAGGAGAAATAAGCTTAAACAGCTCTATGATCCTGCTTCCAGATGTACCTGCGGGAGCTGCTGCGCCTCATGCTGCCACGTTTTCACCAGCACCTGACCAGGCTCGGGGAGGACGGCCTCCAACTCCTCTTCTGCCATCGCTGGATCCTGCTCTGCTTTAAGAGAGAGTTCCCCGACACCGAGGCCCTGCGCATGTGGGAGGCGTGCTGGGCACACTACCAGGTCAGGTCAAAGTCCGAACGGCTCCTTTGCATACACAAGTTTGAAAGAAAAACTTTGCATATACTACGCTGCATGTTACTCCTTTAATGCTTCCCACTGCAGGCTTCTGTAATCCTGCCTTTAAAACCTGTAATTGCTCTTCAAGGGGTTTAATGGTTTTGTTTATTTTTGGGTTTTGATTCCCAGAGATTACAGTGACCCCTAATAGCATATTAGCTTAAAAAACAAATTGTAAAAAGTAAAAATACTGTGTTTAAAAAAAAAAAAAAAAAAAGTCATTTGGCTTATCTTGAATCGATCTACCCAGTGCATATTTTCCCACCCTTTCTGTATTTTATCAGAGTTAGTCATGCCTGTGTAGTGCGTAGTGAGAAAGAGGTTAACACCTCTCCTCAAATATCAGCCTCACTGCTTCGTGCCATCTGCTCAAACTCTCTTCTAGATGTTCTGATCTGAAGCTACAGGTGGTGATAGAAGAGATATGAGAGTGAAACCTTGGTTTAGACAGTTGAGTGTCACATACCAGATGGGCTAAAAGCAAGAATTTCTGATTGATATCTGATTTTTCTGTGAAAGGGAAGAATCGTGTAATATTGGGTCACACAATATTTATCTCGACAGTTCTTGCTAAACGAAATGTTTGGGGTTAGTCCAAAAATAGATTTTTCATGAAAAATGTTTTGCTTTTCTTAAAGAATTTATTGCTTTCTTAATGATAAAAGGACAGGTAAAATGTAAAAGTCTGGCTATTCCACCAGGAGGTGAAAACAGACCTATAATAAAGGCATGGGGGAAGATATTTTAAAGTGTTATGGACAACTGAACAAATACTATTGCACATCAATAGCTCATTGTGTACAGTAGATTTAATAAAGGCCTTATTTAATTTCGTATTGAAAATCATGGTAATTTTTGGGCTTTTAATGATTTATTTGAACCTGCATCCACACAGGGTCAAACGTAAATATACACTCACTTAAATCTTTTAATAAATGGTCCTGAAGGTTCTACAGTGTCTTTGAACTTGCCAAATCATATCAACTTTTCATTAGTGATCATGATTGGCTACAGCTGGTAGTTTCTGGTAGACACCTCCCATTGGATTAACCAACGCTCAGAACAATGAGAAGGTTCGAGGAACTCAGTGATCATCTAGATTTACACAAGTTACAGACAGTTATACGTAAGGACAAGTTATTCTGATCTTACACCACTCTGGTGGCATATATTCCACAAAGTTGCTGGAATTAACCACTCAAATCAGCAGCTAGATGGTTGTAACTTGGATACAACTGGGTGTTTCAACAGGATAATTATCCCAAACACACAAGAAAACTGGTTTTTAAATGGATAAACCAGGCTAACATTAAGCTTCTGAAATGGCTTTCACAAAGCCTCGACCTCAACGCTATTAAAAATCTATTTACTATACTTAAAACTCTGGTCTATGCCAGTAAACCAAACAATTTAAACGAACTCTGCCAATTCTGCCGGGAAGGGGGTCAAATATCCAACCATAATCATGCCAGAAAATTATGCCAGAAACTTGTTGATGGCTACCAAAAGCATCTGATAGAGTTGCAACTTGTTAACGGACATTTGAGCAAATATTAGTGAGCGTAGATGTATCCTTATCCTAGACGTGTCCTTAACGTTGTTCCTTATAACAAAGGCATGAATAAATGCAAAGCACTTACTGAAATTTAAATTTGCATTAGTAACATAACTGACTGTACACCACAGAAGCTGATAATATGCATATTTTCCTTCTACCTTTCACTTCTTTGCTGATCTCCTCCTCTTTAGACGGACTACTTCCACCTGTTCCTGTGTGTGGCCATCATTGTTCTCTACGGGGAGGATGTGACAGAGCAGCAGCTCGCTACTGACCAGATGTTGCTGCACTTCAGCAATCTCTCCATGCACATGAACGGAGAGCTGGTTCTGCGCAAGGTATCACAGTAAAACCTTTTTTTTTTGGTTTTCATGCCTTTATGTTACCATTTCATCTCACTACTCCGCTTCCTTCATACCAAAAATAAAGGTTATCACGCAGCAATCTCCAAATATGAGAATAATCGGTTGTTTACGATCATCATAAGAATTCTTCGACAGACTGCTGCATTGCTACACATTTAAACCAAATCCAGTGCTGCTTGCATTAAGGCAGCCCTGCCCCAATGCTGCAGCAAAGCAACTGATGCACATTAAGTTGCCCACAGAGGCCTTGAGGTACTAAATGGGAGGCTGCCATGCCAAAGTGGAGGATTTATGATCTCCATCCCGGCTATTGTGTCCATGCCTGCTTCCTCATGTTTATGGATACTGTGTGTTACTACTGCAACCACAGGCAGCGAGTTCATGTTAGCATGCAGGTGGTGTAACTCCACAGCTTTGCTGCATGCGATGCGGACTTTGTAGCTTTAGGCAACATCACGCTTTCTGACCTTGAGAGTCTTTTGTTATCTTTTAGCCTGGAGTCGAGCCCATTGATTTATTTTGGTGTTTTAATGCGCTGTTTGATATCAGCATCGATCTGTGTTGCATTTATTGGCTCCGCATCGTGGCAAACTAGAACTCCTTTCCTCTCGTCCTGCTTTCCAGGCCCGCAGTCTACTCTACCAGTTCCGCCTGCTTCCCAGGATCCCGTGCAGCCTTCACGACCTCTGTAAACTGTGCGGCCCGGGGATGTGGGACAGCCGCTACATCCCCGCCGTGGAGTGTTCGGGTGAACATCCAGACTCGCAGAGCTGCCCCTATGGAGGCACCTCCACCCCCCAGCCCTCCTCACCCTCCCCGTCATCCACACCCTCACCGAACCTCACCCCGACACCTCCACCGGAGGGCAAGAGAGGCTCTAAAACTCGAGACATTTTCACCTTTCGGAAACAGACCTGAGGTGGAGGTTATGAGGTGCTTTTGCTTGTCACCGTGCAGCACCTGTCCCCTCCCCATCTCTCTCTTTCTCTGTGTCTCTCCATCGTCCATGCTTCTAGTTTTACACTCTTAAAAAGGATATTTTGCCACACATGGAGCAATGTAGAACACTGCCTTACCAGAATGTTGTTATTAACATTCATTTCACAAGACTCCGTGATGAGGATTCGCTGTTGGATAGATCAGAGGTCAAGAAGCTACTTTCCTCCAGGAGCAAAATGGACAATCACCAGCCTCTATGTTGGCTGGAGTTACTTTCAGGTTCTAGTCTGCCGCTGGCTTGGCTTTCTTCCAGGGGCTTCGTGGGTAGGGGGTCACATCAGGGTCCGAGGCAACTGGGCTAAATTCTTGCGGATGCTGACCCAGGGTCAAAACAAACTGGAGATTCATTCACAATAACTTGAACTTTACATTTTGAACACTGTTCCCATGTCCTGACAGTGGAATATTTGTCTGAGTATCAAGTTTATACATGCATATCTCAAGTCTGAGCAGGACATTTTTAACGTGAAACCTGATCCTTTGGTGTTAACAGAGAGGCGTTAACCTACATATGATGAATTTGAATGGATTAGCGGTCTGTTTAAGTTTTGTTTGATTTTTAAACAAAGTGAATGTTTTGCGTTTATATCAACAGTTACAAATATTTAGCAATATTATATCCTTGCATGAGCAGTTCTTTACATATAGAGGGCACAGCGTACAGTAATTGTTTTTAGAAAACGGTAAGAATGTGTTTACAGGACAAACACATCCTGAGGGCTTTCTTGTATTTCCTCATCAGATGATGGGAAAGAACCTTCTCGTAGTTTCTCCTGAGGAGCCGGAGAAAAACAACAACATTCTTCCTTCTGAGAAAGTCAGGCTGTCATGTTACCTGTTGAGTAATAGGATATTTATTTTTCTTCCCTTCCCGTTTTCACATTAGCATAAAAAAGCAAATAAAATGTATTTTCTGCTCGAGGTGTCGAATGGGTGTGACGCCAGAGAGAGCGCGGACGGCGGTTTTTATCCAGACAGGAAAAACTGATGACTTTCTCTCCTACTTGAAACTTCATCCTCGTCTGTGTTGAACCATGTTTAGACAGCCTTGTGAAAAATTATCAGCACAGTTTTTAGTCTGTTTTCCCCCCTTTCCTTCCAGAAGTCTTTCCACTTCACCTTAAAATGAATGACAACACTCAAGAATCAGTTCACATGAATGTATTTGTGTTTTTTTTGTTTTGTTTTTTTGCTTCGTCTCACTCGACAACAGAAGTGTTAAAATCTTTGATATATGTATGTGTGTGTGCGTGCGTGTGTGTGTGTGTGTGTGTGTGTGTGTGTGTGTGTGTGTGGAAACTCGATTGGCCGCTAACATCTGGTGAGTCACAGAATGCCCTACGACCAGATTAGCAGCAGCCACCCTGCAGAAAAAAACCTGGTAGATAAATTAGAAAGACAAGCCAGCCGCTTTAGCAGTTAGGCTTTGAGGAGGGATGCGTGCTGATCTTAAATCAGACTTAAAGGCAATCTCCACTTGGAAAACGTCCCTGAGACATTTTGAGCAACAGGCCTCTAAGTGAAAACATCTTTAAATTGTTGCTAAAACGCAACATTAAGATCTTCAATCGGGCTTTCTCCACCGCCCCCACACCGCCGCACTTCCCCCTTCTTTCGGTTCTCTGCATCTCTCAGCAAGCAGCCTCAGTAAATGACATATTAGTTATCATGTGCAGCTGTTTGCTGGAGATGCCCGCAGAGTTTTAAAGATGGGGAGGCTGCGGCGAAGTGAGCAAAGTCAGAAAAACGGAAAAGCAACGGTCGGCGCGAATGTGTGTGAAAGGGAGCTCATGAATTGTATTAGCATTGAAATCACATTTGTTTACACGGACACTGCAAGTCACAAGCTTGATTAATGAACACTCCGATTTCCAGGGGTGGTTGTTGTGAGTTGTGGTCACGAATGTACAGCTGTTAAGCTCTATGATATGTTGATGCATTATTGTACACGTCACAGGGAAAAAAGAGCCTATTCTTATCATTGGTATCATTGAAAATGACTGAAATAAAATGACACTAATGCTTTCATGAAGCACTTCTGAAAGATTGTTGTTGTTTTGCTGATTAAATAATATTTCAGTTTATTTCATTTTGAGGATAAATTGTTTTGATCTGGTAGAAAATAAAGCAGAAATGGGGTTTACTGCACTAGAGCCAGCATTTTTCTGTATAAAGATTAAAAAAATACTAAAATTTAGTATTTTTTTTATCTAATAAATAAATGCAAGTATCAAGATTATGCCCAAATGAACCAAAAGAAAAAATACCTAATGTCTCAGCCATGTAGATATTATAGTGTATTATTACTAATACGACATATCCAGGCTACAATATTTTCTTTAAGTAGTCTTTAGGAAAAGTTCTCCAGGCTTCTTCATGGACATTCAGAGCTCTTCTTTGGATGTTGGCTGCCTTTTGTTCCATCCTCGGTCCAGATGATCCCTCACTCCCTCAGTAATTTTGAAGTCTGGACTGAATAAAAAACTGAACTGAACAGCTGTACTGAAAATGTTCAGTGATTTAATTGGTGAAAGGTATATTTTCTGTTTTGAGTTTTTCTATCAGGCATGTTTTTACTGGAGATCATTGCCATGAATCCAAATTTGGATTCAACACTGCATCAGACCGGTTGCCACTGATTTTTTTTTTTAGTCTTGTGTAATTTGGGATACCTGAGCCTTTTTCCTCCCTCCTTCCACTAAGAATGACTTCTTGTCAGCCAACCTTCCAATGAGACCATTTCCGATGAATTTTGAGTGAAGAGCAGATGCATCTCTGAGGATTTTCTTTCTAAAGAACACTACTTTCAGTTACTGTTCACCTACTCTAGACTTGTTTCTGTCCTGCCCCTTCTTCATTTGTCCTCTTCACTCTTTTAAGGACACACTGCTCACCATGCTGAGCTATATCAAGCTTTAGGTTTGTAGCTCTTGGGAGTCGCCTTGTTGGTGCATAAAATATTATTTCATGCCAGTCAAACTGTGTTATCTTTGGCATTTCTTTGTGGATTCACTAAAGAAATGTGAACCAATCAATGTTTATGCAACAGGCAGTTAGTAACAAAGTGCCTAAAGATCCATTAAAATTGATTCTTTTCCAAGTTGTCTGTTATGTGTCGATGCAACACTGGTTCATTCCTTAAGTTAGGTGCCTTTATATGCTTGAATTATTCATAATGTGTGTTAAGTTGTTGTAATGAATAAAAAAGAAGGAAAGAAAAATCTGAAAATGATCAGTATAAGGACTGGACTGAAAATGAGTGAAAAAAGCAGAAAACGTGAAACTTTTAAAGATCTCCAGAAATCTCTGGTTCTCCAGGATCTTGGAAGTAGCATATAAAGACACGAGGGAAGACTTAAGACTTTATCACAGTACTACACCTGTGTTATGTTTGGTTAGTCAGATTCTTCTTATTAATAATAGCAATAATGGTACCAAAACCTTTTAAAGCCAACAGTAAACCAATAACTTGAACAGCAATGACGCTTTGCGGATCCCTCTGTTATTTTTACTTAAACTCATTCTTCCAGCATGGACTTCAGAAACCGAAAGTCATGGGTTCCTTTATTTAAATTGCTTTTTTACTTTTAAGAGGAGGAAGAAGCTCCATTTTTCTTTTTAAAGTTGCGCGGTCTTGATTTAATCTCTGTGGTGATGTGCAGGAAGATGTTTTGTATTTACACTTCGGGGAAGGGATGGTTTTTGAGATCGATATCATATAGAAAGAAATAAGATAAATGATTATTTCACATAAAGCTACTAGCTCCAACATATCCAGCTGATTCCACAGTTTTAATCTCAAAAACTAAACTGACAAATGATGCTAGCAGTATTTTGGGGGTGAACTGTTGCCAATGTAAAACATGGTTAACAATAATGCCTTGAATATAAGCCACATTTAAAACATTATTTACTTGTGGGTTTTAGAAATCCATAACACCTGACCAGATTTGGCATTTCCACAAAATACTGGCATTCCTGTGAATCCCCTAAGCACACAGTGTTGTTTGTTCCCATTTCATTTTGCCTGCGAAGATGGAAAAAGACAAGGTGTGAATTCTGTCGAATTCACGAGGGATTTCCTTTCCGGTTTTCTGACAAACATTTTAAGGCCTCCCATGAGAAAAAGAAGCCATGAGAGGCAGACGGCGTGTTTCCCAGAGTTCAACCCTAAACTGTCTAGCAAAGTCTTTTCAGCCTCTACCGTTTGCCGTGTGTGTGTGTGTGTGTGTGTGTGTGTGTGTGAGAGAGAGAGAATGAGAGTGAGTGATGGCTCAGGCATTTGACAGGAATCGAGTGACTATCACGGACAGCTATAGAGAGTATCAGATGCTGTCATTCCTTGGAAACGCTGGAGCAGACGGAGTGTTGTTTTTTGTGTGTGTGTGGAATGACTCAGAGCAGGTATTCTGGTTTAGCCACTCAGCAGTTCCAGGAAGACCGAATTTCAGACATATTTCTCTGGAAAAATCCTCAAATCTTATGAATAACACAGTCAGGGTTCCCCCCCCCCCCCTTCCCCAGAAATTTCTGAAACTCCCTCGTACTTCGTCCATGTACTTTTGTTTAAAACCATAAATATACTAGCCGGGGTGATTATTGCACTGAGATGAGTGTAATGGTTTCAAAAGGAAAATGACTTGAGAATTTCCTCTAACCTGGGATCACCCAGGGACCGAATCCACTGTAGGTCTTTCTCTACTGTACAGGGACCCCGTCGCTTGTGATGTGGGTGCCTCCCTGCCTGCAATTACAACCCATTAGCTCCCTGATTGATAGCTTCTTTCAGGGCTAATGCATTTCTATAACAGGAAACTAGATAAAAGGAAAATGACAATAAATACATAAATGAATAAACTCCCACTTTTCATTACTCAAATCTTTGGCCTCTGCCCCCTTTAAAAAAAAAGAAAAAAAAAAAGAAGCACAATTGCCATTTTCATTCGCAGAACATCCAAATGTATCAAACACCACAACGGAGGCACAAAAGACACAAAACATCACCTTGTTTGTTAAGTCTACCTGAGAACTGCAGTTTCCGTTGGAGGCTTTTTGCTTATTTCTACTTAGATAATTTTTAGTGCATCACTTTGATAAAATCTGTGGTTTAACAGTAACATGGAAATGGGTGTGTGTGGAAATACATGGTCGACCTATTGTAGCACACCCCCAACAGTGCTGCAGCTTCACTTTGTTACCTGTGGTATCATAAGCCCCACACACGCTATCAGTGACCTACGCAAAGCACTTGAGTTCTGTGGAGGCTCTTTGTGTTCTCTATCAGTCCTTGCATATACTCTAAATCCAGCCGGAGTATACATGTGTTATTGTTTCCAAGTTTTTTTTTTTCCTCACCTCTAGACAAATGCACCCCTTGTTGAATTATAGCCCTTAACCCCCACCTCCTCCTCAATTCTCTAGTTTCCACTGCCTCTGACTGAGTGACAGTGTGGGGCCTGGCTACTATCCTGTCTTAAGGCCTGCACCGAATGCTGGGTTATTACCCCCTAATTATCAATTACAGGGCTCGGCTTCCACACCTGCAGCAGGCCAGGCTGGGAATGAGCTTAGCCCATTAGGAAGGACCTCCGGCTGGGCTGTTTATAGAGGGGGCTGGGCTTTACCCTCTGGAGGTGTTAATGGGCCTTCCAGGGCTGCAGTCAGCAGGCTGATCCACCGGGGTGTCTGATAACAGCATGAGAGGACAGACTCATGCTGAACTGCAGTGGGGATTCTGGTGTTACTGCAGTGATAGATCGACTTTATTAGCCAGAGCTGCACATGCACTTTTCCACATGTGTCACTTGCAAGTCCTGACATGATTTTTCTCAGTGAGCATTCAGAGGCAGTTGCAAGGGAAGAATAATGGCGACGTTACTTTTAATGTGCAGCTTTGTTTCAGTGGAAAGATTGCCATTACATACTGGGCACATTGCTTGAGCTGTCACCATGCAGTAATATACTTAGACTGTAGTTTTATGCTGTCAATCTGTTGCAATCTAGAACAAATGTACTGTTAAATATCAGCAGTGGGAGAAAATAATTATTTGATCCCCTGCTGAACATGTAAGTTTGCTCAGATCACAAAGGCATCAACAGTGTCTAATTTTTATAGTAGTGTTGTTTTTTGTTTTTGTTTTGTTTTGTTTTTTAACAGAGAGAGAATATCAACAAAGAAATTGAGAGAAAAACTCATTCAATTAAAGTTATAAATTGATTTGCATGTCATTATAATCCAGACAGAATCCTGATCTCAAGTTCTTATGTGTATGACGCACACTTGTCCATCCTGTCCACCACCGTGGGCAAGAGCAATGAGCAATCAAAGGACACCAGGGACACATCTTAAGTTTGACCGTGAACATCTAAATGGTTCAGAGAAGGGAAGGGAAAACGTGCTTTGGTCAGATGAAACTGAAATTGAGGGCATCAGTTCGACCCACCGAGTTTGGAGGACGAGAAATACTGAGTACAAGTCAAAAAGCACCATTGCCACAGTCAGGCAGAGATGTGGAAACATTATGAAACATTATGAAACATTGAAAATGGGTCATGTATGGGTCTTCCAGCATGACAATGACTCAAAAATACCACGAAGATAACAAAGGAGTGGCTAAAGAAGCACATTAAGGTCATGGAGTGGCCTCACCAGTCTTCGAGTATCCATACAGCAGCTAATAAACCTAAAGGATTTAGGTTTCTGTAAAGAGGAGCAGACTAAACCCCCCTGAGACGTGTGAAAACCTGGTGACCAACTACAAGAAACGTCTCACTGCTCTGCTTCTACTAAGTCATGCTTTGCTTGGGGGTCAAATACTTATTTCACTCAAATTTAATTTATAACTTTTATCTATGTTCTTTTTTCTGGATTTTTTTCTCTTACTGTTAAAATGATTCATTTGTAAGTCAGCAAGCTTACAAATTCAGCATGATAGCAGTATGTATGGTGCTGCAAAGAATATAACATTACTCAGTTCAGTTATGTTTTGATTACCTTAAATTACATAATCACTGTGGAATGCACATTACAAGTGGTACAAAAATAAAAGACTACACTAACTCATCACTGCATCTCTTACAGTAGTGACAAGTTAAATTAGGGCCATCTCATTTTTAGCTGTGTTTTTAAAGGATATACGAAACAAACTACGCTCACACGAGTGCAACACTACATTTATATATTGATCAGTTACACTGAAATTTGAAGAAGGGCAAAGCAGGTTCACCTATTGAATTTACCCAGCAAGTATGAGAACCATGTCTCTGTACAGTCAAGGTCTGCAGCGGCATTAAAGAAGAATCTGCTTCTTGAATTACTGCCTCATTGCTCTGGTAAAGTGCTCATCCAGCTCGGCTTACGTTTGATCTTCAGACCTCAGCAATACTCACAGTGCGATACATTCAGAAAAAGAGCCACTATCTCCCATACAAATTCCACTCTCCGCGTAGCGTGTCATTTGCTTATTACTGCCGATATCATTCAGCAAGGAAAACCGATCGAGCGTGACAGAAGACACAAGCTGATCGGTGGTTTCGTACTCCCATATACATCTGTGTCCTTGTCTCTTTTTTTCTTCTATTCATGCATAAAAAATGCAAAAAAAAAAAAAGGATTTCTTTTCATCCATAAATGCAAATAGATTGACTTGCCCTCTTATCATCACAATAGGAGCTCTTTCAAATGCCTGTCTTTTCAGTGCTCTGTTCAACTGTTGCTGTCATTTAGGTGAAGGAGTCAGCTTATGGCAGCCATGCACTGTATCATACACAAGATTGAAATGAAAATGAGGCGTTTCTCAAAATAGCTACAGGCAGACGGGGACGGCGGAGGGGTGGGGGAGTAGTAAGACGGGGGATTGAGGGTGACAGGGGTGAAGATATATGTTATGACTTTGTGTGTATTTTAGAGCTTGTGGGTTGTTTTAAGTCTCTGAATGCTTCTGAGATATGTCACAGGTGTTGAGATGGATTGCGGAGCGTGCTGTGTGCCGCATTAACTTTGCAATTGGTTGTGTGAATGTGACATGCAGAGAAAGTGCAGGTGAATGCGAACACATATCTCTATTATTGCATGCATATCTCAGATCCCCTCCCTCTCCCTGCCGGGTTTCCTGGTGGTGATGGTGTGTGTGTTCGCATATTTTGGTAGAGGCAGAACAAGGAAGGAAACACAGCATTTCCTTTACTTTCATATTATGAAAGTTCAGTAAATTGCACAAGATTGAACATGTGCTTTTTTTTTTCTATCTGCTAATGGTGCTTCATTGTGTTTACAGCCATGTATGTAGGTTACAGCTGCCTGAAAGTACACACAAAAACACATCAGTGAGTTGCACTGTGGGACATGTTTCTTTATTATTACAAATGTAGACGAGGTGTTGTACATCATCCCGGCCCTCTAAAAACCAAACCAAACACGCATCAATCCACAACTTGTAATAGTCTCCTCCAACAATTGTACATCTTTAAACCTTTTTTTAAAAATACATATCTAAATATTTATGAGGATTTAAAAGCTTATTGTCTTCACTGGGCACGAATGGATGTACTGAGTGGCACAGACAGGACTGAAAATCCTAAAACAACCAAGAAATGGACTAAAATTTTGCAGAATGGCAAACATCCAGAAGAACATCAGCCTTTAGATAACTAAACAAACTTATTTGTCCATTATAACAACAAAAATGGGTAGAAGTAGCCACTTTGCACTTTATTTACCCAATCATGATGATGAAATTGAAAGTTTGGAGTCATCTTGAGGTGTAGCCACGATGTGTCCACACAGACGCTCAGTGTATTAAGCCTCCCTGCTGTCCCTGCCGTCCCCCGTTGTGCTTCACTGGGGCCGTGGGATGTGTGCACTGACGCAAACTCTCGTCTCTCTTGGGCAGCCATGCAGGTAAATAAACTGGTGATTGTGTGCTGAGGGAGGACGTCACATGCCCAGATGGAAAAGCCTGTTGATTACTGATTAGTTAGCCACGGTAATACTCTGTGCCCTGACTCTCAGCCTCGGGATGAGCTTTGGATCAATCTTTAATAGGGTGACCGAAATACAAATCTTCTATTGACCTGCAGGAAAAACTCTCCAGAGCGCGGTGTCATTAATTTGCATTTAATTGCATCTATATGCAGGCTTGGCAGAGAGTCATCGATTTAGATAGAGAAGATGATGAAAATTGCCTTTCCCTTCAGTTTAAGGAGAAAGCCAATTTGAAGAGATTGAAAGTGTCCTTTCATTTAATGTGCAGCTACATCTTTGCTCAGTGCGTGCGGTGGGGGTGGCAGTACAATCTATGTGGATGACTTTTCTTCATCCCCAACATGGTTTAGCTTTCACCTTAGTCGTCATGAGAAACGTGACACATGTTGAGTAAAATCTTGTGTCACTATTTGTGATTGTTTTGAGCATCTGTGTGGTTTCCCAGCAGACTGTGAAGCCCTCAGCTGAAATATGTCTGTGTTTGTCAAGATGGGAACACACACATATGCGCACACACGTTTCAGGGATGTCATTAAGAAAACTGTTGCCATTCCAACAATGCATCAATTAGTGTGTGTCCCGTTGTAATAAAGTGCTGGGGGCTCAGTTCTTCCCAGTCTTCAATCTAAATCTTTGCATTCAAAGCGCTTGTAACATCACAAGGCCTATCCACCATTATCCCTCTTTACCATTATTCATCTCCAATAAGCACTGCAGCTCCCCTCAGGGTGACAAGGCGAGGTTTGAACCAATTCACTACTAATTAGACACTGTTTGCCTGTTTTTTGTTTTTTTTTCTTTCTTTCTTTGGATTGGCTGCTATGTTCTCTCACGACGCCTCAGGCACAGCTGACTGTGACGGGGCCCCCACAAGGGACCCCACGGTCGCCCCACTGGGAGACTTCCTAATCCAGGATTATTCGCTCAGACCCCGTACCCTGCTGGATTAGAGGATAGTAGATGGAAAAGGGCACCGTCAGCACTCTTTCCTGAGCAGCTCAGTGGATTAGAACCGCGCAGACGCCGAGCTGCCAGAGAGGTGCAGAGAAGGAGAGGAGCAGCAAGCCTCGCCGGTCCCCTCACAGCTTACTCAGGAGCACCATACATGGAGATGGAAAAAAGGGGATGGTTGAGTGCACACTCATACAACACGAAGAGTTGATTTTTCCAGTCTCAAATATGGTGTCAGGAGATAATAGGTTTAGGTGGACTGTGCTAAACTAAATAGCCGAAAAGGTCATTTAAATAAAAGCTGCATTCATCCTATTGTTGTCGTATCTCACGGACATGTGTGCAGCATCCAGACGGACCGATGACAGCTTCCATACAACTGCAACCTCCCATCCTCCTTCAGACACATTATCTATACTTCAGTGTCTGTCAATTTGCACATTTTACAGCGTGCTTTGTGTGAGAGCAATTTTGAAGAGCAGTTACTGGTTTTTAAGTCTATATCCTGTGCTCACAGTGGTCTGTATGTGTGAAAACCCAGTGCATAACCACAGCAGCAGAACAGATACTCTAGCTAGTTTCACCAGCCAGTAATCAGCTACTATTGATTGTGAAGTAGTCAATGAGACTAAAGTCTCAATGCGCCCTCAAAGCTGCCGACGGATCGATCACGGCCTGCTGCTGCTGCTGCTGAGCTTTTGTGTGACCGGCATAATGGAATGTGCACGACAGTGTGCAGTGTTTTTTTTTCCTCGTCAGGAAAGGGAAAATAAAATAAAAGAACATCTTATTCAGATTTTCCAGAAGATTTGCAGGTATCTTGTTCTTGCAATACACAAAAAATACAAACGCAAGTTGTTTACCTGTGTGCAAACAAATAGGCATGTTCATCCATGAGGCTGAGATGCACGCAACCACATTACCTCCCCATCAAAACCACATCCTATCAACTTAATGCAGATAAAGAGGCCATATTGAAATTGCCAGGTGCCTAATTTGGTCTTTGTCGCACATAATTGAAACCACTCATCCCTCCCCCCACTGAAGAGGAGAAGAGCGAGAGAGAGAGAGAGAGAGAGAGAGAGAGTGAGGGCACGGTGGGGGGGGAGAGAGAGATAATTGCCTTATAAGGCAGTAGGCTCTTATGATTGTGACGTCTCATTCCCAGCAGTGCTGGCAGATGATACGGTAAAGCCCACATCTCAAATCCATCTGAAGAAAGCTGGCTCTCTCAGGCTTTGGTCTGATAGCTCCAGCTGTCTCGTTTAGGACTGCATGTGTGTGCAAGTGTGCACATATACTGTATATGTATGCGTGTGCTTTGGGGTTGGGGGTGGTGGTTGGGGTGCATGTATAAGCGTGCAGATTTGAAGAGGAGCGTTGTGTGTGTGAGTGGGTGTGTGTGTGCTGTGATATTGACTCCTGAATGACTTCTCTGGAAGGGGGGAATTTTTGCTGGAATTTTGTGTTTGTGTGTGGTGGCGGACAGAACAGGAATGATGAAAAGAGAGGCGTGTTTGTGAGCGTGTGTGTGGACAGAGTGGTATGCTGAGTCAGGTGGGTGATTTATAGTCTGACTGTTGGCGAGCAGATGGAGACGCAAATGCAGTGATGCCATATGTAACGTGATTTTTCCTTTTCTTTTGTTACCGCCGCACCACCTCCTCGCCTCTTCGCTCGCGGTCCTTTTTTTCTCGACATCCCCTCAATTCCGTCTTTCTTTCTTTTTCTCCCAATCTTATCAACCCCTCCCTTTTGTTGCATCCTTCTCCTTCACTGTCTCCTCACCAATCCCTTTTCCCCCTCTCCATCACTATCCCTCTCCATCTCTCTGAATCTCAGCATACCCTTCCCCCAACCAGACAGCCAGGCTTGATTGTGTGTGTGTGTGTGTACGCACATGTGTGTATGTGTCTATGTGTGTGTGCGCTCCCAGCTGGGGGCAGCAGTAGGGAGGGATGTTCTTTGGGGAAATGGAGGACAGCATGCAGTCTGCTCCTCTTGGAAAATCAGTGCATCATGTCTTTCTCTCCCTCTGATTTCTTCTTCTCTGTGTATAATAAGCATACCTCTAAAATGCTCCATCTAAATTGGCACTGTTCTATAAAATAAAGAAAAAAAATCTACCTGACACCCTTCCTTGTCTTCTCCTGCTCTCTCTACATCTCTCTTCACATTGATGTGCCAGGATTTTTTTTTTTTTTTTCATGCCGGTGTCCTCTCAGCATGCGCATCTGTCCCCCACAGAGAGGGTTTTCTCCTGTCACTACACACTCCTCACAGGGCATCCTCTTGCTACCACCAGTCCCTTTAAAGCACAGCCCTCCATTTATCTCAGCTCTTCTTCTTCTTCTTTTTTTTTTAGAAGTGCCGCAAGCTCCTTTCAATTATCTTCCCTTCTACTCTCGCCGGTCGCTGGGAGACTGCTTTTCAGTGCAAATATTTGCGTTTCATGAATATGCCATCATTAAGCACCCTGCATAGGTGCAGGCACGGCAATGACGAAATGTTAATTGCGACTCGGTGAGGCCCTCCTGTGCATTCCTCCCCTTGCAGGAATCTGGCAGGAGCTCAGACAGGGAACAGACGTCTGGGTCAGGGCTCCGACGGAGAATAAGGGAGCAACAGAAAGAAGGAAGCATGTGAAGGGAGAGCGAGGAGAAGAGAAGGAAAATGAGCAGGGTGGATAAGAGGAAGGAGAGTTCGATTGACCCAAGTGTAAATGACATCTGAAGCATCATCAGGTCTAGGATCCCTTCTCATCCTGTGGGCCTAAGGTGTAACATAAAGCACAGGGGGCTTAGAATTTTGGAGGAGGTGTCTTCTCCATCTAGAATGCACACCCTGTCCACCTCCAAGCACATTTAGGCAATCCTAAGAACACTGATCCACTAATAATCACAATATTTCCAAGTTATCACTAGCTGATCTCTAATTCTAAACCCTTGCACATTTTTTCTTTTCCATGCTGTTTTTACCTGCTTGTAATTATCACGTAGCTTAACCCCCCACCACTCTCCCCATTTCCCCTGCGAGATTTGCATGTAATGAAACATGTGTTATTTATAAAATGCATTATCACTGTTATTACTAAAGCCAGAAAAAATGAGAGTGCACATGCCCGGGGGAGTTCAATTGTCAATACTAGTACAACTGGATGAGGACCAAGAGGCCAGCATGAAAGGGGGATTAGAGTCCGTTTTAACATGGAGCTGGTATCTGTTGCAAGATCGCCTTAATATGGTGAACAGCAATGGCTTTGTTTTAGGCGAGGAATGTAGCCGGTCCAGCTAAATTAGAGGAGGCTATTTCCGTTGGCATAGGGGGCTTGGCTAGGTTGGCAGAGCTCCTCGATGGAGCGGCCATGTGACATGGAGTAAAAGCAGCTCCAATCTCAGTCAGAGGAAACTGAGAGAATCAAGTCAAGTGGGCAGAAACGTTTCTATAAAATCAACAGATTATATATTTATTTATGTATTTTGGAACATGCTTGTTGTTGGTTTCACGGCTCCATAATTAATGAAATTATCTACAGACCAACAGAAGCCTTGTGCGAAAAAGATCATAGCTTAACAGTAGCTGCAGCGCAGGTGAAATACGCTCAAAGCCTGACAGAATATGTCTAAAGTTCACCTTGTTTTTATCACAGGAAAGCATAAAATTGCTCATGCCGTGAGAGCTTTTCAGAGTACAAACTGCCATGCTGTGTGTGTGTGTGTGTGTGTGTGTGTGTGTGTGTGTGTGTGTGTGTGTGTGTGTGTGTGTGTGTGTGTGTGATAAGCCTTGAAATGAACAGATCTATTACTGAAACCGGGCTTCATGAATGTCAGCGGTGCCTAAAGCAAGCCACCCCAACCAATGCTGCCCTTTGTGTTTAATCAGCTCTGTTTTTGGTCTCAAGGCCTGCTTGAAAGAGTCCGCCTGTGCCTCCGCCAGATGGCTTTGGTGACTAGTCTGTCACTGGAGGAAATCTCAATCCAAACTCTTTTCCTGTGTGGTCTCTCTGTACTGACATGAGTTGCCAAACTTATTTGGGCCAACAAAATCTGTCTTCAATAACAATCTTGACCTCATGAACGAAATACTAGTATTTAGTATAAGATCTTGTTTTTTTATTCTTCTTTCTGTCTCTCAAAAAATGCTGCTTCTTGTTTACTGATCCACCTGCAGTCTGGAGGAGCTTGTGGTAAAATAAGCTGGACTTAAACAGAGCACCTTTCAACTCAGCTGGGTCTACTACTACATACATGATATTTATGCCTAAGTGCTTTCTAACATTCACACACATGCACTCTCATGAATGCATCGTGGGCAACTTGGGCATTAGTGTCAAGCTCAAGGTTATTCCAGCATGCATTCAGGGATTAATCCACTGACCTGCAGATTGGTAGAAAACCCGCTCTACCACCTGAGCCACAGCCCCTGCTGTCAGAAGAAATGTTGGACCTTTTATTTTTATTGCATCCATTCTGAATCCAATTCAACAATTGCTAAACGCAAATAAGACTTTTTGATGACGACGTAAGACAGTATACAGTAAAAGCTGATGGCTGCAGGATGTGATTTGCCAGTATTGTATTTAAAACACTGCTCTAATCTCTTCAAGCGCATCAGCTTCCTCTGCTGCCGACAGACAGGACGTGGTCTCCTGCGCTAACACATATCTGACCTGAACAGAGCCAAACTTATGAGATAGTTCACATAGTTAACTTAAGCTGCATTGCATCATTCACACATACAATGAGTCACTTTTCTCAGAGTCATTTACCAAACACACATTCGTAAATTAACTTTATCTTTTTAAGCTGCAGATTTCTCACTCCTTTCTCCAGTGCAGCGCTGACCCCTCCACCACACCAGCAGGGCTGGATCAGGTGACCATGAACCTTTTCTTAGTTGTGCTGAAACAGACCTCAGCTGGCCGAGGCTTGTCATGATGTATTGAATCGTCTTCACTCTCCCTATTACACTCACCATGTGTTCATACATCACTCTCTATTTAATCATTAATTATTACCAGTTCTGCCTGAAGTTTCTACCTGTTAAAAGGGAGGTTTTCCTTCTCAATGTCAACAAGTGCTTGCTGATTGTTGAGGTTTTTATTATAAAGTTTTTACCTTGTAATATAAACTGCCTCATGATGACTGCTGCTGTGATTTAGCGCTTTATAAATTGAATTGAATGGAACGTATTTGTGGGGTGTGGTGAGCTCCTAGACTCCGTAACCACCGTATTCTGCTGCTGTAATAAGCTATTTTAAAAATGTGAGTAACTGAACTGTACTTGGGCATGCCAAAAGAGTCTGGTTTGATAGGCCCATCCCAGCAGCTGCTTCTTGTGTCTGTCTCTAGTCTGCCTCACCGTCGCCTCACTTCATAAGGTTGGGTTAGGCTTATTTTTATGTAACAGGGGGAGATGGAGTCGGGGGACATGATTCTTCATGTTTGCAACTTTGGAAATCCTCCAGTTTCCCCCTTGCATTGTTTTGCCTCCCACTCCACCTTATTTCAATGGAAATCCCTCTTTTCTTCACAACTGTCATCAGCAGTCTTATTTGAAAGTGTGAGGTTCCTGCCTTGCAGGTGTGTGGGTGGTGTTTTCTCTGCGCCAGATGCCTCGTTATCCCCTGTTTTATCCTCCCACTTTAACCCTAAAACATGCTTCCTTCCTCCGGCTCCGTTCTGTTTCCTTTCCACAGGTGAATTTTTGCTGCACCTTTCCCTTAGTCTCCGCACCATCACCTTCCTCTCCCCCTCCCCCTCTCCCTCTCTGTCCCCGCTGCTCTCCCAGAGTAGTCAACCTGTTATCGGCAGGGTCTATGAATAGAACAGGGTTGGAGTTGCGACCCACTCACCTCCCCACCATTGCTTGTGCCTTATGTATGGCTCCAGCGTGCCAGAATCACTTAAGCTCCATTTCTAGCATTACTGCAGCTCCAGTACTGCTTTTTCCCCCTCCAATTACCTGAAGGTGTGAGAGAATTACACACCTTATAATACATTCAGTAATTCATTGCAGTTTAAGGGAATTATTTTACAGTGTTCAAATATGTGTGAACAGATCTCTCAGTGAATTCATTCTGTCTGTCTGAATGCAGGTGTCTCAGGTGTCTGCATGTAATCTTTAAAAAGCTGTGGAGCTTAAAAAACGAAGAAAACTACGTGTGAAACTGCTAATAAACAATTACACACCTTTGCATTCTTGATATTCACCCAGCTTTTCCTCCTCCAGACACCAGCTTACACCATATAATCATGTAAAGATTGTGGCTCAGCATTTAAGGCTGGCTGTGTATACCCAGATGCAGGACAGAGATAAGCATCCATATCACTCTTCCTCTATGTCGCGCCTGAAAATTTGGGTATGGGAAGTTGCTTATTTTCCTAGAACCTGTTTATGCTGAACGAGAGGTGGTATCATCCTCCTAGTGTTTCTCTTCTATGCCACAGCTTCAATAATACACTAGGGACAAGGAGCTTAGCAGTGACAGCCCCCAAATCCCTCTTTCCACAGCACTGATTTCTGGATTAAGGAGGGGAGATTTCCACACCTCTGAATTGTATTGTGTTACAGGGCTCACACATCTTTTCATGCATCTTTTTTTTTGCGGTTTGCATCGAAATGGGAGCGTTTCCTTATTTACACAGATTTAGAGCGATTCTGGATGTCCCAATCCATGTTCCAGCATCCAGTGTCCCAACTGGAGGCTGGAACATGGATTCTGGATGTCCCAATCCATGTTCCAGCCTCCAGTGTCCCAACTGGAGGCTGGAACATGGATGAGGCTCGAGGCAGGGAGAAGGTGGAGAATGAAGACGGTTGTTGTGGCAAAACCACCTTTATGGAGGGATTTCAGAGCCTCATAATAAACCGAGCACCTAAGCAGTGTGCGTATGCTTGTTTTTTTTTCTTCCTTAAAAGCATGCTCCACACAGTGGTTTTTTTGGGGGTGGCTGAGAAGAGGCTATAAATTCCAACTATACTTAATAGTTTTCCCATTACTTTGACATATCTGGATGGCACTATTTTTATTCCAGCATGACTTAAAAAAAACCCTCATTTGATCTTTTCTTCCTCCTTCTCTACTTTTTGGCTGGTTCTATTTTGCATCCCTTACCCTGGTCCTGTCATCCGCGGCCCTTCTTGGGTCCTTCGTCACTTTTCCCCCACATTCCTTTGTCGAACATTGTTTTGACTTTCCAGGTTCCGCATTCCTCTGGACAGCATACCAACCTGCCCAGTCACACTGCCAGAAAAATTCCTGGCCTGCGATTATCCACTCGTATTTCATTTATACACACCCACACCCACACAGAGGCAATAAATTAATGGAAGGGACTTTACTCTTTCATTACCTCTGAAGGAAGGTTTATTGTTTCGTATTGTAACCAGTTAAACTGATTTACTGATACGTTCCTAAACGTCCAAATGCCATTGATTTGCTTTTTAGTGATCAATCTGAGGAGTGTGTGTGTGTGTGTGTGTGTGTGTGCGTGCGTGCGTGTTCTTTTTAACTCCAAGTTTGTGTGTGTTGCCCTAATTTGCCTTGTTTGCGAGCCAAATCAAACACAGCTTTACTGCACACTTATATCAGATTTACTGAGAAATTAACTTCTGAAGAGCAATTAATTAGGAGTCGGAAATGATGAAAACATAAATCAGTCAAACAGAAATTTCCCTCATGATGCGTGTTTAGATATGTAAAATTAATAATCGAGACAGGGCGCTCATTCTGTCAGGAAAAACTGTATTTTTCCTAAATTAATAGAAAAAATAAATTAAAGCTGTTTATGTGTGCACTGAGATGTTTGCAGCTTGCACACACACGCACACACACACACACACACACACACAGCCTACCAGTTGGCAGTGGGTGTTAATTGTGTTGGGCCTCAGGGCAAAAATAACATTGCACCAAAGATAGAAAGACAAAGTGTGTTTTTTCACTCATCAGCCTACGCCTTTATCCTCAAGACTAAACAACATGTTCATGCTGGAATCATAAAGCAAGCAGTAGCTTATTTATTAATATCCCGAAACAATCACTCATTAGATTCATTACACGTCATGAAAGGATACAAGTACGAGTCTTGTTTCAAATGCTCTTTCTTTTCTTATTTACAGCCGTTATCCCGCAGTGAATCCCGGTGGACGGTGTTTTCATCACTATAGGACTGTTAATTGCTAATTAGGCTGGGGTAGCAACAGACCTCAGTGTGAGGTGATAGCACTGTGTCGGTGTACACAGAATAATTACAATGAAAGGTGTTGTGGGAACGTGTCAGCTTCTGCTCCCTGCGAGGATGTATGAAACAAAAAAAAAAAGATTGATGAGAGAAGCTCTCACAGACTGACGGGTTCTTTTCATCTGCGCTGTGTTTTTGGGGGGATTTGGAACATTTTGCGGGTCATTTGCTGCAGAACAGCTGACGTGGAGAAGTAGAATAGAATAAATGAGCTTTTCTAATAATTATTTGGGCAGCATTACTGTAATTTGCAATTTTCTATTTAGATTTTAACAAATGGCTGTCATTTTTTATTTCTATTGTGCCGTTACAGTTGGTGATTGCACAATGGAAACCAATGAAAAGACCAAAGAGCACCAGTATTAGTATGATTATCTCATGATGACATCTCTGGTTAAATCTACCAATGCTGCTGTGGCAGTTTCTTGTTCAAGAGATAAGTTTGATGTGATGTAAGCCTACATGCGTGGGTAATCGGATGGCTGTCTTTGTGAGGCCTAGCACCAGTTTGAGACCTTGGAAGTGAAGACTTGATGAATCAATGAGCTGTTTGAGGGTTCCGTTTAGTTTTAGGTCAACCAGACAATGAATTATCATCACAAAGACAGCCATACAAATTTGAATGTGAGCCAGCTAAATTGTAAAGATTAAGAACAAAATGTTCTGTAAGTAACCAGTAAAACAGGACTGAAAGGTTGGTGCTGTCAAAGATCCTCTTAATGCAATAATTACAGTGTGCCGCTCTTATACTGTAGCTCTCATGCAACAAACATGCATCCCCCCCGTTGTCCTTTACTCACTGTGTGTATGTGTGTGTGTGTGTGTGTGTGTGTGTGTGTGTGTGTGTGTGTGTGTGTGTGTGTGTGTGTGTTTGAGGTTTGGTGCTGCAGCATGCTGAAAAGCTTTTCTGCGGGTAACCCTTTGCTGAAAACACATGTTGGTCTAATGTATTTAATATGGCTGTAAATCACAGTCAACTGAGTGCTGTAGCATCAGTACCACTCACATGGAAATGAGAACTACTTGAGTGCCTTTTAATGGTGTATTCAGAGCTTTATCAGCTGTGTGTGTGTGCATGTGTCTGCAAGTGTGTGTGTGAGCGCTGCATCTTGAGTTCCATGCATCTTTCAGCTGGTTGAGCTGACTGTGTTTGAGGTCAGTTATGTGTTTGGTTATTCTTTTTGTAAAGATCACTTCCACTTACGATCATAAATTTCATGCTGGTTTTCATGCACTGGAGCAGACTGGCTGGATCATTAATTTAATGCTTCGTTTAAACCGATTCCCTAATTAGTCAGGCAACTGATCACACACACACACACACACACACACACACACACACACACACACACACACACACACACACACACACACACACACACACACACACACACACACATATATGCACAATATCTTTTAAAGGCTTTGAATTTGAATTGCAATAGTGTGTCTCTCAATTAACCGCCTCCAAAATTAGAAACTGAAGAAGCTCTCAGAGATTTCTCTCCAACAGTAGCAACTTCAGCAGCAGCGGAGCAATAGGCGACGACTACACTACATGGATGCAAGCGAATGCGTGGTTGTGTGTGTGTGTGTAGGTGTTTGTTTAAACTGTTGATTGTGTGAGTGGTGCTTGTATGCAGGCATATTTTAACCTGCCTCATTAGGCCTGCCTTCCGTTGCCATGGTTGTCTATTAGAGCAGCAGAGATTAAAGACTCATTTACATGTGAAAGAGGAGAGTGGTGAGAGAGGGAGAGAGAGCAGGAACTAACTGCGCTCTTCTCACATGAGTGTAATCTGGAGAAGAGGTTCAGATGGGACACGAGGCCATGCTTTACCCATGCATGTTAAGTATGCGTTTGGGGGATTTTTGCATTTTTTTTTTACGTATCATGTTAATGTGCTTGCTGTTTTTTTCTTTATTAGCTTTAATGCAGATAAAGATGTTCGAGCATCTAACCACTTAAAAACGTTGATGACTGAGCGCTCTGTGGCCTGTGGTTTGACACACGCACCATGGGAACTATGCTGCCTTCTCCTTGTGTTTCCTGTTGATCTTTACCATCGAATGAAGGCACAAATGCTTAAAAAAATGGTTAGATGTATTTCAAATTATCTGTACACACTGGATTATAATGATGACATAAATCTGTAATGTAATCTCTCTAATGACATAAATCCCCTGTGTTATGCAGCTTCCTGACCTTAATATCCACCCAGTAGCCACTTTATTAAACACTGTAGCACAGTCTACTGCCAGCATGATGCTGATTTTACCGTAATATTATGAGATTTAGTTGCATTAGACTCAATATATAAACTTGGCTACTTGGTATAGGGTGTGTGTGTGAGAGAGAGAGAGGGAGAGAGAGAGACAGCTGGAAGTTTTGCATATTGCATGTAGGCCAACATCTGGCATCTGCCACACCTGATCCTCTAAAAAACAAGAAGTAATAGGAAGAGAAATGCATATTTAAGTAAAAGAGACAAGATCTGGAAATTTATTCCAGTTTTAAGGTTTGGAGAAGCAAACGTTATAGTCAGACTGCGGGAAGAAGAAGAGCCGTAATGTTTTTGCCATTGTGGAGCTTGTTGTTCTGAGATCTGCAAGGTGATTTAATGAGTGTAAGCATGTAATTAATGAGGCTGTTCATGGGAGACATGAGTCACCTTCCTCTTTCTCTCTCTCTCTCTCTCTCTGCACATCGTGAACCAATGCAGAAAAGGCAAAGTAGAGCGATCTTTTTCACTCTGACTCACTCCACCACAGTGGCCAAAACAAGCCGCAAGATCAACCAGTCAGCCCTGACTGAGCAGCACAGACCTTTGAATCTGTTTCTCAGTACAAGGCAACAAATTAACAAAAGACTGAGCGGCAAAAAAACAAAACGAAACAAAACAAAACAAAAAAAAAAAACAAGTCCAAAATGGTTTTACTGAAAAAACTAAATAAGCATATGCACATAATGAGAGTTACTGCATCAATATAAATAGTCTGCAGTATTCATAACATGACTGATGCCAAGTATCACCCTCTCTCTCTCTCTCTCACACACACACACACACACACACACACACACACACACACACACACACACACACACACACACACACACACACACACACAAATCACAATAGCCTTTCCCATCAGAGAGTCTGCAAACCATATTTTAGATTCCTAATAAGCCAAGTCTGTGGGCTACAACAACAGACAGCAAAGAGAAATCTTCTCTATGAATATTAATGTGTGGTATGGAGGAGGTTGGGGGGGGCAGGGCGGGTGGGGAATCAAAGCCTCCTCCAAATCCTTCGCAGATAAACTGAGAGAGAAAGAGAGATGATTACACGCATGGTTTTTCACAGGGCTCTCCCAAATCTCATTTTCTGTAGTGCATTTTAATGGGATCCCAGCGCACACCTCAGCCCGGCTAAGTCCCTGGATGCTGCCTTTAAAGACACTGCCGTTAAATTCGCAGCTCGCGTGAATGTTTTATGCGGCGCTGTGAGGTCGAGTCGCGCCGTGGTCTTGTCACGGTTTTTATGCGAGCAAAAACTGGGCCTTGTCCACCTTTTGTCTTTGTAATGCGCCATATGTATCACTGTCATTTAAATGCGGCTTCAGACAATGGAGAGAAGCGAGAGATGGATGAGACGAGGCGCCGAAACAGGAATCAAAGTCATTCTCCGCTGCAGATGATGGAAGAGGTCACCGCGCACGAGCCCAGAGGGAGAAGGATTTAGATATACGTGTGACAAGGAAACATGACACAAAATTAGATCGTGTGAGGAAGAATTACGCATATTTGATGGTGATGTTCAGATTTCTGGTTGCACTTGTAAATTTTGTTGTTAAATGCCACAAAATTGCATTGGGGGAGGGGGCGGGTAAATCTGTGTTTCCGGGTTTGAAATCCGATACACTCGCATTGATCTCCAGCCCCTCGCTGTCCACCTCCTGTTTATTGCTGATAGCGATCAGGATGACCTGAGTGCACACCGGGGACTATTTAATTACACGCTTTCTCCGCGTGCCCATCAATAACGAAACTGATGCAATCATTCATGTGGCCATTTTTATCAATACTTTCATGAGAACTGCAGTCAAATTGTGGGTCATAGGGCAGAGGCAGCACTAGTTAATTCATCTGTCCAGAGTTTGCCTGCCTGTGACTGACAGTGTGTTATTTAAATGGGCCCCTCATTAGTCCCCGTGGAATGACTTCACTTTCTTATGGAGGATTCACAAATATAAGCAGCTTTAGAAACGTGAGTCAAAATTAAATATTGCAGAAAATTTGTGTTTTATTGCAATAACATGAACAGGAAGCAGTTTATTTATTTCACAAAAAATGTTTGCTGATGGGTGATTAGCAGATATCAGGGGACGTTTTTATCGCTGTTAACATTTTGCACCTCACATTCAGCAACAGGTGAAAACAAATGAAGTTAAAACTTGCCTTTTACTTTAAAGCTAAGTTCTGCTTTTCCTTTGAGCCAAGAAAGAGACTTTGCTTACACTCTGTTTTTTGCCAGTTTCGGAGTATTTTGATGTTATACACATGCATCTTTGCAATGTTTATATTCAATTGAATTGAATTGAATTTTATTTATATAGCACCAAATTACAACAGCAGCTGCCTCAAGGCGCTTAATATTGTAAGGTAAAGACTCCACACTAACGCAGAGAAACCCCAACAGTCCAATGATCCCCTTTGAGCAAGCGCCTGGTCACGGGGGGAGGAAAAACTCCCTTTTAACAGGAAACCTCCGGCAGAACCAGGCTGAGGAAGCAGGAGGGAGACAGGACAAAAGACACACTGTAGAGCGAGCCAAAGATTAATAATAATGCAATAATGAGTTTTATAAGAAAGGTTGTGGTTGCTTTTTTATTGTGGCGACTCAACAGCTGGTATATTCTCCTTAACAAGCCCCTTCTTGTTCTGCTCCCACCTAACTTACTGGCCTGCATCCATCAGAAAAATACAGGAAGTTATGATCTTTGGTTTCAAGTCCTTCTATCTGCCCCTAAAGCTGGCACTAAGTTTAAATTTGAAGCTCCTTTTGCCTGGAATCAGGTGCAAAACGAATTAAGTCTCATGGAGTTTGTTGCACTAAATAAACTGGAGGTGATTTGTAAATGACGTGCAGGCAGTAACTTCAGGCTGCAGATGTTGTGCCTGAACATTTCTGCCCCTGTTCGGGACACTGGCTGGTCCTTTTATCGACTGGAACTTCAGGATGTATTTTATTAGAGCTTATTTTGTGTGTTACAGGACACTCTTGCATCTTTTCCCCTACCTCATAGATAATGTTTAGTTAAAAATAAAAATACTAAAAGAGTCACATTTGCTCAGTTCATTTTAGTCTGGTTTTCAAGTCCAGTGAACACATTTTTGCACTCCTCATTTCCAACCACTACTGAGGGAGCGAAGCCTTTAAGATAGCTCGAGAAGTCAACTCTCAGTCATTTTCTATTTCCCTCCCAATTCGGCAGTCTATTTAAGCTGGAGAATTTCACATCCATCCAACATGTCATCTGGCTGCTGTTTCAACCCCTTCACCACCCCAGCATCCACCCATAGACTGGGGAGATAATCCTAACTCATCACTCCCCAAATTCTGTTCGTAATATATGTGTTTGGAGCTCTGAGCTCACAGCCTGTACGGCAAACTCCCAGAGCTGTGGCTCAAATTACACTATCCAGTCACAGTACTAAACTTTAAGGAGACTACATGTCCTCAAGACGCAATTAAGTGTGGAAGGTCCCTCTGGTTTTCCTGATTTTAGAACCTTTGCAGTAGAGAAAATGAGTGGACTTGTGAATGTGGCACTTGATCTTTTGTTCACCTTGCAACATGTGCTCATTGTGGTATGCACACTGAGCCGCGTTGCTAGAAACAACATGATTTGGCAGTTTTGCAGAAATAGGACAGAGCAGATGATCAAGTGGCTGCTGTGCGTGTTTTCACATGTATGATTGATAACTAGAAAGATTTTGTTAGTGTCTGCGGTGTGTGTGAGAAGGAGTCCAACCAAGCATAAAGCTTTTTTTGTTGTTGTTTTTTTGCATAGCTTGTTAGGTTGTGTTTCTGTAGCTGCATCCATCCTCTAGCAGGATGTGTGAACATTGTGGTGTGATTCTGCCTAGACCACAAGGGTTTGTCTTTGAGAGTTGGGTACTTTCACAAGATAGCACTTTATCCAATCAGTAAGTTGCATTCGACAGAGCAATCTGCAGAATTTTGAGGGTGTATATTTTTGTCTAAATGATCTGTTATTGCTGAAATTAGAAGATTCAATTCAGCCTTCTTTAGCTTCAAGTGTTTGAGAACAAAGCCATCCGAAGTAATAAAAAAGGTGACAAACAAGCCCTGTGTGCACATTTCTACACGTATGCATGACTCTGTGAGCGAGATAATGCACACGATAAGTCAGATTCAGCTGGAAGTTGGAAAAGTGAGAGTTCAGCATTAGTTTAATGTTGCACATCCCAGCTCTCCTCCTGGCTCTGTCTTCTATTACTCTGACTAGACTCAAACCAGGCAATCCAGTATATGCAGAAAATGTGTGTGTGCGTGTAAATAAACCTCACCAGCCTTGTGTTTAAGAAAAACCTGTGAAACTGTGATGTTGCCCATAATCCACTTTTAGTAATATCAGTCTAACCTCTGAGCGTGCACAGGGCACACACTGTTTATTTGTGGAGTTTTTGCAAAGGTGCGAGGCACACCCCAAGATCTGCGATATGATAAAGTGACACAATATCATCTATAAAAAAAATTACACCAGAGCTCTTCATCATCTACTGTGTTGTGTGCATTAGGTAGAAAAAAATTTCTTTTCAGCACACTGCCTAAAATGCTTTGTGTTGGCCACTAAACTTCTAAACTTCTAATTCATGCTTTCATTGCCAATGAAAGCATGAATTAGAAGTTTAGTGTGTTTGATCTGATTGCGCCCACGTGGAGAGAAGTGGGATCAACCTGACAGCCTGTTAGTCATCAGCGCTTCTCAGCCAAAAGAAAAAGACAATAAATGCTCTTTACAACAAATTTCCAACTAAGGAACCAAGATTTTGGCAAGCTTCACCACAACGAGGGCGCTCCAACTCGCCACACAATTAAAGAAGACAACCTTCAGTTTGGTCAGTGTGGGAGTGAAGCTGAACAGTCACAAACTGTTGCCTCAGCTGTCATGATATCTGGATGTGTGGTGAAACTCCCTTATTTCCCACCCCCACTATCCCCATCCTTAAATCGTACCCAAAGGCTATCAGCAGCAGCGGTGGCGGGAATGATTAAGCAGGATTTGCTGGTGATCCTCAGCCCTTCCCTCCTCCTCCCGCAAAGACAGGTTCGCAGCACTTCAGAGCGCAGTGAGTCACGGAGGGCTTGCGAGCTGTGTCAGAGATAAAGACTATGGAGGAGGCACTGACTGACAAAATGGAAAGTGTAAACACAAGAAGACCTCCAGGCATTTTGACAGCTGTCTCTTCTCTCCCCTGGTGTTTGTCGTCACTGCTGGTGGTTCACGGAGATTCATTTCCTTGTTTTTCTTTGATTTCAGTCTTCTCCTCATCCTTCTGTCCTGACCGCTTCCACTCTGACCACGGGAAGAAAGGAAAGAAAAAAACCCAGCATTCCTCTGTGTAACCACTCCTGTGTTCTCTCTGCTCAGTAGGAACTGCTTTCCAATCCATAAGTCATGATAACAACCATCTTCCTCCTCCTACACCCGCCCCACCACACACACACACACACATATATTATAACTCAGGCAGTGGAAAACCTACTCGCTCAGTGGATGATGTCAGACATCTCCTGGCTGACAGGCCTCACCATGGGAAAAACATGCATAAGTAGGTGTGCACACATACACACACACACACACAAACACAACAAAAACACACACACACCTGAGACCTTTCAGGCACAACACACTCCTCCACACGCCTGTCACATGTTCAGACACGCTAGCTGACCTGCACATTAACAAAATCCCCAAATTTAAAATTGTTGCACATTTGAACTTTCAGAAACAATCACGCAGCTTAACAGCGATGATGATGATGATGATGAGGAAGAGGAGAAATTTCTCATTCAGACCCACAAAAGACAAGAATGATTACACATTTATTTTTAATGCAGTTTTAAAATCCATCTACCCCTCCTCCCCCCTTTTTTTGCCAAAACTCCAGTTCAATTTAGCCTCCCATCCTTTAGGCTGCTCTATGAAAAGCCCACTCTTCCCTGTATGGCTTGTGCTATTGATTTGCCATTATGTTATGCGGGGGAGAAAATCCATGGGCCTCCCTTTAAATAACCATCACAAGAAGACAAGAGAGATATATCACGGAGAAACCATATCGAATTGGAACACACAGGACGCCCAGTGTAAGCAAGGCAATATTTTCTCGGCATCTTACGGCCAACAAAGAAGAAGCTGGTGTATTATCTTAAGCTTTGCTGATTCAGGCGTTACTAGAGAGCCTGATGGCGCTTATTGTTGCGAGGGATTTCTCTCGACATTGAGTTCCACCAATAAATCTGAATGTATTTAAATCACAGAGGAATCACAGTGTTGGCACGCTCAAAGGTTCCTTCCTGACTTTAGAAACGCCAAAAAGAATATAGGCTTTCTGTTTCTGGAGAACAGAGTGGCTCACATTTGGTTCACGGTGACATACTTTGTCCAATACAAGTACTGTTTCAGCAACATTAGAGTCTGTATAATTATTTAAGTCTATTTTATGCGACATATTCGGTGGAGGAGTTTTTGGTCGCCGGTGCACCTTTCTGCACTAAAAACACGTCTGGTTTGGAGGCATCACCTTAACTCTGGCTGAGCTGTAAAGCATTTTTTTACAGGTTTTCTTTCCCTCCATCGCTTACATTGGAAGTGATACAGTTTCAGTGCAGCAATCCTAGTTTAATCCTAGACCCATGTGTTTTATCCCACAGAGCATTAAATTATGCCTTGATTTTCTGTCTTTGATTGAAAGGAGTGATCTATGCGCATGAAAGGTTAGTATTATATCTATGAAATATTGTTTCTACATACCTAACAAAGATCCAACACACTGAAATGAAATGTTAATAATAATAAGAAGAATACATTTTATTTATAGTCACCTTTCAAAACACTCAATGACACCTTGGAAGCAATTAAGCAACAAATCCACAGCATAGATAAAATAACAGTAAAGAGACACAAAAGAATTAAAAGTCATAAACTCAAATCAAACAGCATGAGCAAGTTTAAATAGGCGTCTTTTTCTAATTTTCTTATTAACCAAGTGTATTGACCTCAGCTTTCATCAGGCAGTCGTGCAGGTCAGTTTTCCCGTTGTCTATAACTGTATTATTATTAGTAAAGTCCCCCAAATAGTGATTATTTTCTTCTCACGGAAGAACATGAAACAAGACAAAAAATGTTTTTAAAGGGATTCAGCTGACACACGTGCTATGTACATATGGGTGTGCTATGTGCTACACTGAATTGACGTATTTGCAACAAGTCGCAGTGACAACAGGACCTCACGAACAGCAGAGGGGGATAATACAGGACATGCAACAGACAAAAGGCTGTCTGTGCTGTTGTGTTCAGGAAGAGGCCTTTCTGTTCTGATGTGGTAAGCTGCAGTACCTGTGACACACAACGGGTTCCTGTGTTGAGTGTATGATGTCTGGTGCAGCAGTTCGAGCGACAGGGCGATGACTGACAGGCGCACATACTGCCAGCCCTGCTTTTATGAGTCCTGACAGGCTTGCCTTAGGCCATCAGAGTGGGTGTGAGGGTTGATTATACAGCCGTGTGGGTATTCCGGCTTATTGTCGGAAAAGTTTTCTATAATGTAAAACAGATTTATGCTAATGTGAATACAGAGAGGATGCATGCACAGCTCCAAGTTGGAGAGATTTTAAATTGAGGTTCTGAAAGTGTAGCTCAAGAATGTAAAATAAAAAAAAACAGAGAGTGAAATACAAAGAATGAAAACAATAGATAACATTGTGCAGCAAAGTCTTTGTTTATACTGTGACTTTAGAACTGCTGTGGACGGCAGTTTGTGAGTTACCTTATTGTGAGAAATGGCAGACGCTCCGTGGCGGCTTGATTATCTCTCTAAATATTATACAAATCTTAAATCCCTGTCATGCTCTTTGTCAAGTAAAGAAAGCTTGCGTTATCTCTCTGCTCCTCTCCCCCCGAGCAGCCAATAAAAAAAGAAAAGGAAAGAAAAAAGCCAAAGTGAATTATGAAAAATGAAGCAGCAGAGTGAACAGCCCACTGTGTGGCTGAATTTCCATATAGATAGTCGAGCACATTAAACTTGTCTACCTGCGAGCTCTCTGTCCACTCTGCCTCTTATTGCATTTTGATGGAGAGATGCTCGCTTCATCTACATCATCAGCTCGCAACACCCCCCACCCTTCCCCTCCCATTTACCCCTCCCATCTCTCGCTCTCTGCCATGTTTCTCTCTGCCCTGGACACTTGATTGTTCCTGAACCGGTGTTGACCCCATAAAGAGGAACCTGCGCTTGTTTTTTTTTGGTTTTTTTTCCCCTGCCGTGGTTTGTTGTGCCCGTTTGTGCAGTGTAGAGTCTTATTGCTCCATCGTGCCTGCCCTTCCTCTTCTTTAAAGCTGCGGTTAATGATTCCTCAGCGGTGAGAGAGATGGAAAGAAATGGGGAAGCAGAAGAAGAAGGGGGGAAAAAGAAAGAAGAAAAAAACCAGCTTCTCATCACGGTGCTTGCAGGCTTACATGTAAATTAAAACGCAATTAAAAACAGGCAAATAAGCTGTTCCCGGGAGATGGGTTGGGGGGAGGAAGAAGGGGAGGGGAGAGGAGGAAAAGTGAGGAAAAGGAGCTCTCAGGATAAGGGCCTGTGTCACTCATAATTAGCATGGCATTAGAGTGAAGGGAGCTAAATCTGAACACTGGGTCAAAGGCACATTTGGAGAGAGCTGTTCCTGCCACTGTGAGGTCTTCGCACCAGTGAAAATAACTGCACCATCCCATCCAGTAAGATTCATTTCTGCCTTAGATCAAACAAAAAATAAAATCCACGCAGTTACTCAGTGGATTATTCAGCTATTGTTGTCTGAAAGCATGCTATTGTGTGCTTTACTATTGTGCTGCGTGAACAAGCTTACTATTGTGTCTTGCTGCATGGAGCTGCAGAGTATCTGTCGCCGATGGTAGTGAACAAGAGATTCCAGCATGCCGCAGCATTCTGAATGCACATTTGTGGCAATGTGCTAGAACACAAAGATGCGTCCCTGTTAGCGGCCTGATGTCCTCGCTCCTCGCCTATGGCTGCAGCTCAATACAGTATCGACAAGTCCTGTATTCAGCTACAGTCTGCTAGAATTCCACTGCACCACCCCCTTCCTCCTCGTTTTCTTACTCCTCCACTGGCCTTGGCCCTCACCCCTACCAACCCCCTGGAAGCCTACTCCTCTCTATGCCCCCCTTCCTATCTCTCCCAGGCTCCCTTTCCCCCACCTATTGCTCAGGCTCCTGGGTAGGGAGGAGGCGGGGGATCAATGGGGAAAGTGTATGGCGGTGGAGTTGAGGGGAGGGTGTGAACCCCACACGACGGCAGCCTCGCAGGCAAGGAGGCCAGTGGGGGGGGGGGGCAGAGAGGAAAAGAAGTGATGGAGATGGAGGGAGGAAAGGAGGGTGGTCGCTGGGTGTTGGTGGTGGTGGGGCCACCCTGGCAGAGGAGCACCCCTCGGCGCAACAATGGCCGTGACAATGACACTGGAGGAGGAATTTCCGTTGCCCCCCCACCCTTCACCAGCTACCACAGACACACACACACACAAATCTCCCCACCCGTTCCTCATAGCGCATTAAAATCTGCAAGATGAATGACTTCCTAATAGCTTTCATTTGTTACAATTATCATAATTAAACATATGTCAGGGGCAGACAAAGGAAAGGAGAGATTTCTGTGTTAGCACTTGAAGCAGAAGGGGATGCAGGTACTGGAAAGGAGAAAGCTTTTGTAACAGCGTAATTATCCCCGAACAGACTCGCGTTTGGGAATCACAGCACATATTTACAGTAGCCAATTAAAGAGCCTTTGTTTCAGTCATTCGGAGGTTTCATAATCTGTTTTCGGCAACAGCGCGACCCTGATTCTTCTGTCTTCGCCATTCTTGTTTCATCTGCATGTCCTTGCCACATCAGCCTGTTTGATAGCGGAGCTTAATGACTGCCTGCTGAGCACTCTGAGAATGGCTCAGGGCCCTCTAAACATTTTTGCAATACCCCCCACCCCTCATCCTCCTTCTCCTCCTCTCCACTCTGTCCTTGTATTCTGTCCTTAAACCAGTCAACCCTTTTCTCTTTTCCTCTGTGGAGGAATGAATCAGATGCTTGGCCACGGTTCTTCGTCCCTCTCTGCTGTCTCCATCCTCCATCTTTTTGCAACGTTTTTTTTTCCTTTTTCCTGAACACTGCAACAGTCACAAGTTCCCTGCTACCTCCTTCCCTCCTCTCGCTTCTCTCGATTCCCTCAGCTGGCAGCCCTGATGCAGCGGGTGGCAGGTGCCAAGGAGGGAAGGCCTCCTGGCTTACCCAGAGCCACCATTTTGTGGATTGCACCTCGAGTGAGCCAGCTGTGTGTATGCAGAGTGTGTGTGTGTGTGTGAAAGAGGGGGGAAAGGGAGAATGATGAAAGAATTGGTGTTGCAATAGAAAAAAGGTCAGAAGACTCAGCTTTCTATGCTTCCTGCTGAGGCTGGACTAAAGATCATAGATCACGACTTTACCTGACCCTGGCCCCCACACACACACACACACACACACACACACACACACACACACACACACACACACACACACACACACACAGCCATGTAGTTTCTGCATCTTGCCTGTTTTCCCCCCTCTGTAGAATTCCCACTCAGGATTATCACAACACCTCCTCTAATTTAAAAAAAAGAAAAAAGTTTGTAGTTTTGATATAAAAGTAGCCAACCTAAACACGTTTCCTAAAATGTTTCTTTTCTCTCACTGCTGAGTAATAATCTGAACCAGTGGCACGAAGAGCCTTGTTGCGGATGACGCCATAGGTTGTTTGAAAAGAGTCCCTTCAAACAGACTGGTTGACCCTGAGTTTATCCTCGTGTTTTAGATAACGGCTCGATTGACCTTGACGGGCCACAGGAAGGACAAAATAAACGTGGAGAGGGGTTTCTGCAAACACTCTGGTGCTTAGGGAAAATAAGAAGAAAGGAGAAAAAAGGAAAGAAAAAGGAAAAAACAAGTCCATAAAATTTGAACTATTGACAATGAAATTATTTAATTAATAAAAAATGTATAAGAACAGCGTTGACTGTGCAGTCTGCTTGGGCGCGTTTGGTGTTTATTATGACGCATTTTCCTGGATAAAATGCAAAGACTCACAACACAAACTTATCCCACCTGTAATTTTTTTCTCTGAATCGGCATCGGTAGATTTTGATTGCCCTTCCTTTGATAAAATACTCGCTCACTTTTTTGTGTATTTTGTGTGTGTGTGTTTTTTAGTCTCGATCTCTGTGTCTCTCTCTTTTTCTCACTGTCGGCAATCGAATCTGCCCTCGAAATCTGGTCGATTTCCACGGAGCGACGTTTATCTCGTTCTGAAAAGTCACAGGTGAACAAGTGCAACAGGGCATGAGCTCACCTGAGCGCATTCCTGAGAGGGCACGGGGAGCGAATGGAACACCAGAAACCTTCTCATTTCCAAACAAGAACATGCAGCTGTGGCGCTGTAAACGATTCGATCTACATGTGATGACTTTCCAAAGTGATCAGAAAAATTACCACAGTGCTTCGGGACAAATGGAAATCGCAGGTGTAATAAAACATTCACACCGGTCCACATAAAGTGAGCTCAAGCTCGTGTGGGAGGGGAAAAAATCTAAAAGAAAGAAAAGAATCCTCACACATCTGTAAAAATAATAAAAGTGTCATTCCTGGTGTTGGCAACAGTGTTTTAATTCAGAATAATGCGCGATTATTAAATCCCACTGAGATGAAGCCCACTGATTGCAGACTCATTGTGAAATATATTCAGGTTACATGATGTTGCGCTGTGATCAGATCTCCCCGACAAGCAGAGTCAGAGGATTTTCTAAATGAATGTCTTTGTCTTGACGCAGACATCAGGCGTCCCTCCCGCCGGTACAAACATAAAATGATAGATAATTTGTATTTTGGGTTTCTGTTGAGTAAACAGAGCTGACTGTGAAGACTGTACAGTTCCCAGATTTGTGTTTTTTTTCCCCCTTTGGTCTGTGCAGTTTGGAGCTCGACGATTTTGAAGGCGCTTTTCGATTCGACAGAAAAGATTAACAACGTATTCTTCTTGTCACGACCTTTGTTTGTTTGTCACAAACTTAAATTCTCACTCTCTCTCCCCCCCTCTGTGTCTCTGCCTCTCTCTCCCCTTTCGTGCTGTTGCTAGGGAAGCAGGGCGTATACGCTCCCTGGCCGCGGATGAAGGGCATGGAGAAAAAACGGGAATAGCGCATAAATAGTTGGCTTTAATCGAGCTTGTTTGTGACGGGTTGGCTCTTAACCCCCTCCAGCACACATTTCAGGGCTCAAACTCGGGAATTAAAGAGTGTAAAATGCGATATTTCGGCGCTTTTGCGCCATTACCTTATATGGCAGGGCAGAGATATATCGTGCCTGTATTTAATAGGCTGTCCGCTGCCGCTCTGCTTAGAGGCTTCATTTTAACCCTTGTGGTGCTGAATTTTTTTTTTTTTTGAAGCGAGAAAAGCTTGGGCTTTTTTGGCTTGTTAGTTTCTTTATGGCAGCATCGGCTCATCGCACACAAACGAAATTTGCCGTTTTTGCTGATTACGGTTTGTGGCGATCACAATTTACGCACAAAAACTGTACTTTTGTGCACTAATAAAGTCCATATAAATCAGCTGACTAAACGTGGATGACATTTACAGCCCAGAAAACATGCTCACTGCTCATGTGGTTTATGCCGCTTGATTTAAATTGTCTTTATGTAGATACGGCCAATATTTCAAGATATAAAAGGCTATCGTGGTGTTTTCTGGGGGGGGTGGCTGATTCGACTGCTTTAAAGTTGTCACAGGTAGAGTAAAAGCTGCACAGCAACCCCTTTCTCGTTTGTCAAATTAACAGCACCGAGCCCAGGGAACATGGCACTGGTTTGACTATCTCAGCGTGTGTGACCTATATTTGCACAGCGCCGTTAGAAAGCTCCACTGTGCACATCTACAACTGTGCTGATTCACGGAGAGGGATAGCAAACAAAAAGAGAACTTCTACTTTTAAATAACTTAGTCAGCTAGTCTGATGTGGGGTGATGGCCCGAGCTTTGGTGACACTGGGCTCTCGCGTAAAAGGTCGGGGCCCACCTTTGTTCCCGCGCTTATAGACTGGTCTCTTGATAAACCAGTGTTTGCTCCACAGCAGAAAACAGGTGACTAAACGGAATTTCAGCCCCAATCACTCGCAGTATTACACGACTGCTCCGATACTGCTGGAAACAGATCACCTTAACTTCTGCTGGAGTATCGCGCTCATTTTAATTTGCATGGCTGATGCAAACGAGTCTGCCTTTTACCTACACCTGTGCGTGAAGTGTAGTTGAATAAAAGTCATTCAGAGTGATTTCAGTGGCTTCTGGGGTGTTCACGAGCGTCTCCACTTTTACGTTTGACAGCAAAGCATTACATTAGCACCATTACAGGGGCGGGTTTCGTGCTCGTGACGATAAAGTTGGGATTGATTTGAATTCCCAAACATTCGTCCCGCCGTCCGGTACGCTCGGGATAAAAAAAAAAAAAAAACCTTTCTGCAAGGTCCCCCAATCCACACTGCCCCCCTCCCCTCCTGACGTCACACGGCGAGCTGAAGCTATTGCACGAACAGAGCTGCTCGCAGCCGCACTACTGTGAATGTCTGTACGCTCAGTACCAAGACCGTGGAGTGTGCAAAGGAGAGAGAGGGAGAGCGGTGGGGTGGGGGGGATACAGTTGAATTCGGATACAACTGGAAAACTACCAAGCGCGCACAGCAAGCACCGAGCGGACGGCACATCGACTGTGCGTAGCCAGCAGTACATCTACTCCCCGTCCGCTTTCGATCAGATTGAGCCGAGAATGGAGCTCCCTGCCGCTGGAGAGCACGTCTTTGCGGTGGAGGGGATCGAAAAGAAGCGCATACGAAAGGTAAAGAGACACGAAGCGTCTTTGTAGGAAAGAAATGGGGGTTAAAAAAAAGCGCGGACGATGAAAATGTCGGGTTTAAAAAAATGTTCTCCTTCTCCACCATCACAGGGCAAGATAGAGTACCTGGTCAAGTGGCGAGGCTGGTCTCCCAAGTAAGTCTTACTGCACGCTTTCTAATGCATTTCCAGCGATTCTGCATCGAAACGATGCATTTCAATATTATGTCACAAGATCAAGTGTTGTTACTTAAAAAAACGCAAACCATGAAGGGCGAGCGTGCACAGTGACTTGTACGCGCGCACGTGAGTGTGTGTAGAAGCTGGAAGAGCGCGGTCGGTATGCGTTTCAGTGTATCCGCGGATGCCTTCACTAATTTATGCGAGGGAAGGGGGGGCTAGGCACAGCCATGTAATCCCGTTTTAATTATTTCTGCTCTGCCAGCGAATTTTACGAGACAGGAGTGCTAAAATGGCCGACTGCATGTTGGTGCTGGAGAAGCGTTTGGAGAGCTCACACAGACGCTTTCTGTTTGACATTTCCCCCCTCTGCCAGTGGATGTCCCCATGACTGGTAACCTGCTGCGGGCACTGCGACTTAGCGGGGTTCCTTGCAGATTCGATCATCTTGATTTAATAACAGTAAAATAAAAAAAACAAAGCAGGAACCATTTGTTTTTACATTACACTGGAGATCTGGATACAGCTTTCCTTTCTAACTGCACATTAGTTGTGAAGACGTGGGAGTGTGTGTGTGTGTCATAGGCAAAGCCCTGTGCGCCTGTCAGCTGGGGGTGGAAAAGCCAGGCTGCACGTGCCAGCTTTCTGACAGTTGTTTGCTCCTCTCTGCAGATACAACACATGGGAGCCAGAGGAAAACATCCTTGACCCGCGCCTCCTCGTCGCGTTTCAACACAGGTGAGAGAGACGTGGACTTCGGACGAGGCCGCTCAGCCTCCAGTGCAGCCATGGCCATATAAGGGCATGGGAGGAGGGGCGCGCTAGTAACTCTAGCGCTAACCCCCCCCCCCCCCCACCCCCCCTCCTTTTCTCCCTGGTGTAAAAACTCTAGGGATATGATATTGAGAATTCCCCAATGTGCTAATGGACTGAAGGGATCTGCACGAGGACCTCCATTTTCTCTTTATAAAAATCTATCATAATAAATGTGATTTTTTTTTTGTTGTTGTTATTTTTGGCCTGGAGAGCTACAAGGATGGCCATTGGCCAATCTAACAGAGAAAAAAGGAGAAGGTGCATTTGCCACAAAATGCATGAAGGACAGTTAAAAGGCAGTGTAATCTGTGCGTGATAATGTTTGACGCGTTAATTTGCTGTGCAGTCAGGAGCCAGAGGATAAGCTGCACTGTGGAGAGTGTGACTAGTGTTCAGGACATGAGCACAGCAGGTTTGTTGTGGGTTTCGATGTGAGGAGGGCCACGCTGCTGCCTGATGGGATTCTCCTCACTATTAGTTTGCCAAAAGGCTAGGCTGGCTTCTGCTCAGCATTCAGTTTTGACACATCCTATGAAATTATCTTCATTTTGGACCTTGGATGCTTGTGTTGACAGCCTGCTATCAATCTGGGTTTACCCAGAGGCCCGTAAAACAATCAAGAACGGGTCAATGTCTACCTAAGAGGTGGAGATGTTAGTTCATTCAAACTCTACAGCGCACAAACAACTACATCTTGTCTGGGTTGCTGGACCCATGCAGCCCCTGAGATCTTTTCTCTCTCTGTAGACCAGGAGGCAGCAGCTCATGGGACTGGGTAAAGACATGATGGCTGGGGAAAGGAATTTGCTTCTCTGAAAAGGCTAATTGACACGCAAGCGCTCTTCAACGTTTCCAGTGTACCGCTCTCATATTCCCCCACAGCCTGCTTGCCCGCCTGCCTGGTTCTGTGTGTGTGTGGCTGTGTGCTGATGGTCATGGAGTGCTGCCTCTGCACTGTGTGTGTGTGGATTCCTCTCTGCTCCCAGTGGATGGGGGATGGGATTCGACGAGGGAGTCTGTAATTGCCAAATCTTCTGTGAATAGGGGTCACCCCGTTAGTCGCCTTTTTGAAATCATACACATTATAACAGCGTCGACTGTTTATTGTGGCAATCTTCTGGCAGCGCCGATAGTTTGAACATCTGTAGCAACAATAGGCTGGCTTTACTCGCGCCTGGTGACGCCTGTGTACAGCCGGCCTTCGCCCACTGCTGTTATTTATGAGCCAAGTGATGAGTAGAGGTTTATATCAGGGAGCAATATTTCAAAGACCGGGCCTGGTCTAGCCAGTGCAACTACAAAAACACACGTCTGCATCTCCTCCCTCAATAAAAACAGCTCCAGTAGATGTTTGTTATTAATCTGATACTCTTCACCCTGCACTTTCAAAGTGTAGGCGTTGTCTTGCACAAGGCCTGGCATTAGGGTGTATCCCAGATGTACTCCACAATGTAGTATTTATCCCTTTTCATTTGTACCTCATGACCCTAATTAGAGATTGAATGTAAGAAGAGGGAAGGGTGTGCTGTAGGAGGGAGGATGTTTGAGATTCTCCCTGCTTTAGCCTTAATTGAATTTCTTCAGTATAATGAGAATAAGGAATGGACCGATTACCATGGAGAGCTATGCAAATAAGGACCATAATGCTTTGCAGTGGGTCACATGCGGGCATTCATTAGTCCTCTAAATCAAAATTCCACTTTTGACCTTGAATAATTCAAGCGTCAGACGTGTAGGTTTCTAAAGATGTCTGGGAAATGAAGCATTTTATATGTTTATGGGAGACGAGCATGTTGCATGAGATTTAATGCCATTATTCTTTGTTTTCACAGAGAGAGGCAAGAGCAGCTGATGGGATATCGAAAACGTGGGCCGAAACCAAAACATCTTTTTCTCCAGGTATTGTATGAGTCATCACAACACGGTTTCCGTAGAAACATTTCCACTGAATCTGTCAAAGGCTTAAACAGGAGGGATACTGTCAGGTGTGCTAGAGCTGCTGTCTTGTTATCGTGTGTTGCTTTCTTTCTTTGGTTTTTTTAAGGGGGGGGGGGGGGGGGGTGCAGCTGAATTTCACTCCTCACTCATTCTGAAACTGGGTCTTATGCCTGAGGGGTTTTTTTTTTCATTGTTTTTTGAACCAAGTGAATCAGTACCAGTGGAAATGTTTTCTTTCATGTTGCCATTTGTTATCCCAAGACGAAAATATATGGTTCAAAGCAGCATTCCGCTTTAATTTCCTCAGCTCAGGCATTTAAAGGCCTGAGCTTACATGACCTGAGCCAAGTGTGATTATATATTTTGAGCGACTCGGAGCTGATTGTTATGGATTGTCACTCCTTAAGAGGCATACCATCCTGCCAGAGTCACACGTGGCCGACAATCTGAGATGGAGCGTGACACGTCAGGTGGCACTTCACTGACCTGAGGTCATAGTCAAATCGTTCGGCTACCGCGTCTCTGACGTCAGCGTGGTCGGCCTGTACTGGTAAAGCAGGAGGGGGCAACATGGTGGGAGGGTGGCGGCGAGCTGAGAGCTCGTTGGATAGTTTTATTCGATCGCTGATAGGTTTTATAATTTTTTATATTAGGTCTTCAAGCAACAAATGTTAGTTTATTATTTTTTATGCCCAACCCATAAAAGAACAAACGGCTTTGTAAATGGACTGGTTCTTATGCAGCGCTTTGCTGCTGTACTTCCACACACACATTCATACTCCAGTGAAAGCATTGGTGAGTAACTTGGGTTTCAGTATACTTCAAACCACCAACCTTCCTATTATTAGATGACCTGCTGCACCTCCTGAGGTACAGTCACCCCTTTGTCAAGCCTGACCACACAATTCTGTTATGACTAATGTCTTAATGAAGCTATCTTAGTGTACTCAGTTCAGTTTTCAGTTTTAAAAAATATGCATGACAAATTCGGTGGAGCAGTTTAGAAAAACTACTACTTCTGAAAACAAATCTTGCACAAGCATTTTGGCTGTTATAAGCACTTCCCTTTAGTGTTGCCAAATAAGCAGAGATTCCATAATAAGGTCGGTATGTTACTTAACCCTAACCCTTCTCTGGTTAAGAGCTTTAATTTTACTTTAAACAATCCCAGAATTTCAGTCAGTTTTCTCACATTTTCTTTATTTTGTTACCGTATTGTGGAGTACAGTGCAAGCTTTGTCTAAATGTGGGTAAATTGCTGAATTGAGTCTCATCTCTTATTGAAGGTGCCCTCGTTTGCCCGAAGATCAAGCATTCCTGCTGGTTTTGAAGAAACATCTCAGGATGCAGAAGGCAACCTGAAGTCTGATCCCATTCAGGCACAGCAGCGCTCCCAGCCTCAGCAATACCAGCTGAACAGCAAGAAGCACCATCAGTACCAGCCCAGCAGCCAGGAGGTCCCCGGTGACCAGCTGGCCAGCAACAAGAAGAAGTTCATCTATCAGCTAAACAGCAAGAAGCACCACCACTATGAGCCCGACCCAAATATGTACGACACGCAGGCCTCTAGGCTCAAAGAGGTGGTTAAAGTTCAGGAGGCAGCGAGTAAACCTGCAAATCCAGGCTGGAACTTACCTCTGGCCCTGCAGCAGAAGTGGATCCGTGACAAAGACACAGGCTGCCTGAGCAAAGTCAAGGAGCTGGCCGTGGAAGTGAGGAAACCGGCTGTTAAAGAGGCGGAGAGTGAGCACGCCCTTAAGCCCAATCCCAAGGATGCAACCCTGCCGAGTGCTATTAGCAGCAAAATGAAGATAATCAAGAATAAAAACAAGAACGGACGTATTGTTATTGTCATGAGCAAATATATGGACAGTAACAAGGTTCACGGTGCAAAGGGTAAACACGGGGAATCATCAAGGGAAGACAAACCCCAAAACATGAAGACGTCAGAAAACAACCCAGCACATGCAACCAAATTGGAGGAGCACCTGGAGAACGGTATCCCCAAAGAGATTTGTAATGGAAGTTCCCTCTCTGTAGCGGAGCATCCTATAAAGTGTTCCCCAAAGGACAGGCATTTCTCCAAACCTTCACCAAGCACAGCAGAGGAATACAACACCGAAGTGGCTCGTGGTCAAGCTGATTTACCGGACGATTTACCCTTACAGCTGACCGCTAGCTCTCCTATGACTTCTTGGGCTGTTGACACCAACATTCCAACGCCAACAGCTGTCGACCAGATCCGGATCCCTTCTTTTCCCGCTGACCGCAAGAGAAAGCTCTCCGATCCCGTGGAGGATAGGAGTGTATCCAAAATCTACCTGAGTTCGAGGAGCTTCAGCGTGCCCAGCACTGTGGTCACGCCACCTCAGGATAAACCTATGGACCTCCACTGCAACGGCCCACGCCAGAGCGGTGTATGTACGTACGAGGATTTGGGTAGTCAAGAGGAGCCGATGGACCTCAGCTGCCCAAAGACTAAGAAGCAAGCTCCAGCAGAAACGCCGCCGGAGCCAGAGCCTGCTGTCAAAGATGCACCTCCTGTGACAGAGGACACGCAGATATCCACAGAGGCATCTAAAGAAGCGCCTGTTAAAAAAACCTCCCCTTTTATGGGAAATATCATCATCACTGACATCACAACAAACAGTCTCACTGTAACCTTCAAGGAATACGTTTCTTTCTAAGAAACTATTGATAAAACGGGACTAGTGTTTACCAATTGGACGATCCTGTTCATATGTGCATATGTTTAAAAAAAAAAAAGAAGAAAGAAAGAAAAGAAGAAAAACACCAGAATTTTGTATATATGGAAATTTATAATTTATCATGAAAATTCAATATGTTTCTTATAATGTTTTATACTGTAACTCCTCTCTGTGACGTCATAGCCAAGAAAGTGCCCTCGAGGATTTGAGCGAATACATTCAGGTGGAAATATTCACCGAGAAAAGAAAATAATTTCTGGTTTAAAATCTGTTAATTTGTCATACGGAGCTTGATGGGAAACTTTTGCTGTTGTTTCATACCTGTACCAAACTTATAACCCGAGATGTATGAAGGTTTATATGTCTTTTGTATTAACGGTATCTCTTATTTTGGTCCTGATAGAAGCTAGAGAGGACGTTGTTGAGTATATGCTGATCAAAGATCAATTCGAAAGCACTTAATTACATTTTCCACACGTTTACTTGTGTCATTACTACCAGAGAAACAGCTAGTCTCTTTGATTTTTCTTTGTTTTTTGTGGGGGGGTTTTAAATCCCAGACAAATACCCTGACACTGAAATGGCCTGTTTTGTTTGCAGCTTGGTTTAAGGATTATGATTGCCCATGAAATGCAAATTTGGAAAGCAGGTGCGTCTGAAAACTGTGTAAACACAGTGGCAACAGTGGGACACACTCAGCTGCAACGACGGCTTTTAAGTGACGTTCCCAGCCTTTTCTTTTTACTGGGACGCTGCAAAAGCAGTCAGCAGCCGATGCAACCTGCACAATCTGCTAATATATTGCACATTCTCCCACTTAAGAATCATTTTAGGAAAATAAATAAATAACATGTAGACTTTTAAAGGCCCGTTGCACATGAAGAAGATGGTGTCATTTATCAAACGTGTCTTCCCGTCAAGATCACCCCCTCCCTTGATTAGATTGGGGTTTATTACCATACTGCTGATATATTGCTGGAGTTTAAAACACTGCTAGTCTTGTTAGAAGGCTTAACGTCACACTGCTTTACAACATTCATCTCATTTTTCTTTCAAAGCTCATCCTATGATCTGAGGAGTACAAGTGAGGACTATTTGTTGTACAAGGAAAAAAGGAAGCTGCCAGGGTCATAAATGAGTATGCTACAGAGATTAAATGTGAGTTACGAGACTGACTTGTATACTGTTACATGCAATCCGATGAGTGCGAGCTGTTTCGACTATGCTGCTGAGAATTCAAATGTCAAAGCTGTTGGATGTACCCTACATTTGAGTCTAAACGGCTGTCTTATGCACATTTAAAGCCAGTGAGAATGCTAAAAATGCTATAATGTTAAAAATGAAGAGTGCATATTTATTGACACTGAGCATGTCGTTCGAGAAGCATTTCCCAGATGTCTGCTGCATCAGAAGTTGCGTGAATCCACTGAAGAGTTTCACCCTCTCGGATGATTTTGAGTCTGTTTGCTACTTCTTCCCGTCCCCTCCTTTCACCTTACTCTGTTCATTCCTTCTTGCACTCATTTCAAAAGTCAAAATGATTGTTATAAAGTATGTTATACCCGGAGTTGGCTGACTTACAGCTGTTGGCGCAGCTTACTGACTGGTATGTTTCACAATAAAGAAAGAGATTTGACCTCTGATGTGTGGCACTGATATCTGCTGGGGGCAAACTGGGAGCGCTGTCAGTTTATAATTTGAACTGGCTTCCTTTTATGGGCTAACGTTTCACGGCCGCCCTTTAGAGTTCCAGTAAAAACCGCCGTGCGTATCAATGCTCTCACCCTGCAGTTTGTCTGAAGCCTCCTGGCTCACGCTTGGACAGAATGAAGCGTTAAACTTTAGAAACATTAACTTGGCTGTTAAGCAAAAACAAAATAGGAAAACAGATCATGTTGCATAATCACTAATGACCCCGCACAAAGAGCGCTCTGTATTGCACAACTGCACCGGTCACTTGTATTATTAAAACCTTACCCAAGAATTATTTTTCTATAGCAGCTTGATCCAGAGCAGGAATCTAAAATCTGCTGAAGGAAGGAGGTTATGTAATTCTTAGATTTTATCAAGAAGAAAGTCTTCATGGAGGGTGTTTGGCCTGATGCTGTTTTGCATTGTGCCGTCCAGCACAATGCAGAAAGGAAAGGACGTCAACAATAAGAGGTTTGAAAAAAAATCCAGTCTGCTAGGAGGCTTTATTGTGTTTCCAGCTTGCTGTAAAACAGGTCTGTGTGGCCTGCGGCACAATGACACAGCAAGTTTTTCTGCACTGTCATCATACAGAAAGGGCTGTGCATGCAAAGCGCGAGTGATACTCGAGTGCACGACTTTTTGTGAATCATCTCTAAACACTGACCTTTCTTGACACCTTCAAACTCTGTGGGCCTCTTCCAGGCTTTATGAAGGCCCGGGGAGCCTGGAGCCAGGTCTGAAACTGTACGGAGAAACAATCTACTCTGTTATAAGAGGATTACAAACTGATTAGAGGCATAACATTTGCATGGTGTGACAAACAGAAAGGCCCGGAGAAATGTGTGAGGTGTATTTTGGTTGTTTCTTTAGTCAAGTCATTGTCTGTCAGTGACAGCTGACTGATCAAAATCAAACAACCATATAAGGAAATGAAAACCTACAAAAGAGGGCCACAATGGTGCTCTATCGTTACAGAACGAGTCATGTGAAGTCCTTTAATTACTTTAATAATTAATATATTATTGCCAGGTTTAATTAAAAGTGATCCCGGAGCAAAGTGAACCATTTAACGTCGCTTTCTTCTATTTTTTTTTTATTATTATTTTTTGGGTGGGGGCGTGGGGGGGCGAACTAGCTGCCCTGTAATCTTGACATTAATGCCAACTTAGAGTTAGTTTTTAGGAGACCAACTATATCAGTTTCTTGATTTTCAGAGAGGAAAAAAAATCAACCTCTTTGATAAACAAATGCATTTTTCCACCTACGTAGGTGGAAGACTGCAGGCACAATAGGTGACGCATATAATGAGGAGGTCATCTGCTGGCATTTTTACAAGAATGAGCTCACTTCCGGTCTAAATGACACTCTCACATAAACCTTTATCGAACATTTCAGGCCATTCCCCCTCTTTCTCTGAGATTTCGTTTTGGAAATGGCCCCTTAATAATCTTGTAATATAGACTTAATTAACCAGACTTTCAGCTAAAGCGGGCAATAGATTATGAGTTACTATTTATTTATCCAGGAATCATTTATTTGTGGATGAACTGGAAATGTATTTGTGGCCATTTTGGGGAGCTGAGGTGACCTGCTGAAGTCTCAAATGCTCGATGAATCCTAACAGGCCCACCGGAAGGTGTGCGGTCGACTGAAACTGGCAAATAAACGCATACTCTGTTTTCAGAGTGGTGAAGCTTAGTCGATATTTTCCTATATCTTATATATTTCATGCAGCTTTTTTCCACCCTGGCTTTTGAAATCTCTCTCGCTCTCTCTATGCGTGAGGCTCTCTCTACAGGCCTTCCGTGGCTTTGAACCTGTGAGCCAGTCATGCATCAGCAGCTATAGGAAACCGAAACATGTTTTAACAGGGGAACATATTTATAGACCAAGTGTGATGTTTCACATACCCCCTTTATCATCGTACCCAGCAGCAGCCTGCACACAGTGTCGGTTTCATCTCAGCAGTGCAGCCTCGCAGGAGTGCGCGAGCAGCAGGGATCACTTCTCTAATTTAAATCCCTGCGCGTGGACCGCTGGAGGCCTGCGACACCCCAGAAACGACAGAAATATGAAGGGATTCAAAATAGAAGCGAAGGCTCTTCATTTTCTCCCTTTTTAAAAATTTCCTTAAGCATCTTTTTTTTTTTTTTAATGGAGCTCATTCCTTTCAAAAGAGCAATTAAAACACATATAGCCCCCCCGCGCCTTAAAGAAACCTGAAAGAGGTTCTGGTGAGAAATTAGACATGGAGCTGCGGTTGCGTTTGCTGTTGTAGATAATGCTTTCTAATTCAAATCATGCGCTCATGTCTGATTCAGGCTGCAGGTCAAAGCCACACGGCTTCACATCTTCTCGCTTGTGGGTTTTTTTGTTGTTGTTTTTAAAACATCTGAGCAGCCACCTTGAGCAGAAAATGTCGCCCGGTAAGTAGGACAGCGAGCTGTGCGCAGCAGTTGCCCAGAAACCAGAGAGCCAATAATGTTCTCACAGAGCCAGCTCTGTTTATTCATGTACGGCTGTCGCCATTGCGGCTCCTGCAGACCCACTTTTCACCGACTCGCAGCCAAATATGGAGAGCCGCAGAAGCAGCAACGTGTCTGTATGTGCGGCTGCCTCCTGTCAGCACGCACCAGTCCGCTCTCTGCCTCTGCAGAAGCCGTGTAGGCTGTACAGCCATTCTAGTACCGACAGGAAATGTCGGTCTACAGGCTATGACTATCAAAATGGTGGTTCATATTTCGACGGCAGCCACAACGCATCTTTTGTCCGCTGCGCTCCCGCCTTTGTCTGCTCCACTGCTGGGAAATTAAAAAAAAAGAAGAAGAGAAAAAACAGACAGCAGCACAAGTTTATCAGCCAATTATCCACGATCTCTCAGACGATCGAGAGTAAAGACGGACAAATTGGTTCTGCGCCTCTCCTCAGAGCAGACTGAGTGCCTCCTTCCTGTTTTCTTTTTTTTTTTTAGAGGGAGGGGGGGGGGAGTCATTTTATTCAGTAGGTCCCAAACATGAGATTAAACGTTTAAGTGATTCACATAAATTCAATTAAATTCAGCATCTGTCCGCCTCTGTCCTCCTGTTTCCAAGAGTTTCACTTGAGGTGTTGTTTGAGGCGCTCATGTGAAAATTCAAGATCAGAGATCAGGGGCGAAATATATACACAAATACACATACATATACATATATATATAGAGAGAGATTTTGCCTCTACAGATAATATTTTTAATCATCTTAAAATTTCATGATCAATCCATCTGTGGACGAAGCAGAGTCTTTAAGACAAAACAAATTGCCAATGGACCAAAAACTATCAATCAAAACAGATCAGCAGCGCGCACACAGCCAAACGCAACATCAGCATGAAGGTTTAATGTCAAATAATCCGTGCAGAGACTTGCTTTATTTATCCAACTGATACACTCTCGCACTCTGAGCTGGTCGTGCAGCTTTGCCTGTTTGTCATGTCAATAGATAAACTTTAGGAGGAAAAAAGTCGCAGAATCTTGGAACGAAAATTGCGCATTTCAAGCACCGTCCTCGTGTTTTTGCTGTTCAGAGCAACGTGAAATAAACTGCGCGGAATACATTTCAAACCTGGAAACCTTTCTGACTGACATCAGAAAGACACGCGTGGATGGCCTAACAATTCACTGTGATAAGGACTGTTTAAGAATAAAAACCCACTCATTCAAGAGAAGCCCAAATGCATTATTATTAATATTATTTTTATCTAATTTTATTTTCATGCATTATTTTAACGAACATGAGCCCCACAGAAAATACAACTGGAAGGCACAGCACTGCCCCAGTAATCAATACTCAGAATAAATGTTACAATCGCATTAAAAAATATCAAAGATATTCCAGAAAATGTAATAATAATAATAATAATAATAATAATAATAATAATAATAATAATGATGATGATGAAGCCAACAATTTCTGCATTTTTTTCTGATAATTTCTTTAATAACTGGAAATGATTTTATGTTCTCAATAAGTAATTATTTAAAATTAAATAAATGAATAAATAAATGGCTGATCTGTCCAAGCAGAAAGAAAGCCATTTAAAAAAATATTTCATTATTAATATTATTGTTATTATTATTATAGACAGAGTATGTAAGCGTTTGTGTGCATTATTTTAAATAACTCTATAGCAACTCAAAGTTTCAAAGTTCCTGACATGTTGTTTTCTCTCATATCTTCCCAGGATAAACTCTGATAGGATGCTGTGCTGCAAGATGTGATGTCGCCCATTTAAAATAAATAAATAAATCCCAAACAGATGCATATATATTTCGCTTTATTCGATTTTTATTTAGCTTACAAGTGAAAGCTGATGAAAGCTGGTTAAATTTCAGCCCATAGTCCAGTAAAATGAGATGTTCCAATTTAATCATTGACTTAATGAAAAATAATTGTTTATTGTGTCGTGCGGACTCTTTTAACGATTTATAAAAATTCTTCAGGGAGAAAGGGAGATGTTCGGGCCGAAAAAGAGGGGACCCAAGCCTGAGACATTTCTTTTAAAGGTGAGTGTTTGTATTTATTTCTGGGTATTCCGTTTTATTCGCTTGTCTTTCCGAGGCGTGGCTTCATGTGCACAGGCTGAACCATTTCAGTGATGTGTGCACTCCTATAAACTTTGATGCCACTGTGTTGTGGTTTCACTTTTTTGAAAACAATTGTAAGTTTAAAAAAATGTCTCCAAAGATCTCTTTTCTCAAAGGTTTCTGGTCATGTAATGTTGGACAAAGAACTTTACATGACTTTACATGTGAATATTAACAGTATTTTCATTCTTACAGCCTTTCATTCCCTTTAAATCACAGAAACTTTAGGTCAAGGCCTCTAAAACTTTACATTTGCTCAAGAGACTTAAGATTTTCATTTCTGGGAAACTTTTCGTCACAAATGTAATTGTTTTTCTTCTCTTCTCTTCTCTTCTCTTCTCTTCTCTTCTCTTCTCTTCTCTTCTCTTCTCTTTTTTTTTTTTTTTTTTTTTTTTTGCTTCCTTAGGCCAAAGCCAAAGAAAAGGGCCAGGGAGAGTTTGCGCACAGTGGATCCAGCAATCTGCCCGCCCAGCGCGGTCAACAGAGGGGGAGAGAGAGAGGACCCAACACAACTCCAGCAGCTGCTCTGACATTCCAAGTGTCCCAGCAGTTCTAGAAAGAAAGAGAGGACGCAAACCCAATATGCACATGCATTATGATAAAGACGACGGCAGCAGCTCAGCAGAGCCAGACGCCAAACATAGCAAGCTCATGAGGGAGCCCACGTCTCACCACAGCCGACGCCCGCATCATCACGGGGAGACATCAGATCACTGCCTCATGCAGCTGACCAAGAGGTTTCAGGAGGAAACCACGATAACACCCAAATCCCACAGCGAGCAGAGACATTTGGGGGGCGTGGGCTTCTCTTACCCGTGCGCATTAGCTTCGGATTTGCGCAAAAGCGAGCAGGGGAGGCACATGACTCACTGTTTGAGCATGAAGCGGCCTGCAGCGAACGAGAACTCTCTACCCCGGGAACAAGCTTCACCTTCACACACCGATTCCATCCACGAATCCTCCGAGCATCCAGCCTCATCCTGGACCCCCTGTTTCGCTCACCTGGACACTGTGACCGTAACCGATGTCACCTTGAACTTCCTGACAGTCACCGTCAGAGAGAGCAGCACGGACAAAGGCTTCTTCAAAGATAAAAGATGAGTATTTCATGTAGTTCAGAGGAGGCCAATACCTGCCAAGGAGGTAACTGTGTAACAAGCTACTAACAAACAGGCCTACTGTAATACTATATTTTTTCTATGTAACTTTCAAACGTGTACATACCGATATTTAATACGCTGCTGATGAAATTAAAATCAAACTGAAGTTTAAGGAGTGTTGTTGTTGTTGCTGTTGTTGCTCTTTGACTGTCCGCTCTCACTATTTCTTTTTGCACTGTTTGTTTATACTTGCAGAGTTTCTGTAGAGTTATCTGATTGCGATCTTTGTGGAACAATCTTTGCTGGCTAAAATTCATTCTGCTGGAACATTCTTTGACAGCGATGCCAAATACGATTTCTCGCTGGCTGACAGGTGGTTTTGTTTGAATTGTGATGAAGTTTTGTACGTGATTCAGCCCAATTTCTAGCGTTAGCTTTGCACCATCCTTCAACAAAACACCGCGATTTTAATTAAGATCAGAGGTTATTGTAATTGTTTTTTTCTTAATTAGTTTGCCCATACAGTACTCTGTTTATAGTAACCATTGTCCTTGATGTAAATATGTAAGTAAAACATTGTGTATGTTTCTGCTCTGTGTCCTGTGTACTGTTTGTTTGTATATGTGTCTTTCTGGTTGCTGTTACAACCAAATTTCCCCTTGTGGGACAGTTAAAGGATTATTCGATTCTATTCTATGCTAATTGGTGGGAGTGTATTTTTATCCAAAAATAATGTAAATATAATGTGTAATGTTATATCATTCCTGACAAAGAGGAAATGCACAGATTCATATTTAGAAGTGTCTCCAGAAAATTGTTTATCGTGACTTTATATTTTGCGTCAAGTCCTGATCTTAAAACGCTTATTTAAACATGTGAAAGCTGACAAAGTCTTTGTAAGCACTGATCTGTATGGGCGTGGAAAATGTTAGCAGATAAAATCTGATTATCCTTTAAATTTAACAATTTTGATTGGAAATTTCACTTGGACAGTTTTTTCTCCTCAAAGTTTCAAAGTCCCTGACATGTTGTTTCCTCTCACATCTTCCCAGGATAAACTCTGACAGGATGCTGCTGCTTGTGCGTTAATTTGCAGAACTTAAAATTAAAGCGTACATTTGCTCTTCATACTCTTTAGATCTTCTTGTAACAATCGTTTCCATAACTGTTGCCTTTGAAATAGCAAATTAAAACAAACCGACTTTGTTTTATGTGCCAGAGATTTCTCTTCTGCCATAAAGATTTACACCAGTAGGTCCCGGAATTGCCGCTAAAAACAGACAATTTTAAAATTCGTATTTTTAAATAATATTTCTATTATCTATTATGTAATTTGAGCCATGCTGGCTGAATTATGGACACAGACAGTGAAAGTGTTTCAAGGACGGAGCAATGGGAACAAGTGGGAACAACCTTCTTTAGAGACTCGGCGTGTGAACACGACACTGCTTACATCTAACATTAAATTATGTTTTTATAATAAACAGGTCATTAAAAAAAATTATTTAGATCTGTAGATCAGTTAAAACAGTAACCCGGGGTTACTCAGTACAAGCTTGATACGGTTTCATTTAATACATTTGCATCTGCATGTCATTATTATCATAATAATTATTAGCCTGTTATTTTAGCGCTGAGTAGTTCATGCTTCTGCTTTTTATAGACTTATATTTTGTGGATTTTTTACACCTTTATTTGAGCTTTTTAAGTATACAATCTTTCATTAAATAAAGGAGTTAGTCTTCCATCTTTGTTCGCGTTTCTTTTTTATTCTAGTGGAATTCAGCGTTTTCTTCTCGCCGTGTAGGGGAGGGCTCTTTGTACCCCCTCATGGACCTCTGGGGGGGTCAGTAGACCCGCTCCGAGACCCTCTGACTTTGGTTAGTCCACTGTGCCAGACATTCCTGTACAGCAGCCACAGCACAAGACTCCGCCCCTTCACTCAGAAATCCGGAGCACGTAGCAACAACTGAGCCAATGCGCTCCGCCACGATCCGTCCTACCGACCGCGGCGCCTGGCAACAGAAAAAGACGTGATGACGTCCTCCCCAGATTGCGTATTATGGGATGTGCGGAATTAAACAACCCGAAGAGGACGAGGGGAAGCCAAAAATAATAAAAAACACAGAAATAAACGAGGTGCATGGTGAACCATGGAGCTCTCGGCTGTCGGTGAGAGCGTCTTCGCAGCCGAGTCCATCATTAAACGGCGAATCAGACGGGTATTCGCTGTTTTTTTTCCTCCACCCGCAGGCTGTGTCTCTGCGTCTCTAACGCAAACATGTGCGTTTGCAGTGTCGACACGTAGACATTTGATAACCTGACTCTGTTGTGGGTCTGTTTTTGCAGGGTCGTTGGGAATATCTCGTGAAATGGAAGGGTTGGTCTCAGAAGTGAGTATAATAACCGAAGCTGTGAAGGACAGCGCTCCATCCTGGCCGCTTGCACAACTGCACCATCACACAGTGTGGCGTTACTCAGCTTTGTGGATGTGTGGTTTGTTTTTTAAAAAAAAAAAATGCATTTCACGCACTCGGTGTACGGCGGTGCCGTGTGCCGTGCGCCTGCTGGCTCGTGTGCACCTGGCAGGTGTTTGAACACATCTCGCTTTCAGCCCGCTGAGATGTGTTGAAGTCTACACTAGCTTTAGCAATGGCTGAGTTCACCATGCGTCACTGTCCTGCTACGTAGTCTGTAATTGCAGAGCGAGCAAAGCGAGATTGCTTTGATAAAAGTGTCAGGAGCGCGTGTTTTTGCGCATTGACAAATGAGCGTTTCTCAGTGTGTGTCTGTGTGTCGCCAAACACCTCTCCTCTCGGTTGTTGTGACGTAGGTACAGCACTTGGGAGCCGGAGGAAAACATTCTGGATGCACGTCTCTTCTCTGCCTTCGAAGAGAGGTGAGGGTTTGACAGTGAAACAAGTAGGCCTCTCTCTCCCTCTCCCTGCAGAATCGAGTTGGCACCGCGCATTTTGCAAAAGTGTCACTTTAAATAAAACATTTAGTCTGGGTTTAAATCTATGAGCCCCACATCCCCATTCCTGACAGGAAAGTGTCAGCAGAGCCACTTTAAGTAGCTGCAAGATGTGATGTCGCCCATTTAAAATAAATAAATAAATCCCAAACAGATGCATATATATTTCGCTTTATTCGATTTGTATTTAGCTTACAAGTGAAAGCTGATGGAAGCTGGTTGAATTTCAGCCCATAGTCCAGTAAAATGAGATGTTCCAATTTAATCATTGACTTAATGAAAAATAATTGTTTATTGTGTCGTGCGGACTCTTTTAACGATTTATAAAAATTCTTCAGGGAGCGAGAAAGGGAGATGTTCGGGCCGAAAAAGAGGGGACCCAAGCCTGAGACATTTCTTTTAAAGGTGAGTGTTTGTATTTATTTCTGGGTATTCCGTTTTATTCGCTTGTCTTTCCGAGGCGTGGCTTCATGTGTACACAGGCTGAATCATTTCAGTGATGTGTGCACTCCTATAAACTTTGATGCCACTGTGCTGTGGTTTCAGTTTTTTGAAAACAATTGTAAGTTTGAAAAAATGTCTCCAAAGATCTCTTTTCTCAAAGGTTTCTGGTCATGTAATGTTGGACAAAGAACTTTACATGACTTTACATGTGAATATTAACAGTATTTTCATTCTTACAGCCTTTCATTCCCTTTAAATCACAGAAACTTTAGGTCAAGGCCTCTAAAACTTTACATTTGCTCAAGAGACTTAAAATTTTCAATTCTGGGAAACTTTTCGTCATAAATGTAATTGGGTTTTTTTTCTTCTCTTTTTTTTGCTTCCTCAGGCCAAAGCCAAAGCCAAAGAAAAGACGTATGAATTTAGAAGAGAGGCTCCCAGAGGGATCCAGGTTTCCTATCCCATCCCCGAGCCTATCATAACACCGAGGGCCAGGGAGGGTTTGCGCACCGTGGTTCCCACAATCTTCCCGCCCAGCGCGGTCAACAGAGGGGAAAGTGTCCACATTCGCCCACCAGAGTTGGAGAGAAGACCCAGAACAACTCCAGCAGCTGCTCAGCAGTTCCCCAAAAAGAGAGGACGCAAACCCAAAATGCACATGCATTATGATAAAGACGACGGCAGCAGCTCAGCAGAGCCAGACGCCAAACGTAGCAAGTTCACGAATGAGCCCACGTCTCACCACAGCCGACGCCCGCATCATCACGGGGAGACGTCAGATCACTGCCTCATGCAGTTGACCAAGAGGTTTCAGGAGGAAACCACGATAACACCCAAATCCCACAGCGAGCAGAGACATTTGGGGGGCGCGGGCTTCTCTTACCCGTGCGCATTAGCTTCGGATTTGCGCAAAAGCGAGCAGGGGAGGCACAGGATTCACTGTTTGAGCATGAAGCGGCCTGCAGCGAACGAGAACTCTCTGCCCCGGGAACAAGCTTCACCTTCACACACCGATTCCATCCACGAATCCTCCGAGCATCCAGCCTCATCCTGGACCCCCTGTTTCGCTCACCTGGACACTGTGACCGTAACCGATGTCACCTTGAACTTCCTGACAGTCACCGTCAGAGAGAGCAGCACGGACAAAGGCTTCTTCAAAGATAAAAGATGAGTATTTCATGTAGTTCAGAGGAGGCCAATACCTGCCAAGGAGGTAACTGTGTAACAAGCTACTAACAAACAGGCCTACTGTAATACTATATTTTTTCTATGTAACTTTCAAACGTGTACATACCGATATTTAATACGCTGCTGATGAAATTAAAATCAAACTGAAGTTTAAGGAGTGTTGTTGTTGTTGCTGTTGTTGCTCTTTGACTGTCCGCTCTCACTATTTCTTTTTGCACTGTTTGTTTATACTTGCAGAGTTTCTGTAGAGTTATCTGATCGCGATCTTTGTGGAACAATCTTTGCTGGCTAAAATTCATTCAGTTGGAACATTCTTTGACAGCGATGCCAAATACGATTTCTCGCTGGCTGACAGGTGGTTTTGGTTGAATTGTGATGAAGTTTTGTACGTGATTCAGCCCAATTTCTAGCTTTAGGTTTGCACCATCCTTCAACAAAACACCGCGATTTTAATTAAGATCAGAGGTTATTGTAATTGGGTTTTTTTTTTTTATTAATTTGCTCATATTAATTCGTGGGAGTGTATTATTATCCAAAAATAATGTAAATATAATGTGTAATGTTTTATCATTCCTGACAAAGAGGAAATGCACAGATTCATATTTAGAAGTGTCTCCAGAAAATTGTTTATCGCGACTTTATATTTTGCGTCAAGTCCTGACCTTAAAACGCTTATTTAAACATGTGAAAGCTGACAAAGTCTTTGTAAGCACTGACCTGTGCGGGCATGGAAAATGTTGTTAGCAGATAAAATCTTTTTATCGTTTAAAAATAAACATTTTGATTGGAAATTTTGTCAAGGCAGCCAAACGGTGGAGCTTACGTTCCCAAGAACTTCACTTCATACTGTGAAGGCCTGAGGTCACGCCGAAGAAATCATGAACTTCATCATTAGTTTTTACATTTAATTCAATAGAAAAAAAAATAGAAAAGGGTTTTAACTCGAGAGTAAAAAATGAACTGTGGAGCTTTAAAACCTAAGACCGAAAAAATAAAATAAATTTAAAAAAAAAATCAAAGTTATAATCTTTGAATCTGTTTCTTTCTTTTTTGTAATTAATTATCTCAGTAGATGAGATCGCGTTTACGTTATGGACACAGAGAGGCCTTAACGCCACTGTCAGTCAGGCATTGAGTGTTAGCGTTAACAGTTTGAATTTATTTAGTCAAATAAATAAAGAAATAAACGCAGTAAATGACACACATCTGTAATTAGTTTGAGTGATTTGTGGTTTGGACATAAAGCCTGCAGACATGACCACAGACACCGTGACCCCGTGCCCCGAATGCACATGAGCGATGAATACATTTCATTAAAAGTTAAATAAAAAAAATACAAAATGCACGAATTTAAAGCGATGGATTGATCGTGTAGATATTGTAGTTTTTATATTATTATTAATGATATGCAGCACCTTGGTTCGTTTGGCCTCCGGATCCAGTCTGCACTGTAAGAGGTCACGCTTCACACACAAAGCCTCCATTCATTTTTGTTTTTGTTTTTGTTTTTTTTGTTAGCTTTGTCTCTCTGTGAGCCGATCCTGGAAATTGACTCTTGCTTTTCTTTTTTTTTCTTTTTTTTAAATTTGTTTGTTTATTTTTAACCTCTTTAACGTTTTCTAATGTTGAACTGAAGCTGCAAACAAGGTCATATTTAAATGGGAAACGGAAGTGCGGCGAACACTTCTATAATCGTATTTAAAATAACAGAAAAAGAACTTCACGATTTTAAAAAGGCGTATAGTAAACAGGGACTAAAAACTACCAAGCCTATTTTCACACTTGTAATGTCGGGTATGATTTGATTCCTCCATATTTGCGGCTTACAAGCAGCTGAGGCGACATCTGATGGGGGGGACTGTCCCCGTGACTGCTTCTACTCATTGTCAAAATCCCCTCCTGTCAGGGCGTTTTCGACAAACACGAAGCGCCAGCTCTCGGATCAGTTACGTTACTGTTACGTTCCGCACACGTCCACGAGATGTCGCTACCAGCGGGACTTTAAAGGGATGCCAACCTACTTAAACACAAAGACCCCGCAGGTTAAAAATTCAGAAGAGCTCCTCAGTGGATGAATTTTTGATGACAACTCAGTGACTCACTCCACTTTGTACCCAGCTGCAGAATTAGAGGCAGGAGGGGAGCAGCCTGCTCCTGCACTCGCTCTCTTTTGCAGAAGAAGCCCGCAGCAGGCTTTACTTTGCCTTCCAGATGTGGGGAGACCTTGCGGTGCATCATCCCGCCACTAGATGAAGCTCAAGTTCGGATGCATGTTTCCCTCCTCCTTTGCCTGCTCTTTCTGTTTGTAGATGGCCTGCCTCTAAAAGAATGTCTATACAGAGATCAGGCTTCTCTTAACGCAGTCGGGGATTTGAAATCAGACGTTTTTCCCCTCCCAGGAACTGTAACTTTTTTTTGAAAATGAAAGCAATTTTATGGCAAGCAACATTTTTGAAAGTTGAATGAATCAGATACAAAATACAACTTAAGAACTCCAGTAAAACTTAATAATACACCCTGAACACTTCGGGAGTGAATGAATTACAGTGCAGAAAAGCGCAAAGATGTTAACAGATGGCTGAGGGCCTTCAAACCGATTGTGTCTTTATAGAGCAAAGACAAAGAGCTGGCCGACAGTACCCAACAACTGGATCGCTCCTAATTAGAGGTTGACAAAGAGAGGGGAGAGTGTGCTAACTGCTGTGTAGCGAGAGAGAAAGAGGGAGAGAAAGAGAGAGAGAGCACAGGAGCGATGCCCCCCCGCCCCAGTCCCCAGAGAGCAGCAGCAGAAAGCCCTCACTCTGTTTATTCACTGACAAACTCTCCAGCCATGCACTGCTACCAGCCTCTCTGGGGTTTTTTATCTTTGTGTGGGTGAGATGTTGCCAAATCTGATTATTTTGACGTGTTTTCTGGCTCTCCGCTGTGCAGCTGATTTGTGTAACTGGACTGGAAGGTAAGAACTCTGATTTCAGATGGGATTTTTCTTTTCTTTAAACGATTTTTTGAAAATACTGAGTGCAATGTTGCTCCTCGGGTAAAGATTGGGGAGAAGCTTTGATACTTTTCTTATGTAACTTATATTTTTTCAAACCGTTCGCTTTGTAGAACATTTACAATCCGTTAAGAGGATTAAAACAGGAGGCTTGGTAGATGAAAGAACATTAATGAATAATTCATATTTAAATCTGCGGATCTGATGGTCGGAATTTATGAACAGACTTTTTAAATTTAATGCAGAAGGGATAAACAAATAAGTTGGAATCTGGTCCATTTGAGTTTTTTGTTAGATTAATATGGTTGAATAATTTATTAAGGATCGAACCATTTAGTTTTTATTAGTAGTGATGACATCCATGCAGTATTTGATTTGGCATTTCCCCCCGAATCCAGCGGTTTTGCAGCTGGCGTGGATTCCAGGATTGTACTCCAGGTGCGATTACGCTGTACAAAGGGCTCGGTGAGGTGGGTCTACCCGGGTCAGGCCCTCAGAGTGGTCCTCGAGCCCAATCTGTCCTCCGCCCGGCACACCTCCATCTGCATCAAACCGTCTCCCTCCTTCGGCGGAGCCAGCGTGTTCATTGAGCGTGCCGGGCAGCTGGAGCTGCTGGTGACGGACAGCGGGCGGCCAGAGTATCAGGTGTTCTGCTTCCGGGCAGACGGACCTCACAAGCCCGTAATCTACCTCCAGGCCAGCCCTCAGAGTGATGGACCGCGGAACAGACGCACGGTGGGCTTCAAATACGAGCTGCTCACCAACAGGAGTGCTGCGCCAAACCTCGGCCCCAGCGGGCTGGAGAGTGAGTAGTAATCTTTTGGTTCGAGGACATTGAACCTAAATCAAAATTTGGCTTTAGGTCCCGATAAAGCACCATTATGAACGTATTAATATTTCTTATTTGCTAAAGCAAAATAATTTCAGTCAATATCGCAGTATTAATGTAAAGGCTCTGCTTTAAAGTCACGTTTGCACGTATATATATATATATATATATATATATATATATATATATATATATATATATAAACCTTTCTCATGGTTTCAGAGGTATGTACTGCTATAGTGACTTCAAAAGGCAGATTTGGATCTTCGAGGGAGACTTGCCTACCAGTCATAATTCCCAATTTGAAAAAAAAAGTGGTTATTGAATTATAGTCTTGCCTTGTGGACTGCAGCATGCAGCTGCTGGTCAGTCTAGTTGTCTGGTTTCCATCAAGGGACAAAGCAGATGGGACCGAGCAGACTGCATAGTGGCTGGAGGGCACCGGGCCAAGGGCCTGAATTGAGACTGCAAATACTTTGCAGATTCCACAAATGCCTTATCATTGTGCTTGTCTGTTTATTAGCATTTATCCATGTGTGCAGGCTGGTTTCAGTGTGGTGATGTCATTCTGTGCCGATAATAGACAGCTGCAGGTTTATCTTTTCTGTATTGCCAGTCTGGTGGAGTGTTTGACTCCTGCAGGCTCCTGCATTGGCACGGGGTCAGTCAATTAGGCAGATACAAAAGGAGTCAAACGTGGGGTCGAGACTAGCGTGGGTTTTTGATCTGGTGGTGCGATGGGCAGAGGCTAGAAGCAGCATTCCTCTGGCCAAGCCATGGTTTCTTCAGTGTGTGATGTGAGAAGGGGGATGAATGGAGCCGGTATGTGGGTCAGATTTTAGGTCAGTGAAGTGTTGGCGAGGAGAAGTGACACCTTTCTGTCAGTCACTGTCAGCTATAGAGCTTTGAATCATGACGGTTAGGAGAGAAAAGAGAGCTAAGCAGGCCGAGCGAGGACGTGACTGACAGAGAGAAGTGGGTAAGGCGAGAAACAACATAGCAGAACAAGCGGAAGATTACTCGATGCAGATGACTCGATAGTCACAAAGCTGCCCAGCAAAGAGCACATTTCTAATTTTGTGAAATGATTTTCTCCACCCACAGCATCCTGTCGACCCTGCAATGACACAGAACTTCTCATGGCTATCTGCAGCAGCGACTTTGGTGGGTATCTTACTCAGCGAGATGACAAGATGACACGTCTCTTGCTATTGTTCTTGTTCCCTCTGGCTTTTCCTGCAGCTGCATCATTGAATTTATCTTAATGACTCAGCAACAGTAAGATTTTCCTTGAAATATAATCTTGTACATCACACCACTGTCTAAAGGATCTCCTTTTTCCTGACTCCCTCATCCTGAACTGGTCGAGGCAGATGGCTGCCTTTCCCTGAACCTGGTTCTGCTGGAGGTTTCTTCCTGTTAAAAGGGAGTTTTTCCTTCCTATTGTCACCAATGCTTTCTAGGGAATTGCTGAGCTTTTTCTCTCTATTATTATAGGGTCATTATCTTACAATATAAAATGCCTTTATGTGACTGTTGTTGTTGTGATTTGGCTCTATATAAACAAAATTTAATTGAATTACAGCTGAATGCACTCTCCACCTGGCAACACTTCAAAACCCATCTCATGTTAGGCTGCATAATGGGACAACAGCAGTGCAGACAAACGCAAACAGATGTTGATGATCTGCTGAGTGAGGCTGTGACATTTTTTGTCTGTGCTTTTGTTTGTTCATTTTAAAGGGAGACTAAACTCTGCTTGAGTAGTTCTTCATATGTCCCAGTTCAAAAATAGTCCTCTGTCTTGTTACACTTAACCTTTGTTTAGCCCCCATCAAGCCAGCTTTTTCCCCTAATTAAGTGACCACTTTATCTGAAACATCCACTGGATGCGGCGTAAACACGTGGTTCTGCTTTCCTGTCTTTTTAAGTTGTTCGAGGCTACATCAAAAAGGTCACCCATGACTCTCGGCGTCAAATGTCCTCAGTGGAGGTATCAGCGCCGAGGGTGTACTGGCAGCGCAGTGGAGTGTTTGAGCAACATCTGGATCCACTGGTGTCATGTCAGTCCTGGCGTGGACACATCCACACACTCCTGCAGTGCCACGTCAAGCCCGGAGACGGAGAGTTTCTTTTCACTGGGTCGGAACACTTTGGGGAAGCTTGGTTAGGGTGTGCCCCGCGATACAAAGACTTCCTGTCTGTCTACCACAATGCCCGAACGGCACGCCAGAATTCCTGCGACTTTCCTTTAGACTGAGGAGGGGTGTGTGTGCGCGAGTCATCTTAGCAATACTGAGCTGAGAAGTCTAACCACCTCTGCACTGGCGCACTTCAGATCCTTGCTGTCACGTTCCACCAAGGTGGCACCAGCAGGGAAAAGCCGCTGAAATGCTGGTGATAAAAACTAATTTGGAGGAGGAGAATAGAGTTAACCAGCAGGGCCTCCTGCACTGCAGCTCAGAGAGGGCCGGCCTTTGTCTCTCTTCCATCAATGCCCTCAGTCCTGGGAGAATAAGGAGGGGTTGAGTTGCTGCTCTCTTTTTGTGCCTCTCCCTGCATTAACTGTTGTTCATTTTGCTGCCTCTCTGTGACAATTGCCCTATGAACTGAGGCAGGAGGGTGCACAGCCATTTATTATTGCCAGTTTGTTTTACTGAATAGGAGTGTACATATATACGACGTTTTATCACTTACAGCATTGTGAAATCATCTGTTTTGTGTTTACTCCTGTCTGTTGGATCCTGCACGAGGCAGTTCTTTTCTTTCTGATTCAGGATCGCAGTGCAGTGATCTTTTTTCTTGCAGCTGGAGATGTTTGCCGTAGATATTTTACTTTATTTCCTTTCTTTTTTTTCGGTTGGAGAGTGGATGAAATCTAGAAACAACTGAGACTCCGGATTGCTGAGCTTTAAATAAATCAAATATGTCTACACGTCTCCGTCGCTCTCATGTGCTCATTTTGCCATTTTAAAATAAATAACATAAATAATGTTATTCAGAAGAATGTTTTTTTGTAACAGATAAATCAACATTTCATTATTTACACAATCAATCCACAGATGGGGTTTTTTTTTTACACACTCTTTTAAACAGTTTGCACAGATGTTGTGGTCAGCTCATAACTGTGTCTGATGAAGTGTTGAGAAGTGCAATGAGCTCATGATCAATGAATAAAACAGACATTTCATGAGGCCCTCTGTTTAGACAGAATATGCTTTGGCCTCTTAAAAGGTGCCTTTGTGATGACTTAAATGACTTCCCACCCACTTTCTCATTGCATGCAGCATAATCTGTGTTTTTTTTTTTATATCTGTCTGCACAGAAGAGGATTTAGTGCCAAACTTCCCTTCAAGCTCATTTTTGTTTTCTTTCACTCTTTAATACATCTTTTCGCCCAGGAATCAGATTCTTATGATAATAGGATAACCCTTCCTCGAAGTGAATTACAGAATCTTAGCTGGCCACAACTCTGAGCAGACTGAATCGGGCGTTTCTTTTGAGCCGTGTGGCCTGTGCATCATGGCCCAAGAAGATGAATAGACAGATGTGAGGCCCCCTGAAGCCCGGGGATCCTCCCCTTCAGCCCCTCCCAGGAGAAGGGAACAATTAATTGACTTTTAAAGCAACTGCTTTCTGAGCCTATTCCACACTTCTCCTTGGCTGAGCAGGGCTCACAAATTGGTGTGTTGAACGTTTTATGAGGACTAAATAGCTGCCAATGAAAGTGTAAATGACTGTGTGGTGAATGGGGCACACACAATGGCCCTGCGGCGACTAGGCCTCTGGCAGACATAATGACCATTGTCACGGCTGCTGTCATCTAGAAACCATCAGGGCTCATGAATGCAAGAAGTCAGAGGAGAGGAGAGCCCTCTGTTTTCTTTAACTCCATAAATATTTTCTCTTCTTGCACATTTAGGCTCAGTTTCATATTCTAGTTTAGATTTTTCTCCATCATTCCTGTTAGTATTCATATTTGCTTCTGCCAAGGCACAGCAGCATATAGACCCAAAATGTGCTCATTTAGTAAAAGTTAATTTGTAATTACCTGTAGAAAATATAATTTGTTATGTGCATATTTTATTATAGTTCTAGCAGATGGGTAATATTTCTGGAGATCAGAGTTTTAGAAAAAAGCCCATTTTCTTCGCATGTGTCTCTGCAGAGATATCTGTGAGTATAAGAAGTGGATAAAGGTCTAAAAGTGCCTAATGTTGATGAATGGTCCACAAAAATGAAGGCTTCCACAAATGTTTTTTTTTAATCCTACGGAAGCACAGTTTGAAGTCTCCTCCTTCAGCTTTGTCCCAGGAGGCCACCATGTCAAATTTCCAAGCAAAATATAGTCTCTCTGCAGGCCTTTGAGACCACACTATTCTCATCTCTGGGAATTCCAGCAGGCTCTCATGGGGATCGAGCCTAGGAGGGCTCGGCCCGGAGCTGCTGCATGGTGCGCCGGCAGGAGTCCACCCAGACTGGGGGGTAATTGGTTTATCCCACCGCCTGGTCTGCTTTCCCATGTGGGCCACTGCTGTGGGGAGGCCCAGGGGTACAATATGGAAACAGCATGATACCCTCCAATGCCGAGCAGGCATTCACCGCTCCCGCTATAGAGACCTGGGACATGGGTAGCAGCAACACAAAGCTGAAGCAGAGATGTTTCTTCGCTCTGAAAAGATCGCTATTTGGTCTCCTTTTGAAAATGGGCAGCATTTGTGTTTGAAATAATCCAATTCTGACCAAAGCTTTAATAAAAAATATACAAAGGGCATCAGTCTGAGAGCTTTTATAAAGTTGTGTCTTATTGCCATCATTCCAGCATCTGGTTGAACATTACTTTCTATCGCGCTCTTGGTAATTTGAAGCTGAAATAAAATTGCAGATACAGTCTAACACACAAATACCAACCTAATCTCCAGATAAACAACATGTTTTTCTTTGTATTTGAAGAAGAGGCTGGTGAACTGAGTTCCATCATCAGCTGTAACTCTGATTTGAAATTAAACCTACTGCAGTGTGAAGCGTTGTACTGTTTTGTCTCCAACACTGCCAGTGAGAGAATGCAAAAACTTTACACAAACACACACACCTTTACTAATGTGAAAGACGTCTAATTTTATTGTATAGGAAAGAAAAGTTGTTTTGCCCAGTCTCTGTCATCACATTTAGTGTTAGTCATAAAACTACCAGTGTTACTTGTTTGGCTTTTTTTTTTACTCATAATGAACTTTCTACTTTTTTTTTTTCTTGTGTCCTTTTTTGTTCTTTTCCTTTTGTCTTTGTCAGATTATCTGGCAATGATGCTTAACTGACTTTTTTTTCTATAAATATGTCGGCAAGAAGGCATATTTACAACATGCCCTGACATTGCGAGAGAGCACTCGCTAAGGTAAATGTGTAATGTATTTGCTGATTAGGTTTCTTTATTACCTTTTTTTCATGACCGGGGAAGATTAGGACAAAGCAGGGTGTAAGGGCACTGAATGCAGAGATGACGTATTACCTGAAAATGAAAAGTTCAGACTTGTCTGTTTTTCTTTCCCCCTGAAGGTCAAATTTCTTACGTGTCTTCTCAGAGCACAGTGTTTACCTTGGATCACTTAAGTTCACTTAAATTTCATGACACGGCACAGCTCAGTCATTCATTAAGATGAAAAAGTTCCTGTGTCACAGAGGAGAACTGAAGCTATTGTGCACATGGCAACAGGAAAAGCAACTCAAACAGTAATGCTGAGTAGTTTGCAGTTTCTTAAGGTTTCTTATAGTTTATTACAATTATTAGAACTATTTGTATTTATAGGATAGGTGTCAGCCTGCATGTCAGCAAAAGTGAGATGGAAAGAATACATGTGTGCGTGTGTGTGTGTGTGTGCGTGAAAGGCAGACAGTGAAGGTAAATGAGTTTAAATACCTGGAATCAACCATCCAAAGCAAAGACAGAAGAAAAGAGTGCAGGTAGGATGGTGATGATTTGTGAGGATGAATTGTGGTAGAAGGATAGTAGCAAAAGTGAAAGGGCAGGTTTACAAGAATAAACCCCACAGAATAATTAATTAAAGATAATTTAGTCCAGTAACTGATTTTAAAAAAGGTCATTTTCCCCACAGCAGTACATCACAGTTTATACATAGAAACTATTTATGGCACTAGTTGTTCTTTAACAGCAGATGACCACATTTAAAGTACCTTTAACAGAGTTTGACAAGTTTTCAGCTCAGGGCACACAGGAATGATTGCGTGCTTGCTGTAATTTATTGGGATCATATAGTCCCTACCAGTCATTGCTGTGACAAACAGGGTCTACAGTTCCCGTAAAATGATTGCTCCTCAAGCAGGAATGACCATCAACAGCCCTTCTAATATAATCAAGGTGGGGTGGTGCTAAGAGAGTTATGAGCTCTTTAACAAGGTTATACCTGGGAGAATTACAACCGCCTTGACTACCATTCATTCACATTAATCCCCCAACACCCAGACAGGCAGTCGTGCCCATATGAGTCTAATAATGAAACTGATCGGTGAAGAACTGCTGAACAAAGCCTTTGCGTGACAGGCACAAGGTGGCGGCAGATCACTCCGGAAAACTCTGTGCTGGTTGGTGACGAACTGATCTGAAATCAGACAGTTAGTCACAATCCGGGTGAGCAGTGACCCGGACTGATCCAGAAGCAGCGGTTAAAGTTGTATAATTTTCTGCTATTGTTAATTAATTCTTAATGGCTTTCACGTGCATCACAACCACGTTTTTAAAAAAATATATTTTGGCACCACACTACAATACATACTACTGCATTTATGAGTTTCTGTCACGTTTCTCTGATTTGTCATTACTTGACAATCACCCCCGATTTAAAACTCTGATATTTATTCTGAAGAATTCATCCCCACGTTAAAACATGTGACTTTGCAATGACCAAAGTCTTTTTTTTTCATGTTAAGGTATCACATGTCACCACGGGGCCCATGCGGCTTCCAGTGCGGGAAGTAAAAGCACTTCCTCCTTCCTATCACAGCTGTAGTAGAGAAATCAGCCAGTCTAACAGGAGCGCTGACATTCTTGGCAATGGGGACCCTGAAGGTCGTCCGCCGCTGTTTCTGCTCACTTCCCTGCGCGTCTTAACGGTAACGGCCGATGTCACCGGGTTCAACCAGGAAAACTGTTCAGTTTTTGTGACTAAAAGCGGTCGGAAGTCAGGTCTTGGTAGCACAATGGCTGCGACGTAGCGCAACTTTTTTTTCTTTTTTTTTTTGGTGGATGATCGACAGCGTTCGTTGGTGCCGCAAACTTTTTACGGACTTGTAGGAAGAAGCTCACGAGACTTGCAACATGAAGAAGCAATTTAATCGTATGAAGCAACTTGCCAACCAGACTGTTGGAAGGTAGGCTACATAACATTGTTGCAACGTGATGTCATACATTATTGTGTTAGGCCAGCGCTTCTAATTTATGTCTCCCTGTTGTCATCTGGCTGATTTTTATTGTGGGCGGTGTCGGAGGGGCTGACCACGATTTTGTGTGATTAAAAAAATCTGGAGAATTTCTAAAGGTTTAGATTGCAGTGAAATTGTGTCAGAAGCACACAAAGCTTGTCCAGATACCAGAACAATGTTTTGTTTGTTTGTTTCAAAAAATACAAGAAGTTTGAAAAGTAGATTTTCCAGATTTGGTTTAAAAGTATGTGGCTGTAACTTTGGGAAAACATTTAAATTTACTAGCATTAAGTAAGTGGATTCAATGGATAAATGGCTACAACAGATTTTTTTAAAATCCTTATTAATAACCTTATAATCAAATGTTCTTTTAGATTGTATAATCTATTGAACATAAAACCAATTTTAGATGAGAACAAACTGCTCTCATCTAATCTGCTGTAACAGTTCATGTACTATCACAGCTATTGCCTTTAATAAATTAATGGCTCAAATGGAGGCAATGAAAGTATGTCTTTCTTTAAATAGAGAAGCCCTGCTTAGGATGCATGTGATACTATCAAAACATACAAACCGCAAACAATAAAACAACAGTGGCAAATATTAATAAAGAGGCATCACTGTAAGGGATGGAGAGACTTAAATATATGCTAAATAGATAAATACAAATATTTCTATTTGCTCTCTATATTGCACTCTTTTAGTGTACTTGAAGGAGGCCTCGATTCTGAATTCACTTTTGTCATCAACACCTATTTAATTAAGTCTGTCAACAGTCCCCCTTGCCCTTCTGTGGACCCAAGAATGACCCCACCTTTTACTGCACTATGTACTCACATGTGCAGGTATATGTTCAGTTACAGGGTAGGATGTGCTCACACGCATGTTACCTGATGGGTGTTGATAGGGCAAACTACGTATACCATCCTTCTTCCTGCGTCTCTGATTCAGTGTCTCCATTTGTTGCTGTATTAATTAACCAGACTGCTGTCGATTAGTTTCCAAGTGATACCCTGCAGGTGCTGGCCTTGGATTCCTTGCATACATGACTCCACATGTTGTTGTGTAAGAGCAGTAAAACTCAACTGAGAAGGCAGGATGACAGCTTGCATACTGAAAGGCAAAATAGTTTGCTTGCCCACACCCACTCTGGATTACTGCTGGGCGAGTTTAACATGCAAGAAATCCTCGGGTGCCATTAATACCACAGCTTAAGTAAGAGTGGGTGGGAGCTAGAAAATAAACAAAAAAAAAAAAAATCACAGAAAGCACTCAAGTTAAATTAAGGTTAAATGTTACACCCCCCCCCCCCCCCCCCCCAATCTTTATGCTACACATGATCACACATCATAATCCATCAAGTGAAGTTATAAAGGTCTAGATTAGATCTCTGTCTCGAGCTCGGGGGTAAAACAAAAAAAGGTTTTCCTGCTAATAAATGCTCCAAATACAATTTGACAGAATTGAAATTAAGCTGGCTGTGAAGATCTAGATCATAAACCAGTAAATCTGTGTCCACCCGCGTGAGAGTTTGTGATGATTTGTGGTTTTCTGTTTGGCCCAGGAAAGGCTGGACACACACACACACACACACACACACACACACACACACACACACACACACACAGGTTTTTAGTTTTTGTGGAGTAAGCATTTATGTAGCTGTTGACAGCAGAGGCATGGCAGGGTTCGGGCCGCCATGCAGCCACAAAGTCGTTTTTTATAAAAGAGGAAGCCAGATTTCATTTGCATGTGAATAATAAGAGGAAGCGATTCAATTTAGATGTAGTTGCATTGCGGTAGAAGATGGCAGGGTAGCGTGTTTTTATAGGACATGCTTACACAGTGTCCTTTACCAAAACTGAGTCAGTGAAACATGATATGATCCATCTTTGCGAGCAGCTTTTAAGATTTTGTGTGTTTGTTTTGGTCAGTTTTCCTACAGGTGCATGTTTTACAGTTACAGTTGTCCTTCACCTTTCTTTTTTTTTTTTTTTTTTTTTCTCCAAGGTCCGGCTCCAGCTGTCGGTTTTTTTAAGAACAGTAGCTTCTGGCTAGAGCCAAGCTGCACTCCACTCCAGTTCAATCGATTCTAATTCCGTGTTGATAGGAATCTAAAGATTGCTCATGCAGCTTTTTCCTTCAGAGACAAGCCTGTAAAGCCTAATGTTTAATGACGTCATATGGATCCATGTGGAGGTATTCTAGCTGCATTATGTTAATAAATGGCTTGTTTTCAGTTTCTGTTTACTTAATACATTGGAGTCACTGACTTGTATCCATTTGTCTATATTCTATTTTAAATCAGTTTCTTCTTTGTTTGGGTAAAACCATTTTGTAGCTAGGACATCTGATGCTGACTATGTGGAATAAATTGGCAAGAAAAATGCACACATTTGCGTAAATATCTTTGTGAAGACACTGACTGACCCTCACGCTAATCGTAACATAAATATAACATTAAAACCAGTTCTTCACCCTCAAGCAGGCCTTTAAAGAGATGAGATGTAAGGACTAACCAAAAGGTCCCCACTTTTTCAAAATGTCCTGACTGCATTGGTTTTAAATCTCAGACTGGTCCTCATTAGGATGCTTTGACAAGTACACCTTGAGGTGTGTCCCATCATCCAGACCCTAGAGATATTTAATTAAATGGAAAATGGAGAGGCATATATCAGGTACTTTTTCTGGTCTTATTGAGCACATTCACTCACACAGCTTCATTCTAGAGTCACTGCTTTGCAAGACGGTCCTGGGCATTACCATAGACTAATCTTCCTACACAAGCACAGGGAGAACGTGCAAACTTCTCACAAGAAGGGCTTACTCGGGTTTGAACTCAGGACTCTTCTGCTGTGATCCACTGTAATGCCTCACATTTTAATCTTCCACAGACTCTCGCACTAATATCTGAGAGACTGCATATGGAGTACTGAACAGCATAATTAGCAGCTCAGAGTAAAAGTTGTCTTCAGAATCATTCAAAAAATTACTTATTCATTTTATGCTTTGCAAAGTTTTACCAATGTGAATTGGTCTTATTTGTGATCTGAGCTCGAGACAGCAGACAGCCACCACAAGCAGTTTCGCTAAACAGTGAGAGTATTTCAGGCATGAGTGAGGTAAGCTTGTACTGCATTTTGAGAGTGTAATGTGAAAATCTTATTTTTGTGTCCCACGTCAGTATTGGGTAATAATTCTTGCATGTGAGCGGATTATTTTATCCCCTGCAAGGTGTAAATCTACTGTGTGTTTCTTGGCTGGTGCTGTTAGAGGGTGGGGACAGGCCTTCAGAGATTTGTGCATAAATACACAACATCTGTGTATGTGTTGATGGATTTATTGACGGGGAAACCAATCACTCCTTTGACAATCTCACCAGCTGAGCGAGATGTAAATCAAATGGCTAAAGAACAGTTGCTGATGTTTAAAGGGTTTGGCTTTTTGTCAGCATTTCCTAGAAATGTGGGAGAGCTGTTGTGCCATAATATTTTCCACAGACTCTACGACAGTTCAGCATGTATTTGGTGTGTTTCAGAAATCAACAGGCCACCTGGCAACTTCCTCCTCACTTCATAGAAAAAGGCACACCTTTACGTGTTGCCATAACAAACACGGTGCAGATGACACCTGGGGAAGTGTGTTTTTTAGACCAGGAGGGGGATCAGCATTACATTTATGCATCGATGTTCAACATGGTTGTACAAATCCAGTTCAGTTTTAATTTGTATAGTGCTAATTTACAAAAACAATCCAGTCAAGGTGGTTTTATAGTGCAACGTAAAGACCCTACAATCACACAACCTTCTATGAACAAACTCTTGGTGACAGTGGGAAGGAAGAACTCTCTTTTAACTAGAAGAAACCTCCAGCAGAACCAGGCTCGGGGAGGGGCTGCCATCCACTGCCTGGGGGTACCAATAGTAGCAAATAAGTATATCATTATAACAACTGATTGTAGATTTCAGCTTATTCTGTTCACTTACTGCAGGCATACAGCACAGAGTGCAAACTGCAGACTGGTTGTGCTGGAGATTGTGCTCAACTTTGGTGGTCTGTAGAGTCCCAGAGTTTATTTAGCAATAGAGAGCTGTACACAAAAAGCAATAAATGCACTATACATAAATAAGTACAAGTGCATATAATGTCAGCATCACTAGTCTCATATTTCACCAAAACCACCAGGAGAAAAAGGAGAGGAAAAACCCAAGCTCAGCTGATAACAGGCCAGTCAGGTTAACATGCCTGCAATGACACTGCGTGAAGGAGGTACACCTGTTTTTACTACAGTGAAGCCTGAGGAAAAAATGAAGGCAATGCCGGATAGTCGTAAAATGCAATAATAACTCTCTTGTGCAAGCTTTTCGTGTCTCACCTGTATTGCTGTAGGACACGGGTGTGTTCTGTATGTCCTCAGTCTTTGACCACTGGCCTTTGTTTCTCTTCACAGGGCTGAAAAAACTGAGGTCCTGAGCGATGACCTCCTGCAGGTAAATCTTATCTTCTCTTATTTAAAGGGACTTTACGTCCAATAGTTTTTATTATCTTTAAAAAATTCCATTTGGCAGTCTAATGAGGGGTGGGCAGGTGATAAGCATTTATCCTCAAATGTGAACAATGCTGTTTTTAATGGTGGTAACCGGGTAGAAGAATAATAAATACAAAGTCTAAATGTCATAGAAAGTTTTCTCACATCTGTGGTTTAAGAGACCTATATACTGGTGCAGCTGCTTATTTCAGCAAACTCAAGTTTATGCACATGTACAAAAACACCTTCAGGATGTGACACGACTGAATGCTTTTTTTTTTTTAGTCCATCAGTTAAATGGCTACCAAGCAGAGTTATAATAGTTTTGTATTTTCTTATTAGTTTTTTTTCTAGTTTTCATTTTCATCAGTTTGAAAATGTTTAGTTTTACTTTAATTTTTATTAGTTTTAGTGTTGATCCATAATGTGCTATAGTACTGTAAACATCCAGAGTCTAAATGAACATGTTTTCACATCTAGTTTAAATTTTTAGTTTAGTTATATGTAACTATAGTAACCTTGCTGCCAAGCCTACCTGAAAGTCAATGCAACCTTCTTTATTTAGAAAAAATGTAACAGTGCTTAAATGCAGTGAATTTGTCTGCATGATGTTTCATAGGCAACATTAACTCAACCACTCATTACGCCCAAGCTATGCAGAAAATCATCTCAACACACAAAACGTCAAACCTTGAAACAAATGGGCTACAGCAGCAAACCACACTTGTGTGCCGCTCCTCCTATGAGCTAACTGAAACTGAGGCTCTATCCATCCTGCCTTGTATTAACAGTTCAGGCTCCTGGTGATGGTGTAATGGTGTGGAGGATATTTTCTTGGCACGCTTTGAGTCCCTTAGTAATGTCCATATGCGTAACACCATAGCGTATCCATGTCCTGTTGGCTGCTTCCAGCAGGATAACAGCAGGATAGCTGTGTCACTGTCCACTTCCTGCTGTGACAAAACAAATTTCCCACGTGTGGGACTAATAAAGGTTATCTTATCTTATCTTATCTTAAAGCTTAAATCATCTAGTTTCTTATACATGACAATGAATTATGCAGTCACCAGATCTCAATTCAATAAAGCACCTTTGGGATGTGGTGAAACAGGAGATTCGCATCATTGATTTACATGTGACAAAACTGTGTGATGCTATCATGTAAATATGGAACAAAATCTCTCAGAAATGTTTCCAGCCCCTAGTTAAACGTATACCATGAAGAATAAATGTCATTCTGAAGGCAGTTTCTTAATATGACTTCACATTTAATTTTCCTCAAATCTGTTAGTCCAGTAAACTCCAGGGCCTCACTGGACTTTATTGTTGAACCCCTATAACAGTTCAGGTTTTGCCCACAGCACACGATAAAATATGTTTACACTGGGACTGGGTATCTGCCACCTATGAAAGATGTCCTGTTCACTGCCTAACCATAGCTTATTTTATGTCTGCATGTAAAACCGGCTTGTTTAGATATAATTTTCTGGTAGAGTAAAATACGGAAGTTATCAGAAGACTTACAAGCTCCTCGCAAAAGTTCTGTTAAAGCAATCGTGCCTTTGCGCCTTGTTGATGCCAAATCTGTATGCAATCTCGGAGTATAACTGCTGCCATTAAAACTTTACTGGCTAGTCTTTCATTCAGCATTGCCTAGCCAGCTCAAGGGTTTGGCACAGCAGAAGCGCCTTATGGTTTTCCACTCAAGGCAAGCTCTGGCGATTCTCTGTTATCTTGAAATTATACTTGATGTCCACTGTAGCGCTGTGTGGCGGAGGGGGATGGGGAAGCTCTGGCTAGTGAAACTGTGAGATCACTGTTGGGAAAATGGTGTGAATAAATATGACAAACTGAGAGGAGTAAATCATGTTCAGGGAAGAAAGCAACTTTTGTGGAAGAAGGTAAAGATGAAGGCTTGATGGGGGAAAAGACTCACCAACCCCCATTCAGTCAAGGAAGTCATAGTTCTATGATAGCAGCTGACCGCTGAACCCCATTCACACAAAGTAGTGCATAAGACGCATTTCTGATTGATCATCAACCTGCGACCTAGGGTGCCCTGTGCACTCATAGAACTCACTTATGATGGAAGATGGTGTTTTTGTTATGGATAAACCATGATTGGCAAAGACATCAAATAACAGAGTGACAGGAGCTTTCTGCTGCGTTGGGAATTCCTTAAGCTCCGGCTCTCAGTAAGGAATGTAATTGGCAAACGACGAGCATAGTGGAAAACTCATGTCAGAATCTGTTCTTTTTTGCAAATAACGAAGACCTCGTATACACGCAAAGAATCTGTTTTCAGATTTGCTGCCTGTTTAGTCATCTCCATACAGTGTGTAGCTGCTGCACTACTGATTCACATAGCAGTGAATCAGTATCGCCATTGTAATTTAATCACACTGCCTGGAAAAGTTTTATTTTTTTCCCCTCTTTCCAAACATGAACAGAGAGAGAATAAGTTTTCCTTTCCCCCTCCCCACACTCTTCCACAATTGCCTTCCCTGAGAAGTTCAAATTGAAATTTGACTCTATATGACTTCTAGTCTTTTCCATTTTTCCATAGTTGTTTGCATTGGCTAAGGCATTCATCTTGTTTGGACACGTCCTGCTTCAGAGGGGGAGTTGAGGCGGCTGTCAGACTGGATTGTATCTCTGCTGCCTGATCTCATACTAGTGAGCAAGGCTAGAGCTGGACCCATGCCTAAGTACTCAAATTGATATGAGGGCATGATGGACTGATAATTGATAATGTGTAACAAGCAAGTGGCTACCAGTGAAACGGCTGGTGAGGAAAAACAAAACTCAGGAGTCTCTGTAGAGAGTTCTCCAGCCGGTTGTCTTATCTTGGGATAAAAAAAAAAACTAAATTTTAAACAACTCCTTTACTATTTCATCACAAGCTAAATGCTGGAGGAAAACTGTCTTACCACTTTGTCATATTTCCAGTCTAATGTAAACAAAACCAGTTACTTACAGACACATTTAAAGGACAGACACGTTTTTCTCACATAACTTGTGAGACTACTCCTTTCAGTCAAACATGACACTTTGTTTTGTTTTTGCATTAAAGTCTCAATTCGGCTCAGTCATCGGCCCGTCGAATAGTAAACCGGCCTGCCAACAAGGTCAGCCACAGCGTCACCTGCCAGCCGGCAGTTAACCAGCCATTCAGTCCAATCCAGAAAACATGACTGCATCCTGTGTGACTCACTAAATGTTCCATGTTTTTTTTTTTTGTTTGTTTTGTTATGGAAGGTCAGAGGTTGTCAGCTCTCTCTATTCTGATTTCATTGCTGTTTAGGGGGGAAAAGTTGGCAAGTAGACTGTAGGACTGTAAACCTTTGGACAGCAAGTAACTGGAGAGTGGAAGTGCTCATTTCTGTTGTGTTAATTGTCTGTGTGTGGGCTTGTTTCTGCCTATGATCAGGGAGTGTTCCTATCTTTTTTTTTTCTTTTTTTCCCAACTCTTATACTTGGAATCTCTCTGTTTCCTTAATGGTGGCTCTTCCTGATGATCCTACAAGTTTAAACCCTGAGACAAACTTATTAGATTTTGTTACCACACCATTTATTATTTTAATACGGTTCCAGCCCGCACATAGCTTGTCTCTGCTGTATTACCACTATAAAGAGTTAGATATGCACATCTCATTTATTTATAAAAAGACTTCAGAGGGCTGTATGAAAACACTTTGTCCCCCTTTGTAATTCCAACAATTCCAACTTTACCACTTGATGACTTAGGCATGCTACTGAAACCTCCATTTAATTCCAATATACTGTGTAAGTCAATTTGCAACCCACCACCATCATATCTGAATTAATAAATCCCATATCTGCTGTCCTTGATGCCTTTTCTGTGCTGTAGGGAATCTTAGCAACTTCCTCTCATATTCTCTCAGTTCTGATTAGAGATGGACCAATCCAATATTACGTATCGGTATCGGTCCGATACTGACGTAAATTACTGGATCGGATATCGGAGAGAAATAAAAAATGTAATCCAATCCATTAAATATCAAAAAGCACCTCACAAAACTTGCGACATGGCATAACTCGGCTCATAACCGTAGCACGTTGCAGCAGTATGCGTCACGTGATAGAGCGGCTGTGTGTATTTGTAGCCTCTCTAGCAATGCGGCATTTCATCTCCGAGGAAGTTATCCCAGAGAGAAGTAAAGCAAGTGTGTAAGTTCATCTCTGAATGTTTGTAAAGCATTCCCACGTTAAGCTTAACAACCGATATATGGAGGAGTGCCTCTTCTCCCTCCCTCTCCTGCTGCTACTTCAATCATGAAACTGATCAATGATCAGCTGATCGGCTTTTCTGTCGCGAGTCCGTCTCTCTTGTTTGTTTATTGCCCACTTCGCGCCAGAAAAAGGAAACCAGCGGCTTAACAACATCAGCACGTTTAACCTTGATAACCTTGTTAGAATTTATTTAATATTACTTTCTACAGCAGGATCCTTTTCTACGTAGCTCACGGCTGGTAACTGTGCAGGGGCGGATCTAGCAAAGTTTAGCCGAATCTTACACCCAAAGTTTTAATCTGATGTAAAATGTATAGAAGTCCATTACTGTATATAGTAACTATTAAGTCTAATATACCCTAGTAAGCTATAGTACTTTATCCTTTGGGAAGGTACGATCTGTGCAGTCTGCAATTCTGTTGAAGAAAGATATTGAATCTATTTAATTATTCTTGAAAAATAATTAATTTCTGTGCATTTTTCCCCCCAACCTGCATCAAATTAAAGTTGATTACGTCAATTAAGCAACATGAGGTGGAGGGTGGGTGGTTCCCTATATTATTATTTTATTTTATTTTTTTCTTTGCTAGGAGTTTTAGAACCCTATTGGTTAGGTTGCTTACTCTTTAAAATACCAGAATAGGAAGGATTGAGTAGGTTTAAGTTTATTAGATTGATCAGTATTGCTGAACTATGAAATATTTTGGGTGCAGTGTATTTTTTGCATACAGGTATAACAGAATAGCTTTAGTGTTTTTTGGGGGTTTTGTTTAACTTGAGTATGAACTTATACAAAAAGCAGCAAGATATTAAAAAACACAGTTTTAGTGATTAAAAAACACACTATATCGGATTCATATCGGTATCGGACATAAAAAAAAAGTGGTATTCTGCCATCTCTAGTTCTGATCAAGCAAAAGAAAAGTTTGTGGGGTTTTTGTGAAAAAACACTTTGCAGTTTATGACAAAGTATTTTATAGACAAGCTTGTAGAATATCTTGAAGTCTGTCCCCAGTTTATTTTGGTGTGCTCTCACAAAAAAGAAGTCAATAAATAGAACCAAATGCTCTAATAACACTAGTACTGTGATTATCCAGTCTTTTCAGTCCACAATACCGCCCACTTTGCAGTCACTCAGGTCTTTTTCTTCCTTTCTGGCCAAAAGTGTTGGAAGTCTGGATGCAATTGAACTGGAATCAGCTGAATAGTGAGTGAATCAATTGGATCCAGGCAAGGAAGCCAAGTCCAGATGTGGTTTGGCATGCTGCAACAGCTGCAGGAAAGGAGGAGCAGAGTAAAGGGAGGGTGGAGTAAAGCTGTACGAGTGTATGGGAGAGACTCAAACAGGGCAAGGAGATCAGTGAATTTGGGAGGATGAAAACGAAGGAAGAAGATGGGATCAGACAGCAAATGAGCAGCTCTCAGATCTAGCGCTGCAGTTAAATGTTTATACTGAAACAGGAAGAGGAAGTGGATACTTATGGCAGACCATGTTGGTGATTATGCAAGCTTCAGCAGATTTTTTTTTTTTTTTTACTTCACATAACTGCTGATCATTTACAGAGTAAATTCTCTCTATAATTGCCATCTTTAGCAGACTTTTCAAACCCACATCTGGAAGAGTCAGGAACTAAAAACTCAGCAGAGCACAGTAATTCTCACAACGTCACTATAGGTACCTGAAACTCTGCACTGGTGGTGCATTTGAGGACAGTCTGACAGAGAGTTATTGGGCCAGTTATCTATACCAAGATTTGTAAAGTTCTCCTTTTATGTTTGTTAATCACTAATAATAGTAATTGTAATAGTAACTGTAATAATAAAATTGTATCCACTACAAGTTTCTAAGCAGATTTTCCAGAAAATGTATTGAATGCAAATGTGTATTTGTCTGTGGGAGATTTACGTCCTAACCTCTACACGGGGGATACCAAGGCGTTCCCAAGCCAACCGAGAGATGTAATCTCTCCGCTGTGTCCTGGTTCTTCCCAGTGGGACATGCCTGGAACACCTCACCCAGGAGACATCCTGGTCAGATGCCTGAACTACTTTAGCTGTCTCCTTTTCTACTCTGAACTTCTCACCTCATCTATAAAGCTTTATTTAGACTTCTGTGGGAAATTTGCGTCCTAACTTGTGTAGTAACAAAAAACTCCTTTTATCCCCACACGGCAACATTCCACGCAACCCAAGTGTTTTGTGGAGTGTGTCGAGCCGATGCGTAGTCACAGTTCTCGGGATGGGCACATAAGGTTACTTAGAAGGTTGTGGCGTAGGGCTAAAATGGGGTTCTGGTTGTGGTGTAAGTTTCGACATAGATCTGGCGCAGAAATATAATTCGCAAGTTGGAGTGAGCCCGGCCACCCTTCAGTGGAAACTCATTTCCGCCACTTGTATCCACAATCAAGTAAGATTCTTGGTCATTTCCCAGAGTATGTGACAATAGGTGAAGGTGTGAACATTGATCGACCAATAAATCAGCTTGGACTCTCTCTTCACCACAACAGACAGGTACGGCATCTGTATCACTGCAACTGAACAAGTCTTAACAAGACCCCAAGATAAATAAACTCCTCCACTTGGAGCGATCACTCTATCCTTTGCCAGCTGAGAACCAACAGACTTGGAGGCGCTAATTTGCATCCCATCTGGTTCACACTCGATCACAGGCCGCCCCATTTTTAGACTCGAGGTCATCGCTCAGTAACGCTGACAAGACCAAAACCAAATACTAATAGGAAAAAGGCACAAGAAAATATACAGCATAAGAAAATATACAGCATAAGAAAATCTAGCGTATCATATTTGGGTCTTGCCACGCCCAAATACAACTTCAAAAGTGTATTTTTTTTTTTGTAAGGTCTTCACCAAGTGACCTGACAGCCTCGATACCCACAAACCACAGTCTCCATCAGCCCATCGATATAAAGTGTCTGGCTACAGAGGAACTCTCAACCTGATTTGTGGGACATGATAGTTTTTTCTTGGTGACTCAGTTACCAAAGGCCACAGTCCCACCCTGGTGCTGGAAAAATGAAGCAATAAAATACAAGATTACTGTCAACTCAAAGTGTAAATATGTGTTGGTTATCCTGCTATGTTCTTTGTAGTTGCAGATCACTGTTGTCTTAATTTTCAGCATTTTTATCCAAATGTTGCACATGCTGTCGTATTTGGTGATTGTGTTTTTCTTGGCTCACTTGTGTCCTGTGCACTCAGGGCCACCGTAGAGAAAATTAGTCAAATCAGTTGGGAGCAGACAGCAAACGAGGGCAGAATGTGGAATTGTTGTTGCTGGCTTCAAGCCTCTTAAAATTAAACTGTTTTGTCAAGCTACAAAACGTATAGCATGCTATAGGGGGTCATGGAAATGTGAGTGAAAGAGAAACAAAGACATCGAAAACCACTGGGAAAGTGTGCTTGATGCCCTCCATTACCAGTAGCTCAGGCCTGCAGTTAGACTGATGCATCTGCTTTCTTTGATAGCATCTCTCGCTTCCTGTTGTCGGTAAAGACTTGCTCTTGACTCTGATTCCTTCCATCTGGCTGTCAGAGCTGCACGCCATGTAACAGAATTGGACAAACAACCTACAACTGCCGTCATATTTCAAAAACACTAGTAGGGTGGGAAATATGCGAGATGAATGTGTGCATGTGCAGCATCTGTATTTTGATTTGTAGCCCTCACCTGTGTTGTTTCTGCTGAACAGGAAGGTTAAACGGTCCATTACACTTATTTCCTTCATCCTTGTTTAAATCAGTTAGCTGATCTCTTCCACGGTAGACCTGTTTTGCTTGTTCTAATTTGATAACACTGCATTTTATCTTTTGTTTTTTGTTTTTTTTCTTCTTTTTTTTGTGTGTGCCCACAGATCGAGAGGCGGCTGGAGCTGGTTCGTTTGGTGTCTCACAACACGCACAAGAGGCTGGTTTCCTGTCTGCAAGGTCAGCTGGGCACAGACACAGAGAAGAGACATGTAAGAGGCACCTTTTCTTTTTTTTTTCTCTGTCAGATTCATTCCATCATTTAGCTTTTTCATTTTCACTTTTTCATCCCATCATGTTAGCAACATGCCACACTTTGGATATGGCTTCATTTACAAGAGCATAATTAGGATGAATCACTGTGACAGCCATTCTGAACTAGGGCCCTGCTATCATGTGTTTTTCTTATGTAACACATAGATATGACAGAGACTCTCCTTCCAGCTTCACTATCACCATTTAGCAGACCCAGCCCAAAGGCCAATAAAACTGACGCAACTCTGAAGGAATCCCTGTTACGTTGTCATACTTTGATTACTTTTCTAAATTAAGTCATCTTGATGGTGCAGTGTTTGGCACTCCTGCAGGCAAAGTGAAATTAACAGATAAGCCAACGTGGTTGGATCAGTTGTCCTTAAACTGTTGGGTAGAGCCACAGCAGGCAGGGTATAGATAATGAAGGGGAGAAAAAAAATGAGCTGAAGCTAAGCTGAATTGGGGAGGGGGTTGTCTACATGTTTCCTTGATGCTATAAGACCTGCCTTTATATCCCCCTTTTCGCAAATTCATATTTAAGTTAAATATATGACGTATTTGGTATTTTGGTGTTTGTGCAACTAATTTGAGTCTGATCCAAATCAGAAAAGAAAACATGTCAATGAAGTGAACGTTATTAAGTAGACTGAGCTGCTTTCTTTCTCTCTCTCTCTCTCTCTCTCTCTCTCTCTCTCTCTCTCTCTCTCTCTCTCTCTCTCTCTCTCTCTCTCTCTCTCTCTCTCTCTCTCTCTCTCTCTCTCTCTCTCTCTTCTCTCTTTCTCTCTCTCTCTCGTAGAAAAAGCTGCCCTTGACCGGGCTGTCCCAGACCATGCAGGAGGGCGGCAGTCAGCTTGGAGAAGAGAGTATGATTGGGTGAGTTTCCATCGAAAGACCAGTTTCAGCATCGTTTAAGTTGAAAATATGACCTTTAAATGGGAAAAATTGGTGAACAAGTAAGTGTTTATCAAGATCAGTGTAAAAGTATTTAAATAAAAATGGGATGTGGGATCTAGCTGAAGCTCTTTACATATGTTTTACTCGCTGTGAGGAAAAGTAGTGATAACTGGGATATTTGCATATATGTCTCTGTGCACGTGAACAGCAAGATGATGGATGTGTGTGGCGAAGCCGAGGGCAAGTTGGCTTTTGAGCTGCTGCAGCATGAAATGCAGATGGAGAAAGACATTCTGGATCCTCTCAACCAGCTGGCAGAGGTAAAAGCTCATGCATACAACCATTGATTGGCTTCTTCCTTTTAATCCCTTTAAAATCATGCGCTATATTTTAAAAACAAAGACCCAGCAGCAGAGACATCAAGCTGAACTTTGTGTTTGTACCAAATTCAACGATGCCTTTAGCACTGTTTTGGGTTCATTGCTATTCTGTATCTTTAAAATTGACACAAGGTTCTCACAGGAAAATTGCTCAAAAGTGCTCATTATACCTTTTGCAGTGCATGTGTAGTCATGTCGTTCTCATGGTTCCTCTTGTTTCTCTCACAGGTAGAGATTCCCAACATACTGAAACAGAGAAAGCAGCTTGCTAAGCTGGTTCTCGATTATGACTCTGCTAAAACACGGTACATTTCCACACAGCCTGATAACAATTTTTAAAATTTTTTTTTTAATTAATAGTCTTTGTATGGCTCCAATCTTTCAAATGTTTCCACTAACATGGTTACTTAAATAATCCTTTGTTCTGCAGGTGGTTACAGGCGACCAAGTCCACCAATCCAGCCATGGCAGCTAAAGTTGACTCGCTCAAAGACGAGATGGATGAGGCACTCAATAAAGTAGAAATATGCAAGGTAGATTTCATGTCGACTCTTTCCCATGAGCCTTGCTGCATAAGGTTAGGATCATATTTGATGAACTGGCTGAACAAAGAAGGCTTTATAAGGGGGACTAAATCAGGACACTGATGCTATGCACATTTTTGGACCGAGTAATTAAAGCTCATAGCTTTGTCATATCCATGTCTTCGTGAACAGTTTCTCATTGTTTACCATACACGTCATTCTTTTGTCATTTCATGCAGGACCAGCTCTCTGCAGACTTGTACAACTTTGCTTCTAAAGAGGGAGACTATGCACGCTATTATGTGATGGTGAGTGCACCTCAGTTTACTGGTAATGGAAATGCAAATATGGAACGTTCCACTGTAACACAGTTACTAGGCGATGTGTGATAACCAAGTACTATGTTCACATTAGATTTGGTGTATGTGATTTTGTGTGTGTGTTTCTGTATAACAGTTATTAGAGACCCAGGCAGAGTACCACAGGAGGTCTCTGGCAGCTCTGGAAGTAGTTATACCCACCATCCAGACACAGCAAGGTGAACAATAAGACACAAAACATATTATTAAACATGTAAATAACATAAACACTTAAACTTTGCTTCTTCTTTTTGTTGCTGATCTGCTGGTTTAGGGTTAGAGAAATAAAGAGTGGCTTGTCATCCTGCTTAACAGTTCTCACAAAGGACTTCACATTATAATTGTTTATTTTGTGGTCCCTTAGCAGGGTGTGCTGTTATAAATTTTGCAGGTTTTCTGTCTTATTGGCTGGTATATATCACAGACGACGTGTGTGTGTGTGTGTGTGTGGGGGGGGGGGGGGCCCAAACTGTTGAATTTGTTTATGACAAGAAGCTTTTATCTCATTTGCGAAGTGCACTGCTTATTGCAACATAGTGAAAACGACTCACTACAATTACATCGTCACATTAGAGGGTTTTTTGGGGTTGTTTTTTTAAGTGTGTTTATATGAACCTTAGAATCAGCTTTCTGATGTAATCTGATTATAGATTTATTTGTTTGGCCCAGATTTATCCAGATGAAAGCCAGGATAACTGGATTTCAAGTTGGCTTTTTACATGTTTTCATGCACATGACAAAAGAGCAATCGTATCACACAAACATACCTGCAAAGACTTCATTTAAAAGTCTAAATAAAGAATGTGGTATTTCTGTTGTCAGCTGTAGAACTATATAAAAATTGTTGAAAGCCATGAAGTTAACTGCAGACAGTTAGTGAAACGAGTGCCAACGCAGAACATTGCCGATGCTTGTCTCACCTAGACTCCTGGATAGAGAAGCCGGCATTTGGCACGGCGCTGGAGGAGCATCTGAAAAGGACCAACCGTGAGATCGCTCTGCCGATTGAGGCCTGCGTCATGATGCTGCTTGAGACCGGCATGAAGGAGGAGGTACGGATGGAGAGATGGAAGAAGAAAATTGGAGACTTTGCTAAAGTAGGGCAAAGTTGAGGGTTAATTGACCAGAATTTGGATTAAATTTGTACCCATAAACCTCCTGTGTGTTTGAACTGGAAGGACATGTGGGTCATGTGGACTGCGTTTTAAAAATGATGGCATGTAAAGTCTGGAAACATCTGCAGCCAACTTGAGGTTAGCCAGTCTTTGTCCTGTGGGAATAAAACCTCTGTGTGTGTGCACACAGGCATCTGTTACCCATTAGTATGATCGCTGTTGCACTCTTGAAATGAAACGGTATCACTAGACTCCCCATGAAGTACGATTCAAGACATTTCTAAATGGAAACAAACCTCTTCTTGCTGTGCATCCGTCTGGTGCTCATCCTGAAAGAGTCACATCTCTGTTGGTAGCAAAAGCATTTCTCTTTACTTTTGCAGACATTCAGTACTCGATTGCATTACTTCTTCTTTTGTGTTACCAACCCAGACTCACTTCTTTAATTTTAGGAGAGAAACAGCCTCCTGTAACCAGGCACTGCTGTGACCTTGCTCTCCCTTATTTTCTTTTCAGGGTCTATTTAGAATTGCTGCTGGAGCTTCAAAATTGAAAAAGTTGAAAGCAGCGCTGGACTGCTCCACCTCACAGCTCGAGGGCTTCTACTCTGATCCCCATGCCGTGGCTGGTACTACTTCTACAAATCCACAGAAAGTAAAAACATCAGCTCCAGGTTTTTGTCTCATGGCATATATTTTGTTTTTGATACACAGGAGCTCTCAAGTCCTACCTCAGGGAACTTCCTGAACCTCTAATGACATTTAGCCTTTATGATGAGTGGATACAGGCCTCCAAGTAAGACACTGCACACAAAGACACGACTCCTGTAATGTCCTGTAAAACACTTGTGCAGCACTAATAAACTTTAGATACATGTGAGGTATGTTTGCAGTAAATGTTGTTAATGTTTCAGTACCTTAGACTCTGACAAAAGACTTCAGGCCTTGTGGGTGACATGTGACCATTTGCCAAAGGCCCACAAAGCCAACTTCAGGTACTCTATATTACTCTCTTTTAATTACTATCATTTATGCCAGCCTTATTATTATTTTTTTTTAAATAACGCTGTTTTTTTTGGTTTGTTTTTTAAATGTAACCTTTTTTGTACATGTTTATTCATGTGAGGAATTCACCAGATTTTGAGCCATCCCTCATTTCTTTATATATTGCCAGAAAAATGGAAAATTGGAGCTGTAATTAGCAAAAGATAAAGATATCATCATTATTCTTGAACAGTTCAGTCTGTGCTCTCTGAGAGTTCTTTTTTTTGCCATTAAGTAGTCTTCAGGAATACTTCTTGAAGGACATTCAAAGCTCTTCTTTTGATGCTGGCTGCCTTTTGTTCTGTTCTGTCAACATGATGTCTGTGTTGAGGTCCAGGCTCTGGAGAGATCAGTCCATAGTTACACTGTGTTTGTTCTATCCAGGTGTGGTTTTCCTGCATTGGCAGCAGGTTTGAGATGATTGTTATACGGAAAAATGAAGCCGTTGGCATTTGGGCACTTTTCAGATGGTATTGCATGTTGGATCAAATCTGACAGTGCTTTTTTTTTTTTTTTTTTTTTTTTGTAATCATAATTCAATTTTGGCAAGATCTCAAACACCACAGGCTAAAATGCGGGGCCCCAAACCACAACAGATTTTGCAGTGGATTTTTAAGTGAATTTCTTGTATAATTTGGCATACCTCCACATATTCCTCCAGTTTGCCTTCTTTAAGCTTCTTGAAACCCACCCCACTTCCACTGAGACCATTTCTGATGAGACTTTAATGGACAGAAGGTGAATCAAATGAATGGGACAGATGCATCACTCAGATGCTGCATCAGGTCTAAAAACTCTGCTGGATTTTTTTTTTAAGTAAATAGCTCTTTGAGAATCATCTTTTTGGTTAAACAATGGGAATAAATTGCCTTTTCAAAAGGCTGCTGGTAACAAATTGGCTCTACAGTTACAGCTTCTTTGTTAGGTGCAAACACAAAAGTGGTTGTTTCTGTGAGTTAAACACCTTCTTTATTTCCCCTTTTTTCTATGTCAGACTGGTTCAGGAGTCAGAGTTAAGTGGTTTAATACGCTTAACAAAAAAATGAGTGGAAAAAATCGCAACATTAATTTAAAAAATGACAAGAACATCTGGCTCCTTGAGAGCAAAATACTTAGAAATGAGGGTTGGCTCAAGACTTTTGCACAGCACTGTAGATGGAAAAATAGGTGTGTATTTCACCACTGTACCAGATGTTACTTTGATGCTCTAGTAAACCAGTTTACTGGTTGAGCCTCTCAGGCCACATTCACAGCAAGGCCGTAACTTTCTCGAGGAGTCAGAAACCCACTAGGTTGGGGACAGTGTATGATTAAAGGTGGGAAAAATATTTTGGAGATATTTTTGTTTTTTAAGGCAGTTTGTGTCTCCGTTGCAGGTATCTGGTGAAGTTCTTGGCTAAACTGGCTCAGGACAGTGATGTTAATAAAATGACTCCCAGCAACATCGCAATAGTCCTGGGGCCTAACCTGCTGTGGTCGAAGACCGAAGGGTGAGCATGTCGTGGACGGTTCACCTCACTTTTATGTCATCATTCTGAAATGCAAAGCGTGTCGTTCTCTTAGGCTGACTGACCTTCCTCCCGTTCTTATCTCCGTCTCTGTGCTCGTACTCAGGACGCTGGCAGAGATGGCAGCAGCTACATCTGTGCATGTACTTGCCATCATTGAGCCTATTATCCAACACGCTGACTGGTTCTTCCCTGAAGGTGAAACACTGTTGTTGTATTTGCAATAATTCTCCTTCTCTCTGTCTGTTGTCTGCTGTTTGGCGTGCTTATTCTCGATGATATAATCTACCTGAACCTTTGCAGCGTGTGGTAATGCGTCCGTTGAGTGCTGCTGCAAAAGATAACATTTGCATAAATTTCCATTGTTGATTTGTGGAGTTTGCCAGCACTTAGTTTTCATGCAACAATGTTAACGCGCAGGCTCATCCTCTGTGGGTTGACAGTGGGTACTTTGAAAAATGTTGAAGCTCATTAAATTGATGAATAGTAGCTGAAACGGTTTCTCTCCACATTAGCCAGCAAGGCTAAGAGTCTGTAGCCATGCTAGTGGCTCTGTAGGATGTGGCTGAAGCTCAGAGCACATTGTTAACCAAATTCTAAAATTAGCATGCTTGTGCTGATTTTGCGATGATAATTTTACCCAGTTCACTATCAAAGCTCAGCTTTAAGTTGTTATGATGATGAAATCCACAACTATTATTCAGTTGTGGTTTCTATAATGAATTTACTCTGTAACAGCTGAGCAGAGGGTGCATTTTTAAAATAACTTTACTGAGCCTTAAAGAAAAGGATGCAGAGTCTGTAGGTATCTGCTAGTCCTCAATTTTGCTAACTTGAGTGACTAATCTGGACCTTTTGACTCTAGTTTTGAGTATTTTTAATTAAATTATCTGGAGAAAAAAGGCTTATTGTGTGTTACTCTAGTTTCAGTGAGGGAAATTGTAGTATTCTGTTTGTGTGTTGGTTGGCACTTATTAGCTGGTAGGTGTATAAGTTATACACCTGTACGGTCTCCTAGAGTCAGCTGATTATAGCACACTCTACCGTCTCTTGAAAATATCATGGCTCCAAGTGGCCAGTGAGTGATGTCACAGAGGCTTTGTGCATCTTTTGTATACAGTCTTCTTGCAAGCTGTAGGTCATTTTTAATTTTCTTAATTTGCTTCTGTCCTCCAGAGGTGGACTTCAACGTGTCAGGCATGTTCTCCTTGCCCAGCCATCCACCCACCCCGGACCCCGAACCTATCCTGGACAGGAAACGCCCCGGCAGCATGGGGCAGGACGGGGACAGTCACACCCCTCGTAAAGACAGGTACCTGTCTCGTCCCAACCTCAGCCTCAGCCTGCCCCTCACCCTGCCGTCCCGTCCCAAGACACTGAGCAGGCAGGAGTCGAGGGGCCCAGCGGTGTCGGCCCTTTATGTCGTGGCCAACGAGTCCATCACGGTCACTGAAACGCCCACTGAAGATCTGCCCAGTCCAGACTTCAAGGCTGTGCCGCAGTCTAACGTAGATCCCACGAATCCAGTTACTAATAAGTGAAATAAGGGAAATGATGCTTTGTGTGATTTGTGCACTACATTTGTTGTGTTTTAAGCTAATCAGTTATATTTTGCTGAGATTCGTCCGTAACATGACCATAACATTTATGAAACACAAAGCCTTTTTAATAATGTTTGGGAATCCATTTATGTCTCAAGTTTTTATTTCTCTTGTGTTACTGTTGTGTACTCTTGTGTTATCTCCTTAATTTCCAATTAAAGCTTAGGTTGCACTGTAGGTTGCTGGTTTTATGTTTTGCGTGGGCTTGCATTTTTGTCATCTTTTTTTTTTTTTTTTTTTTTTTCCTCTATTTCACCTGTCGCCGCATTAATGTTGCAGTTCAAAGTTGTTCTATTTTAAAGGTCACTCATGTGGTTTTATGTCCTCTTTGGGTTCTTCTTTCTGAACCGGTTTCATTCCACTCAGGAAGTGGCGTCTCTTTCTGTCTCGACATCACAACATCTCTCACTGCTCTCGCTGGGTTCTTTCGAGGGGGTTTTTGTTTTTGTTTGTCGTTTTTGTTTACTTCTGTCTCTGAGTCTCTTGCTCCTTCACTCTTGTCTGATGGCCTGTGGTTTGCCCTCCTGAACACTCTCCCCTCTCCCCCCCTCCCTAGCCCTGTTAACAAACAGCCGGAGCCCGCTCCTCGCAGAACCAGCGTCTTAAATAGAAAGCAGTCACCACTAACCTCACCCACCTTCCAACCCCCATTACCCCCTCTGGAAGCCGGGACTCCTACACAGCTCGAACCCCATCCTCCTCCTCCTCCTTCAGAGGCTGAGCAGCCTGGCTTGAGTGTTGCTGGCAGTGGTGGTGGTGGTGGTGGTGGTGGTCTGGTTGGTGGGGTCCAGGTAGCCACAGTGCAACATCAGGTTGTAACCCAGCTCAGCACAGAGGAGAGCAGGTAAGGAGTGAGCTGAGGTAGCACCGGTACTCCACTGCAGCCAATCATCCGATCCGGAGCTCGCCACCCTTTGTTTGCCATGTATTTGATTAATTTGATTTACTGGACGTCACAAAAAAATCATGAGCATAAAAATGTCTATAATGTCTGCAAGTATTAAATCTGCTTCATTAATTAATAATGTAAATAAATGAAAAACACTGTTATGCTTTGCACAACTTTCCCCCTGCCCTCTGTTTGTGATGATCAACAGAACTCTCGGTTTCTGTTTATAAAGAGAAGCTGTCTTTCCTTCCTGTCTGCTCGTCTGTTTGGTGGTTTAACAACTTTGAAGCTTTGAAGACTTTGTTTTTATGCATGTGTCTCATTACTGAACACTTGTTCCGTCCGCTGAATGGACTTCTTTCATGATTTTTGCATCCCGTGCTTTCTTCGTGCGTTTATCGATCCTTTTGAGTCATTCTTTCTGTAATAACCTAATCAAGTATAATTATTCTTTGAATGGAAAGGTGTGCAGTTGGTTTTATGCATGAGCACTGGTGCCGCACTTGATCCTTGAATGTTAAGGGTGTATGACACGGAAATGGATTAATAATTGGAACTGTGGTGTTTTCACAGCCCGGCCCGTGAGCACATGTCCACCCCGCCTCCGCAGAGGAATGGTTCAGCGGTCCATCTTGCTGTAGGAACCCCACACCCTCAGGGAAGCTCCAAAGGGCCTAGTCCACACATGGTCCGCAGAGGTGAGGAAATCTAAATCTGTTATTTTAGTGGTTTAATATAGCAAATGAGATTTAATAAGTACGTTTTCCTCTGAAGGCACCAAGAAGCAAGCCCCAGCCCCACCCAAACAGGCCAGCCCGTTCGCCTCTCAGCTCAGTAACACCCAAGCACCCGGTTCCCCGCAGCACCCACCCATCACGCCCCGTCGTGTCCACAGCAAAGATGCCCTAATCCAAGCTCCGAGCCATCCACCCCCACAGCCGCCTACACCCCAACAAGCCCAGGGAGAGTCAGAGCACTCTCCCCCTAGCAGTCCCACCCCTCCTGACACTCCGCCGCTCTTCCACTCCGGATCTCTCCCTCGACCCTCGAGGCCAGCTCCAAAACCGAAACCCCGTCCCAGCATGCCACCGCCTCCGCAACCGGCAGCAAATGACAGCGGCAATGGCATGTGCAACTCGGCCTCAAAGATCATAACAGGTAAACCAGTCTGTGTCTCAGTTTCTTTTTTTTGTATAAAATTAATATACTATACTAAAAATATTTTATACTAAAATACAAATACAAAGGTTTGCATCATCGACTTAAATGGTGTCAGCAATACAATGTGGCAGAAATCAACTACTGCAACAAAAACATTGCTAAAATAAGTTGTATGTGTACATACAAAGCTTTAACCTCTAAACAGAGTAATCGTTGATTTGGCCACTTTTGCAGTGCAGTGGTTGCAAAGATGTGATTTTTTTTTTTTTATATATATTTTTTTAAATTTATTAATTTATTTTTTGTTAACTTTAAAAACTCTACTTAAGGGTCGTGCATTCGAAGAGCTACCAAGAAAAAAATACAAGAGTACAGAAGAATATGCAAATTAAATAACAGTACGGTGATAAATTTGATGCGACCCCAGATAATAAACCACATAATAAATCATTAATCTGAAATGATCATGTAAATAACTGTAATGCAGTTGTAAAATGGATTTCAATGGGATCATGAATTATAATGGTGTGAAAGTGGGAAGTAAAACTACAGTGCAGTACAAATATTGAAATGTATATCTGCTAAAATGACCTCCGAGTAATGGTGAAGTATCATTTTAACTTAACATCTGACCACTTCCACCATGGTTACACTCCACCTTTGAAAACAATATAGATAAAAGGCAATTGTTGTTTATTCAGACAAGTTTTTGAAGGAAGTTACCAGATCTACTGAAGAATAGAAGCTTTCTTTGGTGTGGGTTTTGTTCAAATGATTTTCTTTGTGCAGACATTCCCATTATTGAACTCACTCACTTGCTGGCCGTCTGCTGGTACTATATTCACTTCTGTTATTGAGTGATTTCAGCTTCTTCTCGGAGCAGTGCTATATTTAGCTCAGTGGCTTTTGGTTTCACTGTCTCATTTTTGGCTCACACACTTACAAAAGAGCTGTGGTGATCTGATGCATGACGGCATATGTGTAAATATTGCAGATGTCTGAGCTGCGGGCCTGCCTGTAAGATGAGCTTTGTAAGGCAGGTAATGGTAAGGATCTGATTGGCTGATGCATTAACCTCGGTCTGTGTCTACTGCATGTGCATCTGTCTGGGGGAGAGAAAAGTGGCGTGTGTGGGCGTGCACATATACATTTATATGTAGGCTTGGTGCTTTTGTCCTAGGCTTTAGCTATGCTTTGCAACAACACTAACATGCTTGCAATTTTTTGTATTTGTGGTTACTAACACACACAGAGAGAGAGAGAGAGAGAGAGAGAGAGAGAGTGTGTGTGTGTGTGTGTGAACAGATTTTTATTTATTTATTTTTTTTAAATAATTTGCATTGCATTTAAAGATTAACACACCAAGGAAACTCTCATGACTGCCACACCAACTAAAAAGAGTTACTCAAGTAGTGCTGGTTAGAATAGATTTATTTATGAGAGCAATCCTTGGTGTCTTGCTGTGTGTGCGTGTTTGTATGTGTGAGTGTGAGCTCCCCGGTCTAAAACTGTGTGTCTATATATGGTTTGGTTTATTGATTTGTTTGCTGATTGGTTCCCTTCAACATCCTTTCCAGAAGGAGGCCTGGTTCTAAAGGGGATTGGAAGAGCCATCATTCCTGAGGTGATTGAGGACGAAGAACGGGAAAGCTCTGCTGGTCAAGAGCCTGCCACCGCCACTACTACCACTAACACCCCCCCAGCCCTGAACCCAGACCCCAGCATCCAGACAGAGAGCACCGCTTTTTAAAGTCTGGGCTTGACTGTTTATGATCAAACATAAGACGGGGTAACTCAAAATGAAATCACTCCGGCTCTTCAAGTACCGCTCACATGATGTCGGAGTGTCGCTGGAAACGAATGGCTGCCTTTTCCTCTGCTATACTGACTCACACCAGAAACCTCATCTTAAGTTAGTCGTTCAGACCACAAGGGCCCTGTCCAGCTATCACTTTCCACATTAGACTGCACATTAAACGGTTTGCTCCACATACTGCTTGGGTATTCTCTGATTGGACTGCAGGGCCTTGTGAGGAACAAGGCTAGCGGGGCTTTAACATAAAACCTCAGCAATATCGCAGCTGAATATCGCAGCTGGCTTCAGAATGCTGGTAAAGTTAATCTTTTTATTTTTTTAAAACTATTACTATTAAATCTTCAATTATGCAAACACTTCTTTAAAATGTGAATCTGGTTTTACCACATAAACCCAAATAAAGAAAAATTTTCAGTGAGTAAATAATTCCCTCATGTCCACAGCAATACTATGAAGGACCAAAGGAAATGACTGTTAGTCAAAGCAAACTGAGTTCAAATGTTGAGCCATTGTTATGGTTGCTAATGACCAAATATTTTAGTGTGAGTGCAATATAACAGTTTCTCTTCCACTGCTGTCCCATCCCAGCGTGCACACACTGCCATTTTAGTTATTCAGGGCAGTTTTCAGTTTGAATTTTCTTTGATTTCCATGGACCTGATTCACAAAGCTGACAAAAATATAACTGATTTTTCTATCACACTCAAAAGCTATGACCAAACTCCAGCATGTGATTAAAATTTGTAGAATTTTTTTTTACTATGGCTCATTAGCTTTGCCTTATTTTCAGCTTTTTTTTTTCTTTTCTTGTTTTGGTTGTTTAAGCATTTTTATGGTGGTTCTTCTGCACAAAATGCACTGCGCAATGCGTTTTTGATCTAAATAAAGATTGTTCAACAGTTTTTATCTTGAATGATTTTTTTATGCCAAATATTATTGCTCATAAATGGTCTCTTCTTTGGGAAAAGAAAAAAACAAGTTGCCTGCACTCTGTCCATTACTTGAGGGGTTTTTTGTTGTTGTTTTTTAAGCAACAATTGACATGACATTTTTATATGATTCGTATTACAAAAAGTCAACCACATTTTTATAATTTTTAAGATAAAACTTTACAAAGAGTGAAAAAATAAAACATTCAAATCTCTACAGTCTTTCATGCAGCCCATTCTTTGTCCATTTACTGCCCATCAAGCCCAGTAACCAATGATAAAGGCGGTTACAGAGAGGCAAATGATGAGGTTTGCATTAACAATGAGTTGTAGACGGGGCTTTTCCTCCAGAGAACAGATCGTTTGTTCAGGTGCAGGAAGCGGAGCGGGATCATCTTCCTTGTTCCGTCTCTCCATCCCACACAGCCAGTAGAGGGCAGACATCAGCTTGGACTGACTGCGTACACTGCTGGCAGACGATGCTGAATCTAAAGGGTTAAAAGGAGAGAGGGAGGGGAAAAATAACTTGGAATTGTCTCATAGATGCGTTGAGCTGAAGAGTTGCCAAATGGAAAAGAGAGCAGGACAGAGACCCACCTTTCCTGTGATGACACGCGTTTCCATTGCTGCTTCCCACCTCTCTCCCAGTGGCTCCCACATCATCAGTCTGAATAGCAATTACATCTAATGTTGTGCTGCTTTGCTCTGATGCAAACACCTGCTCTCGAGGCTTCACTGGGTCGAGTCTTGTGAACCATGTGAGTCGACTAATCTGTTTTTTTTTTTTGTTTTTTTTTTTGTTTTTTTTTAAAGAAACAAAAGTGACAGTCAAACTTTCTGAGAGTTAAAGAAATCTATGTATTGTAGAGAGGTGCGACTTACACTACATATGTTGAAATGTTCTCTTCAGACTTTAAAAGGTAATTAACAAGACAGTCTCATTATAAATGTACCCTGTGGTATTATTGACACCTAGTGGTGCTACAGAGTGATGTTATGAGCTGATCCTTGTAATGTTTCCATCCATCCATTGCTCATGTCTTAGCAAAAGTGTGTTTAAAGACAGTCGGCATTTTCTTGAAAGTTAACAGTGGCTTCACCTGCTCTGGTTTTGGTTCCTCTGTAGCCAAGCTCACTACAACCACCACAACGAGGGTAATGAAGGACAGCAACATGGAGAAGTAGAGGTAATGAACATATTTTAACACTGCAGGTCTGTCGTCCTCTTCATAGCACAGTGGAGCAGGGTAGATGAAGTCCAGTAACATACGAATACACCCGACCACAAGGCCAATAGCCAGGCCCCAGAAAGCACCCTGCACCAGGGAGGGAGTCAAACATCAGCATTATACACAGTGTAATGGAACATGAATATACACTCAACGGCCACTTTATTAGCTACACCTCACTAATGCTGGGTTGGACCTGCTTTTTGCCTTCAGAACTTAACTTCTTTAGGGCATAGATTCAACAAGTTGCTGGAAGCATGCCACACCAAACAGCAACTGTGCCAAGTCACTTAAATTTCCTTATTGTCACATTCAAGTTCAGCAAGTCGTTTTGAACACGTCTGTCAGTCACATAGCAGCATTTAGTTGTTGCCATGTGAATGGCTGTTTAGATATTTGCAGTAGCGAGAAGTTGAACAGGTGTGCCTAATAAAGTGACCAGCGGGTGTATTTTCCATGAATTACTTGATCAATCGCAAGAACATTCTGAAGAAGAAGAAAAAACATCTTGCCTTCTCATTGGTCCTCTTCCACAAGCAGCCCATGAGGAAGATGATGGAGACGGGGGGCTGGAGGTAAGTGCTGATGGACTGGATGTAGATGAAGAGCTGGCCACCCTGACTGGCCTGGACGACTGGAATCCACAAAACAGACACCACAACCAACACAAGCACAAACACTCTGCAGCACACACATCAAACCATAAAACGGGCGTTATGCAATAATAATGAGGTTCTGCAATGCACAGATTTGACAAAGAGCAGAAAACTAAAGGCGCTGGAATCTAAACGACACAATGCATTTAGCCATTATTGAGTAAAGTTTGGTGGATGAGCTCACATAAAGGGCCTTATACAAAGCTTTCTCAGACAGGACCACTTTAATTAAAGTAGGTTGTTATTTCCATCTGCAGTAATTCATATATGAGCTCTCTTATGGGATCACCCCACTCTTTCATTTTGCATGCATGCAAAGCTGGAGGCGGGGAGAGCAGCATCAAAACGCCTCTTACGGAACAGAGCAGGCATCAAAGACCACAAACATTACATTCATTAAGTCAGACAACATAAAAAGAAGGAGCTGAGGTGGGGGTGGGATTCAAAATAGCTTGCAGAGGCAGCAGCAGCAACTTAAACAGTGTCCCCTGTGTGAGATTTGTTGATTGAATCATAAAAGTTTATGCAGGTTGGCATTAACAAGATCGACTTACTGAACTAATACTATGCTCAGTTTTCCAAATGTAGATGCTCTAAGTGAGAATAAAGTGCAGAAATGCTTTTCTGCTCAAACTTCAGTCTCAGCATACGATATACATGCTGCATGTTTTATATCAGAATGCCCTGACGCGGTCACATACCTGCCCACAATCATGAGCTCCCATTCAGAAGCACGGGATCTGAAACTCTTCCACAGGTCCATGGTAAAAATGGTGCTGGCACTGTTAAAGATGGAGGTCAGCGAAGACATGAGAGCAGCAATCATCACAGCCATCATCAAGCCCCGCAGTCCTGGGAGGAAAGACGCACAGTTACCATAAAAGACTCGTCATGTAAAGCATGAAGCAGGAAACGAGGTGCAGCAGAAAGAGTCTCTCACCTGCAGGAAGAAGCTCCATGACCAGTTTGGCATAAGCGATGTCTGAACACCCCACTGGATTGCCACAAATCTCTCTGCACACCTCAGGTTCTGCACAAGCCACTTCGTCTATGCACAGTAGAAACACACCCGCGTCAGTCAAACTCAAATATCCACAATATTTTTGTTTAGTGTTACCTAAATACCTCACACACTTTCAGCACCATTATGGAGGCTAATGTTATAATATGCAGTAAGGTCAAACACAGTATTCCAGCTGCAGCCTACAGTTCTCACTGTACCTGTGTAAAGTATCCTGCTGATCATGCCGGGGATCATGATGGCAAAGAAGGGCAGAACTTTGAGGTACGCAGCCAGCAGGGAGCCTCCTTTTGCATGGGTCAGGGTCTTGGCAGCCAGAGAGCGCTGCACAATGACCTGCAGAGAGTCCCGAATTAAAAGCTGACCAATAAATATATATATATAAATATATATATGTAAAGCAGGTAACTACATATCTGTGTAATGTAAGGCAGAATGGAACCACAAAGCTTACTGCTATCACTCAGGAATTTGTAAGATATCAGGGGCTAAACAGATGCTGCTGTGTATCTGGAAAGACTGTAAATGCTAATTAAAACTAACCGTGCTTTTTCTTATCTCACTTCAGTTGGACCTTTGAAACATGCCAGCTTCTTTACGGAGTAATTCTCAAGATGAGGATTTTCAGATTAAAACTCTCTGAGTACTCCAGAGAAAATTTTTAATCGGCGTCAACAAGATGTAAAAGCTCTAAGTTGTACTTTTATATTTTATAGATGAAAGATCTCTTGACATCTTACATCTTAAATTCATTTTTAATGCTCATGTTGGTAAATCAGGGCTCACGAGCTCTGAACTGCCTTCACTGTAGAAACGAGGTTTGCCTATGAAGCCTTTGATTTGAACTCTACCGATTAAACACTCTCTGAGGGGAAAGCTTCCTTTCATAACTTTAACTTTCATAACTTTAGCTTTGAAAATCACTGACCTGATCAGAGCACCAGTACCACATGGAGGGGATGGACATGCCGACAATAACACCAGGCCAGGGGAGGTCAGAAGTCACTGGATCTCTGAATATGTGGAAAGCATCTTCTCGGGGGATGCCACAGGTCGAGTTGGGTACACGAATTGATGGGATGGCTTTGCCGTAACCCTCCATGAAAGCATTCCAGCCTCCAACCTCCACAAAACCTACACATAGAGACAAAATAGTCAGATCAGCTGGATCATAAAGGGTTGGAAACTGGAAGCTGTGATTTTCACTCATATCCTCACTTACTGAAGCCCATGAGGGTCAGAGCTCCTGCCAGCATGATAGCAGTCTGAGCTGCATCTGTATAGATAACTGCAGCCAGACCACCTGTGAACAGCAAACAGCACATTATGCACTTCTAGAAGCTGGTAAAATACAGAACAGCCAACATGAGCGGGACTGTAGCTCACCTGCTACAGTATAGATAGCAGTGACTAACAGCAGCAGCACCACAGCCAGGTAGATGTTCCATTGTAAGGCAAGCTGAATGAACAGGGCACCTGCATACATGTCCACCTGGCCAAAAACACACATAGGTTTATGCTAAGAAACTAGAAAGAAATTAACCCAGATAAAGCTTCACAAAATAAATCACTATTGTGGATTATAGCCTACCGATATTTTTGTAAAGATGTAAATAAATAAGGAAAGGATGGCTATAAACAACTGAGTTCTTCTACCACCAAACCGCCTCTGCAGATACTCTGGCATCGTTGTCACCTGTAGAAGAAATAAGGTCAAGCCCTATGAGATCACGGGGGAATAAATGACCAAAATCATGCATGCAACAACTTATTGTTTCTTTTGTTCAGAGTGTGTGTAGAAAACTCACACCAGAGGCAATATAAATGGGCAGGAAGAGCCATCCCAGCAGCAGTACCATCATCATACCCTGTCAGTTAACAAATATCAGCACCATCAAGAATTTAAACCTATTAATATTTCATATCAAAGTTATTTTTGACAGATTATTTTCTTACATTCCACTCGTATGCAATGGCACCAATTCCCGCTGCGGCTCCTGACCCTGCCAGGCCGATGAAATGTCCACTGCCAATGTTACTGGCGAACAGCGAAGCACCCACCTAAATATAGATGAGAGTCCGAATCAGAACATTTTGCCTCCATCTGACTTTTAAAGTGTGCTCTAGATAGAGTTTCTGCACAACTCACCGGCCACCAGGTCATGTTCTTCCCGGCTAAGAAGTATCCATCCACCGTGCTGCGCTTTGTCCTCCACATGGACTGGAAAAAACATGGGAAATGTTATAGAACCTCTTAAAGGTAACAGTAACAGAAGACCTATTTATTCATAATGCTGAGATGGAATCTATTTGTAAGATAGAGATTAAGTTAAAAGGCTTCTAAAACTTCTAAGACAACATATCTCAGGGACCACAAAACCCAAATTTCGCTGCCCAATCCCAAATCTAAACATCCCTCGTATCTTCTGTGTATAAATTATCACAATGCGTCTGCTTCTAAAGATCCCGGCTGGCTTTCAGACCCACCGGCTCACTTATTTTAGCTTGTAGAGCTACAAAATCCACCCATGTAGGTGAACTCTGTAGCTTCATGTGCCTTCATGTGTCAACACAGGTACCTCAAATCCACCTTTTTACATTTAGAGGTGTTTTCTTTGTTGTTATCAACAAAAAAACACTGCATTCTTACTGTCGCTGGACAGTAATATGATCTTTAATCTCCATTTGTGAGCATCCAGGTTATCAAAGGAAGTTAATTATAGGAGAAGGGCAAGAAAAGGGGCAATATAAAAAAGTGGAATGTAAATTCTGATAAAGCTTGATACAGATCACTCTGCTCTCATTGAAGGACATTTGCCGATTGCAAAGATTAAGTAAGAAAAAAGCACTGATACAGATACTATACAGAGGTCTTCACAATATGTTTTATATTTAAAGGCATTAGATCTGAATTCGTTTTAGTTTGTATGACAAAGAATACAGATTGCCATGTAAAAATGTTGGTATCATTTTCTGTGCTTACCCATAGGCCGACTCCCAGCACCAGTAGAAAATAGATTACCAGCACCACTATATCCACGGTGTCAAGCGTACTGCCATGCCCTGGAGATGGCGATGTGGATGGGGGCACGCTGGTCCCCTGGCGTTCTACTGGAAGGTCAAAGGTCATCTGGAATCCAAGAATTTAAAGTCAGTCTCAGGAGCCAACAATGAATGAAGTAGAAAATTCTTTTCACCTTAAACACAGACATAAAATCCAATTACCAGACTTTTTTTTTTTTTACACATTGCTAGAACTGGGTTGGACTGGCTTTTTTCTTCATGGCATAAATTCAGTTAGTTTAGCAAACGTTTCTCAGAGATTTTGATCCAGATCGACACAAAAGCATCACACGGTTGCTGCAGATTTCTCAGCTGACCGTATGTGACAGGAATCTCCTGTGCCACCACAGTCTGAACTGTTGACAGAGTGGATCCATGCTTTCATGTTGTTTACACCAAATCTTTTTTTTATTTTATTTTTTTGAAGGGATGCCAAATGCTATAATTTTTCTGTAAAGCAAATTTACCTTGCCTATGGGTATAAATAAAGTTACCTTGACCTTGACTCTACTATCCAAATGTGCAGCAGAAATCAAGACTCATCATCCAGGCAACATTTTTACAGTCTCCTTTTGTCCAACGTTGGTGAATCCATGTGAACTGTATCCTGTTCTTAGCTGACAGCAGTGGTATTCGGTGTGGTCTTCTGCTACTGTAGCATGTCTACTTTAAACGTTTGACATGTTGTGTGTTCAGAGAAGCTCCTCTGCATACCTTAGTTGCAACAAGTGGGTATTTGCCTTCTTGTCAGCTTGAAGCAGTCTGGCCATTCTAGTCTGAGGCATTTTCTCCCAGAGAACTGCTGCTCACTAGATATCCTCTCTTTTCTTGGACTATTCTCTGAAACCCTGGTTGTGTGGGAAAATCCCAGCAGATCAAAAATTTCTGAAATATTTAGACGAGCTCATCTTGCACAAACAACCTTAATAAAAAAAAACCTCCTCCATTCCAATGCTTGGTTAGAACTTCAGCATGTCCTCTTGAGTTGGCACAGTTGCTGCCATGTGATTATATGATTAAAGATTTGCCTTCATGAGCAGTTGTGCAACCCAATGTGTACCTAATAAAGTGGCCAATGAGTATATGTACGCGTGTGCAGTTGAGTTGACCACCATGTCAGACAGACTGCTTTATACAGCACCAAAAGTACTTCACTCTTAAACACATCTGCTGGCTTGTTTAAGACTTAGTCAAAGTTCCTCCAATATAGTAGAATTAAAAATGACAAAACAGCTATATCTGAGATAACGGCAACAACTGCAGCTCGCCATTTTACCCTCTTAGGCTTTCTGTTGGATATTAATTGAATAAAACAAGCTTACCTTTCAGTACACCGTCACACTTTGTATCATTCCAGCTGGGCTCTCTGCAAGTCAACTCGTGCAAGCCAACCGATTCACAAATGTGTCATGAATGACTTGGGAATCAAAGCTTCTTCCACTTCCATTCCAAAAGATCAAACTCCACTTTTACCTCGTCCACGACACGGTGTAGTTAAAATGTAAGAGATTTATTACTCCACACAGGGAAGTCTTTTCACAACAGAGTCCCGTTGCCAGTAAAATAACTGTGATTGCTGAATGTGTTAAATGCATGTAAAATACACTAAAGATGTGGGCAGTGATAGTATGCTATCAAAGTAACATTGAGATTGTGTGTGTGTTCACGTCCAGGAGAGAAAAATGCAGATACAGGCTTATCTTACAAAGACAAAGGCTCATTAACACTGCACCTCAGTAGCAGAGATTAACTGGTTGCAGCAATGCCATGTGGAGCAGTAATCAGGTTGTAAGGACACGGGTATATGAGGTGTTTGATTTTGCCCTGGCATAAATACAGTCCATTCAGCATTCCTGTATAAAGACAGCTTAAGTTCTGAAGAAGACATTCACCCAAATGTGGATCTCACACAGCTCTTTATATTTGTCAGATTTAGATTACAATACAAAACACAGACTTAACACTTAGTAGGCCTTAAATGAACGCCAGTGCCTTAGAGGTTTACATTCTGTACTTTAGCCAGAACATTACAACTTATACCATTAGAAAACAAAGGTTTTACTGACTGCACACATAACTGTTACCGTAATAATTTGTCTTATGATTTCAAAAAATATTAGCTATAAGCTTCAGTTTTTACAAAGCACTGGAATATCTGAACAGCTGGTATACTGCGTTATTAGTTGTGTGTGAAAATGATATCAAATGCTGCTACACGATATGATATTTCGCCCTCTCAGTGGTATAACTCTATGGTCCCATCATATCACACATTCAGTAAAAGAAATACTTGGGTAATACATTAAAGTAACAAAGTGCTTTATAAATTGTAGCGTATGTTTTCTTCATATTCTGGCTTATTCTGTACAGTCCACACGCACAATATAATCCCTATTTACACTTTAATAGATATAACACCAAACAATGGACTACAGTTAAACATTCATTTATTGCACAGTGCCCGCTGTAAGATCCACATAATCCCACTTCGGCAATCTGTTATCAGTGTCTTCGAGACTGGAGCCAGTGTCACCTTTATATACGTACATGTTGGTAGGATAAGAAGTAAAGCATTATATAGGAGCAATGCAGAAACAAAATGAACAATCCAAAAAATAAATAAATCCTACTGGTATATTGGCACGGTTTGAGATGGAAAATTCCACCAACAGTGACTTTGAGCCAATGATTCATATACACAAGTTGGTAGGGTCAGGAGTTAAGCATTATACAACAGCAATACAAAAAAAAAATCTTACCACCACAGCTGGCATGGTAGAAAATGGAAAATTCCACTGAAACTAAAGGAGTGCTGCAAAGAAAGCATCCTAAGCTGAGGACTTACTTAAGAAAACAAGCATCACTTAGTAAAGAATTTAGGTTACATTCAGTGCGGTGGGCACCTTAAAAAGGTCAAACTAATTCAAAAACTGCTTTTTGTACTTTCATCTGAACCAACGAGTGTGAATATATTTAAATTAAATATCTATTTTTGGATCTATGTCTTAATCGTGGTTATGCCACAAAGATTTTATTAAATCATTGTCGTACCGCACTATGCAGGTGCTCAATGACCTAAACTTAGAGGGCTTAGAGAAATATTACTTAAACTATGCGATGTTACTGAGCAACTATCAAACAGCAGAGTTATCCTGAAGGTTAAACAAGGTTGCAGTCTACTGACTGGTCTTCATCATTGAAGATACATATAATATAGTACAACACTGGTCTAAAGCTACATTATCTGTCTTTGATGCCAATGTTTCTGCTTTTCCCTTCATCTAACTTGTTTTTTTTGCTTGGTATTGTGATGTGTGGTTTATGTGCTTGTATGTTAGTGTATTTATATACTGGTATATGTATATAGGATGTTTGTGTACTTGGGTATACTTTGTTCTGTATGAACAACTGCATGTTGTAATCTCCACACGTGCATGTGTGTTACCAGGCCAGCGGGGAGGCCATTCGTGGACTCCTGGGGCTTTTTGGGATTTCAGCAACTTGCTGATCACTCAGAGCTCTCTGTGGCAAAGAAATGCAGAAAAAAGATGATGCAGGATTTTCTTTTAATTTACTTTTATATACATCCTTTGTTTTTCCATGTAGTATTATTTTTAGTTTTTCTAACCAACTGCTTTGTTGCATGCATCCTGCTTATTGAAATATGTAATATTTCTAGATATATATTTGTATTTTTTGTGACAGTCGTTGTGCGTGCCTTATATGGACAAAAGTACTGGGCCACGTGTACAGTACACCTGCAGGAGGTGCTCAGCCATGGAAACCTATGCCATGAAGCTCCAGGTGCACAGTTTTTGCGCTGATGTTAATGATGTAGGTTGCACTGGTTGACTCTGCTCTTAACTTTATGTGGTCTGCCCCTTTGTAGCTGAGCTGCTGTGGTTCTTAAACACCTCCACTTTTCAATAACACCTTTTAGAGTTGATTGTGGAATATCTGGGAGGTGAGAAACTTCATGAACTGACTTATCCCACTGATGTTTATAAAAACCAGAAGGTACGGGCAGGTACTTGATTTTATACACCTGAAATCATAGACAAAGAGGTGTAGCCCTGTACTTTTATTCATGTGGTCTACTCACTACATAGAAATGTTAATAAACAGGTGTAAAAAAACAAAAAAATAATAAAAGTTTGATAAGTTTGAAAACCACAAGCACAGCAAAGTTCAAAAAGAAAAAGCAGCAGAGGAAAAAGGAAAAGCAAAGAGCTGCTGCACTTAACATACTGAACACTAAATGCAAATGACAGAAATATGCAAAACAGTGTTACATTTTTCAAAACTCTGCTTTTTTAAAATTTAAAGTATAGTATCTAAAACCTCCAATATCAAACATCTGGCGGGCTGGAACACGTTAATGAATGCTGAGTGTTTACAAAGTGGCCCTGCTAGTTTACATCATGAAGCTCATTATCAGTGCTGTAACCTAGCAGAGTGCTTTTTTGATTTAATGCAGACAGTGCTCATTACTAAACACAATGCACGGCCCTCTCTAAAAATAAAAACACTGGCAAAGCAGAAAATATAGCAAGTAATGAGGCAGTCATCAGATGATAACACAGTGCAACTGTTTATCTGCAACCTTTTAGGTTATGCATCACAAGCGGTTGAGCAAAAGCAACTGAGACGGCTGGGAGGGAACTACAAAGGAAATATGCTGCAGACACAACAAAGATAATCATTTGAATGAAGAATGGCTCAATATTTCCTGCTCACCTCAAACTTGTTTATGAATTCGGCAAAGATACCAAAGAAGGCCTCGGTATTTGTGGCTTTGCCGTCTTCTCCAAAGTAGGAGGCAGTCTTGCTGAATTCTTCCATGGCTCTCTGTTGGAGAGACTCCAGAGACTGGATTGCAGGATGACTGTTTTCCAGGAAATTCTTAACACCACAGAGTTAAGGCACAAAAATGTTTAATCTTATTTACTACATAGTGTTTTCTTTGTCCCCTGACCCCAGTGAGGGGGTTTTAAGGATACACTCATGACAACAGCAAAGCGGTCGTCAGAGGTCGCAGGCATCTTCTGACAAGCTGAGCGAATGTCCTGGATTGTGGTATGAAGGTCATTCAGATCGGAGGTGATGTTCCTCTGGTTTACTAAAAGCAGGTGTGCGTGCAACATAGGAAACCAGAGGCAAGAGGAAAAAGATGCTCAGAGACAAAAAGCAGATCTAGCCAAAATGAAAACAACCACTTAAATTTGACAATCGTGCCAGTACATTTTTGGCACTCTCAACGAATGTTAAAAGGCAAATGTATGTATCTACCTTTTGCTGCAAGTGGAACCATCGTAAGATCTTTGGAAAAATCCAACACATCCGGGAAATGTTGACATAGCGATTTAACCAGGATATGCAGAAATGTTGACTTCCCGTCCACTGTTTTAGTTGTGCTCAGCTGCACGCGATATTGTGGAGTCATAAAATACACATGCAAGCCCATACATAAATACTCCATAATATGTTAAATATCATTCGGTGTACCTCTGTAAGGAAGTTGATCTTAAAGCCTGTAGTTTTGTTGGTTTTAGGCTGGCTGTTATTCAAGTAGTTCCCCATCGCCAACACAAACTAAACAGGGCACAAATTAGTAAGCAGATCTGTTATTGTATCAACAGTAATTTATCTTGATCGTTAATTTTCACCCCTAGTTTATGAGTGTAATTTTTTTGCTCCAGTAATTTAATTTTTCTTCTTTTCTTCTTCTTTCACACAAAAAAGACATAATTTAGCGAATGTCCTTCTTTGCTTCTACAGTGACTCTGTCTCTTATCAGTATCTCACAGACTAGTCAAAAAAGTATGTGGTATTTTCATGTGTTTCTAATCTACAGTGACATAACCTTTCTGAACATAAGGGCTACCTCTAGTATTTTAGCTAGCTTCTTGCTGGTCTTCAGCTCCATGGAGGCGTTGTAAATACAGTCATATGCTCCTTTCAGCTCCTCTGTCTTCTCCTGAAGAGAACACTTGAAGAGGAGGCACTGGAGGCGGGTCTGGTACTCCGGTACTGATAACATCTGATATATGCACAACAGGCAGATCAAGATAAATGCAAGATCAATGAAACTCAAAAGTAGCCCGGTAACGGTAAACCAGAACTGTACCTGCAGCACAAACTGATCTGGCTCGCTCAGTTTGCTGGGGTCCTGTCTATACTCTTCATATTTTTTGACCTCCTCTGCATCGGGGGCATACAGTAGCAGCTGTTTAATGTGGGCTGGCTCCAGCCTGTCTGTGGCCATGTTCATCAAAATCTGACGCAGTTCCCCTGGAGACAGCTTCAGGTGGGCTATCAGGATGGCTAGAGGCAGAAGATAATCATCATCAAAGTACTTAACTCTGATTCACAGAGCTACAACTATGGTTTCTAACTTTCATCTTGACATCTTAATTACAAATGACATTTGAAAAATTGTATTAAAGGCAGTCATACTCACAGGCATTGTAAGCTTTCTTATGGGACAGAATTTCTATAACATCTTTCTTCTTGAAGGTTTCTAGCTGAGGGGATGGTTCTGGGGCAGGCACTGAAAATTAGACCGGGGAAGTTAAATGTCAAAATTTAGAAAGGTAGGTGAGAGAGACTGGACAAACAGATTTAGTCTAAATTTTCCTTTTACATAGCTTACATTGATTTCTTAGAGGCAAATTATATAGAGTACAATGACAGATCAAGCCAAGGTCCTTCAACCCAAAGAGGAAGCTGCCTCGTTCTTTGTTTAAAAATCTCTGTATCCTTGGACTGTGATTAAAGACATCTGAAAACCTGATATGTTGACGTATAATGTTGTCTTCCCATCAAATGAATCACTAATCAAAGTATTTTTCACTCTTTATACTGGGCTTCCCTATCTCTTATGAATATTTAGCTGTGCACACAGATAAAAGCACTCCAGTTAGGCACACAGCCCCTTATACTCACTGGCGCTCTTCTGTGTTCCAAAGTGCAGCTCCAGATCCAGATACTTCACCATGTCATGCAGTTTTTCATAGTCAGAATTTGCTCCCAACTGTTAGAAACACAATTTTTTTTAGTTTAAAAAAGGTCTAAATGTTATAGTTTTGCAAAATATTTTACATTTAGAATTCTAAATCTAAACTCGGTGGCACTTTGAGAAGCTTTGGCTTCCAATCAGAACTCACCTGTCCCCATATTGTCCCTTCTGAGTTTTCCACCTGCTCCCAGCGCAGCCTCTTTACACTCATATGGTTGGAGTCCATTCTGGACAGACTAGGTCTTGGTAGAGGTGGAGGGGAGCAGGGTGGGGGAAGAGGAGGAGGTGGTGGGGGCTCTAGGTGCTCCGTGGGGTCAGAAAGAGAGTGGGGGAGGGACTGGGGCTGGCTCTGGCTGTGGGATTGTGACTGGTGTTGAGATTGCAGCAAATGATGCGAGGGCTGTGACTGTGGGCGGGCAGTTTGGGTGGAGGACTGGGGGTGTTGAGGCAGTGGCTGAAAAGTGGAGAGGGTGGGTTGGTGTGGCTGCAGGGGTTGAAACGTGGAGAGAAGGGGCTGGGGCCTGTGAGGCTGCTGGGGAGGGTGGATGACCTGAATCTGGTGCTGGTAGTCCTGAGGAGGTGGCTGTGGGGTCATGTGATGGATGTGGTGGATCTGAGGAGTGCTGGAATGGTGGTGCGTCTGCTGGATAGAGTGGGGTCTCTGGGGGGAGGGTTTTGTGGGCTGGGGGTGGTGGGTTTGGTGGATCTGCTGCTCTTGGTGCCTCCCCTGCACCGACACTTCAGTTTGATGATGGCCCTTTAGACTTCTCCTGCTCTGATGGGAGTGGCCATCCCGATTTAGCTGAACTGGGAGGGATGCAGGCTCTTGCTGGGTTTGATGCAGAAGCTCTGTGGAGGAGTGATGGGGCTTGGGTTGGTGCATTTGATGAGCCTGATGAAGAAGCTCTGTAGAGGAGTGGTGCGCCTGGGGTTTATGAATTTGATGGAGCAGCTCAGTTGAGGAATGGTGGGGCTGTCCTCGATGCATCTGGTGGGCTTGGTGGAGAAGTTCGGTGGAGGAGTGGAGAGGCTGTATTTGCTGCATCTGTTGAGCCTGGTGCAGGAGCTCTGTTGACGAATGATGGGCCTTGGATTTGTGCATTTGGTGGAGCACTTCTGATGATGAGTAGTGGGCATGGACTTGCTGCATCTGTTGAAGCATCTCAGCAGATGAGTGGTGGGCCTGGGATTGCTGCAACTGGTGCAGCACCTCAGCTGAGGAATGATGAGCCGGGGCTTGGTGCATCTGGTGGAGCATCTCAGTTGAGGAATGGTGGGGTTGGGGTCTTACACTCTGATGACTTTGGTAGATGCCCTCTACGTACTGACCTTGTTGGCTGGGATGGCCTGTTGGTTGGGGTGACGGCTGGTGTGGGGGAGGCGCAGAACGGGACAGACGTCGGTGATGATGAGTCTGGTGGGCCTGCTGCTGCTGTGCTTGGCGCATCATGTAAAGAGGGTGGTTTGCGTGGTGATGGACGGAGTCTGGAGAGGGAAGAGGAGGTAAGGACTGAAGAGGAAGAGGTGAATGGGCTTTCTGCTGCGTTGGCTGGGCAGGCATCGAGTGGTGGCTCTGGTAGATCTGCTGCAGCTGTTGCTCTTGATACGCTTGCTGCTCCTTATAGGCTTGTCGCTCCTCATAGGCCTTTTGTTCCTGGTAGGCTTGAAGCTCCTCGAATGCTTTTTGCTCCTTGTAGGCTTGAAGCTCCTCGAATGCTTTTTGTTCCTTGTAGGCTTGACGCTGTTCATATGCTTTTTGCTCCTGGTAGGCTTGACGCTGCTCGTACGCTTGTCTTTCTTGGTAGGCCTGTTGCTCTTGGTACAACTGTTGCTCTTCAAAAGCTTTTTGCTCCTCGAATGCCTTCTGCTCTTCATAAGCCTGTCTCTCTTTGAAAAGTTTCTCTTGATAAGCTTGTTGTTCCTGCAAGGCCTGCTGCTCTTGCAGGAGTTGTTGTTCTTCAAAGGCTTTTTGCTCTTCATATGCCTGCCTCTCCTTATACGCCTGTTGCTCCTCATAGGCTTGCCTTTCCTGGTAGGCTTGTTGCTCTTGGTAGGCTTTTAGCTCTTGTATGGTAGCATGCACCTGTAGGTCTTCCCTTGTAGGGAGGACTTTATGCAAGGAGTGGCGTTTAGGTGGTGGATTACTGCGGGGAGGAGGTGGGGGAGGAGGGCCGGATTTCCGGCGGATGGGCACGTATGTTCTTGGGGAGTGTTCGGGAGTGTAGCTTAGTTGCTGCTGCTGTTGCTGCTGTTGGTGCTGCGGTTGACTCTGTGCAGGTGCTGGGGGCGGAGGAGGCGGAGGTGGATCATTGAACTGGACTGGTGGGGGTGGAGGAGGGGTCATGGGGGGTGGGGGAATGTGATCAGAGGAAGATGAGTAGGTCAGAGATGAGGCATTTTCTTCTCCACTGCTGCTCTGGACATCACTCGGGCTGCTGAGCTCTGGAGCGACAAATCCTCCACTTTCTTCTTCATCCACCACCAAATCGTCTTCATTATCATCATCCTCTTCATCTGGGAAGCCCATCTGCACAACATCCTGGCATTAACACCAATTACACTTCATTAGACCTAATGCCAAAGTGGATTTTTTTGGTACATTTGTCAAACTACAAGAGTTAACCAGAAATAAAATACATAAATGTGTAAGCAGGTTCTCTACAACCTCCTCAATGTATTTCAATGCAAATGCTGCAGTTAAGTTTTTAAATCCTTTACATGCTCTTTCATTTGAAGATTTATTTGTCAGGTCAACAACAGCTTGTGAACCTCTCTCTATGACACATATTATTCTATAAATTGTCTTTGATTTTAAAAACACCAAGGTCAAGGCAGTCCACCTATGAGAAAACCTTAAGATTGGCAGTAAATTTTAATGATGCTTTATGATGTTGTTTGAAGTCACAGAAACAACAGAAATTCACTGAGGGTAACAGACTATTCTGGTCAAAGATAATTTCATAATACTTTAAAATAAAGCACATAGAACCCTTTAAAACATGCAATTCTTAGTCACAAAAATAAAGAAAAGACAATTTTTATTCATCTTTCATGCTGGATTGAGCAAATATGACATGTTGTACTGCAAAAATAAAAATATAAGCAGATAACCTACTCCAAAATAGGAGCCAGAGGCATGAGACAGATTGACCTATACAACAAGAGAGACTAAACTGGTAAACTGTTGAAATCTTATATTAAACAAACTGGGGAAACATGTCCCAGCATCTTTTATTACAAACACAGAACAATGTCTTTGTGTGTCCTGTGCTTTGTGGCCACAAAGGATTTAACAGGCATTTTATTTTTTACTGCATAAAGCACCTTGTAGAAATTAAAGGAGTTTTGATTACTGTGAAAAGTTAAACATTAGTTTTCCCAGTAGCTAAACAGTTACTCGATGATAATTTCATTTCAGTGCTTTGCAAAATTGGTGCAGTGTTAATGTGATTCTACCTCTTCATAGTCGTTTTCAGGAGTCAAGAAGTCATCGACAATTGCCACCCTCTGTCCCAGCTGCTCGCTCAGTGCATCCAGAAAGCGGTCCGTGTCTTCAGAGCGAGGCGGTTTGGAGAAGGTGTAACGGCGCTTGCTGCTGCGGTGAGCAGGGGGGCTAGACGGGTAGTCAGGGGGTTCTGGAGGTGAGGGAGGGGGACTGTCAAGGCTGATGTAAGGGTTGGACTCCCCACTGGTCTGGCTTGTTAACCCTGATGGGTAGAACTGGGATTGTGGGGGGCTGGGGAGAGGCTCCGGCCAGGATGTATGGGATGAAGGGCCTTTGCGGCTACCTAGGACAAGGAAATGATATATTGTAATGATGACAACAGAATCTTGGCTTTCTTAATTATGTTGAAATGTAGCAGTTAAAAGAAATGTCTCTTTAATGATACCTTGCAGTCAGTGAATTATGAGAACAAATACAAGTAATGATTCTCGTGTTCATATTACATACAGTAGTTACATTACTATCAGAGAAATCTAATTTTTGACTGACAGGTGTACTTAATGGTGTGTTTTCTAGTTCCACATCCACCATCACCAAATATGTATGCAGCTCAGTGTTCAATGACAGCACTTTGTTACTGATGTAAAATTTTTAAATCGTCAGAGCCTAACCCAGTGTGATCCAGATTTAATTTGTGAGGACTGCTCTGATCCTTCCCACGTGGGTCATAAAAAAAAATAAATTAGCCCTTGGGAAAAGAATTTTTTGAGGAGATTAAATTTTGTATTTGTCTCAAACCTCTGCTCTGCTGTGTATTTATGTACAGCAGGAAAACAAATCTGTTCGTTTAACCCAGGATTTTTGTATATATTTCTTTTTCTGCAGCCCTTTTTTGTCATTCCCCTTCACTTCTATGTTTTCCCTAAAATCTCTCTCCCTCACACACACACACACACACACACACACACACACACACACACACACACACACACACACAAACGTTACCTAGGTGGTTGCTAGGTAACGTGACAACGCCCCAATAATATGTGACACCGATAAGAAATTTCAGGGCTCTAAGATGTACCTGTGTGTCAGGTTTGGGTGCTCAGCTCCTGATCATATAGGAGGTTTTCATGATGTACAGACAGATGGAGATTTTGTGTATTAGAGTAAGATTCCACTCCAGCTCCAAATGCAAACGTCTACAATCAGCTACCTGTGTTAAGGTGTATCGTAGGGGATGCCGTGCGTGACGGAGGGTCCAGATCCAGCAAACTCTCAGGGGCAGGAGGCGGGCGGCTCTTCAGAGACTTGGACCTCTTGGCTGAATACATGTTCTCCAGTTCAGCGTACACTGCTGACAGCTTACATGGTGAAAATGTGCAAACGAATATATAAATATATATATACTGGTTTGAGAATTCTTATCCTAACTCTTTAATTGCCATTATTATATGCATCTTGTCTCATTAAAATGGGCATGGCTACGTACATTAGTGAGGTTGTTGGGAGTTTCAGGGAGAGAGGTACCATCCCCTGACTGTCTCTCTCCTGGAGCTAGCCTCATCCCCGTCTCCAGTAATGGCTCTGCACGGTGGCCTATGATAACACAACCATTGGAAGAACTTAGACTCTTATGAGTGAGATAGACCCAAATATAGATTCCAGCTTTGCATGTGTTGTTAGTATTTGGGCTTTGGGTGGCTTGTGAGTTAGTGAGCAGAGTGAGTGAGATCAGCAAAGAAATATACTGGATTTAGACTGATGTTACTACATGACTGCATGGGATCATGTTAAATACATTAAATAATACATTAAATATGCAAATGTAAAAGCATGTAGTGATTTCAACAAAACTGTTCATATAAAAGAAGCTTGAAGAAAATTTAATTCTGATCAATAAGTGAATTTAAACAGGACCGTGTGGACAGGCACAATGATAACAATATCAGTGCTAATGGCGTCATGATCATGATAGGAGTCAAGCGTGCCGAGGTGGTCGGGGTGTTAATGTTGCTGCTGATGATGACAGAGACAGTAAAGTTCAGTACCCATGCCCAAGTGTGTACCAATGACCAGGTCATCAGAGCTACGTCCCCTCACACTGCTCCTGTACGTGGTCCCTGTCACCCTCATGGAACTGCTACGGCGGTGGGGCTCAGGGACAACCTCGGGCTCCGGAGGAGGGGGAGGTGGTGGTGGTGGAGGTGGAACTGGAACACACACACATGTATTTGCAATGCAGGAGTGTAAGGGGCTGCAGCACCTGGGTTGATTGCATTTCACCGAACTAGCGATTCTATTTAAGATCCCCAAAAATGACCCGTGATTATCGTCAGGACATACGTCTCTGCAGATTCTCAGTCATCCTGGTCATAGTAGTCCTAAGAGCTTGAAACGAAGTCGACTGACTTCTTTAAGTTGTTTGGAGATGTTCAAGAAGCTTCTTCGGTTCTTAAACCAAAAGATGGTGAGTCCCACAAATTGGAAAAATTGGGAAACTGTCTCTGAGGAGGTGGTCATTATGCATCGTAACATGAGCCAAGCCAAGCCATGAGTCATTGCTACCAGAGGCTTCGAATGAAACCACAGTGAGTGGCGTATCGATTCTCAGCCTTCCTATCATATGACCTGTTGAGATCACCTGACACAAGATGTGAATGGGGGTTGAGCTGCCTTAGATGGAATCTCAAAAATGCATTGTAGGTGGCTGACAGTTGGTGTCGTAAGCATCACCTCTGTTCAAAGATGGTGATTCACAGCGGACATAGATGACCTCTTTTACTCCTCTTCTCGGTCCAAAATGTGAGCACTGGCATCCTCAAAAGAGTGACCTTTGTCCTTTAGGTGCAGATGTACAGATGAATCTTGTCCTGTCGAGGTGGCTCTTCTATGCTGTGCGATGTGTTTATGGAGCGGCTGCTTGGGTTCTCCAATGTAGAGGTCTGAGCACTCCTCGCTGCACTGCACAGCATACACTACATTGTTTAGCTTGTGTTTGGGAGTTTTGTCCTTGGGATGAACCAGTTTTTGTCTGAGTGTGTGGTTGGGTCTAAAGTGCACTGGGATGTTGTGCTTCAAGGGAACTTTTTCTGCCCGATTCGTCCCGATCACCCCAAGTTTGTGTTCCAGAGGGTGGTGGGAGTCAAAGAGTAGGTACTGGTCTGTGTGGGCTTCCAGTAAACTTCAATGTTGAGGCTTCCATCCTCCGTAATACAACAGCACAGCCAGAAACATTAAATTATTATCTTTGTATTAACTTTGCATCTTCCCTGGGGGACTTGTGAAGGCTTTGTGTTCTTGAGTTTTGATTTTGACCCAGGTGTCACTGATGTATCTGTACCAGTGGCTAGGTGCTGTCTCTGTGAAAGAGCCAAGAGCTTTACTTTCCACTTCCTCCATGCAAAGGTTGGCTGCAATGGGTCTTGCTGGCAGTCTCCACTGCTTCATTTGAAGTTATGTGAAAAGTGAGACCACATCAAAGGACACTGCCGTTTCATTAGAAGAGTCTCCATCTCACACACAAACACATTTTCATAATCCATATGTAATACCAAGTGTCATAAAAATGTAAACTACAACAAATTTGTGCACTTACCTGGGGATTTGTATCCAAGAAAACGTGAAATCTTGCTCTGGCAGTGCTCTTGCTCTTCATACGTAAGCAGCTGGTAAACAAACTGCCAGATCACCTGTTTTGCTGGAGTGTCCAGCACTGGGAACACATCCACGATCAGAGTGTCAACATTCCTGTCATTGAAGCACAGGCAACGGGACAGAGATCACCTGGCTGTCCAGTTAGAGGTCAAAGGAATTAGAGGGTAACAGGAAAATTTGAACTCAGGTGTATGGCCATCATCTATGTAGTTGGCCCAAGTTATTGAACTGAACTGAAATCCAAACCCACAACTTAATTTGCTTCTAGCTGAGCAAAATACAACCATATTAATATATTACTAGCAATATTATTGAGTCACTAGCTTTCTCTGTCTCCCCCTTATACAGTACACAATCTATGGTCTCTATTAGGGGTGCGACGATACTCGTATCGATATTGAACCGTTTGATACAGTGCTTTCGGTTCGGTACGCATATGTATCGAACAATACAACATTTGTAATTTATTTTATCAACTTTCCTTCTGACGATGCTGTCTGTGTTGAGCGCTCAGTGAATCTGCGTTCGACTACTGCCTAGGCTGCACTGTCGAGCGCAGATCCACTAAGCGTTCAACACAGACAGGATCGTTAGAAGGAAGAGTGCAGGGCAAGCTAGCGAGACAGAAGTTAAGCTCTCCTTGCAACATGGCAAATTGAACCTCCCCCACCCTCATTCAGATCTGGCGTTTGGAATTATTTTGGTTTTCATGTGACGTATGACCCTGAAGGTAAGCGCATCATGGACTAAAGTAAAACAGTATGTTGGATGTGCCACGCAATGCTCAATTACATGGGTGGGAACTAGTGCGTTAGCGCAGTTAGCTTAACGTGTTGGCTGTCTAGCCCCATGCAGGGGTAGCTCGTTAACGGAGATTTGCCATGTTGTGGCGTTAACGTCATTTCAACGAGATTAACGCTGACAGCACTAGTGGGAACACAACGAATATGACTGCACATTTACACCGACATCATCCTAGTGCAAAGACAAGTGGAAGCAGACAAAAACAACAAGCATGCATGCTACAAACTTTACCCGAGTCATTTAGACAGCCGTTAGCACATGATTCTCCTTATGGGGACCTGATATGTTTAATATTGTGGCGAGCTCAGACAAGGAGGAGACAGAGGTGTCGTTTGGTCTTGCTTCCCGTGAGCTAGCCAGGGAGCACAGCCGTTTATTGACATCTGCAGAAGAACACTGCCGCTAGCTAACTGCTCAGCGCAACCGCACAGCAACAACAACACACAGAGCGCCCTCTGACCCCGGAAGGACACACCGTGGCAGCGAGAAGGCGTCACCCGTCACTATGGCAACATAAACAAAACATAACTGTACAAACAGAACCCCGAACAGCCCTGACCCGCTACATAGCCCCCACCTAAGGGGTCAGTCGTCCCCGACGACCCCATTACCCCACACAAAGTCCTGCAAATGTCCAGGTGCCTTCTTTTGGCGCACCGGCTGGTCACCACCGGCGGGGGAAAAGTCACTCGGGTCAGAACATGGGGTGCCACTAGTGATGGGACGTTCTGTATCGAGGCTTCGGAGCGTGTGTCGAGTAATGGAGGGGGCGTTTCCGCGAAGCGCGTATCGAGGCTTGCTTCATTTATGGGAGGAGCTGAAAATGATGACGTCCGAAGCCTCGCTGCCCGGCTGTACCACGTGACTGGTTCATGAAGTGGTTCGAACTTTGCCGCGAGATATGACAGCGATATAAACCCCTCAGACTTCATTCACAATGTGGGTGTTTGATGGAGAGTTGCGGTTAGTGAGAGTTTGGAGACCGTTTGGAGGTTTATGAGAGTGAGGAGAGAAAGTCAGGAGAGAATGGAGCCAGCTAAGAAGAGGAGGATGTCCTCCCCTGTGTGGGAACATTTTGATCTTATTCCTCCCAACAAGGTATGTAAATTTCTACAGAAGATGTATTTTCATGATACTGATGGTGCAATACAATTTATGTTGAGCTGTCTTGACTTTTGTACAAGGTGAAGTGTTTGCTATGTGCCAGGGAGCTGGGATATAACAACAACACCTCATCCATGCTTAGGCACTACAGAGCTTTGCATGAGAATAAGGGGGACACCGATTGTGGAGCAAGACCAGGTGAGCCATCAAATGCCATGATAATATAGCATGCAGTAATGTTACTAAATGATATAACAATATTATACAACTGTTATAAGTTACGTATGTGATATTTATATTTGTGCTTTGTCTTTATTGTCTTTCCTCAGGAGAACAATCTCAAATAGATGAAGACCTGGTCAGCATGGTGATTGAGGACTCCCAGCCATTTAGCATTGTGGAGGACAAAGGATTCAAAAGATTTGTTAAATCATTAAATCCTAGCTATGTTCTCCCCACTAAAAAGGTCATAAAAGCAGTGAAAATTTAGTTTTTACAGAATAAAATGTGAACAGGCAGGACTGAGGCTCAAAGCCTCAGTGTGTAGCTGTCCATACCTCAACGTTACAAAAGCACAACCACTGTCCACACCCCAACCACACCTCACCTCACAGTAAATGATCATTTCCATTTCAAGCATTTCCAAATAATCATTTCCCATACTGCCACTATAAATATACACAGTATACTGCCATCACTACAATATACATGTTTTACACACTCCTTTTGTTGTTGACATTTACAGGCTGTGTGCAAAATGCCACACTCTTCAAATTCATGCCAGCTATTATTTTTACGTCCAGTAGGTGTCCTGCTAGAGCAAATGAAGCTTCATGAAGCTTCGCGTTGGGGTGAACCAATTGGATGAAAAGCTTCAGTGCTTCATGGGGCTTCATCTGCCCATCACTAGGTGCCACCATCATCCCACTTCTGACACCAATGTGGCGAGCTCAGACAACGAGGAGACGGAGGTGTCGTTTGGTCTTGCTTCCCGTGAGCTAGCCAGGGAGCACAGCCGTTTATTGACATCTGCAGAAGAACACTGCCGCTAGCTAACTGCTCAGCGCGGCAACCGCACAGCAACAACAACAACAACACACAGGGCGCCCTCTGACCCCGGAAGGACACACCGTCGCAGCGAGAGGGCGTCACCCGTCACTATGGCAACATAAACAAAACATAACTGTACAAACAGAACCCCCAACAGCCCTGACCCGCTACAATATGCTGCTGAGAATATAGCCCAGAAGAAGCGTATAGTATAGCTTTTATTTTGGAAAGAGCCATTTCTCTGTAATAAACTCTCTTTTCCAAAGATGAATGATTCCTCAATCAGATGCAGGTGTTACCGCGCCAGATCCGCGGCCCCGAACCATAGTAAGGAAACCTCTGGCAGTTACTTGAAGGTTCCGTAACTGACTCGTAGCCGGTGTTGTGCCAATCACTTTTTGGCACAACACCGGCAACAGCTTACTATACAGGTCAACTCCGCTAGCAAAAAGATCGAAGGAGGCGTAGGAAACTGCTTCACCGAACTTTATTTCTTCTCTAAGGCACGAACACCACGTACAGTGGGCTGAAACAGTTTACTCACCGCGAGCATCGCCGACACAACTCTGGCTGTTGAGGGAGTTATTATATTCCTTTTATTTGTTTTCTTTTCGTCTCTTCTGTAGCTAACCGTTACCTTTTCCCCTTCTCCGCTCTCTCTCTCTTCACACACACACACACCAGGCAGTCCCGCTACACACATCCCGAATACATTTCCCATCAGGCTTCATCCTTAAAGGGCCATGCCTGTAACACAGGGCTTGCAAAATCGCTAGCCCGACGTCCCGGGGCTAGCGATTTTTCCAGTCGGGCTACCAAAATCTATCTCTGCCCTGCCCGTCGGGCTATTGTAGGAAGAAAATATATGTCAATGCTTTTGCATTCTTTAGGAAATGTAGCTGGGTAATTATGTCATTGGCATCAGTGAGCCACTGTCAATATGTGACATATTGAAATCGCGTTTGAATTTGCGCTTGTTTTTTGCTTTCACTTTGCAAATGTCCAGGTCACGACCGGAGGGGGAAAAGTCACTCGGGTCAGAACATGGGGTGCCACCATCATCCCACTTCTGACACCAATGTGGCGAGCTCAGACAACGAGGAGACGGAGTTGTCGTTTGGTCTTGCTTCCCGTGAGCTAGCCAGGGAGCACAGCCGTTTATTGACATCTGCAGAAGAACACTGCCGCTAGCTAACTGCTCAGCGCGGCAACCGCACAGCAACAACAACAACAACAACACACAGGGCGCCCTCTGACCCCGGAAGGACACACCGTCGCAGCGAGAGGGCGTCACCCGTCACTATGGCAACATAAACAAAACATAACTGTACAAACAGAACCCTGAACAGCCCTGACCCGCTACAATATGCTGCTGAGAATATAGCCCAGAAGAAGCGGATAGTATAGCTTTTATTTTGGAAAGAGCCATTTCTCTGTAATAAACTCTCTTTTCCAAAGATGAGTGATTCCTCAATCAGATACAGGGCTTGCAAAATCGCTAGCCCCGGGACGTCGGGCTACCAAAATCTATCTCTGCCCTGCCCGTTGGGCTATTGTAGGAAGGAAAAATATATGTCAATGCTTTTGCATTCTTTCGGAAATGTAGCTGGGTAATTGTCATTGGCATCGATGAGCCACTGTCAATATGTGACATATTGAAATCGCGTTTGAATTTGCGCTCGTCTTTTGCTTTCACTTTGCAATCGCGCGAACTGTGTATAGAGAGCGACAGCACTGATTGGTGAGTGATGATAATTTGCGCACCAATTCCTCTGACATCGTCTTATCAATCGTTAGCTTACTATGCAAACATGACAAGTGAAATCTCCCGCAGCAAGCTTAAACATATGAGAGGTTGATCGCACAGAGAATCGCTGACCTGTGTGTGTGTGTGTGTGTGTGTGTGTGTGTGTGTGTGTGTGTGTGTGTGTGTGTGTGTGTGTGTGTGTGTGTGTGTGTGTGTGTGTGTGTGTGTGTGTGTGTGTAAAAGCAGCAGGATATACATTTTAGTTCTGCTGAGCCAAATAAGACAGGTCAGGGTGAAGAAGTGACAGCCAAAGAAAAGCTTACCACAAAACGGAAAAGTTATGACAAATCAGACTATAAGGCAAAAAGAAAGTGCAGCTTTATGGTTTCATGGACAAAATAATTTCTGTGGCTGCAATATGACGAGCTAAATAACCAGGGCTGCACATAAGTGGTCCGCAGGTGCGCATTCGCTGTCAAAATAAAATAAAAAAACGCGCACAAGATAAGAAGTTGCAACGCGTGTTTGCATACATAAGATTTTCTGGAGGAGGACAGACATTTGTTTAGAACTCTTAAAGATGTCGAAGAAGCTCCTTTAAGCAATTACTTTGGTGTTCCTCCACCTCCAAAGAAATGTCACAAAAGAAGCGCGTATTCTCGGAAAAGTGGTTGCAGGTGGTGAGCTGGCTTCAAACAAATGATGAACGCACAGAGATGTGGTGCGGAATGTGCCGTGAAAATCTCACTCTAGCGGACAAAAACAGTGCTTTTTATATGGATGCAAACTTGCGTTGCAACTTCTTATCTGGTGCGCGTCTTTTATTTTGACAGCGAATGCGCACATGCGGACCACTTATGTGCACCCGTGTAAATAACATAATGTTCTGCCGGGTGTGTTGTTGGTTTTCTCTCGATTTCTGAGTCGACAAGCGCCTTTGTTACTGGGACCAGTCATTTTAAGAAAGGCCCCCATTAGAACCCATGAGAAATGCAAGAAATGCATTATTGCTCAGTCTGCAATATCTTTCCCAGAACAAACACCAATTGCAAATAACATACTAAAAATAAACCTGAAAAATCTGTTTAGAACAGCGTACTATGTTGCAAAGAGTGAACTACCACTGGCAAAATTTAGCAGTCTTTGCAAACTTCAAAAAGCAAATGTCCTAGATCTTGGTTCCACTTGCCTCTTACCCGTGACTTCAGCGGAAATTTCAAATTCAGGATCTGACACAGACTGATTCAAGTCCTACACAGTTCTTACAAGTTCATAGAAATTTCTGTTCAATTAGAACCAAGTATTTGAGTTGATGATTGTAATTTTTATACAATGTTGTAATTTGTTTTTCAACAATTTTTTGATTAATGTTTTGTTTCCTTTACAATATTATACTTTAATGTATAATATTGTAAAGGAAACAAAACAGGAAACAAAACATCAATCAAAAAATTGCTCTCTTTTTTATTCAGGCTACTTAAATTTACTTTGGGCTACCAGGGATTTTGAAATTTTGAGAGCCCTGAGATATATTTATTTTTTTAATTACTTTTGTTTCAGCAACATTAAATTTAAAAACTGTACTTTTGAGTTAAAATATATATTTATAATTTTAATAAATGACAAATTAAAAAGGCATGAACATTTTTTTTGTATCGAAAAAATATCGAACCGTGACACCAAAGTATCGAACCGAACCGAACCGTGAATTTTGTGTATCGTTGCACCCCTAGTCTCTATCCATACTCTCCTTTTCTCCCTGTGCTTTGCTTACCTATGCTGGAAGAAGTTCTCCAATGCTTTGCAGATTGTGTATCTCTCCTGAATGGTCAGCAGGTGCTCCAACTGCTGCCCAAAGGTGCGACCCTGAACCCTGATACTGGGAGGCAGAATCTCTGCCACCCACTGGAGGGAGCTGAGCACAGGAGAGCGGGCCTGTTCTGTAGGAACGCCGCCTCCTGCAAGGTCCTGCTCTGCAAGGGTAAATGTAGGCGGCCCATCCTCCACTACCAGTGTGGGCATGGCACCGCTTCCCTGCAGCATGGACACTACCTTTTCATGGGAGGAGGTCCTGCAGGCGGACAGATGGTATCCAGGATGTCAAAGGCATTTCTACCAGTCTACCAGTTATTTAGTAGAAAAGCTAAAACTTAATATTTAGTGATGTCACTACTACTTATGTCATCCAAATAACCAGTAACCAATGAATGAAAAGTTGCTTTGGGGGGTACTTTCTTGTCATATTTTGTCTTACTTCAGTCTTGTAATATATTCAAAGGCTCCAAATTTTACAAATGAAAAAAATATCTTTAACAGTGGGACCATAACAACATGTTTATGCTAACTTCCTATCACTTTTCTTCTTTTTTATTTCTTTACAAGCAAATTGCTTTAGGATTTGCACTGTTTTATGCAAAAACATGCAAAGAATATGTGCAGTTTATGCAGTTCAACCTCATGTCCAGTCCATTGAGAAACAGGATGCGGTCTCCTGGTTTTAGACCGGCTTTGTCTGCAGGACTTCCTGAAGAACAGAGAAGGAATGACAGACAGTTTACCTATATGGAGTTCTTATTGAAGTCCATTATCTGCTTCATTCTTACCAGGGATCACGGAGTCAATCCACACTGGAGCATGGCCTCTGAGAGTGAAGCCAAAACTCATGTTGCCCTTGCAAACTCTCACTGTCCTAAAGAAGCAAATTTAAGCTTCAGTTAACAACCATACTCAGAGCTCCTTTGTTGTAAAAGAAAAGCAGGTCACCTGAAATAATCTATCACATTCAGGGGCTAAATCAGCACGACTGTAGTAAATATTAGAAAACCGGTTACAAGAAAGCCCTCTTAAACTTTTAAACATCATTAAAATAACATCCAGTGGACAGAAACTGTTACAATAAATGGGGTAAAGTTCATTAATTGTCAAGCTCAGTGAATGTAGCCTTGAGTCACATAACATAGTTAAACATAGTTCGTCTGCCTTTTCTGAAAGAAGCTGAGCAGACTTCCATATTCAGCACACTACTTTAAATTCACATCCTGCATGAACAAGCCTACTTAAATATGGACAATCTGTCCCCAGGGAGCTGTATAACGAGGAGATCGGGAGTGTCTTGTGGCGGTTTACTCCCATAACTTTAGCAGAAGGTGAAAGGGTGCTTAAATCATGTTTAAAGGTGTTTTTCAAAAACCTCTCAGCATTAAATCTTTAAATGAGTTTATATGAGTGGAAAAGCGAATGACGTCAATTCATGATGAAAAACGGCATCACTGCAGGAAAAGAGAGCAGGCGTGACTGTCCTAATAGGTTTATGTCGCCACTGGTTTTACCACTTAAGGGTCTATTTTTCACTGAAATCCTACATGTTCCAGTTTAAATAAATTCCCTGCTTACACAGAGACGGCGGTTCAGGCAGTTTTGGGGATTTTTTTGGAAAGGTGCAGTGATCAAACATAGGAGGATAGACAGTTATTTAAAGAAACTGGCATCTTGAAGACTAAAAATGACATATACTGTGTAGCTGAAGCCAGCACACTCTGGAACTGATTAAATGTTAGCAGAAAAAAATCCAAATTTCTTATACTGCTCATTATTTTTGCAGAGGTGGGACTTGTGCACCTCTATCTTTTTGCTCTAAATAAACTTTAAGGAAAACCAAAATCATTGTTACTTAACACAGACCTGCAGTTTGTGGTGGTGCCACTGGAGTGGCCAGCTATGAGTGACGTGGTCTTGCGCATGCCTCGGGCAGGGGGTACCACACCTTCCTCTGCGTGGGTGCGTGGCACTGAGCTGGCGCGGGTGGAGACAAGAAGGCGTTCGGGGTGATCTTCGCTTCGGCTACGGCGAAGGTGGCTGCGGCTGGGGTCACTAAAGCTGCGCCCCTTCAGCCGGCTCATCAGGCTTTGGGAAACCACTTCGTCAAAACGCTCCCGGTGCTTCTTGGGAATGAAGATCCTGACAAACATTGTGGGATCAGAACAAACCCCAGAGAGACTGGATAAGCTTTTACAGCAAAGGAGGAGCAGTTTCCAGTTCAGCTTCTCTTGTGTTCAGTCAGTACCCAGCAATCTTTTTTTTTTTACATTTGTACAAGAGATCAGTATCATATATAATAAAAACAAGCAGTATTTCACCCTATACCTTCCAAACAAAAATCATATTCTTTATACTAATGTCTCAAAACATCTGTTGTCCGAGGTATCAAAACTGCAGAGGGATTCTTGTTCTGATTACGTATTGCTCCAACAGCAGGATCCACTTAATTGGCTTAAAAATAGTTCAATCCGTATCATCTCATGGGAGTGTCGAGGCAAGCAGAAAGAACTGGTCCAACATCTGAGTGTGTGTGTGTGTGATTTTCGTGAGAGTTTGCATGTGAGTGAGAGAATGAAAGAGAGAGACGAGCTTTGTTGTGTGATCCTGTCACATTAGCGGCTGCAGGTAAAAGTGTTCAGTATCAGTGACAGCTCACTGCTAATATACGAAATGTGAGGAAGCTCAGTGCCAGAGCCACCTCTGGGAGAAAGCACTTCATTCCCCCCCTACTACTGGTATTTTGCCCTCCCATCATCTACTCCAAATGTGGGTTTTTTTCTTCTTAAAGGAAAAGCAAACCCTCACATCAAGTTGCCATTAAATTTAGTGTGTTAAAGGGTGTGTTATGAGGGTAGTGCACCCAGTTCCCCCCGATCTTTTGTATGTTTCATGCACAGAGATTAAAAATAACAAAACAGAGTTGTAATTTCTTTTTCAAATAATGAATCAAGCCAAAGAGAGCTCGTATTTCAGATGCACAACCTCTCAGAAGCTTTGCGTGCATCAAAAAACTTGCTGCTATTTATTTGATACAAATTTCTCCCTTTAATGCCTACATCATGAACCTGATTTTTTCCAAACTGCACAATACATTTTTAAGCAATACACTGCTAAAAAAATTAGCCAAATATAGCAAATATATTTATGATATATGGAAATTATTTTCTTAATTTGTCAGAAGAACACCCTATTTTCCAAAGATTTGAATTTTCTCACAATTATTTCATGGTTCAGGCTTTGAAGGGTTAAGATCTTTAGCATCAGCTTTAAACACTGATAAAGAACCATTTTCTTACGGTTTCTACTCACACCCAAACCTGACATTTGCCACTGATCTTTTTAGATTGCTTGAAATGTCTGGTCCCATTAAACTCTCTTGCAGTCTTAGTGCTGTCTGCTGGTTTATATTTGGCCAATTATCTGCAAGAACAAGAAAAATGCATAACAAAGCAACAGAAGTGACCTAGAAATGGAAGAAATATTGCCAATAACTGTTTTGGAAAGTGTTCTATCGTGTGCTCCTTCTTTAAATATAGGGCGCTCCTCTGTTACACATACGCGTGCACCTCCCCGCCACCTTTTCTCTTTTGCATATCTTCCTCCCCATCCTGCCTACAAAATGATGCTCCCTCGATTCTCAACACAACTCTCTCTATCTCTCTAACTTCACCGTGAATCTCCTGGGTGCTTCCACTGTTGCAGAGCAGGAAAGAGTGCTTTGTTTTTTTCAGAGTGCACCAGTTCCAGTGTGGCTCCATGTACACAGCATAAATTCTGATTTAAATCGCAATAAGGCTCAGCGGCGCACTTTGGATTTCAAAGCTGTCACAGTGATTTTAGAGGTACATTTGGGAATATCGTTAGGAGGCAAAGATTAGATTATTCTCAGTTTTGTAGTTTCTTAAAAATCCTTGCTTATGTAGTGTGTTGCCTTCATATCAATATCTTAAGATGCAAAGCTGAGGGAATATAGATATTCACTCTCTAGAGAATTATTAACACAAAGTTATGACTCACTTAAACTTAAAGGTTTTTACAAGTGCACACTGATATACACCAGACCATAGCTTTAATTAAAACCAACCTGGAACACTGCACATTGATCGGTATCCAAAACCCAGCTATGCACAGGTGTTCCAAAAATACAGACTGAGACTTTTAAAACTTCTATAAATGAGGTCATGCACTCCCAAGCTGTATGTTAAACCACTACCAACATCCAGTGCTCATCATCCACAAGAACAAAACACTCAGTTTAATACAGTCTCTACTTTTGTACTGTTGGTAAGACTTGTGACATTTATTTTGCTTACTGGTTGCACCTGCAGCTTTCATACGGTTTATTACATTTATACAAGAACAAACCTGCAGTACACTTGTATGTATATTACAAGCATAACTCAAAGAGCACAAAGCCAGAAGCACTGCAAAATTACAGTTTGCTTTTCCACAGTGTCTCCTGGTACAGAAATTATTCCACCTTGACTCAAACACACTCACAAATACATATGGGAACTAACTGCTGATTCGCTGTATGTTTTTCAACCTCATTAACACTTAATGACTCTCGTGGTCTAACCCAGCCATGGACAGACTCGCAGCATCATCAGGTATTTTCCCTTAACTTGAATAATGGAAAAGCAGTCTGGATGCTTGCAGTCTCACTGACATAAGACCAAACCCATGAATACACAATGCACTTAATTATAGTCACTCTTATGCAAACCACCTTTGTTTCACTGAAGAAAGACACACTAGATAAAGCAATGCTGTACATTTTTTTTCTATTCACTGATGTCAAAAACTGATTTATAACTGTCAGTTACACCCATCATCAGGGAAAAATGGAAACATGAGTGAGTGAGTGAGTTGAGGTGGTAAAGTTGCTTCAGTGACTATCAGATAATTGGTTTTTCATGTAACCAAACAGTGTAGTATGCCAAGTGGCGTTCCCCATGGTGCAATCACGGGCCCACATTAACTTTATCAAAAGAAGCTCTCTTCACATACTTCACAGATACAGTGTTTATTAATGCACAGAACATTGTTGAAGACTTGTGTTGAGGCTCATCTGGAAAATGTAGCTGAAATACAGAGTCTTTACAAAAGATTCAAAGACTGTAGTAAATACATGTCCACTTTCACCACAACCATAAGGTCTTCCTGTTTCCTCCTGCCTGGCAGGTCTCTATTCAACATCATTTGTCCAATATATTCACTATCCCTCCTGTGTATTTGTCCAAACCATCTCACCCTTGCTTCTTTAACGTTGTCTCCAAGTCACACTACCTGAGCTGTCCCTCTGATGTACTCATTTCTATTCCTGTTCTCTCCTGGACAGACCCAATAAAATTTCCTAGCATCTTCAACTCTCCCTACCTGTTTTCTTTTAGTGCCACCACCTCCAAACCATACATCATAGCAGGTCTCACTACCATCTTCTAAACCTTCCCTTTCCCTTTTACTGCTTTCTGTAGCATGTTGGGACAACCTCCTCAGTGTTATCAGTGACAAAAATTCTTCCATAGGTAATGCTTCATCCACCTAAATTCATGTTAATTATGAACCCAAAAAGGTGTGTATGAGGGTGACAATGATTAAGTGCACTGTGTATTCATGCAGCAAAAAGTCAACTCTTCCCTGGAGGGCAGCAATGTGTTATTCTGTAACACCAGATTGCTTGGTACTGCTATTCCAAGGACCATGCTCCAGTTATAAACAGCAATACATAAGAGAAAACAGTATCCATCCAAGCCAGCAGAAAGCCAGAGTGAGTGACAAAGAAAGAAAAAGTAGGAAGAAAAGGAAAGACAGACAAGCAGGAGCTGATGAAGTAACGGCAAAAAACGGAAAAGAGACTGATATGAAGACATGAGCTGTAAAATCTGATAGTGTCATGAGACTAGGAAAGAAAGAAGGCAGAAAACTAGAGCTCTTTCTAGGCCAGGGTCATATAACTATTGGGAATGAAGTTGTATGTTCTGCGCTTACACCCTATGTAGGCCATTCAACTTTCCTGAAAAACAGTCATACATCACCATGGTTCCCCGGACAAACGGAGTTGGGGGGAAATACAAAACAGAATGGGGCCAGTTTTTACACGTTTATCACATTTCATTCTGTCAGTTATTGGTTTCTTTTGCTGTCATCGCCTGTACTCCCTCTCTACATCCCTGTACTGTAACTCCGCTGAAACAATCCGACCTACGTCAAAGAAACTTCTACTTGTAAAAAAAAAAAGAAAAAAAGTTTAGCTTAGCCAAAACAAGTGAGCAGAAACTTCAAAGCTTCTCTCCAGTGAAGCTGGATGTAGGCCTTGGGATGCCCTCAATTATAAGGAGGGCGAGATAAATCTATAATTAGGTCTGAGGGAGGGGTGGATCAAGGACATGATGCACAGAGGGATGAGTGACAATTGCAATCAGCTGGGAAACTCAGTGCAAGAAAACCATTATTATCATCATCATCAGACCCACTTCTGATCAGCTAATTTAACAGCTGGGCCAAGTATGAATCTGCAAATAGGAATCACACTATGTGACACGGTGAAGTTAAAATAAAGAGTGAAATTAAAAAGCCTCCAAAAGAAAATGCAAAAGTGGTTGTTGGGAGATGTCAAACTGAGTTTTGCTAAAATCTAGAGGTTTTCTCATCCCAGCTGGAATCTGATATTTCTAGTTTTGACATTTTCACATGCTAACACAAAGTGTAAAATTGATCATCATTACACACCTTGATAACAAGCCCACCAGATATAGTTGCGCAGCAGCGCTCCAGCAACTTCACATACAGCTCAGCACAACAACACAAAGCACAGTGAACACTGTTCTGAGATCAAACAAAAAGTGCCATACCGAAAGTGTCTGGAAAGGCTCCTATCCCTTCCCATGGCTCTTCAGGGCTTTGAGGAAGTGTCTGAGCTCAGTTAAGCAATGCAAATGCCTTCCCTCTGTCTCAGTTAGTCCCCATCTAGTTTTGAACAAACAACTCTCCCGGACAAAGGAGAAAGGAGAGAAAGATGAGAAACGCAAAGGTGCCCTGGATCTCAAAGGTGCCTGCTGCAGGCTCGGAAAGCAGCCAGATGAAGAACGAGACCAAATGAGAGAGAGGGAGGGAGCAATCTATAAGAGTGGCTGTGGTTTAAATCCTTCCACACCTCCAAAACATCCTCAGGCAGCATCATTAGCTCTTCTCCAACTTCATGTTTGGGGGAGCACTCTTTGTGCCTTCCCATCCTTTATCCTCGTCCTCCACAGGCACCAAAAGACAGAAGCAAAGGCTCGAGGTCAACACAAGGTTGTCTTCTTGGTCTCGGTTAAAGGATAATCCTCAGTATTGACTTGTCCATCATTCAGCAGTGAGAGGTAGTGAGTGACAAATCTTCTCTTCCCTCAGTGGAGGAAAGAAAGAATGACAAGAACAGAGGAGTAAGTGAGGAGGGAGAGAGGAGAGAAGTGGAGAAGAGTGTGGAGCCCCAGTGGAATTTCATAGGCAGGTCAGCACAATGAAACTGTAATGTGCATAAGTGAACATGCAGGAAGTTTGGCAGTTGTGACTGTGTGATTCATCCCTATTCATTACATGTATGCTAGGTAGGAAATGTATCCAAACTGGTGCAAAAACTACCAGAAAAGACTGATTCATAAAGCAGAAGCTGAAAACATTTTGGCACTCAAACACAAAAGGATGTGAAAGTCTAATTAATTCACACCTTTGAAGTCTATATATGGATGCAGTGTCAGACAAAGGCTGACACTTCACTATACTCACAAGTTATCAAAACATTGCACAGCCACATGAACAAAAGAGCTAATAGGTACTCCCAGCTTGTCGCTAATTTCAATTGTTAAGCACTTGCTGACCCCTGGGCTTTACAGCATTTAAGAATTGACACCAGCAAGTGCGCCAGAAACCTAAGAGAGACTTTATTAAAAGAAGTAGGCTGCTTAAAAATAGAACACATCCTTTGGGAGGAGGGGAGGCGAATCAGCGATGGGGACAGAGGCAGACTGAGCAGCGTGTGGCCCAGCTGGTCAAGTTTTCACAAGGCGGACAAAAGAAATAGTTTCATGAGCTGTTAAGCACACCTCAGATCCTCTTACACAGACCCCTCATTATCAGAGGGTGGGTGGAGTGTTCTCACATTCGTGTGTAAATGCATGTGCATGAGTGTGTGAGGGCTGTCGTAGTAAGTAACAGTGATTGAGGGACACAGACCGGCAGATTGGGTGGCAGAAGGAGAGCAAACACTTGATTCTCCGCGCTCAGAACGACGACACAGGCACCAGGCTCATGACGGAGCACACTAATAATCGTATATCTTGCTGTCGGGCATCTTAATTCCTTAGTCAGCGGCTTGGATTCCCAGTACAGCTTTTCAGATCACTGCGATTAGGAGGTATAGCACAATCAGTATACTTAATGAGACAAAAAAGGCATTCAGTATCAGCAAATTCAGGCTAGGGTAACAGCTCTGAATAGCTCCGTCATGCTGATAAGTTAAATGCAATAAATGGGGAACACAGTTTACTAGTTAGCACCAAAATGCATCTGAAGTTTTAAGAAAGGTCACAAGCAAATAGCTGAAATTATGACAATTCATTGTGAGGGGATCATGCACTCAATTTTGTGGACCTTGTTCTAATCTGGAGATTTTTCACTCAAAACGAGCAATGTAAACCTCATGGTTTTAATAAAAGATGCTCACTGGAAAGTCAAGCCTATAAACTGCAGTCAGAGGGCTTTTTCATGGGGAACCATGAAAGTCTGAGCAAAATTAGCTAAGAAGACATTGCATTCATATTACAAATTTCATTGTCCACAGAAACTGTTTACATCGACCAACACAACGCCTGAGGCACAGCTCCTGGAAGCACAACTCCATACGGCTCCCACCACAGACAAACTAAAGATTCAGCTGAAACATAAAGACATTTCTTCTAAATGTGGAATATAAAGTTTATTTTTAGCCTTTCTTGAGACTACAAACTCAAAAAAACCCTTCCAAATCTTTTTTTTAGCTGTAGGCAACATAACAGGCAGACACAAAGACAAAAGCGTGGAACGTAGCACATGTACATCAAATCCTTTCAAGGTTATAGCATTCCTGATTCAGCACCACAGTATGGAATTGTGGGTAAAAGAAGGTAGAGTTGATTTTTTTAAAGACAGACTCAAACAATTATTGTTAGAGTTATTGCTGAAAGTGAGAAAAACAGCTCAACAGTCCTCAGTCCTCTATGGGTGCAGCTAATGCATAATTGATGGCTCTCCTGTGGACAACAAACATTGCAAACCATTTGTTTTTCCCAGGCAGCTTTCTAAGGATGGAAATGAGCCATCAGTGCTGTGAGACAGACATCTGTGTTCAAATGAAACTGAGACGGCTGGACAGCAGCTTTGTTTTTTTAGCTGCAGGTAGAACAGATTCGTCACCAAAAAAAAAAAAAAAGAGGCACAGGGAAAACTCATCACTAATTGATTATGACAGCCGACTTGTTACAGAGTGCTTTAACAGCAGTGCAGTTTACTTGATGACCAATCAGAAATGACCACACACGACAGATGCCAAAGAAGGCAAACTCAATGACCAGTTACATGCTGAAAACGCTCTGAAAATTAATCGTGACAAATTGTTCGGTACTCACCTGAGACAGCAACTCATAATGTCTCCCAGTATGGAACTTCAAAGCCACGACTGTGTGGATGGAGATTGAGCATCTGCATGTTTCACTGTGTGTTACTATGTGTGCAAAATCTCATCCACCGGCAGCAAACTGGCTGTAGCAGCTAAGAGCTGTATGCAGAGGAGGGAATAAAGAGCATCCAGTAATGTGATCCACACAAAAAACTGGTGCGTGTATCAAAGAGTGCATCACAGCTGACAGGGAGATGTGGGAAAGAAAGAGACCAAGCGAGAAAAAACCAGAGTGAGAGTGAAGTGAGCAGAAAAGACAGAGAGAGCGGAAATGCAAGCGTGTGCAGCTGTGTTGTGGTTTGGGTTTTGATTTTCCAATGATTGCTGAGAAGGAAGAAATGCAATATTCGGCGGTCACACTTCTAATCATACGCTTTTTGCATACTATACCTGAGGTGGGGGGGAAACAGAAGAGTGACATTCAAGCACCCAAGAGCAGTGTTAGACATAAAAGAAACTTATTTATGTGTGGTTTTGACGTGCCCCTGACACAGTAAAATGCTGAATGAGCAAGCAAGAGGCAGGGTACAGCAGTCACACAGCACTGTTCACAATAACAATAAAATAAATAAGAAAATGAAGTGCCATAATAGCCAATAAAAAGGCACCGTAAGACACGATGAAATAAACAGGTCTTTTAAAAATAACTGAATAATAATGATTCAATAAAATTCCCCGTAAACTGGGGAACAACTAACAAATTCTGAGCCTGTAAAGACAGCGAGCAGCAGTGTATTTTGTAAGAAGCTGAGATAAGAAAAAAAAACTGGCTGTTTAGTGCTCTGTATGTAAATACAAGAATTTCCTGAAACATATTGGAACCAATGTAAAGACTATAAAATGTGAGTACGTGAGCTTGCATTTTATACAGCTTGGAGTAGTGAAAGAGATGATTATAATCCAAGTCTAAATACTAAATATCATATCAGGTTTGGCTTTGGTCTGAAACCAGATGTAAAAATGATCAGAACTGTGTTGCACTGTGAGTCTCCCCCTCATTGGTATTCCAGGGACATCTAAGTACGGGAGGAACAGTTTTAAGAAACTCCCGTTTTTCTGAGAAAGTGTCGTTAATCACTGCATAAGAAGAAGTAAATCATTGAAGCCAATCTTCTTGAAAGATGCACATGGCATTTAGTCAGGCTTGTTTTACCCCCAAGTCTCTCTCTGATTGCATATCTGGGTGAATGAATAGCTACCTGACACTGTCAATCAGTTGCTGATGCTCCTCGGTGATCAGAATATCAGGCAGGGCCTCAGCCAGGCTCTCCACATCCCTCTCAGCAGCGTACTGCTTTAGCACCTCAAACAGCTGTTCCTTCACATCTGGCTCCTCTCCTAACACTTCCTCCACCTGACAGAGAAAGAAAAAAAGGCATCATTAAATATGTTAAGTTTCAATTCAAAACATGCAGAAAAATGATAGAAAATTACTTTTTTATTGAACTCCATGGCCTTGTGGGCCCGGCTCTCCCTGACGCTATCACCGCTCTGTGACAGCACCCTCATGCTGCTGCTCAGCCGCTTGGGTCGACGAGCCATGCTGAGCACACCCAAACGCAGAGGTCGTCCCTGAGCTGCTTTTATCATGGCGGCTGCTGTTTCGTGGTGCTTCACTGGAATGCCGTTGACCTCCATGACATAGTCCCCTGCCTTGAGGCCACTGCGGCCAGCTGGACCATTAGGCATGCAGTCCTCAACCATTAGGGGGCTGTCTCCCACAATGGTGAAGCCAAAACGGCCATCTGGGCCAGGGTTGATGTCGATCTGAGAGGGCAAAAAATGAATAAAGTTTGCCACCTTTGCACCGTCTTCACCATTGTAGAGCTGAATGTGGGTTATTGACTTTCAGCTGACCTGTTCAATCCGTGACACCACCCCGATGCTCGGTGGGACCGTCTTGAGGGTCTGAGCCAAAGCGATCAGCGCCGGTGTGCTGAGGTTGGTCACATCCTGGCCCTCTATGTCCACCACCTGGTCACCGGGCTGTAGGCCAGCCAGGTAGGCACTACTGCCTTCTACAACAGACAGGATATAGCTGGGCCCAGTGCCTCCAAGTCGGAAGCCAAATGCCTCTGGCCAGTTCTGATTGGTGGCTGGGAGGCCGAGGTCTGGATAACAGAGAGAGAAATAAAACTTGGAGAGACGCAAAGAAATAGCTCATTTATACATTTCTTGGGCGGAATTAGGTATTAACAGAGCAAAGCCTCAGACTCAAAGATGGTTATATCAATAGGCACTTTACGAAGGGGTGAAACCATCTCTGCTTTGCTGCTTATCGCATGTTCTGAAAGCATAAAAAGAGCATTGCTAATCTGGTCCAAAGCTCCTAATACAGTGGAGGTGGTTGCGAGCTGTAGAATAGAGGTCAAACCGACTGTTTAAATGGGCCAACTGAGATATGGAGCTGCTTGTAGCTGTAGCAGCAGGTGCACTGGTCTATTTAATGAAACTGCAAAATTTCAAGGCACTCTCTCTGTTTTAGAAAGATTGACTTTTAATAAACCAAAGGAGGTTATTTATGCCTGCTGCTATCTAGCCCACATGTCAAACCAGCGACCTTCCCCTGGTCACTGGCCTCATTAAGCTGCTGTAGGTCTCCCAGTAGAATCACTCGTCTTCCACAGCCATCCGAATGCATCGAAGATATATGTAGGACATTATTGGGACTGTTTAGTGCACTTTGACTTTACGTGTAGATGCTTTTATTTTGTTCCAAAATCTCTGTCTATGTTCTTGTCTTTTGCAGCATCCATATTTGTATTTGTATTACAGTGTTGCTTATTAGAACCAGCTAATTTGTACATAGTTGTCATGTATGTGGCCAAGATTGAAAACTTAGATGCAAGTTATTTGATCAAACAAGTCAAGCCAGTGCCGCTACTCCATGAAAAATATAAATTATGACATCATGATCCCAAGGCAGAAAACCGGAAAGGAAAACACATTAAAAAATATTTACCAATCGCAACAACCAGCACCAAAGAATTGTTTTTCTTCTTGCAAATGATTCGTCTTGTAAAGACACAGAAAAGAAAAGAAAGAAAGAAAGAAAGAAAGAAAAAAGACTAATTAAAAAGCTCAAATTCTCTGCAAGCCTTTGTAAAGTAATCTGAAAATGTCAGACTTTACTTCAAAACAAGACATAAAAAAACAGATCTTACCAGAGCACAGGGATGAATATTCAGGGCGGTGAATACAATACATATATACAGACTCAAAAACCCACAGAGTTTGATCTCAGAAACAAACAGTAGCTGATTAAGGCTTTAAAACAGACTGGAAAATCGCTACTACTGAGATGTGAATCGTAATCTTCTCTCCCTGCAAGAACATAAGCGGCACTATCGAGACTTTCTTGTCCTCTTCTCTCCGGCTTGTGACACAGATACACATCTGAGCTCCAGGTCCTTTTAAAGCTTCCCTCTTTATCTGACTTCCACTAGATGAAACACCTCGGGAATAGCATAAAAATAATTATCATTCTGAGAAATAGACTTACAGAAATCTTTGGAGGCACTCCGAGTTCCCGACTTGCTCTGGCGCAGGGAGAAGCGGCCCTTTCTGCTCAGGAAACGCCTCATCCTTGCCCGGCTTGCGGCAGGGCACGTTCCAGCCAGCCTATCTTCACCCCCAGCTTGGGGGCCGATGCAGCCAAAGAGTGTCCCAGGACACCCTCACGCTGCTCCTCACCTGAGCTCACTACCTCCAAAGGCTTCTACCCACGTAAGTAAATCAAGTGTACCTGAGAGGTCACATTTGGAGATTACGTAGGCCAGTGCCTCCCCCTGTTCTCAGAGAAGTAGCAATCTGAGGCAGTGGTGGTGGAGGCTGGAGGAGAAGGGAGAGTGTCTGAAAGTCAGGTTCTCCATCCTGGGTGAAGCAGCCTCAGTCCAAACCCTGTGGCTGACGATCAGGAAACTGGGACATGCACACTTGGTCCTGAAATGGTTCTTTGCGAGAAAAGGTACAGCAAAGCCCCATTTTTCTATAAATACCTTTCTCTCTCTCACTCCCAGCCTCTCTCTGTCTCCCTCTGTAGCTCATGTGCATGAGGCCCTCTCAGAGGGCTGAGGGATGACCCAGAAACTGTAGAGTATGAGCCAGGGACACGTCTCTGATTATAGCATCTGTGCTAACCTTGCTACTGGAGCACTGGTTACAGAGATGGAGCCTACAGATAGGCTCAAGGTTATACACACATCAAATACAACAGTGGTTTTTTGGAGGGTTTTTTTTTTTGGCTAAGCCAATCATCCACAGTGAATTTGCCACAAGACCACAGGGCTAATGGATCAATAGATCCAGTTTGTCTCTGTAGGAATTATGACAGAACAGCGGTGCTTTCATGTTCCTACAAAGGAGCCACAGCAGTGGATGCTGTGCTTTACCTGCCAGGTGTGTATGCTTTCAAAACAGGTAGGATTCCCAAGACGGCAGGTGGTGTTCACTCTACAGCAGTGGTAGGCAACCTTTCTGATGACGAGTGCCATCTAAAATTTCCTCAGAAGTCAGTGTGCCATATGATTGCATTAGCAATAAATTTAATAGCGCTCTATATTAATAGTTACACACTATATAGAACCACTTTATAGAATTATATTTGTTCGCAGCTATCAGCAAATAGTTATCAGCTATTTTGAAACAAAAAACGACTTTTTATCCATAACAGCAAATGAACTGTACAACAGAAAATACAGATGCTATTTATGGTCTCCTCACAACAATGATAAGAAAAATAAACTGAGCCAATATGGCATGTCTGTTAATACACTCTGATCTCTGGTCTCCCACTCAGAGACACAGGTCTCCGAGTGTCCAGCATTCAGACACTCATGTGAGAGAAAATCTGCTCACACAGATATGTAGAGCCAAGTACTGTCAATAAGGCCTCTGCAATGTTCTGAAGACAGTTAAACTTGTCAGGTAGTGATGCCCAGCAGGTAAAAATGCAAGCTCCATGAACACACACAGCTATGGATTCCAGCTGCTTCAATGTTGCATTAACTGGCATTAACTCAGCCAGTTAATGCGAGAGAAGTCTAGCTGCTCATTAAAGATTTCTGGTTTGATCAGAAAATAAAACATTGGTCCATACACCTGAAAGTCGCAAAAATGCATTGTGTCTGGAGTCTACGGATATATCCGTGTATTTCTTCCTTCCCTTATAACTTCCCTTCAACTCATTAATGTCACCTAAAAGGTAAACCTGTTTCTCCATCACCTGTTCAGCTCTGATGATTCAGTAAGGACATCTCCTGGTTTCATTTTCATGTTTCCCTCTCAACACATATCCAAACAGACATCATGACCAGCAGCTTTACAGCTGTGGCTCCAGCAAACATCAGCTGATACTGGAAATTAATATTAAATCAATTCTAACAACAGCTGATCAAGCTTAAACATGCTGCTGTTGTTTAGCGCGACATCCACTGGTTTCCTCTTTCTGGCGCAAGGCGGGCGATAAACAAACAAGAGAGAAAAGCCGATCAGCTGATCATTGATCAGTTTCATGATTGAAGTAGCAACAGGAGGGGGAGAGAATGAGAGAAGAGTCAGTCACGGGGCAAACTGTGTTCCTTTTCACCTCAATACGAAACGCGTAATATTTTCTCTGAATACGGGACATTCCGTCTTTTTACAGGACGATTGGCAACTCTACTAACCTTATGAATAAAATAAAGTTCACTATCAGTAACATCATAGCACCCACCCAGCTGCAGTACCAGTTGTTGTAACTGACTGTAAAAAGTCAGCATAACGAAAATAAACTCCACTTAAACTTGGTTTATATCTGACCCAGATAGACTGCAGGTCATAACTTCTTACCTGAAGTTCAGTTCACACTCGGACCGGCGGCCGCCTAGGGGCTCTCCTCTTGCCTCCCCTTTCCCTCATCCACCTGCTGGCCTCCACCAGTTGCTAATGTTACTGAATCTGAGGAAGCTCCGCCATAGCCACCACCAAACTACTGAGTTATTTTTATACACCGGCCAGCATCTGGCCAATCCACCATCTTTCATTGTTTATACCGTTACAAAATAAATAAAATAAATCATCGGCCCATAAAAACGGAATATCACCGTCGGTTAACCCTTCGCGTGCCAGCCGTGGCACGCGTGCCTAGGGTTGCCGACCCCTGCTCTACAGCCACATATACACTTCTACAACAAAGAAATAAGAACTAATTTAAGACCATAAAGTAAAATGACCAACAACACATTATTTTAGTCAAGCAGCAAAGACACAAAGTAGAAGCATCAGGAGTTTTTCCACTCAGAGAAAACATGACTGGAAAAACCCCCCCCAAAAAACTGAACTATGTAAGAAAATAGCATTTATTTGATGCAAACTCTAGCTAATCTGATATTTTTACATCTATCAAACTTAGAGATTCATTGTGACTGACCAGCTCAGAACAGCCACAGTGTTTTTCACACCTGACCGAGACATGAAGGAAGGAAAAACTGAAATTAAATGATGTCATTTTATGTAAAAAACAGCTATTTTTATTTGCCGTACAAAAACTGCCAAAAACTAGGCAACGACAAATGGCATGTTTCATTTATTTCATCAAAAAACAAACATGCATTTGTGCATGCCTATCATTTTAAGATCCAAAAGTTCCCAAATTAGACAAAACATTTAATGAAGAGAATAATGTTAGTAGATCGACCAACAAAAATGAGCTGTGTGATGAAGCAGTAGTCCTGTGGCACACTTGTGTACCGCATGAATCAAAAACACTTTGGCCTTAGTTTGGGTTTTTTTCACTTGAAGTGCAAATAAACTGTACAGTTACTGGCTACAAAGTCATAATCAAAGCCACAACAGTCTGTAGTTAGCATCCGCTTTGATCATACAACGACTGTTTGAAACTCCACCTCGTCTGGGGAGGTGATGACATATTCCTCTTGCTGCTGCACCACTTGTACTCCTTCTTCCAATGTTTCCTCCGTGGTAACCATAGTAACAGTTCCCTCCGCTGTACCTGCCCTGGCCAGCAGTCTGCCATCACTGATGGCGGAGGCCAGCGTCATGGCCACCTGCTCGGTGAGGCTCTCGGGCGTGGCGATGGTGATGGTATCGCCGCAGTCAGAGATGGACAGGCCTTCCTCGTTCTCGGCCACATTTCGCACAATGATCTGGTGGCTGCTTGTGCCACCCGCACTCTGCGATTGGCTGACGAGTCTCTGCACCACCTTCACGATGTGGTTTCCCATCTGGGAGGGACAGAGTTTGATGGCTTTTTTGTTTCATTTTGTTTTTTTAAAACACTATATGGGTTCAACTTGAATTTTAGCAAATAATGAGATTCACATATTCTGCAAAATGCTCCAACACACGTTCATATAATCCTTGTGAACCAACCTCATTTTGGCTGTCTTCAATGACCGTCACTTCTTGCTGCACTTCCTCCTCCGTTTGTGTCTGAATGATGGAAAACAACAAAGCAAATTAATAATCAGGATTTTTGTGTTTATTTAGACACTGTGGATGCATGCAAACAAATCCTTTGAGTGGACTGCAAATGGACTTAAGGTATCTAACAGGACCACACAACGTCCTTCTCCAGAGTACAAGTCTAATTGGCCCTGATTTAGAGTGCACACAGTTGCTTTTAATCTACTGGCTGCTTTGAAATCCACCTACATTACAATTCCTGACAAAGTCATATCTGTTGCACATTTTATTATGTACTTCCAGTTCCTGCTCTCCCTATTTCAATCTTCCCACATATGGACACAAGAACAGGAGGTCCCCAAGTCCACAAAATCATAGGCCAAATATATGCGTTCATGAATTCTTACAAATGCTTCACAGCCTTAAGGCAGCTTGTACAGAAAAAAAAAATGCTTCAAACAGTGCTTGACAAAAGTCATATTTGTTTTTGCTGGTTTTCAAACTAAATTTCTCTGGTATGAATGGAAAATGCTCAAAGTACTAATTTGGTTTAAAAAAAACTTTTGATTTTTTGTTTAAAAAGATAAAAGGAGTTTTCCTTTTGAAATTCAGACCTTTACAAACTGCCTTAGTTCTGACTTTCCACTGAATACAAAATTGCTCTTCAAGTATTTCAACCCCATTCCAGTCATTCTGCAGTAACACTTCTCTTTAAAACTAATGAAATATCACATACAACATTTTGCTGTGGTTCGGAAATCTCGTAATCTAGGCCCTAAACTTGGCAAAGGAAATTGTTTGGCTGTAATCAGCGACCCAATCAGTTCGCTGCAGATATAATCATTTAGTACAACTTGAAGAGTGAAATTACACACTTCAGCTTGCACTTTAGTCGCTGATCTAAAAGAGAGAATAGCACCTGCTGTGACTGAACTCTGGACAGATTTGGCAACATGCTCCAAACTTTGAACCCCCCCTCACAGCAACTGTTTAACAGCTTTGTTTTTTTCTGCCCATCTAATAACTGTTATGCAAAGACTATGTTTTCTGTTAACCTGTAGTGCTAACCTTGATTATATACTCTTGTGTGTCTGCCACCACTGAGGAGAACTCCACCAACACAGCGTTAGGATCGTCTGAGATGATGGCTGTTGCATCGGGACTGTCCAGTGTTGTCTGTCCTTCTGTTAAAACAACCTGCTGCTCACAGGCGTCATCCTTATGGCAGCCGCCTGGTATAAATACAGGTTGTGTTAACTGGGCTGTTTGCATCTGTGCTGCCAGTACATAAGTCAGTTAGGCTTTGTGTGTCGTCCTGACCTTTAGCGCGCATGTGCCGATTGAGAGTCCCGTGCTCAGCAAAGCCCCGTGCACACTTTGGGCACTTGAAAGGCTTCTCGCCGGTGTGATGGCGGATGTGTCGTACCAGAGAGCCTTTCTCTCTGAAGCCCCTCGAGCAAAACTGACACACATACGGTCTTACATCACCATGAGTCCGCTGGTGCACTTGCAAGGCATTCTGAGAAAGAGAAGAAAATCTGTTAGACTGGAGTGAAATCCCCCAAGCCATTAGTTCAAGAATTTTTTTTAATGAATTACCTTGGTTTTGTATGCCTTGTTGCATCTGGTACAGTGGTAAGGTCTGTCATCTGAGTGTGCCCTCATGTGTTCCCGTACATGGCCGATGGTTTTGTAGAGCTTGCCACACTCGCCGCACTTGTATCTCCTCTCGTTGACATGGACTTCCATGTGTTTCTTCAGCAGGTAACCAGTTAGAAACTCTTTATGGCACAGTGTACACTTGAAGGGCTTATAACCTGCATAAAGAGGAAGGGAAACACAAGAACAAAACATCTTTTACCACAAGTGGCACCTATAAAGCAAGAAGGTCAGAACTGAGACAACAAAAGACTGAATCCAGCACACTTGGCATGACTTTGTAGAGTGTAAATAACGATAGAGAAATCAGCGGCGACTTTCTGTATTTCTCTGTATTTGGCAACAGGAACAACTATGTTGGAAGTTGGTAAGACCGAGTCACACGATGAGAGTTAATTTCAAAACAAAAAAACAAACAAACAAAAAAACATGACAAGGACGAGGGAGGTCTCTGGTGACTAAAAAATCTCATTAACCCTAATAAAAAAAATTACAGGTTAAATAAAATTACGAAAGTATAGCTAACAAAGTTGAGCAAGCAACCAAAAGACGTGTGAATGACAGAGTGGACTCCAAGTCATTCGCAACATTTTGCTCTCCTCACTTTCCCCATCTACTCTACTGCCCTGTGAAAATAAAGGCCTAATAATTAAAACATAAATAAATTACTTATTTATCTATATTTTTTTAAACAAAATCCTGGCACCAGTATAATGGGTGTGGTTAAATGTAGCAAGAATATTCAGCATATATTTAAGAGCCACTGGAAAGTGACAAACAATCTTTAATAATGAAGTCGTATTTTTAGCTAACGTTAGCAGTGCTAGAGTCAGCAACCTTCAGTCCTTGCTGTTTAACATCCACACGCCCATGAAGAATGTGATTCCTGTAGTCAAGTGGTTTCATACCAGTTTACTCTGACACAGCCTCCATACAACCATTAATTGATGAAGTCGCAGTGCTGGGTAGAGACTTACCTAAATGGCCCTTAACATGAAAGCGGAAATAATTCAATCCCTTGAAGGAGCGGTTACAGTGTGGACAAGTGTGCAGTTTTGATGATGTCCGATCACCACTGTCACCCGTTTCCTACAAAACAAAAACCACAGAAAACTTAAAATGCACCAGAAAGAAAATACAACAGTGTCTCGTGATGAAAAACCTTGACTTTTAACAAAATAACGAAGCGTACCATTTCCTGGTCTGGTGAATGTATATGCTGTGTCAATTCACACTCCCAGTACTTACCTCCTCCATCTCCACAAACTCCTCTTTAACTTGGATCTCAATGACGCCTCCGTCGGCTTCAGGGTGCTCCGAAACAACTTTATTTATCTCCTCAGTTGCATGTGGGGTCTCTGTCTCTTCAACTACAGTCTCCTCTGTCCCCAGTGCAATGCCAGAGTTGATGATGGCCTGACAGATGAGATTGTCACCTGCTGCTGCAGCAGCCGCCAGAGCTTCTGCCTGAGACTGCTCCACCACCACCTGACATGAGAGAGACCGACAGCACAGACAAGGAAAGAATGACAGGCTTTAAACTAGAGAGCATGAGTCATAACACAATCTGTGCTAATTTCATTAGACTAGCCTGCAGCTGACTGTTGCCTCTCACCAGTCACTGCAGCCCGGAGAGTAGCTGGTGAGCATTTTGTAGACAAGTCTGTCTCTTACATGCAAACTAAAGGCGATGGCAGCGATATGCTAGCAACCAAATAATCACAAAGAGGTTTCTGCCAACTGATCGAGGAATACACAATGTTTTCCCCAGGGAGAGATGAGTCGCTATGAGAAAACCAGTGTCACTGACTGGTCTCTAGGCTTGTGTGACTGGGGCTTTAGCAATGATTTTCCCAGCAATTGTCATCAAGCTGCAGCCACCACATGCAACCGGTCAGTGAACTTATTTTTCCCCTCATGACCTGCGGTTGCCAGATGGTCACTGACCTGTGTGACTCAGGCCTTATTCACTTAATCCTACATTTTCACCTTGCTTGTTACATCCCAGTTAATGTCACATGGTTACCAGTCACACATCTGCAAAACCTCAATAGTACCACCACTGCCAACTAGTGTATCTGCAGTGTAATTACAGAGGGGTGCAGATATTGAAAAGCATGTTAGATATAAGTGGGATAAACTGATTTCATTTTTACAGGAAAGCTCTCTGTAGTAAGCTGGAGCACTGTGAGAAATGTTACATTTGAACAAATAGAAAACTACATCAAAGAAAAGTTCCAGAAATTATGAATGCTGGCAATCATCTCTTTGCAGATTTGAAGAAAAAAAAAAAAAATTCTGTGTAACTCTACTTTAAACTGCCTCAAAAGAATCTCGTGCAAAAATGCACCAAATAACTTTAAAGGAGAGGATTCAGTATGTCTTATGTGTGCATTTTAGCAAGAGTTTAAAAATAGTGTTTGAATCTTCATCCTAACCTGTTGCTCCTGTGTAGTTCCATCAACCTCCATTGTAAAGTGGACCTGATGGAGAACCTCTTGGGAACCAGACTCTACCACACTGACCACAGCGGTCTCAGCCTCCACCATTTCCTGCTCCACCGGCTGCTGCTCCTCCACAACTACAACCTCTTGCTGGGCAGCCACTGCAGCTTGATCAGCGTCGATTCCTGAACAAATCGCAAAGAATCAGCAAATCTTCAAACTGAGGCATAATACACTATAAATTAAACTGACTATACATCCATAAAGACGACTTGTTAGTTTTTAGCTAGTTTCTTAAGAACAAATACACAAAGACAGGAGCTAAATCCAACCTTTCTGCACTCCATCCTTGCTGACCAGGATTTCCTTGTACTGAACAAAGCGGATCTTTTCTGTGCATGGTGTGAGAGCTTTGAGGTGTCTGGTGAGAGCACCGGATTCTCTGAAGGCCTGGCCACACAGGGTACATCGATACGGCCGCTCATCTGCAAGAGAAAAGATGTCATTTAAAATGTAGTTAGGTCATTTTCACGAGATGACGTCGGATTAAATAAATAGGTCTCGTGTGACGTCGGTTTTCTCGTCGTACCGGTGTGGCGACGGTTGTGACGAATCAGGGAACCTTTTGTTCGAAACGACGTCCCACATAGGTCACATGAGAAGTTTTTCTGGTCACTGTGAGTTTTCATGTGCGTTCTCAAGATATTGGTCTGAGAAGAAGAAAAAATGAATAAATCACACAGGCCAAATTAGCAACATAAACTCCTAATAACCATTGTGTTTACATTTTCCAATTAAAATAAATGCAAACTCACAGTTTTAAATGTTTTTTTACAAAGGTGGCAAATGTAACGTCCCTCTGTGTTGACTTTATACATGAGCTTGTCACTGTCACCACTGTCAGATACGACTCCTTCTGTTTCATCTGACTGGTCAGACACTTTAAGGGAAGCAGTTTTCTTCCTGCGCCCTCGACCTAACTGAGTGTCGCTTACATCTGTGAGGAGGAAAAAGAAAAAAAAGCCAAAGTAATAATTCAATCTGAAATCTAATAAAAAGCTTAAAACAATGTTAACTTGAGCTGAAGAGACTTGTCACTAACATACTGAACATTGTCTCATCTCAGCCTCTTAGGATTTAGATTAATGCTGGGATTAAACACACATTGAGAAAAATACAATGTGGGAAATGCAGGTAAATACAAGCCAAATTCAAAAAGATGGGTCATTGTGTAAACTGTAAATATAAACAGAATCCATTTCTAAATCTCATAAACCCTTAATTTATTCACAATAGAACACAAAAAAAAAAATTAAATGTTTAAACTGATACCAGGCACGATTATCTCATCAAAATTACTGTATCACGGCTTCTCGGGGCCAAAGCTCATTTAAAATGGATTTGAGGCAAAGTGAAAAACAGATCTGCGGTCAAATAAAGTCAAAATCTGAAATTCTTTTTGGAAAAGATGGATGCAGTGTCCTCTGGATTAAAGACAGAGAGACCATGGGATTGTCGTCTGCGCTAAGGTCAAAAGCCTGCATCTCTGATGTTATGAGTGTGCACTAATATTTATGTAATTACAAGCTTGGGCATCTGGAAAGGCATCATTAATGCTTTTTCATAAAATATGGGTTTAAGAGGTTTGAAAATCATTAAATTCTGTTTATTTATATTTACAAAGGATCCATTTTTAAAATTTGTATTATGAGGTCTATCATTGCATTAGCTAAACGGCTAACAGGGGAATAGATTTTGCTGCTTGACTCACCGTCGGTAGTCTTCACTGCCTCTGCTGAAGATGCTCCTTCAGCCGTTTTCGCCTCTGAAGAAGAAATTCCATTGACCGCAGCAACCTGTGAAAATTTTACAGCATTCAACCTGATGTGACTCAGTAAAAACCCTCCGATTTTAGAGTGTTCCCCGAAAACACACATCACATCTTATACCTCTGGGCTGCCATCGAGGCTGCTGGCGTCCCGTGCCTCCACACGTTTGCAGTGGTGTAACTTGTGCTGGATGAAAGCCTCCAATGTGGAAAACTCGGACTGACAGCGTCCGCACTTGTGTACATCTTCATCTAAAAAGCACAGAAACAAGCCCTTACAATGTGCGGCAACCTCACCTGTTTTTGCAGTAAGCCATCACCTGTCTGCTGTAAAGTTTTCCCAAATACTGGCTGGACTTCTAACGTGGACAACGCTGAGGCGAGGTCGCAAACAAGCTAATCTTGCTAACGGCAGTTAGCAACATTTGAAGATGAAGGAAGTTAGGCCCAAACACAATAATCAATAAACAGTTCAGATCTGCTTTAGCTGCTATGAGGACTCACCTTCGTCTCCCAGCGTGGTTTGAATGGTGATTGTCTCATTGCCGTTCTTCGTTTGCTCCCGCTCACTTTCTGCCGTATGATTATTTTCCACACTCATGTCGTTTCAATCCTCCGTCTCTGTCGCAACGCTGCAAAAGGGAGGAAAACATGGCGGATTTACGACCCCGTAGTCATAACAACAAAGAGCGCGTGCGTATGTCTTCTCGCGGACAGAAAGGCGAAAATTCATTATGTTGAAAATGCATGTTTACATACACATAATACAGGCAGCTCTCATTCAGCTCAGTACATTTAATATAAGATTTATTAGGAAAGAATATACAATATTTCTATTTCTATTTTTCCTTCATATATGCGCAGTTGAAATGACGTGTGACGGGTAAATAATATATAGAGACATTTCTAGAAGAAAACAAACTATAAATGGCGCTCGCTGTATACATGTATGTCTTTACAAACCACTGGGAAATCCCACAAACCGGTGGCAATAATACATGTGAGGAGTGCTCCTTTGCACCCACACTCTTAAACGAGTTAATCCCAAATGAGTTAAACTTAAAGGAGTGAGGAAAACAACGGTTTCTGTTATGCTCCAGTTGGTATTTTTCCTGGTATGGTTAGAGCTAACTGCTGAGTGAAAGGTAACTTTAAATCACTTCTAAGTTGTAATACTTATCTTCTTCTTCTTCTTCTTCTTTAATGCCAGAGCTAAATCGACATTTTAAATCATCCTCTAAAATTTCAGATTATTATGTTAGAATGTCAGTTTACTGAGTATCTTGAAAATGTATGATACATAACATATGGACAGGAAACAAAAATTTTCAGCAGAAACATGTTCCCACTGCTGAAGAAAACTGTTTTTTGCTATTTGTAAGACAAACTTTAGATATATTGAAAAATTTGAAATTTCATAAATAACTCGAAATTTTAAGATACTTAGTAAGTGGAAATATGTAACTTGAAAGTTTGAGATAATAACTCAAGATTTCGACCCAGCTCTGCCTTACTTTTTTTTTTTTTACTGTGGCAGAAATAAATTTCCACATCCATGTAACAAGTGTGTAGTCTAGGTTCATGCTGGCTGTAGTTGCTCACATCGAACCTTGATAATGGCCCATGGCATTGCACTTAATGCAAGGGAGACTTCTTCAAGAGGTCTAATTTTATGAACTTACATTTGTATTGATTTAAATGGAGAAGGAACAAACTCTTGTCCCTGCTTCACATCGCCTGTTTCAATGCTTCGTTGCCTTATGTTACAGCCATTTCATATTTACACAGAGACCTTTATGAGTCATGAGTGGCAACACTAAGCAGTACAAAAATAAGACTTTGGCAAATGTACTGGTGATCTTTTACCCTTAAATGACCTTGCAGTGGGGGGGTCATTTAAGGGTCAAGTGGTTTTACGCTTTAAAGAAAACATTCGTAGAAAAAAGATAATTGTGGGTATCAGTGTTTTGGCTTCGTAAAACAATATAATTTATGTATTTATTGACATAGGTATACAGTTGACATTTCTAAGGTTTGTGTCTGTGTTTCTCCCTGCTATTCGCGACATACGAGTAAACTTTACGGCAGTAAATATGGCTTCTCATTTCAGCGGTGTGCTGCAGCTGACAGACCTCGATGATTTTATAACTCCTTCTCAGGCAGGTTTTGTAACACTCGTGTAACATCTTACAATATCATATGTATTTTTGTGGGACATCGCTAACGAGTGATTAGCTTCACGTGTATGTATAAAAAAATAATACTAATTGAAGAAAACCTACCCAAGTCGCTAGCATATCTAACCGTAACTGTTCTTATCTGTTGTGAGTTGACATAGAGTAGTTTTCGAACAAAGTTCGCCATATTACGATATTTATAAATTGGAGTAATTTTGTCTCAGTTTGTAAAATCCGTGAACTTTAAAGTGACGAGACGGATGTTGCGCAGTTAGCTTACTGCTAGTTATAGCGATCATGACGCAAGTATGACGAACTGCTGGAAACAAGTCTTTTAAAAAGAGCTTATCGCGCTCGCTAGCAATGGTTTTGTGTTTTATGTCCTATCATATACTTTTTCCTGTGTTGTTTTAGTTTTCTTTGGTGCCTCTGGGCGTTGTCATAAATTGTTTTCTATTGTACATGAATGGAAAGGCGGTTGATCGAGATGACATACCTATGGAGGAATGAAATGCCTAGTGAACCTTTTAACCAGATTAAGCTGATGAGCCACACCATGAAGATATGAGAAAAAAGGTGTGGAAGTTAGGTTAAGAAGACCTAAGGTGAAGGTGACCAATCAGTGAGCAGCAGTATGTGTTTCAGTATGTTGCTCCGAGAAGGAGCAATGTTTGCTTTGAGAGTGTTGATAGAGAAGGTCTGAAGGTGTTGCACTGTGTCTTTGTGGAACCAGAGAAAGCAGGAATGGGGAAAAGAGGTAGACCTTAGTGAGATTCATGGATGTAGTGAAAAAGGACATGCAGAGAGTTGGTGTGACAGGAGGGGATACTAGGGCCAGGTGGTGGAAGATGATCCACCGTGGCAAACCCCAAAATTGAGAACAATAAAAGAATTAAAAGAACATTGTATGTGGATTTAGCATTTAAAAAATTGCTAATTTCTTTTTTCTTGTTGACTTTTTTCTGCAGGAGTGTGTTAAGCCTGTCAAAGTAGAGAAGAAACAAGGTAAATCTGTGGCCAAAATACAGATAGAAGATGATGGCAGTTATGTACAAGTCAACAAGGTGGGTTTAAAGGCTTGAGTTTGAGTTGTTGAATTTCAGGTATTGCACCGCCCCATATTTTGAGTTCATCAAATGTGTTTTTAGGATGGTGGGAAGCAGAAGTTGGAGAAAGCAAAGATCACACTGAACGACTGTTTGGCCTGCAGTGGCTGTATCACCTCAGCTGAGAGTGTCCTCATCACACAGCAAAGCCATGAAGAGCTCTTCAAAGTGCTCCGTAGGAACAAGGTAGAGTTACGTCGTCTGAATGCTACTTACATGAGACTAATAATTTAGCCTGGCATCATTTTCACCTGTGAATCATTTCAACTTCAGGCCAATGAGACAGAGCAAAAGATTGTGGTGGTGTCAGTGTCACCACAGGCCAGAGCCTCCCTGGCAGCACATTATAACCTGAGCAGTAGTGAGGCAGGCAGGAGGCTTACCTCGTTCTTCAAAGACCTTGGTGAGTGTAAATATGCATTCAAACAATGGGCTTATTTAGGTTGACATAGTCACCTCTGAAAATTGTTGTTGTTACTGTTGTTGCAGGAGTTCATCATGTGTTTGATACCAGCTTCAGTCGGACCTTTAGTCTGCTGGAAAGTCAGAGAGAGTTTGTGGAGCGTTTCCAAAGGAAGGAACAGGATAGTAAGGCCCTGCCCATGCTAACGTCAGCCTGTCCAGGTATTCCACCAGAAACACTCAGGAGCACAAAGTAAAATTAGTGATGTTGGAGGGTCCTGCCTTTTTCACGTCATCCTTGTTTGTCTTTAATCGTTTACTGTCCTTGTGTAAAAAAATAAATAAATAAATAAATGTTCCACTCTCACAAAGAAAGAATGTTTAAAATTTTATTAGCTACTTATTATATTTATTGATTTGATCAAAGGTTAAATTAACAGAAGTCAGTCCTCCAGTGTCAAATAATATCTAGTAATCCAGTATGCAGTTGGGTTAGTTAACAGTGATGGGCCACATAACTGACATAATACTGTGTAGAAGTCTTGGGCCACCCTTCATTTCTTTATATTTTGCTAGAAAAATGGTGGAAATAGATGGAGTGATTTATTGAAATGTGCAAAATGAAACTGAAATAGAGTAGATAATGGGTACACAGAGTTTGTACAATTCTAACAAGCTTGAAAGTCAATAATTAGTCTGACCAACTTTATTCTTCAACCCAGCCTGGACTGTCTTAGGCAAGTGTCTCTCTTTGGTTCAGGGTGGATCTGTTATGCAGAGAAGACTCACGGGGAGTATATTCTTCCATTTATTAGTACCACTCGCTCCCCCCAGCAGATGATGGGATCTTTGGTCAAAAGCTATTTTGCTGAACGACAGGTGAGCTTTGTATTTGTTGAGGAGTGGTGTAAATATACACAGTTCAAAAGTCTCAAAAAGAGAGGCTGCTGAAATGTGTGTTCCATGTATTTTTAGAAGCTGAGTCCACAGCAGATCTACCATGTGGCAGTAATGCCTTGCTTTGACAAGAAACTTGAGGCTTCACGGTCAGACTTCTACATGCCCAACGCTGAGACCCGTGAAGTGGATTGTGTCATCACGTCTGGTACAGTGATTACTCCTATAGTGGTCTTTGTGCGTATGGACTCGCATTATCGTCGGTCTTATTTTTCCTATCTATTAAAGGGGAGGTTCTGAAAATGCTGGAGGAGGAAAATGTGTCCCTTAATGATCTGGAGTCTGCTGCCCCAGATACAATGTACATTCTTTTTCATTTTGCTTTTTTTTTTTTAAAAAAATTTGATAATTCACTCACATAAAGTAATTATACAATTCCACCTGCATAGCTAGACTCATTCCCTATTCATTTATTTTTTTTATCACAGGTTCAGCAGTTTCTGTGGAGATGAGTTCCTGAGTCATGCTGGGAGTGGATCAGGAGGTTACCTGCATCACGTTTTTACACATGCTGCCAAGCACCTTTTCGGAGAGGAGGTGAAGAATCTTACCTACAAGACCCTCAGGTGAGCATGTCGCCTCTTCTTAAAGCAGCAGAAGCGCTTCACGGTGGTGTGATGTGTTCTGGAACAGCCAAGCTCGAAACCAAATATAAATGAGGACACATTCTGTGCTCGTGATGCACATTCACAGTAGCTAGATCATCTCAAAGTAACACTACTCATGAGACTGATTATGCCACTCCACCATGTCAGGGGAATGTTCAGTTTCTGTTGATTTATATGATGCAAGAACCCGACACAATCACTCTTTGCCACAGGAATAAAGACTTCCAGGAGGTAAGTCTAGAGAAAGATGGCGTTGTCCTGCTGTGCTTTGCCTCAGCCTACGGCTTCCGCAACATTCAGAACCTGGTGCAAAAACTCAAGAGGGGAAAATCGCCTTACCACTTTGTTGAAGTTATGGCCTGCCCATCAGGTGAGGTGAAAAATGCAGATGTTCAACTTTCCAGATACCTTTTTTTTTTTTTTTTTTTTTTTTTCATGTGAGCCATTGAACTTTTGACCTATTAGAATAGGAGGTTACCCACATAAGAGACTGAATTGTTACCTCAGCACTATCATTTTTACATGCAAATTAGCCACGCTAAGCGATAAGCTGGTCCGAATGTTTTAAAAATGGCATTGCTACATACAAATGGACATGAAATTATAAGATGCAGCATTTAGTCACATCTGTGAAGTGAATAGTACAACATGCATGCATTACATCGTCAGGGGAATAACCAACAAACAAACTCCACAATAGTCACATCAGCTTGCCGTTTGTTATTTAATGTTTATCTATGTTTGTCTTTACCTCTTGTTCAGGATGCCTGAATGGCGGCGGGCAGGTGAAGCCCTCGACTGGCCAAAACCAAAAGGAGTTGCTCCAGAAAGTTGAGGATCTCTACAAAGCAGAGCGCCCCCTGTTGCCAGAAGATGACGCTCGCGTAGCTGAATTGTACCAGTCCTGGCTCAACAGTGTAGGAGATGAAAGAGCCAAAGAGCTGTTACACACACAATACCACACTGTGGAAAAAATGACCAATGGTCTCGCTATGAAGTGGTGATACATGTTTTTTGTTGTCCAGCAGAGTGTTTCTGCAGAGTTTTATTTTGCACAAATTTTGGACAGGCTGTGTCTACAGATCGTCCAAATATATAATATTTGTTTGCTAATACCTCTTTGTAAAACACTTTCCTCACCTAAAAGCTTTATGGCAGAGGGGTATACAATGAAGGAAGACCAACACAGTCAGGCTGTCTCTTCCTTAGCTGCCTTGACAAAACCTAAAACCAGAGTCGGCGATAATGGAGGTGGTTATCAAGTTTCTCTGTTAAACTGGCATTTCTGCTTCAGGTTCTATGTACACTCACATTAAAAAATGAGCATTTCACACATCACACGACGACTCTTGCACACAAAATGATCCCTATGAGTGTCATCCAATTCTAATCAGAGATGATGCTTTACAGCTGAGCTTCATTTGTGATGTTACTAAGATACGGCTTAATAACGTGCACATATGTAAGGTATTCCACCAGCAGAGAATCTGTATTGCATTTAAAGATGAAAATGTGCCATTTAACCTGCTTTGAACAGGTTCAGCAAAAGTCATCGCAGTGATTTAGCCACTGGGCCACCTTTGTGCTGCTGAAAACTTTGGTATAAAGTTGACACAGCCAACAAGCTCATATATTCTTAGTAAATATGTGAAAACCTGTTAAAATGTAAGCAAAATGTATTCATTGATTTGATCGTTACATGTGTGTACACATTTTGAAAATAAACATTAATTATAGCTGTGTGTTTTATAAGTTACTGAAAAAAGAACAATGTGTCCTGAATATGGATTGAGACCGATGTTTTATTAAATAATCTTTTGACTCCCATATACAGCTTTTAGGCTCTTGTATTTTGTGCATGTAATCTTTGGGATGAAAATCATCAATTTACATTCATAGTGATGTTCACTGCATGTATTTTTCTACCCTTGTAATACACTTTAACATATTCGATACCTGTCCCAAAATAGTGAGCACAAGGTAGAGTCTAAATGACAAACAAATTCACTTAAATTAAGGTAAATTAGATCTGAAGCTTTCACTTCCAGAATTAAGAGGACAAAGACACTGGGAAATATATATATACACATATACATCATCTCTAAACTGACCAAAAAAGTTAAATGAGAGAACTGTAGCAATGTTACCAGACAGAAAAATGTCTATAAAAAAAAAAAGTAAATATCAAAGCAATGAAAGTTTCACATGCATACAAATAATAATGAACTGAAGGTTACATTTCTTCCAAAACCAGTTATTTGAATCAATAAATACACAAAATGTAATCTCGACAGTTTTACTGAAAATTGGTATTAACAGACGTTAACTGGTGCAGTTGGTGTGTAAGAGACTGGGAGACCGGCCTCTAAATTAATTTGTTTCTGAGGAATATTTAATGACAGCAGCTTTGTACTGCATTTTAAATGCAAAGAGGGGATTCCACTTGATGGTTAACCAGCACTCAGGGGTGTATTGGTCAGACTTTGTTTTAAAGCAACAAAACAATGCACTCTACAGGTCTTGTGTCTTGCTGCATTCAGTTTTTCACCTTCATCCTCATTCTGTTAGCTCTGGTTAACTGATTTACATACTACTGCTGATGCCTGTGAATGTGGACTTCAAGGTCTGAGGAGCCCCCATTCCAGAGCCAGCATGGCGTGAGGAGGAAGTCTCTCCTTGGGCTTCTTGAATTTGTCCTTCTCTTTTCGCAGGACCCTCAGCACCTCTATGGGGTCAGTCTTCCCCGTGAACTTCTGCACTGCTTCCTCCCTGCAGTAAAAAAAGATTTGAAAAGGAAGAAACACAACTGATGCACCACTACACTACACTATAGTACAAAATAAAAATATTTGAGAAAACTAAGAGCTTCCCTCTAGTTCAGTCCAGGTTTTAAAAACAGTTGACCACAAACTGATTCGAGCATAGAGAATAACACACGGTTACTGAGCGTTTCCTGTTTTTCAGTCGTACGTGAAGTGTTGTGCAAGTCTTGAGTCACCCTTTTGCTTCCAAGGAATCAAACTATCTTGTAACGTTTTAAAGTGGTCTTGAGCAAAATAGTGTGAATCATTTTCAAAGGAATGTTTTTTTATTGTTATTATTTACTCAGCCACTTAACACTGACCTATGAATCATTCGAGCATAAACAACGAATCCAACTCAAGTGATGAACCGGTGTTGTGACAAATTAGCAAAGAACCTATTTTAAACAGTATCTTTAGGCACTTTGTTTCTAGCAGCCTGTAACAAAAACACATAATTTGTTACAGTTACATCTATGAAAAATACCAAAGATAATACAGTTTGACTGACACAAAATAGTAGCTTAAAAAACTATTCGCTGAAAGCTTGGTGTACAGTGTCCTTAAAAAAAAAACAAGAAGAAAGAGAGGAAACTGGACAAGTGGAAGACAAAAGAAGAAGTGGCACGCCTAAAAATATATATATATATTGATAGCAGATGAACACCATCTGAAAGTCATGCCATTAACAAATAGGAAAATCTGTTCAGCCGCAGGAAGTGGAAGGGTGGCTGTTAAGAAGCAATTTTTAAGGACAGGGAGGCAAAGCTGAGGTATGCCAAATTACACAAGAACAGCACTGAAGATCAGTGCAATGTGGAAACGACACTGTCAATGCAGTAAAAGCACACTTGGATAGAAAAACAAACAGTGAAACACTATTAGTCATGGACTGGCCTCCCCAGAGGCTGGACTGCAACATTTTTGAAGCAGTGTGGGATCATCTGGACAGAAAACAGAACAAAAAGCAGCCATGATCCAAAAAAAGAGCTTTGAAGCTAATTCAAGAAGTCTGGAAGACTTTTCCTGAAGACTACAGTTCAGGCTGTATTAAAGAATAAAGGTGGTCATATCAAATATTAACTTTAAAGCTTGTTAGGATTGTACAGAATATGTTTTTGTCTTATATACTTTTATTTGATGTATATGTTTGTAGCTGTTTCAATGAATCCCTCCACCCATTTCCCATTTTCTGAGCAAAATATAAACAAAGATGAATCGTGACTAGAAAATGTATCTAATCTGTTTGTGAGGGGTAGCCAATCACAAGAAAGTTAGTTACTTAGTTAGTAGGAGGCAGTTCCAAGAGCCATTATAACATAAACAAGGGTTATTTTAAACTGTGAATGATGCAAAGCTGGTAAAGCACAGAGCTGGAAATGACCCAAAGGGTTTCCCACAAAGGGAGTTTTTGTTTCTGGAACAGGAATTAAAGGTTGCTTATAGTGACTAACTTGATTTTAAAGTAATTGTGTTTCACCTGACCCATCACTCTATATATGCTATACATAAACATCCAGACTCACGAGACACGAAGAAAAGGGTTGTATTCGAATTCTTCCATCAGTGTAGATGGCACTGTGGGTTTGTCATCATCATCTCTTGCCTGCAGAGACAGCAAACACTTTAAGAAACCTGGTATAAACATATTTAAATGTATTTAAAGATTAAGGCTTGGACTATTCTCTGTGCAGCAAAAGCCTGTAAAGGATTACTTATCTGTGCAACAGACCACCATTGTTGTCCAAGATATTTAAAAACAACAACAACAATGATCTAACTGAAATGCCTTTAACACACTGGAAATAGTTGTGGATCACCTACTATGTAATCTGTATATATTTGCGTATCAGGAGACAGGCTAACACCAGAGAAAACTGCAAGCCTTATTCTTGTAGCAGCTTCCTGTATCATGCTCACCCTGGCCCAGCTCAGCATCTCCTTAACCTTTTCATTTTCTGGCTCCACCAGCATGGCAAACTTCAAGTTCTTTATGGTGTACTCGTGCCCACAAAACACCTTCTAAAAGATGAACAAAGCCTCATTTAAAGTAGGGATTAGCTCACAGCACAGCTTCAGTATCTTTACTCATTCTGGGCTTTGTGCCATTTTTAAGACAGTTTGTACTATGAAGGGTGAAAAGAGAGCCAGTCCTGCCCTCAATTCACTGATTGTTGTGGAGTGATGATTCACTATAGTGATTTAGACTTATCTGAGGTCATGCTAGCTGTTGTTAACCCTGTAGAGGTCGTACACACATGCATACGCAAACAGTTAGTATTTCTTGTTTCCACTAACCGTGTCTTGAGGTAGGGAACCAAGCACCTGGGTGAGGTTGTGGTACATCTGCTCTGCTGTACCCTCAAGGAACCGTCCACATCCACCAATGAACAACGTATCCCCTAGCAACCCAAAGAAAGGACAAGGGGATGTCACAGGAGGCAGTGGTCAGTTTTTGTCATCGCACACAACATGGACAACTTATAGTATTCATATCTCTAGCCACTCAGAAATCAGTTATTAAGATTATTTGCCTGAAGACACAACAGTTGCAACATGAAGTGAGTCTTTTTTTTTGCCTTTACTGTACAGTCAGAAGCAGTATGGCGAAATCTACTAGTGTCTTGGATTTCAACCGGTGCACTGATTCTTTATGTGTACAGAAAAAGACCTGTGAACACAGCAGGGGCGTCAGTGCACTCATCCTCCCAAACAAAGTAGCACATGTGACCAGAGGTATGGCAGGGAGTAAACAGGCACCTCACATTGATGGAGCTAAACTGCAGATGAAGAAAAGGACAACGAGGCAAAAAAAAATCAGAACTGAAAAAGACAACAGGTTTGTAAAATTTCAAAACGCAGCTAAACGGCATCTTCATCGAGCTCCTGTAGGTGCTTTGTGGACACCTTCAGTTCCTGTGCATTTGTCACTTTATCCGTCAGACCCCCGATTCGATCGTCTCCCCCGTACACCCTCAGGCCAGGGACCTCCTTCACCAGAGCCTCATTCCCACGAGCATGGTCCCTAGTAAGCAGAGGCACCAAATTACTCCATTAGCCTCAATTTGACTGAGATGCTTTGCAGTGTTGTTACCTGACACGAAACGCTCCTCTTACCAGTGATGGTGTGTGGTGAGAACAGCTATCAAGGAGACGCCTTCTCGTTTCACTATTTCTAGCAGCTGTGGGGGAAAAAAAAAATCATCCAGTCACTTTTAAAGCAAAACAGCCAAACAGTCCTCAGGTGCAGCTTCTTTGTCCTATGATTGTTTTAGCTTCAGAAAAGTGTAATAGTAGGAGAATGTACAAGGTGCATTAAATGATGAGGAAAGCAAACATTTATTGCAGCCCTTAAAATTCTTCTTCTTTTGTTGGCTCATAATTAAACTGATCCACCTTCCCTTCTTTTGCCCCTTGCAGAGTCACACCTGTCGCCCTCTCATTCACACACATGTATTCTGTTTTGCTTCACTCTCACTACAAATCACAGTGTCTGCTGCAAACATGATAGTCCCCACAGAGACTCCTGCCTGACTCCTGCCTCATCATAGCAAACACACCTCACCACCATCTCGCTGTCCTCATACAGGTCCTGCATCACCCTACTTCTCTGTCACTCCTCACTTCCTCATACTGACTTCCAGAGTGTGTCTCTTTGCACCCTATCATGCCTTCTCTGGAGACAGTGCAATTCCTTTTGACCTCTGTATACCTCTGACCTCTCCATAAAATTTCCTTATTTTTAACAAACCAGTTTTCGATTTTTCACTGAATCAATTTTTAAACTGTTTCCTTGTTTTGTTAGATACATAGATGATCAAAAAAATAAGTTGAAGTCTTTTCTGAAGTATGACGCCATTTTTAAATCACAGGCACAACAATGTCTCTCACCCGGTGTGGCACAGCCGGGTCCACAGCTATCGCCTGTTTGCTCTGCTCCTCTATCACCAGGTACATGTAGTTGTCTTCCAGGATGGAGATCACCTTTACCTTCATGGTACCCGCACACGCATGCGCACCACAGTGAGCGACGCTTCAAGAAGAGGTTTGATTAGTCAACGTATGAATCATTTACTTGAACGCACCTGTCTTCTGCACGAGATGTTAAATACTTCGTCAAGCATAAACAGGTAGTCGATATAAGCATGCTGGCCGGTGTAAGCTGCGCCAGCCCGTAAACTACAGTGTCATGTAGCCGAGTACTTCCTGATGATGTCACATGACTCTAAAATCTAAAAATAGTTTTAAAAAAATCAGAGAAGAGCTACCTCTCTTTAAGTGTACCGATCAGGTCGTTTATTGCAGCTGGACGGTGCCCATCTTCAAATTATTAACTCACATTTCTGTCAGACGAAGAAGTTATCGCGACATCGTGGAATCAAAGGGTCAAAACTAAGACCTTTTAATCGAGCTGGAAACAGTCAAACGCCTTTAAATTTGTTACAAATATATACGTGTGTGTGTGTGTCGTAGGGGCTTATTTATCAATGTGTTTTTTCTTGATTCATGCTTCTCTGCCCCTGGAAATGTACAAGCCTTGGTTAAAAATAAAAACCAGTTAAATTATTAACATCTAAAATTTCAAATAATTATTCACATTTTTACATTGTTAAAGACTATAATTATTTTATAATAGTAATTAACTATTAGTAAAGCATGAATAGGCATTTTCAGACATTATCTGACACCTTTTAGGATGGCTAATCATTATTTTGCAAAGAGTTTTTATATAGAAGCAAACATGAATGTGGTGCATTTATATAGTTCAAATTACTAAACAATGGATAAAGTATGGCTTTTTAATAGTCAATCCAGCCTCTAGGGGCATAATATCAGCCTTGTACAATTCAATTTCCAATTTAAAATGTTCTTCAGTAGCTGCCATCAAATCTAAATGGGAACAGGACCTTAACTCTCATTTGACAAAAGAACTGTGGGACTCTATCCTTGGCCAAGTTCACATTATATCATTGTGTGCTCGACACACACTCATTCAATTTAAGATTGAATTTAAGGGCTAAGTTGGTGCCAGAGGCAGACCCAACCTGTAGAAGGTGTGGGGGTGCCCCTGGTAGATTACTTCATATGCACTGATCCTGTCCTTCGTTGGCCAACTTTTGGACCTCTGCTTTCTATATAATGTCTGAAGTCATGCAGCATCAAATTAAACCAGAGTCACTCTGTGCTATGTTTGGTGCGGGCCAGAACCTGAAGTTGCCCAACTCCAGACACAGAACATTAAACTTTTCATTAGTGCTGGCCAGATGAGCTATTTTACTTAAGTGGAAAGACTCTTCTCCCCCCTCGTATGTGCAATGGGTAAAAGATATGTCCTGTATGGATTTAGAAAAAAATAGATATACAGTTTGTGGGTGAAAAAACACATTTTATAAACTGTGGTTCCCTTTTCCGGGCTTCTTTGAAAGGCCCACAACTATTGTTTCTGAGTAGCCCACAGATTAAGTATGGCTACATATCCATAATGTGCTTACACATTTGTTTTTTTCCCCTCAATTGCATTATTAGGACTGTGTGCACACAGTCCTAATAATAATAATAATAATAATAATGATGTGTCCACATCAATCACCTACTAAATGAAACAAAATAATAATTATTTTTAAAAAATGCTACCGGACCTGCTTCTTAATACTTTCATCATATTTAGACATGAGAGAAGCTTAATTCCATGGTTTGCTAATAGACAAGATTTAGCAATTATAACCCAAAGCATCTCCCAAAATGTAACTGGAAAAGTTAGATAACACCGATGAAAGCGTTCGCCAAAGGCAAACTTCTACTACTGTAATAATCCAATAATATGAGATGTATATGAGAATATAACAGTTTTAATGGCCTTATTCTGCATCAGGAATATATTTTGCTTATGACACAATTTATTGACACAAACTTTTGTGTAAACCTACTGAAACAAATGTGCTTTATTGCTTTTTCCAAATTGCTTCATGCAATAGTCCTTGAAAGATTTTACTTTACGAGCAAAATATGATTTGGGGTTTCTAACAATGCTGACACAAGAGGTAGACAAGGCTGAGCTCACAGATCACTTTGATTACTTATATGTAAAGGCAGCTATGCTGTATTTTGCACATAAACAACCAAACTAGCATCTTTTAAGCAAGCGTGAAAATAAATGACATGAAGAAACATTGATACAAAGTTTTGTAGGCGAAGAAATGATTACCTATTATTAAACCAACTCACGGAAAGTGTCCACATACGCCAACATTTGTTACTCATGTGGTCCTCGTCTTGTTAAATGTTTAAACGCTGAGTGAAACAGTAGTTTGAACATCAATATATTAAAGCATAAGACTAAATAACTTTTCTGATACATTTACAGAATAACTACATTTTTCTCATTTTAAAACATTCAAATAATGGCCATTTATTCCTTAAAACTGCCAACCCAAAAAACTCAAATATATCTAAAAGAATGATTTATTTATAGATTTATAGTCTAATATGTTATGCTGAACACTGTGATAGAAAAAAATGGACCTTGAGTTAAAGTCAATGCAATGGATGTGCTGTTTTTCAGTCGGTTTACAGATTAGTTGCAGGTATTTCTTTGAGTATATAATTGACAGCTTGCAGTGTTGTAATCAGTTGAAATGCCAACTCTGGTGCACTTTCACTCCTTGGGCACTCGGAAATTATCTTTTTCCTTCCGAAGACTTCTCATGGTCTCGATAGGGTCTGTCTGCTTCACATGCTCTTGAACGGACGGCTCTCTAAATTACACATTGGGGGGGGGGGGGGGGGGGGGAGAAACAAATGTAGTCAGGCAGCACTCTCACTGTAGGTACCTCAAAACAAATTATAATCATCTGTAATTACTACTACAGTGATGTGAAAAAGAGGAATTTCACAGGGCCCTGTACTAAGTAAGTGCACCCCAGGTTCAGTAGCTTGTAGACCAGCTCTAGCAGCAATAAGTAATGATTTCCTGTATGACTCGCAGTCTCTCACATCATTGCAGAGGAACTTCGACATACTCTCCTCTACATGACGTTGCTTCAGTTCATTGATAGTTGTGGGCATTTGTTTTTGCACAGCACTCTTAAGGTCCCACCACAGCATTTTAATCAGGATTAAGGTCTGGACTTTGTCTGCGCCATTGCAACACCTCCACTCTTTTTGGTTTCAGCAATGCTGGTATAGATTTGCTCCTGTGCGTCATCCTGTTGCATGATCCAATTTGGGCCAAGGTTTAAGTTCTGGACAGATAACCTCACATTTGATTCTAAAATTCTTTTGGACAACATGTCCAAGGTCGTGTGGATTAAAACAAGCCCAAATCATCACCCCAATAACACCTCAAATATGCTGTGTTAGCGCTGTACATTATGGCCAAACATCTCCACTCCTGTGTCGTCTGTCCAAAGGCAATTGTGGTTTGATCCAACTTTACAAAGTTTAAGTCATGCTGCCATGTTCTTTGTAGAGAGAAGAGGCTTTCTCCTGTCAACCCTTCCAAACCAGCCCTACTTGTTCAGCATTTTTCTAATTGTAATGTCACAAACTTTTACATTTAACATGCTAAATTATGCCTGTCAAGTTTAAGATGGAGCTCTCTTTTTTTCACTTTCTCTGAGCATTACAGTCTGACTGTTAGATGATTGTGCCGGGACATCTACTCCTGGGAAGACTTGTATTACCTTAGTTATATTAACAGACCCCTAAATGCGCCAGACCAGCAAGCTGCCCAAATGTCAGCTTTTCTACAAGTCCACACTCGCTGATAATCAGTTAATTAAGTCCAATTCATTAGCAGCATCTGGCTACTGCTTATTCTCTAAATTCCTATAGAAGTAGTATTGCTGTACTTAGTTTTTTACAAGACTACATTAAGTCCTGTGAAAACTCTTTTTCACAAGGCTGTTTTTAATGAAGTTATACATACTTTACTCTCATAAAGGGGTTAAATGTGAATTCATCTGCCAGAGTGGACGGAATAGTTGGTTCTCCGTTGCTGCACTTCTCCTACAGACAGATAAATACACAAAAATTGCAAAGTTGTTTTAATTAATTAAGGATAACTGATTTGAAGTGGTTACTGTATGAATCACGTACCTTTGCCCAGGCCAACTTCTTCTGAATTACTTCATTGTGCGGTTCCACATGACGTGCAAATTTCAGATTGTTGACGGTGTACTCATGACCACAATAGACACGCTTAAACACAAACACGCTAAAGTTAGTCACACACCTTAAACATACAGCAAAGTTAACTCATCAACTACTGAAGAATTTAAGTCTTTCCTTTTCCATCCTAAAAATCTGTAAAATTAACGCCTATGTTTGCAGTTACCGTTTCAGGAGGAAGGCGACCCAGAATTTCTATCAAGGCTTTGTGCATCTGCTCTGCTGTACCCTCAAAAAATTTCCCACAGCCAGCCACAAACAGAGTATCCCCTACATGGGAAAAACAGGAGTTCTTAGGGCCTTTAAGTTCACACAAAACATGTCTTTATTTACACTCGCAGTTTATCTCATATAAATGTTTAACTTAAGTAACCACACCTGTAAAGACAGCTGGTGGTTCAGTGCTGTTTTCTTTGGTCACGTAGTAACAAATGTGACCAGTCGTGTGACAAGGAGTAGAAAGGCATTTAACATGGAGTGAGCCAACCTGAGGAGAGAAAAACATAAGTGAGCAATCATTCATTTGAAGCTTATAGTTGGACCACAGAGCAGAGAGTTTGCTCGTCTCACTTTGAAAGCGTTGGAATGAGAAACTTTCTTTGTAATGGCATCAACTCTGTCATCCCCTCCATAGACCTTCAGACCTGGCATTAGTTTCAACATCTTCTCATTTCCACCGGCATGATCCCTAAAACAGAAAATTAGTGTGTTGTATTACTCTTTTGTCCAATACAGGTTTAGCAGGTTCTTAGCATAAGGAGCCAAAGGAAATGTTTATTTATAAAGCGTGCATTTAGTGGGCAGTAGCGTTTAATACCAGTAAATGGTATTCACAGCAAAACAATCAAGACAATTTGCTGATTTCTGGGAAACATAATGACAGGAAATGGGTGGGGTGATGACGTCTTAAGTAGTAGGAGCATCTTCTGACTTCAGCATCTGATGTTTTGGGATCATGTTTGCACAGCAACACCTTTTAGGCCATCATTCCTTCTCTTGCAGGCTATTTGCACCATTACTATAGTAATGCTAGTATAATGATGCAGGTAGTTTGTGGTCTGTGTTGTCAGCCAGCATCAAGCTAAACACAATGTCTGCCACAAGCTTTTCCTAGAAGCACTTTGTTAGACTGGAGAATGCTGCTGCTAAATGCAGCATGTGACCAGGTAGTAAGATGCACATCAGCATGAGAAAATTAAAAGAAAGTAAATCAAAGCAAACAAAATCACTTGACTCCTACTGCAGCCCTGCGTGAGAAACTGGTGGAGAAATATATAAGCATACCTTGTCCTAAAAAAGACTTTACAAATTTTGAGTGAGTACAGTACAGTAGGTAGGTTACTTTGCAGTCACAGCCTTCCATGATCAGAGTGGACCTAATACTTTGTTCACACAGCACGTTGGATGTGAACGTGGTTATATTAATGGTAATGGTGATGAATATAAAATGTATCTTTTGCCTTAACAGGTACAATAAGTATTTTTTTAGCTTACTTATTATGGAGAAATAATCTTGAAAAAAAAATAAATAAATTCATCAATGTTATAAAATAAGCAGCAGCTTACCAGTGGTGATGGGTGGTTAGAACTGTGGTGAGTTTTACACCATGCTTTCGGACAGCTTCAACAACCTGTTCAAAGCACACACACAAAAAAAAAATGCTGAGTGGAGCCATGCCAATATAACTACTTAATTTATCAATAAGTATCCAACAACAATTAGTTATTAAAGGTCTTAATGAAGAATAGGAGAGAAAAAGCTGTTAGTTACAGCTTTTTCTATGGAGAATTCACAGATTTGGGCCCTACTACTAATTTATTAGGGCCAGTCAGGGTTCTTGGATTTTAGACTTGCTGAAAACTTGCTGAAAACATCAAATTGGTATTTCTTACTCACACGCTAGTTTTAAATGTAGCAATGACCAAATACTTGATATTTTCTAATATTATAAATACCTTTGACTTGATAGTAGACTTTCAAACTACGCAGATTCTGTATATAGTTGAAAGGAGATTGGTCTTCTTCCAAACTAAGGACTACTGCGTAGTTGGAAAGTTGTGTCTGTCCTTCACTACATATCATTATAATGCCCAAACAAAGGTCGGGCAGATAAAAATGCACATCATATCAAATTTCATTCTCAGTATTCTCTGAATAAAAAGATTGGATGCATTTTCCTGCAACAGTTACAGTATTCTATCCAGTACATACTTAACCTTTTCTCACATACACACTAACCTCAAACTGATATAAGGTACTCTGCACCTTTCTGCAAACTGTCCTGAAAGTAGGCACCTCCCATACAAAAATAATGAAATAAAAATAGTAAAATAAATAAATACATAAATAAGAAGAAATCTATCACGCTTGGATAGAATTACGTAGTGTTTTCAATAGTCTAGGGTTATGTTTTGACCTACACCCAACAACAACAACAACAATAATAATAATAATAATAACAACAACAATAATATATTTTTCTTAAGTCCACAATATCACCAGCAAAACGCAGAGTGGATTCTCTCAGAGTTATGATGCTGAACACTATATGTATTCTCATTGATGAATGACTATTTTAACCCTTATAAACTGTTCGCATTTCAAGCCTTCAGAATATGGTTGCGGTCAGTTTTGACCCATGCTAAGAACTGGTATAAATGTTTATACAACATTTTGAACTACAGATTATATAAATAGAATATGCATAAATAGCATATCTAAAAAAATTGGATGATTAATGCTTAATTAATATTTCAGAGACCAGATAGTGTTTTTTTGAGATTTACAAGATTCATTTTTAGTGGAAAAAAAACATCTAATACTTGAAAGCAGGAGAGAAATTATGATTTAATTATATTCTACTCAAAGTGAAAATGTTAATGACCTCAACTTTTGGGATTTATTATATAACAATGCAAAACTATTACAACTGTTAAACACTGCCCCTTGATATGTCATAAAAAAACTGCTTGTAACTGCAGCCTATAACAATATCTATAATAATTCAATAACTTGTTCATTGCAAACTAATGTGTTTATTCAGGGCAGTGGTAGGACACCTTGCATGTGTGGAACTTGCGCAAGTGTTTCCCACACTCACCTAAATGCCAGTTCAGGTATCTTTATAATCTTGCTGAAAGGCAACAATTCTAATACTTCTAACCATTGCACCATCATGCTGAGTCATTTCAAATCTCATGTCTGTGTCAAGGCACCATCCCTAAAGGCACTCACTGACATCTATGTAACCTCTTGTGCACTGTTTGGAGATCACTCCATCTCACAGACCAGCTGGTACCGGTCTCTGTGGGAACCTGGGCAAATATAGTGAGGACGCAGACAGTCTACGTGACAGTGTCAAGGTCCCCCTTGACGTCTGTCACGTCTGTCCAATAAAAAGTAAAGAAGGAAAAAACCCACATAGGCATGACTTGCACACAAGATTCCCTAAAACCACTTTTTTTTTTATTTGACCCACACTGGTAGATCTAAAAATCACATTTCATCACAAACAGCCTCAGTTTACAAAAGATTGTAGCACCTGTACAACAGTATAAGATTTTGGATCATTTTAGGTATAGTCATAAAGTCAGTCAGAAACACAAAAACTAAACAAAAAAAGTGTCTAAACTATTTCACACACTTTCTCTCATTTAAATGAAGCAACTACTACAGTACTCTGTGTAGTAAATACTTAATTTAACTTGGTTATTCCTCACACACACACTAACCTCAGGTGAACTGGCAGCAGGTACAATTGCACCTTGAACGAACTGCAAACTGTCCTGTAACTAGACACTTCCTCAGATACCATATCATGTAATAATTATAATAATAATGATAATAGTAACAACAACAACAACAATAATAATGATAATATTAATACTTTCAGGCTCAAAATAAAAAAATAAATAAAAGACAAAACAAAAAGAAAACTATGTTGCTATCAAATATTTGTAAAAGGACACAATTTTGACTTGAATAGTGTGTAAAGATTAACACAATCACTTGTAGGTAGACTTTCTGCATTGGTGTTAAAGTGTTGTCAACTGGTTTATATAACATTACTTGATATGATACAGTGACTGAACAGACCTTTATTGGCTCCACGGGGTCTACAACAGCTGCTTCTCTGGAGTCCACATCGATCAGTAGGTACATGTAGTTGTCAGACAGCGCAGGGAGCAGTTCAATCTTCATGTTTGCTTGCTCCACCAGATTAGATTTCCTGACCACACTGTGAAGGAGGGCGGCTGCCTGGGCCTTGACTTCCACCGGAGCTTCATGAGGGGATAAAAGCCGATATTTAACACCGAGCCACATCAGACAGAAATCGGGACAGTTTAACTTCTAGTCCCCTGTACCTCTGTAATATATTCACATACTCCTTGCCTTACATTCGTTTAATGCCACAAACGCGAGAAACTTAACACACCTCACCGCCCCGCTGGACAAGTGAACGCCACACGTTAACACGCTTCGGTGTTGGATTTTTTGTGGGCACGCTAATTAATTACACCGATATGACTGTCATAGAGGAGGTTATATAAGAGGAAACAGGTATGCGCTCAGACAGGCCGGCTGTGCTCATGTGACAGCTCCCCGCATTTTAAGACGACAAAACATAAACAAACGAACAAACGCCATCTACCCACCTAACGGCAGCGAAGCAAGCGAAAACTACGCTAAACCTTCGCGGGCTGAAAATGAGAGAAAACCGTGTGGACGTACCGAATTTTAAGGCTGTCGCAGCTCCTAATAGAGTGCAGGCACTCCCTACTAGTGACTTGAATAACATAACAACAGTAGCTAAAGTCTTATCACGTTTGTGCAAACCAGAAAAGTTTGGTTTTGGTTCAGTTCCGCCTCCGCTCCCTTTGACCTTTGCCCTCCAAGGCTCCGCCAATCAAGTCTTGGGTATATAGATCGGGAATGATCTATCTACGTATTTATTTACGTAAACAAGTTACACGTGACTGTCTAACTTGTTTACGTAATTCTGCACAAGAGTAGTTTAATAAAGTTAGTAAGTGGTTTTGTTTTACATTTTAGTCCCAGTAATTATCTCAAATAAGATAGCATTGATTCGACGTTTGTGCTCTGCGCATGTCCCTTCAGGCTTGCCGTAGGTTGATGTTCCGGAGCGGTCAAAACGGTGTCGGTCAAAGTTTAGTTACACTCGTGCTGACTGCATCAAGGCAGCCGAAACAGCTCACGGTTCTCCACGATGACAGCACGGAATATTTCCCGGTTCTGGGAATGGGGGAGGAAGATCATTTGCGTTGGGAGAAACTATGCGGATCACGCCAAAGAGCTGAAAAACGCGATTCCTAAGGAGCCTGTCTTGTTCCTGAAGCCTCCTACTGCATATGTGAGAGAGGGCTCGCCTATCTTGGTGCCCCTTTACACCACTAATCTGCACCATGAAGTGGAGCTGGGGGTGGTGATCGGGAAAGGGGGCACGGCCATCCCGCAGTCCGCCGCTATGGAGCATGTTGCGGGTTATGCTCTGTGCTTGGACATGACAGCCCGAGACATCCAGGACGAGTGCAAGTCCAAAGGTCTGCCCTGGACCATGGCCAAGGCTTTCAACACCTCCTGTCCTGTCAGCGAGTTCATCCCCAAAGAGCGCATCCCTGACCCGGCGAAGGTCAGCCTGTGGCTGAAAGTAAATAATCAGCTTCGACAGAGCGGCTGCACCTCTCAGATGATCTTCTCCGTCCCATATCTCATCAGCTACATCAGCGACTTCATCACCTTGGAGGAAGGGGATCTCATCCTGACCGGGACCCCTAAAGGAGTCTCCGCCGTGCAGGAGCACGATGAGCTGCAGGCTGGGATCGAGGACATTGTTACGATGAGCTTTACAGTAGACAGACAAGACCATTAGCGGGAAAAGAGACTTAACTGAGGCAGATGAGATAATAAAGACTCGTGAAGAGAAGGTGCTTCAATCTTTTTTAAAATCTTTGCGCATCAGCAGATGGCAGTGCTGTGCCACCGAGACTGTATTTCTGATCAATTCTTGCTGCCTTGCCCAGCATTTTAGAAGAGCCGAAGTACAACACACAGTTTCGTGACACCGTTTGAGCAAAATCAGGACAACTATAATCTATTTTACTGTATTTTAGCCATGATATAAAAAACATATTCATCACACAGTGTCACTATGTCTTTCACCAGACTATGAAGTAATTTATAGTATTAAAATGAAAGGTGTAATGATGTAAAAAAACAAAACTAAAATGAGCATTAGATCATTATATTTTTGTAATTTATTATTCTTTTTTAATCATTTGCTGTAAAAAATAAAAGGATTGCAGAAACTTGAAAACAGCATCTTGTATTCTCCTTTTTGAGAAACTTCATATTTTTCAGAAAACAGTAAATAAAACAGTAAATAAGAAAGCTATTTCATAATAAAAACAAGTCCTCCATTAAAAAAAAATACTTGTCATTGGTAATGACAGTTCATATCAGTATTCATCTTTTTATAAATGCATTAAAGTTCAAATAGTATTCTCAGCGCAGATGTGATCTATGTATAATCACATATATGTTTTTATGTTAATGTTGAAAAAGTGTCTCTTCGTAATCTTGTACACCAGATGTTTGAAACACACTCAAAATACTTAAAAACAATTACTTCAAAATGTTGATATAAAAGTTGATTTTTTCCCCCCACAATAATTAGTGGCATTGCTTTTGTTCCCAGTGGGTTATATAGTAAAATCTAAAATTACAATAATAACAGTAAGGTACAGGTAACGTTAAGAAAGCATTCCTTACATTATAGTGTAGATGTAAATTGCATGAAAGACCATGAGTTTTACAAAAAAAAAACAAAAAACGTATGGTTCATTTAAGTATTAAAGTTTTAATATATCTAAGGAATTATTACAATTTAGAGAAGCTTATGGGTTGAAAATGTTTGTTGTCCTCAGAAGAATTCAGTTTGAAAAAACCTGTTTGATTAGCACGGGATCAGTTCCATAGTGTAGCAGTTTACACATTTACCCAATGAGTGAAAAGTCCTTCTACAATCCCAGGAGAAGAGACAAATCCCTTTGGGGTTGCATCAGGAAAAGCATCCGGAGTTTAAAAAAAAAAAAGTACATCTGCCAAATCAAACATGTGGAGCTACCCACTGTGGCGCCCCCTGTGAATAAGGGAGCAGCTGAAAGTAACATCAGATTTGTCACTGCGGGAGTTTGAAATACAGGTTTCACTACCCAGCTGTTCTTAATTTAGGAACATGGCTACACTTACCAGCCAGTTCAGTACATACTGTAGCTACCTGCTTTTGCCTTTAGAAGTGCTTTAATTCTTCACGGCACAGACTCAACAAGGTGCAGGAAACATCCTCAGAGATTTTGGCCCATATTGACATGTTAGCATCACACAGCTGCTGCAGATTTGTTGGCTGCACATCTATGATGAGGATCTCCTTTCTCAGCACATCCTAAAGAGGCTCTATTGGACTGAGATCAGCTGACTGTGGAGGCCATTTGAGCATTTGAACTCACTGTCATGTCACAACCTGAACTGTTAGTACAAGACAGGATGAATCCGCTTTGGGTGTTCAGAGACGCTCTTTTGCATACCTTTGTTGTAACAAGTGGTTATTTGATTTGCTGTTGCCTTCATTCTTCTCTGACCTCTGGCATTAACAAAGTAACAAGTTTTTACCCAGAGCACTGACGCTCACTGGATATTTTCTCTTTTTCGGGTCTTTCTCTGTAAACCATAGAGATGGTTATGGGGGAAAATCCCAGTAGATCAGCAGTTTTTGAAATACTTTGGCAACCACGTCGCAGTCAAAGTCACTAAAAGTCACTTTTCTTCTCCATTTTCATGCTCAGTTTGAACTTCAGCAGCTTTCTTGTCCATGTCAACAACCCTAAACGCACCAAGGTGCTGTCACCATCAACTCAGAACAACATCTCTGGGCGGAAGCAACATCTCGGATCAGTTGGATGCGGTTGTGAGGTCTCAGAATCTGCTATGTGAGCAAAAAAGAGTGACAAGACCACAGAATCGACGGCTAATAACGTCACGGAGAAACTCGCAGCTATTAACGGGAGATTGAGAGACCAGTATCGGAGTGTTAAAAACAGCTTGAAATTCTCATGAGTTGTTTGCAAAAGAAAAATTACCATCATAATGCGGCTACCCCTTCGGCGCCAGCTGTGGGCTCAAGGCTGGAGCCGAACAACTGTTCCTTCCCATTCCCTACAAGGCCACCTGGGTTGGCTGGAAGATTGTTTACTTAGCCTGGCGGGGCGAAGGACACTGTCTCAGCTCAACTATGGACACGCACACACATACATATACTGATACTGATAAGCACTCACTGACGCATCACCCTCCCTATCCAACGCCACCTCCAACGGTTACCTCCCCCATGATGTGGACATCGGGTCAGCTGGAGGCGCAGTCGAAAGATTGCAGCGGTCCCAGATGAGATGTACACACTGGAACACTTTCCCATGTTGCTTGTCTGTGTTTATTGTGTTATGGTGTGTTGATACCTGTGCATTCCTGTATTATCCTTTTGTGTTACACATTTCAATGTTTTTTCCTCGCTACCTAGCCTGACCTGTCTCCCCAATGTGATGTTTGTATTGTATGTACGGTCGGCAAGGTCTGTCATCTCGGTTGTGGGCAAAAGACCTGCAACTGCCAAATAAAGGCTATCTCATCTCATCTCATGTAATTGATTAGATATTTGCATTAACAAGCAGCCTAACAGGTATAACTAACAAAGCGTTTGTTAAACCGGGTGTATTTTGCTGCTCATTGAACCAGCCGAGATGTATTTCCTTCCGAATGTTTAATTGCGTCACACCTAAATACTGCATTTGATACTTTCTTTGATTTGCTTGAAACAATCTGAGACACATAAAAGAGGGCCTCCATTAACCCAGATTATCAGCTGTGGTGTTTCTGCACATCCAGTGTAATTTTGACTTCTAGGATGTCAACCTTCACCGTACCCTGATAGTTCTTAGACTTTTAAACTTCTCTTCCAGGTTCAGAGACAATTCTCCCACAGGCTTCTCTGTTTTCAGGATCAATCAGAGCCTCCATCAGCCTGTCCCAGGCCAATCTGCCGTAACCTGAGTCTATATACATCATCTTCCTACACCTGTAGGGCATGTTGTCTGCAACACTCTTAGTGCCAAGCCCTGGCCTGCAGGGAACTCTGGGGTTATGTATGTCTGTCATTAGAACAGTTATGACAGATTCAATTAGATTCAGGAGCTGGGAAATGTTTCCATGGCCCATTTTTTTCCTCATCACAGGGTTAGTATGCTATGTGCTCACAGGTGTCGTCTTTTATGAGGTATGAATCATACTATTCATTGTACCCGTGTGACTGCAGGTATTAAAGCCTCACAGGTTTTTAACAACGGCTTCAAAGCTGGAGCTCAGCTCTGGTTTAACATTCAGCACATAAACCAGCACCGTGTCAACGAGCCTGAGAAGGTTTTTTTGACGCTTTGAGCAGGGATTACTTGAGGACCACAGTCTTTCGGTTCAGCAACAATAACGGTGACATCACTCAAGATGTCAGCCCAGGTGGTAACTGAGTCTTATAAACAGAGTCGATCAGAGTACATTGTCAGAGAGCTGCTGGTGTGCATTTAGTATCTGAGAATTGTTATGTGGTCGTGTGGTGATTAGCACTACAGGCTGAGGCTACTGGCCTGCTCGGATTTTCTGTGTGGAGTTTGCATGTTCTCCCTGTGCCTGTGTGGGTTTTTTCCAGATACTCCAGCTTCCTCCGGGAGTCCAAAGATGTGCACATTAGGTCAAGTGATGGTTCAAATTGGCAATAGGTGTGACTGTGAATGGCTGTCTCTCTGTGACAGCCCTGTGATAGGTTAGTGACCTGTGCAGGTGTACCCTGCCTCTCGCCCTATGACAGCTGGGATAGGCTCCAGCCCAAACATGACCCCGAAATGGGTAAAAAAAAAAATGGATTGACAGAAATGTTATGCACAGTCCCTTGAATGGTAACAGTGAACATCATAGACAGAGCAAACTGTCCTCAGCCTGTGGATTTAACACATTTTGTAACTTCATGTAATCCCAGACTGACTCAATGTTGATGAGTTTAGGGCTTTTGTAGAATTTGGGACCAGCGATGTGCTATGTATAAAAATCTAAACGCGGAAAGTGGCAACATTTATGAACACTTCCTCATCTACAGATTATCACAATGCAAGAATAAACAACCACATATTGTGTCTGAAGACAGAGGTTCACAAAAAGACTACAGGGTAGAATAATTTGGCAGGATGTGGCTGGTTGAATCTGAGACCTGTTAAATCTATTGTAAAATGACATTTATGGCATATTCTGGCAGACTTGTTTCAACATTTGTTAATAGCCATCAGCTCATCGCGAGACTTAGTGCCGAGGTATCATCTTGCTTGAGGTAATTGCGTCAAATATCGCAGGTTCAGATGAAAAACAATGTGCATGTGAATACAGGCTTGAACATGTACCTATTCTTTAATGATTCACTGAAGGGAAACTGAACTGTTTTCAGTTTGTTTTATAATAGTGTGTAATATCAGTTTAAATCAGCATCCAGCCTTTGTTTTTTTGAATATACAGTGTAAGGCAAGAATGCTGCAGCGTTGAGTCTAACTGAAAAACAACTATAAATTTTTAAATAAGACGTTGGACTGTCCATTCTCTGAGAGAATAAAGCGTTATCCCTTGATTACCAGCTCGTGTCTGTCTGTGTGTTGTTAGGCCTAGATTTGCGTGCTGCACTGCAAGTCACCAGATGGGGCTGTGGTGTGGCTATTCTTAGGGAAAAAAATACCAACCATAGGAAGGACTGAGTCAGAGGGAATGCATATGACATATTGCATCAAAGAGACATGCTCTCATACGGCCAAGAAATTGATTTGATGTCATTTTTGGAAAGGCATAAAAGCAGCTCCGTGTGACAGGACTCTATGTGCATACTTATACATCAACTGAGGTTTTTCGGTGAATATGTGTCTTTATCCCGTGTTTGATGGACTCTCCTGTGCGTGTGCACACGACAGTTGCATTAATCATTAGTTATTACTAACACAATGGAGGAAATTAAAAATGGATGTGTTATATCTTCACGGGCCAAACTGCGGAGCCATAATTCATTCTCACCGACTAATGAATGGGGTCTTTGACAAATTAAAAAGAACCATGCATGACGCCCAGGTGCAGACCTCTTTCATTCAAAGTGATTGACTGCACACAGTTTGTTAACACTTTGTTTGAAGCTGCTGGCGGAAGGCAAACCGGAGCAGATTTAACAGCTAAACTGCGAAACACGTTGCTTCCATACAGATGTGGACGCAGCAAAATAAAAATAAAAGCTCCTCCAAAGAGTGTTTCCAGAAGAGTTGAATACAGTTTTATTTTTAGTGTGAAAGCTTTCCATTCATTTGGCAACACGCTGTACCTCATCAACTAAGTGCAAGCTTCTCTGTAAAGGTTTCCAATCAAAGCTCAATAAGCAAACTGGAGCTGGTATTCTGTAGTCTAAAATAGAAATGGAAACATATGCTGAAATGTGTCCAGAAAAACAATGCTATAAAATCCTATTGTAAAAGTTCTTAATCCGGCGTCCCTCAAAAGTTTTCCTAATTTGCACTGAACTGCCACGAGCATTTGAAAATCTCCCCAGCCCAAATTTCTTTCTCATCAATTAAAAGCGGAGTCAAAATTTAACAAGATAGTGTGAGGCCTAACCACAACGAAAAGGGAGAAAATCCCCAAGCATTTCTTCCCTGAATCCACGGAGTCTGCGGTAAGGGTGGAAAATGTGTGGAGTGCTCAGTATGAACTATCTTCATTTGTGGCTGCTCAAAGGGGAAACCACTTTTACACGCTAATCCTACTTTTAATCTGGTGTGTAGAAATCAGCGCTCTTCCCCTCAGCGTGGTCTTCAGTTCATAGCCCCCCCTCCCGAGTGTTTCTGATTAGTTAGCTGGGTGCCCATTATTCAAAAATTAGAGTCATCAAAAAAAAAAGAAGGAAATAGACATCCACCATCATGCCTAATTTCAAATAGTCACCGTGGCCTGTAACTCAATCCACATTGGGCAGTTTTTCTCTCATAAAAACAAATCCCTCATGTTCTGTATTGATGGCGTGCAACTGCAGACTGAAATCACTGGAAGCTGCATGCTGGTGAAAGCTAAACAAATTACTGTTCCCATGACAAGGGGAGGATTACAAACGTGCAATTTATAAATGTATCTTTTGCATTTTAGTTGTTTTGACCAGTTATGGTATTATAGATTATCTATATTTCAAGCAATCTTAGAGGAAATGTTGTGTATACGTTAGCACTTGTCAGGGTTCCTGGGTCGTTGACCCAGTGATTTCAGTTTGTTCGTGTTCAGTTTCCTACATGCTTGTGTTTCACTGTGCCAACCTTCTGTCTCTGTGCATTATGTTCTAGTTCCACTGCATGTGTCATTAGTCAGATTATGTTCAGCTGTGTACTCACCGGTCTCCAATCGTCATCATCAGTCAGAGTATTTAAGTCTTCAGTTTCCTTCTGTTCACCGTGGTGTCATTGATGTTGTCACTGCCGTTCCCGTGTGTTCAGTTCTGTTCAGTCACTTCATTTCAGCCAGCCGTTTCAATAAATACCATTATCCGACACCGTGAGTCCAGCGTTTGGGTCCCTTCCTCCCGTCCTCTCATCCACACACGACACTCCTGACAGCACTTTTCTGACTTTTAAAAAGCACATTATGTTATCTGTCATTTAAGAGCAGGTGTAGAAGAGGTTAGATTATACTGCAGAGTAACAATGGTTTATTACCATTTATTACTGCAGTTTTTTAATTTATTTATTTACAGTATTGTTTTAATTTTATTTTAAAAGTTTCATTCTGTTCATCTGGATGTGACTGACTACTATGTTGAACAAACGGCCCAAAATTTGTGTTGCCTGACTGCAAAATGTGCAGGTCTTCAAAGCCCAAACGCTTGTGCTGCAGTTTGCTTGATGCAGCAGGAATCCTTTATTGCTTCAACACAAGCCATAGAAAAGAACTGTTTTCCTAGCACAGCGCTGCTGTTGTTCTGTTGTATGTGAAAGGCACAGCAATTTAAACAGTTTGAGGTCTAGACTTTGACCTGGCTTTTTTCAGCAGCTGTTTGCTGCTGTGCTTCGGATCATTGTCCTGTTGCATGAGACAATTTAAGCCAAGCAATTGTTGTCAGACAGATGGCCTCATATTTGACTCTAGAGTACTTTCGTATACAGAGAAGTTGATGGTTGAATCACTGACTGCAGAGCGCTCAGGTCCTGTAGCAGGGGGTCCAAAACATGACCCCTCCTCCACCGTGTTTTAACAGTTAGTATGAGCTGGCTTTTCTGCGGTTTCTCTGAGAATGGCACGGTCTGACCTTGAGGTGAGTTTGCTGGGACTCTTACTGTGATGGCATTGCGTTCACACAGCGGAATGTGCCAGCAAACTTCCAAACCCTGTCATTTTCACAGGTGGTTGCTGATGATCAGTTAATTTAATTAGAAGCACCTGGCTGCTACTTGGATTATTAATTCCTATGGGTTTACTTAATTTTTTACAGGCCTACACAGACCTGGGAAATATAAAGTTGCATTGTGGATCACGACTGGTTAAAAACCAACGAACTGCAAATTCACGCTTTGATATTTCATATTTTAGTGAACACAGAGAAAATTTGTTTTCTGAGAACAAACTGGTTTGGAATTGTAAAATACATCCATATACATTTTGATTGTTATTTAAATGTCTGGTGAAGTCTGACACTTTAAATGAAACCAAGACTTGTGAATTGCTGGATTGATGGCGGTCATAAAATATGACAAAATGCTGGTGATGTCGACAGACTGCTGCGGCAGCCGCAAGGAGAGGGCGGCTTCTCGTGAGGTCATATTCAGAGACAACACTTTAAGACTTATTTAATAATAATAATAATGGATTGGATTTATATAGCGCTTTTCAAGGCACCCAAAGCGCTTTACAATGCCACTATTCATTCACTCTCACATTCATACACTGGTGGAGGCAGCTACAGTTGTAGCCACAGCTGCCCTGGGGCAGACTGACAGAAGCGAGGCTGCCATATCGCGCCATCGGCCCCTCTGGCCAACACCAGTAGGCAAGTAGGGTAAAGTGTCTTGCCCAAGGACACAACGACCAGGACAGAGAGCCCGGGGATCGAACCGGCGACCTTCCGGTTACAGATACGCTTCCCAACCCCCTGAGCCATGGTCGCCCCTTATTTGCTTCTATTAAAAAGTTGGATGAAGTTCTACTTTTATAAATGCGCAGTAGATCATTTTGTTCCTGGCTCTCAATCACTTGCCAATTCTTCATTCACCTCAATTAGATTTCTCACATCATTACCAATGTTTAGTGACAGCTGTAGATTATGCAGAATGTCTTGCTGATTTAATCACCCTTAATGACTGGGCTAGTCCTGTGAAGATTGATACAAACATCTTTCCCAGATGGCAGAATGGGATATCAGTTATCTTTTAATGCCTGCTGCTGGGCTGGCACGGCAAAATGGCAGTGCCCTATCAGCGTGCCTGGTAATACAGAGTAATAAAAGTTGGCACAAATGAAATGAGCCAAGTATGTTAAAAATTTTAGTGAGACCCACTAAACGTTAATGCCAGACAAATAAAACAGAAGGGGAATGTGAGAGAAATACTGACTGGAGCTAAAGGAGAGAAGACGTAAGGAGTGTGCGTGCTGTGATGTTAAACTTGCACATATACACACATCAGCATGCTCATGCAAGCAGCCGGCCATTTCATTCACAAGCCACTGACGTTTCCACAAACAAAGCTCACTCTTAATTTAAATTCTGTTTTAACAGTTATTTTAACAGTTAGACATATTTCAGTAAATTAGTTTTTAAAAAACGCATGACGCCACTATGTGTATATTTCACTTCACAAGCTCTTTTGTTAGTTGCTTCACAGGAACCTTTTATTTTCTTCCACACAGGAATATACACCATGAAAGAGAAGATCTCTGCTGTTAATTGTAAGCCCCGAGTGAAAGGAGGGTTTTTTTCTGTGTGATCTGACATATTTCATAATTAAAGGCCACAACACATGGAGACCTCAGACTGTAATGTGGTCGCACTGCATGGAAGTGGTAAGGACAAGCAGCGCGAGAGACTGGGGACTAGAGGGCAGAGAGAGTGAGTTTAGTGATGGGAGGAGGGGTGAACAAGGGCAAAGTGAGAGAGAAAGAGAGGGAGGAAAGAATAAAAGCATCTTAGTGCCAGGATAACAGCACAATACTTTGTCAAAAGTTGAATAAACAACTTTTATCAATCAGAATTATAGTCAATAGGGAAAAAGTGGTAGGCAGACAGCAAGAAGTTATCTTTTGGTTAACTTTTCTTTTCTATGGGGAAGCATGTTATTAACGGAGGCAAAAGAACATATATTTGAAATAAATTACTGATATAAAAAAGGGGGGAACTGAATCGTGTTTCAGACACATTCACTTTCACCTAATTTGCTGAAAATCCTATATTCAAGACTGGGAGGAGTCACAAGCCCAGCTGCAGGTGGACACAAGCTTGTACTCACAACTGGGATGACATTTCTGCTGCCCTCTTGAAAATGGCATTTTAATATCAAAAACACTTTTATCTGGATAAATAAAGCATATACAAAAATGATTTTGCCAAAAACTGAACGTATCTTTAGCCTTGTGACATCGTTCATGAGATGGATGGTTGACAGATTACAGCCCAAGAAGTCAGAGAGGCACTTTTATTGATATGTGACTGTTAATTTTGAAACTCATTTCTGCCAGACTGTGATGCACCTGAGACGAGTGCACAACACCAATTTACTTTAAAAACTGCCTTTGGCATCTTAGTGCTATATATCATATTTGGCTTGTCAAAGAAATGTAAAAAAAAAAAATAGCATATCAGATGTAATGCCTGCTGTCTTTGTATTTATGATGTGTGCAAATAATTTAGCTAAATATTAGCCTGAATTAATGAGCTAACTAGTTTTCTCCAAAATGGCACCTTTGGGTCAAAGTGAGTCAAATGTGTGGGCTAAGTTGAGCCACTCAGCCCTTCAAAAGCCACTGAAGTTAAATTAAATCTGAACTGCTAGAGAACCCATCGCTGATGACAACCAGAATATACTTTGCACCTGATTATAAACATATATTGATGCTACACATCTCACTTTTGGGGCAGTTAAATTCTGGTGGTAACTTTTTTTTCTTTTTATTCATTTGAGTGGCATTACTTTGTTTCAATCTCCGATAGTTTTGGTAACAGTATTCAATTTATTTAATCATTTTAATTTATGTTTTTATTTAATTTTGCTCAATAATGTCTCTGTTTTACTTGTTATTTTATTTTTTTAGGGGGGAGGTTTTCTTGTGTCTTGCATTTTTCATTAACATTAATTAATATAATCTTTCTTTGAACACCTGTACAGCTGAAAATCAGATTTTGTTGCACTGTACAATATATGTATGGTAGTGACAATAGATATATTCTATTCTATTCTATTCTTTAAATGCAATCAAAAGATATTGAAATTTAAACTTCATTTGATTGGTTTACTCATTCATTTAAATGGTCAGCTTACCCCCAGATGGTCCACTTATCCCTTAAGCTGATGCAAACTGAGCCACAGAGACACTTTTTCTCTAAGAAACCATATTTTTAAAACGTTTAAACAGTCTAAAAACTTTCACGGATGGTACTTACACATTCCTTTGTTTTCACAGGACTTTGTTTTCTTGATATGAAAAGATCCAGCTGTGTAAACTGTATTACATAGAGAATGGGCAGTACAGTACAGTCTTCAACCTCTGGTGACAATTTTGCAGCCTGATGTAACCATACAAAATCTGACCTTAACGCTAACACATGAAATGAAAACAAATTCGTTTGTCACATCAGATAAAAGTTTACTTCACAACACAGAGAATCAGAGGCACATTTTTTATACACTGTAATTTGAACACTTTTTTTTTTTACAGTTACAGTGGTTCAGAATAATCACAGATCAAAAGTAGCAATTTATTGTGAGTAACAGCTGATACAATTGATCCCATCCAGGAATTACAATATAAAATATGATGCGGCTTTTATTGGAAAATACTTACAAATGGAATGTGTCTACGCATGGTTTCGACTTAATATTTACAAATGAGGTATCATTGGTATATCAACTGCAATGCACTGAGGAATGTCCTGCAACATCAAACTGTATGTAGCATTCAAAAGACTGGAAAATATGTAAATGCAGGCAAAGAGTATTACATTACTCCCAATGTCCTGTCAGATGTTGGTATTATGTCCGGCTTTGTCACGCAATAAATACACTTCTTTAATAATAATAATAAAAAAATACCTGTTGTATTCAACAGAAACTATAAATATCACCTTTTCTTCTAATCTGTACATAAAGAATGTCAAAAACAGTTTAACGGTTATATATTTAAGCCATTAACTAAATTTGTCGTTTTCATATTAGCAGCACTATGTCCGTCTGAGCCTCAAAATACAACAAAACAGTGACAGTTCATGAGTGCTGCATGTCGTGTTGACTCCACTGAGGCAGAATGGACTTTGTCTCTCCCAGTACCCTGAGAACATTAGCCCTGTGGAAACAGTAAATGAGCATCTCTCCACAAAGAAGACTCTTGCTTAGTCCCAGCCAAAGTCCTGTCCACTCATCTGGTAGAAACGGTGGTTGAAGGGCCTGTAGAAATCTCTGAGTCTCTGCAGTACCTCAGAGGGGATCTGGGGATGAGGTCTGCCTTTAGACTTTCCGAGGCAGCGGGGTCTGCTGCTCCCCTCTGGCTTCTTCAAGCAGGGAAAACCTTTTGTCTGGTTGAAATAGAAGTGCTTGTCTGAAACAACCCTTTTCAAACCCAGGAAGTCCTGAACTCGGCCCATCTCCCCAGCTGGATCAGACACCAGTCGTTCGCCGCTAACAAACAGAAACTGAGACAAAGGGAAGTACTGGAGCCAGTTCTCCAGGTGCTTGGCATAGAGGCCGATGCGCACAGCACTCCACGTGGTATCAATCAAACCTGTGGAGGAGTTTTTCAAAGCGAGGCTCTGGAAGGATGGAAGCCCTGGGTTCTTGGACAGCGTCTGGGTGTAGTCAGACACAGCCCTCGTCACCGGGTCCCTGACGACGACAATAAGCTTGGTTTGACAATTCATAGTGCAGATGCGACTTGGAGCTTCTTTGGTGACAAAGTAGCTGGGTGTCTTCTCCATAGTGATCTGCCCATCGAGTGTCCGAGGCATCAGGTTCCTAAATTAAAAAAGAAGAAACTGTCAGATAAATATTGACACAGTCTATTTCACTTCAGTACATCCAGCAGGTCTGGAGCTTAACTTCACTTGTTTTGATTTCTTGAAATGTTTTTTTTTTTTTTAAATTTGGCCACTTGAAGACATTATGTCCATATTCTGCTTACGTTATATGTCGAGCCAAGTTGTGTGAACCTGCTATGTTACATGTATTTAACTCAACAAAACACTCTTGATCCGGCTACACCACTGGTTTCTGAGCTACCACAATAAAGTTTCAATGTTTATAACTCAAAACCAGCACCACTTGCTGTTTTAATCCCATGCTACATTCAGCAAAAAGACCACTAAGAGATAATGTAAGAACATCACACACTGTTGCTATTAAAGCATCTCAAAATCTGTGTGATCAAAGCTTCAGACACTACTCTGTTAATGTTCGAGGGCCCCAGACAGCCCCTCCGGGTCTCACTGCAAGGTCTGCAGAACAGGACCATCCACTCACCACGGGCCCAGTGAGTCAAAACCACAAAGCCTCGAGAACCACTTAACAGCAATTTCCTACAGATTTCCACCCCCTCTTCTTCCTGCAAGAGCAAAATGCCCACCCCCTCACCATCACCTCCCCAATAGGTTCCAACAAGGACTCAAGCAGGCCAAAGTCTGCAGGAAGTGCGACCGGGATGGCGAGCTGCTGAGCTCAGCTAGTGTGTTAAACACATGGCAGTAATGAGGAGAGATGCTGGGTAGAATATACCAGTGGAAAGACTTGTGCTAAATTAGGTGTTACCGTGTTGGGGTGATAGATTTTGCATTATGATGCAAAATGTACCTTAAGCTTTAACCAGCGCTGTGACATCTAATCTGCTGATTTATCTTTCATGGCACCTGCTCTCCTGAGATGATTAAGCAAGTTTTTCTTCTTCTACTGATTTGATTTAAAACCATCGAGTCACAGCTGCATGAAACACCCTTGACTGATGCGGACTCCTCTTATTTCAGCAATATCTGGCCAACAGACAGTGAGGGAAAACATGGCGTTCAACAGGTCCAGCATTTATTCATGTGTTTACATTTAACATTGACAAACTGCCTGAGCCAGCATTGTGGTGGATTTGGATTTCGGAAACAAATTGTTTGCACGACAAATGGATGATGAGCAATGTTTAAAGCAGCAAATGAATCGCCTGCAGTTCATTTACCCAACACATCCTTTACTGTGTTACTGGAAACAGAGAGCGTTCATGTGGTTTCCCATAAAATAAACAAGTAATGGAGCATATGTGCTTTATTTGTTTCAGATTGCAAGTTTGCATTAACTCCAAATGTCAATGACAAAAGGCCATTCAGAAGTGTAGATGACATCCGAGGGGGGATTTGTTTTTCATTTTCCTGATTATTTTAATGAGTATTTGTAAAGTAACCGTGTATTAGTGCAATGTAGTAAAAATGCTTTTAATCAATTAGGAAAATAAACACTTTCAAATGGGTTTACTTGAGTAATGACAGTTGCATGCCCACATTATTTAAAGTGTTTCCTCTTTGATCTGAGGGAATTAAGGTTCAGCAAAGTTTCATGACTTCCCTTTCACGGAAACAAAGCAGCAGATGACTGTAGTCCATGCAAGTTCACTGACTTTACTTTTGCTCTTTAAAAACATATCTAATACAATATACCAGGGAAATATGAGAAAATGTACATCAAATGAAGAACAAGAAATAGGCTGTTGATATTTCACTCAAAATGAAGATCTTAACGCTTCAACAAAGTCAACCAAACACAGTAAAATCTCATTATAAGAACTTTTGACCACCTAGATAGGTTTTGTGCAATTGCATTAACCTTCTTCGTAAAAACAGTGCTCACACACGCTTCATTAAGCGTCATTAACCTCAACTGCTCATTAACGCAAACATATAATTGGCTGCGACTCAATGCGTTTAAGCATGCACACATGGTCAAGACTTGCAGAATTTCAAACTGAGCATCAGAACAGAGAAAAAAGTTGATTTAAATGACTTTGAATAAAATATGGTTGTTGGTGCCAGACTGGCTAGCATTTCAGAAACTGCTCATCTACTGGGATTCTCCCACACAATCATCTCTAGGGTTGAAAAAAAAGTGAGTGGCAGTTCTCTGGCTGAAAATGCCTCGTTGATGTGGCCAGACTGCTTTGAGCTGATCAGGAGGGAACAGCAACTCAAATAACCACTCACTACAACCAAGGCATGCAAAAGAGCATTTCTGAACAAACAACGTGTTGAACCTTGAAGGAGATGGGCTAAAGCAGCAGAAGACCACACCGATTCCTTTCCTGTCAGTTGAGAACAGGAACCCGATGCTGCAGTTTGCACAAGCTCGCCAAAACTGGACAATAAAAGATTGGAGAAAAAAAAGTTACCTAGTCTAATGAGTCTGAATTTGTGCTGTAACACTCAGATAGTAGGGTCAGAATTTGACATAAGCAACATGATAGCACTGATTCATCCTGCCTGTATCAACAGTTAGGGTTGCTGGCGGTAGATTGTTGGGACCCTTATTACTAATTAATTAAAAATGTCACAGACAAGTCCATCCCTTTATGACCACACTGTACTCATCTTCTGATGGTTCCTTCTAGCAGGATCACGTGAAATGTCACAAAACTCTAATCATGTCAAACTGGTTTCTTGGACATGACACTGGATTCACAGTACTCAAACAGCCTCTCAGGTCACCAGCTCCCAACCCAATAGAACATTTTTGGAATGTGGTGGAACGAGAGATTCCCATCATGGATGTACAGAGCCGACAAATCTTGGGCAACTGTTTGATACTGCCATGTCAACGTGGACCTAAATCTCTGAGGAGGTTTTCCAGAAACTTAGTAAATCTATGCCACAAAGAATTAAGTCAGCTCTAAAGTAAAAAGATGTGGTACTAACAAGGTGTTCCTGCTCATTTAACTCCTGATGGAAACTCTATTCTGTGGTTCAGTGTTTAGTTTGGTCTCTTATTTATGTAAAATGTTCTCTGTAGAAGTTTTAAGAGGAAACAAAGGTTAAAAGTGCACAATAAAGTACATGACTTTGAGTGAGAAGGAAACTTTTAGAGATTTGAGTCTTTCCTCTGCATTTAAAGTTAAGCCGTTTCAATCCATCCCCATTAAATGATCCCCATAATAAAAGACCATTAATTGATTACTATCCAATTTCAAGAGCTGCAAATGGCCTATCACTGCCTGCCCGTCCCCTGTTTATCTGTGTCTGATCAATACGTCTGTCTCTATATGACAGATTGTGCTCAGTGTGTGTCGCTGTGTGTATGACTGCTTTTTTGCACATGTGCATATTTGAGCACGGAGGTGTCAGTGAATACTGATGAGAAAATGAACATCTTTACACCCACAGTGTCCGTCTTCTGCTTTCTCATTCATAGTTTTGGATTTCTCCTTCACTTCTTCACATAAATGACACTTCTGTAATTGACCATAAGTTGTCTTTCCATATTCATGAATAGTTAATGAATTGTGACTTTACCCCCACTCTGCTCAGGTCCCTATCTCCCTCATCACAATCAGTCTCATTATCGGAGAATCGATAGAGGCCATTTTCTGTCATAAATCTGTCTGTATGTGGTGTCAGTATACTGTAAACAGATCAGGGACAATTAATCTGCAATAATATATGCTTTACATACACCTCTTTGATTTAGCTTAAGGGAAATGCCTTTTAGCCTACTATTGTTAACATTTAAATGTGCAAAGAGAAGAACTCAAACATGTTTTCTATTTAGCGTTGTATCGGAAAGACTTGCTGACTCGCCACTCTAGTCTGGAACTCCCTGCTGTTAAAAGGATGTAGTGCTTTTCCTCCCTGAAGTGCTCCAGAGCTGATTACTCTACTGATATGTTCGAGGGAGCCTGGATCATAAGATTAAATAACAACCCTGGCAACAAGGATGTGGCCAAGAGACTTCCTGCCCCCCAAGATTATGGGCTCTCCCGCTGAAGTGGGAGCCACATACTCCTGCGGCGCAGAAACAAAAGGTATTCTGCACAGAAGTGGAGCCGGAAAATCCAATTATCACGTCGGTTTGTCGATCTGAAATTCCATCAGTTATCACAGATGGAACGCTACACACGGTCTTCCTGAAGGAGGCTTCTGCTTTGGCAGGCATCCACACCAAAAGGCCTTTTCAGCTGAGATCCAATTAAACAGGTGGTGAAAAATCAAGGCTATAAAAACGAGAGAGAGCATAAATGTCAAACTGAGGGAAACATTTCCCAACTGTGTCGCTATGCTCGAAGGGTGACAGAAGCAACCTGGAGGCAACGGAAAGTCTGTCAGTCTGACAGGATAAGTGTGGGAACCTTGATTTACAGCATCATGTCTGGATGAAACATATGTTGCTATTCCCCTCTGACCAAGCTAAGGTGGGCTAAACCAGTACAAACAAGAGTGTGGGGCAAATCTCATCTAGCTACAAGGAAGTGAACACATACAGCAGGAGGCATTATTGTCTCTAGCAGAGGTGGGACCAAGTCATTGTTTTGCAAGTCTCAAGTAAGTCTCAAGTCTTTATCCTCAAGTCTCAAGTCAAGTCTCAAGTAATGTCAGGCAAGTCAAAGTCGAGTCTCAAGTCACTGGTGTAAAAGTCCGAGTCAAGTCACAAGTCTGAAACTTTGAATTTCAAGTCCTTTCGAGTCTTTAAAAAAACAAAAAACGAAAAAATAATGTTGCAGTTATGCTAAATGTAAATATTAGACCATGTAATTTTAAAATCTGTGTTTTCCTCAACACATGACAAAATAGTGAACTTAGAAAATATACACAAATTGTGAAATTGCACCTCTTTAAAATGCAGCTCAATTAAACCTAGCTCCAAGAATAATTTTCACCGACAGTTCTGAGATAAGCTGCATGTTATTCTTGGATGCGGTTGTAGGACTGGCTTTAAAATCGCATGACAAAAATATCATACACATTAAAAAAAAACTGTATCACCAACGTAGCCTGGACAACATTTGCTAGTTAGATGAAGTCAGCTATCTCATCTTAGCATATTTATATGCATATTTATAATCATACGGTTCTTGGAGTGAGCGCATACACTCATGAAGTTTAGTAACTTCCGGTCACTGCAACAAGCCCAGGTACAGTTTACCGACGGATGGGTGCAGGACCTTGAAATGCACCGTGTCGAACGAAAGACCATCGTACGTATCATAAGTTTACCAGTCTCACAAATCGTCGTCATAAATATACATTCCTTAACCGTTTATTAATATAACCTTTGAGCTCAACGGTAATTAATTAGTAGTGGAAATAATTTCTGGTAGCATCACAGAAATGTAGCAGTGACAATAATATTGGATGCTGTAATCGTACTGGGCAATTAGTGATACAAAAAACCTGTTTTATCCTGTGAATAAAAGCATATGTTTTTGTCAATGTACCATAATAACAGAAGCGAAACGCAATATTGTGTCAGGATAATTTACTATTTATGCACAATAAATAAAGGAGCATAGCCCGACAATTTCTGTTCAGCGCCAGACTTGCTTGTAACCTATATCACCAATTATGTTAAGAAAAATGACGCATTAACTACTAAAAAACACTGACCTTCGTGTAAATGCTTGGAGCAGACTAACCTGTGAGCTGGAGTGTTCTGGGACGTTATATTTGATCTTTGAATGGCTGCAATCCAGGCCATCCGTCGCATCTTTGTTACTTCGGAAACATGGCTTGAACAATTTCTCTTCAACGACGTAATCCGATAACAACCGATCTCTTTACCCGTCGGCTTCCCGTGGCTGTCATGCGACCGGCTATTGCAGTTAATAATACAACGGCTTCTTGACATTTTTGTGTTTCTTTTTATCGCTGTGTAACTGATTTTAATTGAAAGCCTGCGTGCGCTAGTACCGCTTGCCACGAGTTCCCAGAATCCTTTGCGGTTCTACCCCTGAATGACGTCACATTTTCAATCTCTATATAATATGCATGTTAAATTTTATATTTGGGGTAAAATATCAAGTCTTTTCAAGTAAACCGGTTCAAGTCCAATTCAAGTCCCAAGTCATTGGTGTAAAAGTCCAAGTCAAGTCACAAGTCTTACAACATTTTTTCAAGTCAAGTCTAAAGTCATAAAATTAATGACTCGAGTCTGACTCGAGTCCAAGTCATGTGACTCGAGTCCACACCTCTGGTCTCTAGGATACAAAGTGCAGTTTTTCCCCTGCTATCGCCATGTTTGAGACCTAAAAGTGTCACACATCAAAGTTGGAAAAGAACATAAGCTGATGTGTAGAAAGTGAAACATTGAATGAGAAAGTGTGGAGCAGAAACTTTACAAATAGTATTGCGTATGTGTGTGTGTTACCACTGAAGTGACTTTCAACCAGACACAAACACACTAAACACCTCTGCAAGTGTCAGTCACAGGACCACTGGATGGTTTGATCACAATTGGAACCCAGCTGCGAGAAAAAACTGTTGCCACCCTCTAGTTTTAATTGCATTGGATGATGTTTTCCTCTACAAAGTAATGGAGTTAGTAAATGGTTTTCTCTGCATGAGGTTGGCTGAAGTGCAACACTTCCACAGAGACCAGAGTGTGAGTGTGTGGGTGGAAAGGAGTTAAAATCACACACATACATGGGAAGGGGGGAGTCCATCTATAAAGGAATTACTTTATGCAGGTCGATGCCCAATTAAAGACTGAATGTCCAGTTATAATTAGGAGTCCTGACAGGATGTGAAGTCCGTGATGCTTTGCTGGGAAGTTGGCGCCCACAAGGGCAGAATTCTCACTGGGGGGAGAATCTGGGTTTGAATCTATCAGCAAGCGAAGGTCTTCGCATGTTCTCAGCGTGCCTGCATGGGGGTATCCAGCTTCCTCCCAGAGTACGAAGACATGCACTGGTTAGGTTAATTGGTATTTCAAAACTGGCTGTAGGTTATTTGTTTCTTTGTGCTGTGCCCTGCTTCTTTCCCTATGATAGCTAAAAAAAATGGATGGATCTAAGATTCAGTCTTTCTGTATATGTTTGTCCATCAAGTTTCATTCCAATATCTTAGTGGACTCCCTGACAATTTTCAAGCACAATCACCAAGTACAAATTGCAATACTTCCACACAGAAAGACCCTGGCCTGATGGTGGAATTGAACTCAGCAAGAAGGTCCTGAGTTCAATTCCAACATCAGGCCGGGGTCTTTCTGTGTGGAGTTTGCATGTTCTCCCCGTGTTTGCGTGGGTTCCCTCCGGGTACTCCAGCTTCCTCCCACCGTCCAAAGACATGCAGCTTGTGGGGATAGGTTAATCGGATAATCCAAATTGTCACTAGGTGTGAATGTGCGAGTGAATGTGAGTGCGAATGGTTGTCTGTCCCTGTGTGTTGGCCCTGCGACAGACTGGCGACCTGTCCAGGGTGTACCCTGCCTGTCGCCCTATGACAGCTGGGATAGGCTCCAGCGACCCTGAAAAGGATAAGCGGAAGCAAATGGATGGATGGAATTAAGGTGGATGAGTTTAAACACTTGAGGTCAATCATCCAAATTAAAGGTCATTGCGCAAGAGAGCTGAAGAACAGAATGCAGGCAGGAGGGTGGAGTGGGTGGCGATGAGTGTCGGGGTGATTTGTTACAGAAGGTCCACAAGTTGGTAGTGAGACCTGATATGATGTTTTATTTGGACATGATGGGGCTGCCAAAAAAGGGCTGAGCTCGAGTTGGCAGAGCTGAAGAGCATGCTCTGATTTTCTTTGGGCATCCTTACAGTATTAGAAATGAGTATATCAGAAGGACAGCCCAGGTTGAGGACTTTGGAGACAAAGTTGAGTAGAGGCAAGGCTTAGATTGATTGGACACAGGCAGAGTAGGGATAGTGGATATACTGGACAAAGGATGCTTAATATGGAGCCGCCAGACAGGAGGAAGACCAGAAGAAAGATTCATAAATGCAGTGAAGGAGGACATGCAGAGAGTTGCTGTGATCTTCTAAATTAGCAAATGTTAGCATGCTAACACCCTGCGCTAAGGCGGTGAAAACTCTATAATTATTAAATCAGCATGTTAACATTGTCATAAATATGTAAACAGGGATTTTTAATAATCAAGACAGATTTTGCTGAAGTTTGATGAACCCGGGAGCTAAAAGAGAAAATTGTGAGTGTGTCTCTGTTGTTGTTCATCTCTTATGAGAATCAGATACATACTTTTCTTTTATAGATCTGGATTCATTCAAACCCTTTAAACATCGAAGCTATGTGGTAAAACATAGTCTTTTCAAATTTCCCAGGAGCCATATTATTGTGTTTCCATTGGATACTCTCGTGTTTTTTCAGGCTCACGCTATTCTTTTCTGGAAATGGTTGCCTGACTGAACATGACTACCAAGCATTTGAAACATTTAATTTTGGCCCAAACTATTATTTCTTCAAAAAGTACTTTTCTCACCAGCTAACTGCAGCATAGAGCTGAGGGGGGGAAAAAAGACAAGACAGAAACCTCCCCAAGATTTTACAGGCGCCCCATAATGGATTACAAAGCACCCCAAATTATTATAATTCTCACCATATGAAGTGTGAATGTGGCTATTTTCAAACCTTATAATACCACCTAGACTTAAGTCCAGCCAAAACCTGGCACCATTAAAACACACTACAACCCAACACTACAGAGACCACTTCCTGGCCTGTTACACCAATCAGCCATGTTCAGTGTCTAAGGCCTGAGGGCTGTGCACAGAATGAGGTGTTGAGAAAATCACCCTCACTCTGGAAAACGTTTCCCCGTGGACGTGCATTAGGCTCCACTTTCACCATTTCAGCTGTCAAAAATCCAAACTGACAGGGTAAGTGCCTGAATCTCCCCTCTCGGATAATACTGAGATAAAGCATGCACAAAGCACAGGATGACTTTGGAACAATCCAAACTGTACCATTAGTTCCTTAAGTATTTAGACAGCGACATAACTTTTGTTATTTGGACTCAGGGCGAGCACATGCAAAAGGGGGGCTATGCATAGAAATGGTTGTAAATCCTAAAAAGCAATGATTTTGTTAAACCACAAAATTATAGTGTGTCATTGTCCAGATACTTATGGACTTAACTGTGGCTATATCTTGTCTTATTTATACTTCAAATAATATTAAAGATATAAGTTGTTAAATGATGTGCACACAAATCTGTCCCAGCTGACTAAAGTGCCTGAAAATATCTTATTTTTTTTTCAGCTGAACGGATTATACTTGACATATAGGTTTGCAAACCTTCAGTGACAGCAGTTACATTATTGTGCATAGAAGACGCTAACATGTCTGCAAACACGTAATGAAAACTGAAAGAACTGCGATGCAAACCGTAAACAGAGAATGTTCACATTCGAAGAAAGGATTGACTCCGGTGCTGCAGCCAATACATTTGAAAAGGTGCAACTTTTACTTTGAAGGCAACTTCTAGTTTGTGTTGCTGTTTTCACAGCTTCGCTACAGCTCTGAGGATTGTTGATGAGTGTTTGTAGACCACTTGGCGTTTTCCATGCAAATTACCAGCAGTTGTGGCGTTCTGCTGGCAACCAAAGCAACTGCAAGGAGGTCTGTGCCAACTGGTTGGGGTTGCTGGTGGTTGCTATGGGTCACCAACCAGAGCTCTAGGCCTATGTAGAGTTTAGCGCTAGATTCCATCGTGCCTGCCATCAGCCTGCAGCAACTGGTTGGAGAATACACATTTTCCCCCTCTTAAAAGGCCGGTGTGAACGGGGTCTTATTCACTTGACCCTACAGCAACACATGTTGATGTGACATTGTGAGCAGCCATGTCTCTCCAAAACCTCAGCCTGTGGGAAAACACGCCTTTGGCTCCTTTGATCTATGACCTCATTAAACACTTTTCTGATGAGTTTGTGGGCTCAGATGCAAATTTCAAGTCTTACCTAATAGAACGTGACATTCACTTTGTAATTTAAAGTCTCCACGAGAGTCCAAAAGGAGGATAAAGCAGGGTACGGTTTGGAGCTGCCATCCTCACCACGCACAAGTGAAGTCTGATGGTGGCAGTGAGAGCGCCCAGCTTAAGGCTTCAAGCCAGCATTTCACTAACCAATGGGTGACCGCACTGTGGTTGCGTCCATTTTTTATATACAATCAGCTAAAATTTAAGGAAGTGGTCACACTAAAATGAATCTAAGGCGATTTTAAATGACTTGGATGCAGTTCGTTCATCCTGCAAATGTTTTGCCTGAATATTACCCTTGTTTCTGGCGTGAGACAATATTGATGTTTTAGGCTTCATTGCTGCTGACGTTTATAAATTTTTGGTTGTCGTCGTACTTTATTTTCACCAGCTGTATTTTTGTATAGTTAATTTGTGTATTATTCTGTTTATATTTGTGCATGTGGTCTAGTTTATGCAACTTAGTTGATTGCACTGCTGTCTTTTTTGGTTAGGACTCTCATCGTCAGGATTTCCAGAGTAACTAAAGCTGAAATATAACAGTAATCTAAAATAAATAAATAAAAAGAGACATTTAAAATGTGCAGATATGTATATTTTAATGGTTATGCTAGAAAAATCAAGGGATAAAATTAAATTTTGGTGCTGGTGTAAATGCTGATTATACGTTTTAAAGTAATAAAATCAAATGTGTATATCAGTCTGACCCCATAAAGATCGGCATGTCCTCCTCTTATTTTGATCTGTTGTCATCTATTTCCAGTCTTGTTTGCATAAATCCATTTCTGATGTAATTTTTAGCAGAGCTGGCATTTTTGCTTGCCCTTGTGCTGTTACCCTTAATGGATTTATACCATGTTTTAATTGCAATCCAATCAGGCATGGCCTGCGGTGTCAAGACTACAGGTCAGCTAATTGATAACCTTGTAAAATATTGATGAGCCATGAGAACTTGAGTTTTTCCTCAAACAGAAATGAAGAAGTAATCTTTCTAAAAAGAGTTTGTTCTTCTACAAGATGAGAAATAAATGCGCTCACTTTGACGTCATCAGACAGAATTTAATCATTACTCACTCCAGGCCTCATCACTGTGACAAAGCCGTGACAATTACAACTATTGTGCCATGGAAAGCTGAGGTTTTTCAGCTTTCTGCGGTGGCTCTTAAGTCCCATATGAAACCCATCACTCTGTGAAGTCTCTTTAAAGCCGTAAAACAACACAGAAAACCGTTAAATCTTTGCCTTATTTTCAATGCACTATTTGTGGCTTTTCCATTCCCGTAATGGGCTCGTATGCACACATGCAAACGAGAGAACGGCATGAAGAGACAGACAGGGCGGAGAGGGAAAGAGAGCGGAGACTGACTTGATCGCTCAGATAAAAGCAATGGAAAACACACATGCATGAGGTCTGAGCTTGTCTTCGAGAAGACAGTGCTGTTGGAACAACACGCACGGGAGGGTACTTCTGTCTGCTGAATCTATGAAGTGTCTCCAGCATGCAGATCGCCCCTGGTTTCATCCAACATCTGACAGCAATGACTCAAATATGACAGATTACAACCCTCATCCATCTGCTACAGTCGCCTTCGGTTTGTGCTTATTTCTCCATCCAGGAAAGAGAGCAGACTATGACAGTGCACAAATTGCTTTCAGATATGCAAGTGTGTGACCATGTATCTTGGCAAGCGGCTGTTTGTTACTTATAAAATCGTGACTCGTCTGTAAAAATAATCAACAGCAGTTCCAACGCATCATTTTTTTTTCATGGGGATTATGGCAGATATATAAGCACGCAAAGGTCATATTTGTCTGAAGGAAAAGATTCAGGATTAAAGCGGTTTATCATCACTTTATCACCTATGATATGGATAAATAAGTGCTGTGGTAATATTAAATGGATGATCCGGAGGAATATCTACAGCAATCGGTTCTCTATCTTATGAGATGAGATGAGACAGAGAACTTCAGAAAGATTAAATGTCAAAGCAGGGGTTGCGTTTTCAGAGCCTGTCTTAAACTCCTGCTTTACACTGCATTGAGTGTGTGCGTGTGTGTGTGTGTCACATCCAGATGTGACAGAGAGTTGACCCTGTGACTGACAGTCAGATGAGGAGGACTTGCTTGTTCCACATGGATAAGTTCTTTCTGTCACTGACTCTCTCTCTCACACACACACACACACACACACACACACACACACACACACACACACACACACACACACACGCACGCACACATGCACACACACACATACACACATACACAAAATGCTGCTGTCTACAACTTCCAGCGGCTTCTTTGTGGGTCACTGCAGATGACAGCAAACAGATTTGCTCAATTTTTGCGATTCAGTGACAACAGCGGAATCATCTTTCAGTGATTTCATCCGGTATCATGTTGCTGCTGTCGCTCTCCATTGTTGCATTAATCCTTCCAACTTTTCTCCGCCTCAACTTTCAGTGAAGTTCACTTCTTTAAAAAAAATCACAGCAAAAGACAAAACCATAATTCACATTCACGTTCTGATACTGTGAATGTGAACAAATGCAGGTATTATCAGTTATATCCATGCAGAACTCCCATTTAATCTCTTAAACACTTACAGGTGATCACTTTACTGTAATTACACCTCTTAACTTGGCTACACTTTGAAAAATGTTCATGTTGCATGTGGTGACTTAGATTTGTCGTTGGGTTTAGGCGATATTACTGCACGACTGATCTACCTTTTACAGGCCGTGTTTTTACAGGCCGTGTTAGTGGCAGTGCTGTGTTACACCGTTAAGGCCTAACAGCTTTACAGCACAAGTCAGCCTAATTAAAACACACATAAAAAAAATGCCCCGGAAACACCAGTTTGGTCACAGGTATTTTCACATTCTGCTATTCTGAAGGGAGAGTGAGGAGAAGAGAAGCAAGGAGAGAAGGAGAAAGTCACAAGGAAGAATCTGGGGAGAAGGATGAGTTGTAAATGTGGCATGGAGAGACAGAGGATAGGTAACATAGTGCTTAAGATTGCTAACATACATACGGTATATATGAGTGTTTGTGTGTGCACAGAGAAAAAGTGAGAGAGAGGAAATTTAACGGCATGCTAAAATTATCAGTGGTGAAACCGTTTCCATGTGTCCTTATGTTCCCTATTAAAAGGCAGCAAAGGGGGGTTTAGAAAATAAGGCAAAGGAAGATTAAATTACACCATCTTGCTATCAAAGTGCCTGTTATTCATGATCCGTACCCTGTCAAACCTCTGTGTAGTTATGACACCTTTCTTGCTTAAAGGTCCCCAAATGGCACTGTGTTCTCACACGCTGCTCAGCTGGGATCATGTCCAGAAGCTCGTAGAACATATGGAGATGATCAGGACCAGCTTCACGGACAAATAAATCCTTCTTTAGGGCCTTAACTACACCCAAATGAGGGCTCTGGTCAGCCTGGCCACCCCAAATCATGTGCTGTCAGTATGACAGTAGCATTTTATGTGCCTTTTGTAAAGGAACTGTGCGATCACATTAACTAAGATCATCACTCAGTGTTTGCTCTCCTTGTCAATCAGATTTTTGTGTTTTTGCTTTTTTAAAATTCTCTAATTCAATTCAATTTCATGTTATTTATATAGCTCCAAATCACCCCAAGGTGCTTTATATGGTATATGATGAGGTATTTGCTGTAGATTTTACATGTTAGAGTAATCGATGTGATGTTTGCATGGGTTCTTTGTGGCTCTGTTGCAGAGCAAAAAGGGGAACACTATACAGGATGTCATGCTGAAGTGAATAAATGGTGTTTAGATGACTGTCAAGATGATGAAACGCTCCTCTGGGACCTCACTAGCCCTTTTGATCTAGAGCAGCACAAGAGAGGGAGCATTGTCTAAAGCTGATCCGAATCTATCAACCAGCCAATGCATTGCTGTCTCTTCTATTGACGGAGGAAATCAGCACATCTGCACAGGTGATAAGATGTCAGCAAAAACATCAGTGCTGCTCAGCTGACCCTTTACCCTTACAGCATATACAATCCTGCATTGGCCCGCATGACATCCAAATATGCAATCGTGTTCAAACTTTTTCCAAATAAACCCGTCAGATTCACTTATAAAGAGCACATCGGTTTTTACAGCAGACACCCTGTGTCGTTTTAAAGTTTTGGACTGCCTACGATGGTCCACGATTTACAGTTTTTACATTTTATGATTTGCGGTCAAACCTGGGCTAAAAGCCAGCCACATTCTGTATGAGTGGATTCGTGCGTTCATCCTTACCTGTACCACTCCAGCCCTTTATCGTAAAACCTGTCGAAGAAGTGCGGCTCCGCGCCGAACGCTCTCACGTCCGGGTGGATGCGGAGAAACTCCAGCAGGGCGCGTGTCCCTCCCTTCTTCACGCCGATTATAATCGCCTGCGGAAACCTTTTGGTCCCGAAAGTGTTGGACACGGGGATGCCGTTGCTCTGGACAGTCTCCTTTTCGCTGTCCAGCGTATTCTGTGACGGCTCAGCCGGAGCGTCCTCGGAGCCTGTGCGGTTCCGCTGAAACGGCGCATCGGGGAAGAGACGCCGGGGTGGCCGCAGATCGTCCAAAATGTCATAGTCCAAGTCTGAAGTTTCTTGTCTGTATGCAGCTCTTGGAGCCGAATCACAAAATCCGGTGAGGCAGTAGAAGAAGTAGGTGAAGATTAGGACCATGGTGAAAAAGACCGAGACTTTGGACAGCGCCTTCCCAAAGTTGACCCTGAATCTGCATCCACTACATCCCATGAGTTGATCTCCTGCTCGATGCCAAAGGGCCAAAGCGGTGACAGCATGCTTCTTTTTGTTCCCTACATGGATCAGAGTTCGAGCTTAAATGTTCTTTGGAGAACCTGTTGCGCAAAGCTGATCCATCACACGGGGAGCTTCTCTCAGCAGTGGAGTGGCACAGTGGACTTGTCAGAAGTTACATTCATAATTCAGAAAAGAGCTACTAAAGATGTCCTCTGATCATTTTGAATCGTTTGTCCTTTAAAACTCAGTTAGCTGAGACTTTCCAGCTTGTTGTGTCTGTGCGCTCTAGGGTCCTGGAAGCTCTCATTCAAGGTTTCTTTGCTTCTTCTACACCCCCTACACCCCTCCCTTTTTCCTTTTACATGTCCCCACCCTTTTCCTGCTGTGACATCTTATAGATAGATCGTTCCAGCACAGATAGGATGAAGGGTTTTTTATCCTGTATAATTAAAAATTTATGAGGCATAACATTCTTAATAAATCATTACAGTATGTATCATCATAAGAAAACAACTGTAGCGTATTAAAGCACCATTAGGAAAATGATTTTTTTAATAAGTTAATAAAGAATTTAGTCATTTTATGTCAAGTCAAGTGTAAGGCACATGATTTAGCTTCTTTAGCTCAGCAATGTGGGAAAAAATGATGAGCACTTTATTCTAAAGAGCCCACGTCAGTGTTTTACAAATGTAAGATGACTCCCCACCAAAGAAAATCTTCCTCGCCCCTTTGAACTCATGATAGACATCCCAGTCAGCTTTGTGAATAACACGAGCCCCGAGGACGTCTATCTAAAACCTCTTGTACTCTTCTTGCACTCTGAAGCTCAACACATGGTCTCTTGGCACAAACCTCCCCCCCAAAAATAATAGGCCTAACATAAGGAGGGGATACCTGCAACCCATATCTCTCTTGTACCCTCTTCCCATAAATACAGTATCTGAGACTGAGTGTGTCATCTTTGGGGGTGAGCAGGAAGGATTGGCTCTGGGACATTCCCCTGACTCCGAGCTGGAGCAGATATAGAGTTTCTTCAGGCAACGAGATGAATTCAGACTTTGAACCTGATTAACACACCGGCTGTTTGAACGGATGAGAGGATGGGGGGGGGGGGGGGGGGTTAAAGGGTAGATAATCTGTCTGTGACACGCTCAGCCCTGGAGCAGACAGATATAGTAAATCCACTTGGCACTGCACCGACTAATTGAGAATTTTATGCTTTTTATTATCATTCACCTTCGTTCTTTAACATCCTCAGAGAAAACAGAGTTTGGCATTTTTGAAAATGCGCTCTTTTGATTTCTGTACGAGTGAAACATCTTGCCAGTTGTGTTTAAAGGTAACAGAAGGAGCTGGCTTATTAACATATTGTATTTGGTGTGTATAGAAAATCAAAAATGGCAAGAGAGTGTCAGCGGTTGTAGGGTGTGAAGTGCGAGGCTAAAAACAGCAGACGCTCTATGTTTCGCTCCAAAGTGCAAAAAAAATGTGTTTTTACACTTTTTACTTCTACAGTTTCTGTGCAAACTACAGAAGTGACACATAACGTGATCTCTGTAGATCCTGGGTGAATTTTGTGACTTTTCAGATTTCCCTCCCATTTTCAGTCTTTGCGCCAAGTTAGCTGATTGCTATTAGTATTCTTAGCATCCTGATAGGAGAGTGGTATCAATCTTTTCATCTAAGTCTTGACAGTCTCTTAATAGCTCTGTCCCGCAGTGTCTAACTTTTCCTTTAAGGAAAAGCTTTCAAAGTTAAGAATTGCAGAGCCCGTGATTGCAGTTTCCGCCGTCTGCTGAAACAAAGGTCTCTGTGGATTCGTACATGACCCAGGCAAATATAGAATAATGATATGTTTTGACACACAAACAGCCATTGTAAATCCACTGCAAAAGAGGCCAGCTTGGCATCGAGGAATTCACAGCTTTTGGAAATGACCGTCCGCTGGCTGTAGTGCCACATTCAGTCAGAGTGAGGTCAGGATCCGGGCTTTGCTTTCATCAGACGTTTTATTTGCTTTTCCCTCATGCTAATTGCCCTAGCTGGAGTTATACTGGCAGGTTTGGACGCAGAAATATAAACAGTGAGATTAAAGAAACAAACAGGCAGCAGCAGTGTTGAAGAAACAAATGTGATATACAAGTCGTGAGCTGCATCTGTGTATATAGGATTGAGGTCGGATAATACAGTATATCAATCTGTGGGTGTGTTTGCCTGTATGCTCCTCTCTATCTCTGTGTGCTCACGTTTTTATGTATGCATGTGTGCAGTCCAGACTATATTTCCCACCGCTGTGCCTGCAGGTGCGTGCTGGCGCCGCATCCCTGTGTGCACCACAGATAGAGATTTCCATAGCCGGAAGCCTGCCGATGGCGCGTACATGTGTCAGCCATTACAGCAAATTACAAATCCTGCACAGCAAAAAGCTGAATGTTCCACTCTCGTTGTGTAATTTCCAGTGTGAGGAAGAAGCTGTCGCCCATTTGCAAAACCCAGCAGAACTCTTAAAACAGGGGTGTCAAACATTAGGTCCTGAGGCCAGAGTGGCCTGCCAAAGACTCCAATCCTGCCCAATGGATGGCTTTGGAAATGTGAAGAAGGGCATACATTTGAGATTTTTAACTTTATTTTCACAAGTTTGTCAGCTTTTCGCATTGATAAAGACTTCCTCCATGTTCATTCATACTACACCAAAGTAAATAATTAAAAGATTAACCGTTAAATGAAAGAAAGTTCCAGTTTTTTCACTATGTACTATAGAAATGTATGATATTTACAGTGGGTTCACCATAAATCGCCCCCTTCCAAAACAAAAGACAAAAAGTTTGTGCAATAAGCTAAGTGAACTGTTTCTGTAATTTCCCATGTTTCTTTTTACATTTTAGGCCCAAAGCAGCATTTCTTTATCATGAAGAAAATTGAGGTGTTTTGTTAAAATTGCGCTTTTTTATGTTAAAATATCCCAGGGATTAAATGTGTGATTAAATTTTACAGTATCAAAAAGAAGAGTTTGACTGGTCACTTAAGATCAAAGTGGGCTGCATGTGGCCCACAATATAAAATGAGTTTGGAGTCCCCGCCTTAAAACCATCATGACAGATGTTTGAAACCAGGAGATCCTCATCAAGCAGTGCAGAGGCAAGGCTGTATTTTCCTTTAAATGGAGCCTGAACCGTGTGTGTGTGTGTGTGTGTGTGTGGAATGAATATCAGCAAGACATTTCGTAGTAGTTAACTGCAAAGTAGTATATACGAACAAAAGAGCGTCCCCCTCTGATTCTGATGAATGTTCTTGTCAGGTTCTCATGTTTACTTGTCATGTTCTCATGTTGTTGCTAAGGATTGTCTTATTGCACTGGAGTCACACTGGGTTAAATATTTACACTTGGGTTTTAAGGGGTATTTATTATTTTCTTCATTATTTTATTTACGGGTTGTACGGAAGCCCCAAATGCAATTTCATTGTTCTCTGACAATGACAATAAATAAATAAATACAAAAATACAAAAAAAAAAATACAATACAATGTTCGCTTTTCGCCTAGATTTCTTGTCAAAAAGAAAGTTTTATGCTCGTAATGTGCACGTTGTGCCTGAATCTCTCTTTGAAGCAACAACAGATGCCATGCACACTATTTCCTACATGCAATATGCTCAGTGGTGGATCCCTCAGGCAGTGAGGATGAATTCAAAGGCCCACAACAAAGCAGCTGCGAGGCCCCACCTTCCTAACTTTTATCTGCAAATGTAAGCAACCTCAGTGAGAATGACTGATGGACAGCGTGAAGGAGGAGATGGAGGACTGAACAAAATCACTCTGATCTCTCCAGCCGCGCACTTTTTTCTGCCCCCACAGCTTCCTCTTCTCCTCCTACCCACCATCCCTCGTGTCCCGCCACCTTCACGCAGGTGTATCAAACTTTTCTTCTTTGTTTTGCCTCCAGCGGGACCTTCGGAGTCCCAGACTTGCTCTGCAACTTTATAGAGACATCACTAAATGGATCAATGTAGTAAAGATCTGAGAGGAGAGATGTTCGGAGATTATGCAAGACTTTGAACGGCCTTGGAAGCATTAGACAGTGCTAGGCTCACATCATTCCTCAAGTTCAACATGGGAATAATTTATAGCTGAGGGAGAGTTCGCTGGCGTTCATTCTGACTTCACTGGAGTTAAATCTGGGCAATACCCCAAAACCAGGAGCTTCAATTACGTAGCAGTTATGCACGTATAAGCCTATGGATATGTTTTGCATAAACAAAAATGCACAAAAGCCTTCCCCGACTGGAAACCAGCTGCACATAACAATTTTCTATACGTCTTTCATCTTGACAATTTAATCTAAAATGCCTTTCGAGGAAGCATGTCCCTACAGGAGCCTCGTGTTTTCTTCTTCTTCTTTTTTTTAACTCTTATTTACTTTCTGTGCTTTATTGTAGCACCAGAATCAGGGGAGCAGGAATCTAAAGAGAACGGAGGGAATTAAACTGAATGACAATCATGTCATCACATAAGCCGCAGACCGTTTGGGAAATGCCTTCTTTTCTAATCCGCAGCTCTGTGGTGAAAAATGGGATCTGGTGGTTGGCTCTTAAGTGATATTGGGTGTGTGAGGAAGGGCGGAGGAGCAGGGAGACGGGGATGTGAAGGGTGCCTATATGTGTTTTTGCCTGTGTGACAGGAGCTGTGCATGTGTGAGAGAGAGAAAGTTTAAAAAGAGATGTTAAAAAAGAGACGGAGTATAGAGTTTCATGCCTTCGAGCTCAGTTTGGGGGATTCAGTAAGTCATGTGGCTCCAAATCTGACAGAGCTGCAAAGGTGAAGCAGTGCACTGGCATGCACGAAGACTTTTATAACTTCACGCTTTTATACTACATATAACCACGCGCCTGTGGAGCCCTATTGTTCCCTGTCTGCACGCTCATGTACAGCTTGCGGTACCCGGTCTCAGACTGTTAGTGAAATGCTTGTGGGCTGCTCTGTGTGGCTTCCTTTCACTGAAAGGCCCAGTCCTCCTAAATGTTGATTGCCATGACGTCAGCTCTAAACCTCAGCCCTGCCTTTTATGTGTCACTGTCACCATCTATTTCCGCCCACTGCGTGAAAAACAACTTTCTTTCCATCAGTGCAGTTCACTGACACAGACACTTGGGTTGAACACTGTGCTACTGTTACCGGGCCAGAACCGCCACCCAAATGGAGGCGCTCGTCCATTTTCACAATCGCTCGGCTGGTCCAAAACAATTAAAAGGGTGGGGAAAAAGATGCGAATTGATCAACTGAAGCGAATGCCCCATGTGTAACAAGTCTGTAAATGTGTGTCTGTAAATAAAAACACAAACAGTCATCAGGCGGGTGTTAACTGACTGTAATTACTGCTGTAAAAACCAAAGCAGTTTGTCTTCCCCCTTTTTCTGGAGTTTCCCATGTTTTCCAAATTCCAATCTGTCACCGCGGCTGTGAGAAAACGAGAACTGTCAGCCTCAAAATGAAAAGGGAGGGGGGAGAAAAAAGAAGTCTTCTGTCCATTGCCTCACAGTTGAGTCAGGTCTCACCTGTCCTGTGCGATCCTGCAGGCCAGAGGGAGAGCGAGCACGTGTGCCAAACTGTTTTTATGCTGCAGAAACAGGAGATAGGCTTCCACCCCCGTGGGCCCTGTCTGCGTTTCACTGGAATGTGAAATTGTGTGTGACTCAAACAAGCAAACCATCAGCTAAGGTGCTGATGGTTGTTCTGGCCAAGGGCGACAAGAGTGTACCAAAGACGTGACATATCAGACCTTGTGGGAGATAGATGAGGTGTGAAAAATTGGATTTTTCACTTTAAAGATTGACTTGTTTGGCTCATCTGAATCCAGCATTTGACAGTGTTAATATTGCTTTAACATACACGTGTCTGCATTATCTTTTCAGTTATCTTGTGCTAATGCATGCATTCAACTCGCATATTTTAAAGCAAAAGGATAAAAAAAATGGAGGGGATACAGCTTGGGTGTGTCCAAAGTCACCAAAATCTATGTTGCAGCCCCAAATTTTCACTTTCTTGTACAAACGAAGTGAATTTTCAGTTTTATACTTTGGCTATCTGAGTGGGGTTTTTTTTAAAGGTTATATTAAAAAAGTTATGTCTTTAATCTTAGTTGTAAATTCAACTTTTGCACATCAACACATTTATCATTTTGCAGTGGAGTCATGAAAAAATCTGCATATCTGCTCTCTTTAGTCAAACCGACACCGCCACACCCTCACTTTGTTCTAAAGCTGATAATCACATCGGGTTGTCTGTTAGCCTCATTCCTGTGGGAATGTATTCTGAGACTCTGACCTCTTCTTTTTAAACCCCCTCTACACCAACACACATAAAGTCACGCACACGCAGACCTTCTCCTTCTTCTTCTTCTGCCTTCAGCTCTCATCTGGACTCACTTTAGGTTTTGAGGGCTGTGATTTTTGGGGACACAACAGAGCTTGCTGGTCCAAAAGAAGTTTTTTTACTTCTGTGAACTCCCCCAAAATAAATTTTTAAAAGAATTTGGATTCTGTTCTCTTGACCGAGCAATCATTCGCTTCCTCCAATCATTGTTAAAGATACACAAGGGGGAAAAAAACGCAGACTGCTCTCTGTCGTCAGTGTCGTTAATATTGGCATAACACGGTGTTCTCTGCAAAAATCCAGGGCACTGACAAGCCAATAGGGAGAGGCTGAAGGACTAAGAGGAGCAATTACTGCAGAATAGCTCACAGGAGTTGATGGGGATGTGTGCTCTTCTGGCACAGAAGTAAATGGAAGTAAATGAAGGTTTGCGGGTGTGGGTGCTGAAGGTGAAGACATATTAATCTAAGAGTAATTAAGGAACCAGGTGTGTGTGTGTGTGTGTGTGTGTGTGTGTGTGTGTGTGTGTGTGTGTGTGTGTGTGTGTGTGTGTGTGTGTGTGTTTCACAATATGTGCTGAAGGGTTTATGATGGAGGTATGGAATTCCCCCCCATACATGGGGACAGATATGATCATACAAATAAACACACACATCCACACACACACATATAAATACAATACACACAGATATAATCTCACAGATATAATACACAATACAATCATTATTCTTCTTTTGGGTAGAGTGTCACAGAGTTCACATGTGCTTTAAAGAAACAGTATTTTGAGGAATGTCCTTTGTTTCCTGATGGTGAGTTAAATAAGAAGATCCATATAATTCTCCTGTTTGTACACTTAAGATGAAGCTAACTTGGAAGACGGCTCTTTTTCTCCAAACTTAAGCTCCAAAGCTCACGCATTACATCCCGCAGTGCGATGTAAAAACAATAATTTGCTATTTTCCTGTGGTTTACGTGCTGAGTTACTTCTTTGTCAGACGTTGCTCCTCCCTGGCAGTAAGTACCTATCTGGTGCATGAACCCTTAGGAAAACTGTACTTTTGCATTCTGGTTTTCATATAGATTTGAAAAACATGATTTGCTTGATTTTCTCTGTGCTAATCAGAAACATCCTCATGTTTGCTTTATGGCTTTATGTTAAGCTAAACTTACAGGCCGTAAACTGCCCCTTAATGATTTACACCAATCAGGCATAACATTATGACCACCTGCCTAAGATTGTGTCGGTCCCCTTTTTGCTGCTAAAACATCCCTGTTCCATGGAGGCATGGACTCCACCAGACCCCTGAAGGTGTGCTGTGGTATCTGGGACCAAGATGTTAGCAACAGATCCTTTAAGTCCTTTAAGTCGCGAGGTGGGGCCAACATGCATCCCACAGATGTCCGATTGGATTGAGATCTGGCAAATTTACAGGCCAAGTCAACACCTCAAACTCAATGTTGTGCTCCTCAAACCATTCCTGGACCATTTTCGTTTTGTGGCAGCGTGCAATATCATGCTGAAAGAGTCCACAGCCATCAGAGAGTACTGTTTCAATGAAAGGGGGAACATGGTTTGCTTAGGTAGGTGGTATGTGTCAAAATCTGATTATGTGGATGGCAGGAACCAAGGTTTTCCAGCAGAATATTACCCAAAGCCTCATACTGCTTCCACTGGCTACCCTTCTCCCCATAGTGCATTCAGGTGCAAGGTGTTCCCCAGGTTAAGTGACGCACCTGAATGCCATCCAAATGATGTAAAAGACAATTTGAGTCATCAGACCAGGCCACCTTCTTTCATTGCTCCATTGTCTAGTTCTGGATTTCTTGAACCACTTTTGTGAGTTTGACATTCTGGCCTTTGTCAATTTGCTCAAATCCTTACACTTGGCAATTTTTCCTGCTTCTAACACGTCAACTTTGAAGACAAAATGTTCATTTGCTCCCTGATATATCCCACTCACTAACGGGTGCCACGATGAAGAGATAATCAGCGTTATTCCCGTCACCTGTCAGTGGTCAGACGGTTATGCCTGATCTGTGTATCATCACTGTACCCATCTAACATAGCACACTTTTAAAAAACTGTCAAACTGTTGATGTAGCTATCACTGCACACAAGCTCACAAAAATACCTCTTTTGCCTCTCACTGTCTCTACTTGTTGATCTTTGGTGAAAAAGTCATCTGAAAAATGTCAAATACTATACAAGTGACTGAGGCCGAGAATGATGTATGCTGTAGATTATAGGTTTCTGATTGAGTCGAGTGGAATGAAGAGCTTAGGCACCTCTGAACATTTTCTGCACAGAAGTTAGCAATTAGCATGACCAAAGGAGCAATTTTGACTATTACGACCACCCATCTGGGGTCTGTGGGGAGTAAAGGGTTTACAATTTCTATGCAACCCCATATGTACAGTACACAGTGTATATACAATGCAAATACAGACAGCCGGTAAGAGAAAAATGCAGGCTCAAACAAGGAAGGGGTGTGCATCGACATGCTTGCAGTCTTCTTTAAGTCGCACAGTATGATCTGGATGGCACATGAAGCATGCTTAGATTGTTAATGAAGATGATAGAGGATGAGCAGCTACAAATTGCAGGGAGTTCGGGTTAACTGACTGGGTGGGTGTAGTCTGGGTAAGGGGGTGGGATGTGAATAAAAAAAATGACTCTGTGGCACGATACCCAGAGAAAGGCTGAAGTAATTGCTTTCTTCTCTGCAGCACAATTTAAATGTCTAAAAAGATGTTTGTAGTGTGCAGTCATTTACTTAGACGTCAAAGACTTGTGACATTTCTCGGCATGCGCTGACAAAAACACTGCATTTTCCCAGTCTGTCACTGTTCTGAATATCTGCGAGCTTTTCAACTGAAATCCTAAACCTTGCTCGTATTTCCATAGCCTGAAGATAGCGCTTTGATAAAGGTTTCCCTGACTCCATTTGACCATTTTGGTGATCTGTGAGGCTGAACTCATATAGAAAAATAACAGGAAAAGTAAAAAGATTTGCATGACATGAGGGCAGAACCTTCCCAAAGTTCCTTCCTGGATTACAGTGCCCACCTTTGAGGCCTTTCAAACCCCGTATAGTCTCTGATCAAGGCCGGATAAAAGTTGTCATGTGGGCACACAATCAGCCAGTCTTGTTCTCCTCTTAAACCTCCGCTTTTATCCCTCAGTCGGTCCAGCATCCCCGAAAATAACGACCCCCACCCACCACCACCCTAGCCTGATCTGTGCAAACAATACCTGTGCCACACACCTCAAGTATTCCTTTGAAGCTTTTAGGACCAACCTGCGCTGCTCTCTCAGGGTGCTATCTCTCTAAAGCAGATCAGATAGCAGCTGAGTGATGTTTGCAAACATGTATATGTTCAAAAACCCTCGCCGTGTTTTTGAAGTCGGCGGCTTTCGCAGACAGGAATGTGATAGAGATGACAATAAAGTGGCAGAAGCCACTGAGATTTCACGTGTTGTTTATTTTGTTTTCATTGAGAGCCCTCATGCTGTAAGCTGTGCAGTGCGCTGCTTTGGCTCTTCTGTCTGCTTTTGTCTCCTGCATTTTGAAACCTTTGACATTTTGCTGGAAAGAACAGAAATGTGAGGTGGCCTATTGTTTCCTCCTTAAAGTAACTGTAGTTTTATAACTCTTCTTCCTGCTTTTACTATGTTTATAAGTCATCAAGATATTCTTTTTTGTATACCCACAGCACATAACATGAGTTCCAGTAAACCACACATCATTGAGGTGCGGTTTACCTTGCAAAGAGGATTTTCATTTCGGTTTAAGCCCTGTCTCCTTCGAACACATGCTGACCTGATAACTATGCCCAACCTGGATCGCCTCGAGTTTCCATCTTTCTTTGATCCAGAGCGGAAATCATCCACCAGTGTCTCGTATAAAAGCTTTGTTTATTCTTTCATTCGTTATGCAGGGAGATGGAGTTTTGGCCAACATATGTATGCCTAAAACATGTGGAGGGCAGGCCCTCAACATATGTATGGATGGAGACATATAGTGGGTTAGCTCACATACTGCAAATATTACCCCCTGATGAAAGGATATCTCTTTATTTAAGTTGCAGTCACGCATTCAGGCACTTTATTCCTCCAGCAAAATGATCACAGCTTGCGGTGTGTGCAGACGCGCAGCCACTGGGTGACAGATGTTTTAGTGAGCTTTGCTACCTTGATGAACTTGAATCTAATGCCATGGCGTGTGGAAGCAAAATAAGCTCTTTTTTCCCCTTTTTTTCTTTTTTTGTCTGGCTTGGCTCAAAACAGAAGCAGGTGTAGTGCCCGTAAACATCCACATCTAAGCAACAGCCTCATATAGGGTACAATTAAAGCAAGATGTCCTGTGAATGAGTCACTGGCGCACACACACATATGGTTAGCCCAACCTCGAGGCTTGGCCTTTGGAACTGAGGAAGACTTTGGAGCAGTGGTGGTTTAATGTAATTAAGGATCCCATTTGTTTACGAGCAGGATGAGACACGGAGGTCAGTGGAAATAAAGTCTGTCTTGTGATTCTATCGGAGAATTGCCACTTCCTCCTTCCTGTTTGCTCAGATGCCAGCCAGAAAGGCTGTTCTCACAGATAGCAAATGCTAATTGTACTCCTGTTTTTGTTTTGTTTTTTTGTTGGAGGTGGGGTTGGAGCAATTTTCTTTTCCTCTCCATCTCTCGTTGTCACATCTGGTTTATCTCTGCATTTTTGTCTCATCCCAGAGGGCAGTTTAGTCTGTGCACTCGTATGTTGACATTACAGAGAATGAGCAACATCTAATCAGTCACATGGAAGGTATTAGTTAATTAATGAGAGTTTGAGGTAAACACTGGAGCCAACATTAGGGTTAGAGCTGACAGTTTGAGGGATTGGGCCCGGTGTAGTCTGCCTGATGATTTAAAGTCTGTGGAAAAACTGAGCAGTACTTTAGACAAAGCTCTGACAGCAAGAAACACCCGACAAAATCACATCATATCTGCACATTTGTAGCTGCTGTTTTGATCGTGCTTTCCTAAAATGTTAGTTTATGGTTTTTTGGGTTTTAAAAAAAACTAGTTTAAACAAGTTTTTGATGCCAGCAGCTGGCTTGCAGAGAACATTTACTGCTGTGTGGTACATATCACATTTTCTTTTAACAAGGCCACGAGAAACTACAATGACCAGCTGCTGCTGTTTTTTGTTTCATAGTTTGCCAAATGTATTTTCTGTAGGTGACAGGTCTCAACTGCAGGCAAGCCACATTAGCAACCAGACTGCTTTACTATGCTGTTAATATATCTAGGATGTAATTCCTGCTAAAATAATCAAGGCCTGCTATGAAAAACACATCATTTATCAAGAGATGGCAGCATCTCTTGCTCCAAATCCAGATGCACTAACGTACCACAACACCATGAGAGATACTAACTTTTAAACTATGCGCTGGTAAGCATCAAAATCCAGGATTTACAAAAAGACTGCTTTGTGGTTTTGAACCATTAAAAAATCTAAAACCTAAAATTAGCTTTTGCTTAGAGAAGGCAATTAGAAGCGTGCTAGACTTTTACCTTGGACTGTGGATGCAGTGACAACTTTATTTACCGACTGTGGTTTAAGTGTTCCCATTCAGGGATTTCTTTTATGGAATTGTATACATTTTTAATGTAGCGCTGCTTGAAGGATTGGAGATCACGACCCTACATTCAGCCTTGCGTCTTCCACACAGAAAAATACGCTGAGAAATTAGCGTCTCCCAGTCTTTCCAAGTGAAAGACTGATGCTCTTTTTCTATCCAGTAACATTTCTGTATATGTTACTTACAGGTTGTATGGGAGATGTTTGACCAGGTGAGATGTTCCACTAGTGTTTTGTTTTCGTTTTTTTGGGAAATGCAGCTGCAGAAAACATCAGCACCGCTAAAACGAGCAAAGAAGTCTATGCTTTAAATACTTTAACATCACAATCTATGAATGTTTGCACTTCCGTTCTTAATCCTCTGTCTGACAGCGAAGCTTTCATCTCCCTCTTAGATCTACCAGCCTTTGAAAATCAGCAGCTTCACACCTGCTCATCCTAGACACTTAAACAGCATGAGAGCTGTTGAATATACACCCACATGCTCACTTTGTTTAAAATTCCACCACTCCACCAGCCAAGAACTGCTGCTTACTGAGATATTTAGAAAACTTTACCAAGTGGAGAAAAAAAAACCCACACACGACCCCCTAACGTCTGTACCAGAGTATTACTGCTCAGCGCCCCATAACTGCAGGATCTAGATTGGGAAACAAGCTGCCGGCTTGAAAGGCAGACAGCACGGTGCGGTGGAGACATGATGTACAGATATATGCAGCACTCTCAATCAGTGGATCTTAGAAAAAACTCACCTAAATTCCATTAGAAAAAGAAAATCAGGCCTTATTTGTGCAGAAGCGTCTTACTTTTACTACAATTACTTAAAGTGAATGAACAACATCTGTGAAAAGTTGCTGATAAGTTCAGCATTGCTTTGTTGTTGCTGGCTACAGAGAATGAGGATAATTTGAGTACAGAGAGCTGATAGAGACTTTCTTCTCTATTTACTCCAGTCATTCAGTTCACACTAATCAAGGTCAAGGTCACTGGACACTTTGTTAGGTACATCAGTTCAACCTCTTGTTAAAACAAATATCTCACCACCCAATCAGTTTAGGCATGTAGACGTGGTGAAGAGGATCTGTTCAAGTTCAAACTGAGCTTCTGAATGAGGAAGAAAGGTCGTTTAAGAGATTTTCAATGTGGTATGGTCGTTGGTGCCAGACAGGCCTGAGTATTTCAGAAACTGTTGATGGGATTTTCCCACACACATAGAAAAAATGTCAAGCGAGCAGCAGGTCTCTGGGTGAAAATGCCTTGTTAATGTCAGACAGTACAGGAGAATGGTCAGACTGCATGAAGCTGATAACAGTTGCAACAGTGAGTCAGATAAGTGCCCATTACAACCAAGGTATGCAGAAAAGCATCTCTGAATATGCAACATCTTAAACTTTGGCTCAGATGGGCTACAGCAGCAGAAGGCAGCAGAAGACTTCTTACTCCTCTCAGGTAAGAACAGGAAACTGAGGCTTTCAACAAAACTCCACAATAGAAGACGGGAAAAACGTCGCCTGGTCTGATCAGTCTCAACATTTAGTCAGAATTTAATGTAAACAACATGAAAGCATTGATCCATCCCTTCTTGTGTCACCGCTTCAAGCTTGTGATGGGGTGTAATAGGATGGGGTATATTTTCTTGGCACACTTTGGGACCTTTAGCACCAAATGAGAACCTTTTAAACACCAGTTACCCAACTATCGTTGCTGACTATGTCCATCCCTTTATGACCACAGTGGAACAACCTTCTAATCGTTGCTTCTAGCAGGATAACAAACAATGCCACAAAGCTCAAATCATCCCAAACAGTTTTTTTTGGATAGGACACTTTACGCAGATGACCTCCGCAGTCAGCTGATCTCAGTCCAATAGACCATCATTGGGATCTGGTGGAACAGGATTCTCATAAATGATGTGCAGCTGAGAAATCTGCTAAGAACAGGAAAGAAAGGCTACAGTTCCCACAGACTCATCAAAACTGGATAATAGAAGACTGGGAAAAAAAATACCATGAAAGCACAGATCCATTCTTCCATGCACCAACAGTTCAGGCCGTGACATGACAGTGAGTTCATTGTTCTCATTGGCCTCTACAGTCAGCTGATCTCAGTCCAATAGAGCATCTTTGGGATCTGGTGGAACGGGATTCTCATCATGGATGTGCAGCCAACAAACCTGGAGCAACCGTGTGATCCTATCATGTCAAAATGGACTAAAATCTCTGAGGAATATTTCCAGCACTTTATTAAGAGTTCTGAAGGAAAAAGAAGATCCTACACAGTATTAGCACTGTTTACCTAAGAAAGTAGCCAATAAATGTATATTGAACTGATGTACAATGTGATACTTTCATACAACCGTAAGGTAAATTAACAACTAAAATGACTTTAAATCAGTATCAATGCTCTAAGCCAAATTGGTGCAGTGTTTGAGGTACTTGGCAGGTACTATAGCACATGTAGGGCTCACTCCTTGAGCGCAGTGTGAATGAAGATAGTTCCTTATGATTCTAACTGTATGAGTCCAGTCATGAAACTCTGAGAGCTTTAGAGGTTGGGACCAATCAAACCAAAAGGGTTTTTTGTTTGTTTTTTTATACAGTAACATCATAGAGTGACTAATAATGCAGAAAAACAAAGCTTATTTAGGCTATATAGCACCATCAGCTGGTGGAATCACAAATTAGACATTGGCACACAGTCATTAACACATTTTCCCAGACATGGGTTAATTTAAACTGAGACTGTGGCTGATAAACATCTGACACTCTTTGCCCAGGGGACAAGTTAAAAAAAAAGTGCAAAGTTCAAACAATGTGGCTGAATTTGAGCTATTTCCTGTAGCTGTAGCTATTTTTTGTGTTGTATGCTCACAGTTGAACGATTTGTTTAGACCAGTCCTTTCTTCCTAGTGTCCACTTTCTCATCAGTGCCCAGGAGATCCATTAAACTTTATCCTGAGTACTTCATTTGCTGTGAACACATCAGCAGGAGGGAAAATTCTTGTCTTTCACTGCTCACTTTTCTGTCCATCAGCCTTTTCTGTTTAGAGAAAAGAAGAAACAACAGCTGGTTGCAGGTGGACAGTGGGGGTGTAATGTATGAAACCAGCTGTGCAATGTAGGAAACCCTTGATAGTCACCTTTAGGGATAAACATAAGTGAGCTGCTGAAGATTCAGAAGCGTGACAGCCCTTCTCTTGGTCCATCATACAAGAACTCGTGACCCAGTCCATTGCCACACTTCCCACAACAGACCTAAGTATTTTAATCCAGATTGTGCAAGTCAAACCTTATACCTGATTGGTAACAGTGTTAAATCACATCTAGTCCAGCTTATTATTTGAAGCTTCCTAACAAATGTTGTTTACTACCTTTATCGGTCCCCAAGCTTCAGGGTGTTTTGAGACACTGTCTTCACGGATAGTCTGTGAAAACGCCGGCCACGGAGAAGAGTGCTCGAACTTCGACATGCTTGAAAATAACTCGTGGCCACATTCGGAGCACACATATATACCTGAGAATGAGGAAAGAGGCACAGTCTTCTATATTTTTACAGCAGTGTCTTGTTACACAGTCACATGCAGCCTCACACTTTCTTTCACTCACCAGGCTGGAAGTGATTTTTATATTCTTCACCACCAGAAAAAGAGCAGTGAGACATTTCATCCATTTCAGTCAAAAGTCATCAGAGCCAAAGCAGTTTATCTCTACAGTTGCCCAGCTTAGGCCTGAAAAACCTTCGTGCACAGATCAAGTGTCAGCAGCTCCGTGACTCTTGTGTAATGCCCGATCCTTCTCTCATTGCTTCCACCTGGTGGCAATTTTCTGAAAAACTAAAATGCATACCTACTTACCTTCATTCACAAATACTGGAACAAAAAATTCATCAACCAAATGAATATAAAAATATAATCATTAACAAATAGTCTATTTATAATTTAAAATATATTTTTTTATTGCTGTGTATTCAGGTTATTGTGACCTATTACATAAAGCCTCTCTAGAGAGAGAGGTATATTGCACAGGAATCATTTCATTCAATGAAAAAAGGTTTGCGTGGCCCCTAATTTTCAACACCAAGCGCCTTAAACAAGAGTTTAGGACTTTTTTTTTTTTTTTTTAAATGAGCAATCTTTGGAAAAGATTCATGGGACGACTGTGATAAGTACTGCACTGTCAATCGAAATAAAAACCAAGGAGACATGGAGACATTGAGGTTGTGATCAATAAGTTGCAAAGTCTGTGATGATTGCATAGCAGATGTGTTGAGAGCTGTCCTCTGTTCTTGCTGTCTAGTGAGACCATCGTCCATCAGAGCTCTGGTGCTCCCACGCTGGGCTTTGTCCCAGAGTACTTCATTGACTGTTCACACCTTTAGCAATGCAAAGAGACATCCATCCAGCAGCACTTACTCCTGAAATCTCACCTTACAGTCCATCAACTTTATCTGTGGACAAGGGACAAAGAAAAGGAGATGGAATATGTAAATCTTGATGAGCACAGTTAACTGTGAAACTCCTCTGAAGAAATGTTTAAACTCTGGTTTGATTTTAACTAATACCTTTGAGGACTGTGTCACAACAGTAACACATCCTTAGGCTCCTCTACACTACACACATGAACGAGGACATAACATTCTGGTTTTAAAGCAAATTTAAAGATGAAAAAATAACATGGGAGCTGGTTAACAACACTAGAACTTTGAGCTCACTGCAAATCGCGATTCCTAGGCTCATATCACAAATTATAACTTGACAGGTACACTAGTCTCAACCTCGTGTGGAGAAATAGCCTGGCTGTTTATACCTTTAGGGATGAACTTCAGTGAGCTGCTGAATATTCAGAAGCGAGAGACTCCTTTGGACGGCCCATCATTCACAAATTCATGACCAAGTCCATTCCCACACTTCCCACACTGCACCTTGAACAAGACAAAAGTGACAGATAGAAGAGAAAAAAGTGATAGAAATTAATTAACCAGCATTTAGAGCAGCCAAGAAAGTCCATCACAGGAGTCCTCTGACTTACAGCCAGCTAGTGCTTGAGAGTAGGTTCAAGATTCCTTATTCGTCACATGCATAGTTATGCAAGTATAACACACAGTGAAATGTAACATGACACGCCTCTCGACTTGTGCAAAAAGAGGGGGGTGGGGGGGAGGAAGAACATTATACATAATATATACATTAGGTGAATGTGCATTAGTAGCATGTATAAAGCAAGCAGGTGAATGAAGTGATATAAATCCTATTCAAACTGGTTCAAACTGATCATACACATGTGAAACTGCGCATGGGCAGTTGAAGAAGAACCTAGTCAATTAAAAACTTAAAACTATTTTAATTATGGTACCTTGTATGCCCCAGGCCTCTCCTCATGTTTGGACACACTGTTTTCATGGATGGTCTCTGTGAAAGCTGGCCAGGGTGAAGAGTGTTCGTACTTGGAGCGGCTGGAGAACAACTGGTTATCACACTTGGTGCACACATAAATCCCTGAGGAATAATAGGCAGGAGACTGTTATGTAACATGAAGCGATAGTGTCTCTACTGCAGTTTTAAAATAATATGTACATTTATATAATATATACAGTTATTATATATACACACAAACACACACACACACACACACACATATATATATATATATATATATATATAAAGATTTTTTTTTACATCGTTTGAAACACTAATTCTTTAAAGATATCGTTACCTTTTTAGCTGTGGTTAAGGGTATGTAAAAAAAAATTAATGACATCCTTGTATGTGAAGCTTAATCTAGTTTGGTAATCTGGTTGTTATGTAACTTGAACATGGTTACACAACAGGTTGAACGTTTTTCGCTATTTACATCACAATCACCTGCGACCATGGATATAAAAACAGTACTTCCTAATAGGTTTTATAGGACAATGAGTACGAGTTAGAACGAGCTAACCAGCAGTTTGAAAAGTTATTTGTGCTGTATTGGATAGTTCACCTGTCTCCAAAACCGATTAAGTTATATAGAAACATTAAATAAAATACAATAAGTTTAAACAAAAAAAAGTCATAGCGGTACCTGACTTAAAATGGTCTCTGAAGACCTCTCCACCGAAGAAAGAGCAAAAAGACATCGCTTTTTCTTTCCGTATGTTCAACGTGAACCTACACTGAAGTCCACAGAAAGAACCGGTTGCAAACAAAACAACTTCCGGTCCAAGTTTTTGACCTTCAAACTAAAAGCATCCTGCTACTTTTTTCTTTTGTTTCTTTTTTCTTTTTTTGTGGGTAATGATCAATGACTGTATGGTACATTTCACCGTCATCCAGTGATTCCTTTTGTGAACCTGCAAATATGAAAATACAGCAAAACTTTTTTAATTATTTCTATATATGAACCCTCAATGTTCCGCATATTGAAAGGCTTCATCAATGTGAAACCTAGAGTATTTAGAGCACGAATTAAGTTCAGCTTTTATATTAGATTTTTTTCTGGATTGTTTTAGCCTCGATGTAATTTGTATTTTGCTGTTGTAACTCCCAAAAATGTGACTTCTACTTGCACATTCCGTGTACGCTCCAATTTTGAAAGGCCCAAACCGGAGGTAACATAGTGGCTTCTTAACTTAGCTGTTGGGCTGATGCTCTGAGTACGTTGGAGTTTGTCTTTTTTTAAACAAACAAAAAAAACCCCAACTTTCTTTCTCTTTTTTTTTGGTAACCGTTGCTGTTTTTGTTTCTTATCGCCCACCTGAGGCACGGACGCCACGATGTTTCAGCTCAGGTTGTTTGTTCACCAGCGCCTGTACGCTGCAGCTGAAGAGATCCTCGGGCAGATGGAGAACACCATCACGTTAGTTTTGCACGAGGCAGACGTTCGAGCTAAAGAGGAGGCGGAAAGTCTGCGACACCAGCTGAAATCAGGTTTAGGACGATTCTTTACATTTTTTTTGTCATGTTTTTTGTAGTCGTAGCTTTATAAACAGCTTTGTGGCTATGAATGATGTTCACGCATGCGCAAATAATTCACGCGCGGAATACCAGAAAGCTTTGCTCCTGCATAATGAGAGATAGTTCAATACAAAGCTAACAAATAGTAAGGTAGCACTTAATCATCACAGAATAAGATAAAGGTAGTTACTCCAATGATATCAATTTGTTCAGCTGTGAAGTACAAACCATCGTAAATGCATTTCATCTGCTTTGGTGAATGAAAGTGACAAAAGTTGCACTGGTGAGGGAACGACAAGAAAACCCGCAAGTATAGTTTCATGCTGCCAGAAGTGACAAGGACTCTAGCAAGAAACATAACTGGAGAAGGGTGGTCGGAAAGTATAAGGAGATGGCAATGATCTGCAGCCACCACCTGCAAAACCAACACCTTTTTGTCTTATTGTTCTCTCTCCAGTGTACCTGCCATCACTTTCGTTTGTAACAAAAGAGCTGAATTTAATTTGCAATGGTTCCTGCTTCCTAACTGGGCAGATTGATATCCCTTAGGTCTGATTTTGTGGTATATTCTGATAATCAAGTGTTCCCTAGCTCCAGGTGCTCCAGGTAATAACTGACATTCACAAGTATGCTCAGTTACATAGTTATATAAATTATATATATGTTAGATAAAGCATTTCTTGGCAAAAATGCAATTTGAATGTTGAAAATTTGAAGATTTTGCCTCAAATATTAAAAAAAGATTTTTTTTAAAGATACTCCATAGGACGTCTTCACCTAACAGTATTTAAAAATGTGGACGTGCACACGTTTACTCTCACGAGTGAGTTGTGCATCGTTATTACCTAACACTATTTAAAAATATATGCACACACACATTGATACACACCTGCCTCTGTGTTTCTCTTCCAACCAAGCAGTCTGAGTCTATGACTGTCTTTTATACAGTCATTGATCTGAAGGTGCTGAATTTGTATCCACCAATCAGGAGCAGCTTGTGTCTCTTTCCTTATTTTTCCTACTGAAACTCAGAAGAAATCACTGCTGAGATACCCAGAAACAAACGGTTGCCACACGAAAACCTTAGGTCCCACTGACAAACTTTTGACACTACGAGCACAAGGAGATTTTACTAAAGCAGGATATGTGTTTTTAAAAGACACAAAACGCTAAACATTTGATACCAGAACAGTTTCTGTAAGCACAAAGTATGCAGAAGAAGTTAAGTGCCAAAAAATGTGCAGGAGGGTAACAATAATGTGAATGTATTCACATTAAGCAAATGCTTAAACAGGAGATAGTTAGTTCGTGATATTATTCATTACACTTACCTAAATTTACTGATATCGTATTAAAGACATTGGCCTGGATAGCAATAGCAATTTATAGCCAGCAGCCTGTCTTATTTATGTTTTGTTTTTGTTTTTTTTTTAATACCATTTTCAAGCAAATATATTATTTTTTCTTTTATTTTGATTAGAATGAAGATTTAAGGTCGGGTGAACTCCATTGGATTTTTGGTTTTTGAGGGGGCCGCGTTACTCTTGACTTTAAGGCTTGACTGCTTTAATCCAATCCAATCCAATTTTATTTATAAAGCACTTTAAAATACAAAGCACAGGACCAAAGTGCTGTACAGAAAATAAGTTAAAAACAATAGAATAACAGAAAATAGCAAAAATAAATAAATAAACACATAATACATGAAAAATTAAAACAGCCCTATATTAAAAAACAAGATAAAACAGCATAGAATCCACTAAAAACAACTAAAATAAAACCAAAATCTCACATGTTGGTCTCTCTTAACTCTATTTAGAGGTGTGAAGAGCACTTTTCCAGAAACTCTCAGGACAGCATTTTCTAGCACTTACATTTATTTCCATTTAAAAGCAAAGAGGAAACCCTACAGGTGATTGGGTAACATTTGTGGATATTTTCCTTTGTAGCTGAAGAACTTCCAATGACCAACAGTGCCGTCCAACATGGAGATGAATGTGACTCCCCGCTGCTGCAGGAGTGCGAGGGACCCACAAACACAGAAGAGTTTGACTTGACACCGAGCCCTGAGAATCCAGGAACCCCTGAGCCCACTGCAGATCTAAGCAGTAACAGTGGGAACTACTGCCTGGTGGAGAGGCCTGAGGTGAAGATGGAGCAGGAGGAGCATAGGAATGAGAGTTTTTTCTCTCCTCCAGGAACTGTGAAAAGTGAGGAAGAACAGTCGGACACGCAAATACATGAAATGCAGATGCTTTCTTCAAACTTGTCTGCAGCAGTTAGTGAGGAGACGGAGAGAGGAGAACAGGCCATAACTGTGAAACAGAGAGCAAAGATGATGCAAGGTGACGGCATCAGTGACGGCAAGAAAGCCCAAGCAGCTTTGTCTTATAAGAACTGCTCGGTTAAAAGGAAAAAAGGTCGCAAGTTTTGCCATTTGTGCGGGAAGCGTTTTCACTACACCGCCTCTTTAATGAAGCACATCAAAACGCACGAGAAGTGTACCAGTTGCATTATTTGTGGGATGAAATACGGGTGTCCAAAAGAACTTGTTTTCCATTTGAAAAAGAAACACAGAGATGCATATTTTTGTGATGTTTGCGGTAAAACTTTTTTCAAAGTCCGCAGCCTCCAGACTCACGAAAGAAAACACACACTGACGAAAGAGTTTGTGTGTCAGGAATGTGGCAAAACGTACCGGTATAAACACTGTTTGATTACGCACATGAAGAGCCATTCTGGGGAGTAACCATACCCTTGCGATATTTGTGGTATGCGCTTTAGTCAAAATTCATACATGACATGACACAAGACCACCCATATGGGCGAGAAGCCTTAGCCTTGCTATATGTGTTGTTTGCACCTAATCTCAAGTTGCATTTGCAAACATGTATCAAAGCAGAGTGATCCCTTTTTTTCCCGTCTAGTTGAAATTGGATAGCTTTTAATATCATCCGCTTAACACGACTGTGCCTGATGTGGTGTCAAATAACTGTAATTCATAATGTTTGGTTTGCTTTAAAGACCATTGCATCATTTCTACAGCTATATGCTGCTGTTGGTTAACACGATTTTGCTGTTTTCCCTAGTGGGCTTTGATGCAAGATTAGTTCAACTTTGACTGCATGAGTACGAGTGTAGAACAACACATCTGCAGCTCTTGTTGCCCTCTGTGATGCTCTGGTGTTGTGAGTTTAATTTCCACAGTTGACACTAAGGTTTAACATTACGGTGATCCACTTGTCTCTGGCTGCAGCCATGACGTGCATACATTTAGATGGTAAATGGTGTTAAATGTAATATTGGTATGTGTATTGTCTCAGATCTGTGGATAATGTAGATAATGTATGTGGATTTTTTTCAATATGTTATTACTTCATAAAACTCTGCATTTTGATGGATTAGAGTCTGGGAGTCCTTTGAATGAAGGGAAAGAAGCTTTTGATTATTTATTTTTAAACGATGTCTTTATGATGCCACAAAATTAGGAAGTTCAGTAGATTTCATAGGAGCTTATTTGTTTCTTTGTGTCAATTTTCAACAGTTTTCCTGTTATTTTGAATTCCAGTAAAACTTCTGAGAAAATGCCTAAATCAGGATAAAGAAACTTCATTTGTTTTTTGTATTTATCAACTACAATACTTCTTTGACTGAAAGTCATGATCTAATCGCAATATTTGATGATCTCATAATGAAAAGACCTTTGTAAATATATACATTTTTTAAGTGTTATGAAAAAGACAACAATCAGAGACTCGGAATGTCAACACACATGCAGTAACTTAATTAAACTCCTGCCATCATGGCTTTAAAAAAAGCATTAAAAGTCATTTAGGTTGTTGCAGTTTCTTTTTTGGTGTGTTGGGAACTAGATCACCACCCTTCAAATGAGATTGTGCATGGGGTGTATCCTAATCATAAATAACTTTTCTTTACATTTTTATCTACTTTAGCAAATTTAATTTTGTGCTATTTTGCAACTGGCAGCATGCTGACATGCTGAAGTGAGATTGTGATGTTCTTGCATTTAAATGCTTGAATGTTTTCTTTGCAGGATGAGAGATCAAAATAAAGAGGAGCAGTTATGTGAGGCTGTGGATAGCATCAAGGAGAGCGCTCTCAGTGGTGCTTAATGGAGTAGTTTTGGGGGAATTGCTGTTTAAAACTGGCCCCTGGGCTCAGAAGATTACACATGAAAGAGAGGGTCATTTTGATAATAGTTCTTTCAAAGCGGTTCTTGACTGCAACAATGAGACTTAGCAAGATCAAAAAAGTACGAACACTTTATAAGAGTAGAGGAGCTACTAAAAGCACACGACAGCCTAAACCCATTCACAGTGTTAACTGAGTGTTGTTTTTTGCCCTGACTCATGCTTCTTATTAAGTGCACCTGCTTAAAACCCTGTTTGCCTTTAGAGCTGCTCAAAGTCTCTTAAATCACCTTTCTGATGCTCATTTAGAAACTCATGTTGCAGTTTGAACTGGATTAAACACCCTGATTATTAATTTTCAGTTGGAAGAATGAAACACCTGCACTCTGTCTGCAATTACTTGGTCATCTCCAGTGAAGGTGAAAGATCAGAAGGGTTATGACGAAACAAACCTGACCTCTCAACTGGAGCCACTTCTGACAGTGCACGGACTATGCTGTCTTTGCACCTTTGTTAAATGTAGCATTTAGATTACTTCTGAATCACTGAATGTTGTTTTTATGTTACACCGTGAGCCCCAAAAAGCCACGTGGGTCTGTTCTCCTATGACAGGGGTAGGGAACTCCAGGCCTCGAGACCGAGTGTCCTACAGGTTTTAGAAGTGTCCTTGATCCAACACAGCTGGTTTCAATGGCTTAATTACCTCCTCAACATGTCTTGAAGTTCTCCAAAGGCCTGGTATTGAACTAATCATTTGATTCAGGTGTGCTGACCCAGGGTGAGATCTAAAACCTACAGGACATCTGCTCTCGAGCCTGGAGTTCCCTACCCCTGTCCTATGAGATCACAGGAGGGGCCGTAGGGGTTTGGCGCTTAGTGGATTGGGTGGCAGTCAGAGGCAGAGGTCTTGGCCCCCCAATCTCTGGCCTCCAAAATTGGCTTGTGGTGCATGGGATGTCACCTCACTGGTGCGGAAGGAGCCCAAGCCTGGTGTGTGAGGTTGGGAGTTAGCAAATATATATATAGTCTGGCTCATCTCAATGCATAGCTCAGGCTCTGGAACCAGTGTTCAGGAGAGGGGTTAGACTCTGTTCCACTCTGGAATTCACTGGCTGTATATTAGGATTTACCCCAGTGGATTAGAGAATTGCTTACCTGTGCCTTCAAGTCGGGAAACAGGTCCTGACTATCGATGGTGCCTATACACCAAATGACAGTTCAGTTGTTGTTGTCTGTGTTTTTGCATCTTATCTCCCACCTGAGACAAGGACGGCATGACGTTTCAGCCGTGGTCATTTGTTCACCAGCAGCTGTACGCAGCAAAGGAGATCCTCGAACAGCAGGAGAAAACAATCACAGAAGTACTGCATGAAGCAGAAGTTAATCAACTCTAATGATGAGGGGGAAAGTCTGCGACACCAGAAATCTGGTTCAGTTCTTTAAATTGTTTTTCTAGGCGTATCGAGTGGAAGCTTTATAACTAACTATGGATGGTGCTACACACATGCACACACAGTCGCCGTACATAGTACCAGAAAGCTACACCGCTGCTATAACGAAACAAATAAAAACATACAAGTAAAATACTCACAAAGCATTTTTGCGATGTTGGTGGTAAGACTTCTTACCGGATGCATGGACTCCAGATTCATAAAAAAACACGCACACACACATTAGTGTGCCAAGAAAGTGGCAAAACACTTCACCGCAGAGATAATCTCACTGTGTGTGTGAGGACCCAATCTGGGGAGAAACGTACCACTGTGGAGAGTGTGGCAGACTTTTTTTCTGCAAAGCAGTCGCCTGAAAATACAAATGAGGTACCATTCAGGAAAACAAATGGACCCTTGTGATGTTTGCAGACCACACATGTGGAAGAAAAGCCTTACACCTGCAATTTTTGTAACTACAGTACTCTCTTTGCCTCTAGCTGTAATTTTAATTTGAACTAAGCAAATATGTTAAATAGCTGCAGAATAATCAGTATGGTTTTCTGTGTGAATGAACTAGATTTAACTAGAGGAGTGGTAATACAATAGTATTACAAACTATTCCACCATATGAACCTGAAATCTGTGGAAGAGCTGAGCTGTGCAATGGTAGAAAAAAAACAACGAAATTTGAATTTGTGTGTAAATTTGTGCATTTTTGTCTTTTTCTTCTCCAGACTGAGGCTGCTGATACTTAATAAAGTCTGACACACAAACACAGTCATGTTAACAGCTGCATTTTGATAGACATTTCAATATCAGGTGTATGGATCTGATACAGAGGAGTTTTAAAAAATGAACTACATGAAAACTGCTGTGAGTGCACACTGCTGAGAAAAGACCCACAGAGATTCTCACAGAGAGTCGGTTCAGCAAAGTTTGCTGCAAACCTTACTACACCCCGTTTTATGTTCATTTAAACATTCCCTTGCCAAATATATATGTGCTGTGAAGTACATCGCTACAAATACATATGCAGTAAGGCCAGCCAGCATGCTGCATCCATGCTTTTCAGACCCAGAGCTGATGCTGCACCTCGTTACTAAATCCAACAGTGGCTTTTTGATGATAAAAGAGGCTTTTTCTGAGCCGTGGACACACTGTATTTAGATTTCCCTTCAGACCCTGCAGGGGAGGTCTGCATACAAGATGCATGCAGACAACCATTTAGCTCTGCACCACCACAAATCATCATGTACTTTGTTTTTCTTCTTCTGTCAGACGTTCAAAATACAATATTGAAATATCAGTCAGATATCTGTCCAGTACTCTGAGCTGTCAGACTTTGACATGAAAAGCATCAGAATTCATAAGATAATAAGTAAAGGTGAGAGTGCATGCAGCTATCCCTTAAGGGGGGAAGTAAGAAGATAGAGCTGATGAAGATTCGGTTTAGTTTTATTTATATAACCCCAAATCACAACAACAATCGCCTCAAGGTGCTTTATACTTAAAAGACCCTATGGCCCTCTGTGAGCAAGTGTTTGGTTACAGTGGGAAGGACAAACACGTTTTTTATGGAAAGAAAACTCCAGCAGAACCAGGCACAGGGAGGGTCAGCCATTTACTGAGACTGGTTGAGGGTCAGATAAGGGAGGACAAAAGTCACAACGTGGAAGAGAGCCAGAAAAATTATAATAACTAATGATTAAATGCAGAATGGTGTGTTAACACCAACTCAGAGAAAGTGACTGAAGAAGAAATGAAAAGTGCATCACTGGAAGCTCCCAGAGGCCTATTGCAGCATAACTGAGGGAAGATTCAAGGTCATCTAATCCAGCCATAACTATAAGCTTTATCAAAATGGAAAGTTTTAATCCTAATTTTTAAAGTAAAGAGAGTGTCTCTCTCCCAAATACGAACTGGGAGTTGCTCCATAAAAGAGGAACCTGAAAGCTGAAGGCTCTGCCTCCCATTTTACTTTATCCTATCGAACCAGATGATGTTATGTTCCTAAAGTGAATTTGACATTTGATCATACTTGCTCAGTTGTAGCTGAATTGTAACAGAGAAGTAAATCACTCAGGGCACAAGAATTTTCTTAGACACAATGTTCATTCAACAACGCTGCTTTAACCTCCTGGGACCTGGCGTCCACATATGTGGACATCAGATTTTGGGTTATCCAGATCAAAATACTAAATTTTGCTCTACAGGGGCCTGATCTCCACTCGTGAGGACATTGTTCTGCCACTGTCCTATCAAAATTTAAAGCAAATGTCCTCATATGTGGATCTCATTTTTCTCAGAAACAAAAATCAGGTAAAAAAAATAAAAATAAAATAAATTAATTCTTTCTTTTGACATTCATCAGGTCCCAATCAGCCCAAATAGAAATGAAAAATGCATGCCATGAAAACGTTTGGGTCGTAGGAGGTTAAGTGAGCAAATAATGAGTTCTGCTGTTTTCCCAACAGGTGGCAGCAGACACTAAATTTAGGACTGATGCACCATGTCGCAACACTGTTGTTTTATAGGCGGTCCGTGCCTCAACACTTCAAGCCTTTAAGACCCCAGTTACTTATAATTAATGATTGTCAGTGGATTACCCGAAAAACTATATTAAGCTAGCACCCACCCTTTGTTTGTTTGCATGTTTCAGCACAGGACCCAAAGGTTTATGCAATAACTGATATCTGAAGCACAAATAATAATAATAGTAATAATAATAATAATAAAAACAATACAACCGTCGAGCACAAATACAGCTGGCAACCTAAAAGCAGTCGCGGGAAATCAGGTTATTGCCTCCCGTTTAATCCTTCTCTTTCTAAATGTATATTCCTTTAAGTCACACAAGCACAAACCCAATGATGCAAATCATTAATATGGAGCTTTAAAAAAACAATGTTAATGATTTAAGTCAATTAAGTAATTAGTAAATTAATTAGAAGGGAGTCATGAAAAGTTTCCTGTTTGCACGCACAGATGAAAGCGGGGCTTCAATGTTAGCTGGATTGCCATAAAAACAGTCTTTTGAACATTAATCCCGGCGTGAATTTTCCAGGTCGCGCAATTACATAAGTCTGCGTACAGCGGGGACTGCGGTGTGGAGCGGAGAGGAGGGTTGAGCTCAGGCTCTGTTTTCACGCTGTGGGGCAGAGCAGAGAGGAGTCGTCACTCCGCCAACTGTTGGCCTCTGAGATCTAATCTGGATTACAGTTTGGTCCACTCTGCAGCCAGGACACCAATAATCACATTATTCTGTTTCGGCCTGACGCCTCCCGAAGCGGGCGGAAGTGGCGATGTCAAGTCGTGGCACCGCCGCTGGCTTGCTTGTCTCTCAAAGCTGAACTGCGCGTTTAAACGCCAGTCATTTGTTCTCGGGAGTTTGGATGGTTTCCCCAGCGAAGGTGATGTGAATGAAGTTGGGTGAGCGTTCCTGCGGTAGGTGGTTGGCTGGGTGGCGTGAATCCCCGTGTGCAGAGCACGCACTCTGCAGCACATCCAGACCGATCACTGCAGCCTGCGCTGGAAGCGCAATAAATTACTCTGGACCTCACCCAACCTCTGCCACTGATATATTAGAGGGGCAGATGGTCAGTCATGGCACGTTTAGGTAAGTACTAACGCATTGCTGTTTTTCTTTTGTTTGGGAAAAATCTCTGTCAGTGCAATAGAATAGATTATTTTACTACCAAAAAATCAGAGTTGTAGGATTTTGTCTTGAGACACTGATTTTCTCGTCCTCATCATGCTCTGGTGAATTTGGTGTGTTTTGAAATAGCTCTACTTATCAGCGGGGAACGGTTTAAAAGCTAAAAAACAAAAAAGTTTTGAGGGAGGATGTGCTCCAACAGACTCTTTAAGCCCCTGAAGTATTATCTTAATAACCTGCTTCAGTTCAAGTCCACTGATACTTACCTTGTGATACCCAAACAAACACCACCCAGTGCCAAATGTGTCACCGTGGTCAAATGGTTGTTTGAGGGCAAGATTAAGAGGCACAGGGATGGCATGGAAATAAAGGTGCGTGATGCCAGCCTCTAGGGCCAGTCCTCAAATGATCCCAGGTAACAGTTAAATCTATTTATTTTAATGAATTAAATCTTTCTCAGAAAAAAATAACATTTGAAATATTATTTTGTCTCCTCTTTATCCGATTCCCCCCACTTAATCCAGGATAAAAAGGCCAAGAGGAGGACAGAGCAGGGGAGACATGACACTTTGGCAGAATTCAAAACCGTGTTGACGTCAGGGATAAAAGTGGGACTCTCTGCTGGTGCCATCATTATTCCCTCATTAATCCATTCTGACTCATATGTTGCTGTCTGCTGATTGGAAGAATATGCTGGAAGAATATATCAAATGCACATCATTTGATATCGCTTTCAGTGTCAAACGTGAACTTTGTCATCTCAGCTGTATGCAAGTGTGCAGAGAGATGGAACTGCAAATCTCGGAGACCCCAGTGAACACATAGTGCAAATAAAACAAAACATTTTGCTTCAACATGAAGAACAGTGCAAATACTAAATACGCACAAGTAGGCAATATGCTCCTAAATTTAAACTAAATGATGTGGTTAATATTTACAGAGAATATAGGACGATGGTTGAATTGACCAAACGTGTTCTGAGTGTATGGGCAGGTATAAATGACGTGTGCAATACAGAAGCTTAACCTGAAGACAGAGTCTGAACTTACAGACCTATGAAATACGACATGTGCATTCTTAGAGTTCAGTGTGTGACTTTTTCCATCAGTGTCCTTGTGCGTGAGTATAAGATCTTTTAGCTTGTGACATTTAAAAAAAAACACACATTTATAGAAAGTTTTCAGGTCTGATAGTTTGTCACGGTTAAGCCTTCACACTGAAAGGCTGGGAGTCGCCCAGCTGTTGACAGCTTTTTAATGCCAAGAACTGCATTTTCAGTTATCATTTCTCTATTATTTTCTTAACAAGCTACTAAACTGTTATAACAAAGGATTTATTGCTGTCTCGGTTTCTTTGCATTTTACTTTCTCTTACAAAATGAGCTTGTTTCCTTTGAACCGTGTTTTTAGTTCTTTTTTTCTGCTCATTATTTCTTTCCTGTGACAGAAAAAATGTTGGTGTGTAGATTCTAATTTTAGCTTCTAATCCTTCATATTTTTTTCCAGAGGAATATCTGCTCCACTTTCCACTCCCAAACGACAAACCAAGAACACGAGGTCTAGGCTTGCCTGTATCTTTGTCTCCAGTCCTCTGAGGGTTACACCTCCTCACTCTTACTTGTGCAAAATTGCATCCACAGTCCTGCCTGGAAAGCTGCCAACTCCCTGCTGACTCTATATTCCACTGAGCAGCGGAGGTTTTCCTCCCCCTGTCAGCACGAACTGATCCAAATTGACTTGCAAGTGGAAATTGATTAGGGTAATGCAGTACTGTCTAGGGCAGCTTAAGCACTCAAAGAGCAGCACTTTTGGTTAATTAGATTTGACAAGCAGCCCAGCAGCTTGGTGCTAAAATTAATATCTCGCCGTATGAGCGTCATGCAGAGACACAGAGAGATTTGGTGGCACCCAAAGCAAGTTAACCGGTTTCTTTTTCAGGCCCTGAAAATTGGTTTCATCAAGATCATTTATAACACACAGAACCAATTACTAATCATGTTGTTCAAATTTTGCTTCTTATTTCCTTGCATGACTGTATTTGCTCACTAATAGCCGCATTTCTTAGTTTATTATGATGCAGATGAGCAGGGTCACATTACATTGCTCATAAAGCTTGACTGATACTGCAGATCACACTGTGTTGTGTGTGTGAGCTAGTTTATGGATAAATGCACTTGAAACTGACTGATTCATCAAATGCAACTTGTGCCCTGAGTAATTTAGTTCTCTGTTACAAAAGCTTCTTTAATCAGGAAGATTACAGCCGTTTGATGTGTTGACTCTCAGTGAATTAAACTGTACAGTCTGCCTGGCAATGATATATGCTCGTGATTGATTTAAAGGGTTTTTAACCTCCTAAGACCCGAACTCTTCCACGACATGCATTTTTAATTTCTCTTTGATATTTGGGCATATTGGGGCCCGATGAATGTAAAAACAAAGAATTACCAGATTTTTTTTTTTTTTACCTTACTTTTGTTTTTAAGAAAATAAGAGCCACATCTGAGGATATTCATTTAAAAGACGAAGGAGAAGGTGCAGAAAGGACTGAGAGAAAAAACAAGTGACAAGAGAAAGGGGAAAGAAACTTTCAAAGGTTTGGAAGAGTGGAACAGAGAGAAAGGAAATAAAGGGCAGGTCAAAGTAGTGGATTTAAAACTATATTTTCACTGTTTTTTTCAGGGTCCAACACAATGGACTGCACCCACCCTGAGAAGGATTTTCCAGTTGTCCATGCAGTTACAGTCTCTCATGCATTCGTGTCTCGGAGGGCTACAACTCCATCTTTTTGACCACATCCTCATCTTAGCTCCTCATTAACAACCATCATGGAGGACAGCAAGCTGATCTTCAGTCTGGACCGCCATGAGGAGGGTCCTTCTGTGACCTTTTCCAAAGACAAACCAGAAAGCAGGGAGAGCCGGCCTGAACCCAATTTGTGGATCAATCTGGACCTTAGCCAAGGGCAACGCTCCCAGCCTCTCTTCCTGCCTCACTCCCCCTCTTCCCCAGGCTCGTTAGCTGATCTATCAGAATCATCAGCAGGTCTGCCTGTCACCACCAACCTAGTGAAATCTTCCTCCACGGATCTGGAGCCAAGGGAAAGCAGCTCTTTAAGAAGCAAGCCCCTCCTCAGTCTGGTCAAGTCTCTCAGCACAGAGATCTCCCGCCGTGTAGAGCCCGAGGTCAACCTCTCCAAGTCTGACTCCAAGCTACATTTGCATCCTTTTAAGCAGCTTACATATCCAAAGATACTGGAGGCCAGACCTGAAACAGGAGGAATGGGTGAGAACGACGCCTGGGTTTCACCTCCCTCCACGGGCAGCATGTCTCCCACGGAGCCACGGGGCAGTTCCCTTATCGCCGAGCTGGAGGACACGCGGCGGAAGTTCTCGGAGGCCATGCAGGACCCACTGAGCATGCTGAGTAAGATTATGGGGGATGAAAGCTCTGGAAGCCCCAAGCAGGGGAGGACTTCTGGTGCAGGAGAATCACCAGCCCCCCACAGCACTGGTGGAAGAGATGGAAGCAGCGACGAAGCAGGCCTCAGGTGTCGGAGGAGGACTGACGGTGAGCATAAAGGGGTGTGTGACACTGCCGTCAGACGACTCCAAAAGGATTCATTAACAAAATCCTCCATCTCCCCAGAACGGCACACCCTAAGCAGAGACAAACATTTGGAAATCTGCACCTATGGGGATATGATTCAGGTGGTGGAGCGCCAGAACAGCTCCAGAGAGACACATCCTAGAACTTACCCTCAGTGTCAAGTGACAGTGCCGGGTTCATCTTTGCCTCTTTACTGGCTCTTTCCTGTGGGCCTTCTAGCTTATGGTTTCTTTGTCCTGCCTCTTCCTCCCTACGTGACAGGTCTGTCAGTGGGGGTTGCATGTGGCTTTATGCTGGGCTTGGTACTGGTGTTCATGTTTGCCCCACAGCGCTCAGCCGCCAAAAGGAACTGGGTCTTACATAGCAAACTCAGTGCCGTGAATGACAATCCACTGGACGGAGAGCTCGCAAATCTACACAACCTACAGGTAATAAATTAGTTTTAAAAATTACTCTATACATGAGCATAGAAGAAGACTAATCTAAATGTTACCTCTAAATCCGTATGCAGTCAAACTGTGGCAGATCAAGACGACAGATACCCAGGAGGACTGTTGTTTTCCCTCTAAATGAAATTGTGCAGGTCAAAGTTTGTATCGCCACAATGAATCTGTTTTAATAGCTTTCCACCTGCTTTAATTCTGCTTTGTGTTCATTTGCAACCATTAATATGATAAAGATTATTACAGCATTTCCATCACAAACATGTTGCCGTTTAAAGAGCCATTGTTGTGATTACGCACACTCCGATCTGCCTCTGTATGCAAAATAACCTCTGCAGCCACTCCTTTTCTGTTTCCTCTTTTGCTAATTTGGCTACATGGAAATGCTCAAATGTTTGTTTTGCAGGATGAGAGATCAAAATATCAAAGATCAGCGGGCATTAGATAGCATCAAAGAAAGATAGTGCTTTGAATGGTGCTTAATGGAATCGTTTTTAGGTAATTGCTGTTTTAAAAGTAGCCCCTGAGGACCGATTATTATCCATGAAAGAGAGGTGCAGTCTGATAATAGCTTTCTCAAAGTACTTCTGTGTCAGTCTGACTAGAACAGTGATACTTAAAAAGATTTTAAAAAAGACAAATTGTATCAGGATAGAGGGCCTTAAGAGGGTGTTAAGTGAGAGTTGTATTGTGCCCGGGCTCGTGTTTCCCCTCCTGCTGAGCTGTTTGTCACAGTTTGCACCACTTGCTGTGGATCTAATTTGCCACAGTACAATCTTTGCCTCCCTAGCCGTATTTAATGCTTAAATGTTAACTCTTGGTTAAATGCAGCCTCAATACAAATACAAATATTTGTATTTGTAGATGTACTTTAGTTTTACCAAGAAAACATAAAATGGTTTGTGGCTGCAGAGGTTTCTGCTTGAATCCTGTCCTTTTGGATTAAATGTTCTTATTACTCACTTTCAGGGCTGGATGAATGAGACCCACAGCTATGACCCTGAGACTTTCCACCCCTCCATCACACACTCTGTCTATGTTACACTGGAAGGCAGCCGGCTGCAACTAGCATACCCACGTGCCAACATCGCCCGGTGGGCTTCTTTCGACGAGACACCCCACAAAGCCGTTTTTCTGCGTTCACGCACTTACCAGCTGGCTAACTGTAAGGTCAGTTCATTTGTGAGAAAGCAAGCCTGCCTTTCAGAGGGACATTAGAACCACCTGAACCCCTTGCTCTTATTTCTCTGCGCCCACTGAAACAGTTATGACCAAAACTAATAAACCGGACCTCTCCGCTATCTCACCTGCCCACTGAGGCAAACTAAAGTAGCTCTCCCTGTATGATAACAGAGTAAAGTTAACACACATTCACTGGCAGTGCTTTCAGAGCATGTTGTATAAATGCAGATGGAACAGAAATGAAATGAATAGTTGGTCCTTCTTTTCAACATTTTTACTTCAGGTGTCTCTGGTGCCTCCTGGTTTGGCTCGTAAGAGGGTGTGGAACAGGAAGTACCCAATCTGCATCACTCTGGCTGAGGGGGAGGTAGGGGAGGAAAGCGTGGTTGAAGGGCAGGAAACCGAAGAAGAAAGGGAAGAGAAAAACACAGATCCCCACCAGCAGTTTCCCGTCACCCTCTACCTGTTTGGTCGCACTGGAAGAGAGAAGGAGGAGTGGTTCCAGCATTTTGTGTCAGCCTCTAGAGCCTTAGCCCAGACCAGTGTAAGAGATGAAGGAAACACAGGTAAGAAGACGACTTGGTTGAGTGATATGGAGAAATTCAGCTGGTTGCGATACTATATGTAGCCCGGAAAAGTCACCTCTTTCATTTAAAATACATGTACTACAAGTTACTCAATGCCAAATTTGCCTTATTCGATCATTCTTTCAGCAGTATTTTTAGATTCACCAACTCTTTACTTTCAAATGTGTCACACAGAAACACTAAGCAGTGGAGAGACCATTAAAGAAAGCACAGAGGAGCTGCCTGATTTCCCAGGAGCAATGAAAGCAAGAACCCTATTGGACTACAGCTCCTACATGACTCAGCTAATGGGCTCAGAAAGTTGCAATCCCACCCCCAGCCCCTGCCACAGTGACAAGGGAAGCCCCACGACTTGCAAAAAGGTCAGTGAACAAGCTTTAGATTGACTATCAAGCATCTCTCGAAGTGATGTAAACTTTAAACTTCCCGTCACTGTTTTTCAGGTTCCATTTAAATAGTTTTTTTTTCCATCGGGGGAGATATAGCAGTGTTTCTTAGCCCTGTTTAACTCATGTCACAATAACCCACACTGATCAGAGCTGCTTTATATCCACTTTTCTTTTATAGTGTTCTCTGTGCTCACATGAGCCTTGTCCAGAATGCTGGCTCAGCTAAATACACCTGCTGACTGGACCAAATTTTTGTATTCAGCAATATCAGATATCATCTGGCTGGAAAACTATAAATAGTAACTCATTGGGACTGGAACATACTTGTCTGTGCTTCTAATGCTGAATTAGGTGGTTTGGGATTGGAACCCCCACAGAGGGACAGTCTGTTCAGATGTTTAGAGGAGGTGCCACAGAAAATGAGAGTGGTATTTATTTTAGATGACAGTGCAAGTGCGTATTTTGTTTCTCAGTCCTATTTGGTCATTTTACTCCTGAAAAATGTTTGTGGAAATATATATGTCTCATTTTTTTTTAAAAATATTTCCTGCAGATTGACGCCAAAGAGCATGGTTCTGGAGGTCAGGGTGGAGCTGAGGCTGATGCAGGTACTGGGCCGGGGGAATGCTCTGCAGAGAGTGAGCCCACCTGGGTTAACTGTCTGGTGGGAAGAATCTTCTGGGACTTTCTCTGGGAGAAATACTGGGCCGATCAGGTGGCGCACAAAATCCAGAAGAAACTCAGCAAGATCAAGGTGATGGTGTATGAGAATGTGTGTAGGTTAGGTGTGGGGGTTTTTTTTGTTTGTTTTTTAGCAAACTAAAGGAAAGAGAAACATAAAAATCACATTTGGCCCCTGCATGCTACCAGAACTGCTGTGATGCATTACGCCTGTGGTTTACTGCTCTATAAGGGGACAAGTGCACCCCAATCATACTAGCAAACAAAGGTGCCAGATACACTAACCATAGGTTGGGTGTTGCTCATTCTATGCTGCCTTTCATGGATCACAAAAAGTTAGCAGTTGGCATAGGGGAGCTGAAAATGTTATTTATTTTTCGAGCTTAGTCAGATACCACAGCATCAGCAGTGTCCCTGTGACTAATGATGTGGCTTCTTAAAGAGATGGAAACTAAATAAACTGTAGGACAGCCTGAACATCAGGTCAGAGGTCAAAATACATGACATTAAGTGCACAAACGCTGCCTTTCTCCTTTTCTGTGTGTGTGTGTGTGTGGTGTGTTCCTGTCTAGCTATCTTTGTGAGGACCAAAATCTGCATTCTACTATACTTGTGAGAACCAACAGTCACTTGTGAGGACACACTCACCGGTCCTCACATGTTTGAAGGCCTTTTTGAGGCTCAAAATGTGGTTTTAGTGTCAGAGTTACAGTTGGGTTATGGTTATGGTTAGGTTTAGGGTAAGGGTTAGGGTTAGGCATTCATTTTTAATGGTTAGGATTAGGGGAAGGGGCTAGGAAAACCTGTCAATGAAGGTCCTCACTAAGATAGCTGAATGGGGTTGTGTGTGTGTATGTGTGTGTGTGTGAGAGAGAGAGAGAGAGAGAGAGAGAGAGAGAGAGAGAGAGAGAGAGAGAGAGAGAGTCTGCTGATAATGCACTCCCTCTGGCTCCCAGGGCAATGGGTGGGGAGTGCTTAGAGGAGCACTGATGGTCCTGCAGCATCCCATTGCTCATTGCATACACTCCTCTGTGACACAGACCTTCTGTTTTTTTTCTCTTACACAGTCACACACATATTCACACAGTATAGTTTCCCCTGCTCGCTCATTTCATGGAGGTAATTAGCCAGCCTTGTAATACTTCTGCTGTGCTTTTGCCTGACTATATTTTAAGAGCTTTCTTTTACTGACGTGAATGCACCAAGACTCCCTTTGTCTCATTGTAGCTGCCGTACTTCATGAATGAGCTGACTCTAGCTGATCTGGACATGGGCACCTGCCTACCTCACATCCTTAGCACATCTAAACCTACGCTGGACTCCAGAGGTACACCATGGTTGTGTTCATATGCTTCCTTTGTCAAATACTTTCTAACGCACGCATTTTAACTGCATGCGAGGAGTAGCCAGACTTTACTGGTTACTTAACAGCGTATACCCAGATCTCTTTCTCAGTCGCATTCCTGCTGTGAGTACAGGCCAAGATCTCAATTGTTTCATTACTGAGTTTGGTTTGTCATGGCCGTCCTAAAAGCTTTCCATTGTCTCCCGCTGAAGCGATTAGCAATCCTCTTAGCCCGAGCTATCGTCGACCAACAATAACTAGCCGAAGCTATCATCCGCCAGTCTAATGTCCCTTCTGCACAACACCGTGCCAAAACGGATTAAGAAGAGAGACCAAACCAAACTCAGGGTTTTGAACTAATTAAGAATTCAGCTGCTATAAGCTTTAAGCCCTTCCTTTTTTCCCCCACACCTTTATCCCCAAGGTCTGTGGCTACAGCTGGAGTTGGTGTACACCGGCTGCCTTCAGATGACCCTAGAGACAAAGATGAACCTGTGTAAGCTGGGTAAAGAGGGAGAGGATGAGGCTCACAGTGTACCAGAGACCCAGAAAGTGGGGTGAGACCCACTTTAGCATTTCAGTGTTTGCGAAGAAATGTGTTTTTAACCTGAGCAGGTTGATATGATGACTAGAACTGTTATGTTTTTTTCAGCTCTAAGATGAAGCTGTGTATACTGGCTGATAGTGATGAAGAGTCATCCAGCGCAGGGTCATCTGATGAAGAGGAGGTCCCTCCATCTGAGCTACACGGATGCGTGGGAGACAAGAGTCCTGTAATGGCGGCTGACGGGTAACTTAAAAACTTATTTAGAATTTTTCCACCTAGAAATATGAAGGCATGGTGATGACATTTCATCACTATGAGGTAGTCCCTATTGACTGTTCTTGGTCTTTATCCTTTACAGGCACGCAGGTGGCAGGACAAGCAGGAAAATCTTGAGATTCGTGGACAAGATAGCAAAGTCCAAATACTTCCAGAAAGCCACAGAGAATGAGTACATAAGAAAGAAGATATCTGAGGTTTCCAACATGCCCCTGATGCTGAGCGTTGAGGTCCTGGAGCTTTCTGGGACGCTGGCCATCAACATCCCTCCTCCTCCTACTGATAGGATATGGTGCTGATTCTCTTGGCTGTCTTACCACTTCACTGAATTTAATTACCATCAAGAAATTCAGTGCAAACTGCAGGTTTTGTTTCTTTACTCATTATACACCATGGTGATAGCCGCTCTCTTTCAGGTACAGTTTCCGGGTGCCTCCCAGGTTGGACCTTCATGTGCGTCCCATGCTGGGGGAGAGGGAGGTCACCTTCACTCATGTAACTGAGTGGATTGAGAAAAAACTGCAGTGTGAGTTCCAGGTCAGTCCATCAGTGTTTCCGTTTGCCCACGGGGATGATTCCGATTAATAATTCATGCATTTATGTTCTGACAGATTGATATCAGCATGAGCAGAAATTTCCTGCGTCTGTGACAGTAACGTTTAATGATTGCATTAGTAATTAAATATGGTTGTGTTGTCCTTTGTCTCTGAACAGAAAGTGTTTGTCATGCCCAACATGGATGATCTGTATCTGCCCCTCATGACATCTGGACTGGACAACCCACCCGCATCCCACCATTCCTCAATCCATTCCTCATCCCAGCAATCGTCCATGGAGTCTCAGGAGTACCTGTCAGAGTAGGCGCGGCTGATGCCTCAGATGTTGAGGCAAAATTGCTGATGTTCAGCTATTATCCTGAATCTCTAATGGATTCAGAGGCTGCTGCAGCTGGGTCCCAGCTTGAGTGGGTTCTCTGTTACCAGTGCAGGACAAACGTCTCCTGAAGCCTCGCTGAGCTCAGCAGTGACCTCCTGACTGTGAGAATGATGCTGCAGTGCCCCCTACTGTGAAGTTCATTACTGACAAGAGAAATGTTTTTTACAATGCTGACAACTGCTAACTGCACAAAATTAAAGGGTTATTGATGTATTTTTAAAAGGGAATGCTGTTTGAGCCAACTATCATCCATCCGTCCATCCATCCAGGAAAGAATAAAATTTGATGAAAACTTTCCTCGTGTGTTCCTTATTGATTAGAAACACAAATGCAGTTAAAACACAAAATTCAAGTATAACTTACACATTTTATTGTTTTGTAGGGTTTATAATCCACACTTTCAGGCCTCCTCTGGCAGAGGACCTGGCATTGTTTTTTGGGTGTCTTTCTTCAGAGGCCCCTGCAGGTAAACAAGAGGTCGGGAGTTAAAACACAGCAGGATAATTGCAGATTTTATTATGTCATCAGTGGATAGTTTGAACATTTGAATCATATTGTGCTGTTATTTTGCCTCACTCGATCAAAATCTTTGCTTCCTGGTATTCAGTTGGGTTTTTTTGGTTGTTGTTTTTTTCTTTATGGTTGTTTTTTCACACTCACCATAAATGCTCTCTTCTCCTGGGCTGTCTGGAAGCGCCCATGGCCAAATTTGGAAGTGGTGTCAATGAACTTGAGCTCGATGCCTTCCTTGGACTTGCGCGATGTGTGCGTGAGTAAAGACTGTGAGGAGGAGCAGCCAAAAACGTTAAACTACACTTACACGAATGATACCTGTAAGAGCTGAAGACTTTAAATTCCTCACCCTACCTTTCGAAGGGTGAGGACACGTTTTTTAGCCCCGATAATGCAGCCTTTCACCATGACAAAGTCATTATTCACTTCACCATAGCGAGGAAAGCCTCCCTATGACATAAATGTAGTAATAAAGGTTAAAATATCTCACCTGATGCAAACTCTTCATTTTATATTACTGTTGATACATTATAAATATCGACTTTGGATACGAGAAAACTTTCATGCACAATATGATACTGTAACACAAAGCTGGGAGTACTATGGGGGTAATGGTTTTCTGGCTGATGTCATAGTTAGTAGACGCATTGTTCCGGATCACTTTTCCATCCTGGATGTGAAGACCCCTACCAATACGGTAGATCTGAAAAAACAAAAGAGGACATCAAGATTTCAATTATGGAAAACCCCTCATACTAATAATAATAATTCATAATACTCCTTATTTAAAGAGATGTTTAGGCAACCAACAAACATTGACTAGGTGTGTGCAAATATAATATAGTAAGTTGTTAAAGCTATAAACCTTTTTGTTGATCTCAGTGCGGTGATGATAGCCTTTCTGACCAGCGCGAGCTTCAGTGTAGCCCACACGGGCAGGATGCCAGGCTCCAATACAAGCTACCTTCCTCAAACCCTTGTGAGTCTTCCGTGGGAGTTTCTTTGTGTGCCAGCGGCTTGTCACGCCTATCAGCCCAAAGACGTAAAAGTCATGGTTGGACCTTCCGGTTTATTACTCATTAAACTTTTCAACGCCTGGGGCTGCCACAGCACATTTCCTACCTTTGAAGCCGTGACCTTTCGTGACACCGATGACATCAATCATCTCATCCTGGTAGAAGACGGCAGATACGGGCACAGCCTGCTCCAGGTGCTCCTTCGCCCAGTCCACCTTGTCCGAGATGGTACCCCCATTTAGCTGCACCTCCACGACGTGAGCTTTTTTCTGCCTTAAGGGCAACAGTCGCATCTGGAGGCAGATGGAAAGTAATTAGGGAAGCCTGCAAGCTGCAAACAGAAGCAGCTCCCAAGTCTAAAACAACTATGTTGTTAAATGCAGAGCTTGAGAAGCATACTGAAAAGCATCTTGCTTTCAAGTTACTATAATTAGATTTATTATTCAGCATGTGGCCATGTTTGAACTCTCAGATGTAACACCAGTCACTTGGAACAACTCTGATATTTAAATGTGCATGTTGATGTTTTTTTTCATGAGCTGAGGAGGCTTGATCTTAGCAGGATTTTAAGAACTGAAATCTTGGCTGATCTTTGGCTTCATGCTGCCAACATAAAGGCAAAGACTCTGTGAGTGGCCTTCATCCCCCGTGAAAATTATTTATAAACTGCTATTTGAAACTGCCCTCCAGTGCTCCCCACAGGGTGATCGTTGTAGTCAAAGCCATCCAGCTACCGACAGCCAAGAGTTTGGGGATTTGGAGGCTTTTGTCTCTGTTGCATGTGGGCAGTTGGATAACTCTGACACCTCTGCCCCCTCCATGGGAGAGATTTAACAGAAGGAGATCAAGTAAATAAATATCAGTGATTATACTAGCCGATGAAATCAGATGGAAAACTAAAAACGGAGCTAATGTGATGCAGGATGGTGATTTTAGAACCTACCTGTGAGTGAACAATAACCCTGATGACTGAACAGTACTTCTTCATGGCATTGAAGTCTTTGTTAAGCTGCTTCTTGCCTGTCTCGTCCTGCCACTTCTTAGCATACTTAGTGAAGGCCTTCTTCTTGCTCTTATACCTGAAACACAGAAAAGCTCAGCACATATTGAAGGAACAACAGTGTGACAAGACCGTATGTGCGGGTCAATTACTTCTATGCACAGGAGAGCTTTAAATGATCACACACGCGTACCAGTTTTTATAAAATCTGCGCTTGCACTCGTCACTCAGGTGCTCAGCAAAGATGGTTTTCAGGGAGCGCAAACCACGGATCGTTTTGATGTATCCCACAACACCCACCACAATGACAGGCGGAGTCTCGATGATGGTCACCGCCTCAACTTCTTCTCGCTTTGATTGCTCTGTGGAAGACAGAAGGAGGCAGATCCTGCTAGGAAAACTGACAGATTCAAGTCAGTGAAACATGCAGCAAGTAAACAGAAGGTGATAAAAAGGTAAAAATATGCAAAACAAAAGAGACGTGAAGGAATGCATTTTAAGTTTAGCCTCAGCACAAAATCAAAGCAGCTTTCAGTTTTTAACACTAACAGCTTGAATGCAGCCTGAGCAATGCCCAGTTTATTCTTTCTGTATCATTTGATTTTATTCAACTTTCAATTTCTATTTACATCTCTAAAATAATGCATGCTATATACTAAATAGATAACAGATTGTCTAAAGTCTTGCATCCATCAATGTTTACATACTGAGGGCAGTGCGGTGCACCTCTCTCAGCGTGTGGGTCATGCCCGCCTTATATCCCAGGAAGGCAGTGAGGTGGACGGGATGGCTGGGGTTATCTTTGGGCCATGAACGCACCCTCCCCCTGTGCTTCTTGCTTCGCTTGCAAGGCAGGAACCCCATGTGCCCGTGGCGAGGAGCATGGAATTTGCGATGAGACTGAAAAGCCACAATGGAGTTGGTGCACGCCCAAATTGATGACATTTAGATAACCCATGGGTGTTTAGTGTTACTTTCATTTTTACAGTTACCATCTCCTTTTGATTATTTGTCAGGTCATAAACACACTGCCAGTGTACAACATAAGCTGATGTCCACACGTGTCCAGATGTGTACATTCGAATGTACACTTCAGTGGTGGGAGACACCCACATCACTTTATACTAAAAGTGTAGCACACATTTACATAGCAAAACAAATTATTCATTTTAGTTACTGTATTATATGGTGACATCAGTCATGTTTTTGAGCAACTGTTTGTGATCATTTCCTCATTTTCTTTAACGTCCTCCAAATCTTTAACAGTGTTAAGTTAGCGGAACACAAAAAGAGTCATCTGTCATGATCTTCCAATCTGTTGCCTTTGTATTCAGGCCATGTGCTTCTGCTTCACTCTGTTTCTGTTTCATATCTGTAATTCAGAAATCCAAATAAAATAATTAAGAAAACTTGAAACGATGGTGTCTTGTTATAGGAAAAAAAAGGTCACCAGCGCAGTGTTCCACGTGCTCTCCTAAGCGTAGCCATTACTAGATTTCAGTGTGCTTCATACACTCTTATAAATTCAAAAGGTCAAAGAAAGTGATAAATCATCTCACACACACACACATGCACACATGTAGGAGGCAAAGACAGTCCAAAAAGTGCAGCTTTAACTATCCTCTAAAGAAGAAAACAACCAAAAACACAAGGAGCACTGACCATGTCTGCGGATTGTCCCAGCGACAGATAGAAAGAGACAGAAACCAGTGCAGATGCTAGAGTCATACATAAGATGACACACAGGGCTCTAATTTGGTGTTTGGCCCAGATGAGGAGACGTATTCGCTTTCAAACAAGACGATCTCTGCCAAGTCCTGACCAGATAGGAGGAGGGAAGATGGTAATGTCAGAGGTCTGAGGTGGTGGGGAGGCCTAGTGGACAGGAACCGTACAACCAAGAAAGGAGAGGAGGAGGAAGAAAGTCTTCGCTGCCATGTGATCATGTGACCAATGTTGACCTGATTTAGTTTTTTCAGCCCAGGACCACTCCACACCGATGAATTCAGAAACTCATGTCCTTAAGAAATTGAGGGGGCAAGGGGATCCAGTAAAGAGCTGACACAGGACCTGAGAGATGCATCTGGCCCTTCAGCTGACCCATCTACTTTTTGCTGAAATGGTCTCAGTGGAAGGGGTGACTGTCAAGAGGCTATTTTTAGTGAAGGTAAAAAAGGTTGAGGTATGCTGAAATACACGAGAACTGCACTAAAAATCTGTGGCAACAGGTCTGGAATAGCATAGAATCCAAATTTGAAATTCTTGTTCAAGTCAGGTTCAAATCTTGGTTCATCACAATAGACTGGATAGAAAGCTTACCTAAAAAAAGTTCAGACTATATTAAAGAATAAAAGTTGTCATGCCAAGTACTGATGAGTACAAGTACTTTCAAGCACAATTTCCCATTTTCCTAGCAAAATATTGAGGAAAAAAAGGGCGGTTCAAGACTTTTGCATTCCAACTTAAGTTATCATAGTCGGCTCCCTGCCGCCCCCTACTGTAGCTAACTAGTACAACAGTCCAACCTGCAACCTTTACCCTTCGACCTTCATATTTTACGAAAACTGAAGTGAGCTCGTTCCAAGTTTTCTTTTAAGTTGTTTTTTATTTGTAATAATTCTAATTCAGTAATAAAGACTGGCATAAGGACGTTCGAACGCTTTTATTTGCTGACCTCTAATTCGCCATTATGTTGCTTTTCCTGCGCATGCGCTCCGTCCAAAGGAGACCTGTCGAGGTCGAATTGTAGGGGTTTTTCAGTTTTGTTCAAAACAGGGTACAAAAATGCCTGCAGACTACGATAAAGGGGCATACCCAGAGCCTCCTCGGCAGACTCCGGTTGTGGACAAACAAACAGCACTGCCAAACCCAGCTCTGATTTTGTCTAAGCTCTTCTATTATTCCGTGGACCTGCCTGTCACCACATTTAGAGGTAACTGGAAGCTAACTCGGCTAACAGGGTAGCTCTACAACATAGCACAAGAACTGAGGACGCTGTATACGCATTCTGGTTTATTTAAAGTGGTGCTTTTTCTTCCACTGAATTGTTTAAATCTAGATAAGTTACAAGCTTTGTTTTGTGCGAGTAGATGTCAGGTTTTGCGGTAGAAGTCCGCGGTTAGTTAGATGTTTATGCTAGCAATGTACAACCTACTCAGCCTGGACTGAGTTTATATGAGCTTTGAACCCTTTCCTTCCTTCGCCCAGATGCTGTTGACAGTATTCGGGCTAAAAACAAGATCGTGTACTACCACCAGAAGTTCCGTCGTGTTCCTGACCTGACGGAGTGCAAAGAGGGAGATTACCCCTGCTACTACGAGGCAGAGATGCAGTGGAGGAGAGACTAGTAAGTAACATACGAGTGAGATTCAGAGGGATGAAAACTTTTCACATGAATGCATTTTTTGTCCACCAGTCTGCACTTTGTAATGTTAATGACAAAGGAAAACATAGTTTTAGAGTTGTTTTGTAAACTAATTAAATTTAAGCAACTGAAATGCGTTTTGCAAATATATACAGACATCATTTATTGTGCATTAAAAGTCCTAAAGATGTTTCAACTTGAGTGGAGGCACAAGTGTAACACACACACTGTTAATGAATCAAACACATATTGCATTATGCCTAGGTAAAATCGTCTACAAAAACGCAAAATACTCACATCACAACCTCATCTTTTGGGCTTCATCTTTGTCAAAAGGTTTGTGGGCATTTTGAATAAATAACATGGTGCAGGTCAGGAAGTACAAGTTTTGTTAGCATGCCCCTCTGACATCAAAAAAGTCTCATACACTGTTTTGTTTTGTTTTTTGTTTTTTTAATCAGTAGGGTGGAAAGTAACCGAGTTAATATTTACAAAGCTCAAATTCATTTTATAAAGAAAATGTGTACTGTATTTAATAAATAAAAAATAAGGTTAGGCTTTGGTTCATATTATAGATGAATGAATATATAGTGAAATTGCATGCAATGTCCTCTCAATACAAAGCTCTGGGGGACAAGAGGCTTACAATATGTCTATTTAAAAAACAAACAACTGTATAAAGCCTATAATATATGTACAAGCCTGTAAAAGTAAACATAGAATTTATAAAATGTCTAAGTAAAACATAGATCATGCCAAAACAGGACATGTCATGTTCTACAGCCATTTATTGCACGATTTGTTTTTCACTTTACAAAATAGCTTTTGGTTAAAAAAAAAAGTTTTTGTTTTTCTCACTGTTTCTACTGTTCTGAAAAGTTAAAACAGTGTCTGGGGTGGGGTGGATCTTTCATGAGGCTCTGGGCTTTTTTCTTTATGTGACAGGATACTGACAGACTTCTTTGCGTTTGTGTTGATGCTTCTAAATGACTCAGAGCATGAAGCAAAAGATGTAACTGGCCAGAAGTCCCAGCATTCTGGCAGAGCAATACCTACAGCTCATCACCTGGCCAACACACCTTCTGCAAAAAGCATGGTGGTGACAGGATCGAGCACATATCCCCAAGCATGCTTTGGAGATTTTTTTGCAGGGATTGCATGAGTGTAGCCAAATATAGGAGAACATTAAAGAAACTGTGTTCACCAGAGTGCAGTAACATGAATAGGGGGCAGCAGTTCACCTTGTAGCACAATGACACAAAGCAAACTGCCAGTATGGTGCTTGCTGGCTTCAGAAACGGTCTCAAACAGCATTAGAGCATTCCAGTCAGCCAGACTGAAAGACACATAACAATTTGGGAGAGATCAGAAGATGGCAAGTCTGTCTGACAGACTTTGACAGAAAATGAAAATCCCCTTGTGTTTCTGTCTTGTCCCTCAGCAAAGTGGATCAGGAGATCGTGAAGGTGATCCAGGAGCGTTTGAGGGCCTGCCAGCAGAGAGAAGGACACAGCTACCAGCAGAACTGTGCTAAGGAAATTCAGCAGTTCAATGAGGTGACAAAGAACTTCCAGTCACGCTGTAAGTACTGAGCTGTTCCAGAGCTTTGATGTGTGCAGTTTATAAGCAATAAGTGTTCAGTCATGGCACACAACATTTATCATTAAGTGTCATTATTTCCAGCTTTTGAGTTTGTGAGTTTGCTTTTCTTTTCCTATGTAAAGGAGATTTGGGTTTTTGCATATTGTGATTTCCTGATTTTTGGAGAGCTTTTTCTGTTTTGCTGCACAGTCGCTTCATGTATTAAATTGTCATCTTTCCTCTTTGTAGATGGAGACCTGGGAGCTTATGCCAGTGCAAGGAAATGTCTAATGAAGCAAAAAGAGCGAATGATGGCAGCTCAGGCCCAGAATGCTTAAGAATCTCTCTCTCTCTCCTATGTAATAACTGTAAAATAAAGTTTATGTTAAATCACAACTTTCTACTTTGCTTTTTTTCACACAAATTAACTAAAGTGAATGAACTGCTGCATGAAATTTAATTAATGTAATTAAAAGGGATGGAGTTTTAGTATTGATCTGCTTGAGTGGCATTAAACCATACTTTGCCTTTGAGGTGTTCTCTTTAATGCAGGTTGAAAGGCAGAGAGCAAAAGTAAGTGAGAGATGTTAACCGAGAAACTATACTGTCAGTAAAGGTGCAAAAACTAGTCTGAAGCCAGAAATTTATACCATCAACTAGTCAGACATTCCCATTTGAGTATCAGAGCTGGCAAAAGTACAGACATTAGTTAAGTAAAAGTTCATAAACTACTGTTAAAAAATATTCCACTAAAAGTTGAAGTACTGACTCAACTCATTTACTCAAGTAAAAGTAAAAAAGTAGCTGAAGGATGTTTCTTGAGATTACTCTATTCTGTAACTTATCTGTTAATAAAATATACCATGTTCTGAATGAGAGATTTGCAAAACAAATTAAAACGTACAGCTCTGCTATCACTTCCAACATAAATGAAGACAGGAAACTAAACAGCAGTGACGTTTGTAGGATTACTGAAATTGGGTTAGCTGGTATATAATGATGTGCTACTTGATCGCTAGCGACACAGATATGTTAGCATAATATAAACTGAAGCTAGACGATGAACGCTAACTTTTTTCCACTCAAAGTTAACGTGAGTGTTCCCGAAGGTTCGGGACAAATGCAATCGCATGGCAGGATGCTGTAAACGGACCGAACTTCAGTCGGGAGAACAGCTGAGATAATCCATCCACAATACCAGATTAGTTATTAATATACTGCTGAATGGGCTGGGCTGTAGTTACATCATAAAGTTTTGAAAACTAAGCTTTAAAATGATTAGTGGTAATAAAACCCGAGAGAGGCCGACAGTGATCACTGACTGTTTTTAGGGCTTGTTGAGATTAAATAGAACAAGATACAAAGCATTAAAACATGTAAAAAACACAAAAGCCTTATTAAACACAGAGTAGTTTGGGCCCGGAAGCAGGATTCATCACGTCATCACCCAAAGACCGGATTCCTTCCATTTAGCAGTTAGTACGAGCCAAGCTAGCTTTTATCATATTGGACTAGAGCAGGGGTCAAGGCCCCGTCTCCTGCAGGTTTTAGATATCACCCTGGGTCAACACACCGGAATCAAATGATCAGTTCATTACCAGGCCTCTGGAGAACTTCAAGACATGTTGAGGACGCAATTTAGAGTCCCCCACCCCTGGATTAGAGTAAAAATAGGATGACAACCTCCTTGTGACGAGGGAAAGATAAATCTGTGGTTGTCCCGTGATTACACTGAATTTTCTTTTTTGTTTGATGACGAACTGCAAGTAGTTCCAGCAACCAACTAAACCAACTAAAGGCCCAGATGTTGATCGTGTAACACCCTCAGCGTCTTTTGACTGCAGAGTAACTGCACAGATTGTCTGGTGGGAGGCAACCCATCTCCAAACAGTTGCAGCCCAATTTGGACTGACTGCAGTCTCTCAGACAGATTGCTCTGTCATGGTCTCAGCTGCAGGTCAGTCTGTGATGTTGGAGATCTTTGATAAACAGATGAATTATGAAGGAAGAAAAATACAATCAGTTTGATCCACCTTCTGGAACCCATCTGCTAATAATTAAATCATACCTGGATAGAAGAACATATAGAGGAACACTATCAGTGATGGATGGGCCTCCCCAGAGCCAGATCTCTGTGAGATCATCCTGACAGAGAACAGAACAAAAGGCAGAAACATCCAAAGAAGAGCTTTGAACATCCTTCATGAACCCTGGAGAACTGATCCTGAAGATCCTCACAGAGCTGACATAGAGCTGAAGAATAAAGGCACTCATACTTAATATTCACTCTGAAGCTCGTTAGAATAGTACAAGCTCTGTTTTTACTGTATATGCTGTATATGTATATCCATGTATGTTTCAATAAATCATCCACCTGCCAAGACATAAAGAATAATGGGTGGCTCAAGACTTTTACACAGTACTGTGTGTGATGACTAGTTTTTTGGGATCCAATCATAAAGTTGCACATTCTTACTAATCAATCGATCATCACTGCAACAAAAACGAGACACCAGCAGTCATCAGATTAAATGTGAGGAAGAGGAAGTGGGATCTTCAGATTATGTTATAGATGACAGCAGGTCATGCGTTTGTGTATTTGTGTGAACGTACGTGACACCCAGTGACTGTCTCGCTTAGACAAACACAACATGTTATTTGGAGAAATGACGCTTGGCCGTCTTTTGTCTGCATTTTCCATGGTAGGTGATTATTTAGCCGCTTTTGTGTTTTATTCTATAGAACTATCCATTCACCTGTCAGCTTTGTGCATTACTATAAAACTCACAGCAGGGGGGTCACGAGGGCGAAAATAAAGGGCAAAGGCTGTAAAAATAACAGAACGTGTACACAACAGCATTAAAGATAAGATGACAACGAGACAGAAACGTAAAGAGAGCGTGCCCATTAAGCTCATGACTCTGATCCGTTTAATTTAAACAGGAAATTAATGTTAAGGGTCTCACACACACACACAAACACACGCATGCGGCAGATTGTGTTAAAGTAAACACCAAACTAAACACCAACTCTGTGTGTTTCAAAAGAGCCCGCAGAGAAGAAAGGCTTAATTAAAAGTAATATATTTTGGATTGTCAATCTTTAATATGAAGTATAATATATAAAGCAAGCCTAAAAAAAAGAAAGGAAAAGACGATTAATTACATGTATTAAATGTACCCCGATTGTTCTCTGACAGGTTTGAAATGCAGAGCTGCATTATGGATCATTTATAGCCTTAATTTTGCTAAGCTTGCAAATCTTAATCTAATTTATTTGACATTAATGTGTAGGGCGATATGAATGTAGCACAGCATTTACTCTCAGCTAACCTGCCCCTGTCCTTGAATCTTTAAAATACAACTGAAGAACCAAAGAAGAGAAAAAAAACCCACAAAAACACAAGAAACACATACTGGAACACTTGTTTTCTGGCTGGCATCACGTTACTGTGGCCTAAAAGAGTCTAAAGGTGTTTGTGCAGAGCATTTTAAACTGCATTAATACATTCATGATGAGAAAAATCCCTGAAATCTACACCATAACCTTCCACGTGACCTGATGTGCACCTCCCATGAAATATAATTACACTTGAATGGCGTGGAAGGTTGGAACATAGGGTTAAAAGGACATAGATTTCCTGCAGAAGCCTAAATCAAACTTCAAGCACAGGACAGAAAGTGATTAAAACAGTGTGTGTGTGTGTGTGTGTGTGTGTGTGTGTGTGTGTGTGTGTGTGTGTGTGTGTGTGCATGCGTGTGAGAGACTTCAACACAGCAGCAAGCAGGTGCACCGAGGACCCTCGCGCTCACTTTTTGCATATATGTGTATGATAGAATTTGGAAAACACATCGGTGCAAATTGAAAGGCTGTGTCATAATATCTTCTGTTTTTGTGTTTGTTGGTTTGTTTTTATTTCGTTTTTTTTTTGCGAGCTGGTTATCAGATGAATCCAGAAGCCAGAGAATCCCCCGCCCTTCTCTGTTGGTCTCCACCCTGTGGAGCAAGCAGTGGGCACACCTCGCAAATGGGGGGCGCGCTTACTCCCCGCAAATGGGCAATAGAAAACCGATGCCTGTGCAATCCCCAAAATGCTCTATAACTCTTGTAATGGCTACAGATCCTAAAGTGTGAAACTAAGTTGTTTACTTAAATGTATTCATCTGAAAAATGCTGACAGGATGTGTTCAGATTTGCCTCACTCAATACTTTGTAACATAACCTTTGTTGGCAATAACAGAGGTCAAACGTTTACTATAGGTCTTTACCAGGTTTGCACACACAGTAGCTGGTATTTTGGCCCATTCCTCCATGCAGATCTTCTCGAGAACAGTGATGTTTTGGGGCTGTCGCCGAGCAACACGGACTTTCAACTCCCGCCACAGATTTTCTATGGGGTTGAGGTCTGGAGACTGGCTAGGCCACTCCAGGACTTTCAAATGCTTCTTACGGAGCCACTCCTTTGTTGCCCGGGCGGTGTGTTTTGGATCATTGTCATGTTGGAAGACCCAGCCTCGTTTCATCTTCAAAGTTCTCACTGATGGAAGGAGGTTTTGGCTCAAAATCTCACGATACATGGCCCCATTCATTCTGTCCTTAACACGGATCAGTCGTCCTGTCCCCTTGGCAGAAAAACAGCCCCATAGCATGATGTTTCCACCCCCATGCTTCACAGTAGGTATGGTGTTCTTGGGATGCAACTCAGTATTCTTCTTCCTCCAAACACGACGAGTTGAGTTTATACCAAAAAGTTCTACTTTGGTTTCATCTGACCACATGACATTCTCCCAATCCTCTGCTGTATCATCCATGTGCTCTCTGGCAAACTTCAGACGGGCCTGGACATGCACTGGCTTCAGCAGCGGAACACGTCTGGCACTGCGGGATTTGATTCCCTGCCGTTGTAGTGTGTTACTGATGGTGACCTTTGTTACTTTGGTCCCAGCTCTCTGCAGGTCATTCACCAGGTCCCCCCGTGTGGTTCTGGGATCTTTGCTCACCATTCTCATGATCATTTTGACCCCACGGGATGAGATCTTGCGTGGAGCCCCAGATCGAGGGAGATTATCAGTGGTCTTGTATGTCTTCCATTTTCTGATGATTGCTCCCACAGTTGATTTTTTCACACCAAGCTGCTTGCCTATTGTAGATTCACTCTTCCCAGTCTGGTGCAGGTCTACAATACTTTTCCTGGTGTCCTTCGAAAGCTCTTTGGTCTTGGCCATGGCGGAGTTTGGAGTCTGACTGTTTGAGGCTGTGGACAGGTGTCTTTTATACAGATGATGAGTTCAAACAGGTGCCATTCATACAGGTAACGAGTGGGGGACAGAAAAGCTTCTTACAGAAGACGTTACAGGTCTGTGAGAGCCAGAGATTTTCCTTGTTTGAGGTGACCAAATACTTATTTTCCACCCTAATTTACGAATAAATTCTTTACAAATCCTACCATGTGAATTCATGTATTTTTTTTCCACATTCTGTCTCTCACAGTTGAAGTGTACCTCTGGTGCAAATTACTGACCTCTGTCATCATTTTAAGTGGGGGAACTTGCACAATCGGTGGCTGACTAAATACTTTTTTGCCCCACTGTAACATGGAAGACAAAAAAAAACGTGGATTCAAGTGAATCCACTCAGATTTACGATGTTAAACGACAGAGATTTCCAAACATGTAGTGTTGCTTTGCATTTCAGTCCAACATATGAATATTTTGTTCTAAAGTTCCAAAAAGAAGTAGCGTTTCACATGAAAAAAAAAGTGTGTCTGTGTATGTTTTCCTTACTCACATTATTGCTTGGTTCCAGGTGCAGTAATGGATGGACTGATTTGCATACCTTCATGAAAGGAACAAACATTAATCATTATTATTTTGTTGTTTCACAGGTGTCTGACAGACATTTTTAGCAGCTATCACAAGCTTTACTATTATTGTATTTGAGATTTTCTACTTACTGTAAATAATGCGATATTTAAAACGAGGCTGCTGGCTACAATTATTCAAGTTCAGTGCTGTACTGGGATCACTATGGATACTTTTCCTACTTAGTCAGCTAAAAACAGGCGAAAGTCCTGCCTACATCCTCAAGTATCAATGGCTAGTTTATACCGATGAAGATGAGAGCCCAGAGAAAGTTTGCAACTGCTCAGCAATCCTGCAGGGAGAGAAGGAGGCATTGCTGCAAGCCAAATTACTGACCATCACCAACAACTTCCAGAAGGTTATTCAGATCCCTGATGAGTATTACATCAATGCAACCCAAGACTGCAGGTTTGTTGCTCTAAATGGCAGCTTTCAGTAACTCTTTAACTCTTGGTCATGATTTTAATATATGGACTTTTAAAAGCAACGTTACTTCTTCAAAACTGTGAATTTACAGGAAATTCCAAAAAAGTAGGAAATACATAACATTCCCGTTAAGCAAGGAAGAAGAGGACTTTCCTCTGGCTTACTCTATGGTTGTCCATCACAAGGTATGTATTTTGTATAATAAAATTTTACTGCAAATCTTTGCAGTAGATGTAAACGGTGCTTACATTTGGATTGTTTACATTTTAAATTTCAAAATTTTCTACACACACACACACACACACACATCTATCTTATATATATATATATATAGGGTGCAAGATGCTAGCAGGCAAGGCATACATGGAACGCCATAACCAAGTGGCCGGCATAGTGTACAGGAACATCTGTGCCGAGTATAACCTGGAAGTCCCGAGGTCAAAATGGGAGATGCCCCCAAGGGTGGTGGAGAATGACCGAGCTAAGATCCTGTGGGACTTCCAGATACAGACGGACAAAATGGTGGTGGCTAACCAACCGGACATAGTGGTGGTAGACAAACAGAAGAAGACGGCCGTAGTGATCGATGTAGCGGTTCCGAATGACAGCAATATCAGGAAGAAGGAACACGAGAAGCTGGAGAAATACCAAGGGCTCAGAGAAGAGCTCGAGAGGATGTGGAGGGTGAAGGTAACGGTGGTCCCCGTGGTAATCGGAGCACTAGGTGCGGTGACTCCCAAGCTAGGCGAGTGGCTCCAGCAGATCCCGGGAACAACATAGGAGATCTCTGTCCAGAAGAGCGCAGTCCTGGGAACAGCTAAGATACTGCGCAGGACCCTCAAGCTCCCAGGCCTCTGGTAGAGGACCCAAGCTTGAAGGATAAACCGCCCGCAGGGGCGTGCTGGGTGTTTTTATACATATATATATATATATATATATATATATATATATATATATATATATATATATATATATATATATATATATATATATATATATACATATATATATATGTATATGTAAACGTTGCCATGCGTTTACATGTGTTGTTATGGGTTAACTGTCCGTTGCCATGCATTTACATGCGTTGTTATGGGTTAACTGTCCGTTGCCATGCGTTTACATGCGTTGTTATGGGTTAACTGTCCGTTGCCATGTTAATGCATGGCAACGGTCAGGTAACCCATGGCAACGGACCGGTTACCATGGCAACGGACCGGTTACCATGGCAACGGACCGGTAACCCATGGCAATGGACAGTTAACCCATAACAACGCATGTAAACGCATGGCAACGGACAGTTAACCCATAACAACGCATGTAAACGCATGGCAACGGACAGTTAACGCATGGCAACGGACAGTTAACCCATGGCAACGGACAGTTAACCCATAACAACGCATGTAAACGCATGGCAACGGACAGTTAACCCATAACAACGCATGTAAACGCATGGCAACGGACAGTTAACCCATAACAACACATGTAAACGCATGGCAACGGACAGTTAACGCATGGCAACGGACAGTTAACCCATGGCAACGGTCATATAACCCATGGCAACGGACAGTTAACCCATAACAACGCATGTAAACGCATGGCAACGGACAGTTAACCCATAACAACGCATGTAAACACATGGCAACGGACAGTTAACGCATGGCAACGGACAGTTAACCCATGGCAACGGTCATATAACCCATGGCAACGGACAGTTAACCCATAACAACGCATGTAAACGCATGGCAACGGACAGTTAACCCATAACAACGCATGTAAACGCATGGCAACGGACATTTAACCCATAACAACGCATGTAAACGCATGGCAACGGACAGTTAACCCATAACAACGCATGTAAACGCATGGCAACGGACAGTTAACCCATAACAACACATGTAAACGCATGGCAACGGACAGTTAACGCATGACAACGGACAGTTAACCCATGGCAACGGTCAGGTAACCCATGGCAACGGACCGGTTACCATGGCAACGGACCGGTTACCATGGCAACGGACAGTTAACCCATAACAACGCATGTAAACGCATGGCAACGGACAGTTAACCCATAACAACGCATGTAAACGCATGGCAACGGACAGTTAACCCATAACAACGCATGTAAACGCATGGCAACGGACAGTTAACCCATAACAACGCATGTAAACGCATGGCAACGGACAGATAACCCATGGCAACGGACAGTTAACCAATAACAACGCATGTTAACGCATGGCAACGGACAGATAACCCATGGCAACGGACAGTTAACCCATAACAACACATGTAAACGCATGGCAACGGACAGTTAACCCATAACAACGCATGTAAACGCATGGCAACGGACAGATAACCCATGGCAACGGACAGTTAACCCATAACAACACATGTAAACGCATGGCAACGGTCAGGTAACTCATGGCAACGGACCGGTTACCATGGCAACGGACCGGTTACCATGGCAACGGACCGGTAACCCATGGCAACGGACCGGTTACCATGGCAACGGACCGGTTACCATGGCAACGGACCGGTAACCCATGGCAACGGACAGTTAACCCATAACAACGCATGTAAACGCATGGCAACGGACAGTTAACCCATAACAACGTATGTAAACGCATGGCAACGGACAGTTAACCCATGGCAACGGTCATATAACCCATGGCAACGGACAGTTAACCCATAACAACGCATGTAAACGCATGGCAACGGACAGTTAACCCATAACAACGCATGTAAACGCATGGCAACGGACAGTTAACCCATAACAACGCATGTAAACCGATGGCAAAGGACAGTTAACCCATAACAACGCATGTAAACGCATGGCAACGGACAGTTAACCCATAACAACACATGTAAACGCATGGCAACGGACAGTTAACGCATGGCAACGGACAGTTAACCCATGGCAACGGTCAGGTAACCCATGGCAACGGACAGTTAACCCATAACAACGCATGTAAACGCATGGCAACGGACAGTTAACCCATAACAACACATGTAAACGCATGGCAACGGACAGTTAACGCATGGCAACGGACAGTTAACCCATGGCAACGGTCAGGTAACCCATGGCAACGGACCGGTTACCATGGCAACGGACCGGTAACCCATGGCAACGGACCGGTTACCATGGCAACGGACCGGTAACCCATGGCAATGGACAGTTAACCCATAACAACGCATGTAAACGCATGGCAACGGACAGTTAACCCATAACAACACATGTAAACGCATGGCAACGGACAGTTAACGCATGGCAACGGACAGTTAACCCATGGCAACGGTCATATAACCCATGGCAACGGACAGTTAACCCATAACAACGCATGTAAACGCATGGCAACGGACAGTTAACCCATAACAACGCATGTAAACACATGGCAACGGACAGTTAACGCATGGCAACGGACAGTTAACCCATGGCAACGGTCATATAACCCATGGCAACGGACAGTTAACCCATAACAACGCATGTAAACGCATGGCAACGGACAGATAACCCATGGCAACGGACAGTTAACCCATAACAACACATGTAAACGCATGGCAACGGACAGTTAACGCATGGCAACGGACAGTTAACCCATAACAACGCATGTAAACGCATGGCAACGGACAGTTAACCCATAACAACGTATGTAAACGCATGGCAACGGACAGTTAACCCATGGCAACGGTCATATAACCCATGGCAACGGACAGTTAACCCATAACAACGCATGTAAACGCATGGCAACGGACAGATAACCCATGGCAACGGACAGTTAACCCATAACAACACATGTAAACGCATGGCAACGGACAGTTAACGCATGGCAACGGACAGTTAACCCATAACAACGCATGTAAACGCATGGCAACGGACAGTTAACCCATAACAACGTATGTAAACGCATGGCAACGGACAGTTAACCCATGGCAACGGTCATATAACCCATGGCAACGGACAGTTAACCCATAACAACGCATGTAAACGCATGGCAACGGACAGTTAACCCATAACAACGCATGTAAACGCATGGCAACGGACAGTTAACCCATAACAACGCATGTAAACACATGGCAACGGACAGTTAACGCATGGCAACGGACAGTTAACCCATGGCAACGGTCATATAACCCATGGCAACGGACAGTTAACCCATAACAACGCATGTAAACGCATGGCAACGGACAGTTAACCCATAACAACGCATGTAAACGCATGGCAACGGACAGTTAACCCATAACAACACATGTAAACGCATGGCAACGGACAGTTAACGCATGGCAACGGACAGTTAACCCATGGTAACGGTCATATAACCCATGGCAACGGACAGTTAACCCATAACAACGCATGTAAACGCATGGCAACGGACAGTTAACCCATAACAACGCATGTAAACGCATGGCAACGGACAGTTAACCCATAACAACGCATGTAAACACATGGCAACGGACAGTTAACGCATGGCAACGGACAGTTAACCCATGGCAACGGTCATATAACCCATGGCAACGGACAGTTAACCCATAACAACGCATGTAAACGCATGGCAACGGACAGTTAACCCATAACAACGCATGTAAACGCATGGCAACGGACAGTTAACGCATGGCAACGGACAGTTAACCCATGGCAACGGACCGGTTACCATGGCAACGGACCGGTTACCATGGCAACGGACCGGTAACCCATGGCAACGTACCGGTTACCATGGCAACGGACCGGTTACCATGGCAACGGACAGTTAACCCATAACAACGGACAGTTAACCCATAACAACGCATGTAAACGCATGGCAACGGACAGTTAACCCATAACAACGCATGTAAACGCATGGCAACGGACAGTTAACCCATAACAACGCATGTAAACGCATGGCAACGGACAGTTAACGCATGGCAACGGACAGTTAACCCATGGCAACGGTCATATAACCCATGGCAACGGACAGTTAACCCATAACAACGCATGTAAACGCATGGCAACGGACAGTTAACCCATAACAACGCATGTAAACGCATGGCAACGGACAGTTAACCCATAACAACGCATGTAAACGCATGGCAACGGACAGTTAACGCATGGCAACGGACAGTTAACCCATGGCAACGGTCATATAACCCATGGCAACGGACAGTTAACCCATAACAACGCATGTAAACGCATGGCAACGGACAGTTAACCCATAACAACGCATGTAAACGCATGGCAACGGACAGTTAACGCATGGCAACGGACAGTTAACCCATGGCAACGGTCATATAACCCATGGCAACGGACAGTTAACCCATGGCAACGGTCAGGTAACTCATGGCAACGGACCGGTTACCATGGCAACGGACCGGTTACCATGGCAACGGACCGGTAACCCATGGCAACGGACAGTTAACCCATGGCAACGGACCGGTAACCCATGGCAACGGACAGTTAACCCATAACAACGCATGTAAACGCATGGCAACGGACAGTTAACGCATAACAACGTATGTAAACGCATGGCAACGGACAGTTAACCCATGGCAACGGTCATATAACCCATGGCAACGGACAGTTAACCCATAACAACGCATGTAAACGCATGGCAACGGACAGTTAACCCATAACAACGCATGTAAACGCATGGCAACGGACAGTTAACCCATAACAACGCATGTAAACGCATGGCAACGGACAGTTAACGCATGGCAACGGACAGTTAACCCATGGCAACGGTCAGGTAACCCATGGCAACGGACAGTTAACCCATAACAACGCATGTAAACGCATGGCAACGGACAGTTAACCCATAACAACGCATGTAAACGCATGGCAATGGACAGTTAACGCATGGCAACGGACAGTTAACCCATGGCAACGGACAGTTAACCCATAACAACGCATGTAAACGCATGGCAACGGACAGTTAACCCATAACAACGCATGTAAACGCATGGCAACGGACAGTTAACCCATAACAACACATGTAAACGCATGGCAACGGACAGTTAACGCATGGCAACGGACAGTTAACCCATGGCAACGGTCAGGTAACCCATGGCAACGGACCGGTTACCATGGCAACGGACCGGTAACCCATGGCAACGGACCGGTTACCATGGCAACGGACCGGTAACCCATGGCAACGGACAGTTAACCCATAACAACACATGTAAACGCATGGCAACGGACAGTTAACCCATAACAACGTATGTAAACGCATGGCAACGGACAGTTAACCCATGGCAACGGTCATATAACCCATGGCAACGGACAGTTAACCCATAACAACGCATGTAAACGCATGGCAACGGACAGTTAACCCATAACAACGCATGTAAACGCATGGCAACGGACAGTTAACCCATAACAACGCATGTAAACACATGGCAACGGACAGTTAACGCATGGCAACGGACAGTTAACCCATGGCAACGGTCATATAACCCATGGCAACGGACAGTTAACCCATAACAACGCATGTAAACGCATGGCAACGGACAGTTAACCCATAACAACGCATGTAAACGCATGGCAACGGACAGTTAACCCATAACAACGCATGTAAACGCATGGCAATGGACAGTTAACGCATGGCAACGGACAGTTAACCCATGGCAACGGACAGTTAACCCATAACAACGCATGTAAACGCATGGCAACGGACAGTTAACCCATAACAACGCATGTAAACGCATGGCAACGGACAGTTAACCCATAACAACGCATGTAAACGCATGGCAACGGACAGTTAACCCATGGCAACACATGTAAACGCATGGCAACGGACAGTTAACGCATGGCAACGGACAGTTAACCCATGGCAACGGTCAGGTAACCCATGGCAACGGACCGGTTACCATGGCAACGGACCGGTAACCCATGGCAACGGACCGGTTACCATGGCAACGGACCGGTAACCCATGGCAACGGACAGTTAACCCATAACAACACATGTAAACGCATGGCAACGGACAGTTAACCCATAACAACGCATGTAAACGCATGGCAACGGACAGTTAACCCATAACAACGCATGTAAACGCATGGCAACGGACAGTTAACCCATAACAACGCATGTAAACGCATGGCAACGGACAGTTAACCCATAACAACACATGTAAACGCATGGCAACGGACAGTTAACGCATGGCAACGGACAGTTAACCCATGGCAACGGTCAGGTAACCCATGGCAACGGACCGGTTACCATGGCAACGGACCGGTAACCCATGGCAACGGACCGGTTACCATGGCAACGGACCGGTAACCCATGGCAACGGACAGTTAACCCATAACAACACATGTAAACGCATGGCAACGGACAGTTAACCCATAACAACGCATGTAAACGCATGGCAACGGACAGTTAACCCATAACAACGCATGTAAACGCATGGCAACGGACAGTTAACCCATAACAACGCATGTAAACGCATGGCAACGGACAGTTAACCCATAACAACGCATGTAAACGCATGGCAACGGACAGTTAACCCATAACAACGCATGTAAACACATGGCAACGGACAGTTAACGCATGGCAACGGACATTTAACCCATGGCAACGGTCATATAACCCATGGCAACGGACAGTTAACCCATAACAACGCATGTAAACGCATGGCAACGGACAGTTAACCCATAACAACGCATGTAAACGCATGGCAACGGACAGTTAACCCATAACAACGCATGTAAACGCATGGCAATGGACAGTTAACGCATGGCAACGGACAGTTAACCCATGGCAACGGACAGTTAACCCATAACAACGCATGTAAACGCATGGCAACGGACAGTTAACCCATAACAACGCATGTAAACGCATGGCAACGGACAGTTAACCCATAACAACGCATGTAAACGCATGGCAACGGACAGTTAACCCATGGCAACACATGTAAACGCATGGCAACGGACAGTTAACGCATGGCAACGGACAGTTAACCCATGGCAACGGTCAGGTAACCCATGGCAACGGACCGGTTACCATGGCAACGGACCGGTAACCCATGGCAACGGACCGGTTACCATGGCAACGGACCGGTAACCCATGGCAACGGACAGTTAACCCATAACAACACATGTAAACGCATGGCAACGGACAGTTAACCCATAACAACGTATGTAAACGCATGGCAACGGACAGTTAACCCATGGCAACGGTCATATAACCCATGGCAACGGACAGTTAACCCATAACAACGCATGTAAACGCATGGCAACGGACAGTTAACGCATGGCAACGGACAGTTAACCCATAACAACGCATGTAAACGCATGGCAACGGACAGTTAACGCATGGCAACGGACAGTTAACCCATGGCAACGGTCAGGTAACCCATGGCAACGGACCGGTTACCATGGCAACGGACCGGTTACCATGGCAACGGACCGGTAACCCATGGCAACGGACCGGTTACCATGGCAACGGACCGGTAACCCATGGCAACGGACAGTTAACCCATAACAACGCATGTAAACGCATGGCAACGGACAGTTAACCCATAACAACGCATGTAAACGCATGGCAACGGACAGTTAACCCATAACAACGCATGTAAACGCATGGCAACGGACAGTTAACGCATGGCAACGGACAGTTAACCCATGGCAACGGTCATATAACCCATGGCAACGGACAGTTAACCCATAACAACGCATGTAAACGCATGGCAACGGACAGTTAACCCATAACAACACATGTAAACGCATGGCAACGGACAGTTAACGCATGGCAACGGACAGTTAACCCATGGCAACGGTCAGGTAACCCATGGCAACGGACCGGTTACCATGGCAACGGACCGGTAACCCATGGCAACGGACCGGTTACCATGGCAACGGACCGGTAACCCATGGCAACGGACAGTTAACCCATAACAACACATGTAAACGCATGGCAACGGACAGTTAACCCATAACAACGTATGTAAACGCATGGCAACGGACAGTTAACCCATGGCAACGGTCATATAACCCATGGCAACGGACAGTTAACCCATAACAACGCATGTAAACGCATGGCAACGGACAGTTAACCCATAACAACGCATGTAAACGCATGGCAACGGACAGTTAACCCATAACAACGCATGTAAACGCATGGCAACGGACAGTTAACCCATAACAACGCATGTAAACGCATGGCAACGGACAGTTAACCCATAACAACACATGTAAACGCATGGCAACGGACAGTTAACGCATGACAACGGACAGTTAACCCATGGCAACGGTCAGGTAACCCATGGCAACGGACCGGTTACCATGGCAACGGACCGGTTACCATGGCAACGGACCGGTAACCCATGGCAACGGACCGGTTACCATGGCAACGGACCGGTAACCCATGGCAACGGACAGTTAACCCATAACAACGCATGTAAACGCATGGCAACGGACAGTTAACCCATAACAACGCATGTAAACGCATGGCAACGGACAGTTAACCCATAACAACGCATGTAAACGCATGGCAACGGACAGTTAACCCATAACAACGCATGTAAACGCATGGCAACGGACAGTTAACCCATAACAACGCATGTAAACGCATGGCAACGGACAGTTAACCCATAACAACGCATGTAAACACATGGCAACGGACAGTTAACGCATGGCAACGGACATTTAACCCATGGCAACGGTCATATAACCCATGGCAACGGACAGTTAACCCATAACAACGCATGTAAACGCATGGCAACGGACAGTTAACCCATAACAACGCATGTAAACGCATGGCAACGGACAGTTAACCCATAACAACGCATGTAAACGCATGGCAATGGACAGTTAACGCATGGCAACGGACAGTTAACCCATGGCAACGGACAGTTAACCCATAACAACGCATGTAAACGCATGGCAACGGACAGTTAACCCATAACAACGCATGTAAACGCATGGCAACGGACAGTTAACCCATAACAACGCATGTAAACGCATGGCAACGGACAGTTAACGCATGGCAACGGACAGTTAACCCATGGCAACGGTCATATAACCCATGGCAATGGACAGTTAACCCATAACAACGCATGTAAACGCATGGCAACGGACAGTTAACGCATGGCAACGGACAGTTAACCCATGGCAACGGACAGCTAACCCATAACAACGCATGTAAACGCATGGCAACGGACAGTTAACCCATAACAACGCATGTAAACGCATGGCAACGGACAGTTAACCCATAACAACGCATGTAAACGCATGGCAACGGACAGTTAACCCATAACAACGCATGTAAACGCATGGCAACGGACAGTTAACGCATGGCAACGGACAGTTAACCCATGGCAACGGTCATATAACCCATGGCAACGGACAGTTAACCCATAACAACGCATGTAAACGCATGGCAATGGACAGTTAACGCATGGCAACGGACAGTTAACCCATGGCAACGGTCAGGTAACCCATGGCAACGGACCGGTTACCATGGCAACGGACCGGTTACCATGGCAACGGACCGGTAACCCATGGCAACGGACCGGTTACCATGGCAACGGACCGGTAACCCATGGCAACGCATGTAAACGCATGGCAACGGACAGCTAACCCATAACAACGCATGTAAACGCATGGCAACGGACAGTTAACCCATAACAACGCATGTAAACGCATGGCAACGGACAGTTAACCCATAACAACGCATGTAAACGCATGGCAACGGACAGTTAACGCATGGCAACGGACAGTTAACCCATGGCAACGGTCATATAACCCATGGCAACGGACAGTTAACCCATAACAACGCATGTAAACGCATGGCAACGGACAGTTAACGCATGGCAACGGACAGTTAACCCATAACAACGCATGTAAACGCATGGCAACGGACAGTTAACGCATGGCAACGGACAGTTAACCCATGGCAACGGTCAGGTAACCCATGGCAACGGACCGGTTACCATGGCAACGGACCGGTTACCATGGCAACGGACCGGTAACCCATGGCAACGGACCGGTTACCATGGCAACGGACCGGTAACCCATGGCAACGGACAGTTAACCCATAACAACGCATGTAAACGCATGGCAACGGACAGTTAACCCATAACAACGCATGTAAACGCATGGCAACGGACAGTTAACCCATAACAACGCATGTAAACGCATGGCAACGGACAGTTAACGCATGGCAACGGACAGTTAACCCATGGCAACGGTCATATAACCCATGGCAACGGACAGTTAACCCATAACAACGCATGTAAACGCATGGCAACGGACAGTTAACCCATAACAACACATGTAAACGCATGGCAACGGACAGTTAACGCATGGCAACGGACAGTTAACCCATGGCAACGGTCAGGTAACCCATGGCAACGGACCGGTTACCATGGCAACGGACCGGTAACCCATGGCAACGGACCGGTTACCATGGCAACGGACCGGTAACCCATGGCAATGGACAGTTAACCCATAACAACGCATGTAAACGCATGGCAACGGACAGTTAACGCATGGCAACGGACAGTTAACCCATGGCAACGGTCATATAACCCATGGCAACGGACAGTTAACCCATAACAACGCATGTAAACGCATGGCAACGGACAGTTAACCCATAACAACGCATGTAAACGCATGGCAACGGACAGTTAACCCATAACAACGCATGTAAACGCATGGCAACGGACAGTTAACCCATAACAACACATGTAAACGTATGGCAACGGACAGTTAACCCATGGCAACGGACAGTTAACGCATGGCAACGGACAGTTAACCCATGGCAACGGTCATATAACCCATGGCAACGGACAGTTAACCCATAACAACACATGTAAACGCATGGCAACGGACAGTTAACGCATGGCAACGGACAGTTAACCCATAACAACGCATGTAAACGCATGGCAACGGACAGTTAACGCATGGCAACGGACAGTTAACCCATGGCAACGGTCAGGTAACCCATGGCAACGGACCGGTTACCATGGCAACGGACCGGTAACCCATGGCAACGGACAGTTAACCCATAACAACGCATGTAAACGCATGGCAACGGACAGTTAACCCATAACAACGCATGTAAACGCATGGCAACGGACAGTTAACCCATAACAACACATGTAAACGCATGGCAACGGACAGTTAACGCATGGCAACGGACAGTTAACCCATGGCAACGGTCAGGTAACCCATGGCAACGGACCGGTTACCATGGCAACGGACCGGTAACCCATGGCAATGGACAGTTAACCCATAACAACGCATGTAAACGCATGGCAACGGACAGTTAACCCATAACAACGCATGTAAACGCATGGCAACGGACAGTTAACGCATGGCAACGGACAGTTAACCCATGGCAACGGACAGTTAACCCATAACAACGCATGTAAACGCATGGCAACGGACAGTTAACCCATAACAACACATGTAAACGCATGGCAACGGACAGTTAACGCATGGCAACGGACAGTTAACCCATGGCAACGGTCATATAACCCATGGCAACGGACAGTTAACCCATAACAACGCATGTAAACGCATGGCAACGGACAGTTAACCCATAACAACGCATGTAAACACATGGCAACGGACAGTTAACGCATGGCAACGGACAGTTAACCCATGGCAACGGTCATATAACCCATGGCAACGGACAGTTAACCCATAACAACGCATGTAAACGCATGGCAACGGACAGTTAACCCATAACAACGCATGTAAACGCATGGCAACGGACAGTTAACCCATAACAACGCATGTAAACGCATGGCAACGGACAGTTAACCCATAACAACGCATGTAAACGCATGGCAACGGACAGTTAACCCATAACAACGCATGTAAACGCATGGCAACGGACAGTTAACCCATAACAACGCATGTAAACGCATGGCAACGGACAGATAACCCATGGCAACGGACAGTTGACCCATAACAACACATGTAAACGCATGGCAACGGACAGTTAACGCATGGCAACGGACAGTTAACCCATAACAACGCATGTAAACGCATGGCAACGGACAGTTAACCCATAACAACGTATGTAAACGCATGGCAACGGACAGTTAACCCATGGCAACGGTCATATAACCCATGGCAACGGACAGTTAACCCATAACAACGCATGTAAACGCATGGCAACGGACAGATAACCCATGGCAACGGACAGTTAACCCATAACAACACATGTAAACGCATGGCAACGGACAGATAACCCATGGCAACGGACAGTTAACCCATAACAACACATGTAAACGCATGGCAACGGACAGTTAACGCATGGCAACGGACAGTTAACCCATGGCAACGGACCGGTTACCATGGCAACGGACCGGTAACCCATGGCAACGGACCGGTTACCATGGCAACGGACCGGTAACCCATGGCAATGGACAGTTAACCCATAACAACGCATGTAAACGCATGGCAACGGACAGTTAACGCATGGCAACGGACAGTTAACCCATGGCAACGGTCATATAACCCATGGCAACGGACAGTTAACCCATAACAACGCATGTAAACGCATGGCAACGGACAGTTAACCCATAACAACGCATGTAAACGCATGGCAACGGACAGTTAACCCATAACAACACATGTAAACGCATGGCAACGGACAGTTAACCCATAACAACACATGTAAACGTATGGCAACGGACAGTTAACCCATGGCAACGGACAGTTAACGCATGGCAACGGACAGTTAACCCATGGCAACGGTCATATAACCCATGGCAACGGACAGTTAACCCATAACAACACATGTAAACGCATGGCAACGGACAGTTAACGCATGGCAACGGACAGTTAACCCATAACAACGCATGTAAACGCATGGCAACGGACAGTTAACGCATGGCAACGGACAGTTAACCCATAACAACGCATGTAAACGCATGGCAACGGACAGTTAACGCATGGCAACGGACAGTTAACCCATGGCAACGGTCAGGTAACCCATGGCAACGGACCGGTTACCATGGCAACGGATCGCTTACCATGGCAACGGACCGGTTACCATGGCAACGGACCGGTAACCCATGGCAACGGACAGTTAACCCATAACAACGCATGTAAACGCATGGCAACGGACAGTTAACCCATAACAACGCATGTAAACGCATGGCAACGGACAGTTAACCCATAACAACACATGTAAACGCATGGCAACGGACAGTTAACGCATGGCAACGGACAGTTAACCCATGGCAACGGTCAGGTAACCCATGGCAACGGACCGGTTACCATGGCAACGGACCGGTAACCCATGGCAACGGACCGGTTACCATGGCAACGGACCGGTAACCCATGGCAATGGACAGTTAACCCATAACAACGCATGTAAACGCATGGCAACGGACAGTTAACCCATAACAACGCATGTAAACGCATGGCAACGGACAGTTAACGCATGGCAACGGACAGTTAACCCATGGCAACGGACAGTTAACCCATAACAACGCATGTAAACGCATGGCAACGGACAGTTAACCCATAACAACGCATGTAAACGCATGGCAACGGACAGTTAACCCATAACAACACATGTAAACGCATGGCAACGGACAGTTAACGCATGGCAACGGACAGTTAACCCATGGCAACGGTCATATAACCCATGGCAACGGACAGTTAACCCATAACAACGCATGTAAACGCATGGCAACGGACAGTTAACCCATAACAACGCATGTAAACACATGGCAACGGACAGTTAACGCATGGCAACGGACAGTTAACCCATGGCAACGGTCATATAACCCATGGCAACGGACAGTTAACCCATAACAACGCATGTAAACGCATGGCAACGGACAGTTAACCCATAACAACGCATGTAAACGCATGGCAACGGACAGTTAACCCATAACAACGCATGTAAACGCATGGCAACGGACAGTTAACCCATAACAACGCATGTAAACGCATGGCAACGGACAGTTAACCCATAACAACGCATGTAAACGCATGGCAACGGACAGTTAACCCATAACAACACATGTAAACGCATGGCAACGGACAGTTAACGCATGGCAACGGACAGTTAACCCATGGCAACGGTCAGGTAACCCATGGCAACGGACCGGTTACCATGGCAACGGACCGGTAACCCATGGCAACGGACCGGTTACCATGGCAACGGACCGGTAACCCATGGCAATGGACAGTTAACCCATAACAACGCATGTAAACGCATGGCAACGGACAGTTAACCCATAACAACGCATGTAAACGCATGGCAACGGACAGTTAACGCATGGCAACGGACAGTTAACCCATGGCAACGGACAGTTAACCCATAACAACGCATGTAAACGCATGGCAACGGACAGTTAACCCATAACAACGCATGTAAACGCATGGCAACGGACAGTTAACCCATAACAACACATGTAAACGCATGGCAACGGACAGTTAACGCATGGCAACGGACAGTTAACCCATGGCAACGGTCATATAACCCATGGCAACGGACAGTTAACCCATAACAACGCATGTAAACGCATGGCAACGGACAGTTAACCCATAACAACGCATGTAAACACATGGCAACGGACAGTTAACGCATGGCAACGGACAGTTAACCCATGGCAACGGTCATATAACCCATGGCAACGGACAGTTAACCCATAACAACGCATGTAAACGCATGGCAACGGACAGTTAACCCATAACAACGCATGTAAACGCATGGCAACGGACAGTTAACCCATAACAACGCATGTAAACGCATGGCAACGGACAGTTAACCCATAACAACGCATGTAAACGCATGGCAACGGACAGTTAACCCATAACAACGCATGTAAACGCATGGCAACGGACAGTTAACCCATAACAACGCATGTAAACGCATGGCAACGGACAGTTAACCCATAACAACGCATGTAAACGCATGGCAACGGACAGATAACCCATGGCAACGGACAGTTAACCCATAACAACACATGTAAACGCATGGCAACGGACAGTTAACGCATGGCAACGGACAGTTAACCCATAACAACGCATGTAAACGCATGGCAACGGACAGTTAACCCATAACAACGCATGTAAACGCATGGCAACGGACAGTTAACCCATGGCAACGGTCATATAACCCATGGCAACGGACAGTTAACCCATAACAACGCATGTAAACGCATGGCAACGGACAGATAACCCATGGCAACGGACAGTTAACCCATAACAACGCATGTAAACGCATGGCAACGGACAGTTAACGCATGGCAACGGACAGTTAACCCATAACAACGCATGTAAACGCATGGCAACGGACAGTTAACCCATAACAACGTATGTAAACGCATGGCAACGGACAGTTAACCCATGGCAACGGTCATATAACCCATGGCAACGGACAGTTAACCCATAATAACGCATGTAAACGCATGGCAACGGACAGTTAACCCATAACAACGCATGTAAACGCATGGCAACGGACAGTTAACCCATAACAACGCATGTAAACACATGGCAACGGACAGTTAACGCATGGCAACGGACAGTTAACGCATGGCAACGGTCATATAACCCATGGCAACGGACAGTTAACCCATAACAACGCATGTAAACGCATGGCAACGGACAGTTGACCCATAACAACGCATGTAAACGCATGGCAACGGACAGTTAACCCATAACAACGCATGTAAACGCATGGCAACGGACAGTTAACCCATAACAACGCATGTAAACGCATGGCAACGGACAGTTAACCCATAACAACGCATGTAAACGCATGGCAACGGACAGTTAACCCATAACAACACATGTAAACGCATGGCAACGGACAGTTAACGCATGGCAACGGACAGTTAACCCATGGCAACGGTCAGGTAACCCATGGCAACGGACCGGTTACCATGGCAACGGACCGGTAACCCATGGCAACGGACCGGTTACCATGGCAACGGACCGGTAACCCATGGCAATGGACAGTTAACCCATAACAACGCATGTAAACGCATGGCAACGGACAGTTAACCCATAACAACGCATGTAAACGCATGGCAACGGACAGTTAACGCATGGCAACGGACAGTTAACCCATGGCAACGGACAGTTAACCCATAACAACGCATGTAAACGCATGGCAACGGACAGTTAACCCATAACAACGCATGTAAACGCATGGCAACGGACAGTTAACCCATAACAACACATGTAAACGCATGGCAACGGACAGTTAACGCATGGCAACGGACAGTTAACCCATGGCAACGGTCATATAACCCATGGCAACGGACAGTTAACCCATAACAACGCATGTAAACGCATGGCAACGGACAGTTAACCCATAACAACGCATGTAAACACATGGCAACGGACAGTTAACGCATGGCAACGGACAGTTAACCCATGGCAACGGTCATATAACCCATGGCAACGGACAGTTAACCCATAACAACGCATGTAAACGCATGGCAACGGACAGTTAACCCATAACAACGCATGTAAACGCATGGCAACGGACAGTTAACCCATAACAACGCATGTAAACGCATGGCAACGGACAGTTAACCCATAACAACGCATGTAAACGCATGGCAACGGACAGTTAACCCATAACAACGCATGTAAACGCATGGCAACGGACAGTTAACCCATAACAACGCATGTAAACGCATGGCAACGGACAGTTAACCCATAACAACGCATGTAAACGCATGGCAACGGACAGATAACCCATGGCAACGGACAGTTAACCCATAACAACGCATGTAAACGCATGGCAACGGACAGTTAACGCATGGCAACGGACAGTTAACCCATAACAACGCATGTAAACGCATGGCAACGGACAGTTAACCCATAACAACGCATGTAAACGCATGGCAACGGACAGTTAACCCATAACAACGCATGTAAACGCATGGCAACGGACAGTTAACCCATAACAACGCATGTAAACGCATGGCAACGGACAGTTAACCCATGGCAACGGTCATATAACCCATGGCAACGGACAGTTAACCCATAACAACGCATGTAAACGCATGGCAACGGACAGATAACCCATGGCAACGGACAGTTAACCCATAACAACACATGTAAACGCATGGCAACGGACAGTTAACGCATGGCAACGGACAGTTAACCCATAACAACGCATGTAAACGCATGGCAACGGACAGTTAACCCATAACAACGTATGTAAACGCATGGCAACGGACAGTTAACCCATGGCAACGGTCATATAACCCATGGCAACGGACAGTTAACCCATAACAACGCATGTAAACGCATGGCAACGGACAGTTAACCCATAACAACGCATGTAAACGCATGGCAACGGACAGTTAACCCATAACAACGCATGTAAACACATGGCAACGGACAGTTAACGCATGGCAACGGACAGTTAACGCATGGCAACGGTCATATAACCCATGGCAACGGACAGTTAACCCATAACAACGCATGTAAACGCATGGCAACGGACAGTTGACCCATAACAACGCATGTAAACGCATGGCAACGGACAGTTAACCCATAACAACACATGTAAACGCATGGCAACGGACAGTTAACCCATGGCAACGGTCAGGTAACCCATGGCAACGGACCGGTTACCATGGCAACGGACCGGTAACCCATGGCAACGGACCGGTTACCATGGCAACGGACCGGTAACCCATGGCAATGGACAGTTAACCCATAACAACGCATGTAAACGCATGGCAACGGACAGTTAACCCATAACAACGCATGTAAACGCATGGCAACGGACAGTTAACGCATGGCAACGGACAGTTAACCCATGGCAACGGACAGTTAACCCATAACAACGCATGTAAACGCATGGCAACGGACAGTTAACCCATAACAACGCATGTAAACGCATGGCAACGGACAGTTAACCCATAACAACACATGTAAACGCATGGCAACGGACAGTTAACGCATGGCAACGGACAGTTAACCCATGGCAACGGTCATATAACCCATGGCAACGGACAGTTAACCCATAACAACGCATGTAAACGCATGGCAACGGACAGTTAACCCATAACAACGCATGTAAACACATGGCAACGGACAGTTAACGCATGGCAACGGACAGTTAACCCATGGCAACGGTCATATAACCCATGGCAACGGACAGTTAACCCATAACAACGCATGTAAACGCATGGCAACGGACAGTTAACCCATAACAACGCATGTAAACGCATGGCAACGGACAGTTAACCCATAACAACGCATGTAAACGCATGGCAACGGACAGTTAACCCATAACAACGCATGTAAACGCATGGCAACGGACAGTTAACCCATAACAACGCATGTAAACGCATGGCAACGGACAGTTAACCCATAACAACACATGTAAACGCATGGCAACGGACAGTTAACGCATGGCAACGGACAGTTAACCCATGGCAACGGTCAGGTAACCCATGGCAACGGACCGGTTACCATGGCAACGGACCGGTAACCCATGGCAACGGACCGGTTACCATGGCAACGGACCGGTAACCCATGGCAATGGACAGTTAACCCATAACAACGCATGTAAACGCATGGCAACGGACAGTTAACCCATAACAACGCATGTAAACGCATGGCAACGGACAGTTAACGCATGGCAACGGACAGTTAACCCATGGCAACGGACAGTTAACCCATAACAACGCATGTAAACGCATGGCAACGGACAGTTAACCCATAACAACGCATGTAAACGCATGGCAACGGACAGTTAACCCATAACAACACATGTAAACGCATGGCAACGGACAGTTAACGCATGGCAACGGACAGTTAACCCATGGCAACGGTCATATAACCCATGGCAACGGACAGTTAACCCATAACAACGCATGTAAACGCATGGCAACGGACAGTTAACGCATGGCAACGGACAGTTAACCCATAACAACGCATGTAAACGCATGGCAACGGACAGTTAACGCATGGCAACGGACAGTTAACCCATAACAACGTATGTAAACGCATGGCAACGGACAGTTAACCCATGGCAACGGTCATATAACCCATGGCAACGGACAGTTAACCCATAACAACGCATGTAAACGCATGGCAACGGACAGTTAACCCATAACAACGCATGTAAACGCATGGCAACGGACAGTTAACCCATAACAACGCATGTAAACGCATGGCAATGGACAGTTAACGCATGGCAACGGACAGTTAACCCATGGCAACGGACAGTTAACCCATAACAACGCATGTAAACGCATGGCAACGGACAGTTAACCCATAACAACGCATGTAAACGCATGGCAACGGACAGTTAACCCATAACAACACATGTAAACGCATGGCAACGGACAGTTAACGCATGGCAACGGACAGTTAACCCATGGCAACGGTCAGGTAACCCATGGCAACGGACCGGTTACCATGGCAACGGACCGGTAACCCATGGCAACGGACCGGTTACCATGGCAACGGACCGGTAACCCATGGCAACGGACAGTTAACCCATAACAACACATGTAAACGCATGGCAACGGACAGTTAACCCATAACAACGTATGTAAACGCATGGCAACGGACAGTTAACCCATGGCAACGGTCATATAACCCATGGCAACGGACAGTTAACCCATGGCAACGGTCATATAACCCATGGCAACGGACAGTTAACCCATAACAACGCATGTAAACGCATGGCAACGGACAGTTAACCCATAACAACGCATGTAAACGCATGGCAACGGACAGTTAACCCATAACAACGCATGTAAACGCATGGCAACGGACAGTTAACGCATGGCAACGGACAGTTAACCCATGGCAACGGTCATATAACCCATGGCAACGGACAGTTAACCCATGGCAACGGTCAGGTAACTCATGGCAACGGACCGGTTACCATGGCAACGGACCGGTTACCATGGCAACGGACCGGTAACCCATGGCAACGGACAATTAACCCATGGCAACGGACCGGTAACCCATGGCAACGGACAGTTAACCCATAACAACGCATGTAAACGCATGGCAACGGACAGTTAACCCATAACAACGTATGTAAACGCATGGCAACGGACAGTTAACCCATGGCAACGGTCATATAACCCATGGCAACGGACAGTTAACCCATAACAACGCATGTAAACGCATGGCAACGGACAGTTAACCCATAACAACGCATGTAAACGCATGGCAACGGACAGTTAACCCATAACAACGCATGTAAACGCATGGCAACGGACAGTTAACGCATGGCAACGGACAGTTAACCCATGGCAACGGTCAGGTAACCCATGGCAACGGACAGTTAACCCATAACAACGCATGTAAACGCATGGCAACGGACAGTTAACCCATAACAACGCATGTAAACGCATGGCAATGGACAGTTAACGCATGGCAACGGACAGTTAACCCATGGCAACGGACAGTTAACCCATAACAACGCATGTAAACGCATGGCAACGGACAGTTAACCCATAACAACGCATGTAAACGCATGGCAACGGACAGTTAACCCATAACAACACATGTAAACGCATGGCAACGGACAGTTAACGCATGGCAACGGACAGTTAACCCATGGCAACGGTCAGGTAACCCATGGCAACGGACCGGTTACCATGGCAACGGACCGGTAACCCATGGCAACGGACCGGTTACCATGGCAACGGACCGGTAACCCATGGCAACGGACAGTTAACCCATAACAACACATGTAAACGCATGGCAACGGACAGTTAACCCATAACAACGTATGTAAACGCATGGCAACGGACAGTTAACCCATGGCAACGGTCATATAACCCATGGCAACGGACAGTTAACCCATAACAACGCATGTAAACGCATGGCAACGGACAGTTAACCCATAACAACGCATGTAAACGCATGGCAACGGACAGTTAACCCATAACAACGCATGTAAACACATGGCAACGGACAGTTAACGCATGGCAACGGACAGTTAACCAATGGCAACGGTCATATAACCCATGGCAACGGACAGTTAACCCATAACAACGCATGTAAACGCATGGCAACGGACAGTTAACCCATAACAACGCATGTAAACGCATGGCAACGGACAGTTAACCCATAACAACGCATGTAAACGCATGGCAATGGACAGTTAACGCATGGCAACGGACAGTTAACCCATGGCAACGGACAGTTAACCCATAACAACGCATGTAAACGCATGGCAACGGACAGTTAACCCATAACAACGCATGTAAACGCATGGCAACGGACAGTTAACCCATAACAACGCATGTAAACGCATGGCAACGGACAGTTAACCCATGGCAACACATGTAAACGCATGGCAACGGACAGTTAACGCATGGCAACGGACAGTTAACCCATGGCAACGGTCAGGTAACCCATGGCAACGGACCGGTAACCCATGGCAACGGACCGGTTACCATGGCAACGGACCGGTAACCCATGGCAACGGACAGTTAACCCATAACAACACATGTAAACGCATGGCAACGGACAGTTAACCCATAACAACGTATGTAAACGCATGGCAACGGACAGTTAACCCATGGCAACGGTCATATAACCCATGGCAACGGACAGTTAACCCATAACAACGCATGTAAACGCATGGCAACGGACAGTTAACCCATAACAACGCATGTAAACGCATGGCAACGGACAGTTAACCCATAACAACGCATGTAAACGCATGGCAACGGACAGTTAACCCATAACAACGCATGTAAACGCATGGCAACGGACAGTTAACCCATAACAACACATGTAAACGCATGGCAACGGACAGTTAACGCATGGCAACGGACAGTTAACCCATGGCAACGGTCAGGTAACCCATGGCAACGGACAGTTAACCCATAACAACGCATGTAAACGCATGGCAACGGACAGTTAACCCATAACAACGCATGTAAACGCTTGGCAATGGACAGTTAACGCATGGCAACGGACAGTTAACCCATGGCAACGGACAGTTAACCCATAACAACGCATGTAAACGCATGGCAACGGACAGTTAACCCATAACAACGCATGTAAACGCATGGCAACGGACAGTTAACCCATAACAACACATGTAAACGCATGGCAACGGACAGTTAACGCATGGCAACGGACAGTTAACCCATGGCAACGGTCAGGTAACCCATGGCAACGGACCGGTTACCATGGCAACGGACCGGTAACCCATGGCAACGGACCGGTTACCATGGCAACGGACCGGTAACCCATGGCAACGGACAGTTAACCCATAACAACACATGTAAACGCATGGCAACGGACAGTTAACCCATAACAACGTATGTAAACGCATGGCAACGGACAGTTAACCCATGGCAACGGTCATATAACCCATGGCAACGGACAGTTAACCCATGGCAACGGTCATATAACCCATGGCAACGGACAGTTAACCCATAACAACGCATGTAAACGCATGGCAACGGACAGTTAACCCATAACAACGCATGTAAACGCATGGCAACGGACAGTTAACCCATAACAACGCATGTAAACGCATGGCAACGGACAGTTAACCCATAACAACGCATGTAAACGCATGGCAACGGACAGTTAACGCATGGCAACGGACAGTTAACCCATGGCAACGGTCATATAACCCATGGCAACGGACAGTTAACCCATGGCAACGGTCAGGTAACTCATGGCAACGGACCGGTTACCATGGCAACGGACCGGTTACCATGGCAACGGACCGGTAACCCATGGCAACGGACAATTAACCCATGGCAACGGACCGGTAACCCATGGCAACGGACAGTTAACCCATAACAACGCATGTAAACGCATGGCAACGGACAGTTAACCCATAACAACGTATGTAAACGCATGGCAACGGACAGTTAACCCATGGCAACGGTCATATAACCCATGGCAACGGACAGTTAACCCATAACAACGCATGTAAACGCATGGCAACGGACAGTTAACCCATAACAACGCATGTAAACGCATGGCAACGGACAGTTAACCCATAACAACGCATGTAAACGCATGGCAACGGACAGTTAACGCATGGCAACGGACAGTTAACCCATGGCAACGGTCAGGTAACCCATGGCAACGGACAGTTAACCCATAACAACGCATGTAAACGCATGGCAACGGACAGTTAACCCATAACAACGCATGTAAACGCATGGCAATGGACAGTTAACGCATGGCAACGGACAGTTAACCCATGGCAACGGACAGTTAACCCATAACAACGCATGTAAACGCATGGCAACGGACAGTTAACCCATAACAACGCATGTAAACGCATGGCAACGGACAGTTAACCCATAACAACACATGTAAACGCATGGCAACGGACAGTTAACGCATGGCAACGGACAGTTAACCCATGGCAACGGTCAGGTAACCCATGGCAACGGACCGGTTACCATGGCAACGGACCGGTAACCCATGGCAACGGACCGGTTACCATGGCAACGGACCGGTAACCCATGGCAACGGACAGTTAACCCATAACAACACATGTAAACGCATGGCAACGGACAGTTAACCCATAACAACGTATGTAAACGCATGGCAACGGACAGTTAACCCATGGCAACGGTCATATAACCCATGGCAACGGACAGTTAACCCATAACAACGCATGTAAACACATGGCAACGGACAGTTAACGCATGGCAACGGACAGTTAACCCATGGCAACGGTCATATAACCCATGGCAACGGACAGTTAACCCATAACAACGCATGTAAACGCATGGCAACGGACAGTTAACCCATAACAACGCATGTAAACGCATGGCAACGGACAGTTAACCCATAACAACGCATGTAAACGCATGGCAATGGACAGTTAACGCATGGCAACGGACAGTTAACCCATGGCAACGGACAGTTAACCCATAACAACGCATGTAAACGCATGGCAACGGACAGTTAACCCATAACAACGCATGTAAACGCATGGCAACGGACAGTTAACCCATAACAACGCATGTAAACGCATGGCAACGGACAGTTAACCCATGGCAACACATGTAAACGCATGGCAACGGACAGTTAACGCATGGCAACGGACAGTTAACCCATGGCAACGGTCAGGTAACCCATGGCAACGGACCGGTTACCATGGCAACGGACCGGTAACCCATGGCAACGGACCGGTTACCATGGCAACGGACCGGTAACCCATGGCAACGGACAGTTAACCCATAACAACACATGTAAACGCATGGCAACGGACAGTTAACCCATAACAACGTATGTAAACGCATGGCAACGGACAGTTAACCCATGGCAACGGTCATATAACCCATGGCAACGGACAGTTAACCCATAACAACGCATGTAAACGCATGGCAACGGACAGTTAACCCATAACAACGCATGTAAACGCATGGCAACGGACAGTTAACCCATAACAACGCATGTAAACGCATGGCAACGGACAGTTAACCCATAACAACGCATGTAAACGCATGGCAACGGACAGTTAACCCATAACAACACATGTAAACGCATGGCAACGGACAGTTAACGCATGGCAACGGACAGTTAACCCATGGCAACGGTCAGGTAACCCATGGCAACGGACCGGTTACCATGGCAACGGACCGGTTACCATGGCAACGGACCGGTTACCCATGGCAACGGACCGGTTACCATGGCAACGGACCGGTTACCATGGCAACGGACAGTTAACCCATAACAACGGACAGTTAACCCATAACAACACATGTAAACGCATGGCAACGGACAGTTAACCCATAACAACGTATGTAAACGCATGGCAACGGACAGTTAACCCATAACAACGCATGTAAACGCATGGCAACGGACAGTTAACCCATAACAACGCATGTAAACGCATGGCAACGGACAGTTAACCCATAACAACGCATGTAAACGCATGGCAACGGACAGTTAACCCATAACAACGCATGTAAACACATGGCAACGGACAGTTAACGCATGGCAACGGACAGTTAACCCATGGCAACGGTCATATAACCCATGGCAACGGACAGTTAACCCATAACAACGCATGTAAACGCATGGCAACGGACAGTTAACCCATAACAACGCATGTAAACGCATGGCAACGGACAGTTAACCCATAACAACGCATGTAAACGCATGGCAATGGACAGTTAACGCATGGCAACGGACAGTTAACCCATGGCAACGGACAGTTAACCCATAACAACGCATGTAAACGCATGGCAACGGACAGTTAACCCATAACAACGCATGTAAACGCATGGCAACGGACAGTTAACCCATAACAACGCATGTAAACGCATGGCAACGGACAGTTAACCCATGGCAACACATGTAAACGCATGGCAACGGACAGTTAACGCATGGCAACGGACAGTTAACCCATGGCAACGGTCAGGTAACCCATGGCAACGGACCGGTTACCATGGCAACGGACCGGTAACCCATGGCAACGGACCGGTTACCATGGCAACGGACCGGTAACCCATGGCAACGGACAGTTAACCCATAACAACGCATGTAAACGCATGGCAACGGACAGTTAACCCATAACAACACATGTAAACGCATGGCAACGGACAGTTAACGCATGACAACGGACAGTTAACCCATGGCAACGGTCAGGTAACCCATGGCAACGGACCGGTTACCATGGCAACGGACCGGTAACCCATGGCAACGGACCGGTTACCATGGCAACGGACCGGTTACCATGGCAACGGACAGTTAACCCATAACAACGTATGTAAACGCATGGCAACGGACAGTTAACCCATGGCAACGGTCATATAACCCATGGCAATGGACAGTTAACCCATAACAACGCATGTAAACGCATGGCAACGGACAGTTAACGCATGGCAACGGACAGTTAACCCATGGCAACGGACAGCTAACCCATAACAACGCATGTAAACGCATGGCAACGGACAGTTAACCCATAACAACGCATGTAAACGCATGGCAACGGACAGTTAACCCATAACAATGCATGTAAACGCATGGCAACGGACAGTTAACCCATAACAACACATGTAAACGCATGGCAACGGACAGTTAACGCATGGCAATGGACAGTTAACCCATGGCAACGGTCATATAACCCATGGCAACGGACAGTTAACCCATAACAACGCATGTAAACGCATGGCAATGGACAGTTAACGCATGGCAACGGACAGTTAACCCATGGCAACGGTCAGGTAACCCATGGCAACGGACCGGTTACCATGGCAACGGACCGGTTACCATGGCAACGGACCGGTAACCCATGGCAACGGACCGGTTACCATGGCAACGGACCGGTAACCCATGGCAACGGACAGTTAACCCATAACAACACATGTAAACGCATGGCAACGGACAGTTAACCCATAACAACGCATGTAAACGCATGGCAACGGACAGTTAACCCATAACAACGCATGTAAACGCATGGCAACGGACAGTTAACGCATGGCAACGGACAGTTAACCCATGGCAACGGTCATATAACCCATGGCAACGGACAGTTAACCCATAACAACGCATGTAAACGCATGGCAACGGACAGCTAACCCATAACAACGCATGTAAACGCATGGCAACGGACAGCTAACCCATAACAACGCATGTAAACGCATGGCAACGGACAGCTAACCCATAACAACGCATGTAAACGCATGGCAACGGACAGCTAACCCATAACAACGCATGTAAACGCATGGCAACGGACAGTTAACCCATAACAACGCATGTAAACGCATGGCAACGGACAGTTAACCCATAACAACACATGTAAACGCATGGCAACGGACAGTTAACGCATGGCAACGGACAGTTAACCCATGGCAACGGTCATATAACCCATGGCAACGGACAGTTAACCCATAACAACGCATGTAAACGCATGGCAACGGACAGTTAACGCATGGCAACGGACAGTTAACCCATAACAACGCATGTAAACGCATGGCAACGGACAGTTAACGCATGGCAACGGACAGTTAACCCATGGCAACGGTCAGGTAACCCATGGCAACGGACCGGTTACCATGGCAACGGACCGGTTACCATGGCAACGGACCGGTAACCCATGGCAACGGACCGGTTACCATGGCAACGGACCGGTAACCCATGGCAACGGACAGTTAACCCATAACAACGCATGTAAACGCATGGCAACGGACAGTTAACCCATAACAACGCATGTAAACGCATGGCAACGGACAGTTAACCCATAACAACGCATGTAAACGCATGGCAACGGACAGTTAACGCATGGCAACGGACAGTTAACCCATGGCAACGGACAGTTAACGCATGGCAACGGACAGTTAACCCATGGCAACGGTCATATAACCCATGGCAACGGACAGTTAACCCATAACAACGCATGTAAACGCATGGCAACGGACAGTTAACCCATAACAACACATGTAAACGCATGGCAACGGACAGTTAACGCATGGCAACGGACAGTTAACCCATGGCAACGGTCAGGTAACCCATGGCAACGGACCGGTTACCATGGCAACGGACCGGTAACCCATGGCAACGGACCGGTTACCATGGCAACGGACCGGTAACCCATGGCAATGGACAGTTAACCCATAACAACGCATGTAAACGCATGGCAACGGACAGTTAACCCATAACAACGCATGTAAACGCATGGCAACGGACAGTTAACGCATGGCAACGGACAGTTAACCCATGGCAACGGACAGTTAACCCATAACAACGCATGTAAACGCATGGCAACGGACAGTTAACCCATAACAACGCATGTAAACGCATGGCAACGGACAGTTAACCCATAACAATGCATGTAAACGCATGGCAACGGACAGTTAACCCATAACAACACATGTAAACGCATGGCAACGGACAGTTAACGCATGGCAACGGACAGTTAACCCATGGCAACGGTCATATAACCCATGGCAACGGACAGTTAACCCATAACAACGCATGTAAACGCATGGCAACGGACAGTTAACGCATGGCAACGGACAGTTAACCCATAACAACGCATGTAAACGCATGGCAACGGACAGTTAACCCATAACAACGCATGTAAACACATGGCAACGGACAGTTAACGCATGGCAACGGACAGTTAACCCATGGCAACGGTCATATAACCCATGGCAACGGACAGTTAACCCATAACAACGCATGTAAACGCATGGCAACGGACAGTTAACCCATAACAACGCATGTAAACGCATGGCAACGGACAGTTAACCCATAACAACGCATGTAAACGCATGGCAACGGACAGTTAACCCATAACAACGCATGTAAACGCATGGCAACGGACAGTTAACCCATAACAACACATGTAAACGCATGGCAACGGACAGTTAACGCATGACAACGGACAGTTAACCCATGGCAACGGTCAGGTAACCCATGGCAACGGACCGGTTACCATGGCAACGGACCGGTTACCATGGCAACGGACCGGTAACCCATGGCAACGGACAGTTAACCCATAACAACGGACAGTTAACCCATAACAACGCATATATATATATATATATATATATATATATATATATATATATATATATATATATATATATCAAACATTGTTGTCCATTAAGTCATTAGTACAGTACAGTTCCAGCAAAAACATTTCACAAAGAAAACTAAATTATTTTTATCCATAGGTGCAGAACTTTGAGCGACTACTGCGAGCTATTTACGCACCTCAAAATATTTATTGTGTCCATGTGGACAAAAAAGCACAGGCCTCAGTCTTTGCTGCCATCAAAGCCATTACTTCCTGTTTCTCAAATGTGTTCATGGTCAGCGAAGCTATGAATGTGGTCTACACTGGCTGGACACGTGTCCAGGCTGATCTTAACTGCATGGCTGATCTCTATAATACCAGTACAACATGGAAATACTTCATCAACCTCTGTGGTCAGGATTTCCCTCTAAAAACTAACTTGGAAATTGTGCAAGCTTTGCGTGCACTAAAAGGAGGTAACAGTTTGGAGTCAGAGGAAATGCCTCAAGGAAAGAAGGGAAGAGTGTCTAATGCTCACCGAGTAGTTGATGGAAAAGTCCAGGTACTTCATTTGGAGATTTTTTACATTGTATCATGTAGCTATTAATCAATTCACCTTGCTATTGTAAAAAACTTCACCATCATATTAACTTTTCAATTGTCCCAGCCAATAGGAAAAACAAAGGATCCAGCTCCCTTCAATCTGCCCATACTATCAGGAAATGCCTATATTGTGGTCAACCGAGGTTACGTTCGCAGTGTGTTCGAAGACAAGCGAATACAGGCCCTCATTGAGTGGGCCAAAGACACCTACAGTCCTGATGAGTTTCTGTGGGCAACAATACAACGAATACCTGGTGTTCCTGGCTCAACATGGCCCAACCGTAAATTCGACATGACGGACATGAATGCAATTGCCCGGATGGTCAAGTGGCAGTGGCACGAGGGGTCAGAGGGTTCCCTGCAAGCAGTATACCCAGAATGTAAAGGCCACCATGTCAAATCAGTATGTGTGTATGGTGCTGGAGACCTGCAGTGGTTGATTGAACAGCATCACCTTTTTGCAAATAAGTTTGATGCAGACAGAGATCCCATTGCTATCTACTGCTTGGAGAAATATCTGAGACACAAGGCACTGACTGAGTTAGTTTAGGTGGAGAGTTCATCATCTATTATAAAAGACAGTCCACATGGATACTTAAACTATAAACACATTCTTGGGTCATAATTGTCATGTGGACATAGATGTGTTATACAAGTTGAGGATGTAGGTAAAATATTAATTTCATTGTTACATTGTTGGGTTTTTTTGTCTATTTAAAATTTAATTATTATTATGCATATTTATATTTGAGCAGACAAATGTTGCTAATCTAGCATGGCATGTGAAAGGTTCATAACTCTATCTCCAAAAGTTGATTCTGTTCATCTGGACGTAGCGTTTTGTGGGAGAAACGTTTTGTCTCTCATCCAAGTGACTTCTTCAGTCTCAGCTGATTACACTTTGTTAGGCCACTATCCTAAGACATGATCAACTTGGGTGTCCCACCTGAAGGCTAAGCTTCTGCTAGTTTAGCTTTTAGAGTCACTGAGGGATGCAAGCCCCTGACAACGTTAAGGTGGCAATCCCTCAGGGGGAAACCAGAAAAACAAAACAACAAAAAATTAAATATCGCTCATCAGATTCTTCTAACAACTAAAAACATAATATTTACCTTAATTGGGTGGCCTATATCAAATATATTCAAGCCCAACTGTTAGGTTGAAATTGTTACATGTTGCCAATATTGTACTTAAATTTGTAAGCCTTGCCTTAAACTGTATGATCAAAGACATTCTTCTGTTTCTGTCCTCCTCCCCGGGCTCAATGGTGGGGGAGGTAATTAGTTATAGTGTTTAACTGCAGACATTGCATGTAAGGTTCTGGATGTCCTTATTTAGTGAGGATGTTTTACTTCTTGCCCTTTATGTCCTCACCTGTGCTTGCACCTGTGCCATATAAAGGGTGAGGGGAGATGACCCTTTGTGATCAGCAGGAAGTCACACAAAAACACCCACATCCACACAACACTCACTCACGTGCACATGCATATACGCACACACGATTGCATATGCATACACACACACACACACTCAGTGCCCTAGTTTTATGATGCACCATAGGGGGGGGGTTTATAATGTGTGTTTGCATAAACTGTGTGTCACAGAATAAAAGGCTGCAGGGGAAGCTGGGTTTTTGGAGTGGTCTGAGACTGAAGGCAGAGGTGCTGCTCTGAGATCCTCCCCTTGCTAGCGAGTAAAACTGGTTGAGCTGTCTTGCTTTGTTCACAGGAATAAGTCTGAACTAGCGGGCCTGCTGAAGTGCAGACCCAACACCTACAATAACACTTTTCAGTATTTACAATATTGACAAAACTAAAAAGGGTAGGCCACGTTATAAAAAAGGCAATTCAAAAACTCTTGGTTAATTATCTCACGAGTCACTTTTACTCCCGTCAGCTACCACACAGACAATTTCTTTGTTTATGTCACGGGGTGAAATGGACAAGTTCACCTAAGTGTTTTTATTTTGCATGTGTTGCATGTGCATGTGTTTTTTTAGTTTCAATATTTTAATAATGTACAGTGTTTTGTTCTTATATTTTATTGCATGTTTTATTGTGTCCTGGGGAGACTACACCCCCTCCTGATCACTAAGGAGGTCACAGAGGCCAATAAGAGGGCCTGGCAGGACAGAGAGCAAGAGAGTAGTGGTGCACTGGATCACGGTTTATTCGTAATCCGAACTGATCCCACTCCACGGTTCAGCGCGCACGTGATCCGAAGATTCGAAAAAGAAGAAAAAAAAGTATGTGTATGGTGCACGTGGTGGGTCTGTCAAGCGATAGTTATGGCCAGCGATAGTTATGGCCAGCGCTAGCGGTCCAAGTGGAGGAGCAGAGGAGTTTGCGGAATTTAAGCAGCCCTTTGCTGCCCAATCCGACCGGGCTAAAGCTATTACAAAAGCTATTGGTGTGTTTAGCTGCAGACGGGAGGCCGTATTCCGTTGTGCAAAACAAGGGGTTTAAACTATGATGAACGTGCTTGAGCCACGCTATGATATCCCATTCAGGGCTCTAGACTAACTTTTTGACATGGGCGCACCGGTACACCTAACTTAAAAAATTTAGGCGTACCGGCACAAAAGTTAGGCGCACTCAAATTTTTCAACCACATCGCTTATCACTGCAGTTTTACATGTGCACTTTCTTTGGGGGGTAAGTCCATACAGACAATATTCATTTCTAAATTATTAACTAACAAACTTGTGCTTAAAGTGCTTTGTCAATATTGTAGAAAATGTTAAACTTAATCATCATCTTGGCCTCCTCTGACGACCTGTTTGCTGCTGTCTGTTGCTGAAAGGCATTGGGGAGAGGGGACACTTGGGCAGTGCATTTCAGACGGTTCAGGCCTTAACAAAAAAGTTATCAATCGTTCTTTTCATCTTTTCTTATTACCCACAGCTACATCCACTTCTGTCGGGCGTAGGCTGCTCACTGGGGCTGGGTATCATCACTGATTTCTATAATCCATTCGATTCCGGTTCTCAAAGTCCTGATTTGATTCACTTTAGCCTCAGACAGTCAGAAATATTATAACTCTGATCATTTATCAGTACTGATACACATGAGACTTCATCAGAATTGTGAACATCACAGCAGATGCCTTTGAGTGAAAGTAACTGAGAATAAAACACAGAAAAACATGAAGGAGAAAACAGCTTTGAGATGGGAAACTGTTCTTGAAGTACACACAGAGAGTGTATGAAGTGTAATTTTTATCGTGGTGTCATCAGAATCGCTAAGCTCCGACAGTGTATCCGTCTATGGGCCGTTGGGTGAGAAAGCCGAGAAAGACAAAGCTGATTCTGATGCGTCGGGTCCGCTCTGTGTTTACGTCTTTGTGTGGAATCCGTTAATGAATCGATATCGCTTTATTCAAACTACTCACCTCTCTCTTCCACCTGCACTTTCAACTGGACCACGGCCAATCAGAGAGGTCCCGCCCCTGACTATCTCTGATTGGTTTAGTCCACGATAGGGGCAAAATGTGTGTCTGTTGTTCACCACACGGAGAGTTGCAGAGATTTTTTATTTGTTTTGTTACCTGAACAGTCGACCAAATTTTTTTTTTTTTTAGTCGCACCACTGAAAAATTTGGTCGCATTTGCGAGCAAATTGGTCGCACTCTAGGGCCCTGCCATTCGCGCCCACTTTAGTGGCAAGATCGTTCCAAGCATGTATGAGCAGGAAAAGATTTAAGTTATGGCTGAACTGTCCCAGGCATCTTTTGTTGCCCTAACTCAGTGGTTCCCAAACTTTTTTTGCAAGGCCCCCCTTGTTTTACAAGAAAAATGCTTGCGCGCAAGCGCACACTCAAACACATCCTGCAACCACACACACCCATATTTTGCTCCATTGCGGTTTATTTCACACCTCAAACATTTAGTAAACAATTAAGCAAATACAAGTAATCTGCAATAAATTACAGGTAGTAAGAAAATAAACTACTAACTCTTTTACGCTACGTTCGCACCTACTTTTGAAAACGCAGCTGTTTCGTCCACACGTAAACGGCGTTTGGAATCACTGAAAACTGAGATTTTTTTAAAACTCCTTTTTTGCGTTTACGTGTGGACGAGGAATACAGAGTTCGTCAGGCAACGTCAAAGGTATGTGACTTTTTTCACGTCACGCTGTGCGCCACGTTATTGTTTACATGAGATGAATTGCGTCTCTCTTCCCACTCTCCGCCCCTTCCCTGCCCCTCTATTTCCCATCCCCTGCTTTTCTCTTCCCACTCCCTGCCCCTTTCCTGCGTTTCTCTTCCCACTTCCTGCCCCTTTCCTGCGTTTCTCTTCCCACTCCCCGCCCCTTTCCTGCGTTTCTCTTCCCACTCCCTGCCCCTTCCCCTGCTTTTCTCTTCCCACTCCCCGCCCCTTTCCTGCGTTTCTCTTCCCACTTCCTGCCCCTTCCCTGCGTTTCTCTTCCCACTCCCCGCCCCTTTCCTGCGTTTCTCTTCCCACTCCCCGCCCCTTTCCTGCATTTCTCTTCCCATTCCCCGCCCCTTTCCTGCGTTTCTCTTCCCACTCCCCGCCCCTTCCCCTGCGTTTCTCTTCCCACTCTCCGCCCCTTCCCTGCGTTTCTCTTCTCACTCCCCGCCCCTTCCCCTGCGCATTTTAAAACTTTTATTTTTGTATTTGAGTGTAGTCCCTGAGGTGGAGCTCTTAGAAACTAGACCTTACATAGGTGCTGATGGTGAAGTGATATATTTAAGATTACTTTATTGCAGTGGTACCAATCACTTTCTTATTGAAACACTTAGTGCATGTGATAAGTGTTTCTATGGGTTGTATTTAGCTGGGGTGGATTTTGTATTTTAAAACAACGGGCACCTGTTTTCTTCAGGTGTGAGCAAGTTATCAGGTAATCAGGTACCATTAAAGGTACATTGTTGTTCGTTAGTGGGCTTTTATTGTGATATTTTACTACACAGTTTTATTACAAACCTTTTATTCTTTTCTTTTAAAATAACAAAATTGGATATATCCTGGCTGATATTGACCCCTTGTCCCGTTTATTCTGGGCTTGTTCCTGAAAGAGCTTTTGGCCTGGAAGCTTGTATGATTTGTAAGCCCCTTTTCTGTGAAATCAGCTTCCAGTTTGGATTCGGGAGGCAGACACTATCTCTACTTTTAAGATTAGGCTTAAAACTTTCCTTTTTGCCAAAGCATATAGTTAGGGCTGGACCAGGTGACCCTGAATCCTCCCTTAGTTATGCTGCAATAGACGTAGGCTGCCGGGGGATTCCCATGATGCATTGAGTTTTTCCTTTCCAGTCACCTTTCTCACTCTCTATGTATTAACAGACCTCTCTGCATTGAATCATATCTGTTGTTAACCTCTGTCTCTCTTCCACAGCATGTCTTTTATCCTGTCTTCCTTCTCTCACCCCAACCGGTCGAAGCAGATGGCCGCCCCTCCCTGAGCCTGGTTCTGCCGGAGGTTTCTTCCTGTTAAAAGGGAGTTTTTCCTTCCCACTGTCGCCAAAGTGCTTGCTCATAGGGGGTCATATGATTGTTGGGTTTTTCTCTTTATCTATTATTGTATTCTACCTTAAATCTAAAGCGCCTTGAGGCGACTGTTGTGATTTGGTGCTATATAAATAAAATTGACTTGAAAAAATTGAATTGAATTGAATTAACAGTGATTGGATGTTTAGCTGGGACGAGGATGAGTGGGGATTCTCTGCCGAGTGCTGTGTGAGGCTGCAGGGAAAGAGCGAACAAGATGCGAAACCTTTCCGCCTTTCCAGTGGATTTTTTTAGCGGCTGTAGTAAATCTTGTCCATATTCAGTTTGTGGGTAATCTATTATTTTCTTTCTCAACTTCTAAAAGGTTGATTTAAGCGTATAGCCGGGCCGATACCAAGCAAGGCAAGGGGGAAAAATAAAAAGAAACAATTTGAAGGTGAAATACAAATGTAAAATCAAAAGGAGTCAAAAATGGCTCGTTATATTTTGGACCTCAGAGGGTTAATCCAACAAATCATGAAAAATTAGGTTTAAATTTGTGTTCATGCAAGTGCAGATTTCTGACATTTTGTTAAGCATGTAACAATTTTAATTTTTTTCTAACAAAAAAAAACAGTGTGAAACTTAAGTTAGAATTTTATTTGTCAATGAGCTGCCCCATGTTGTGTAGCTTTCTGGATTTTATACTTACTGGCCTATATTTACTTATCATACAGGCTATACAGTACATAACATCACATGTTTTCTGTAACTGAAGTGTTTAATTATGTGGGCTACAGAAAACAATTAAGTTATAGACTATTTATATGAAAAATGTGTATACTTACTGCATTTGATTCATTTTAACCATTTGTAACCACCTGCATATGTGTTTGGAAAAAAAGGCTTTGATTTTGCCACCCTCACAAAATTTCTCTAGATCTGCCCCTGGGTGACCCCCCATTAGCAAGCACTTGGCAACACTGGTAAGGTAAAAATTGCTTTTAACAGGAAGAAATAGAAACAGCCTCAGGACGGGGTGGCCAACAGATATGTAATTAATAGACAAATTAGGAAAAACAGTATCTGAGAGAAACATTTTTGTGAAGTATGTAATTTTACATATGTTATGACACAAGTACCATGCAAGCCATAAAGATGTACAAATAAATAAAAGTGATATGCTCTAACTTAACTCCCTAAATAATAGACAGCATTTTGTCACGATTACCCAATAATAACTGTCTCACAAACCTTCAGTACTATCACACTTACGTTTTCAGATGTGTATCAGAGTAATTTCAAACTAAAAGCATAACAAAACAACTACCATAGAATAGCATTATGTGGAGGTGAGTTAGGCATATCACCTATATTCCCTTTCGCTCACGCTGATATCCTATGGTAATCCACCCAACATTTGTCTCAGTCTGATTTGAAAGTATTTAAATTTCCAAATCTCATCCTCCTCAGTGACTCACGTATCATCCCATTTCTAATTTTCATTCCCTTTTCTTGATTATACCTCCCCCCTTTCACCTGCTTCCTACAAGTCACCCCAATACTGTGAAAGTATCCAAGTGATGGACAATGCTCCAAAACCATTTTGACCAGAAGCTGAAAACTAGTTTTATTTCATGATAGCACACAATACGGGATCTGCTGCTCCAAATAATCATTTTAAAGGTTTCAGTATCTTTAAAGTATTTTGATTGGCTAGATAAAGTTAATTTTACTCTGTATTACTGTAGAGGTGACTGCATTAACTGATGCAGTTTCTCCTATTGCCCAACATATCACTTGTGTCTTGTTCAGTTACCGAAGTCTGCACATTTTTGCAGCATACATAGTTTTGTGAGTTAAGCACACGAGACACAGAAGTGGTGTTCCAGAACGTTTATTCAACGATTCCCTATACAAAATGTTTAGGAGGCAGCGGCCTGCACAGCCTGGCCCCTCTGCACAGACACCCTGGTGTGAGTCTTGGCCAGATGGTCAGTGAACTCCTGGAACAAAAAGCAGAAAGCCTGGTTACACAAAATCCTGACATAACCATAACAGCTCATGTTGGCTCTGTACAGACCTGGTAGGGAGACTTTGTGAAGACTGTCTCCTTCCACAGATCAGGGGTCAGGTAGCTGTAAGTCTTGGAGATGGCGTCAAAGGTGGCCTTGGCTGAGGAAGGAATTATAAAGAGTAAGTGTGTGTAGCATGGCGCTCCAGTAACAAAGTACAACAGTCTTGTTGGGGGTAAAAAAATGTTGAGCATTGTAAAAGGGTAACAGGGAAGACCACTAAAACGTCTCCCTGCCGTGCAATACTCAATTCTTTCTCTCCTTTTAACGACAACTACACCACTGCCGAGGTGAAGCTGGGCAGAGCGAGGAGAAACAACCCCCCCCCCACCCAAATACAGTATGCAGATCATGACCCTGGGAGAAGCTTACCAAAGTTGCCGAGGGTGGCGGTGCAGCCCCTGGCAGAGGTGTAGCAATCATCGATTCCAGCCATCATGAGCAGCTTCTTGGGCACTGGGGCAGACACGATGCCGGTACCACGGGGGGCTGGAATGAGACGCACCAGGACAGAGCCGCAGCGGCCAGTCACCTTGCAGGGCACAGTGTGGGGTTTGCCGATTTTGTTACCCCAGTAACCCCTTCTGACAGGGACGATAGACAGCTTGGCCAGGATGATGGCCCCACGGATGGCTGTGGCCACCTCCTTGGAGCACTTCACCCCCAGGCCCACGTGGCCGTTGTAGTCACCAATGGCAACAAAGGCCTGTAGACAAAAAGCAAAAGGCACACAGTGTTAGGCTTAGACAACGCTGATTAACAGGAGAAAAAAAAAAAAAAAAAAAAACACCTTTCTCCTTTGCAAAGGAATCCACACTCACCTTGAACCTGGTGCGCTGACCAGCCCTGGTCTGCTTCTGGACGGGCATGATCTTCAGCACCTCGTCTTTAAGACCAGAACCCAGGAAGAAGTCGATGATCTCAGACTCCTACAGGAAAAGGAGTAAGCATTGAGGGGTTTACGTCACAACAGAAACTGCAGTTCATTCAGACATTTCCACAAGACAAGTAAAATAAAATAAAATATGATTGTTTATGTATGTGAACTGTAGTTACCTTGATGGGCAGAGAGTACAGATAGATCTCCTCCAGGGACTTGATCTTCATGTCCTTAACCAGGCGGCCCAGCTTGGTGACCGGCACCCACTATGACAGGAAAGAAACTCAAGTAAACTACAAAAAGCCAAAATACTAAGTGCTTATGTTCAAAACACTTATTAATCCAAAAACCTACCTCCTTGTCCTCGGACTTGCCGCCCCGTGCACCGCGGCCCCTGCCACGGCCTCTGCCGCGTCCACGGCCCCGACCGCGGCCACCGGCGCCAAAACCTCCGCGAAAACCTCCTCTACCACCGGCGTCGTCCGCCATTTGCTACACGACAAGAAAACAACAAAGACGTTTAGTTATTTATCCCCCAAAATACGGACATGCTTACCGAAATTCAGTCTTACGGGACACGAGTATCGCCGCCATATTCATACAAGCAAACTACAAATATTTCCATCTGTATTCAAATTCGCTGTTAAATAGGTCTGGGATTTTAATTTAATATGTTCATATATGATCTTATAATCAGCTCTGAAGTGTCTGACTGAACGATGCGTGAGATTTTTAAGGATATAAACTAGGAACAGAAACTCAACAGCACACTTACGTGATCGACAAAACAGGAAGAAGGCCTGTGAAAGGTTCCGCCGGGTTATATGCTAAAGTTTTATCGCGAGATTTACTCCACGAGAAAACCTACTCTCTACCGCCTCTACCGAATAACTGAGACAGATTTTATATTTGCTTACTAAAAACACAGTTCTTAAAAAATCAATTATAATAAAATCAAAACGCACTCTTTTAAAATCCATTTTAAGTGTTCATTTAATTAATCTGTTTATTCTGTAAACATACTTTAATTGGTTTTTAATTATCTAGTGAAATGTAATAATAACACATTAGAATAGAATAGAATAGAATAGAATAGAATAGAATAGAATAGAATAGAATAGAATAGAATAGAATAATCCTTTAATTGTCCCACAAGGGGAAATTTGGTTGTATCAGCAGCAAAAAACACACATATACAAAAAAGAACAGGACACAGAACAGAAAACAATTTTTACATATTTACATCATAGACAAAAGTTACCAGAGCAGAGTACAGTACAGTTGTTAAAATTAGAGTACAGATAGTGTGCAAACAGAGCAGGATACTGAAAGATGTTTAAATAGTTAAGAATATTTAGAATAATTAGAAAAGTTAGAAAAGTGCAGATTGTGTATTGTACCTGTGCATTAAAAAGTAGACATGTAACTTCCAATAAGTTAGTGTATGTATATCTAAACATCTATGTTTGTTGCGAACAGTTTTGATTGTACAGTCTGACAGCTGCAGGGAGGAAGAACCTACAGAAACGCTCCTTCATGCATCTAGGATGCAGCAGTCTGTCACTGAAGGAGCTCTGCAGTTCAGCAACATTTACATGCATGGGGTGGGAGACTCTGTCCGTCAGAGATGTTATTTTGGCCAGAGTCCTTCTGTCTCCTACCACCTGCACTGGGTCCAGAGTGCACCTCAGAACAGAGCTGGCCTTCTTAAAGAGTTTATCCAACCTCTTCCTCTCAGCTGTCGATAAACTGCTGCTCCACCATACCACACTGTAAAAATTGACGGATGCCACCACAGAGTCATAGAAAGTCTTTAAAAGCGCTACCTGAACTCCAAATGACCTCAGCCGCCTCAGCAGGTAGAGGCTGGTCTGACCCTTTCTGTACAGAGCATCAGTGTTGTGGCTCCAGTCCAGTTTATTATTCAGGTGAACAACCAGGTACCTACACGAGCCCACTATCTCAATGTCCACTCCCTGGATGTTCAAAGGTGTCAGTGTGGTGGGTCTGCGTCTCTGGAAGTCTACCACCAACTCCTTGGTTTTCCCAGCATTGATCAGCAGGTGGTTCTGCTGACACCAGTCCTCAAAGTCCAGAGTCCACTGTCTGTACTCTGAGTCATCCTCACCTGTGATGAAGCCAACTATGGCAGAGTCGTCAGAGAACTTCTGTAGGTGGCAGCGTGGGGAGTTGATGGAGAAGTCTGCAGTGTAGAAGGTGAAGAGGAACGGTGCCAGCAAAGTTCCCTGTGGGGCCCCCGTACTGCAGACCAGCATATCAGAGACACAGCCCTGTGTCCTTACATACTGTGGGCGTTCTGTGAGGTAGTCCAGTCTCCACTGGGACATGTGTTGGTCCACTCCCGATAGCTCCAGCTTGTTCCTCAGAAGTCGTGGCTGGATGGTGTTGAAAGCACTGGAGAAATCAAAGAACATGATCCTCACAGTGCTTCCAGGCTTCTCCAGGTGAGCCAGAGCTCGGTGCAGGAGGTAGACCTGCACCGGGACTTATGTAGTCAAATTTAGAAATACAAGCCTGGCCTTAGTTCATCTGTGAGATTTCAATGAAATACCTTTATCAGTTGATCTATTTAAATAAGACCAGCACAGGTAATAATAACAATGTAAAAGCTTTATTTACAAAATAGGTTAAACAGGTTACATTGCAACCTGGCAAAAAACAAAACAAAAACACTAATCAGATGCCTACAGTACCATGAAAAGTATTTTCCTTCATTCCTATATTTCTCTCACTCTTTTTTTTCTTTTTTGATATTTGTCACGCTTACATGTTCCGGCTCATCAAACAAATTTTAACATTAATTTCTATATAAACAATAACCTGACCCAGGTTATCGTTTATATGACAATAGGTTATATAAACGATATAACAATAACCATAACCCAAGTACGCTTAGGCTTCATTTCATGAAATAATGGCAAGACATTCAGGATTTTCCGGCAGAGAGCAGACTTCTTGGTTACATCAATTATAGCAAGTCGTCCAGGTCCTGAAGCAGCAAAAGGGTCACAGACCATCATACTAACACCACCGTATTTGACGGTCAGTATGATCTTTTTATGAAATGCTGTGGTAGGCTCACGCCAGATGTATCAGGACACAAACCTTCCAAAAAACTTTTTTCATTGACCTTAGCTGAAGCAAGTGGGGCCTGCAGTTCTTTAGATGTTGTTCTCGGTCCTTTTTATAACCTCTTGAATGAGTCGTCAATCATCTCTTGGAATTCACCACTGTTTTGAGTTTTCTCTGTTTGTCTAAAATGCTTCTCACCGTGGTTCACTGGAGTCCCAAAGCCTCAGACATGGCTTTGTAACCCTTTCCAGACTGATGGATGTTAGTGACTTTGTTTCTGTTCTTGCAGTTTTGTTTGTTTTTTTAGATTAGAGCCTTTATTTGTGTGAATGCTGAAATTGACCTCAGCTTCACAAAAATGTGGTTAATCACAGTGAATTCATAAATTAACAAGAGAAGAATGACTTTTTCATACAGGTCAGGTAGGTTTGGCTTTTTTTTTTTTACCTCAGAAAATGAAATCATCATTTAAAAACTGCATTTTGTATTCACTCAGGTTATCTTTTTCTAATATTAAAAACGTGTTTTTTATTGGAAACAAAATATGCAAAAACTATTAAAATCAGGAAGAGGGCAAATACTTTTTCACAGTACTGCATATACTCAAAAACACACACCTTCAAAGAATTAAACACATACTGAATTTATACACAGCAGTAGCTCAACCAGCACCAGCAACTAACTCCCTTCCTCAGCAGCTGCTGCTGCTACTTGGAGTCCCACTGGAGCTGCCACTACTCTCCCCAAGGTCCTCCTCTTCCACCTCATGCAGATCATCCATCACCTCCAGACTCTCACAGATAAGCCCTATCTGCCTTTTCATGTGGGCCATGGTGCTCTGCATCCTCCTCATCTTCCGCTGTAGGGCGGTGGCAATGGCCCTGTGATTCCTCTGCCTAGCTTCGTACTCCTGCCTCAACTGCTTGTAGCAGTTGTGTTGAGCCTGGGTTCGGTGGGAGAGTATCGTCCCACAACCCATGTGGCAAGGCTGGCGCCAGTGCTCACAGTGGTGCGCATGGGTCTCGAGGTCCCTGCGGAGGAGCTGTACCCTGCAGCCCTGGTAGGGGCAGGGGATTAGCTCATACAAACAGCTCATGCTGTGGCAGTACTGCTCTGAGAGGGGAAAGGTCTCTGCACAGCCGCGGATCTCATTCTTGCACTGTGAGACACACAGAAAAAATCATATAGTTAATAAAAATGACTTGTGTTATAAATGTGCTATAAATCGGTCTGCAGGAATTGAGATAGAAGCTAATCCAAGCCATAGACGACTGAAAACAAAACAATTCTGATGCACAACCTAATCATTTCAGTCATTTATCAAGCAAAAATGTCAGCTTGGAATTATATTTTTTGCTTTCCTCCATCTCAAATAAGTCATCTTGGGCTCAGAGAATTTGTCTTGATGATGTCCTTATTATTAATAACTTAATAAAAACAGTCACAAATAAATATGTCCCATGAAGTGGTTCACACATGAAAATGCCAGGCAGCATCAGGCAAATACAAATGTATCCACTGTGTTCGGGCTCATAGAAAATCATGTAAAAATGTGTTCAAATTCCCTTTCCCACCTTGATCTTGAGGCGTCCAATAGATTTGCTTAGCTTGAACATGACAAAGATCAAGCTTGGGTTCACCGGCTTCCTGCAGCAGGGGCAGGTCTCCTGTCTGCAGAGGACAACTAGGAATGAGTCTCTGACCAAATAAAAAAGCCAGGTAAAACTTTTGTCCAAGGATACTGATAAGATACATTCAGTACCTTTTTAGCCACTGCAAGATGCATTTCTTGCAGAAAATGTGGTGGCACGCAGCTCTTACTGGACATCTGAGGACCCCTTGGCATATGGTGCAGATCAGATCATAGTCAGGAGTGTCCACAAACAGCTCCACATCATAACCCCCGCTCTGTGTTGACACCTCTGGGTCTGCCTAGATGTGGCCACAGTGTGTAGAAAAAACAGTATCTTATATTTCAGATATACCTGAGACTGAAAACCATGCCTCTGTGACTGTCTATAACCTCTCCACAGTGTTCTCAAAATAAAAAAAAAGAGAGACAACAAAACAGAGCTGTTCTGGAAAGCCATATGACTGATCACATGATCACAAGTCTGCTCCCTTTCCAAAAATCTTTTTTTCTAACACACAAAACATTAAACAATGACAAAAAAAGATCTGAAATTGTCCTCAATGGTATTTTTACTTTGTTAAAGTACAACATATAATAAAAATGCCACAATACTCATGTATTAGTATACAATTCAAATACCAAGCAAATAATAGAGTTGATTCTGGCTATATACACAATCTGTTTTTGACCTACTGAGCATCAGTCCATAAATCTGAGATTCTAAATCTAGATTAAAATACAAAAAATCATACAAATAAATAAATATAAAACACACGCCAAAACAAAAAGCTGCCCTCTACTCACCATGGCAAGCTCCTGTTTTATTTTTCTCAGCGTGTTTCCATAACCCGGGGGGCTGGTTTTACTGCATATCGATCCTCTCATATGTCACATAAGTAACACACACCCGCGTTATCAATACAACACGCGTGAACATTCCTGACTAAACAACGAAGGAGGGACCGCGTGTGTGCGCGCGCGCTCGACAGATGAAAACAGTGGGCTAAACTGTAGAATCGAAGCCATAATGGGAGAGCGTCGTTTCCCTGCTGTTCTAGCACCAAACTCATGGTTCACACGGCTGCTATTGTTGTGATACTCAGGAACTACATTATAAATAAATAAATAAATAAATAAATAAATAAATAAACTATAAGCATATAGATCTGATTATTTTCCCTTGCTTTATATAAAGTTTACTGTCAAAATTAAAAGTTTAAAAACCACCAGTTTGGTGTTTGTGCGTTCATTTGTTGACAACAGAAGTCTGACCAATCACCGCGACGTGCGCTCAGATGACGTGCAACGTGTGCGACCCTGCCGTCAACATGCGGGATGGATGGCGGTGTTGACTGTAGCCAACGTGTGACATGAGAAATAAGTAGTATACGCCGCCTGTACTCTCTACATCACTTCTTTTTTGGGCCATTTCTCACGTGCAAGATGGCAAATACCAACCTTCAGTTCAAAACCAAGTGAGTTTTACTTTCTGCACGTGTGAGCTGGAGATCATGTAGCAAGCTAACACGAGCTAGGCTAAGGTGTTATATGAAGTTGTTGAATCCACTGTTGCCGTTTTCTTGTTCCTTTACAGTTATGCTGTTTCCAGCAAGATCGAGCCATTTTACAAAGGGGGGAAAGTGCAGGTGGGTGCTCGGCTTTGATGTGTGTGTGTGTGTGTCTCTGTGTGTGAAGCTTCTATTAATGTCTTTTGTGACACTTTAGACACTTTTGTAACAATGCGCTGGTATAAAGTTGAGCGAATTGCACAAGGTATACAGGAAGTGCAGCAAAATCAAGAAAGTCCTGACTTTGTTTCTTGATAATCATGACAAACAGATGTTTTCAGAGTCTCACACATCTGTTTTAAGTCTGTATGACAATAACCAAGATTACCTTAAATCTGACCTCTCCCCTTTTTTTCCAGATCAGCAAAGATGAGAAATACATCTTTTGCACCTGTGGCTCTCGAGTCAATGTTTTGGAGATCAGCACTGGGAAGATCATTCACTGTGTTGAGCATGTGAGTTCAGCATCTAACATCAGGGGTGGGCAGTTTATTTTTACCAGAGGGCCACATGAGAACCTGTGTCTCTTGTGGAGGGCTGCGCCAAAAAAGTTGAACTGACTTCAGCTTGGCATTTCTTTCATTTTGTATAAACTGCTCCCAGTAAAAGTAGATGTTACAACGGGGCAATAATGATGAGAATTAGGTTAACTAAAAGCACAGACATTTTTTCACTGTTTATTCAACATCCCCAGAGATGGCTGTGAACAAAATGTGCATGTTTGTTCAACATTTAAAAGACTTTAAACTTGCAGCTGTAGTTTAATAACTTCATCTGCATTTGTTGATTTCTTGTTGAGTGATGGAAATCTAGTTCTGTTTTGGACTTGAACAAGTGCATTACAGTCAAGTTCTGTGTCCAAGGTTGAAATGTGAAGAGCAGCAGACAGGTGATCTCAGCAGACAGAACATCATCTGGATTTGTTAAACTTCCATCATTCAGTTTTTGTTCACAGTGTGATTCAGCTCTTTTGCTTTGGGGAAGTTAACTATTTTAGTTATATCTACAACATGGTTAATTTGTAGCTGTGACTTATACAACACCTCCTGGTGTCTGATTCAGTGGGAAAATACCAATTTCAGTCACTCTTTTCCTTCACCTGTCATTGTTCCTGTCACATTTAGATAGCCATCGGTTGTAATGCCTGCCAGTTTGTCCCATGGCAGAAACACCCTATGTGTGCAGTTACCTCCATGAAGAAATCACTCCCTGTCTTAGTGCCTTGCTGCTCTGTAATATACAAAGAAGACTAACCAGGTTGTGTCGCAGACATCCCAGCTCTCGATCAGAGCCAAAGAGATAAAGTCCAAATTGTCTGCTTACCTTTTTAACCGAAAAATTAAGATTTTCCTCAGTGTCCTCAATCCCTCTTGTTACAGTTTACCTCTCCAGGTAAACTGTAACAAGAGGGATCTCAAATGCTTCTTTTTATCTCAGCGCATATTAGCACAGCAGTGCACCAAACACTCTTTCATAAACTCCCAGTCAGAGAATGAGATACTGTGTTTTGGGGGTTTTTTTGTTTTGTTTTTTTTGCGATTTTGTGAGAAACCACAAAGCGGATCCTCATTGCTCCATCCCTGCTGGACGTGTAAAACATCTCATAAACCTTCATAAACATCTGCTCTAGTATGTTTACAGTGAATCTGCATTCTCATGCACATCTAACAATTGAAAAATCTCTAGTTTCATCTTGGAAAGAGATCCAAATTGCTTTGGGGTTACATCATGAAGGGCATCTAGCCCAAATGATCTGCCAAATTAAACAGCACTGCCTGCTGTGATGAGCCTTTGTCTCACAGAAACCTTGGCTACTGCATCTTTACTGTCTTTATATCAACAACCTCATTCTAACTATTGCCATTGGTGATTTATCAGTCTTCTTTCTTTTTGTGAATAAAATGTACTTCCATGTTTCCTGTCTGAATATTTTGTTGTTGTTTTTTCTCCGGTAGGATGATCAAGAGGACATCACGTCATTTGCTCTCAGCTGTGATGATGAGGTACAGAAATGCCTGAGTCACTTCTCATTAGATCAGTCACATTTGTGTTTTCAGTATTTTCAGCTGTCACCCTGTACAACAGGACTCAGTTGGTCTTTGCTTCGTGTCTCTCCACAGATGCTGGTAACAGCCAGCCGGGCGCTGCTGCTTAAGCAGTGGGATTGGAGGCAGGCTAACTGCACTCGGTCCTGGAGGGCTATTCACACTGTTCCCGTAGCTAGTATGACCTTTGACTCCACCTCTACTCTCCTAGCCACAGGTCAGCTACCACATGATTTATTAAAAAGAAAAGCTTCTCCCTGATATCTGCTGTGTGTGTGTGTGTGTGTGTGTGTGTGTGTGTGTGTGTGTGTGTGTGTGTGTGTGTGTGTGTGTGTGTGTGTGTGTGTGTGTGTGTGTGTGTGTGTGTGTACATATATATATATATTGTTTCTATTTATTTACCTGCAGGTGGCTGTGATGGCACAATAAAACTTTGGGATGTGGTGAAGCAGTATTGCACTCATAACCTGAAAGGGTCATCTGGTGTTGTACAGTAAGTCTCAGGCTCTCATCTTAAAATGATGTATATTCGTATATCATACCATTTTTCTGCTGCTTATCTGGGTCTGGGCTGCAGGGGCAGGAAACTAAACAGGTACAAAGGCGCTTCCAAGCCAGCATGTCCTGGGCCTGTCTCAGGGCCTCCTTCTTCCCAGTAGGACATGCCCAGGACATGCTGGAGAGATGACATTTCTCATCTGGATTGGAAATGCCATCCTGATCAGTTGCCCAAACCACCTCAACTGGCTTTTATACTCAGTGCACTCTTTTACACAGCAGATTGGTACAGTGTCTGTGATGGATACTATTGCCGCACCAGTCCATCTGTCAGTCTTCCACTCAGCTCTTCCTTCTCTCATGAACTGGACTCACAATTATTTTAATGTGATAACTTAAAAGAGGCAATGTGGAAGTTTCAAATTGATACCAATGGGTTTATCTACCAGGAGGTTGAGAGGTAGCACTGGTGGCTGCCAGTATTTTTTACAAATGCTCATATGTAGCAGGATTTAACAATAATATGAAGAAACTAGAAACAAAGGAAATATTTTGTGTCTTTGTGCAGTTTGGTCCAGTTCCACCCAAATACCGACCTGCTGCAGCTTTTCTCCTCCTCTTTGGACTGTGGCATCCGGATATGGGACCTGCGCTCCAGCCAGTGTGTGTGTGTCCTGCAGAGCCACTACAGTGCTGTGACATCTCTCAGCTTCAGTCCCGATGGTAACGCCATGGTCAGGTACTGTGATATTTTAAATCAACCTCAGACTCCTTTTTGTTTGTGTAGCGCTGTGTGTTAAAGTCCTGTGCTCTTTCAGTTCTGGCAGAGACAAGATCTGCACAGTTTGGGACCTGAAAACTCGCAAAGCCAAGAGAACTGTTCCAGTCTATGAGGTAAGCTCGTCAATTTAGATTCATTTTAACTTAAATACATTTTGTGCTCTTCATTTGGGGAGAAAACTGGAGCTTTATTTGTGTGTATGTGATCTTACAGGCTGTGGAGGGTGTTGTAATTCTTCCTGGAAGTACAGACTTGGCTGAGATCAGAGTAAAGAGCAAGGACTTGCATTTCATCACAGCTGGAAGCAAAGGTCTGGCTGCTAAATACCGTATTTTCACGACCATAAGGCGCACTGTGCTAAAAGGCGCAGTCTCAGTTATGTGTGCCCTTACTGTATTTAACACACACATAAGGCGCACTGGACCATAGGGCGCATACAAGTACCGTATGCGTATTTAAAAATAAAGCGGGAGCAAACCTGAATTCGGTACCTTACTCACATTTCTATTGCCGGTAATCGTCATCATCAACAACACACAAGCATACAAGTGTGCGTATTTAAAAATAAAGCAGGAGCAAAACAAAGTTTGGTACTCACATTTTTATCATCAATCAAACCCATCGAAGTCCTCATCCTCTGTGTCTGAATTGAACAGCTGCGCTAAATCTCCATCAAACATGCCAGGTTCACTTTCTTCACCGTCAGAGTCACTTTCCGTGCCGTGCGGCTCCTCGGAAATGATGCCGGCTTTTGCGAAAGCTCGAACAACAGTGCCAGCAGACATGTTAGCCCAAGCATCTACAATCCATTGGCAAATTGTGGCGTAACTCGCCCGGCGCTGCCTTCCACTCTTAGTGAAACTGTGGTCTCCACCGGTCATCCATCGCTCCCAGGCCGCTCGCAGCCTTACTTTGAACGGGCGGTTCACACCGATGTCCAGCGGTTGGAGTTCCTTTGTCAGGCCTCCCGGAATGACAGCAAGCTCACAGTTCATTTGCTTCACAAGTTTTTTCACATCGGCTGTGAGATGGGCACGCATAGAGTCACAGATCAACAGCAATGGTGATGCGTGGAAAAAACCACCTGGTCTCCTTACATACACCTCCCTCAGCCACTCTTTCATCATTTCCTCATCCATCCAGCCCTTTTCATTTGCTTTAATGATGATTCCTGCTGGAAACTTCTCTTTAGGCAAAGTCTTTCGCTTAAAAATCACCATAGGCGGCAGTTTCTGTCCATTAGCATGGCAGCCAAGCACAACAGTAAAAGAAGACTTTTCATACCCCGTTGTGCGTATCGCTACCGTGCTGGTCCCCTTCTTCTCCACAGTGTGACTCACCGGGATGTCGAAAGTGAGCGGCACCTCGTCCATGTTTGTGATGTGGCTGGGCTGGATGTTTTTGTCGCCGATGTGTTTGCTGCAGTAGGAGCGGAAGATGGCCAGCTTTTCCTTATAATCCGCTGGAAGTTGCTGCGCTACCGTAGTCCTGGTCCGGATGGAAAAATGGCACCGTTTCATGAAACGAAAGCACCAAGACGGACCTCCTTGGAAATGTTCAATGTTCATCTCTTCAGCTAGTGAAACTGCTTTTAGCCGAATGGTGACCGTCGAAACGCTTCTCCCGCTCGCTCTTTGCTCGATGATCCACCGCTCGAGTCTTTCCTCCAACTCGAGCCACCTCGCCTTATGTCCGCGGAAACTCAGCTGCGTTTTCTTGACCTGCCGGAGCTTGTTTTCCAGCTTCCTCCATTTGCGAACCATCGATTCGTTAATCTTAAATTCTCTCGCCGCTGCTCGATTTCCATGTTCCTCCGCGTAGCTGATGGCCTTCAGTTTAAACTGTGCTTCGTAAGCGTGTCTCTTTGCCATTTTCAGGGTTGTTAAAACAACGATGTTCCACATAATGCACATACCTGTCCTTTTATACAGGTATGTGTGATTGTCCCGGTATATACGATCAACGCCCACACTTCACCCTTTAACGTTCTCATGGTGTTCTCTACTACGTCCTCCTTACAACACATAGGGCGCACCGCGCTATAGGGCGCGCCGCACTTTTTGAAGAAAATCTAAGACTTTTAAGTGCGCCTTATGGTCGTGAAAATACGGTACCTCAAATATTTATATAAATGTCCTTTATCTCCTCTGTGTCACTCATCTTCTCTCCTTTCTTTCTCCTAGGTGTATTAAGGGTGTGGGAGGCCAGCACGGCACGTTGTGTCTACACGCAGACCCTTCCCTCCACCCTCCCCTCTGCCTCTGAGGAGGATGAGAACGACAACCCCCGCAGTCTGACATACCTGTTTCACCTGCCCGCCTCAGCTAGACTGGCCACAGTCACTGCAGAGCACAACATACTGCTGTATCAGCTGCCTGCTCTCACCACACAGCAGCAAGTGGGTACTGGGGTCACGTCTTAGTGGACTGCTTAGGTCCAATACTTACATGACATCACACTACAGCTTCAAACATCTGTTAGTTGTTTCTTTTTCTTACTTTTACATACACATTAAAAATAAATCATTTTTTATGGAATTGTTTGTTTCCCTGGTACACAGAAAGAGAGAAGTAAAAAAAAATCTTACAAAAATAATAAAATATATCATCACCAGCTATGTAATTGTTATTTTAAACATTGGTATCATCTCAGAAGGTTCACTATGTTTCTATTTTTTGCTGTTCTGTGTATCTGCTTATTAGAATTAACGGTCACTCTCTCCTCGGTTGCTCTATTCACCCTCCCGCTTCAGTTTGTGGGCTACAGTGACGAGGTGCTGGACGTGAAGTTTCTGGGAAAAGGTGACAGTCACATCGTGGTGGCCACCAACAGCTGCCAGCTGAAGGTTTTTGAGCTGCTCACCAACAGCTGCCAGATCCTCTATGGACACACAGGTGAGTCGCCAGCAGAGGGCAGTGTGTGTGTATGCTTACATGTGGAAACACCTACAGTATGTGTGTTCATGTACAGCAAACTACAGTCCAGAGACATGCATGTCAGTTTAAATGGGGTTTCTAAATTGGCTGTAGGTTTGATTGTGAGTGTGCAGCTGTCGGTCTCTGTGTTGAGCCTTTGATTGGCTGATGACCTGCTTAGGATGCAGCCTGTGATAGGCTGCAGCAACCACATGGAATTAGAGAAGCACTAAAGCAGGGATGTCAAACTCATTTTACATGATGGGCCACATATAGCCCACAATGAGTGGGCCTGAGTAGTGAAACGGCTCTTTCTCTCAATGTAAATTAAGTTTAACTAAACATTTAATTCCTGAGATATCTTATTATAGGATAAATAATTGTAATTTCAACTGTAGGACTCAGTTATGTTTAACATCTCTGCCATATGCCAACAAGTCATCATAGTTATTTGTAGGGGATGTAACTGCAACAGACTTACAATGTACGTAATGTAGTATAGCACAAAATCTAATAATAAAAAGAAAGTAAAAGTCTAAGGACAGCTGTTTTTAAAGTAAGGTTGGAAGAACAGAAATGAAGTTCCTGCCAAGTTTTTGCGCAAGAATTCAGAGGTGACACAATGTGGTTGTCTCAGCTTTGGGACTTGCTGAGCAGGTTGGTAGATTTTTATCTCTGCTTATTTTTTTTATCTGCTTATCTTTTTCAGATACGGTCCTCACACTGGATGTGTTCAAAAAAGGATCTCTCTTTGCAAGTTGTGCAAAGGTACGGTTAAAAGAAAGAACGAAGAATTATATATTATATGTGACCAAAAGCTGCTATCCCCCCTTTATTAGGTCAGCAGTAACATTTGTATATTGCATCTGTAGGACAGGTCAGTGCGTGTGTGGCATATGGACAGTGACAGTGGTCAGGTGCGATGTGTGGCCCAGGGCTCCGGCCACACCAACGCTGTGGGCTCCATCTCCTGCTCCAGGTAACACTCTGCCTGCAAGCCGTCTAATAAGCTGGTTTTCTTTACACACGTGACAACACAGATACAAATTGAAGGGGGAAATGACTGTATGTGCATCTGCCCTTGTCTTTGTGCTTGTGCCTAGGATGAAGGCATCATTCGTTGCGACTGGTAGTCAGGACTGTACCGTGAAGGTGTGGGATCTACCTGCAGACTGCTCTGCAGAAGGAGGCATCCATCAGCTAACTGCCCGCGCCACAGAGAAAGCACATGATAAGGTACAAGGCAGAACGTTCTGGTCACAGTCCAAGAAGATCTTGTCCATTTTGTCCAGCACATTAAAGTTGCAGGACAGGTTCACGGTCACCGTGTAGCTGCCATCTTGGGAACAGCTTAGGTCTAAATAAATTAAGGAGAGAGTCATAATCAGTGGTCTCTAGGATATAAAAACCACATGTAAAGAATCACCAGTCAAATCTGATTTATAAAAAAATGCTTGAAGGGTTTGCTGACTGCCCAAAATAAAATTTCATTTGTCTGGTTCCCTGAGAAGTACAATTTAACTTTAGTCACTCAACATTTTGACTTGGTCAATTACTGTGACTTATAACAAGCATTCATAGTTGCAGGAAGCCAAGAAAACATGAGTAAAGACTGGCCATCTCTCTGTATTAGACTAATGGGTAAATATGTCTTATTCACCCACTTACCCACTCATCCCTTGAATTCTTTTTGTTTAAAGGCTTCACTGTGGCATCTTCATATTCTGCAAAACACCTGACTCAGGAAGGTTAGAGGAGCCATATGACTGCGAGTCAGTAACTGTTATTTAAATATAATTTAAAACAAGAAGAATTTAGATTATGATGCTTCTTTTTTAAATAACTCCACAGATGTTGTGTATAATAAGACACACAGATGTGTGAGTCAGCCACCAGTTATGTAAACAGCTTTAAGCTAGTTGGCCTCTTCTGATAAGGAAATGCAGAAAAATCTGATCGTGGATCTGATTTCCAGGACGATGCTGGAAAGTAATCTTTCCTGCTACACCTGCCCTCATCTTACTTGGCAGCATAATAGAGCAATTAAAAGTCAGTTAATAGTGTGCTATGCGTATTTCTTTATACCAGGTTAAACCGAAGTAGGATATTGGTTACTCAAGAGTAAGGTGGAACTGCAGGCAGTGTGGCAACAGGAGTGGAGATCATGAATTTCTTTGGAAACTTTATCACATTAGTTGATCCCAATTCAGTTATTACTTCAGTCTTTTAAAAAAAAATACATGTACTCATTCAAACCTTCATTTATAGGAAGCGCATCAGTTTTGTTAAAACGTCTGGTCCTTTTCTCCTCTACCTTCCACGTCATGTCTCCAGGATGTAAACAGTGTTGCCGTATCACCCAATGACAAGCTGCTGGCTTCAGGTTCCCAGGATCGCACAGCCAAGCTGTGGTCCTTGACGGGGGAGGGAACAGTGAGCCTGCTGGGGGTGTTTCGGGGCCACCGTCGTGGCGTCTGGGCCGTTTGCTTCTCTCCTGTGGACCAAGTGCTGGCCACCACCTCTGCAGACGGCACAGCCAAGCTGTGGAGCCTGCAAGACTTCAGCTGCCTCAAGGTGGGACATTTACTGTCCACGTGTCAGAATCACAGCAGTCTTATGGTGTTGCATAAAAGTAATCATGTTCAGACATTAGTGAGGTCTAATTTGTAGCTATATTGCTTCATTGTTTCTCCCCCTGTTCTTACTACTTTTTTAAAGACATTTGAGGGCCACGATGCATCGGTTCTTAAGGTCATCTTTGTGAGCCGAGGCACTCAGCTGCTCACCAGGTAAACGCACCGAACACGAAACCAAATACACGCCCACGCTGCGGATCGATGTGAATGCCCAATCCAGACTTTAAAAATCATGGCTTTGTTTCTCATCTTATTTCAGATATGAATCTGTCGTAGTTTGCAAAGCTTCCTCATTTATAGTAAGACAATGAAACAAACCCTGTAATTTAAAACCAAAGCTGAAAGGTCAAGAGGCTTGTCTGTGTCTCAGTGAGAAATATCTTTCAGAGGTTTGGTGTTTATAGATGGCAGAGATTGAGAAAATTATGGGAACCATTAATTGTATCTTTGTTTCCATCTTTATTGTTCCCTGTTGTTTGCAAGAGTACAAGAAATCAGAATAGAGTACAGGTACACTGACCTAATGAATAATTCAAGCATAAAACGACACCTAACTCATAATTATATCCAATAGATAATAGAGAACCAATATAATACCACGTTTAAAAAAAAAAAAAAAAAAAAAGTGCTTTTGCACCAACAAGTTTATTTCCAAAGTGCTATGAGCTAAAAAAGTTGCTGTGATTTGCAGTGAGTCCTTAAAAAAGTGAGGAAATAAGTGGAGGACAGAAGAATCTATCTACAGCAGGTTTGCAGTATCTGAAAGTCAGGTCGATGAGGGGAGGGAAAAATTCAGCAAATATGGGAGACGGGATCTGTGAGATGCACTGGCCTTTCTGTTGATCCAACTACTGTTCACTGAAGTCTCATCAGAAATGGTCAGTGGAAGGGTAGAGTGTCAAGAAGCTGTTTTTAAGGAAGGGAAACGGGGAGAAAATGACAAAAAAAAAAAATCTAGCTTGTCTCTTAAATCTTGGTCATACTATGTTTCATAAAGGAGGATCACATTGTTTCATAAAGGAGGATCACATATTATAAATACATTGGTGAATGACTTGTAATCAACAAATCATTAGACAGTGGTTTCACAGTCAGACGTATCCTGATCCGTGGTCTGATTGTGGCAACAGCGGATATGCTCATTTCAAGGCTTCAAAGCATGACTGTGGAAACCCAACAAATGACATAATGGTAGCTATGCCAGTTTTTCATGCTGTGTCTGGTTTCCACACAGTAATTAATAATTGTTTTCCATAGTGGCTCCGATGGTTTAGTGAAGCTGTGGACCATCAAGACCAATGAGTGTGTGAAGACACTGGATGCCCACCAGGACAAAGTGTGGGGTCTCCACGCCAGTCGCAAGGATGACAAGATGGTTACTGGCTCAGCAGACTCTAACATCACCGTGTGGTCGGTAAGTAGCATTCGGCTGCTAGCCTCCAGCTGGATAGGGAATAAGAAGGGAAGGTAACTTTGGCCTTAAACACTTAGCAGTCAGTCTTCTAAACAAATACTGACCACCAAAACGAAGAGTTTCACTTGTTTTTCCATTAGTGTTGCTATTTTCTCTATGACTTAACCTAAAAACTGCGTCACAATTATACAATGGATTTCATGGTGTAATCCACAAAGTTAAATAAAGATTGAAATGGACAATGAGAGGAAGTTTTAACTTGAAGAATTGTTTTGGGGTTTTTTAACAGTTAATAATTACTTTCCATGTTCAGCAGGCACTTAACTTCACTCCTTGGTTGTTTTTTTTTAATCACCATTTGCACAAAGTGATCAGTCAGGTAGGGCTGCACGATTTTGCATAAAATGAGAATCACGACGATTTTTTGGCTTAGAATTGAGATCACGATTCTCTCACGATTTTCTTTTCCAATATAAACATTTATTGCACTTATTAACTGCACATCAACTTCGTAACAGTTGAGACTGAACATAAAAACAATAAATAAACATAAAAACAATAAATGTCTCACGTTTTGTTGTTGCTGCAAAACGTTGTACTGCTTGAAATTCCGTCTCCACCGTTGCTCGACGCTGCGTGTATAGAGCAGGTAGTGCAACAATAGAAAAATAGTTGCGGGACGGCACTGTGTAGCGTTTGTCTAGGGTGTTGATCATTTTCCTAAATCCCTCGTTTTGCACAGTGTTGATGGGAGCCATATCTTTGGTCAGGTGATAAGTGATAGCCTCCGTAATTTCTTTGTGCCTGCGGGAGTTCGACGTGTATAGGGAAGCGCTGTATAAGGTTCCCGTTATTGATGTTTGGGTGGTTGACCGGGACGGATTTTCTCCTGTCACTTTCTCGTCATCCCTGACGTGTTCTCCGTTGTTTTTTCCCTGCTAATTTTAGCGTCACACGGCACAGCTTCTGTATCACGTGGTATAAGGCTCCGCCCTTGTCATTTGTTGAGCAGGAAGAGTGAGCGCTTGTTTTCATGCAGATTACGTCCCGGATCAAAATGCGGTACAATCGTCGTCGTCTTTTTTTCTTTTTTTTCTTTTTTATTAAATCGTTGTCATTTGGAAATGAGATCGCACATAAGTATGAATCGAGATCGCGATTTTCTAACGATTAATCGTGCAGCCCTACAGTCAGGTAGCTGTGTTGTTGTGACAGTAGGGAGTTTACCTTCTGAAGTATCCCTTAAGAGGGATTCAGTGCACATCTTATCTAGGTGGTAATGTTTGCTTTTTTAAAATTTATTTTCCCTTTCTGTGTTTTAAAAAAAATGTGTGTTCAGTAGATCTACAGTTTTCTCTGTTGTGCACATCTAGGATGTGACTGAAATAGAGCTGGCAGAGGAGCAGGCGAAACAGGAAGATCAGATACTCAAGTAAGTTGCACACGACAGCAAGAAGAGGGATTTACTATCGTAGAACAGGCACACCTGCACCATCCATCCTCCTCTCCACTCCGTCTGCAGGGGTGGACACACTCTTTGTTTTGCTTTTAGGCGTGTGGAAAGGATCACTCAACATCACTCAGACATGATCTGCTTTTGTTTTTCCATCTGTTTTGACATCCTGCCTGTCAGCAAGTCCCTCAGATGGTTTTTGTGATTTGCTTGGCTGTGGAGGTTCGCAGGTCAAAGCTGTCAGTAAAGTATGAGTGTGGGAGTGCGTGCTTTGCTGTTCTGATAAGCACAAAAAACTTTAGGTTTGCAGTATGTGAAACAATAAAGAATTTATTTCTGTATTAAATGTTAATTTGCACTTTTAAAGAGTGCATTTCAGCTCCATGTTTTTATTCTTGCTAAAGTAGCTTTGCATGATTCCCACAAATTCCGGCCCACAGTTCATCAACTATCTGAAACAATCATTTTTAACTATATTTTCTTTCTTTATTACGTTTTACAGCGTTCCCTATTGATACAGACTGCCCACCCTCATTTCCATTCATATTACTCCAAAGTAATTGACAGAAAAATAAATAAATGACAGGAAAGTTTCTATGTTTCCACCATTAGTGAGTCCACGGTAAATGGATAGTCTGTGCAATGAGCTATAATAACTTTTTCTGTTATGATGGGGAAAAAGAGGCCTACAGGCTGTCAGTAAGTGATCATGATACAAATTCCCTGCAGTATGTACAGGTGTGTGCGTGTGTGTTTGTGTCTCTGCCTACGAACCCACACCTGTATGTTTGTTGTGTCTGAAGGCAGCAAGAGCTGTCCAATCTGCTCCACGGGAAGAAATATCTGAAGGCCTTGGGTCTCGCCATCTCACTGGACCAGCCTCACACCGTGCTCACTGTTATCAAAGGTACCGACTCTGTCACACGGATCTATCACACTTTGGTCTTTAGTGTCTGACTTTGATTAGCTGTGTGCATGTAAAGTCCAAATTAGATGCTCATCTACGCCTGTCCTTTAGCTTTTCACCTGTGGTTACCTGGAATGTTGTTATTTTTCTTCTGTACGGCTGCTTTGTTTTAAACGTTGAGTCACTCGAGCACTGACACATGCAGCTCTGGCAAACAGTGGGTCTGTGAACATATAATAACACACACCTCGTTTCTGCGCTCACTCTCTTTTGTTCAGTGACATGTAGTTAAAACTGCAGTGACATATTGTTAATCTGAAGCTGTAACGTCTCAGTATTTTGGATTTGCTGCACTACTTATTTGTGTTAGTACAAAGCAATTTCATCGAAATGGAAGAAAATGTCCTGTTTTGTAACAGCAATGCTCATTTTTCACACCATGTTTGATTGGCTTCCACAGAAGGAGTTTTTTGGTTTGTTTGGTAGTTTAATCCTTCCACTGTTTATAGTATAATTTGAACACACCAGGATAGTTGGACAAAAATAAAATGGTTCATAGTTGGTGTTTCACAGTTTGCTTTGGAGGTGTCTTCATGTCACTGGCTGCAAGTTTGTTTTTTTGAGAAATCATGACATTCAGATGGCACCAGACAAAACTGTGCCATTGCCAAGAACAGCCGTAAGTGAGACAAACATTGAGCTATCGACACAGCTGAATGGATGGACTCTGGAGAGAGTTTGCTGAGTCCATGTGTCAGACCCTATATGAACAGACTGTCTGCTGACTCTGACTAGTTGTCCCATGTTGCTTCCAGCGATCCGTGAAGGAGAGAATAGCTCCGAGCTGTTGGAAAAGACGCTGCTGAAGCTTCGACAGGATCAAAAAGGTAGCCTGTTAAAAAGAGAATGACTGTGTTTTTACACAATACCAATACCTGTCATTTCAGACAGTGATACAGAAGTTTCCTTATTTCTTTCTTCTGTTTTCTTGGATCCACTCAGAGTCAGTTCTGCGCTATTGTGTGGTGTGGAACACCAACGCCAGGAACTGCCTGAATGCCCAGGCTGTCCTACAGGTGCTCCTCACACACCTGCCCCCCGAAGAGCTGCTGCAGTACCAGGGAGCCCGATCACACCTTGAGGGCCTCATTCCTTACACAGGTTAGGAGGGGGAACGAGTGCTTTGACGAACAGAGACCAAAACTGCATCAGACAAAAAAGAAGAAAAAGCTTTTACTCTGATTATTTACTCAAAGTGGCCACAGATTGATCTAAACTTTAGAAACACTCAGAAACGTACAAATAAGTGTCTCATATACGGAATAGAACACTAGAGTTAAAGGAATGAAAACTGAAAGTGTGACCCTTTCCTTGTAGCGTTCTGTGAAAATTAGGTGTGTGCAATGTTATGTAAAGAGTTCAGACTGCAGGGGTTTGATTGTAGTATGTGGTTAATTAGAGAAACTGGATAGACAATAGAAAAAAGGATGTTTTGGTCTTTATGCCATGTTTATTAAACATGATATACATGAGTACAATCAATTTTCCTACATGGAAAAAATAACTGTTGTAAATTAACAGACTTTTTACTTTCTTTTTTATTTATTTATGGTCATTTTCCCCACAGAGAGACACATGCAGAGGATTGGGCGTCTGCTGCAGGCCTCCATGTTCTTGAACTACATGTGGCAGAAAATGAGAGTGGCCGGAGCGCCGTCCAGGTGAGACTCTGCTCTGAACGCTTTGACAAATCACCGCGCTGAATGTTGACTGAATCCCGGTGTTTCCGAAACAACACTGGCACCTTTCTAATATTGACTCTCGTGCTGCTTGTTTGTGGTTTCAAAGCAAATTGTTATATTAAAGGAAAATTTCACCACAAAATCAGATTTAAGTTTGTGTTTGTTTTGTTTTCCAATCTAATTAGAATGAAGAACCGCTGACATGAATGAGGTGTCAACTTTTAACAGCATATTTGACCGTTTGGCTCTCCAAATGTAGCGCAGGAGCAGCCTTAAACCAAAGCTGGAAACATGCTCTGTGTAATTAGCTATGTGAGGTTATTAAATGAAAATATTTTTAGTTTGTCAGCCTAATTTATGCTGTTATATCTTCTCCAGTACGGGCCAAGATGAAGACATGGATACGACACCTCTGGCACAGGCTCAGCCTTTCTTTGTGATTGACAAGGAGAAAAAGAGCGGCAGCGACGAGAGACGAGACGAAGGCAACGACAGCGACGGTGAACAAGACGAAGATCCAGATTCCTGTGTTGAAGATGAAGAGGAGCTCGAGGATGTCAGTGCCACCAACAAAGCCTCCACCGACAACGGGCGAGTGGAAAACGGAGCAAGCCACAAAACTAACGGCAAGCACCACTCTGAGAGCGAGGAGAGCTCTGAAGAGGAAGACCAGGAGGAGGAAACGACAGTTAAAAAGACAAAAGGTCTCCCGGTTTCTTCGGCTCAACAGTGCCAGACTTTTGCCAGCTGACAGGAATCAGTTTGGAAACAATAGGTTTTCTTATCTCAGATTATTGGCAGCTGGAGACAGTTCAGATGTGAAATGATAACATTTGTTAGGACGGCTTCTCTACAGACTTTAAGTCATGTGCCAAAGCATCAGCTCCTCCATGCAGATTTTAATGACCCTGACTTCTTCAGACAAAAAAGAGGAAAAGGGGACGCGCAGGAGGAGGAAACCTGGACCATCTTCACACTCACCACATGCCATTGTGTTGTTCTGCAGTAGTGCAATGTCCTGATCTACCAGCTCAACTAAATGAACACACTTTTATGTAACCCAGACAGCAGTTTCCTCATATAACCGTGGAGTATTTTGTCTTCTCTGAAAATGTTAATAAAATAAACAATGTTTGATTTAAAAGGAGTCACATTTTTATTAAAATAAAATAGCTACAAAGGGAGTAAATTAAATTTGAACCCATGGCATTCACTTGATGCACAGGCGTAGAAAAAAGTGTGTCAGTTCACCCATTGACACACATTCATACAAATGTGTGTCAATAGGTGAATGAGGCATGTTTTATAAAGTGCCTAAAATGCACAAGAACCAGACCATCTGCTATGTGAGTGAGCGCCAGCACGAGTTGTGGTTTCCTGGCAGGCTTTAGATAAGGACTGCAGTTCTTGAGGATTCATGCTCAGCATGGAAAACGGCTGAAAAATGTCCTTTAGTTTAGATACAGCTTTATCTTCCTGGTTCATCCAGGTTTTTGCAGCACAGGCCCCTGAAAGTGTAAAACAAGCTGAAGGTATGAAAGCAAAAGCAGGATGTCTAAAGGTGTATTATTAGTTCCATTATGGGAAATGTCAGTATTGAATAAACCAGCTCAACTAGAGTTTTAACCCTAGTTGACTCTTGGAATCAAGAAGTAAACCTATCATGCTTTTAAATGACAGGTGAAGCCGGCGCTCTTGGAGGAAACCCAAGCAAGGGCGAGATTGTCCTCTAAGCCTCTGATTTTATGACATTCAAAACCGAACTGCAACATTTTCCTTCTAACTTCATGTGTTTGAAACAAGGTTTAGATGTGAAACATGCCAAAACAAACAGGTTGAGTTCCCCAAAATGCTTTTATTTGCTCTCAGCTACTCAGTAACACGAGTGCACCCAGATCAGATAATGAAGTGTGTGTTTGTTGACTATCCGCATGCGCAGGCGGCGGGATAGGCTGCGAAGGTTTTTCAACAGGAATTTAAACAACTTCCACACACTGGTATGCAGACAAACATTTACTTTTCCTGCAGTCAAAATGAGCAGAAGAGCCATCGTTTGTGGAATCTACACAGACTATATGCATATAAGGCACAACACAAGGCTTCCAGTATGGAAAATAAAACGAGGCATGTTAAATGATCGATTGGTCAAAGTGGTGATGATACAGGAGCCATCACATATTCATCTAATCATCTAAAACAAAAGAACAGTTGTTCTTCTGTACTTTTATCACTTCAACAGTGACAAAAATAAAGCTTTACTTTTCAAACAGGAACTTTATCGGCTGATGATCTCAGCTTGGGTGACAGAGCACCTTTTGCTGCATTCTTGCGGGTGACAGAAGTACACCGGGAGAGGATCTCCTGGGCGCTCGGTCTGGGTGGCACCTTAGGTATTTTGGGTAATTTGTAGAGCGTGGGATCAGAGACACTCGAGATCAGCCTCCCCCCTGGGCCGCTCGTTGGGCTGAGGGTGTTGCTCGTCCCCGGTGGAGGCGTGCGGCTGAGACGCAGCCATTCATCATTGGCAGTGGGGCTCAGGTTCAGGGACGAGTTAAAGCTGGAGTCGTCACTGAAGCTGAAGTCGGTGCTGTCTCTCATAAAGCTATCCTCACTATCCTCCGTCTGACTCCTGGAGAGGACGCGTTCTTCGTCCTCTCCATCCATCTTCACCGTGATCACGGGCGGAGGAGGGTGAGAGGGAGAGGTGGGTGAAGTGGAGATATCGGTAGCAGCACTGGTACTGTTTGCAGCAGGCTGTGCATGAGGTTGTTCAGACAAAACCTCAAGAGACACAGACCTCTGCCTACTCTCCGGCAGGATCAGGAGAGGTGACGAAGACCTTACGGGGGGATGTTGCAGCAGGCTTCCTTGGGAGAGGCTCAGTTGGGAGTGCTGTTCCAGATTCGAGGATGGAACGAGAAGGGAAGTGTGGCGGCGCTGATCCAGGTGATGGGAAGTGTTATGAATATGAGGGTAGCGGTGGGGCTGCAGTATCATGGTGGGAATGTAACCCATTTTCCCACTGGATCTGTTAGATGACAAGAATGAAGAAATCAAAGTAATTTAAAATTGGAAATCATGCATCGTTCTTTTATTTCCACATACATGGCTACATAACAAGTGTCAGGCCTTTTGTGAAACTTTAAGCCATGACAACCGATGTTATGAAAGAAATCCAGTTAAATCAGGCTGTGCTATGGTACAAAATTCTTCTATTTATTCTTTTTTAAATTCGGAAGAGATTTAAATTTCTTTTTCAAAGGAAATTACCATGAAAACATAATCGGTCATTAACTGTCTGTGCTTAAAATAGATTATTCATCTCATTTGAGTTGCCTCTGCTGATTGGTTGACAGGGCAGTGACACTCACTGAGCCTGTCTTTTCTTTTATCAGCTGTTCATCGTTGCGTACTAATGTTCATGCGACCCAACCTGTGTTTCTGGCTTTTTGGCAGTCACAGAGAAAGATCTGGGTGGCTGCAACTCTCATGGCTTGCAAGAATCTGTAACAAAATAACTTGAAATAAAAGTTTCAGCCCAGGCTAGAATACCTGACGAGCCACCAGCCATTTTCAGACTTCTGCAGGACTTCCACCACAGCACCTATGGTTACGGTCACCTCGTCAGTTTTGGTGGCCTTGTAGCTCTTGACTGCAGTGTAGAGTGCTCCTGGAGAGAGAATGAAGGATTAGACATAATGCTTTGCAATATGAATGATATTCACTGAATAAGGAAATACATAATGAGAGTGCAATGTCGTGAGAAAGGGTACAAGAAAAACTGTAGCTATGTGTACCTTTTTCAGGAATCTCCTCATGATCTTCATTATCATCATTTGTCCTCTCCAGATAGGGTGCAGGAAACCAGGCCATCCGCCTGTCTTCAGTCTCCACCAGCCACCATCCTGAATCACCAGAAACATGCATTTTACTGCTCACATTGAGTTATCCGTGTTAACTGAAAGCTGTCGGCTCACCTCCTTTGTCTTTGATGACCACATCGAGTTTGTCACCCTTGGCTACTTTCAAAGGTTTGTTCTTGGAGTCTTTGGTGTCATACGGGGCGACACACGTGTATGCTTCTGTGATAAACGGCTGGGTCACTTCACCGGCGTTTGCGTGAAGTCCTTCGCTTCTGAGTTCATCCTCCGGGGGCATGATGATGATGCTGAGGAGGAAGAGCAACACAGACGTGCACAATGTCAGAGTCATGCATTCATCTTGCATTATACATATTTATTTATGTACTCGTGCACTCAGAAGATTGAACCTGCAGATACAAGATTTTGCAAATGTTACGGTCCCTAAATTAGATCTGTGTGGGTAACTTTAACTAAAAGCTATTATAAAACATTTATTGTGTAATAAATGTTTAGCCGTACCCGTTTTTGGCAAAGTCCGGCTGCAGGTCCTGGTCTTTAGGGTTCAAGAACTGGATGAGCTCTGCAGACTGAGTCACTCGCTGGTCACAGGACAGGACTGCATTGCAATATTTCTGCAAATATTTCAGGCGCACCAGTGACTTGGTTGGGGCTTTCCCTCGACTTTTTTGCTTCACCCTCCCCTCTGAAATCCCAGAGAACGATTTTAGTTACAATCCCATCGGTCTGTAAGTGAACCATGCGATTCTTGTAAAGCAGCAAGTGTGGTCTACATGACCCGAACATACCTCGAAATCTGGGGACAATTCTGTCAGATTTTCTCAGCTTGTTTGCAGGTGGGAATGCTTTCTTCAGTTGTTTCTGTGAGAAATAATTTGAGTAACAAAACAAAAGTTACCTGGATATGTGCAACTTGGAAAAAACAAAAGAAAGAAGGTGTTTTATACTCACGTGCATATTCATGAATTCTCGAAAACGTCTGTAAATCACAACACTGCTCTCGTCGGACCAAAGCACAGAAGTCTTGTAAAACTGGAAAAGAAAAGGCAGCTTTTCTCAGGAGAGGCACGCATTTTATTTAATAAAAATACCCACACATAGAACCAGGAAAGTGAAAAATCCTTTGCTGCTTACTTTGGTCTTTTCCTTCTGCAGTACTCCAACTAGATGGATGCTTATGGGATACTGCTTAGCCTCCATAATGACAGCACAGATGGGTGCTTGGGAGCTGCAGTCAAACTAGCTCAGCCTTTTCCAGGTATGTGACTGAAGCAGTGAGGCTCTGCAGGTGAATTTATGCTTCCTCCACCGGAGCAGGTGTGGCTCTGGTTTACGTAGGCAACCAGAGGGGGAAAATCTGCAGTTGTGTACATGCTGGAAATTCTTGCAAATTAGCTTTGGTGCATATCACACAAAATATATTTTCACAAAAAAGTTGAATTTATATTGATATTTATATAAAACTGCAGTTTTTGTTTTTTTTAGTGTTCATTTTTGAAAAAAGAACAGAATTTACTCCTGATTTTCTCTCTCTTTCTTTCTTTGTCACACACACACACACACACACACACACACACACACACACACACACACACACACACACACACACACACACACACACACACACACACACACACATTCATTTCCTGGAGACTTTGTCTAATCCAAATGTAAAGCTTAATGTTAATTTTGTTTGATAATATGTTGTGTGATGTTTCGTTCTGTGTAGCACTTTTTTTTTACAAGAAGAAAAAAAAGTAGAATAAATTAAACACAGAAATGATCAAAAATATTTTTTATATATTAGAGGATCAATTTGCATGATCATGAAGATAATGAAGTAGCACAAATGACACATGTGGTGTAATGAAAAGAACAACTAGTGTTTGTAATGGTAGCGTTGCTAGTTTATTTTATTAATTTACAAAAATACCTGACAATATAGAGCACCACTTCTTTTAAATCCATACAGCTTTGATTCTGATATATAAATATGGATTTATTATGCACGCCTATGAAAGTGTTTTTTTTTTTGTGTGAGTAATTATTGGATTTCCTGCTGTTGGTCTAAAACCAAAGACCATAAAGTATTGCTGCAAACAACTACTCATAACTAATTTCTTAAGAAAGAAACCACCATTGTTAAAGCCAGATGAGGAAGTTAGTGGGGGGGAAATGGCATCTCTTTCCTTCTGTGGGCCGTAAATATTTCTTCCTGTCTTCTGAGGAATTTTGATCTGTGGCACGTAGGCCAACGTGGTGACAATTTTTGTTTTCTTTCTAGACTTTTATGTTCTTTGACTGTCATCAGCAGCCTGCGGATAACCCCCAAAGCAAAAATATTCATTTAGTCTCTGCCCATTTCATTCGGTTAAATGTTGTTTAAAAAAAATTAAATAAAATAAAAGCTGAAGCAGCTCAACATAGATATATTTTATTTTCTCTTAGCATTTAACACTAAAGGAAGATCAAACCAGTGAAATGTTTAACAATGCAAAACTCTTTTATTTGACCAAGTCTTGATAAATAGCTTTCTCATGGTCACTGTGATACAGAGTTAGCATTAGTGACTACTTCCTCATTCAGTTCAGGCTGAAACAGAGGTGAGACTCAAACAATGGCTAACTTTGACTTTTCAGCACTTCCAGCATGTTAGAGGGACTACAAAGTGGGACTATTGCCCAAACAGCTAAACAACAGTATTGATATCGGCTGAGATGGGGCCTGTTCTTCGTACCGCGCTAAGTGAGTTAGCTGGATGAGATTGTTGACGATTTCGCGTGATCCTGGATCGTTCGGTTCCCCGAAGCCCATCCGGGACTTGCTGTCATAGCAACAGAGCCGTAAGCGTAAACCTGCTGGGGAGCAGGTTTACTTTATGTAAACAGGATTAGATCGCGGCCACGCAGGTATGCCCGCGTCATTCATACGAAAGCAACAGCGATATTCCACCACTGTTTCACCATAAATAAATAACATCAATGTAACTAAAGACAATGCAGCACCTGATCCATTTATTGATGTCACACAGATACATACAGGTCATTTCCTAAAAAAGGGAAATGAACTATTAACATTCTATTACATGTATGTGATTATTACAGATGTAATTCATATTTCAGAGTAGTAATTGTAAATTACTTCGTGTAATCAAGATGAGAGACCACGGCTATAAAAGCGAAGGTGGATTTGGGAAGCCTGTCGCAGCCATGTCCTGTCCGTATACGCGAGCCACCCATTGCGGAAGGTGCAAGATTGATAAGGAGAGTCCTCAGAATTCAGCGTATATTGCAGGATAGACAGGATCCTTTAGCTCAGCGCGACAGTGTGCTCATAGAGAGATATCGATTTTCCCGTGAGGGTATTATTCACTTAACCAACTTGTTGACGAGGGGGTGCAGGACCACCACCTGTCTTTTTTTGCTCTGCCCTTTTCTTGGTTGCTGTTATAAACAAACAGATTATTTCAGGGTCTCTTTCCAAGAGACTAAAAGCAATATAAGTGATAAATATTACCATTCTGTAGAACATTCTTATATTTCACTTTTACCTGTTCCCATGTTCTAGTGGGTCCTGTCGTGGCTCTAATGTGAAAGAGGATAAAATATAACATATTATAATATAATGTAATATAATATTGGATAATATAGTGTAATATAATAAATCTACCCTACCGCCTACTGGTGTTGGCCAGAGGGGCCGATGGCGCGATATGGCAGCCTGGCTTCTGTCAGTCTGCCCCAGGGCAGCTGTGGCTACAACTGTAGCTGCCTCCACCAGTGTGTGAATGTGAGAGTGACTGAATAGTGGCATTGTAAAGCGCTTTGGGTGCCTTGGAAAGCGCTATATAAATCCACTCCATTATTATTGTTATTATTAAATTACTTACGAGTTTAATTTGTCAGCAACTTCCTGCCAGCCCTCGCTCCTTGCTTTTGCAGCCTTTGCAGTGTTCCCTTGCGTTCTGATTAAACTCTGAAACTCCTGAAATCCCTCACTCAAGAGTTCTTGCTCTGCTGCCGAAAAATACCGAGCCGAGCGCGCTCCGTCGACATTTTCGCCGACCAATCAGAGGGTTGCCGATCAATGTTTCTACTATCGATGCGTAGCCCCTTTTACGACACCCAGTGATGTCACATTACTGCGTCCAGCTGTACTAATCGTCAACAGCAGGTGTGTTCGGGGAACCGGATTAGCGCGCTCACGGTTAGCGCGATGGTTTGGTCTTGGATGTGTCATTTGATCTTGGATGTAGTAAGCGACGTACGAAGAACAGGCCCCTGGTCACAAGAGAAAAGCAGTTTGGTTTGTGTGGTCAGCTACTGCTAGCTGCTGTTACATGTGATTCAGAATGTACCAAGTAATTGCTGTTATTATAAAACACTCTTTAAAGAGCAGCCAACCATACAAACATGTATCAAAGTTATTTATTTCTCCTCACAGCAGAGTTAGAATACACCATCTTTCATAAAACTTAATTACAGACTCCAAAATAAACATTTCTTCTACATTGCACATTTTACAGTTTTTTGTTAATCATGTAACAAGAGTCATTAGGATAGTAATATCTGCGATCTCCTCGCTTGAGTTAAAAGACTGTAGTGTGAATAGCATTCGCACATCAACTTATACCCGAGGTCTGACCTTTAGCTTAGCCAGATAACACACAGTTTCTCTCATATTATTAAATGTTCATGATTTCAAATAAAGCAACATTAAACTAGTCACCCATCTTAAAAACAACAGGAGCTTTACAGTTAAAATTGTAAGGCAGCAGGTTTTTCCTAAAGCATCAAAGGTGGTTTTATTCTTTTTCCATCAAGCTTTCACAACCACACACAGGTGCTTTTAAACATTACAGCAACACATTATTTGATTCTCCAATTTGTTACACTGCAGTCAGAGCTCTGCGTTCATTTTCTTGTGTTCAATCTGAAGTTTTCCAAACTCTTCCCAGAAATATTTTACTTGGCACAAACCCCCCAAAAAACTTTCAATCTCAACTAGATTATGAGTCACTGGTTACAGTTGCTGTGCTTCAGGTTGATGGTTAGTATAATTAACCCCCCCCCCCCCCCCTTACATTTTACTCCTGATTTAAAATAAATAAATCTCCCTTAAACAGAAGTGATCTGAAAATTAAAATAAAAACTAAAATTAAGTGGTGTAAGAAATTCGACCCATTATTAATCTTTGGCTTGCATAGATAAACACTTTACAAAGTTGAGATGATTTTTCAAAAAGCTGCAGCTTTTTACAAACAAGGTTTTCACTCATTTCCAGCTCATCCATATCAGGATTACTAAAATACATATTGCCTGAACATTACAGCAGCATACCATCCCTGATCATATAGAACCTGCATAAAAGCTCTCATGCATCTCTGCTTGTTGCGCGTCTAACACGTTAATCATCACAGGTCCTCAAAGATTTTGTATCTTTCAAATAAGATAAATATATTAAGCTTTACTCTTTTTTTCCCCAACTCTTAAAAGCAACACTTTGTCTTAACAGAAACAAATGGAGGAAATCTGTTTTGAACTACTGAGGAATTTTTTTTTTTTTTTTTTTTTTTTTTTTAACAAGTGCAGGAAAAACAAACCAAACCAGAAAACAAATTTCAATCTGCCGCAGCAACTGTGAGAAAATTCCACGTCTCACAGATCTTCCTTATGGTTCTTCATCTGTGCCTTCTTTCTAGCAGTCCAGCAGAAGAGTGTCTGACCAGCTGTGTTTTTCCTTGCCAGTGAGGAAAATGGGTCACCTCCATTCTTGGCATTAAAGGATTCTCCATCCCGTTTAAGCACAGGGCAGCATGAACCTTCTTTTGTCACTCCACATCTCTGCACAGCCACGTCACCGAAATTCGTAAATAGGCATACTGTGCTCTCGAATATGGTTCAGGCTTAAAGACTGGTACCTGCAGGAAATAAGTTGGAAAAACAAAACCAATCATGAGACATGTGTTCATGTGAAAAACTGCAAACTTAAAGTAACCGGCGCTACTTGGGTACTTTAAGACTCAGAAAACAAAGTTTTTGCAAATGGCGCAGATTCAGTTTTAATTTGAAAAAGTAAACAACTGGCAAAGAGAGAGACACTTCTGGAAACATTCCTGATAGGATCTCATCTGCTGCAATAATTAAGCCAAACATTGTGCACATTATACCACAATGTATCAGCGTTTAAGAATTTCGCCTGTAAAATGGCAGCTATGCCCTAAACATCAAGCATGGTTTGGGTAAAGAATCATACAGTGATCATTGTCTGCATGTTTGACTAAATTCTTTCTAAACCTGTAGGAGGAGGAGTCATTTTTGTCAATTGTGGGTGACTGATGCCTTGGGATGGAATAAGCCCATCAGTCCTTCGGCTGACTGAGTTAATAGTACAAATGGCAATTTTTATTTATATAGCACATTTAATTCTAAGTACAGTAAATGTGCTTCACACAGAGAGATTAGAAACATTACAACTTGTGCAGGTTTTACAATGCTTTCAGGCAGTAACATGAGTGAAATGACAGCAATATGAGGCCATAACAAGTTATAGAAAAGAATACAAAGGACTGTTGAAAGCAATTTAAAACTTAAGGAAACATGAGGAAATATTATTACCTTCAGGAATTATATCAATGTTGTGTGAGTACACCTATTCAAATTGGGATGACTCCCTCTAGTGATACATAATAACCCTGATACTGTTCCAATTTATTCCCACTTTGCACCACCTCCCAATTTATATTTTTCTGCTATTATAGCCACCATATAGTCCTGGCTTACTTTCAGTAGCAAAGCATTTATTACCACTGCTACTCTTCCCCTTTACAATCCCAATACCAAAAAACTTGTACAAATGAATAAAAACAAACAGTGATTTGTAAATTTCAGAACAAAATGTTTGAACTGCACAAGTGTAACACTTAAATACTTTAACTCATTTTGAAGTTGATGTAACAACATGTCTGAAAAGTTCATCTAAGAGAGGCAAAGTTTCCCAGAAGCAAGGATGGTTGGAGCTTAGCAATCGACAGGAAACCGCATCTAGAAACTATTGAACAAATTCAGAAAAACGTTTCATAACACAGAATTGTGAAGACTGAATATCTGATTTACAGTATCATATCAAAGACTGAGAATCTGAAGAAATCAGCACACAAGACTAAAAATCATCAATTCATTTGTTTCTGCTTCTCTAATTCAGATTCAGATTGTGTTGAAGGTCAAGGAAATTGAAATACCTTTTGAAAAATAAGAAAGCTGGTCCTTATGACAAAAAAGGAGATTGCCAACAACAAGGTGGTCAATACTCTAACAAGCCAGCATCTCTCTGGTATATGAGTGCATTAGTGCCTATAATTGGCAGCTTGTACATCTGGAACAAGCACGATCAGTAGGGATGGGTACCGGTGTCCGGTGCCATGATGGCACCGGTTCTGACATAAACGGTAGTAACCAGACCGAAAAGCAGCGCACATTTCGGTGCTTTATTTCGGTGCTTTTTTTTCCTGAGCTGTGATACACTTTAGATTCTAGCCAATCATTTTACGTTTCCGAGGATAGTAGGCGGGGCCAGGTACGTACGTTCTGTTAGAGCAGAGCTACAGATTAAAAATGTCCAAGGCGAAGCGGTCAAAAGTCTGGCTGTACTTCATAGCAAAATATGCAAACTCAGCAGCCTGCAACAAGTGCTTTAAGCTGATACTGTGATACTGTCAAAGGAGGTAACACCTCAAATCTGATGAAACACCTGGCGACGCATAGCGTTTTTTTTAAAAGCCCAGAAATGCGCCGTATTTGATAGCTTGCTGCGAGACCTCACACCGAGCGCATCTACTGCGGGCGGGTTGCCTGTTATGCAACATCCCCCAAAAACACGAAGAGGAGAGTCCTGGCCCCTAGCCCTGCCAGTGTAGCAGAAATGATGACGGATGATGGTGGCAGCAGCCGTTCTTCTCTGCGTGAGTAGCTAATTTACGTTGAGTAGGCTAACCACGTTATTACATTAATGCATGTAAGGTGAACTAGCAAACATCATCATAGCTACATGCGGCTGTCCTCTTGTTTGATGGCAGATACTCCCTTCACCCTGGCTAAAAAGGCTAAAATGACCAAAGAAAAAGTGGAAAACAGTTAAACATGAGAGGTTTAGGACAAAGTTTGTGTTTTTTCCATTGTTTAAGCACTGCTTCCAGCCAAGAGTGATACCATATATGCCCCATAGCTGCAGAAAAGGCTAACATTGTTATCTTTTTACAAAAAACAGCTGAACATGAGAGGTTTTTGGACCAATTTTGTGTTCTCCATTCTTTAAGCACCGGTTTGAGCACCGGCACCGTTTCAAAAGTACCGATTTGGCACCGGTATCGGCTAAAACCTAAACGATACCCATCCCTAACGATCAGTGATAAAAGGTATATGCGGGTTTTAGAACATATCCTCTCATCCATAAGTCTTTTCTCCCCACAGGAGGCCTTCAATATTTCAGCAAGACAATGCTAAACCATATACTGCATCAATTACAGCAGCATGGCTTCATAGTTGAAGAGTCCAGGTGCTGAACTGCCTGCCTGCAGTCCAGACCTTTCACCAACTAAAAACATTTGGCACATAGTGAAACAAAACGTACAACAAAGCCAACTCGGGCAGCTACAATTCTATGAAGACGAAAGCCCAGCAGCTGAACTTGTCTGTTCCAGGTAGTTTATAGAAGATTAAGAAAATAGGAGGCTACACATTGGTAAACACAGCCCTTTCTCAACTTTTGAGACGCGTTTCTGGCGTCAAATTACAAATGAGTTAATATTTTTCTTAAAATGGTACATTTGATCGTTTTATTTGTACTACTATGAATAAAAGTTTACGATTTGCAAAATTTTACACAACATTCCAACAAACACATGGATGCAAAGTCACGCGGCTGAGGTGCATGTGTGAAAACTGTTTTAATGATTAGTAATTACCACTCTGAGCTCCGATGATAATAGTAACCCTCAATAGTGGCTGTGGACTTCTGGAAGCAGATGTAGTAGAAACCTGCAAAGGAGGCACCACTGATATCTTTGATCGTGTGGTCTGGAACTAGAAACTGCTCCTGAATGCACAACAAGAGCGGAGGTTAAAGTCTGACCCCAAGCTGAGAACATGCACAAATTAATTTCACAGCTAAAATGAATGACAGAGTGCCAACCTTCCACCTCATGAAGATATAGTCACTGTTTTCCAGTGCATCATAGTCAAAGTCATCAGAGTTGAAGTTCCTGGCATATTTGCAAAAAGCCTTAAACTTGCTCTGGTGACAAAACAGAAGAGCAGGAAATAAATACCAACATCTGCAACAGATCTTCTGACAGTAACCATTTGGATATAAAAGAGTTGGTAAACAGGTGTCAGCAATCACATTAATTAAAGCACTGCATCATTAGTAACACCTGTGCTACTCATACTCCTTAATATCAGGTCAAAAAACAAAAAAACAAAACTGTTGTGAAATAGGCTTTGTTTGATTCCCCTACTTTATCTTCTGCCATGTAGAAGATAAAGTAGGGGATAAAGTAGTATAAGTGTTAAATAACACAATAGGTGTTATTTAACACCCATTGTTAGCTGAAAAATCAGGAATGGCGAAGCAATGACCTCCACACACAACATTAGGAAAGGCTTTCCTGAAAGACATGAGGACACAAACTGCCCTCAAACTGGTTAGATAAGGAGCTGTGGCGACTTTAACTGTGCCCTTTTGAGAAAAAGCTGTGTCATGGTATCCAGTTTTCCAAGCTAGAGAAAACTGACACATGTCCAAAAACTTAAAAATCAATGATGAAGAAAACTAAAAGCACGACTTACCCAGTGTTTTTTATCCACATCCTCATCCGCATCCCACTTTCTAGTTAAAAATGGCCTCTTCCGGCTGATCATTTCTCCAGCGAAGAACGTTGTTAGAGTCGGATACTCCTGCCAGACACAGAATGAATTAGGAGGGAAAGATAAAACGGGACTGTTCGCAACGTGATTTGGTACTCGTTTTAAAACTGCATTTATCCTGCACTGTGCAAATAGCCTATTCAAATGTCCAGATTTCCTGTGATTTACATGTTGATGGGCAGGGCTTAAGCTTCAGGATCAGCAGAATAGATGTAGTGCATTATTCCTTTTCATCTGGCTGCTTTCACAATTTCTTAAAATATGGTACTGTATAACATATAAAAATAATAAAGCAGCATTAAGAGGAATGCTCCCTTGCTTTAATTTTCTCATGGATACCAGGTGAGCTTTAATACAACTCCTTCACTCACAACCTGACTTCTCATCTTTCACTCGCTCTGCCCAAGCTGAACTTTAACCCAAGATCCCCCTGACCTTTTTGCTTCCATATGTTACATAATGTAATGGGTATACAGCTGACACTTGAGCTTAAGCATGTGTGGTTAGCCCTAAAGGCCTCACATCTAGCCAAATCTACTTTGCTTAAGTTGAATGAATGGGATTGTTCTAGGGAAAGTTTTAAAAAAAAGGAGTTGGTTGATGCAACCAAGCTGGCCATTATTTAACTAAAGTTAAACTTGGCTCTTCTTTTACTCATAAGTTGATTGATTACATTTTTAAGATTTTTTGCTTTTGAAGTGGAAACGTTGTGAACCACTGGTCTAATGTACTCTGTCACATTGCAGTCTGCTTAAAGCGAGTGGAAACCAGTCAGTGGAACGACTTCAAAAGAATAAAGGTCAGTCTTACTACTCATGATGTAGCTGGGAGACTTACCTCAGTCAGGCCATTGATTTTCAGGTAGCCACACAAATACGAGTCCTCTACAGTCACATGCTGAGAAAGACAGAACACATATTTTACTGATGGTTCCACATGACGAGCACAAAATCCTTCATGGTAACAAGAAAACTGTCTGTAAGTTGGTGGGAAAGCTCACCGAGATGGGAAATATTATATTAGCTGTGTCAACACCAGCTGCTATATTAATACTGCAATTTAGGTAGCTTTGAGGGGGGGGTTAAACGCCAACTTGTCTGTGAAACATCGGTTTTTAAAGCCAAGTTGTCCCAAATTCAAACTCCAAAAGAAGACATAAGGTCATTAAGCTAGCTCAAAATTTGCTCAACATGTAGGAAAAGCAACAAAAAACAAAAAATGAGCTAATGAAGCTAACATCTGGAAAGATAGCAAGTTAGCAACTATGGATGCACAGAGTCTACTCATATGCAGACTTTGTATATAACTATACAGGACCACAAAATTACCTGCAAGACCACCTCAACGTCGTACGAGTTGCCTTTACTCTTCTGGTATCCACGAAACTGTGCGCCGCTGTACAGAAGCGAGGTGGCCACCCCCGGCTGGTGGGTGTTGATCGGGGCAGGGGGGACGAGAGAGGCCGAGGATGGGCAGGCCGATCGGGTGGTGCCGCGGTACTCTGCTCGGACAGGCATGACGAGCGATAAGGTGCCACCGTCAGCAACCGTCATGAGCTTTGTCACCGGGAACACCGCAGTTGCAGAGAGAAAAAGTGGGTGCTGAGACAGGAGGGCCTGTCAGCTACGTAAATTCTCAGAGCTCCAAAACTTCGCTCAAATGAAAACCTAGTCCGAGAACTCGCTTCTGCCAAACGCCTCTTCCCTGAATTTGATTGGCTGGGAACTGGCGCGCGGCTGCTTCAGCTGGATTCTTATTGGAAAAGGCACCGAAAGTTGTTCTGGGTATTGTATTCAAATCTCACGCAGTTCAAGATTTTTTTCTTTTAACAGTAGCTTTATTTATACACTTTAACACAGACAGCGACCAACTCACGTTTGCATGATTTAGTGCTGAAGTGCTGAAATCACACATAGAATCATACAATATTTTAGAAAGTGTTGAGATCAATTAAGGTTAATTCACAGCAGTTCAATTACATAATTAGGTAAACAAAAGAGCAGAATGGTCAACGGCTCACCAATCTGGAAAAAAACAGTGTATACAAATTGTGTAACAATTTCAGTTCCATAACATGCAATTGTAAATACTAAATATCTCTTCATCTACAGCACATAAAATCATCAAAAGATTCAGAGAAAATCTCTGCCTAAGAGACAAGGCTCAAAATCACTGCATTACACACAGGTGCTATTCCAGTGCATGGACTCAGGAACGCTTCCCAAAAAAACATAATTTGCTGTACCGTCCACAAATACAGGTTAAACATCCATGATGGAAAAAAGAAGACACGTTATTCACATACACCACCGTCTTTTCTAGACTAATGCTCATTTACAGTGCTGTGAAAAACTATTTTCCTCCTTTCTGATTTATACCAATATATTAGTTTATTCATGCCAACAGTCAAACATGGTGGTGGTAGTGTGGATGGTCTGGGGCAGCTTGTGGCCATGATGTCTTCATCAGTACATTTGGTTCTATGTAAAAAAAATGTCCACTTGGGTGTTTCCTAAGTCAGGAATATCAGTGGATGATGTAGGGTGGTGGGAAGAAATGGGGCAGGGGTAGGGGTGGGGGTCAGGGGGATGAAAGCAAGAGATGTTTGCAAACAGTCTCTGACAAAAAAATAACATCAACAAACAAACTTGTGAATACATTACTGCATTGCACACTGACCAAAATTTTCCACGTGTGGGACTAATAAAGGTTTATCTTATCTTACATTTTTCCTCTTCCAATGCTTTCCAGGCTTCCTGTAATTTGATCTCTATATTTTCAACATTCTTTGTATTTTGCATTGCCTTTGCTGTCTCTTGCATTTTTTTCTCCTTCTTAAGTGCTTTTTGAGCTTCTAACAATGCCTTCTTTACATTTTCAGTCTCATTTCTTGCCTCCTGTTTACCCCCTTTTCTTCCTCAAGTGTTTTCTGGACATTCAATAACCAGAGGTGTGGACTCGAGTCACATGACTTGGACTCGAGTCAGACTCGAGTCATTAATTTTATGACTTTAGACTTGACTTGAAAAAATGTTGTAAGACTTGTGACTTGACTTGGACTTTTACACCAATGACTTGGGACTTGAATTGGACTTGAACCGGTTTACTTGAAAAGACTTGATATTTTACCCCAAATATAAAATTTAACACGCATATTATATAGAGATTGAAAATGTGACGTCATTCACGGGTAGAACCGCAAAGGATTCTGGGAACTCGTGGCAAGCGGTACTAGCGCACGCAGGCTTTCAATTGAAATCAGTTACACAGCGATAAAAAGAAACACAAAAATGTCAAGAAGCCGTTGTATTATTAACTGCAATAGCCGGTCGCATGACAGCCACGGGAAGCCGACGGGTAAAGAGATCGGTTGTTATCGGATTACGTCGTTGAAGAGAAATTGTTCTAGCCATGTTTCTGAAGTAACAAAGATGCGACGGATGGCCTGGATTGCAGCCATTCAAAGATCAAATATCACGTCCCAGAACACTCCAGCTCACAGGTTAGTCTGCTCCAAGCATTTACACGAAGGTCAGTCTGCTGTTGTAGTTAATACGTCATTTTCATAACATAATTGGTGATATAGGTTACAAGCAAGTCTGGCACTGAACAGAAATTGTCGCGCTATGCTCCTTTATTTATTGTGTTTATTGTGCATAAATAGTGAATTGTCCTGACACAATATTGCGTTTCGCCTCTGTTATTATGGTACATTGACAAAAACATATACTTTTATTCACAGGGTAAAACAGGTTTTTTGTATCACTAATTGCCCAGTACGATTACAGCATACAGTATTATTGTCACTGCTACATTTCTGTGATGCTACCAGAAATTATTTCCACTGCTAATTAATTACCGTTGAGCTCAAAGGTCCTATTAATAAACGGTTAACGAATGTGTATTTATGACGACGATTTGTGAGACTGGTAAACTTATGATAGGTACGATGGTCTTTCGTTCTACACGGTGCATTTCAAGGTCCTGCACCCATCCGTCGGTAAACTGTACCTGGGCTTGTTGCAGTGACCGGAAGTTACTAAACTTCATGAGTGTATGCACTCACTCCAAGAACCGTATGATTATAAATATGCATATAAATATGCTACGATGAGATAGCTGACTTCATCTAACTAGCAAATGTTGTCCAGGCTACGTTGGTGATACAGTTTTTTTTAATGTGTATGATATTTTTGTCATGCGATTTTAAAGCCGGTCCTACAACCGCATCCAAGAATAACATGCAGCTTATCTCAGAACTGTCGGTGAAAATTATTCTTGGAGCTAGGTTTAATTGAGCTGCATTTTAAAGAGGTGCAATTTCACAATTTGTGTATATTTTCTAAGTTCACTATTTTGTCATGTGTTGAGAAAAACACAGATTTTAAAATTACATGGTCTAATATTTACATTTAGCATAACTGCAACATTATTTTTTCGTTTTTTTTTTTTTTTTAAAGACTCGAAAGGACTTGAAATTCAAAGTTTCAGACTTGTGACTTGACTCGGACTTTTACACCAGTGACTTGAGACTCGACTCTGACTTGCCTGACATTACTTGAGACTTGACTTGAGACTTGAGGATAAAGACTTGAGACTTACTTGAGACTTGCAAAACAATGACTTGGTCCCACCTCTGTCAATAACTCCTTCTTTAGCTGTTCAGCTTCCTTCTTTGCATTCTCCAGTTCGTTTGTTGCCTCCTGCCTTTTACTTTTCTCCTCTTCATGCGCTTTAAGGACTTCCTGTAATTCTTTCTTGGCATTTTCCGCTTCCCGTTTTGTGTTTTGAAGTTTCTTTTTTGCCATCTGTGTTACACTTTTCTCCTCTTCAAATACTTTCTGCACTTCCAACAGTTGTTTTGTATTTTTGCTTGCTGCTTTCTCCTTTTCTTCCCTTTCTGTGCTTTCTTGACATTCAGCACTTCCCGCTTTGCACTTATAACTTTCTTCTCTTTATTTTCTATTCAATTTCTTTGACCTACGACCTCCACTTTTCACTTCTTCAAGGGGTTTTGGATTTTAAGATTCCTTGTTTACTCTCCACCGTTTTGCTTATCTTTCCTTGGTCGTTTTGGCCTTTTCACCAATAAATGAATCTTTTACAGAGAAATTCAGGGCAATTGATGTTGTCTTATCTGAATTTGTTTGTAGTGAACTGCAGTTTTCTTTGTTGTGAGCAGAGGTGGTTGTATAGATGCCTTTCCTTCCCCCAAAGGGGATTTGTGTCTCTGCCTGGAACTGAACCAGCAACCTTTCATTTGCAGAACGAATGTGCAAGTACATCACAGAGCCACTGTGATAAATACACACACACAAAACAGAGAAATCAGAAAGGGGTTAAATACTTTTTCACAGCACAGTAGCTCATGCCCCGAGTATAGGTTCTTGCTCTGTATCTTTTTTTTCTCTTTTAGCGGTAGTGTTTGAACCCTCATTTGTGAATACAACTGTATTCACTGACAGTGGTTTTTGAAGTGTTCTTGAGGCCACCAAGTGGTTTCCACTATATCAACTCCTCCAGCTGCTCCCTCAAATTATCCACATATCTGTGGATGTCTGAGATGTTCATGCGGTTCCGCTTCAGTTCCTCATCTCGTATCTGTAAAAAGCAACAAAGCCATCAAACAAATAAATAGTCTTTGATCAAAGAAATATTAAAATAGAGTGCAAAGGTCTTGAGTCCCCCTCTCATTTCTTTATATTTTGCTAAGAAAATGGGAAATGCATGCAGTGATTTATTGAAAGGCGTAAAAAACAACTGGAAAACAAAGCAGAGCCTGAAAATCAGTATTTATTATGTCCACCTTTATTCTTCAACACAGTTTGAACTCTCTTAGTCGTAGTTTTCAGGAATAGTTGAAGGACATTCAAATCTCTTCTTTGGATTCTGTTCTCTCAAGAAACACTATTGGAAATCCTACAGAACTACTGCTCAAGATCACTTAAAAAATACAAAAAAATTTGGTTACTTGGAAGCAACATATAAAGAAATGACGGTAAGTACAAGATTTATATGTCGACTTTACATTAGACTGTTTGTTTAGTGTAATTTCAGTTCTCTACCCCCTTAATGAGGGCCTCCTTCCAGGCACTGATGCCTGTAGTTAGCTGAGTCTCTCGGTCATTGATCTTCAGGAGGTGGTTATCGTGGGCTGTGGCCAGTGCATCTATCACTGCATCTCTGTCTTCAAACAGCTAAAATATAAAACATAGGAGTGACAGGATGAGGCCTTGATACTGTTAGCGCACCATGTTTTAAGCTCACCTGAAGAAATATATTATACTTGATCTGGAATTGAAAAAAATATAATGCAGTTTTTGTATTTTCTTTGATTCTTTTTCTTTTTTCACTCTTTGAAAACTACACGCAATGATCTGCACCCTCTATTCATGCACAGTTATCTGTTAGATTAACAAAGACCTGAACAGAGACAGAAACTTGCAGGGTTGTTTTTCCAGCCATATATTTGTAACCATATATTTTGTAATACCAGTTTGGCTTATAAAGGACGACACTGACCATTATAACATCATCTGGCAAGTCCTCCTTCCGGGTGTCTCTGGCCACTGTCTGCAAGATTTTAGCAGCAACTATTTGCATCTTCTGATAATAGTCATCTTCAAGATCTCGACAGTGGGAGAACGTATTGTTTTGTTAAAGAAATCACTCACACAGGAAAACATCTGTTTGATTAAACCCCATTAAACCCTCATTTGTGCTACGACACTCTGGTGAGTTGATGAACCACTTTCTTCTGCTTATCCAGTTTAAGGTTGCAGGTTCAGGTCACCAGTGAGTCGGAGTGCTCATGACTATATAATTACTAGCATACAGTAATGAGTGTTTTTAGAATGTTTTTGAGGCAGTTCTGTTATTTTCCTGTAAAAAAAAAAAGGATATATCCCCTGTGCGATTTCACTGAAGTGTCTAACCATGTCTGAGATTCTGCTCTCAAAAGTTTTGATCTTCTCCTAAAATGACCAAGCAGCATCACTTTGATTAAATGTGAAACACAGACATACAGTCTCATGACATATCAAGTATTTTAACATAATTTATAAAATAAGAAATTTCATGAGATTTCATTGAGATATTTTACAAATTATACAAGTGTACAAACTCTAGCATACACTAACCTCCATCTCGCTGACCAGCTGAAACTCCAGTGTCATGAGGTTTTTACAGAGCCGGTTAATTTCACCATTGCAGTGGTCAATCTTGACTTTGCGTACCTCTGGGTCTGATAACTGCTGCAACTCTTCTGTCCGCTTTAAAGGAGAAAACACAAAATATCATCTCATGCTGAGTCACTGCATTCATGTAAATCACTGTGCACACGGAAAAGGCTTGCCTCTTTGTGTTCATGATTAAACTTTGCTAACATCTGCGATGCCTTCTCCTGGCAGTCTGTCACAGCCTTTTTTTGGCAACTGAAGAAAGACTTCACCTCTGTCTCCCTTCGTTTGTGCTCAGCCAAGCCCCTTTCAAATAACTGTGTACACAGCTTCCCCATTTGGTGCTCAAACGTAAGTGCAAGGTCAAGGAACCAAAAGGAATGATTGGTTTAGCCTGTACTATGACAATAATAACAATGCACGCATGGATTAGGAAACCAGGATGATAAAAGATATCTTTGAATCAGAGAATCCATTCCTGGTGCACAGTGCAGTGTTTGTGCTTTTGGATCATCTTTAAACATGGTCTTAAACAGAGAAGAGCCATTAAGGAACTCCACAAAGGCATCCTTCACAAAAAACAACAAAAAAGACAACATAAGTGTCAGACTGTATGTATACAAATCAACAGATGAGTCACAAAAAAAAGATAGTACTCGGTGTAATTTTAGCTCAGCTTCGTGTCTTTGTCGAGCCTCATCAGCCTGGTGTAGCTCCAGCTCTTCAAGTCTCATTTTCTCAAGGACATAGTGATATTTGATAGATGCTTCCTTTCTCTGTACGTACACAGAAATAAAATTTTGTTACTCTGCATCAACCAGCAATTCATAAATGCACATGAGGATGACTTTCAAACAAGCTTGGGTACAGTCAGCTTTACTGTTACATCTGTCTCCCTCTCATTCACACACATACTCTGTTTTGCTTCTGCTGACCTTCCTTCTTCTCTCTAGCACACCTCCATTTCTCCAGACTCTCTTCCACCTGCTCGCTACTCTCACTACGGATCCCATTTTCATCTGCAAACATCGTAGTCAACCTGTCCATCACCACTGCAAACAAAAAGGGGCTCAGGTGTAATCCTATCCCCATCTTGAACTAATGTGTCACTCCTTCTGCACACCTCACCACTGTCTCACTGTCCTCATACATGTCCTAGGCTTGGGTATACTCATACTCTGTAAATGTGTATGTAAATGCTACTTTAAAGGTAAGCGCAGAACAAAATGTAGATTGGGTTTGCACTTACTGTCTTCTGGTCAAGTATTCTGGAGTCTAGGAACATCAGCTTTGGAAAGTAGGCAGCGATGAAAAATCTGTAATCACCCTCGTTTAGGAAAGGATTTCCAAACAGGTTGAACGCTGCCAGGTTCTTGAACTTCCTGAGGTAGAGCACCTTTGAAATGCATTAGGTTAATTAAACAGTATCACATGAATGTTTCCCCATACTTGCATGGCAAATGCAGAAACGTTTCTTACATTATCCAACTGCCCAATTAGGTTGTTTGAAATGAAGAAGTGAGTTAGGTTCTCAAGTGTGTCCATATTTTCAATGACAGAGATTTTGTTGTTGGATAGATTCAGCACTTCAAGCTTCTGCACACACTCCAGACCCTCTATTTTCTCAATCTGGTTGAATGACAGATCTGAGGGACACATTCGAAATGACTCTCATCATTACCAGTAGATTCTGAGCTGATATAAGATGGCAGTGCCTACACATCATTTGGTCAACAAGAACAAACTTTGTATCTTACTAAGCCACGTCAGATTAATCAGATGGTCCAGTCCCTGGATCTTTTCTATAGCATTGTTATTTAACTCAAGTTTGGACAAAGATGAGAAGTCCCATAAGTGATCAATCCTCAGGATGTCTGAAAATGTATAAAAAAGCATCCTCTCACTCAAACAAAATCAGCATGCTAAACATTGCTACATTCCTCATCACCTTCATGATTTCCCCTTACTTTTGTACTCCAGTCTTAATTTCTGGACTTCATTAAAGTGGATTTGGCTCGTATCTGGAAAACGCAGGATGTGATCTGGTTTAAACTGTTCATGCACAGCATGCTGCAGGATCTCTTTGTCCATCGACGTGGGCTCAGAGATAATATATTCCGAGCTCATGCTGCTGTTTTGTGACCGGAGACAGACTTGGCATCACTTTACACTCTGATAAAAAAAGAAAAAAGAAAAATATGTCATTAAAAACAAACAAAACTTAAGAAACCAGGGAGGGGGTAAATGCTTTTTCACATCATTGTATGCAAATTTGAGGATATTGCTCTGAATATACTGCCAAACACCGTCATTGGCTCTCTAAGAAATAAATAAATGAATTTAGCCAAAGCCAAACCTAACTACTGCTGTTTTTGTCACCGTAAAACGCTTAAAAATACAGAAAACCAGCTGGTGTTATCGATAAATTCAGTATGCCGCTACTTACCCCTGTTGTTTACGCTCAGTTACATAGCAACAGGTTCATTTTAAGCTGCATTCAAGTACTTGATCCCGTTGAAAAAGGCATCAACCTGAGACAAGACTCTGTAAGAGTTTTGCTTTAACCATACATTCTGTCTTTTAAGTCTGAGGTTATCTTGTAATGTACATGTATGTCTTATATTCATAAAAGCACCACAAGTCGAAATTGTGTTTAGTTGGGATCACACATTTTGTGAATTTTTTTGGGGGGTAGGTAGCTTTTTCAAGATATGAGCTATTTATAGTCAACAACAATGAACGTTCATTTTTTATATTCCAAGGATTTAATCCTTGTCTGCATTGTTTTTATTAGCTGTTTAGAGTTATTATTCCCCTCTGTAATAATTAAATGCATGCACGTAGAAAAGGTTTGTTGAACATAGCTTTAGTTACTGACTGTGACTGACATCGATTGTAGCCACACGTGTCCAAAAACCTCTGTACGTGTCCAACTTTTTGAACCAATAGAATTCCTTGGTAGGCGGGACTTGATAGTACTGCCTCTGGGCCGAAGCCTGTCATTCCCGGGCGGATCGTTTGTTGTCAAGATGGAGTTCTTACTTGGAAATCCGTACAGTACTCCCGTGGGCCAGTGTATAGGTACGTTAGACCTGAAATTATTTTTTAAAGGCTTGCTGCTTCCTTCCCCCAACGTACTTTGAATGTGGGCCATCATATATTGTTTACTACTGGGCTCAAAGGTGGAAATAGCGAGCTAACGGGTGTCATCGTAGCAAACGTCATCTGCCTGGAATGGGCTCTCAGCTAATGTTAGCCAGCTAACCCATAACTTAGTCCGGTGTAATCACAAGAAATGCATTAAGTTGAATAACCATGCATATGTGTAGACACTGATTGCAGCTTAAGAAGATCAAATCAGGTTAACTGAAATTGACGCTATTGTATTGACATGACTTAAAGTGTCTTCAAGAGAGACCCAGATAACTTCCATACTTCCTTAGTTTCTGAACAATAGTTGACCAAACTGTGCGGTCAGCCTGGAGGTTTTTTCCCTCCAGTCTCTATACGGTGTGGTGCTTTTTCTCCCCAGGGGGGGCATATACGTGAGCTGCAGCATCCCTTTGGTGTAGTTGCATCAATATTTGCATTTCCCTTTTTGTTTTTCAAAGCAAGCTGAGATTCATAATAGTTGGTACCAAGGCCTGACCATGCCTTTATAACTGACAATGAGCCGGCTACTGACAACAGCTGTTTTATGAAGTATAAAGATAAGAATTTATGTTTACTTGAAGAATGTGAAAGTAGGAGTGTACTGTAGGTGCCGTAGGTACATTGAACTTTACTTTTTTTCGCCGTTTTTGTGAAAAAGAGTTAATGTTTTGGCAAACTACTCCTGCAAAACAGATGTGTGCGAGACTTTTAATTTCTCCCACTGTTTGTTTGTGCTTGCCTTTGACCAAGTGCAACAGCTGCTGTTTTTTTGGTTAAGTGTCAGAATTACTCATGTTTTTACTTTCTGCAGAGCCATGTAGTGCTTTAATCAAGCTCTCGACTGGGCAGAACCAGATGCATTTTTGTTTTTGCATGCAGCATGTCTTGGACCACCATCCCCCCTTCCATCACAGAATTGGCCTTGTCTCCTGCCAGATCTCTCCGGTTGAGCTGCTGCACTGTTTGGGGCTTGACACCCAGCTGTCATTTGCAGCGGTAGTGATCTGTACACCTCAGTGGAGGGGCAAAGTATCATCTTACCAGACACAAAGGGAATGTGAGAGTTCAAGCCTGACAGTGGAGATGTGTGGTAAATCTAATTGCTGTAAGAGCCCGATGCATTACCACAATTTGTGTCCATATTTAATAAAGACAACCAACCTTTGGCAGCTCTTACTATGACCATGGCACATGTATGAGAGGAAATGAATCGAATAATATCAAGACAAACGCATGGGACAAATAGGATATATGTGAGAGTGGAGACAACGAAAGGCAGGAATTAAAGAAGAGTCTTAAAAGTTCACTTTGTAGCCAGAGAAGGACTTTGTGGCTTTGTTGCCAAGTGCATGGCACAGCTTGCCTCTGTTAAAGCCATGTGATCGACTGGTTTCACTTGTGTGGTGTCAGTTCTCAGGGCTGGGGTGGGTGCTTTGACACAACACCGTGAATTAATGCACTTAGCAGGCATTTAACTCCATTAGTAGGCTCATGTTCAGTGTCCTTACAGTGTGTGTCACACGAATAGATCGGAGTTTTAGGGGGGCGTCCCTTCCTTCTGTCCTCTGCTGCCCGTGCTTTGCCCTGCCACAACATGACAATCCACTTGAGGAGATTACATGGGTTATCCCAGAAGAAGTAGCTGGTTAAATCTTTCAAACTCATGCTCTGGATGCTGTAGACTCAGAAGGTGGACTCAGAGGTGTTTTTAAGTGTTATTCATGTTTGAATTCACTGCATGCCTTTTTTATTTTTGTAGATAAGTGGGTTTGTTGAAGCTGCCCAGCCTGTGAAAAGTTGATTTGAGAGGGGAGTTAAAGCATGAATAATTCATGGTTTTGAGGCATGTCCAGTGGTTGCATGGCCCCGTGAGACCCCTGGCTCTGGCATGACATCCTGCTAAGGGCCTCTGAGCTTCCCGCAGAGGAACATCTCCTGTCTACACTCAGGACTCATCTAATGACGATCTATGCAGTCAGAACCTGTATCGTATTTTGCTTCAGTAGAAAATCTTTTTTCTTTTTAAAAATTTTGCTCTAAGTCTCTGTGTTTCTATAAAACGGCAGCTTCCACAGACAGGATGGATGGATTTGGAGGGCTGCTGAGGAAGAAGGAGATGGAGCGGGAACAGTGATGAATGCAGAGCCAGTTCATCTTTGTCAGCTTTCACAGTCTGGCTTCCTTATTTCCTCCTTGTAGCCAAAATGCTATTAAATGAAAGGGTGGAGTGTGAAGGCGAGAGCCGGTCATTGGAACTTCTGTTTTTCTGCATGTTGTAATAGTTAAAACTGAGTACACAGCTGGATCACTCACTGTCAGTCAGTGTGGCTTTCCCTCTGAGATCTCGGCTTTCCACTTCCCAACTGACTTCTTGGCTCTTTTCAGTTAATTTACTGGCGTTGGAGGCTTTGGAGGAGCATGTTTTTGGCAAAATTTTATTGCATGTTTGGGTTTACCGTGACAGCTGGAAACTGCAGCGTTGTGAAAATGAAATAGAATGGTAGTCTGGTGATTACGGATCCAAGACTTCATCCAAACCTCTTCTTACAAAGATTACTCTTACGTTTGGCTATATTTATGGCGCTTGCTTGCACACAGTGCTCACATCTCAAAAAGGGAACTTAATAGCTTTTTCATCTGTATTTATAATTGCAAAAACAAACAGTTAAAAGTAGTACTGAGTTAAATCTTGTCACATTTTCCATTGGTCTATTTATTATTTCAGTAATCTATATTTCTACTGATATGAGCCATGAGCTCTGAATGAAAGAATGAGATTGCAGCCTTGAGGTGACTGTAGTAATGATTTAGCATAGGGCTGTTCGATATAACGATATATATGACGATATAAAAACGTCTATCGTTTCATTTTAAGCTGTGTTTGTTTTGTGGTGTTGCAAAATAAACTGTTTACGGCAATATTTTTTCATCGTTTTGATGGTCACTGTAGTGGCTATATTAATTTCTTAAAGTTCTCTATTTCTCTTATATTGAATATAACCACACTACTGATGGACAAGCGCCTGTTTTTATGCGTTGTCGTTAGCAACAACGACGGTAACACCATCGCGTGTCCGCTTGTTTATGTTCCACATAAACCTTTCACAATAAAGCTCAAGATCCTGTTGAGACTTTTCAAAATAAACCGAATCACGTGAAAGAGCAGATTATTTACGGATGAGAAGTAAAAAAGAGCCGCCAGGTGCTAAAAAAATAGACCTTAGACGCAAACGTTAGAACAGGCTTTTCCCCGCAGCACCCTGTGTAATAAATACAAAGAAAACGGCGGCTGTTACAACTTATGTCTAAAAATGTATTGTTTCATGCATCGGTTAAAACACTCGACTCCAGGTACATGACGCGCAGCTGGAAACACTTCCCGCAAGTCGAGCTGCCCGAGATTCACAGAATTTACAGAAAATGTTACATTTTTGTGATTTATATCGTTATTGGGACGATAGAATTCTTATATCGGGATATGAGATTTTGGTCATGTCGCACAGCCCTAATTTAGCACTACATGAATGAAATTGAATTGAATGCAAACAAGCGAGGTGGCTGGGGTTAGGTTAAGGAGCATGGTCATTCGGGAGGGGCTCAGGATATGGCCTACTTCCCCTCATTGCAAGAAACCAGTTGAGGTGCTTTGGCAATCTGACTGGGATGCCTTGTGGAGGGTGAGGTCTTTCAAGCATGAGAGGAGGCTCCAATGCAGAACCAGGACATGTTGGAGAAATTATATCTCTCGGCTGGCTTGGAAACCCTCAGACGAACTGGAGGAGGTTTCCCTGGGGGAGGAATGTCTAGACTGCTGCCTTGTGACAGATCCAGATAAGCAATCGAAGATTGATGGATGGACAAGTCTGCGACCACATGCTGGCTTATTTACACAAGTGTGCTTGTGATGTTATGTAAATGAGGGTTGCTTTAATCAGTGTGCTTTAGCTTGAGAACAACTGAGCCTGGCTAAAATGCAGCACCATGGTAACACATGAGACAGCTGGCATTGTGCAAACCATGAATTTTTCTATCAAAAGTAACATTTTGTTGGGTGCAGCCCCAGCGCTGGTTAATGTCCACAACTTATTATTCTGCAATAGTCACATTTTGTGTCGTTGCACAACTGAGTCTGAACTTATTGTATATACTGATGTGTCTCTTGTTATAAGTGGTAACTGATTTTAACTGACATCCTAACAATCATAATTTGTGTCACTCAAACCTTGCCTTTTGCATAGACCGTACACTGCAGTTAGCTTATTAACATAACAGTTGAACTCTTTGTGTTTTCCTCCAGAGAGAGCAACAGATGGAGGCCTACAGAATGAGGACTGGACCCTCAACATGGAGATCTGCGATATCATAAATGAAACCGATGAAGGGTAAGCGCCTTCATTATTATTATTATTAGGTTATAATTTGCTTTATCAAGTGGGATTAGCAAGGGTATTTAACCCAAAATGACTCAAGTTCTTGCTGTGGTTTGTAATGAAACATTCATTGTTTTATCACACAGTGGCTAACTGAGAGGCTCGAGCAAATAATACACTGCCCACTGTTCTTTGCTGACAGACACTCTACTACACATGGCCTTTTGTTTCTTTAGGTATGACTGACCAACTGTCTTATTGTCTGAATAAATGAATGAGTGAATGAATGAATAGATTCTCATGTCAGCCTCCCACACTGAAAAATACCAAGCCTGCACTTGGTGAACATGTCTCCCAAATTATATAGATTTGCAGCCATAAAACCAGACGATTGGCATTTATTTTATTGAGCTTACACAAATCTTTGTTTATTATTACTAACATGGAAAGCTTTATCTGGGCATGGAGAAATTCTGCGGCTCCGGGTGGTTTGGGAAAATAAATTAGAAATATTTAGGTGAAGTGTATTTTATTTGTGTTTAGTTATTTTTTTAACTTGTAGTTCTAAATTGGAAGATTATTGTGATATTGAAATATAAAATAAAATAATTTTATTATTTTTCATCGCTCAAAATAAGCGTCATACTCGCGGAAGCCGGTGTACCCGCCGAAACGCCGTGCATTTATCGAGACTTTCAAACCCAGGTAGGCCAATTATTGATCTTCGGATCCAGATTATGTTGGCAGCTGTTCTCCACCATGAACTACCGTATGTTAAAAACAAACACTGCTCACGCCTCACAGATGACAGCTTACAGTCCTGCGTAAAGATGAAAGTGACTTCGTACAGCCCCGATTTGCAGACGCTGTGCGCAGAGGTTCAGGAGCAGAAGTTCCATTGAAAACATACCACGGCAGACCCGCTGCTTTTCAGCATCTCTTTATTGACCACTTTTCACACACAGCTGCTGTACATACAGCTGGCTGTAGCTGTTCAGCTCACAGCCCGACAACACAACAGCAGAAAGAGCACAGACTTTAAGGTGGCGAGGCGTGATTGCGGGTGCCGCTCAGGTGCGTCCGACTCCCATGCAGCGGCGCTGCAGACCACGCCCCGCCACACACATTAACCAGGTAAAATACATATTTAGGCAGAATTTTGCAAATATCTATTTTTCATTTTTTAGCAGCATAGTGCTTTTTTTCCAATTACTTTTTAAAAGTCAGGTCAACGCTCCAAAAGCCCAAAGGCGATATAAGGGTGGCGGCTCACAACAGTTTTTGTTGCTACATGGATGATTTTAGTTAAGCTGAGTGTCTTTCCTTTTTTTTTTTTATTATATTTTTTTAAGAGTTCAAAATGTGTTAATTGCATAAATAAAATAAAATTTTCTCTGTAGCACTTCATGGATTTCATAAGCAACACACTTTAGTTGCTCTGTGGATTCTTTTAAAAAGAAGTTAAAAACTTTGCTGACCCCTGAGTTAGACCTTTGGCCACAAATAAGTAAATCTGAATGACTGTTTTAATCAGAATGCACTAATAATATTGTTATTAATTGGGTTCTACTTTGCATAATATAGTGATTATAACTGCCATGCAGAAAAGCCCATAATATCAGAATTAATTACCACAAAACACTGGCTCGTAGTTAGTGTACAAGGTGTGATCAGAAAGTTCCAGGATTCCTCAAAAAAGCTGAAACCGTACTTACTAACCGCATTGACATTTTTTTGACAAGCTTCCCCTCATGGTTGTCTCTCATTCAGCTAAAGAGAACTCATTTTCCTTTTCAAGAAACTGGTTTGTTATAATTTGAGGTTTACTACTTCTGCTTTACACTTTTATTTGCTGTGTTCATAAAGGGACACATGGTTAACTCGGTAGCGTACAATTGTCGGGTAGCATTTAAATGAAGTTCAAATGGTACTAAGGAAGGCACTAAGAAAACATATCCCCCACACCATTACACACATTACGGTTGATGCAAGGGAGGATGGATCCACTCTTTCATGTTGTTTATGCCAAATTCTGACCCTACCATCTGAATGTCATAGCAGAAATTGAGGCTCATCAGACCAGGCGGTGTTTTTTCCAGTCCTTTGCTGTCCCAATTTTGCTGAGCCCGTTCTTAGCCAACAGGAGTGGCACCTGGTGTACTCTTCTGCTGCAGAAGCTGGTCTGCTTTGAGGTTTGACACGTGTGTTCAGAAATGCTGTTTTACGTACCTTAGTTGTAACGAGGCATTTTTACCCAGAAGACTGAAACTGACTGGATATTTTCTCTGTTTCAGACCATTCTCTGTATTCACTAAAGATGGCTATGTGGGAAAATCGCAGTAGTAATACTCAGATCAGCCTGTCTGTCACCAACAACATTGCCACGTTCAGTGTCGCGTAAATCACCTTTCTTCCCCATTTAGTGGTTAAAAAAAATAATTCAAGGAGGGCATAGAAAATGGTGATGACAGTACTTTTATGAAACAGTTGAAAAGACCATTTTGAAGGGTTTATTGGTCTAATATAAATAGAAAACCTTTTTTGTACTTTTTTTTTTTAACAGAACAGTTTGATCACGTCTTATCTCAGGAAAAAGTCTTAACCTGTTACAGACATTGATGCATGATAATCAGACACTTCCATTTTCTGTTAAATAGCTAAATGTATTTTTTGCTTCCCCTTTTACTTTATTTTTTACATTCTTCATGCCTACACACACTCATTGTCTTGACATGCGACACAGGCGCTCTCTGGGTCACGCTTGCAAAACAGAAGGCATGAGAGAGGGAGTTCAGCTTCACAGAACTTATTGTCTTCAAGATGTTTAGCTAGATAGATCGAGTCTCCTTAATTCCAGACTTTGAAATGCAGCACAAACATTTGTGCGACGTTTTAACACATGCTAATGTGTGCATTTAATTATGAAAGTTTGACAGCAGATGGTAAGGACTAAATCAAGATATAGCGAAAATACATGTACAGGAAACAACAGGGAACTGTGGAGAGAATCAGAAATGCAGGGTAGATTATATTCAATAAACTCAGTCATGTGCAGAGGGCTGTCTGGGACCATATATATATAAGACAATATGCTTCCCTCCATTTCTCTCTGTTTCAGCTCCTTCACTCTTTAAATGTACTGTAGCTCAGTAGGTAGTCCATAAAAGCGTACCGTCTCATCTGCAATGAAGATGGACAATGTTAGGCCGACAGCCAATCTGAACTCTTCATGCATGGGCAGCTTTTGATCTTGCTGTGGGACAGACTTACAGTATAGTCACACAGAGAGAAAAGAGTGAGACAGATGGTGTGACAGTACTTCTCTGTTTTAGTCAAATAGATATGCTGACGGACTTGAATCGCATCTGTTATTGTGGCACACAGGAGAGTTTATTCCATCAAAGTCGGTGACGTTACGCTCACTATAAGCAGAGGGTACTTTGTGCAGCTGTAACTTTCTGCTGTTCCTGTCTAGGCCAAAAGATGCCATGCGGGCACTGAAGAAGAGACTGAGCGGCAACAAGAACTACAGAGAAGTTATGCTCGCACTAACCGTAAGTTCATACTTCTTCTTGGAACTATATTGCAAAACTAGGAATAAAGTCGCTGAATATATGAGCAAGGCACTGGTAGACAAAAATGACTCACTGGGCCATGCCCATGGTGTTGATGCTTTTCAGTGTGTAGGTTTTTAATGTCACATTAAAGGGAAAACACTACTGATCTTGTGCTCCTGGTCATTTTATTTTGCTCTGTCATCCTCTGCCTTCCACTGCATGGCCTGTGTTTTTCTGCCTCTTCTTTCCATTTGTTTACAGTGCTATGCCCTTTGAGCTGTCTTTATGTCCTCCCACATCTTTGATAGCTCTGCTAGTTGGAAGGCCCTGTGTGCAGCAAAATACTGACTAAGTCTGCCTTTTCTCTGCTGCTCCCCCCCACACACACAAACTTTTTTAAAGCATCTTTGTTTAATCCTCTCTCTTCCTGTAGGTATTGGAGACATGTGTGAAGAACTGTGGTCACAGGTTTCATGTCCAGGTGGCCAACAGAGATTTTATTGATGGTGTTTTGGTAAAGATCATCTCCCCCAAAGCCAACCCCCCAACGATCGTACAAGACAAAGTGCTGTCTCTTATACAGGTATTGGAGCGCTCTCTGTATTTGCTGTTTTTAAATGATAAAATTCTTTTGCAACATATTTTCTTTTTCTTTTTGCTTTTACCAACACACTCCATTGCAGAATTTTAAATCAGGTGGGCACAACATGCGCCACTTCACACGTGTTGCACAACAGCTTCAGCCTTTTGTGATTTTATCTGGTTACCTGAGGTCACCTCAGCCAACAGATGGTGTTCTCCATTTCTCTTTTTTGCGCTCCCTTAAATATTAATAGGAACGTTTTGAAGGAGATCCTGTGGATAGCCTTCTTGTAGAGATATTTGACTAATTTAAAAAAAAAGAAGAAATTCCCTAAGCATTGGAGCAAAATAATGTCCGTACTAGTAATGTTACGTGCTTTCATTCAGTTGTTGTTGTTGTTGTTTTTTTTTAGTTGGTTTTATTAATACCAAGAATTGAGAGCATACTAAATAATTTGTCTGTGTTTTGACAGGCCTGGGCAGATGCCTTCAGGAGTAGTCCTGATCTAACTGGGGTGGTGCATATTTATGAGGAACTGAAAAGGAAAGGTGTTGAGTTCCCAATGGCAGACCTGGATGCACTGTCTCCGATTCACACACCACAGAGGGTAGGGAAGAAATACACAAATACATTCATTCACTTTTTTGGGTACACTTTTTTTTAGTGCTGGGTTGTACCAATGTTTGCCTTCAGAGCTGCTTTAATTCTTCATAGCATAAATCCAACAAGGTGCTGGAAACGTTCCTCTTTGTTCATGTGAACATCACAGCATCACACAGTTGCTGCAAATTTGTCAGCTGCACATCCACGATGGGACTCTCCTGTTTCATGTTGTTTATCCCAAATGCTGACCCTACCATCTGAATGTTCCAACAGAAGGGGCAACATTTTTCCAATCTTATGTTGTCTAATTTTGGTGAGCCCATTCAAACTGTAGCATCACTGCTCTTCTGTTATTTTAGACCATCAATTTCATGTTTAAATGTACTCTGTGTTCAGAGATGCTTATGGTTATCTGAGTTAGTGTTGCCTTCCTGTCAGATCAAAGCAGTGTGGTCCTTGTCCTCTGACCCCTAACATCTGCGAGGCGTCTATTTTTATCCAGAGAACTGACGCTTGCTGGATATTTTCTCTTTCAGACCATTCTCTGTAAATGCCGGACTTAGTAGATAAGCTTTTGCTGAAATACTCAGACCATCTTGTCTGGTACCAACAACAAGTGTCAAATTCAAGGTCAATTAAATCACTTTTCTTCCCCATTCTGATGCTCGGTTTGAACTTTAGCAGGTCGACCATCCCTTCTTGGATTTAATGTCTGAGTTGAGTTCCTGCCCCTGACCGATCTGTTATTTGTGTTAATAAGCCATTGAACAGGTGCACCTAATAAACTGGCCTAGAGTTTTGCTTTTTGGGGTTTTTGTTTTATTTATTTATGTATTTATTTTTATCATAGGGGACACCAGAGGTAGATCCAGCCATGGTCAAGTACCTTGCCCCAACCTCACCTGATCCCACGACTCCTAAACCTGCCTCACCCGTTCCCCCTGCCACACAGGCCCCTGAAATTCCCAACCCCATCACAGCAACTCCTGAACAGGTGAGGGACACCAACCTTTGTTCAGCTAAATTAATTCACACAGCATTTTTTTTAAATAATTTTTGAATAAAAAAAGCTTTTTTCAGTGTTTAGTGAGTTTAAAACTTAAGTACAGTTTCAACTTACGCTGCTGTGCCGCTGATACCAAATTAGTCCAAATGTTTTTCATTGACCTTTGATCTTGTGTGCTTTCAGATTGCCCGGCTGCGTAGTGAGCTGGACGTAGTGCGAGGAAACGTCAAAGTCATGTCGGAGATGTTAACTGAGATGGTCCCAGGTCAGGAAGAGGCTTCTGATCTAGAACTGCTTCAGGTTAGATTAATACACTATGAATTTCACTATAATGCATTCAGTAGTTGCCTGTGTTGTGTACAACTTCATTGTAGTTAAAAAGAATAAAAATCCAAACAAAATAAAACCCAACTTGGCATAAATTTAATTCAATTCTTAATGCATATCAGAAGACATTTGCCATTCTGAAGAACAAGTCTTTAAAGATCACAGATTTTTCTGTCACATTCTTTCTTATCAGAAGATTTATTTTAGGCTCCTGTGAATTCTTTTCTTTATATACACCCCCATGCATGATGTGCATTCAGAAAGCCAAATTCTTTCCAACACTGCTTTTAACTGCCAAGTGTTGTAATTTTGTGCAGCCACCAGGGGGTGTTATGGGCTAAGTTTCATGCTAACCTGCCAAGGGCCATTTTTCTGTGGTAAAATTCCTTAAACTGGCAATTAAGCAGGTCAAATCGCAACATTTTCTCATGCAAGCTCATGCAGATTTTAATCTTTGAAGGCCAGAAACCCCTCAGGTATTTGTATCAGCTCCAAGTATCTGGCCCCGGGCTAAAGAGCCTGTGCCAGTGTAATTGTTATGTAGTACCTGACTCACTTTGCTATTTATTTCAGGTAATGTAGAGAAAACTGTAACAGAATTTAGTTTAACAAATATTTTTGACTTGCTTAAAACTAAAAGCCTTTTGTATTATATTTATAGAAAGCTCTCCACCCATTCGTGAGTCATAAATAAGCAGCATAACAGTTTATGTACTGGCAAATGGAGTGGTTTATAGAGGGTTTTTTGAGTCATCAGTAGACAGACAAACACACGCTTGACTGTCTGAGTATGTGTCAGCTTGTCCGTTTCTTTACAGCTCACTTTTTCTCAAATTGATTTATAACTTAATATATTGATCAATCTGTTCATGTGACACTCTGTCAAGGAGCTGAACAGAACATGCCGAGCTATGCAGCAGAGAGTGGTCGAGCTGATTTCGCGCGTCTCTAATGAGGAAGTGACCGAGGAGCTCCTACACGCAAATGATGACCTCAACAACATTTTCCTCCGATACGAGAGGTGAATTCAATCAAACTGCATTAGTGTCACAAAAAGAAATACTTGTTTGTGTATTTTGGTTACTACCTCGATCACTAGTGCTTGTTAGTTTTTGCTTTTCTGGTTTGGCAAGATCTCGAGCACAATTTAAAAGATGACTCTCTAGATATCATTAGACCTAAGCTTATCAGGTTTTCTTGAAAAAGAAAAACCTGCATGACACAGATCGCGATATAACAGGTCAAACGGACTCACTGTACTTCATAAGGTTACATAAGTGGGTCAGATCAGTTAAGATAACTGAATCATTATGAATCGAGATTTGCGATTGTCCAAATATTGCACGGTAAAGCACTGTGCATTGTTTATGTGCTCTGTGGGCTCTTAATGCTAAAACTTTTCTTTCATCGTGTTTGTGTTAAAAGAGCGTTTAAGCTCAGAGAGCATGTGGCAAAGTGTTAATTGTTTTGTTTTTTGTTTTTTTTTCATGTTGCTCACAGGTATGAGAGGTACAGGTCAGGTAGAGCTGCACAGAACAATGGGGTGAGTACCATCAACAAAGAGTAGAAACAAAGAACAGAGGCCTACTGGCTGAAATTGCATGTTTTCTTTTTGCACGTATCATTATTCTATTCTTTTTTTCACATTTCACTACATATACCTTTGCCTAACATTATGGATGCTGTGAGAGATGATTCAAACATTATCTGAACTAATAATCCCCCTCAACTGTTTACCATAGCAGCATTCATTTGTAATGCAAGTGGAATGCATTTTAGTGCTTTGTAAAACTGAACGAGCTGAGCGCTGCCAAACTTCCATTAAAAAGTGCACATTTGCCAGTTTGAGACATTTGCCAATGGACTGGGCCATCTCTCACTACATCCCACATAGCTGTTTGTGTTTGCAGCTTGTTGATCTTTCCGTGTGCTCTGTCTGTTTGTGTTGTGGCTAGCTGATGGAGGCAAGTATAACACCACGACCACATTCAGTCCAAGCCAGTGTGCTGGGATGAACTGAGTGATGACTGTCAAAACGTCTGTTATATGAATCTCGTGTTTAGAGCCTTGTGATGTGTGAACACTGGTTCTACTGTTTGAAACTAGATGTTTTATTTCCTTCCCTCCACCTTTCATGGTGTTCCTTCTCACACATCTGTAATCTCTTGCAGCTGTTTATTCGGCTCCATTATTGCTCCTTTGCATAGCTGCCAATCCATGACTGCTGGTTTAGAGTGTTGTCTGAAATTGTGTAGCATTTCTGCAGCTAGAAGCATTTCTTCTCATTTAAAAAAAAGGAGAAAAAGCAATAATTTAATCTTTTACTTGGTGTCACAAATGCTGCATAGTTGCATTGTTTTATATTTGTAGTTAACGAGTATATTTCACTTGCTCTCCTCTTTTCAGATGTTAACTGAAGCCACAGAGGACAACCTGATAGACCTGGGCCCAGGATCCCCAGCTGTGGTAACACCCAGGATCACATCCAGCCCTCCACCTAGCTCCACTGTTGGAGCCATGGCTTCTCCTGCCCGCAACCCCACTGCAGCATCCCTATCCAGTGCTCTAGCTGGACTTGGTAAGGATAAAACATAATGAAATCTATTTTTTAGGATAATAAAAGGTGCACAAGAAGCACCTTTTTATTGTTGTAAAATTAAAATTTTCCTAATAATCCATTCGAGATCCATACAGACAAAGTAAAAGCATGTTTTTAGAAATTGTTGGAGCTTCCTGTCCTCTCAAATCCCTGCAGACCTTTGCTGGTTCTTACATGACAAAAGTTAAATTTGTAGCTAATTGTTTTTAACTAATTGCAGTAAAATTCACTGAAGTGTTGTGGTTCAACCTTAGAGGGATTACCTCTTATATTTTGTGCAGTAATATATGGTAATTACACATTGCCAAACTGGAGTGTTGTAAGTCTGGTCTATAATTAGGACGTCTTAAACTTTGCTGCATTAATTTTAAATTCATTTCTCTGTGCCACTTCTTTCATCCTCTTTCATTTTACTTTAATCTTTGCTCTTCTCCATGTTCTGCTGTCTCCTGCCACCCTCTTGATCCAGATGTAGGCTCAGAAAGCCCGAGCGGTACCCCGTCGTCTCAATCGGCCCAGAACCCGGACGACTTTGACATGTTCGCACAGACCAGGGGGAGCTCTCTGGCTGAACAGCGCAAAAAGTAGGTCTACATTTAATTTAGCTCCCTTAATGTAATTTATTTTGACAAATAGCTATTTGTAATGTGCTCACTACATTTCTGAAATGCTTGATATCCGGTTATATTTCCTGGAGTGCCTTTTGAATTCCTATCGGGACAGGCTGGATGTTAATCTGGTATTTTCTCCCTGCGGCTAGTTTATTGTGTTACTTTTGGCTAAGTTGTGAACAAAGGGGTCCACTGGGGTGTGTTTTAGCTCAAGGGTCTATGCCATGAATCAACAAAATCCCTAGTTTGGACAGAACTGAAGACTTTTGTTGCACTTTATTCTTCTCTTTCTTAAGAAGAAATGTCTTGCTTGTCTTCTCTTTGGACAGAGATGATATTTAAAAAAGCTGTCAGACATCATCTTTGCTCCTAATTCTTTTTATATACAGCTTAATTCTTCTTAATCTGTTTCTGGTTTTGTACACAGTGTAAAATATGAAGACCCTCAGGCTCTGGGTGGCCTGGCCTCTGCTTTGGGTGTTAGACAACAGAATACAGGAGGGGTGAGTACAAATAAGCATGGCTGACGAGCTTTTTTAGCTCTCTGCATGTGATGGCTTGTAACACTGAATACTTTACAGTGACATTTGTCCTGATGAAGTGCTTCTTGAACTTTGACCAAACAGAGGCTTGAGGTTTTCTCATTTTTGAATACCTCAAATATAGTGCTGTTGTCTATAGTGTCTATGCCAGTCATAAGCATATAAATGAGTTTTATGTACAGAAGATGGGAGCAAAGTCTAACTGGGAGTTTTTATACTGTATCTGAACCACTGGTACTTTTTAGCCATTAGTGTCAGCACTTCTCCCAGTTATTAAAAAAACATGCATTTAGGTTTCTCGTTCTTCAAAGCAGATGTCTTTCTTCTTCCTTTAATCTGCTCATCTCTAAAGTCAGTGCTCACAGAAACTCTAAATCACTGACTAGCTTCAAGATTTTTAGTCATTCTCTCTGAGCACACATTGCAGTATATTTGCTTGGCTATCTCTAGGTACACATACACAAAAAGGTGGCACCATTCTTTAGTTGCCTTAGGTGATTTATTCCTTGTTTAGAACGTATACTTCACTGAGTTTTAAATCTCTTCTTTTTTCCTTCTTTATTTTCCTCATTTTCATCTTTATGCAGTGATCCTTTGCCATTTTCTTATGTTGGCCTCATTTATTCCCTCCTCTCTCAGTCGTCTTTTGCACATTTGACTTCTTCTCTGTCTTTCTCTCTCTGCACTTTGTGCTATGCTGTGGTGGTGGGGCCTTTCTTCTTTTGTGTAAGGTGTTATTCTGTTGTTGATTCAGCTGAGGGTTAAAGGGGATGATAACCCAGCAGATCAGGAGCTGCCCATAGACAGCTGGCTTATTACCCAAGGAATGGTGAGGACTCTATCCACAGTGTGTCCTCCTACCCCTCCCTCATGTCCACCTCATGTCAGCCTCCTCCAGCATTGTCCATCATCCTCATGAGCTGCGCTTCATTTTCAGCCTCATCTCACCTTTTTCCCAAATCTTCCCAACAGTCCTACTTCCAAGTGGCTTTTCCTTCTAAGAACATCCATGTCCATGCCTAGTTTAGATATTGTACTGTAGTCTTGGGCAATATGTCATTACAGATATTTAAACTAGGGCTTATTTTGGAATCTGCTTCTTCTGAGTTACACTTACAGTCATGATAAAAAGAAAACACACCCTCTTTCAGCTGGAAGTTTTTACATAACAGGCCATAAAAAAAAAACAACTAGCAAGTCTTAAAATGAGGTAAATACAGCCTCAAGTACAAAACATGGCATATTACACTGTGTCACTTTCCAGGAAATTCACCTCTTGGTCAGACTGTGCAATGCTCAGGGAAATTGCAAAAAACTCACGAGCTACAGGCCTCAGTTAGCATGTTAAATCCATTAGAAAAAGACTGAACAAGTGTGGTTTATAGTATAAAGTGTCTTCTTTCTAAAAAGAACATGCAGCAGCGTGTTTGTAAAACTGCATTTGAATAAACCACAGGACTTCTGCAACAGTGTCCTTTGGACTGATGACACCAAGGTGGAGATATTTGGCTATAATTCAAAGTGGCGAACAGCATATCAACAAAAACGCCTCAAATAAAGTGTCAAGCACAGTGGTGGAGTGGTGAGGATTTGGGCTTGTTTTGCAGCCACAGGATATAAACACCTTGCAGTCACTTTTCTAGAGGACAACAACTAAAAGCTTGGCCCAAATTGTGTCATGCAACTGCACAGTGATCCTAAACACAGCAGCAGATCTACAAAAAATGACTGAAAAAGAATGGCGTGGGCACCCAAGTTTGTGAATTCGGTAACTCAAGAACAAGGTGACGTAGAATTTTCAGACTGATTTTCAGCGACTTTGACCTCAAAGTCAGAGTAAGCTTTCTGAAGGCAATGTAGGATTTTGAAATTGATAGCATCTCCACCAGGAGGCTGAGAGAGGAGTAGCACTGGCGGTTGTTAAATTTAAATTTAAATCAAATTTAATCATTTTAGAAGATGCTAAGAATCAGATGGTTTTTTTTGTTTGTTTTTTATTATAACTTTGTATGTAAAACTGTAAAATTGACAAAGGGGTACTTTCTTTTTACCCTGACTGTAGCTCCCAAATTGGTTGACATATTAATACAGAATTTCTTTTATCCATACTGCCCACCTCTATTGTACTCTGTTGACCCAAGCGTTAAAGACTATACTCATTACTGGTGCTCACATTAACCCCTCCATGGATGTTAAAATGAGGCTGATGGGTCGCTAGGAACTTTGACCAAGCTCCATCATCATTTAACGGTCACTCACTAAAAAAGCGGAGGAGTAGAGATGCTCCTGCTACACAGCAAAATCCAATCAGAATCCAAGTACTCATGAAATATCAGCCAAGCATAAGAGAATTATTAAAAGTGATTGTGGTTTGCTGTGTAGTGGTGAGTATTTTGTCAGTTGTCCTCTAATGGTCTGTGGATCTTAGATATTATACAGTTCACTATTACCTCACATTCTAACACATAAACCAACTAACAGATGAAGCAGTAGATGTAGAAGAAGATGATATGTTGATTTTATAAATGTTCAGCACAATGTTATACACTTTGAAGTTATATCAGTGTTATTGTTGTGAGTCATAATGAGGACAGACTTCTTTTTGTGCTCTTTTTCTATTTTTTCCTCCCTTTTTTCACACAGCTGCATGCATTTTTTCACTGCCACTCTGCCTTGGCCAATCTTTTGATATGCATAACCTGTGATCTCACAAGGAAACCCCACCAGTGTTTTTCTAGTGTCTGTAAAGGCCTTAGGAAATGGGTTTTGTTCTCTCTAGTTAACTTTGAGACTGGGCGATGGTCTTTAACTTTGTCAAAATAGATGAAATTAATGTTGCAGACTTTAATTTTTAAAGGGTTCAAGTAACTTTTAAAAAATTTACCAGTTACTCCTCAGAGGAGGTTTCTTGAGTCACGGTTAAAGTTCACCTTCGCCTCCTCCTGTAATGCCTCAAACTCCTTAATCACTCTGATTATTTGGTGCTCACACAATCTTGAACACAAATGGACACCATCCAGTCTGACATGGCTTCCATCACCAGTGTCACTACATGCCATGCAGCGATGCTCATGCTCTGTGCGCCCTGTGTTTTTGAGTGTGTGTGTGTGTGGGTGGGTGTGCAGGGTTCCCGTGCCTCTCGACAGTCCCTGTGCTTTCAGCCTTTTCCAACCAATCAATCTCTTAATCACGTTCAAGTGATTTGCTAATTAACTAATGATGCGGAATAATTAGCACGGCTGTGTGTGACATTAGTCGGCAGCTGTTAAGCCATGTCAGCAGTACAGAGTTAATGAGAACAATACACAGGCCGGCAAGTCCTCTTCTTATACAGAGGAGTGCTCGGCAGCAGGTCGTTGCACATGATAAAACAATAATGGCACAGAATCAAGAGAGGTTGAGTGTCTTTCAAGCATTTTTTTTATTATTATTATTGTTTTTCTTTTTATCTTTTCTCCTGAGCCTCTGGTGATTCTTGTTTTTGTGTGTGTGCGTGTGTTACGTTGTTTTTGTTGTCGTGTGGCTTTGTTGCTACCCCTCGTTGTTGTCCATGGCTTTGCTCCATAGATCCCAGTATCGCAGTCCTCTGTCATGGATGACATAGAGGAGTGGCTCTGTACTGACGTGGTGAGATTTTAATTTTTCTTTTTTTTTTAACCTTGATTAACATTTTTGTTTTTCTACCCTCTCTTTCTCCCTCTTTTCCACCCTTAAAGCACTTTTCATCCAACCATTTCTTATAACTGCATACATTTGACCTTGGTTTTCTTTTTCCTTAAAATCTTTACCGTAATCATTCACCTTAATCATTTCCAGCAATCACTTACATAACTGTTTGCCATGAGGTGAGACATATGTGCTAATGTTAATTAACCTAAAGCAGCTGCAATGGTCTTCTTTAACTTGTGCATGTGGTGGTTGTGGTGGTGCTCTAGAAGGTTTCTCATTATGGAAAATGTGGGGAGGATGCATGACAGACGGATCCTTCATGAGCCACTGGGTTTGAAGTTTGTGGGAACTTTACAGGCAGCTGACTTGTGCCGCTTGTGCTGTCGATTTTACACTCACATTAATTAACTCCGTTCTTGATAGTTTTCTATAGAAATTTGTGTCTTATGTCATGTTTTTTCTTCTTCTTCTTAATAGAAAGGTGATGCTGCTGAAGAAGGGGTAACTAGTGAAGGTATAGTCAGTTGATTCACACCTATGGGTGTGTTCTGTTCGCTCAAATGTGTGTGGGAATGATTGAGAGTCTTAACACTGTGACCCTCAGCTTCCATGTTTCTGACAAATCAATTTGTTTCTTTCAGAATTTGATAAGTTCCTGGAGGAGCGAGCTAAGGCTGCAGACACTCTGCCATCTCCCCCAGGATCTAACCCTGCTAACCTCTCCCACCCCGCCCGTGCCCCGAGTGGCTCCCATAAGAAGACTGAACGGACGGAAGATGCCCTCTTTGCCTTGTAGACTGTTCTCAGAGGACCTCGGTTTCTCTCCAGGGCATCTAAAGGTCTTGGCCCAAAATGACCCCACCCGCCACCCTCCAAAACAATCCTCCTAGTCCCATTTCATTGCTGACTGGCATTGGTGTAGCAACTGATCTCCACCTCCTTGTTGTTATCTTGCCAGAGTGTTGCTCTAACCATCAGAGGTCCAACAAGTTTAATGCACATTACTGCGTTATGTTTTACTGTATATGGATGTATTAATCTGTCAGTGTGGGATGTACTGCTCGCAGCCCCGCATCTCATTCCATAACTCGCCACCAAAGGAGAACAACTTCACTTAACTGACATGTGGTTTAAAAATGTGACACCTGACCGTGAGATTACTGGGAAATTTCTCTGAAGGTCTACTCACAGAGTCAGTATGGAAGCATTTTATTAGGAGTATATTGTGTTATTTTACTACATTTCGGCTAAATGCTTATTTATGCATTAATTGTTTTATTTTTTTGTGTTATATACTGATCGATCAGTGCATTTGTTAAGAGTTGTGGATTTCTAGTTATGCTTAATACTGAGATATTCGTGGCAGGGCAGCGCCTCTTATTACCCAGTTTGCTTAAGGCACTGTAATGAACAGTTTCATGTTAGCAGGCTAATTTTGCAAACTAAGATTATAATATTAGCTAATCTCTTTAAAATGTGTATGCCAGCATTCCTCTAACCAAAGGGAATTAAGAATAATAAAAATCAAAAAATGTACTAGTTAGGATTCACTCTTATCTCGTATCTATTTCAGATAGCTAAGGGGAAGGAAGATGCTCATTGAAAAGCTACAAGAAGTTAATGTAGAAAAGTGCCGCAAACTGCAAACACTTTAAGCCATTCCAAAGAATATTGATGCTTTAATGACAAACTAGTTCTTCATTTTACCAATCGAAAAATAGTGACATTCACACGCTCAAAATAAGTTGCTGGATTGTCAAAATTTTCCTCCCCCCGCCGCGTTAATGTCTGTGCACTTTGAAGCAAAAAAAGAAAAATCTGTATTTTGTCTATTTGTGTTTACAAGATGCTTACTATTTTTCTAGGGGATGGGAAATGATCTTAAGAATGAGTTCATTTTGCACATAACTTTTCTAACTATGTAATTAGTGCGCTTGTTTGCCTAACAAGTGGATAGATGGACCATTGGACTCTTGGAAATTCCATAAAGATGCAACACAGAAATAAAGATTTAAATGATAATGTCAGCTTAGCACTGGCATCATAATCATCTACAAGACAAGTGTGCTGTGGTAACAGATGCATTCACACAGGCAAATCTTCACACACTCCATAGTATTTAATCAATATACCTCAAAATACAGAAATGGTGGTTTCTGTAAAAAATCTATTGGGTCATAATAATATCAGGATCACTGAAAGTATTCTTTTGTTTTCCCCTTCTGTATTTTTATAATTCATGGTTAAAAAAACAACAAAGGGGAAACGAACAACTGATGTTTTTGAGGCCGAGGTTGAACCGTGCGGAAAGCAAGCACGATTTTGCGTTCTTTGATTTTGTGCAGTCAAACACATTACAGTTTATTTCCTGTGCATTTTCAACCTGCTATGATTCATCTGCTCTCATTGGAGCTGCTGCCAAGCATTTCTATGACCGACTGATTTCAGCAGAGTTGCTCTGTCGAGAAAGGTTTTGTCTTTGATCCGAGGCAAAATAGAAAATCCGTCTTATTTGCAGCTTTTTCCAGTTCATTTTAACACTGCACTTCAAACAGATTTTCTTTTTCTCCTTTCAGTCCATTTAAGACCAAAAGCCTTGTTAATCAGAGGCAGCCCATTTGCACCTCAGTTGTAAAGCTTCTTGCTAACATAGATGCAAAGGTGACATTAAAAATGTATTTGTGTAATCAATGTATTTTAGATTAAAAAAAATAATAATGATAATGAGCTTTAATTTTCTTTCATGCTGTATGGTTACACTTGGTTTTGAGGGTTTATTATCATTGCCAGATAACAAATATAAAAACATCTACCATGCAAGTTGAACAAGGACGGTTACTAAAACTGTAACAGGAGATTCTTTAAAGGGAACTTTGACAGTTTTCTGTGTTTGTGTGTTCTGTAACTTTGCATCTGTAACAGAGTGTATTGTGTTAACTTGCTCTTATGAAGCTTAAGTCCTGGTTGCAACATGTATTCCTCTAAATTCTGGCTATCTTTAAAGTGGTAACTGAATGTCTTTAATACCCGCGAAGCGGGATATTTAAGCTTGTGTTTTGTGGACATGGAATTGAGGCTTGTTTTCTATCGGTGGGTGCTCCATGTCTCTCTGGCTGTGCTGTCTGCTGCCATTACTAATGGTCAGATTTGTATTTGACCTAATGCACGTATGTAACTGCCCAATAAAACACTAGCAGTGTGTGACCTCTACCTCATAACTGTTTGTGGTTATTTTACACTTAGGGGATCTGTGACTAGTCTCTCTTTTCTCATGTACATGCTGATGCAACCCAGACTCAATCTTGTACTGTACTGGTCATTCATTGTGAAATGAGCCTTTCACCCTCTCACATGTGGTTGTTTATGGGCATTTGCACAACATAGATCCTTAAAAGAATCATTTTTTCCTTCCTTTACCTGAGGACCAAGACTAGCCAACTTTACAAACTCCGGCAAACAAACGGACGAGATTTATTGTTACACACTTGACCACCAACCATGCTGGACTTTATATAATCTTACCAAACTTTACTGACAACTTAGCAGTGCTACTCTAGGTCACTGACCTATTTTCCTACAATACCGTTGTGGGGTTCTTCTGCTTTTGTGTTACTATAACAGTGCGTTAAACATAGACATTGTGAAAGATTGTGTTTCAAATGAAGTCTTAGGGATACAACAAACAAACAAAAACACCCGCATTGCCTGTTTGTACGTTACTAATTATTATAGGAGAGGGAGAAAAAATGTAATGTAAACCACCATTACGAAGAGTTGCAGGAACTGTTTTTGTTAAAATACACGTGCTCATTTTTTTCCCTTCTGGCTACATGTAGTTGTGCAGTTTATTTTCCTCCTGCTGTTCCTGCTTCCATCATTCCAGGAGCGAAACACATGATGTAATCGCTAGACCCAAAGATGCAACGTCAGATCACCCCACTCTGATTCTGAGCTTCTCATTGGACGGTTTTACTGGTTCTACAGGAGGAGTCGCTAATTCGAGTCAAACAAGCTTGGCTGTCGCTAAGCGCACGCCCCACACGATTATAATTGGCTATTGGTGGCAAGCCCACAATAAACATGTCCATGCTGTATACAAAGAGAAAAAAATATATTTATTTATAATCAATATTATAAAAGATATTCAGAACTGTATTAAGCTGCTCTGGAATCATAACTTAACTCGTTTATGCTGTAGTTAGCTTTTTTTACATACCCATCAAATGTAATTTGCCACGGCATCACTTCTTCGATTACTGTAATTATTTGTTGTTTTTTGTACATTATCTGATTTTTGTGTATAAATTGTGTTAGATCGTGGCCGTATACTGCACATGCCCTCACTCATTTACTCAAACAATCAAAACAAGGCTGAGAAACAGGGACGTGGGAATCTAGTTCAAAGGAGGGTGATTGGCTGGGGCAACTGTCAATCATCATCGGTTGGATGGGTTTCTCTGGCTACCGCTATAAGCACGTTAGTAGTGAATGAGCGTCGGTGTTTGGCTTGGTTTGACAAGTTTCCCAGGATGATGATGGGGCTAGTTGTGAGCAGTTAGTTGACACAAAAGTTACAAAAATAAGAAAAGTTGCAGCTCGCGTTGCGCATGTGACGAAAGGACAGGGATCTTGGTCCTTTTGTCAAATGTAAGGACTCAGAAGTTTCCGATTTCGCCGACAGTCAGTCAAGTCTACACTGGAAAGCCCAGACACGACAGTAAAGATGAACAGCCTGTCTTTTGACGATCATTCGTTGGATAATCTGGATCCAACACTGTCGCTTAACGACCCCAGTGATATTGACACGGCCCTCCTAAGCGACATTGATGGTAAGAAAATATAATGGTTGCTGCTGGCTTAAAACAGTTGCTAAAACCGGTAACACCGTACGTGTTATCATTCCTTTTCGTATCTTTAAGTGTTCTGCATGTAATAATCACACTAACAACATCACTTACAACGACATTCGATACAAAGACATCTTTTAAATAAAAGCTTTTAAAAGCTGAGAGCTAGCTTTCATCATCCACTGTTAGCTACATGCTAACTATCAGTGAGCAAGTATATGGAGGCTAGCCGGAAGTGATATTTGGGATGTTTTGTTAGTAATTTATAACGATGATTCTTGCAATATCAGAAGTCGTCTGTGTGTCTTACTGTTCAATAGAAAAATAGAAGCGCATTTCATGAGGCGAATATGTGACACTAACGTACAGCTAGCTTCGTGTGCGCCCCGCCCCCAGCGTGCTCCATAGACCGGGGTTACTGTCGTTCATTCCTCTCTTTTTGGGTTCACAGAGCCTCACTTGACCGATTTGACAAATATTTATGTATTTATGTATGCCAAATTAATCGGTTGAAAACTAATCTAGCCATATGCTCTGTGGACGACTTTATTTGTTTTCTTGCGAATATAGTGCTATCCACGTGCCCGTTTTTGCAAAAAACAAACAGCATATATAGTATGATTCATATATAAAATTCGTGCAACAATTTAAGCCTTCAATCGAAATCACAAGAGTATTTCGAGCATTGTTAAGATTTGGAGTTTTCTGTCAGTCTTCTTAAATTGGCCAGTATGTGTTTTGTAATAGGGGGCGAAGTGTAAATAAGATAACACGCACTGCGTAAACAGTGTTCATATCCTGCGGCCGTGCTCTCCATCTCTCTGACTTTGACCGACAGTAACCCTCTGTGACACTGCTCGATGGTAACCTCACACTCATTGCCACAGGCAGCTCTCCCTCTCTTTTCCTGTCTTGGGCTGATCGGCATAGCAAGTCTCCGAGATGCGCTCTGATTGGCCAAGAGCGATCACCTCATACACAACACTGCTTCACAAATCCAGGCTGCTCGTTTTTTTTCTTTTTTTATACTGCAGTTACAACATGAACTCAGAATCACTTAACAGAGAAATTAAACGCGGTCAACTGTCCTTGTAAAAAATGCTGTGAAAATTATTTCAGTGTCTTATGTCTTTCAAGAGCACACTGCTTCCTAGAATAAAAAATGATTAGTGAACACGTGCCATCTCACTTTTTTCCATGTAAAGTTTTTTTTTTGTCAGTTTTAAATCTTTGTAATTAGCAAATCTTCTGGAAAAGATACATATTAAAATGTTTTATATCTTTTAGATCATGCTAATGAAAACCTACAAGTCCATATGTGCACGAGCACAAATTAAGATTAATAACTCATTAATAATATACCACTTGGATTCTTGGACCTACAGCTGCACGCACATGATGAATGGCTTGATAAACTTAAAGTGTGAAATGTACTGTATACCTGTACCTGGTATTTCTTGCTGTGTTTTCTAACGCAACAAGAGGCAGTCTTTCTTGTAAAGTGTGTTTTTTAAACTGCGTAGGACACCCCATCTCCTGCTTGGATATTTTAAAGTAGTTTTCTAGTAATTCTTTGAGTGTTGATGGAAAATGTGATGAAACAAAACAAAATTTAGTTTTTAGCAATTTTAAACTGCTGTAGTCATAAGTACATGTGATGTACTACATTTACAGTCATGTGAAAAGAATGGACTCTATAAAAGCAGAAGTTTTTCTGGTTCGCAGTACATGGGTTTGTGGAAGTCCCAAATTCACCTCACGGTCAGAGAAACCTCAAAAAAAACACATGAGCTACATAATCTACAGCATATTAAATTTTAACATTAATGACAGTAAAGTTGGAAAGAGACTGAACACAAATATGGGTTGAAGTTTAAAAAGCACATGCAGGAGCAAAGTTGCAGCTAAACAAGCCAGAACAGTTTTAGAGCAATAATTCATAATGCACAACATCACACAGCATATCTGTATAAACACCTAATATCAACTGTTAAGCATAGCGATGGAATGGTGATGACTTGGGGGTTGTGTTTGGAACAACCTGCATTGATTGAGTTGACATAAACTCCTCTGTATTTCAAAGTATTCTAGAGTTAAGTGTGAGGCCATCTGTCCGATGCTTGGCCGAAATTGTGTCATGCAACAGGACAATGCTCCCAAGCACAGCAGCAAATGTACAAGATAGTGGCTGAAAAAGGAAACAGTCAAGGTCTTGCAGTGACCCAGTTGAGGTCCAGACATCAACGCGGTAAGAAAATGCCGCGGGGAGACTTTAAAAGAGCTGTGCATGAACGAATGCCTGCAAAGGTCTGAACGAAACTTTTTTTACAGGACTGCATAAAGCCCCTTTAAAACCTTCTTTTTAATGCAACTTTGTTTGTTGCCATTTAGCTTTTTTTTTTTTTTTTTTTTTTTTTAAACCCAATACCAAAACACGCTTCAAGGTGATGCTCCTTTCTATTTGAGCATCACATTGGCCTTATCCATTTTTATGCATTCCCACTCTACACTGCAATTATATATTAATAATAATACTTAGATATATGATAACTTGCGTTTTTATTTTCTTTAGCATGACTGAAATTGTTGCCAGTGATGTTTGATCATAAACAGTCACAGCACATGTGGGTTGATTAATTGGTAATTAAAGTGCAGTTTGCTACTGAAATGGATAGTACGGTAATTCAATCTCTAAACAAGTTTTCTCGAGAAATTTACAGTTCCTATAGATTTGATCTTGGTCCATATTTAATTGTTTAAAGCTGGCAAATTGCTATAAATTTTCTACTTGAACAATAACATTCACAGTGGCTGTGATTTGTCTTCCTGTTTAGACATGCTCCAGCTCATCAGCAACCAGGACATGGAGTTTGGAGGACTCTTTGATGCCCCTCCATACACCACGGCTCCTCCCATACAAGAGATTCATGGTTTGACTCAGACCATCACCTCAGCTTCCCCCCCAACCACCACTACCACACCTCCATCTTCATCTTCCATCCTAAGCAGTAACCCCCATCTGGATGCACTGCTGGGCCCTCCTATTACTCGTAGCTCGTCCAGCCCAGACAAAGCCTTTCAGCCTCCCACCTTCCAGCAGTCTCCCCTGGCCCAGGTACCCAGCTCCACCCAGAGGCAGCAGCCGTCCTCCCCACAACAAGCTCAAAGCATCAGACAGACCCAAGTGGAGCAACCCCAACCAGTTCTCAGCCCGTCTGCTCCTTCCCAGGCAGCTTCACCTAATGGCTCCCCAGGACCAAACCCAGCATTCAGCTCAACGCCTCAGGCACTCTTCACCTCTCCTGCACCCCAGACTCCACCACAGACACAGACACAGCCTCAGGCCCGGACCAACTACAGCAGCCCAAACAGCTACACAGGTAAGCCCTCTCTGATGGTGATGATTGAGTCATAGATTATGTGCGAGTTAGATGGTAGGGGGTATCAAACTGTGCTTTAAAAATAAAACCTTTAAGGGAAAGGATGAAAATAAAACTGTGATGTTATTGTAGTGTGTTTCTTCACATAGAGACAAGTTCCTTGACTTTGCATGTCTGATGTTGGATCTTTCTAATCCAGTTCTGTCTGCATCGTTGACCAGCAAGCTTCCTGCTGTCTTTAGCTTTTTACAACTTTCATTAACCTGGCTTAACCAGTTTATTTTGTTCTGTAATTTACAGTTAAAGTTCAAGGTTTTTGAACCTTTTTTTGCGCAGTGAAAATGACAAACCTCTTGTGTCAGGTATTCAGTGAGGGGGAAAAAATGGGTTATTAAGGAAAATGTTAATATCTCATTTTTGTCAATTGTGATTTGATTAAAATATGTGATGCTAACCTTTCAGTCGTTAGACTTCTTTTCAACAATACATGCACTGCTGTTTTACCGACTTTTCAAATACAAACAAATGGAATCTCATAGAGATACATAACCTCATTTACCAGCGTTATTTTTCTCTAAAGGAAAAAAAGGGGAGAATGACAAATTGTCATCTGTGAAGGAAAAAAACTCCAAGTGTTTATTTATATTTCTGTTAAATGCTGAGGATGTTTTTAGTGGCTCACATAAAGCACATTTGTGTTAACCATGGAATCTAGCAGCTGATGCCCAGTGCCCTGCAAGTTTGCTGTTCACGTGCATCGCATTTATCAGGACACTAGGTCATTTAACCTCGCATGATTTCTAATTAATGTCGTAATCTCATAGACTTTGGTCAGCTGCGTAAGAGTTTGCAAGTGAAATGAAATTTATGTGTGTGGACAAGACGTGGAACATTGGTGGGTACACAGTAGACAGTCCACTGCATGTGCATATCTTTATCCATATCTCTTAAAGCTTGGTGGAGATAAGCGAAAGTAGCGGCCATATCATTTGGAGAGTATCGCATTTATAATGAGTCCATAGTTCACCTTTTGCCTACAAAGTCTTAAAACTAATGCAGTTTTGATGAAATTAAGAGTTCAGGTGTTTTTTACTTTTAAAGCTGGCGGTTCTTTTGGAAGCTTAAATGTTGAAATGGGTAGTGTGCTACTACACCGTTAAATGATCATGGAAATTTTAACACAAACCATCAAATACTTAACATATAAAAATGTTACTTTCAAGTTGGAATTGCTCGGATTTTACTTCAAATTTTACCTGTGTGATTTAAGTCTTTTTGGCATCAATGTGTTGTTGTTTTTTTCTAGCTGGCAGTCCCAGCAGTGTGAGCACTCCTGCCACCAGTTTGTCATCCTCACCGCCGAGCATTCAGCCAGTGGCCATTCAGGCTCAGCTCCAAGGGCTGACAACTGCATCTCCTCTCCTGACCACGTCAACAAGCCCTCCGGTTCAAACTGTCGCAGCCCACGTACAGCAAGTACCTGTAAGTGTGTGAAGGTGTTCTCTGAGCGAGCCTGGATGGACTTAAAAACGAATGCACTGCAGTCCTCGTTTACGTAAATGAATTTTCGGTGCATCTATCTGCCCTGGTGTCCTCAGGTGTTGCTTCAGCCCCAGTTCATCAAGGCCGAGAGTCTACTGCTGACCACTTTGAAGCCTGACCCCTGCATGGTCACTACTGTAGCTTCTCCCACGTCCCTGGCCACCACCACCCCAGCACAGAGCACTTCGCTGCAGGTAGATGCACAATATGAACTCAAACCTAATACTGAAGTCACACAGTGCACCGCTGTCGAGTTTACACCCACGCTGTTAACCCTGGCACTTACATCATCCTGTTTTCTCAGGCATTCATGGGTGGGGGTACTTTCCTGACTACAGTGCCTGTCATGGTGGATGCTGAAAAGCTTCCCATCAACCGCATCGCTATCAGTGGTAAGCCGGCTGGCCAGCCACACAAAGGGGAGAAGCGCACCGCCCACAACGCTATTGAGAAGCGGTACCGCTCCTCCATCAATGACAAAATCATGGAGCTGAAAGACTTGGTGGCTGGCACTGATGCTAAAGTAAGAAGCACGTATTTACAAGCATCCCACGCTTTTTATGCCATATTCTTTTTTTCTTTTTTTGTCCAGTTGTCTTTTTCATGAACAGCAGAGGTCTAATAATTCGGTTGGTCTTTTTCTTTCATTTCTAGCTCAATAAATCTGCAGTACTGAGGAAAGCCATCGACTACATCCGTTACCTGCAGCAGACTAACCAGAAGCTCAAACAAGAGAACATGACTCTTAAAATGGCAGCCCAGAAAAACAGTATGTGCTTAAAATGCTCTTTTCTTTATTCGTCAACAGCCTCTTGGGATTTTATTTCAATTTCTTGAAAGTCAATCATTCCGGTAACCTTTAACAACAATGACTGCTGATTTTTTTTTTTTTTTTTTTTTTAATCCTGAAAAGACAAATATAAAATGAAATGAAGTGTATTGTAGGGTTTTCTTTTCTTTTGTACCCTTGATTGACCCTCTAACTACTCCCTTCATCATCTTTTTTTTTTTTTTTAAACCCCTTTTCTACAGAGTCTCTTAAGGACCTGGTTGCCATGGAGGTGGATGGACAGGCTGATGTGAAGAGCGAGCTGCCCACCCCGCCAGCCTCTGACGTGGGTTCCCCAACTTCCTTCTCTCACTGTGGCAGTGACTCAGAACCTGACAGTCCAATGGGAGAGGACACAAAGGTATGCAGAGCTCATTTAAACTAAACATTTGAGATGAGGGTTCGGGATAGAGATGCAAGGACAGATGGTTTGTTCCCATTAGGTTTGCGTTTGAATGAAAGTTAGGACTCTGTAAAATATATATTTGAAAAAATCTGAATTTGCAAATCATTCAAATCCTGCATTGACATGAAAATGATGCGAAGAAAACATTTCAAATTTTGAAAGTTTTCTTTCTTATTTTGAATTCGAGGCCAGCAAAAGCAAAGCGTTTAAAGACAAATGTAGATACACCGGCATGTTTCCCGCTGGTTTGCGTCACCTTTAAGCAGGCGCGAGGGAACCGTGGAGAACAGTTGCTGTAGTTCTGAAAGCACAATCTTTTTCTGTGCTTGCTTGATATAGGATTTCAGCTGCTCAGCAGTCTGAACATTTGGCACATTGTGAAAGGAAAAACACAACAACGGACGCCTCTGTGGGTGACAGCCCTGTCAGAATGCAGGCAGGTCAGTTTAGCTGCCAGACTCTCTGCAGATGGATGCATGCAATTTGGTAGTGTGCTGGCAAAGTGGCCAAGCCCTTCATTAAAAAAAAAAAAAGACATTGTCTTGATAGTAGCACATGTTAGTGTTAATGGTGCCTTTTATAAGATGGGCAGCAGCTGTGAATAAATGTTTAGAATAGGTTTTTTTTATGGATGCAGGGACACCAGCACAGCACTGGTTAGTGGACTCATTTGAGCCCATGCGGTGAATTGATGGGTTGGGAATGAAAATTAAGATACATTAAATTGTTGGAAGTATTTGTCCACACAGTTCTTCACACTGTGATGAATCCCCAACAGTTTTTTTTTCCATAGACTGCTTTAATGATTTGCATATTCTCAAAATAGAAAATGAGATATGGCTAACTGAAACTAGATAAAACCTGTTTTTGCTGTGCTTTGTTTATTCCTTTATGCATATGGTGCCATCTGTATGGGATTTCTTTTGTTTATTGGAACAACAAGCCTTGGTTACCTTTCACATTTGAATAGATACAGATACCTGTACCTGGGCTTTGGTACTGTTTTTTGGTATTTTACTCATTGTGACATAATAAATCCAAGATTTCTCTTACAAAAATAAGTCCAAACTTCTCACTTGAAACATTTTGTTATTTAATGCTTTGGTCGCTGTCTGGCAGTGAACACCGGGTTCGGACAGTCTCGGTCGTTGTGTCCTTGGGCAAGACACTTCACCTACCGCCTACTGGTGTTGGCCAGAGGGGCCGATGGCGCGACATGGCAGCCTCGCTTCTGTCAGTCTGCCCCAGGGCAGCTGTGGCTACAACTGTAGCTGCCTCCACCAGTGTGTGAATGTGAGAGTGAATGAATAGTGGTATTGTAAAGCACTTTAAGGGCCCCGAAAAGCGCTATATAAATGCAATCCATTATTATCATTATTATTATTATAACACATTTAATATTAATTCTAAGCTATAATTAGTTGCGATTATCTACCAATGCTTTGGATATACAATCTCACATGACGTGTATGTTTGCCGTAAACAGCACGCGAGTTAAAATTTCAAACAACACAGTGAAAAAAGTCCTGTTTTTTTTGCGTGCAGCGTGTCCGACTTACTAATTAATTACCTGACGAAGATTTTTCATCATCGTCATCATCCATTGGTTCACACTCTTGTACACTGGTGACAGATGTGCTAAATTAAGCTGCAGTGATTGTGAATTTGGCTTTCGGGCTATCAGATCTGGTGCATTCTTCGAGCTGTGTTTTGTGTTTGACCAGGTGTTTCCTCAGATTAGATGCATTGCCGTTTCCAGCTTTGCATTTTGCACTACAAACGTGGGAGAGAACATTGTCTGTGCCGAGCTCTGAAAGTGTGAGCTCGCCTGAGTCTGTTTTTGGCTCGTCACACCGCCATTGCCTTGCGTGTGTGCTTGCCGGAGTGACGTCACGGCAGGAGTGACGTCACACGAACTCGGCCTATTTCTTCCTTTAACCCAAATGTGCTCTGGTGATAAAATTTGGCATCAGCTGATTTTTGTGAATTGGAGTTTGGTCGGTGCCATGGTGACGGCTTAAAGCACCTCACCTTGCTAAACTTCCTTCACAGGCGCTCCCATGAACAATCTAGGAAACTGTTGCCAACAGAAACCTTGACCACACTGCAACTGTCAGTCTTAATAGACACAAAAAAAAAATACAAACGTGATTCTTTTGGCTGCGAAAAAATTCTCCATGAACACCCATGATGCTTGACAGCTTGTGTACAGCGCTCAACTATTAATCAACCACTATAACACCTCAAAAATGTAATTACTCATACTTTTTGTCAGATTGATGTTGCTGCCTGAATTAATAAACTGAATAATCACAAATGTGTCCTTCTGGATTCTCTCGTGTGTCAGCCAAATATAGGCACGCCGGACCAGTCGACAGCAGGTGGCAGTGCCGTTGGCATGTTGGACCGTTCCCGTATGGCGTTGTGCGCCTTTACCTTTCTCTTCCTCTCCCTCAACCCTTTGGCTGCTCTGTTCTGTTCATCGGGTAGCAGCTCATCTGGAAATACTGAAGCTGTAAGCACCCATCACGCGGGCAGGACCGTCCTGGGTGTGGATGTCGCAGGTACAGAGTGGGGAAAATGCTGGGAGGGAGACAGATGGCAGTGATTCAAATTTCACATAATTAGCTCTCAATAAATAGATTTTCTTTGCAGTTAAATGACTCTGTGTTGTTTATAGCTGACTCATGGGGCTGGATGGATTGGATGCTCCCGACTATACTGGTGTGGTTACTGAACGGTATTCTGGTATCAGGAGTTCTAATACGGCTGTTGGTGTATGGAGAACCTGTAACCAGACCACATTCTGGATCATCCGTCTTGTTCTGGAGGCATCGCAAACAGGCTGACCTGGACCTGGCAAGAGTATGCTTCTTTTTTTTCTTTTCAACGTGTGCCCAATTGACAAAGTGTACTGATCCACAAGGAGGAATTTGACCATATTTAAATCAGAAATCCTTCTGAACTCTCACAGAATCTATAAAGTGGCTCTTCGTCTGTTTTCTCTCACTATTTATCTTTTACACTTCAAAGGGAGATTTTGCTCAAGCCAGTCACAACCTGTGGACTTGTCTGAAGGCTCTCGGTCGCCCCTTACCCACCTCCCAGTTGGACTTGGCCTGCGCAGCGCTCTGGTCTTTGCTAAGATTCTGCCTCCAGCGTCTATGGGTTGGCCGCTGGCTAGCTGCCAGGGCAGGAGGGCTGCGATCTGATCGCCCCCTGCAGGAGGATGCCTGCAAAAGCAGCCGTGATGCCGCCCTGGTTTACCACCGCTTGCATCAGCTTCACATGACAGGTTGGTCACCATAAGAGTCCTGCTTTTAGATCAGATCAGTGTGACACGCTGGACATTAGGAGGTGAATTGTCATTCATTTCAAAGCGACTCAGCAACATTTGAAGTAAGGTTTAAAAAGCATTGCAGTCTTTGCTGTGCAAAAAGATTCTGTCTAAAGATAAATTCCAGTTTAAATAATTTTTGTGAATATTTAAAAAAAAAATTTGTTTTCTTGTCTTCGATCTGTGCCTGCAGGTAAACTGAATGGCAGCCACCTCTCAGCAGTGCACATGTCTTTAAGTGCAGTGAACCTTGCAGAGTGTTCTGGCTCATGCCTGCCTGTGGCCTCGCTGGCTGAGATCTATGTTTCTGCGGCTCTACGAGTCAAAGCCAGTTTGCCGAGGGTTCTGCATTTCACCTCTGTGAGTCCCTGTTGTTTGCACAAGCATGCTCAGTCATTTATAAGCAGTGTTTTTACCCCGACTCTGTTTCTTTTGTGCTCACGTGATGTAACAACAACCAGTTTTGAGTTGACATTCTGTTTAATTTATCTTTCATGGTTAATAAACATTCACTGAGGTGATTAAAGATCCTGCGATCTGTCCTAACGTGTAATATTTTAAACTACACCGAACCAAAACCTTTTTTTTTTTTTTTTTTTTCCTTCTTTTGACAGCGTGTGTTCCTGAGCAGTGCTCGTCAAGCTTGCCTATCTTCCAGCGGCAGTGTCCCCCCAGCCATGCAGTGGCTTTGTCACCCACTAGGTCACCGCTTCTTCGTGGATGGGGACTGGGCTATTCGCAGCACCCCTAAAGAAAGCATCTACAGCCAAGCTGGCAACACTGGTCAGTGAAAGCAAAAGTTTGCACTCAGTCTATAACTGTGTTTTTACAATACCTAATTTGGAATCCTCTTGCCTACAATATGCAGGCACATTCTGATGTTTATATTTGTTATTGGTTTCCCTTGCAGTGGATCCTCTGGCTCAGGTGACTCAGGCATTTAGAGAACACCTCCTGGAAAAGGCTCTGTACTGTGTGGCCCAGCCTCGCGGAGAGAAAAATACAAGTCCGGGAGACGGGTGAGAAATCAAGACGGGCTTTCATATAATCGATTCTTGTAACTTTTGGTTCGTTTGCTTTTCTTGGCAACAAGTTACGGTTTACTTCTCATAGAGTCGCCAACATACAAAGAAAGAAATGAGGATAATAAACGCAGAATTAAATTTGGCATTTAAAAAGAAAACCCTTTTGTAGGTATGTTTTATTTTAACGATTTGTGGGGCAAAATAACCATTCAGTGTGTGTGCGTGTGTGTGTGTCCTCAGCGAGTATGCCGATGCCCTGGAATATCTCCAGCTGTTGATTAATGCTTCAGATGCGGCTGGTGCCACCTCACAGTCCTTTGCTATTGGGTCCAACATGGCAACTGTCACAGGTATGGCTATGGAAACTGTCGTTTCTGTTTGCGGTCTCATTTGTATTGAAAAGTAATCTTTGACAGTGTATCTTCAGCGCTAAAAACATTAGCGATCACTAATGGTACCGACTTTTTAATCTGGTTAAAATTTGCTTTTAGAAAAATCAGAACTTGCCTCTAAATGTTTCTGTTGCTTAAGTACATCAAGCAGTTACACTGTCTAGATGCGTACTCCTTACTTCACTGCTACTTATCTTTTTTGCAATAATTGCATTAGCCTTCTCTGCACACTGCTCTTTCTTTACTGCGCGTGCAGAATAAGAAGCTGTGTGACAAAGTTCATTTTTACACTACAGAGATCAAGTAGCTTGATTTCCCTTTGACTTCCATCCTCCCACCGCTTTCCTTTGTCCTTACTGATCACTGATCTGAGCGAGAGAGGGCTAGGTGAAAGGGAGGCATTCGCTAGATTGCTTCATCTATCTTCAGCACTGTCAAATTGGTGATCACCTTGAGAGGAAGGAGGGAGCGGGAGGGATGAGAGACTGTGCAGGGATTTTAATAGGAGACTTTTCTTGGCAGAGCCTCAGGTTACTCGCTACATGTTTTAGAAGTCTGTGTGTGTTGCCCTGTGTTAAATGGAGTACTTTTTCCTTGTGAGGGAGTCGTCAAAATCCTCCAGGGTAGAAACAGATTGATTCAGAGGTCAAAATGCAGACAGCAGCTGTCTGCACGGGTGCACCGCCATGCATGCTAAATGTGAAAGTGGACACTCTGGGATTTAAATATCTGCATGTTTGTTTCTGTCTGAGGGTGTCTCAGCTTTGACTGTTTTTCCTCTAATATCCAGGCTGTGACCCTCATTCTAAGTGGTGGTCCTCAATCACTGTGGTGATCATCAACTGGCTCCAAGGAGATGATGCCGCAGCAGAGAGACTGTATCCGACGGTTGAGCACCTGCCCCGCAGTCTGCAGAACGCAGAGTAAGTTAGACGTATAAAGATGTGAATTTGGAACTTTGCCCTGCAAATGCCAGGCTAAGGACACACACCCACCCACCCTCTAACACTTACACCACTTTAACCTGTGTCCTTTGTCTGTTGCCCGCCCACCACTCTCTTTCTATCAGGAGTCTTCTGCCCAAAGCCTGTCTGAACACATTCAGGGCAGTGCGAGCTCTGCTGTCCAAGCCAGAAAACTGCCAATTGAGTCTGAGCTACAGTGACAAGGCCAGCGCCCTGCTCCGAGACAGCCTCAACCTGGGACCACACTGTCATAGCTCCAGTTTAGACAAGGTACGCACAAAGAAAGGCACAATCTCTTCCAGATTTGTGCACGTAAGTGATGTTTATTACACCTAGGAGGGACATTTCATTAAGGTGGCAACATCTGCACGAGGGGAAAAAAATGCACAAGAATACTTAAAGTGTCGGGAATAGTTACATAGTTATAAAGTGATTAAACGATGCACGCACACAGACACGTGCACCTTTGTCACAGTACAAAGCGACACACTTCACCAGACAGCGAATCCCTCGCAGCATCTCCACTCTGCGATGCTGCAGTGTCCTACCCTCTGGCACTCAGCAGATGGTGATGCTGGTGGATAGGTGCATGGCCAGAGCTGCAGTGCATTGTAGTTGCATTGCATGTGTGTCTCAGCTGAGTGCAATGTACCTGCAGTGCAACACAGAGCTGGGCCACTCACAGCAGAACACACACTCGCGTAGGAGAGGTGGAAAATGTCCTTTAGCGTCGATTAGAGATGCATAACATAACGAAAAGTGACTGTTTTAATAATAGCAGCTGAAACTATTTGTAGATTAACATCCTGAGCAAAATGTGATGGATATTACTTATTTTTATAAACTGGAAGCGGTGTTGTATGACAAACATGCAAACATTTTTTTAGTCTAATTCTTGGTGTTTTTCAAAACATGACATATTCATCATACTTCAGTATCCAGTTCTGAGGTCAGTGGAGACTGGGGCTTTTTTTTCTCCCTTTTCTTTTCATTTTTGTTTTTAAGTTGAGAATATTTGAGCACTAAAGCTAATTATTTCTCGCTAGGTTGTCCAGTTGCTGTTGTGCGATCTGCTGCTGGTTATGAGGACAAATGTCTGGCGTCTGCAGCAACAAGGGGCCACTCCCACGGGACAAGGCTCAGCGGGGACCAGCGGCCCTGCGGGCATTCAGCAGGCCTCTCCACCAGAGCTCGTGGGCTTTCAGCAAGACCTCAGCTCGCTACGCAAATTGGCACAGAGTTTCAGACCTGCGATGCGAAGAGTATGTAAAACCTTGTCACCACATTCTGTCTTTTAAGTTTTCTCTTTTGGTTTATCAAAGCTCTGTGCTGGGCCTAATATGAGGGAAGAGTTTGTGCTAAATCTGAAGTTTGTCTCAACTGAAAACTATTTCAGTAGTTGCATACAAAGACACTGGATCTGAGTGCAGCATGCTATCCAAACCAAAACATGCTAAGATGAATCTTAAGATGCTCTTTAATGAAAGTGTAAAACACAAATCTGCTGCATATGTATCGTGAATGAGTGAATTAAAAAGAATAGAATTTCTTCACTTAATAAAGGCACAGAGCAGCACATTGGAAATGGATACAAATATAATCCAGTGCACGTATTTGCAGGCAGTGCAGGGTATATATAGTTCTCTGTGAGGTTGGGAGGTGTTACAGCACACACACACACACACACACACACCCTGAGGCAAGCGTTTAGCAGCATTGTTCACAAGACTTCAAAGTCTCTCAGAGGTAGAGCCGAGCATTATGTGTGAGTCATCATCACTCGCTGTCGTCCCTCCTCCTCCTCCTCTTCTCTCACCTCTCTCTCTTTGCACTCCATCCCTTTCCAGTTGTTTCTCCATGAAGCTACGGCCAGGCTGATGGCGGGGGCCAGTCCCACCCGCACACATCAGCTTCTGGATCGCTCACTGCGGCGCAGAGCAACACCCGGAGCCAAGACAGGTGTGTGTGTGTGTGTGTGTGTGTGTGTGTGTGTGTGTGTGTACAATATTACTGTGGATTTGATATTTCATTCAGTCTGCACTGGTGATTCTGTTTTAATAACTCCTGTTGATATTTTTAATTTGGTGAAGTAACAGAGAAAGCTCTGAATATTTATGTCACTCAGTCCTTATCTAATCCGTCTGCTTTGAAAATGTATTTCTTTATTAAGTCTAGTCAAAAAAGGGCCAGCATTTAATAAGTGCAGCTTCTACATTCTGTGGATGTGATGCTTTTTCTTGACTTATTTTTTATTAAACTAAGTATATATCTGTTTGAGACATTCGGAGATCCTCCTGAATTGCTAGAAAACAATTTCTTTACATTATTTTCTAAGGTTCTTTAGAATACTTGATAAATGGATAAACAGGTGAAATCCAATATATTTTAATATATTTTACACTAAAAGCAATCTATGGATTGTTAGACTCAATTACTTTAGTTTTTTTTTTTTTTTAGTATTTGCTTTATTTACCATTCATTTAGCTTGTTTTGTGGCAGACAGAGAAGCTGGGACATGCTGTTGATTTGTCATTGTGTTTATAAGTGATGGTGGGAGGCTTTTTGGAGAAGGGCAGGCCATTTCAGTTTTCGTTATAAATCAGATCAGTGATTAAACTCTGTTTGGCTGTTGCTGGTTAACGACATCAAAAAGATCACCCGAAATTCCACAGTAACTAACTGTTTTTGTGTGTTGTGTGTGTGCAGAGGAGTGTGAGATGCGGCCTGGCCAGCGGGAGCAGGCGGAGGCTGTGATGCTGGCGTGCCGCTACCTTCCTCCGTCCTTTCTTTCGGCTCCGGGCCAAAGGGTGGGCATGCTGGCCGACGCTGCCCGCACCCTGGAGAAGCTGGGAGACAAGAGGACCCTCCACGACTGCCAGCAAATGATCATAAAACTGGGCAGCGGCACCACTGTCACCAACAGCTAGAGGGGGGTGGGTGCTGAGAGACACGCATGGACGTTGTGTACATATATATATATATAAACATCTGTAACATATAAAGTCACACAGACAGAAGACAAAACCATACAGTCTCTCTTTGGTGAGCAGCTATCGAACAGATTTGTACAGATTCATATCAAACTGGATTTTCTTCATGCGTTGTCCCTCCCATCACCCCAGTCAAACAACAAAACACTTGTCGAGTTCGCACTCTTGTTGCTGCGGATTATTTAAAAAAACGATTTTCCTCTTGTCAAAATAAAAAATAAAAAGGATCCCTTGGTGAGAATGTGTTGCAGTGCCACAGTTTGCCCACAAAGAGGAGCTGTCGTGTCCTAATGGAAACTGGAGAGGGTGAGAAGTATGAAAGAGGTTTTTGCCCTGCGTTTACTGGCGTATCCCCACTCGCCCCACTTTTCTTTCGTTCTTTTTTTTCCCGATTAGCGGAGAGCTTAGTGGGCTGGAGTGGCGGGCTGCTCTGATTGGTTGCAGAATGAGGCATCTGTGTTTTTGTGGGAGAAAAACGAGAACTTGTATTGGTCTGAGCGCGTGGGCTTGTGTGGTGGGAAAGCACTAAACCGTAACTGTCGAGGTAAATAAAAAAAAAAAACAAAAAAAACACAACAACAACAAAAAAAATCATGCCTCACAAGCTGAGCCCCGTTTCTCTATCTGCACTAAGCCTGTGAGGCTGATTTCAGTGAGATAAGTAATATTATGGCTTTATGAGGTTATTTTCATAGAGGTCGCGTTTTGTTTGTTTTTTCCTTCTTGTTTTGCTGTGTACATATTTTAATATGTATTTATAATCTTATGATCTTTGATCAAGCAGTATTTTGCATAAGAAGAGTGATTTAATGCCTGTTTTTCCTTTTTTAATCTTGCTTTATTTTGCAGTTTTAAACTAGGCGCCGCATATCTTGTGCGGTATCAGGTTAGCGTTGCATACCCATGCGACTGTCGTAGGCACTGGCTAGTTGTAAATCAACAGCTCAAGCTAAACATGAGCTGTTGGTACAACTTTTTGTAGTTTGTACAACTACAAAAAGTTGCGTATGTCATGCAGAAGATTTTGAAATAATTAACTTTTTTTCCTTTTGTTCCAAAGAAAACCTGTGACAAATCTTTTCTTTATTTGTAGCTGTAATGTTACTTTTTCTTTCAATTATTGGTTTCTTTCCTAGAGAAAGCACCATGTTTTAATTTTTAAGAGGATTGTTTTGGGGGGGGTTTTTAACAAATTTTTTGACATGTCCCAGGACCAGTATATTTTTTTTTATAGCATGTGACTAATGTGAAAGACTGAAAAACATGGGATTAAGATGACAGTGATGCAACCATGTCTGAAGGTAATGTTGATGTAGACCTTTCAATGACATGCTTTCATCTCTTCTATGTTCTTCATCTATTCCTTTTCGTCATGTAAATATTAAAATATTTTGTAAAGAAGAAATGAGCGTTTCCTGTGGTATTTGAAACAACTGGGTAATACGGGTTGAAAAATGATCAATAATTAAAAGTCTTACACTAACCTGAGATGATGTCTGCATTGTGTCTGGCTGAAATTCTAACTCAGATATGGACTAATGTCAGCAAAGGCTCCATTTTTCGGGTTGAGTTTCACGCAGGATTCCCTTCCTGACATAACCCCAAAGGGGACTTGTGTCTCCAGCTGGAATCGAACCAGTGACCTTAAGCTTGCCAATAAATGTGTTGGAACACGTCATTAGGTGCACCTTCCTAATACTGGGTTAGAACCCCGTTTATTACTTTGTGGCGAATTCAACAAAGTTCCTCTGAGATTTTGGTACATATTGGTGCGATAGCATCACGCAGCTGCTGTAGATTTGTCGAAACATTTGGATACAGTGAACTCGTCATGTTCAAGCAGCCAGGTTCATATGATTTGAGCTTTGTGACACAGTATGTTATCTTGCTGGAAGGACCCATCAGAGTTGGTACACTGTGGTCATAAAGGGCTGGATATGGTCAGCGACAACACTCAGGTAGGCTTTGGTGTTTAAACAATGCTTGGTTGCTGGTAAGGAGCCCAAAGTGTGCCACAAAAATCTCCCCCACACAATTACACCATCACCTAATCATAATTATAAGGTAGAGTGAATTCATGCTGTTTTTGCCTACCAACCAAATGTCATGACAGAAATTGAGATCCATCAGACCAGGCATCTGTCGTCCAATTTAGGTGACCCGTGAGAACTGTAGCCTCAGTTTCCTGTTCTTAGCTGACAGGAGTGGCAGCCAGTGTGGTCTTCTGCTGCTGTAGCCCATCTCCTTCAAGTTTTGACGTGTTGTGCAGTCAGAGACGCTCTTCTGCATAACTTAGTTGTAAGAAGGAGTGATTTGAGTTAGTGTTGCCATCCTATAACTCCTCTGACCCGCAGCGTCAAGAAGACCTTTTCTGGTGTTTATACCTTCTGTTTGTGAGAGGCAGCCAATCAGAACAAAGTTGACTTAATTATTGTTTCAGTGAGAGGTTGAGATGATGTTTTGAAATGTGACTGATGCAAAGCTACTCTAGCAGAGTCCAAGAACAAACGTATGGAGCTGAAGATGAGCATTATGGGTCCTGTTAATTATAATAAATAGCAGAATGTTTCTGTATGATTTCTTATCATGTTAAGGATTAACTGTATTAAAATATGGCTTTTTAAGCATTGTCATTATTCCTCTTTCTAATTTGTGCCCTTGAGTGGCCACTCTGCACAGAACCACAATTTACATGTCTTACTGTCAGTGCGTGTTGAGTGAAGACAAAAAGAGCAGGCATTGGTCATAGCAGCATTGAAAGGTGCTGGTATATTTAACATTGGCGTTACAAAAAACATTTCAAACAGAGTGATGCTGTGTCATCAAGTCCAAACAAATAGACATGAAAATCAATAAACGGCATGCTCCCACTTAAGACAAGTGACATTCCCAAAAAAGGTTTGTTTTTTTTTCATCAATGGATTCTTTTAATAACATTTTATAAGCAATAACATATTCCATTTTATAGAAAATAAACATCTCTAGGAAATACTATACACAATTATATTAGTACATCACATTTTACATTTAAACAGCATCAAATACCTATATACACCATTAAATAATGAGCTTCATAAAAGAGAAAGTTTGGTGTGGCATTTTTGCACTTTCTTTTATGCCCTAATACTTAAATATGTCTCCTTTTGAAAATGACCGGTACTTTAACTGACGCCCCGCACGGGGCATTGTTATATAGCATGGCGGAGTGAAAAGAGGCTACATTTTTCGATACACAAACAGATGGGTGTGTGTGTGTTTCATGACATCAGGATTGAATGCACGTCTTTCCTCGCGGCTGTGGTGTGCGAAATAATCTCGAAATGTTGTTAACAGGTAATACTTCTTGAACTGTACATAGATATGAAGTGGATGGACTGACTCCCGGTGGGTCCTCTGAGCCCTCGTCTGCAGCTTGTCGAGTGATGATGGTGGTGTCTGCTGTACATACTGACTGTGCGCACAGTTGAAGTAAACTCTTAAACAGAGTTCATATTTTTTTTCTCATTTTCATATATTTATATATATATATTTTAATTTCTGAATAGCACAAAGCCGGACATATACCAAGGGTGACGCAATGATGTTTAGCCATAATGCACATCAAAATACAGCTCCCGAGATAAGAGCCGTATATTAAAATACTGCGTCCATTTTTTTTCCTCAACTCTTCAGTATCAGAATATTTCGAGCCTGTGAAGCACATCATCATCATCATCATCATCATCATCACCATCATCTTGTACGGTTTCCTCATCCTCACCTGTTTCATTTTGTCTCTTGTTTTAAACACAAACGCGCACATTGAGATACATCCAGTGGTTGGCTGCTGTTTTTTTCTTTTCTTTTTTTTTTTTTTTTTTGACGCGTGACATCTTGAGTTAGAGAAGCAATTCTTCATACTCCCACAGACACATATGCACAAACACACTGATGGTGTGCTTGGAGAATGACAATTCTATGGTTATCACATACAAACACATGCGCGCACTCTCTCACACACACATACACACGCACATATGCACCTCTTGGCCCACAGACAAGGTGGCCAGAGGGATGTCCCTGTCCAATCAGTGTCCGCCGAGTGTCTGAATATGATAGCAACCCATCCGAAGGCAGAACACACACATGCGTTCCTCGCTCTGCATTTCAAACGGGTCCCCATGTGCACTGGCCTTAGGCGCGCAGTCTCTAAAGCGCAGCCTACCCTCCTGTTAAACAGTGTCACTGCCTTCTGCCTTGCAGTCAAGGGCTCAGTTGAGAAAGCACATTTCTAGGGCGGCTTCAAGGAGCAGCTGTTCTCTGCAGAGCTGTTTTTCCACTGTTTGTATTGCGCCTAGCTCCACTTCAGCGCTGCCTTTTAACCCTCGCCCAGCCGCGCTGGCTGGCGTGCCTGTTCGTCATCAGTCGTCACCGTGTCTTTAGGAATAGGGAGTGGATTTTGCCTCGCTGGATCGGTGTTGTCTGGCGGAGAGGTGATGGTGTTGGCGATGAAAGTGATACACAGGAATATCTTACAGGTCCTGTGAAGGAAGTGCACAGATGTAAACACAAAGTCAAAAACACAATTGGGATACAAATGTGTGAGGTGTGCCAGAAGTTTTCCTTCCTCGCCCAGAACTCTTGAGCTCTTTTCTCATCATTTCCTGTGACTTGTGAGGCTTTTTTGTGCTCGAATTTAAGCACCTAAATTCTTAAAAGCTGCAGTAAATGTGCAGACAGGTAAACTGCAAGCGTAGGCGTCTTCTGTGCAGATGTTGGTATAATACAATGCTGAAAGGGATTCTGTGCAGATTTGCAGAGTGAAGGCATTAAAGCAAGCTGGCTCTGGTGTGCTGGAGTGGGGAGATGGATGCAGCTGACCAGTGAACCAGCTCGCCTATGAAAGACGCAGCAGGAACACCTCTAAATTGTGCTGGTGTGGTGGTTGAGCACTTTCTTTCCCCCTTCTACTCTTCTGCATCCCCTGATATCTCTTCCACTGTCTCTCTCTCTCTTTCTCTCTCTCTGAACTGCCAGCTGCCCATCCTTATGCCCTGGATTCAGACCAGCAGCATTGCTCTCTCTGTTTTATCTTTCTACTTTCAATCCTTCTACTTCCCCCCTTCTCCTCCCTCCTTAAAGCCTACCTCTCACTCCTTTTTTTGCTTTTTCCTCTCTGGTACAACTCATTTTCCTTCACACCTTCAGTCCCGCTTGTTTTCTCCCCACCTCTCTATCACAGAGTGTCGCTCCCTTTGCTGCTCGTCTCTCTTGTTGCCCTCTTTTTCTCCTTCTATCTCCGTCTCTTTCAGCCTGCCACTCTCTGATGTAACTGCCCCCATTCGTCTTTTGTTCCCACTCAGTTGCAGCACAAAACGCTCTGTTTTTCTCTCTGCCTGTCTGTCTGTCTTGCGTTCGCTATGTGTATATGTGTGCGAGCTTCCAGGCAACCTGTTAATGAACCTGCGTGGACTCTCACAGTGTGTGTCCATTAGCACTGGACAATCCACAGCTGCAGGCAGTGCGTTTGTGTGCATTTTTTCCCCCTCAGCCCTGAAAGCAAGTGAACGCAGGCGAAAGGGAGAATTTCTTAGGGGGACCCATGGGTGGGGTGGTTGTGTGCTTGTGTCTGTATGTGTGCGTACGTGTGTCTCTGCTCTTCCCTTTGATTAAGCCGCTCGGCGTAAATTGGCACGGCACAGACCCCCCCCACACACACATGCAGACCTTCAGATCCCTCAGCTGATGACAGCTCTGCCTCAGCCTGCTAACAACAATCTATCCCTCTCTGACTCGCTCTCCTTTTCTCTCCGTTTCTCACACGCTATTTCTGCTGCTTAGACGTGGGAGTTGAGGTGAAGAGAGGAGTGGAGAAGATGACAAAGAACGAGGGAGAATGGGATGAGGAAAGATGAAGGGAGGACGGCTGAAAACGGAAAAGGGAGCTCGCAGGAGATGAGAGGTGAACAGAGTGAGAGACTGGAGGGGGGGGAGAGAGCTGGAACAGCAGGGTAGCAGCGAAGCAAAATAAGGGGAGCGGAGGGGGGGAAAAAGGAGGAAGGGAGAGAAATAATGAGAGAAAGGAGAGCAAGAGAGAGGGAAACGGTGGAGAGAGCATGTGGGGAAGATAGCAGGCAGTGATGGTGGGTGGGGTGTTTTGATCAGCAGCCAGCTTTTCATCCCTGTCAGTCTGCACAGAGGAGAACAGGAAAGGAAGAGGAAAAGAGGAAAGGAGGGAGGGAGGGAGAGATGCAGAGCGGGGAGGGAGGATGGGAGGCTACTGCCACTGCTGCCTCAATGCACCGCTGCTCCCTGCTGAATGTCAGCATCTCTAGCACCCCCTCCCCCTCCACACTCCCTCCCTCATTTGACCTTCCTCCTTTTGCCATGCAAACGCATCGCCACCAGATGGCGTCTGCCCTACAAGGAAGAACTGGACGTGGAGGAGACCATTCGAATGAACTCGGAGAACAGTGACCCTGCAAATGCAGCAGTTTGAAGTCACAGTAGCAGGCGATGGTAATAAAATGAAGGGCGCTCGTTGATATGGTGATTTTAACTCGCCGAGGTACACTGATGTTGCCTGTGAAATGCTGGGGAACTGTTAAACTAACTGTTAAAGCAGGACGAAGTAATAAAGCATGCTTTCACTAGTTTAGTGGGTTTTTTTTCCTTACCTCGTGTTTAGGACATTTGATGGAGAAGTCATCCTCGTGGAATGTGCAGCCTGTGCAGAAAGAGAAAAAGCAAAGAACAACAGAATGAGGTGTGAAATCTCAGATTCACATTTTACTTTGAATAAAAAACATACCAGGAGGCTAATCCTGACAACAACAACAACAACAACAAAACAAACCCACAGCTCTCCTCAAAAAGCACAAATGAATGGAAAAAAAACTGAGCTAAATAAAAGAGCGATGCAAGCGAGGGAGAGCATCAGAGGAAAGAGGAAGACTGAGTGGATACGTTGCAATGCAGACAGGCAGGCAGGCAGTCAGATATGGCTGGTGCACTCAGCGGGATTAAAAAAGGGCCTCGCTCTGCTCCCTGTGCTGGCTCGGCAGACGTGGCAGACCGTTTAATCCTCGCACTGTACTTCCTTGGCATGAGATAATATAAGGGGGAAACCATGTTACACATATGCTGGCACACGGACACTCTCTTGTATTAACAGCAACCACACACGAGCGCTGATGGAAATGCACGTTGGCCAAGTTGTTATAAGGTGTGCATGGCAGTGTTCTGGCAAGCATTTGGAAAGGAAGGCACGAACATGCAGACACACACATGCACGCTCAGCCTCCAGACAGCAGCAGCGTGGATGGATGGAGCCACAGGGGCTGTGGTCAATAATACACACACACATACATGCAAGCTCAGCCTCCTCCCTCTATCTCTTCGCTTTCTCCTTTTTGCACACTCCAGGGTTCCACTTTCCTCTCATCATTCCCTGTATTCAAAGCTCCCTTCTTCATTCCCTCTCTCTTTTCCTCTTCTGCTCTGCCCTAACACTCTCAGACATCTCTTCTCGCACTCAATAATGCTACTCCTTGATGCATTTCCCCCCCTCTCACTCTCATTTAACCACAACCACTTCCCCTGCACTCTCTTTTCATTTTTCCAACCTATTTTTCTGCAATTGTTCCCTCCCAATTGGCCTCTCATCATTCACATTCCCAATTTCCCTCCTCATTTCTCCCTTCTCTTCTTAGCTTTTTCTTGTCTTTTTATCCCCCTGTTGCTCCCTCCCTCTCTCGCTGTGGTCTCTTACCTATCTCTTTGGCGCAGACATAGTGGTATTTATGAGAGCAGCCTCTCCAACAGCAGCTGAGGGACGCCCCCACAATCTGGCACTTGTAGCAGCTCTGGGGTTAGTAAGACAGATGGACATATGGATCAAGACCAGTAAAGAAACAAACAGTTTGACCAACAGAGGCACATTCAGAAAGGGAGAGAAAAGAGGGGAAAATGTTAAAAGTTTTCAGCAATTCTGAAAGATATTTCTTAGCATCCAAACACATGTCAGATTGGTCTAAGATTCACTGATGATAACTGCTGTCGTACCGTTTGGGCTGAGGTGTTGGCTGCCTCCTTCAGTCCGTATAGCCTTCCAGCTACCATAATTATCCCCTTGGTCCAGATGGCACAGTTTTCATGGGCCCAGTGCTCCTTAGCCTCTGCCTCCATTTGTAGCCTTTGGAACAAGCTTTCATTGCCCTCTTGGCCCGTGGGGGCTCCTGTGTTGACGGCCTGTAGCTGCTTCATCCTCTTGAACCTCTCTCGGAGAGTTAACCTTCGTAGGCCACCTTCCCGACCCGGTCTTTCCATTCTTTCTGCCCGTCGAAAACGCCAGTGATGCCTGCTGCTGTTACTGCTAACACTTCCCTCTTGAGCGGTTGCTTCTGTATTTCCTTCCGTTTCTGGGGTGCCCTCAGTCTCACTCTTTGAGGAGTTGCCCGGTTCTTCGCTGCTGCCGCTGTTGTCGTCGTTGGTCTTGTCCAACTCTTCCCTGAAGGCTTCTGTGTGTGTAATCGTCAAGATTTTCCGTGGAACCCCGTCCTCTGTGTAGTAAGGTCCACATAAATCACCTAAGTCTTTGTAGTTTGCCGGTTTCCCACACAGGCAACATGTCAGACACCTCCCAACGAGATCTTTATTTATTGTGGGTCCCTGCAGCATGGCAGCAGTGTGTGGCACTACCTTTGCAACTGTGAAAGGATTCCTCATTCTGAGGATGCCCTTTTTTCTGCGTCTCTGAAATACGACCGCATCCTCCGCCTTGTTGACTATGGCACACCAGGAAGAAAAGTCTCTTGAGTTGTTAATCCGTACATAAGGATAGAAAGACAGTTTAGACCTTTGATGGATCCATCTACGCCTGATCCTCTTCACAGAAATGGTCTCGGTCTGTTTTTCTGATACTGTCACTACAGGACCGATAACACACGTCTCCTCGTTTTCTGTGATTCCTTTTTCCCTTCTTTCCCTTTCTTGTCTTTCTTTCTCCTCTTTTTCCTCCTGTTCACATCCTGCTGCCCTCACTACTGCCTCAATTACCTCGATGGCATCTTTCATCCCGGGTTTTGGCCCGGGCTTTTTGTGGATCTTAATTGGCTTGCCAGGAATCGGCTCTGTTGAGGCTTTGCTTCTTTTCCTTTTAGCTGGGCTTGCTGATGGTTTTCTGCCTCTTCGAGGTTTATGGATGAGGTCTGTACTGGTAACCTGGGGAGTTTCTATGATGTCATCTGTGCTGATTGGCAGAGGTACTGTGGGCTCTGTGGGGTTGACCTTGTCCTCCACACTCTCCTGTTGCTCGTCTGTTTCAGTGTTAGCCTCCTCAACTAAATCTGTTTCCTCTGAAGAGGACTGGCCTTTTCTTTTCTTCCTCCTTTGTTTCAGGTGCATCTCATGGTTGTTTTTGATGGCCCTTTGCTTTGCTAGTCTTGGTGTTGTAACTATTAGACTCCCTGCTTCCAAGGCTACCACTGAGGCATCTGTACTCTCCACCATGGCCCATCGCTTCCTTTTAGTCCTCACAGACTTGGCGGCAGCTGTAGATACGCCTTCTGAGGCCTCCGGTATCCACTCACCTGGAGTGCTGCCTTCTACTGCGGCCTCTGAACTCCAGACATTATCAGCTAGAACATCCTGCTCTGTCCCTGGTTTAATATCTTCCTGTGTTGCTTCATTTTTATTTACAACCTCTTCTTCCAGCCCTTGTCTCACCCCCTCTAGTGTTGGTGCCTCTGGACTCATGTCTTGCTTTTCTCTGTCTTGTGTCACCTCCACTTTCCTCTCTCCCACCTCAAGTTGCTTCTCTCCATCTTGTTGAGACTCTATCACCTCAGTGCTGTTCGTCACAATAGACGTCTCACCTTCCTTTAAGATACGCTCAGGCAAAGCCTTGGTTGTCATGTCATCAGTCAGACTGCTGTCTAGCTGGGGGATTGGGAGGTGTTTCTTTGAGCTAGGAGATGTAATCTTCTGCACCATGGCCTCATATTTCTGTCCTCTGCCTTTGCGTGGTGGGAGAACTTTTGTTTTAGTGGGGCACTGAGGAGGCACCACAGGCGGGTCACTAGTGATGTCAGGTCCACTGGTGTTGGCCAGAATGTCTTTGGTTATGGGAGTGACCACAGGTTCTTTCTTAGGCGGCCCTCGCTTTCTTCGTGGGCCACGTGTGACCTTCTCTTTAGGTGTTTGGACGGCCTGTTCCACCAGGGCGGGCTGAGGCGGTAACGTTTTTGGTTTGGGTTTTGGACCCCTCTTTCTTTTTAATGGTGTAGAAAGTTCTGAAGTAGGTTTCCGTTTTAGTGGAAGAGGGATCTTTTCCTCAGATTGCTCAGGTGGCATGTGTGGTGTGGGTGGGTCTCCTGTAACTTCATTATCTGTGACTGCAGTCTGAATGGGGGAGAGCATTTGCTCCACAGTTATGAGCTCTTCTTCTTTAAGAGAAACATCGCTGGCTTTAAATTCTGTGACTGTCTCTGTGAGAATATCTTCACCCATATTTTTTTCTTTTTCTTTTGACAGTTTTTCCTGGGAGGGCTTCCTGGATCTCAAAACCATATTTTTGCTCTCGTTCTCTGGCGTCTTTAGCTCATGGTGTGCTTGTTGCTCCTCTTGTGTTGCTCCCTGGTTTACTTGTGATATTGTAGATTTCAGGCTCTTCCTACTCCTGCTTTGCGGCCCCACGAAAGGCTGAGTGGTTTCTTCCTGCTGCAACAATTTAGGTTTAGCAAGTGAACCTTTGGGCCGGCCCACTGGGGCCTTGATGGGTGCAGTGTCAGTGTGGGACAAAATGCCTGGAGACTTGGGTCCAGGCTTAGGTCCTGGTTTTGCACCTGGCTTGAGAGCTGGTTTTGGACCAGGTTTTGGTCCTGGTTTTAATCCAGGTTTTGACCCAGGTTTTGGTCCAGGCTTTGAACCTGGTTTGGGTCCTGGTTTTCGTTTTATAGGAGTCTCAATTTTCGGTGGCAGTTCTGGTTCATTTGGCAGAGGTTTTGGTCCCTGTTTTGGTCCTGGTTTTAGCCCTGGTTTTGGGCCAGGTTTTTGGGCTAGTTTAGGCCCTTGTTTTGCACCTGGTTTTGACCCTGGCTTTACACCAGGTTTTGGCCCTGGTTTTGGCCCAGGCTTTGAACCTGGCTTTGGGCCTGGTTTTCTTTTTACATGAGGTTCGGCTTTAGGTGGCAAATCTTGTGCGTTGAATGAGCGTGTGCACATTCGTGAACGAAAACCATCACTTAGCATTTTGGGAGTCTGACTCACAATAGATTCCTGATGGGCTAGATCCATTTGATCTGAGAATAGCTCGGTTTTGCTTGGAGGCATGCTTGTTTTCTGTGTGTGTGAGTGGCCTCCTTCCTCTTCCTTTTCCCCCTCCCTCTCCAAGCTTAGCTGTTGCCTGATTCCCACACCTGAATGCATGATTCTTCTTCTGCCCCTGGCATGCTTACGTCCAAATGCCCTCGGCTGAGCAGATGGAGCCACAGGTTCTGGTTTGGCCAAAGGGGTTACAGCGCTGGAACAGCTGATGCCTGGTTCCATGTCCTCGTCACCTTTTTTCGGGGAAGGTGGAGTGTCTGCCCAGGAGGGGGCTGAGGGAAGTATTGACTTCCCTGGTAGCTGAGGAGAGTCTGGCTCCAGCACTTTAGCATCACTGTGATCAATATGATCCCTGGCCTGAGATGGAGGTGTTGACTTGTCATTGAGAGCAGAGAAGACTGGCATAGCAGACTGAGGCTGAGGGGCAGTGTCACCAATTGCTGACTCCATTTCAGAGGCATCTGCTGCGGCCGTTACTGCTGCTGAGTTTGGATGGGCAGGTCCCCCTGCAAACTCCTTGTCAGAATGGAGCTCAGCAGTCTGGCTTTCTGTCTTGCTGCCAATATCCCCAGACATCTTTTCTAATTCATCTCTTTTATTCATGTGCTCCTCTTTCAATGACTCGGTCAATTCCCCACCCTTCCCCAGTTCCTCCCTCACCTCTACAGACAGAGGTGGTGAAAGGGAACATTTCTCTTGTTTCTCTGTTTCTTTTTGTTCCTCTGCATTGGTTTTCTCCTTTTCTCTCTCTTCCTCTTCACCCTCTCCTTCATTGTCCAGGTCTCTTGTGTCTCTCTTGTCTGAGACACGGTCTTCCAAGGCCTCAACTTGAGGAGTTGGAGACGTGTTTTCTGAGCTGTCCTCCTTCCCTGTGGAGTATTGATCCTGCTCAAGGTCACCCCTGGAAATGAATGGCAATGTTTTCACTGAGCTCTCAGATGCAGTTGGAGACTCAGATTTGTATGTCTCTGATTTCATCTCCTGGCCAAAATGATCTTTGTGGCTGGAATCAGACAGAGCTGCCGGTGACTGTTCAACCGAGTCTCCTGCATTAGGTTCATATTTAGTCTGGTACACTGTCTCCTCATAGCAGTAGGCTTTTCCTGTCCCCTCTTTGTTTATTTTGCTGTAAACATCTGGACATTTCTCTTCATCTGACCATTTTTCTCGCTTCTTTCCACATTTTGTCGTGTCCACATCTCTCTCACTCTTGTGGTCAGGCGTCTTCTCTGTTGTCAATTCTTCTTTATCAGAAGATTTCTCTGTCCAGGCCGATTCTTCGAAATTCTCTTTGACAGGCTCATTGATGTGCTGCATATTAGAGGGAGAATCTTGTTCTTGCTTCATGGGACTGGGGATTGTAATGCTTGTTGGAGATCTCTCGTCACTAATGCTCTTCACTGGAGTGCTCATGCCATCTCCTCCCTGCCCTGATTGACATCTAGCAGGGTCAGGGGTGAGGTTGTGCAGACCTGAGTCGCCAGACCTGGTAGACATGTCATCGGGAGATGCCATGGAGCATGAAGAGGCTGTGTCGACGCTGAGCTGTGTGTTGTTATGGGCCTGGGCTGGACTTCTGCCCTGGCCAAAGTAGTAGTAGCCCCTGTCCAGCGGTTCATCGCTGCTGCTGGAGTAGCCACCCTCATGGATTTCCATGGGCAGCGGTTGATGCTGTGGGGTACAGTAAGCATCCTGTATAGGTCCCCCACCCACACTGCCACCACTGTCTGGATATGGAGGACTTTTGTATTCCTCACCCTTTTTGGATGATACTGCACTTCCAGCACTGCTGTTGCTCCCGCCACTGCTGCGCTTACTGCCTTTTTTGTTTGCAACCACGGCCTCTGAAAGCAGGAGCTGCTGTACATTATTAGAGATGCTCTCCACCTGAGAGGTGAGAGCATTCAGACTCCACAAGCTGGGGTTTGACAATAGCTTCTCTGAGAAGCGTTCTTTCATTGTGGGGACCTGCGGTGTTGTGGAATAGCTGTGCGGTATGCTGGGTGAGGGGTGTGAGCGTGGGGGCATCAACATAGTGTTGGCACTGGCTTGTTCCTGCATGCCAGCTGAAGATGATGAAGAGGAGGAGGCTGCTCCAGGGGTCATAGGTGGCTGGCTATACTGGAATGACTCTGGATTGGTCATTAACGGTGAAGGGGTGGAACTGTATGAAGGGGAACGCCCCACAGATCGGGCTGGGGAGTGGCTCGAGGAGGGGCTACAAGTCTGATAATACTGTTCTGGGGACCTGACAGGCAACTCTGAGAGACAGTAGTTTTGTTGGGCTTGGCTATAGTGTTGGTATTTTGGATGGGGTTCCTGGGGGTTGGTCATGGGCTGCTGCTCGTAACCTCTTGAGGGAGGCTGCTGATATCCGTAACTGTTTTGGCTCGACCTGTAGGCCCCCTGCTTCAGATTGCCATGGCTGCTCATTTGTCTGCCATACTGAGAACCTGGAGGCAAGTTGTACCCTTTGTAACAGTGGGGCATAGGGCTGCACTTTTCCATGTATGTAGATGGAGAGGGTGAGTGCTGCGGGTAGTGTAGGTGACTCTGGGGATACATGAGAGGTGAAGGGGAAGGGTTGGGAGGATGGGGCTGGTGGTGGGGGCTAGTATAGACAGGGGTAGAGGGCTGGTGGCACTGGGTCTGGGAGTGGCCCAGCATATTCTGCTCCATGTACTGGGAGGAACTAGGTGCAGGAGTACCACTAGACTCCAAACGTCCAACCATTTCCTGCTCATACTGTGCTAACTGCGCTGGGTCCTCCCACTTCTGCTGGAGGTGGCCCTCGCTCATATATTGGGCTGAATAAGTTCCTGGGCCCATGTGATTACTGTAGCCCCCGGGACCCTGCAGGTGCTGACTGGGATTAGGTGGGGGCACTTTGCTTCCTCTGAATGATTTCTTTGCTTGTGAGGGTGCTGAGCCCCCATTTCCACTCCCATTTCCTCCGCCATTTCCTGGGTAACCAGCGTAGGCTTGCTGGCTGTAACAGTCCTTAGGTCCGCCTCCAATTCCTGGTCCTCCAGTTGTCGGCATGCTTGTCGGGTTTGCCAAGGAATGTGCCTCGTAGCCTGACCTGGTGTGCCCCGGGCCTGGGCCTGGATGTGGACCAGGTCCTGGGTGCGGGTGTTGTGGATGGGGATGATGCGGGTGTTGCCGGTAGGTCTCCAGGCGGGATAATTCATGGGGCTCCTGCTGGTAGCAGGGTTGGTTGCTGTGGTAACCACCGCTGCGCTCACGGAAGGACTGCATAACGTTCTCCGTCTGTAGCCAGAGCAGGGAGGTGAGGTGAGACGGGAAAGGGGAAAGGGGGGGTTGGGGGTTCTGGAGGCAGGGAGAGAGGGAAAAGTGAGAAAAAGAAGAAATGATGAGGGTTAGTGCTGCTGAGCTTGGAGTTCAGCTATTCTGCATCTTCTCCTTTGATATTCAGTGTCTAAATCTATTTTTACTTTCACCTGGAGTCAAAGGAAAGTTCTCCCTTTCTATGAGAAACTAATGATGACAGTTTTTGTACTCCGGCTCACAAACATTCAGACACACAGACACAGGTACATGCACCGTTCACTCCTTTAATATATTCACTTCATCATCATAACATGATTACCAGTGTTGGGCAAGTTATTTTGAAAAAGTAAATAATTATAGTTACTTCTTCAAAAAAGTAACTGAGTTAGTAACTGAGTTACCAGATTCTAAAAGTAATTAATTCGTTGAAAAGTAACTATTGCGTTACTTGCCTCTGGGGTCCAGGGTATAATTGGCCATTTTAACCACTTTTGATTTTACCTCGACATTTAACCTTTAACAACTATTTACTTTGCCTTGTTTGGTATCATTCTTTTCAGCACAACCTCACGTGTCTGAATTTACAGTTATGTTTTCATTTTGATATACTGTATTAACACAACTGATCTAAAATCAGACAAAAACATCAAATCCGATAAAAAAAAGTGATATTTTCACTGAAACAACCACAAACATGTTCATTGAATCATATTTCATAACCTTAAATGCAAATATAAATTGTGAATTTTAAAATCATATGCACAAGTTTTGCACACAGCAAGTTATTTGCAGCCATTTACCTTTCACTCTTTTTTTTATAACCATTTCAAACTATTTACAGAACAATCAGCTGTTCTGCATTTTATAAGATGCCACACAAATTATTTGTGCCACTCCAAAAAAAAAAAAAAAATTCTGTCCACTATAAAGGAGAACATCACAGCCTGATACCTGCAGGTCTGACAGCAGCAGGTGCATCACTCCTGTTTTCTACCTGGAGACAACAGTCACCTCATTGTTCTGACACACAACACAAAACTATCCACAACACTACACACTAACTACACAAGACAACACATGAACTACACACTCCAAACATGCTGAACGTCACAAATCTCTCACATCTCAAAACTTGCTCTCTCTCTTTTTCTGTTCTTTCTCGCTCTCTCTCTCTCTCTCTCTCTCTCTCGCCGTCACTCCTAAAACTTCCCCCTCTTCCCTAAACAACCAAATGTCATGTCGCCATATCATTTTTTGATTGGTCGACATGGTGCATTTTTCCACCAACACGAACGTGTTAGGGTCCCTTGGTCGTTGACCCAGTGTTTTGTGTTTTTGGTTCTTTGATTTTGTTATTTCATTATATTCTAGCTTTGCTTTACGGGTTTTAGGATTATTCTTAGTTAAGGTTCTCTGGGTGGGGTTTGGTTAGAGTTTTAGTGTTCTGGTTTTCTGTCTGTGTAATCCTTAGTTGCTGTCTCCCCTGTCTGCCCTGGTCCCACGTCTCTGTTCCCTCTGTTGTAGTGACTGCATGTGAGTCTGTGTCTTTTTTTCAGTCTCTGTTATGTTTCCTGTTTTACTTTGAAAGTCCATGTCTCATGTTAATGTGTCTGGTTTTGCTTCCTTTGTCTCGTTAGTTATGTTATATTTGAGTTCAGCATTAAAGCTGTTTCGGTTTAAGTTTGTCTCTGGAGTCTGCACCTTGGGTCCTATTCCTGTCTGCACACAGCCGTCACTTAACAGAACGGGCGTTTTTTTGTTTTGTTTTGTTTTATTTTTTGGTCATAAGCAGAGAGTGCTTGCTAGCGCTGTCCTTAGACAGCAAACATGATGACAATATTGAGGAAAAAACGCGCGTATATTGTTTATCATGACTCTGGTTTTACGTGGCCTATCAACACAATTTAAAAACTGATATATATCACCTTGTTGCTTTGTCATCTTGAAGTGGTCATGTTATTGGCTTACCACGACTACTATATTCGTCCTCAGTCAAACAGCAGCACTCATGCGATTGTTTCCCCCCTAGCCAAAAGTGGGGCCAAAAGTGATTTGTCTACCAGAAAGTGATTGGTCCGCGGGAGCGTGCGCAGCTGCTTAAAGCTGTACAGCTACTTCCGTGCATATATATATATATATATATATATATATATATAAGGTGCGGTAAGCTGAACACAGCTTCAGCTGTCTGTTTGTTGAAAAATAGTAACGGACCGCATTTTCTTGTTAGTAACAGTAACGGCGTTGTAACGATAGGAATAGTAATTAGTTAGATTACTCATTACTGAAAAAAGAAACGCCGTTATTTGTAATGCCGTTATTCCCATCACTGATGATTACACAACAATAACTGTGTTGTAGATTTCTTAGAATACTACCAGCTGCTAACTGTTGTTCATACGTGAAGAAATGTGCATATATCTGTGTGTCTCCTGGATCTTTTTTTCAGTCTTTTCACGATGAAAGGTGTCGCACTGAACTTTTGAAATCAGCTATTTATTTATCATATAAATAAATAATGTTTGTACGGGTGTGGGTGAAGATGCAGGCGTGCATAAGCGAAGCCAGGCACATGTTCACAGACTGCAGGTAGGCGGGATAATAACAATGATGTGTGTTTAACGTTTTTAGGAGATTATTTGTAACCGTTTCAGGTCTCAAAACACGATCCACAAACTTCTTGTTCTCCTTATTTTCCTCAAGCTCTTCCAGAAACTACAGTTTCTTACATAAACAAGCATTGTGAAGCAATATTTTCTGGCTTGTTTTTGATGCAGCATTTCATGAAAGGTACATCCAAGCCCTCTTTTTCTCCCCGCCTCTCCTCTCCCTGCTTTCTCTCGCACAGATGCAAACTCCAATTTTCTCCAAGGGGAAGCAGGAAGTGCTACACTCTGTGTTGGTGTGCATGCTCTCAGTACACCAGAAGGGGTTTTATAGTGTTTATGTATGGTATATCTGAGCGAATGAGGGGATGTTTGCCTGTAATGTGTGTATGTGTGCATGTGATGGAGAGGTGCAGGAGGGTGATTGTTTTGTGGTTTTGTTTTTTTTGAGGAGGGGAGGTGCTTTCCTACATTCATATAAAAGAGGAAGGAGGGGTGGAAAGTGTTCTTGCTCTTGATCTAAAAAAGGAAAAGCGTCACCTGGAGACAGAACACTGAGCCTCTGTGAATGTGTGTGTATGTGTTTGAGTGTATATGTGTGTTTGTTGGGGAGCTTCAGCACAATATCCCTGCATTCTACCCACCCCGGGGACAGTGGTGCATCCCACCAGATGCACAGTAGCATTATTCATCACAGAAACACGGAGTGTGTGCGTGTGTGATAGGAGAAAGCTGTGTGCGAATGTTGCGTACATTCTTGCACGTTTGTGAGTGATTTTATTGGCGTAGGTTTGTGCTGTACAGTGTAGGTGTACAGATGTTGGTACTGCTTAATTATACACAAACACAAATGCACACAGATACAGATTCCCGTTGAGGTGGTGTGTATGTGTGTTTGTGTGTGAGTAGGACACTTGTTTACACAATGACCTATATAACATGCTTGTAGAGGACAAGGACCAAGCCTACCAAGCACAGTGAATAAGATGGCCTCAAACACACTGCATTTGAGTCTGTCTGTCTCTATTCGTCTCCTCAACAGTCCACTCTCAATAAGGATTAATTGGACTTTTAACCAAATGTGTGTATGTGTATGTCTCTCTCTCACACTAAGAAGCAAATAAACCAAAGGAATGCCTTCCCCAATCAATTTACTTCACCTCCATCAGTCTTTTCTCTTGTACCCAAATGCACTCGTGCATATGCCAGTGTCTACATTCCAGGCACGTCTCTCCTCCACCTCTGTGCTGCGCCTCCTCCTTTCATAGCCATCTTCCACAGAGAACCCTGGCACTGTGGAGTTGGCCGACTGCTGCATTTATGGTTGCGCTATGCCACAGCCTCGGTAGGGGTCAGAGAGGAGAGCGAATGAAGGATGCATGCTGAGATCACCAAATCTTCCTGGTTTAGCTGTCTATCAGTCCACCTGCGTCTGTTTAGTGAGGTAGTGCTAACATTGATTTTGCTGGTGCTTGAGCGCAGAGAAAGGAGGATGAAGGTGAAGCAAACACACGTACTGCCCGCTGTCCTTCCTTCTTATTAAATAGACTGTCTTCTTGCGGTTCTCAACACAATGTTATCTGTGCTGGGAAGGTGCTCATCTCCTCCATTATTCCATCATCTCTCCCTTCTTTCTTCTCCTTTTCTCTCTTTCTCTCTCTTTGTTTTTCTCTCACGCGCATTGAATAGAGAGGAGAATGGCAGCAAGAGGGGAAAGACAACGAGACCGAGCAAAATCGGGGTGTGGGAGGGGGAATTGAGTGTGGGGGATGCAAAAGCAGGAAAAGAGTGATAGAATGATAAGTTTGAGGATGAGGAAGATGAGGATGCAGAGGACAGAGGAGGAGCGATGATTGACTGAGTGGGCTTTACAACCTGGGCTCCTGGGAAATATGAGCTCCAGCAAACATCACACACACACACACACACACACACACACACACACACACACACACGCACACACACACACACACACACGCACACACACACCGGGGTCCAATGCATGCAAAATTGTAGATGTGTGGAAACTTACTATGCAGGTCCATAATTAGCCAAATGCTTCAGCTTCACACACAAACATGAGCTGCTACAAGTGATTGATTACCGCGGAGCACTTCTCCACTTCTTATCGAGAAAGCTTCCCTCAAGGCCTTCTCTTTTTTTTTAGTGTGTTACTGTAGATTTGTAAACCATGAAGTCACCTTGTGTATGACTTTCCATATGCATTAAAAGGACGTACACAGCAGGAGTGTCCCATCTCGAGTATTAGAATGCGTCGGTCTCCAAATAAAACACATTCAGGATGGAAAGACAGAAGGGAAAGAGCGAGAGGGAGGGAGAGATGGCTGAATCGGATTTTTCCGCTGGATGGTTCATAATGTGCAGAGCTGTGACTGGTTACAGCCTTCATTCGTTTTTTATCCTCTCTCTCCCTCGCTTTCATCGCATCATCTTCAGAGGCAGCTTGAGATGGGATTTATCTCCTTTCTCTATTGCACGCACGCACACACATACACACTTACACACACACACAAACACACAAAGGGAGATACAGACAGCTCTCTCTCTCTCGTTCCATCAACTGTGACTCTGAAGCACTTCTGCTTCAAATCTTTTCCTTGCACTCTGTCTGTCTGACACAAACAAACACACACAGGCACACACACACACGCATACAAAAAAAATGGCGGCATAAAGAGTGGAGGGATGGGACGTCTCCCTGTGTGTTTACCTCCCCAGTCATCTCAGTTAATTATGCATGCAGAGGCAGTTTGCTCGGGAGGTGGAGCGGCCTGGGAGGAAACGCACACACACACACACACACACACACACACACACACACACACACACACACACACACACGCAGACAAACATATACACGCATCTCATCACAGATATTCACAAAAAGTCACACTTCACCACCACCACCGGAATCATCACAACGCAACCTAGCACCACGCACGCCAAAGCTCGGCTCACATGCTCCTCGACAACCTGACAACGCATTTGAAAATAACCCAAACATGCCATGCTCCCTGCACCCCCTTGCTCTCTTCACTGCACTATACACACACACACACACACACACACACACACACACACACACACACACACACACACACACACACACACACGTCTAACACATCTGCCTTTAACACCCTGCTTAACACAGCACGCTCCAAAATAACACAGCAAAACCACTCGGCTGCTGCTCCCAATCAGTACGCCGCAATCCCCTCCCTAATTACACACACTTCAGTACGACGCAGAGCGTTCGGATGCCTCAAACTATCACTTGGCCTCTTCAGATTTCCTGTGCGTGCCCTCCCCCTCTCTCTGTGGATGCTCTGCCCTTTAACTCCATCACCTCAGGTTCAACACACTGGACAGGTGGTCAGTCTGAGTGACAGCTTCTCTGCCTCTCTCCTCCTCTCCTGCGCAGTGTCTGCCCAGACAGTGTGGGTGGGTTCCTTCCCAAAGGAGACGCTTAGAAGATGGAAGAAGCCAATATCTGCTCTGACATTTGTCTGTGGCCCACTGTCATGACACACAGCTGGAGGTCACAGGGGTTCACCCGCAGCCAGTCACATAGATTATTGGAGGAGACATAGAAGGGGGCGGAGACCTGCAACTGACACTTATAGACAGACGGGCAGACTGATGGATAGATAGTGGTTGAGGCCTGTTTGAGACTAACTTGAAGGGCCGATTTAGAGGAAACAAGGCGAAAGCTCCTAATTGACAGTGTAGAGTTTATGTTCACGTCAAACCCAAATTTAAGTTTCAGCCAGGAGGGGGAGCCAGAGATAACACAGCCAACAGAGGCAGATTTGTGGTTTTTTTTTTACAGATGTGGTTCTTTCATGTGTTATGGCATTTTTTTGGTCTTTATTGAAACTGGAGTATTCACTGTAGAAAAATCTAGTATTACATGTGCTGTAGGACGAATTGTGGCAGAGTGGCACCTACTGAGAAGTCGTTGCACATGTTGGAGTCATCATTTCCCGCAAGTGTAACGCCACCCTATTGAAATTCATGTTTTACACATGTATGAATGCAGCGTTCACCGTGTGCTACATGTAAGTGTTCGAAAGCAGCCAAATGTAGACATACGAGGTTACGCTTGCCTCTGCTACTATTGAAGAAGTTCAATGAAGTTCAATGATAATTAGAAGAAAATGAATGAATAGTTAATTTTTCTTGTGTATTTTTACAAAAACAACCTAAAATTGAATCACTTAAAAATTACAGTAAAATTTGCATGGAAATTTTACCAGGGATCTGGTTTGACCAAAACTTACGTGATTAAATTTGACGGTTGGTTCAGATCCAGATGTAGATCCAGAAATTTTGTGGCATTTTATGTCAAAAAAATGGAAATACAGATCATTTAAATAAAGAAAAACTGTTAGATGTCATCTAAGTGTTCTTGTGAAAACGTATCAGACTGATCAGGAACTGCTCTTCCCATCTTGGACTGCTCTGCCTAACTAGTCTGTCACCAAATTCCCTGTTTAACCAATTTCATATCCAGCAACATTTTAAGGCTGAAATGCCTCCATATCATCTAAATGTGAGTCTTGTTTAGGTTGATCTTGGAGATGACTTTGATTCCACGTAGGAATCCAGCTAATCTGAGGTCTACATTTGATGTAATTGGAGTTCATGCGTGTGCGAGATGTCGTCTTGTCTCTGGGGTTTGGGGATGACTCATCGGCATTCGCAGACATGACTCTAGACACAAATGTCTGCAGGTTCAGCGGGAAAGAATAAATAAAGGTCAGAGAGACAAAGCGAGGCAGATGTGTCTGTCTGCAAGCGAGAGAGAAATGCATCAGCCACCACAGCAATCTACTGGGAGGTTTAGGCTCAGAATCCCTATCTGGCTCTTAAGGCAGAGTGCAGAGGTTATCCCACCAGCCTATAAAATATCATTCTTTCTCTCTTCCTCTGTCTCTCTGTCTGTGGCATGAAAACAAAGACGTTCTACTCATTAGCAGTTGGACGGTGCCCAAATGTGCATCTGTGTCAATCTATTTCCCTTATTTGGCCGAAAAGCTGGTGATTGCCAATGACCTTTTCGACAGGAACAACTAAACAGTGGGACGTGTTAGGCCATAAACAACAACAATAGGGATTGCAGTCACCATAGTAACCACAGAGCCAATCAGAGAAGTGAAAACCTTGAGTGGCATGAGGCAATCACACAGGTAATCCTTGTGAGTGCGTACACAGCAGTGAAAATCAGGACACTCAGACACAGATTAGTCACATGTTAGTTTTGTGCATTTTTTTCAATAAAAACAATACAATATTATGTGATCAGATATTAAAGACTATGACGCCGACATTTCTCCTTATTCACGCGCCATAGGCACATGTGCACTGATATCTTTACAGGGTTTTCATTTATTTTCTATTTGCAGCCATAACCTGACGGCCTTTCGCTTTTAATCGCATCCTGGAAAAGTAGAGGGCTCCCAGTTTGTACGTGATACTTTGACAAGTTGTGCAGAGATTTCCTTGTTCTGCACTGAATCTTTGATAACTACATATTGATTGTTTTATCCCTCACAGAGAGGAAAAACAATTCGACACGATTCAGACTCAAATCAGCAGCATTTAGTCAGCTCTGTGAGCTCTTTCGCAAATCAACTCCGATTTGACTTTGCTACTTCTTCTTATATCACTTTGTTCATTATTAATAAACTGCTTCACTTCCCTGCTGAACAATAGGCTGAAAATGAGCATGCAGGCTGTGAAAGGATAAGTCCTGGACACCTATTTCTTTTAATATCTTCTTCTTTTTTTATAGCCTTGACCCAAAAATCATCGAACCCTCCCTTTTCCTGCTCCTCTGCACAACTCTCCTTTATCTCTTTTTCCTATCATCTATCTTTTCTTTCGCTCTGTCTTTCAGCGTGGTCACCTCCGTTGGGCAGCTGCCGTGCGTTGCCCTTTGAAGGACTAAACCTGGCTTTGTTGACATGGTAACGGAGTGATGAGACGAGTCCAAGTGGAGAAGGAGAGAGGGATGAGCGAAAGAGGGCGACATTCACACACATGCCATCAAGCACGCATTTGTAGGCTGTGCGTTTTTGGTGCAAAGGTTGTCTTGGATACGAGGCCCTGTGACAAGAATCAGGACAAATAAACCTGATTGCTCGTTACCCGTGTCCTGGTGTTTTTATGCTCTTGTGTGAGCGAGTCATTGTCAGTGTGTAGGTGGGCGACAACAAACGAAAGTCAATGTTGGCTTGCGGAACTCTTTACTAATATGTGCAAGCGCTTAGCATGAATATATTCGTGTGTAAAAGAGGGATAGAGCTTAATGATCAGGCTTGATTGACTGCAATATTCCTGCAGTGTGTGTGTGTGTGTGTGTGTGTGTATGTGCACATATGCGTCTGTGTCTGGTGGACTCTAAATGACCTTGCTGGGTGCAGATTGAGTGAGAGATATAGCCACAGAATAAAAGGAATAAAGAGAAAGAAGCACTATGTGGATTCATGCTCCCATAGTGCAGGTAACCTCACCCATGCCCACACACTTCTCTGCTTTTCTGTCTCCAGGTTTCTCTTTCTCCATCTCCCTTTCCCTCTCACGCACTCACAACACACACAAGGGAGTTAGGGTCCTGTAAAGTGGGCCGCAGAGCTACTTGGTATTCCATCAGAATCCTCCAGCAAGGGAGGATTGTGGAGCAGGGGAAAGAAACAATGCAGGAGAAAGATGATACACGGGAGAAGAGGACAAAAGCAAAGCAATCAAGAACGAGCGCGTTGGGTAAGTTCTCATATGCGAGAGCTGAAATCCACTTCGGCTCGCCCAAAAAGCAGGCGCAGGGAGGTAACGTACCTTCGCTTCAAGCGAATGTGCTGCTTTCTGAGGTTGAAAAACAGATGTGAAACGGCTCATATTTTGCAGTGACCCATTTTGGTTTGGCCCATCAAAGCACATCTTTCTGCCACAGACACACATACACTTACACACACACGTACGCACACACACACACACACACATCCGTCCTTTCCAGGTAATGGGGTGGAGTGCTCCACTGAAGCAGAGGGAACTGAGTTGGAGCAGGTCTGGTGTGACATCCCGGTTGGGGCTCGTGATGCGTTCCACTCCCATGTCTTTGGTCCCTCCGCTCATTTACACATGCGCTCACTCACACATGTGTAAATGTACGCAAATTCACTTGGTCTCACACATGCAGACACACACACTGATTTGCACCTGCTCCCTCTTTGTGCCACTTCGGTTCATCTAATTGATGATGCTGTGTCACTCCTGCTGTCTCTCTAGCACACACACACATGCAAACACACGCACACGCTTCCTCTCTGTTCTCCTTGTCTCTGTAACCTCCAAGTTGTACCCTGTCCTCCATTGTCCTCTATCTGTCCCTGCTCTCGCCCTTTAGCTACAGTGCAGCTGCTGGTGGTGCTTTTCGTGTCTGTGTGCATTTGCCTGCCTGTGTTGTGTGTGTGTGTGTGTGTGTGTGTGAGTGTGTGTGCGTGACCTTGTCTGAGGTTAGACTTGGGCAGACTGCTCTTTGGGTTACTGAGTGCAGAGGAGTGAGTGTCTTTTTGTGTGCAGTCGCCTCGATTTTATACAAAGTATTAAGCAGTAACTCGTTTTTATTTTTGAGTGATGTGGGGATGATATTTGAGAGCTTTCAGTGGTGAGCCAATTCTTTGACTCGTTCCTGCATTCATAATTTCAGAAGAAATGCCATACAAGCAGGCTTAAAATCAGGATTTAATCCTCATAATGACTTGGGGGATGTGAACCACCAATATTATGCTGTGCAAGCCAGTCTACCTTCCTGTTTAGCTTCAGGTTATGCATCTGTTTGTATCTCATTTTGGCAAATTGTGCTTAAAATGAGCCTAATTAGGTATGTGCAATTTTCATTAGTAATATCTGTTTCTGTGCTTGTACTGACAAATACTACCAGATTAGTTTGTTACTGAAGAAAGGTTGAAAAAGAAGAGGTTCTCATTTTGCTCCAATTAAAAAATGTCAGTGAATTTATGTGACACTGAGGGCTTTGAACTGCCTTAATATGATCAATAAGCTGCGTTATTGCTTTGCAAGCTTAATTTATCGGTGAGGTTTGTCACATCTACTGCTCCATCTTCACCTAATACAGTGCTGGTGACAGGGGACAAACCACCTCATATGAACCAGGTTTTGTTGCTTTCAGAGAGTATCTTTGTCTCACATCTCTCCCTCTGCCTGCTCAATAGGAAATTAAAGGCTGACACAGGCTTTCTAGGGGTTCTAGATGTGCGTGCATGCATGTGACTGTGTGTTTGTCTATATCTATCTATATCTACTCTCATCTTCAAGTTTCCCGGCTCTCCTTTTCCTTCTGCTTTCCCCTTCTCTCAGCTGTTACCTGAGAGCCAGACTGGGGAATACTTCCCTCCATCTGCAGACACAGACAGCCCGACACTAAAAGCAGGATAGCCACCGATAAAGCGATTGCAGATACGTGAAATGAGAGGAGGATACAAAGCAGAGAGCAAGGAGAAGAGTTTGATCCAATAGGGCAGAGAAAAGAAGAAGCATTGAGGTAGAGGAGAAGGGATCGTTAGAGAGAGAGAGAGAGAGAGAGTGAGATGAGGGAAGCACTGCAGCCCAAATATATGGGAGAGCAAAGCACAAATGAGGAGATATTGGAAGAAATGGAAGAGCAGCAGGGGGAAAGGTGAGGAAAATGAGAGCAAGGCAGTGAAAGAAGGGGGAATATGATACGAGAGTATAAGAGGGGGAAGTAAAAAGACAGCTGTGTGGCGTGAAGGGGGTAAAGTGGGGTGATGTGAATGGAGGCGCAGAGTTGAGGAGAAGCGACACAGTGTGAAAGTGGGAGAGAGGAAAAGGTGCGCATGGCGAAGAATCAGAAGGAGCGATGTAAAGAAGGAAGTGGAGTGGTGAGGGAAGAGGATGTGAGACTGAGGGCATAGAGACAAGGGAGAGGAAGAGTGGGAGGGAGAGATAGATTGAAGCTGCAAGATCAAGGCAGATGTGAGGGAGGATGTGAGGGAGGAGGGCACGGGTGGAGTGACGAGGGGGATGGAGAGACGCAGGGAGGAGAGATTGTTATCGCGGGGCCGTGCTGCCTATTGATTTGCGTTAGGATAGTGGAATAACAGCGGTACAAGGAGGCAGACTCCTGCGTCATTAGCAAAGAGAGCTCTTAAGACACCCGAGTGTGCGGCGCGCACGTGCATCCATGTTAGTCTGTGACCATATGGCATCTTCGCTGCCCATATGATTAGGGCCAGGAATAGTAAAGAGCAAAACAGAGAGACAGATGACAAAGTTTAAGCACTTTGTGGGGGAGAGAGACAGACAAAAACAGATTGCAGGATGGGAAAACATATTGAGGGAGAGACCAGCAGCAGACTATGGCAGACTGAATGATGGGAAAAGAGAGAGAGGCTGGAAAAGAAAAGAAAAGAAGTGATCTGGCCACGACGTCTCAGGTGATACGCCTCTCACTCCAGGTGACAGATCTATCGGTCATTTCTCGGAGATAGATGGAGAGAGACAAAGTTGGGCCCTCGTCTTTCTCGTTCCCTTCCTTGGCGCAGTGTGATGGTGGCAGTAGAGGTGATGTGTGTGCGAGAGTGTCTCGCCAGGGACCAGGGAAGTGTGAATATGGCTGTGGAACTCTGCCAACTGAGCATGGGAGTGGGGAGGGAGGAAAAGAGAGAGAGAAAGGAAGACGAGGAGGAGGAAGAGGAGATGAAGAGAAGAGGGGAAGACTCCTTCCTTTGTTCTTCGTTGATGAAAGGAGGAATTGGATCCTCTACTCCCACTCACGCTTTCTCTCTTGGTGATGAGCCTTGAAGTGTTAGGGTGAGCGAATGAGGAGGGACACACAGACACACACACACATGCGCGCGCACACACTGCTGTCTTATTCCACTCAAGTTAGACCCAAATGACTCCTCGCTCACTAATTAAACTTTAATCTCCAATAGCGCACAAATTACCTGCCACGCAACTGAGCGCTGAATTACGGGGCTACGTGGAGAGAGGGAGGGATGGACAGATGAAGGCAAGGAGAGTTGGAGTGAAGGTCACACTACCTGTAGGAGAAAAAAACTCTTACACTCCCCCTGATTCTGTCTCCTGTATCGCCTCTGTCATCAGATTTTGTGTATTTATATGAGCACACATCTATGCCTGTGCTGTTTATGTGTGTATGTGTGTGTGTGTGCGTGACACCAGGGCTGTAAATGGAGCAGTCAGCTGGGACCTCTCTCTCTGAGCTAGTTAATGTTCCCTCTCACACCTGAATGTTATCTCACACACACACACACACTCACACAGCCACACAAAGTTGTTGCGAGCCAAGTCTTCGCATTCTCCTCTGCCTGGCCTCATTCCCATCTCTCTCTTACAGACGCAGCCTCTGCTAGGACACACACACACACCGCCATTTTGTGCCACACAGCAGAGGGCAGCACAGCAGTGCGTGCGTGTGTATGTGTGTGTCACTTGGTTAATCACAAAGAACTAACGATAATTACCACCATTTTCCTACCTGCCTCTTTTCCAAGCCTGACTCTCAGCTTGTGTTTGTATGCATGCACAAGAGTCTGTGTGTGCATATATATGTGCGCGCCCGTCTTTCTGTGGATGGCATCACTGATCCGCTGGCAAGCAAAAAATACTGACATGAAATCCTAAAACAGCTCCAACGTGCCACATTTACAGTTCACATACGCTTATCAGCAGCAGCAGCTATACAGCCTGCCTGGACAGCGGCAGCAACAGTTGAGGTCACAGAGGACAGAGAAATGAAGACATGACTCACTAATGACTGGCGAGGTTGACGTCTCGCGTGCTTTCTAATTTGCTCTGTAGATGTATTTCCAAGAATGCCTCATAAGCTAAGAACCATGACGGTCAGGTAGAACATGTGCTAAAAAATATGCAACGCTAACCAATTTAGAATGCTAAAGCGATAAGACTAGGGTTGCCAACTCCCTGAAAAATAAATAAGGGACACCTCGTGGCCAGGGCCGGGCAACCCAGTTGTCTTCACCCTTCCCAGCAAGGCTGGACTGGGACAAAAAATCGGCCCGGGCATTTTGACTAGAGACCGGCCCACCAGGATAAAGATTGAAATGTGACGTCATTCAGGGATAAAACCGCAAAGGATTCTGGGAACTTGTGGCAAGAGGTACTAGCGCACGCAGGCTTTCAATTGAACTCAGTCACACAGCGATAAAAAGAAACCCAAAAAATGGCAAGAAGCTGTTGTATTATTAACTGCAATAGCCGGTCGCATGACAGCCACGGGAAGCCGATGGGTAAAGAGATCGTTTTTTTTTTATCGGATTACGTCGTTGAAGTGAAAATTTTTAAGCCATGTTTCCGAAGTAAGAGCTGACGGATGGTCTGGATATACCAAATATAACATCTCAGAACACTCCAGCTCACATGTTAGTCTGCTCCAAGCATTCCCACAAAGGTCAGAGTTTTGTAGTAGTTAATGCGTCATTTTTCTTAACATAATTGGTGATATAGGTTACAAGCAAGTCTGGCGCTGAACAGAAATTGTCGCGCTATGCTCCTTTGTTTATTGTGCATAAATAGTGAATTGTCCTGACACAATATTGCGTTTCGCTTCTGTTATAACCATGGTACACTGACAAAACCATATACTTTTATTCACAAGATAAAACAGTTGTTTTGTATCACTAATTGTCCATTGCGATTACAACATACAATATTATTGTCACTGCTACATTTCTGTAATGCTACTGTAACCGGTTTCTGCTTCATCCCGCTGCAACAGTTCGGCCCAGACTCCTCGACTCTGCGTTGTGTAGTGTTTTTAAAAAGACAAGGAGTCTCTGATCGATCGTTGCCACGGTGTATTATCAGTGCACAGGCTCGCCACACACCACTCCGCACAGCACACTACGGCAGAACATCCCATTAGCATTCCGCTTTAGCATGCAGTTTCACACATTAATAAACAAATGAAAAGTACATAAAACTGGTGTTGGACATGTGTCCACTAAGCACTTATTACACTCGGTGCTCGTCAGCTAATCAAACATGTTTTATGTGTCTGTACTACTTAGCTATATTGTGTGCGGAACAATACAACTCACCTCTCGTATGGCTACGGCAGACTGGCAGCGATTACTGCAGCCAGCCACACCGAGAGGGGGGGCGCTGTTTCCCCATTACACTGATATTTGTGGCAAGTGGAATAATACCACATAAACACTGTTACACTACCAGAAATTATTTCCACTACTAATTAATTACCGTTGAGCTCAAAGGTCCTATTAATAAACTGTTAATGAATGTGTATTTATGAAGACGATTTGTGAGACTGGTAAACTTATGATATGTACAATAGTCTTTCGTTCTACACGGTGCGTTTCAAGGTCCTGTCCGTCGGTAAACTGTACCTGGGCTTGTTGCAGTGACCTGAAGTTACTAAACTTCATGAGTGTATGCACTCACTCCAAGAAGCGTATAATTATAAATCTGAGCGTGGTGAAAGTTGGGCAGCACGCTGACGTCTTTTGTCCACTCTTTCACTCCTTTGATTTTTTCCTCGTATCTTTTCTTTGTCTTTTCGTCGAGTCTGTCTTTGTACGGATCGGCATTGTTCTCCTTTTGTTTTGTACATTCCTTTTTTGTGCGGCAAAGAAAAAAAAGAAGGTATTGGAACCGGAGAATGAACGTTTTGCGGTGCTGCAAATGTTTGCATTTGATGCGGTACTTGGATTGTTTTGCCACGAGTTCCCGGCATGCAATGCGCGAAAATCACGTGATTGCTAAACAAGGGGGCGGGTGCATCCAGCCTCCTCGGCTGTAATTGGTCCAGCCCAGAGTCGATCATGACCAATTGGCCAATCCAACACCTTTCATTATATATACCCTTCCTAAAAAAAAAATAAAATAAATAAAAAAAATCCATCGGCCCATAAAAACAAAAAATCGCCAGCGGCCCACCGGGCAAATGCCCGGTATGCCCGATGGCCAGTCCAGCTATGCTTCCCAGTGTGGTAGCTCTTTTTTTGTGTGTGAAATTATTTTTTTAACCATTTGACTTGAAGTTGATTTAAGCAGATGCATATTCTTTGTGATATGAACACATGGGAAACAAATGATCATTTAGCCATTTATTTTTAGCTCAAAATGACAACATTAACACAGTAAAACAGGTCTCCTTCTTAAACAGAAGCCTGTCATGCTTAACTTTTGAGAATATAAGTAAATCTTTCTTTAAAAGAACTCTGTCCTGCTTAACTTAAAATTATATAAATTAATAGAAAACAATAGAAAGAAAAATATTCTTGTAACTGTGCACATATAGTGCATTTAGTACAATTGGCTTCAGTTGAGGTATTATTTCAGCTTTTCTAATGCTAATCAGCTGCTCCTGTTTGTAAACCCGCTTGTTCCCATGATTACGCATCATAACTCATCATCATTATTCATCTATGTATTACTTTTATGTATTAGTCATCTATTTGTTGTAATCATCTATCCTTACAGATGTTTATTACACAAAATAAGTTATATTATCACACTTCTGGCCACATAGCGCTGATATTCACTGCACATGCCCATATTAACTTTTTCCAGCCAGGTGTTTTCCTTTTCCCATTCCTCCCTGTGCTTTTGCAGCCTATTTTTCTTTCTCTGAGCGAACAAACATTGCTGCTCTAATGCTGGGCTCACACTGTGCGATTTTTGGCCCATTTTGAGACGATTTCTGAGTCGTGCGACGGATTTGGTGATCAGACCGATTTTGGCCTTCATCGTGCGTCGTGTAGTATACGTGGGGTAACGAGAAGCGATTAACACCTCACGACCAGCTCCCGATCATCAATCGCTCGTGAGGGTGTCACCGCAGCCGCTCACACTGCGCACGCGCAAACACGTAAACGTCGGTGAAAAAGACGGAGCAGCACAGCTGTGCAGCGTGTGATCTGGACACAAGCCATGGAGGCACAACTTGTAGAACTTTAGAAAGCTCATCCGAGCCTTTTCGATGTGGCATCACAAAATTATCACGACCACAACAACCGTGAAAACAGTTGGATTTACATTGCTGCTCAATCACAGCTGCCTGATCATGTTTTTCATTAGCAATTTAGCAAAGTTGATGGTGGTGGTGTGTGTGTCTGTGTGAGTGAAAGACAGAGAGAGCGAGCGACAGATTGTCTGTTATAACCTTCATTTTATGGAGGCACAGTGTGAACACTCAGGTCGCATCAGAGCATCGGGCGGTATAGTGTGAGACCTGCATCGTGACCTACCAACTTCTAACCCCTGCGAGTCAATCGTGCAGTTTGAAAATCGCACAGTGTCTGCCCAGCTTTAGGTGTACTGTCATCCGAGACTTGCACCGCAGTGTCGGCGTTTGTTTCCCTGTTGGCCATGCTTGTTGTTGTGGTCATCTGTTGTCTTCCGGTATTTTCTCTGTAAGCGACCTTTCCTCGACCAATGAGATAATCTGAATTGTCATACTCGAATTGTCATAAGTGTGCTGTCAGCTCATTGGTCACAAAGCAGGAGAGGGGCTGGGAATTATGTTTTCAAACAAAGCGTTAATTCCATTAACATTTATAGACTACTTTTGATTCTCACTGTATTACGGGACAAAGTGCGTCCCTTATTAGCTCAATACGGGACGTGTACTTTTGTTTCGAAATACGGGACGATTCCGTATTTTAAGGGACGGTTGGCAACCCTAGATAAGACAGAACATGCAGAAAGAGCTTCATTTTCATTGAAAACAGTAAAGAGCGCGGCCATGCATGAAACATCAAACTGTGACAGCGCCATTGATCATTCTTAGTGCTGTTACGGTGTTTTAAGGCCGATCTTTTCCTTTAATCCACACGCAGGTGGTGAGTGGGGCTGACTTCAACCAAATTAGCCATCATAGAGGCCCCATTTTGTAGATTAACTGCTGCTACTGCTGCTGCAATATCCCAGGATGAAATTATTAAGTAAATACTGCAGCGCTAATGCAGGACCAGGGAACTGAGCATACGCTACGCGGTGAACGCTTTTATCTTAACTACCTAATGATGCCAGAGAGTGCATATATTCCTCAGCCTAGCTCTCGCCAGCGGGAATTAAAACCCTTAAACTCGGAGCTTGTTGGTGTCATCTGTGCAGTTAAGTCCGGGCCTGGAACAAAAGAGAGAGTAACTACACGTGTCACAGTTTATGTCAGGTCTCGGAGCACTACGCTGAAGGGTGTCTTCACTGTGCGTATTACCCACAGCTGGTGGCGAGGTTCGCAGTGGGGAACATCGGGGGACAATCAAGGATATGCCCGTCATGCAAGGATGGTGGTGTGTGTGTTTTTTGTGCGCAAGCAGGTGTGTCTGTCCTCTCTGCAAGTGTGTGTGTGCAGTGCCCACCATGCGTGACTAGACAGAGTCAGGTGTTCTGGGAGGGGCATTGGCACAACAATGTGCCCATATGCTTTTTGACTGAGTGGCAGGCATGGGGAGGGCACAGCGAGCAAGGAGGGATCTGCACTATGCCTGCGGTGCATGACTTCATCCCTCCTGCAGAAAGAAGGGGGATTTGGGACTAAGTGTAGCTGACTGACTTAGAGGGTGTGAAGGGATGCTGCTCTGTGGAAAGGAGGAAGAGCGTGGAAAAAAAGAGAGACGCAGACACAGAATGAATGAAGCCTGAGGTGGAAAACATTGAAAGCAAGTGAATGACAGAAATTAATCTCTGCAGACTTCAGTGTTGCTCATCTTAGTTTCCTCGACCTGCATGTATCCACACTCTATGCTCATTTTGCCTGCTTGCTTTGCACTACATCCTTTCCCAGAGCCTCTGTTTGACTCATGGACTCCAAATATGAACTTTAGTAATGATCCATCAAAATGCATATGTTAAGTAGCTTAAATCTTTTTGCATTAAGCTCACAAGACAGTAGTATGAGTGTGTTAGTGGTATGTGTGTGTGTTTGGGAGCTGAGCTGACACTCTGCCACAAAGCAGTTTGGTGAGTGGATACAGCGGCAGCTATGCGCACTGCTTTGGAAACACTTGAACACACACACGCTGAGCATCAGCCTCTCGCTCTCTGTCAGTTATAAACACGCACATTTTGAAACCTTTAGGAACCTGCATTTGGCTCGTGAGGATTCACAGACAGCGAATGCGCAAACTTGCAAATTCGAGTGAACCTACGCAGACTCACCACGCCAGTAAAGCGTGAAAAGCAAATGAGGCCATTGCATCTTCCCAAGTCCCTCAGCAGAAGGCCCCCCCATGCACATCTGCACAGAGGGTGGTGTCTGGTTGCTTTATCACCTCTGAATGTAGGCAATTTGATAGGTGGTGGTTTGACATTGAGACAAAGTGAATCTGTTTACGTGGATTTGGTCAAAGTTTCCATTTGCATCTCCTGTGTTTTCTTGTCTGTGCCTCTTTGTTTGTGTTTACGATTGTTGTTTTAGCAATTTCCTATTTTATTTTTGTTAATTCCACCCTGCCACTTCCTGTCTTTGTCTTTTTCCCCTCCTTTGGGATTGTCTTCCCCGCTCACATTGGTTTCACCTGGGCCCTATTCCAGGAAGCAGGTTGAGCTAACAACTATGAGTTTGTTGAACACGCTTCTTGGAATAGGGCCCTGCTCCTTGTTTACCTTTTAGGTCCTCACGAGTATTTAGCCACCCATTTGTCTATTTGTCTTGTGTCTCCACCTGTTCGCTTCTCCAGCCATGTCCTCACTCATTGCCCAGTTGATTTCATTTGCTCACTGTTATTTCCTTGACTTTCAGTTTTCCTTTTTGTTGGACTTTTATTGGGCTTTCCAGACATTTCCCTTCAACACCTTCTGTTCACACCTTTATGCACATTCAAAGCTTTCTCCTCAACCTACCGGCTCCAGATTCTGGTCCAAATGTCAACATCAATAAATCCATATCATCTGCTCCACCCAGCAACTAATCTACAGCCAGTAAGTGCCAAGTTTTCCTTCCTTGCAACACAGATCTGGTTGCCTTAACGTAGACCCATGAAAACACCCAAGACAAAACTGCTTCTGCCATCTAGTATCAGTGTGTTTTGACAGTCAGGCGTCTCACTCTGTGCAGCATTTCAACATCAATAAACCGTTAACAAATGTTAATTCTGGGACATTAGTGTACCGCTGATAAACAAACTGCTGAGAAGATTGGCTGCATTTTCCAATGTGTGCAACGGGGTTGAATTTCACAGAAAATGTGCTGGCCCACTTTACTCCAAGAAAGAGTTGCTCCTCTTCCAGCAAAAAAAAAAAAAAAGAAGCGGAGAACTGAAGCATTCTGAGTTTCTCGCAATGGCAGATGGTGGAAAGAGAGACGAGCTGATGGAAAAATCCCTTCCAAGATGTTTATTCTTTTCAGTAAAACGAAAGAGAAAACAAATGCATATGGAGGGAGGAGGAGGAGGTGGAAAGGAGGAGGAGGTATAAGCAGCCACATCTTATTTGTCAGCAGAATAAGCGGGGCTTGTGGAAAACGTGGGGACATATCTTTTTTAAAAGCAGTGCATCTAACAACAAGGCTGCTTGAGGTTTTGTGATGTTTTAAAGACTTGATCATAAATGCATCAATTACATTTTAAGCCTCAAAGTTATGCTGTAAACAATGTAAGAACTTTAAGCTGTTAGAGATCCTCTGCATTCAATCTACGAACCTGTAAAGTGCGGAAATGTTTGTCCTCGTGTGTTAAAGCCAGATTTATCAGTGCCTGATTGGAGCATGCCAGCAGCGATCGCTTCCTCTTTTCGCCCCTTCTCTATCCTTCACTGCTTCCTCTTTTCATCCCCTGCCCATTTCTTTCCCCTCTTTGCTGCCCATCCCTACCTGTCTCATTTGCATAGGATGCCTTATTTGCATACATATGAGCTAAAGAGAAAGGGGATTTGTGCGCGAGAGAAAAAAGAGGAGGAGAGGTGAGATATGCAGGCAGGCCGCCGCTGATTAAAAGAAATGAAAAAGAGCCCTTTCAGTGGGAAACTGCAAGCGCAACCTCTCCCTCTCTCTCTCTCTCTCTCTCGTTACCTCGTTTTTTTTTACCCTCTTTCTTTCAATTCTGTTCTTGCCCTTTAGGTCACACCTTAGAGAGCTCCCGCAAAGACCCCATTAACGTGAAATATCAGGCCGAGAGACAGAAAGACTCAAGATGGTAAAACAGAGCAGATAACTGGTAAAAGATTGGATGAAACGTGGGCTAAGCAAGACGAAAAAGAAGGAGAAAAAAAACAAAGCAACCAAGCGATAACTGATAGATAAATATAGCAGAGGAGCTTGTACACATTGCCCATCCATCCCCTGCAGCAGCCTGGCTTGGTGTTGTTGTTGCTGTGGTGGCAATGGCTGGTTCCCTCAGCAGAGATAAACTGATTGGCTGTGAAGTAAAGCCCCCCTTTTTGTACGCCCTGCGGGGCCAGCTCTTTCCCTCTAGGAAGGACATACCATGACAGGCCACTCCCCTTCAAATGTGCACACACATACACGTTAAATATGTACAGGGACACTAAAAATACAGCAGGACGTCCTCGTGTCTTTAATAAAGATAAACTGAGAGATAAACTGAGAGAAAAGTGTACAGAATTCTTTATAATCAGACGTTAAAAACAGATAAACAAGTACGACTCGGGACGACAGAAAACTGTTCAAACAGGCGCAAAACGTGCACACACACAGACACCCAGCAGCCACTATCATATTAACAACCTCCATCCCTCCCCCTCCTTGTCTCCACATCAGGCCAACCCAGATGCATCCCATACAATCTGTCCCTGATTGCACACAAACACTCCAGCTGCCCTCTAAACGTGCGCACACACACACACACACACACACTTCCGAACACACCCACACACACAAACAGGCGTATTTATCCTGATCGAGCTCGCTAATTGCATGCGTCTAATAACCTGGTGGAGATAGAAAGCAGAACAGTGCTCTCTCTTGTCTCTCGTCTCTCTGTAGACAGAGTCCAGACGTGAGGCAACTGCAGAAGATATGAAAAGGCAGCAGGAGATAGGAGGGGTACAGGCGTAGATGTGTATGTATGTTTGTGTGTATTTGTGTGTATCTATGTTAGTGTGCGTTCGTCCTCTGCTCTTTGTTTGATCTTTCCACCCAGGCCTGAAATGCTGCAGCACACCAGGAATAATAACTTTCCTACGACACAAGTGCACATTATCAGACCGAATACATGCGCACATACAAAATACAGCACCCATCCCGCTGCATACACAAACCTTGCCTTGCTGATAACGGTCTTTAAATGTTTGTGTTTGTGCGGTGCACGCACCCCAATGCGATCATTCATGCGTGAGCCATCTCCTGTGTATTATCAGGACCGGGTGGTTAGGACAGAGGTGGGGAGGGGGCGAGAGAAAGTGATGAAAGGTGGCAGGGGGTAAAGAGTGGAGATGAAAGCAGGGTGTGTGTGTGTGAGGAGGGGGTGGGCTTGAGGCAAAAGGGCAAAGAAGGCATATGAGATAGAGGATGAGGGAGAAACAAAGGGGATGTGCCGAATTGGGTTGAGGAAAGCGGGAAGGACAGATGTGCTGACTGCTGATTGGATGGAGAACAGGAGGAAAGCGAGAGAGAGAGAGGGTGAGAGAGAGACCGGAGGAAAAGTGAGGCAGAAGGCGAGAGAGAGCCTGTCACCTTTAGTCAGTGGCTATTAGCGGCAGCAGCAGCTCTGAGACACCATCCCTCATTCTGCTCTGCAAGCGGTGGCACAATTAGACACACACACACATACACACACCTTCATGCACACGCTCATCCATCCATCTTTTTCCTCCGTGTGTAAATGTGTGTGTGTGTGTGTGTGTGTGTGTGTGTGTGTGTGTGTGTGTGTGTGTGTGTGTGTGTGTGTGGCTGAGACTAATTGAGTGCATGTGTGCATCAGGCTGTGTCTGAGCTCAGTGTTTTTCTCTGTGTCTCTGTCTGCTGTGAGCGCGCATGTGTGTGTGTATAATGAAGAGACTCAGGAAAACGCGAACGTCCTTGTGTTTGATCTGCTTGTGCGTGTACATCTATGCGTGCGTGTCTGTGTGTGTTTGTGTGTGTGTGTTTGTGCCACTGAGGGCCCCGTGCCCAGGCCTGAGACTGAGTGATAGAGTCCATGCCAACTTGAGCTGCATGCCACAGTCTCCACGCCTGCACCCGTGTCCTCCTACTGCCAGCGTCTCCGTCCCTCCTCTCTCTGTATCAGTCTCTTGGCCTCCCCTTCCTCCTCCTCCTCCTCCTCTTTCATCCTTTCTCAGTTTTTTATCTCTCCGCTCACGCTCTTTCCCCCATCTCTCGTTTTCTCTGTTTTGGATAAATTGCTTCGTCTTTAGCTCTGTCTCCCCAGCGTGCAGCCCTTTTTTTTTCTTTTTCCCTCTCATTTAATGCCTGTGACCACTCTGCCCAGCCCTCTCATCCTCACATCTTTTTAATAGCTGAGCCTCTACCTGCCTTCCTCCTCTAATTTCTCATATCCCTTTTGTCTCATGTGGTCCATTTGTCTTATTGAGACCACATTTTATCACAGTCTGTCTCTTTTATTATTTTACCTACCTGCTCCTTTTTTCCCTTCCACCTCAGACCAAACCGCTTTTCTGTCTGTTGTTCACTTTCATATCCTCCTTTCATCTCCTCCCTCCTTTTTACTCCCCCCCTCCTACATCAATTATATACTTCCACAATCCACCACTAGTGGCAGCTGTTTCACATTTTCCTGTCCATTCATAACCCCTGCATCCTTTCGCTCCCTCTCTCGCGCTCCCATTTTTTAAAAAAAACTTCTCTCCATCACTGAAACATCTCTATTCAGGGCTCTCCTTCCCTCTCATCAGAGTCCTCATTATCCGACCCCCTTGCACCACTCTCCTCTTCTTCCTTCCTTTCACTCCCTCATCCCTGTCCTCCCCCTCCCTCCTCCGTCACCTTCTTCGCAGCAGTGTATCTTCTAATTTCCATACAGCCCTGCAGCCTGCAGACTGCCTCATATCTGCATCTACACACACAAACACAGGTTAGGAAGCATACACACCTTCAAACACAGGCATTCACATACATTCCCCAATCTAGTAACATACAGGTCAAGGAAGACAGGCGCATGAAGAATTTATACGCTTGCTTTCTCGCATACTCACGCTGCAACAGACACACATTCATCTGGGGTATAATGAGATTTTGCCCCTGCTGTATTTTTTCCCCCGCCATCTTCTGTGGAATATCTCCACAAATGTGTTTATAATCATTATTTAAATGCAATAAAAACACATTTTAGTGGCAAATTAGACACTGCTAAGTCCTTAAAACCATTTGCCGCTTTATTTATCTACTCTTTCCAGTTTTGGCACTGCATGCATTTCAGCTTCATTTCATACACACAGAGCGCTATTAATTGAGTGAACGAGGCCTATTCTGTCCCAGCCTATCCCGCACAGCTAGTGAGACAGAGCCGAGGGCTCAGCCACTCAAGTGCAGAGTCTGATAAAAAATTAGAGCAAGCTGGATAGATTTGGGCAGCTGACCGCTGCTTCTTCTTGGCCAGTTAGCCGGGGGAGAGCTCATTAAGCGTAGCTGGAGGTGAAGGTGGTCTGCCTTAGGATATGTGTGTGTGTGTATCTCTTATCTTAAAAACAGTGCACCTTCTGCATTAGGGGTGCAACGATACACAAAATTCATGGTTCGGTTCGATACTTTGGTGTCACGGTTCGATATTTTTTCGATAAAAAAATGTTCATGCCTTTTTAATTTGTCATTTATTAAAATTATAAATATATATTTTAACCCAAAAATACAGTTTTTAAATTTAATGTTGCTGAAACAACAAAGGGATAAAATAATAAATCTATCTGATGGAGGAATCCCTCATCTTTGGAAAAGAGAGTTTATTACAGAGAAATGGCTCTTTCCAAAATAAAAGGTATACTATACGCTTCTTCTGGGCTATATTCTCAGCAGCATATTAAACATATCAGGTCCCCATAAGGAGAATCATGTGCTAACGGCTGTCTAAATGACTCGGGTAAAGTTTGTAGCATGCATGCTTGTTGTTTTTGTCTGCTTCCACTTGTCTTTGCACTAGGATGATGTCGGAGTAAATGTGCAGTCATATTCGTTGTGTTCCCACTAGTGCTGTCAGCGTTAGTCTGAAATGACGTTAACGCCACAACACGGCAAATCTCCGTTAACAAGCTACCGCGGATCGCCCCGTGCGTGGGGCTGGACGGTGTCAACACGTTAACGAGCTAACTGCGCTAACACACTAGCTCCCACCCATGTAATTGAGCATTGCGTGGCACATCCAACATACTGTTTTACTTTAGTCCATGACGCGCTTACCTTCAGGGTCATACGTCACATGAAGACCAAAATAGTTCCAAAGGCCAGATCTGAATGAGGGTGTGGGAGGTTCAATTTGCCGTGTTGCAACGAGCTTAGCTTCTGCGCTCGACAGTGCAGCCTAGGCGGAGTAGTCGAGCGCAGATCCACTGAGCGCTCAACACAGACAGCATCGTCAGAAGGAAAGTTGATAAAATAAATAAAAAATTTTGTATTGTTTGATACATATGCGTACCGAACCGAAAGCACTGTATCGAACGGTTCAATATCGATACGAGTATCGTTGCACCCCTATTCTGCATGTTTGATAATTTCAGCCAGAGTTGTGGGTTACACCGGCCGTACTTTTATGTGTTTGTTCCACTCACAACGTTGCACAAGGCGAGAGAAAGACAGAAAAGTCACCAAGAGAAACTCAGCTTATGAGGCCATCACTGACTATGTGTGGGTGATTCATGGACAGTGAGACAAAGGGAGAAGGGGGAGAGAGGCAGGAAGAGAAAGCCGGAGATGGATCGAGCAGTGAACTAGGGCGGCTCGGGATCAGGCAGCTTGCATGGATGGCTGTCTGCTGTCCTAAGGGAAAGGGGTAGCTTGTTATTTTAAGGAGGGTGACTCTGGCACTCACCTCACAAAGAATAAATAGGGACACAGTCACACCTACACAAGTATTTTTTTATACCTCTGTGCAAATTAAGCTGCCAGCACATGGCATACCAGCTAACACAGTGCCTTATAAGTCTATCTGTCGCAGGTAATGGGGGCAAGCTCAACACACTGTGCGTGTTCACGACATCACATCAACCTCCAGATGACACAAATAGTGTCACAGAGCCCATGAGAACATTATGTGCAAATGCATGTGACCCTGTGTGCAGCTATGCCTATTCACAGTCTGCAGCTTTTACCTCTGTGTGATGACCTTAGATTTCAGAAATATTTAAGCAGTCTCCATATCTCTGTGGGGGAATCTGCATACGACGATGTTTGTGCATTTGTGTGTGTGTGTGTATGCGTGTAAAACCAGTGGTCATGCAGCCTTGCAGCTTAATGTCTGGTCTGTGACATTTGACGTACTACGACGCCTGGGGCTGCTCTCTGCTAGCATGGAAGCATGCCCCCGCTTGCACACGTCGCATTGAATCTCATCACATCATAAGACGTCTCATCACGTCACATTTACTCTCTCTCATTCTCATAATCACTTCTCATTTGTTTTCCCTCATTATCTTCATTGTTTCCATTTATCTGAAAACTCCCAAACCTCTTTTTTATACTCCTTCAGTTTTGCTCTAATGTGTCTTACGCATCTGCTGTTTTCCTCTTCTTTTTTTGCCAACTCCATTACATCCTCTCATCCTTTTTTTTTTGTTTTGTCTCTCATTTTCTTTCCTTCTCTGTCTATCACCCTGTGTATTATACCCTCAGTCTGTTTCTGTCCCTCCTCTTATCTGCAGTCTCGACTCACACCAGGCCAATTAGCTTCTATCAGCCCACTCCTGTTGGCTCAATAATACCGAGCTGGTAAGGTGGGCTTCTATTAAGTGAGGCTGTGTTTGTGTGTTTGTCCGTGCAGGTTTGTTTACAAAGAAAGCTGTGGAAGGGTCCGTTTATGGGTCTTGGAGTCTGTCTGCACGTGAGCGTCCTCACCCACATGCTGATAAACACATGCACACACAAACGCACGCGCACACACATCTGCTCGGTTAGAGGGCCCGCCGTGCACGCTCGCCCGGCCCACAGATAAACAAGCGTGCTCACATCTTTCAGCAAGTCACCATGGCAACCGTGTCCCCCCCTGCTCTCCCAACTCTCCCTCATTCTCACTGTGATCACTCTCTTTCTCTTACTGAGTTGCCTGGTTGTCTGTCCTGGAGGCAAGACCATAGCAGGTTTCAAGGCCAATGTCACACCCCCCACCTCCTCACCTTGCCAAAAAAACGGCAAACCTAAAAAAACCTCCTGTATTGCTATATGTGATGTCACAGGTGGGGGTGGCAGCCATGCTGAGTGGCACTGTGGAAAGACTGGAGATGTGAAAAACAGCAAAGTATTCAGAAAGCTTTTTTTTGCCCCCCCCCCCCCCCCTTTCATCTCCCTCCTCAATCCCCACACACGCCTCCCTCGCCTTCTCTTTTTGTATAATGTGGCCAATTGCCTTCTTCCCTTTGTAGGGCGCGAGAGGAAAAGGGGATTTCATGCAGGCTAACTAAGCCCCTAATCCTCTGTTTCATGCCTCTCCTCTGTCTCTCTTTTTTGGTTTATTTATATATTTCTCTCTCTCTCTTGCGCACGCTCTCTTTCTCTCTCTCTTGCTCACTCTACCTTTCTTTTGCTGAAACTTGCTTTCACAGTGAGGCTGCGATGGCTCAGAAGAGTATTCAGAGGCTACATTTTTACATAAGTGAAAATATCAGTTACTCTTATCATTTATTCATTTGTAATTTTATGAACTGGGTGTACTTAAATGATCCAAAGCAAAAGTTTACCATTACATGTCTTTTTTTTCTTTAAAATGTAGCAAATTATAAGGACAAAGAAAAGAAACACAATTTCGAGACAGGAAACTGATCTTAATGCCGTCACACATCAGCTGATGGCACAGCACACACCCTTCTCCACATGTAACGTTTACGTTACGTTGCTTTAGCCAGCCTAGAGTTGGTCTGTAGGCTGGCTGACTAAGTCATACTGTGTCTGACTTAATCAGTGCCATGTCTGTGGTCATTGATGCCCGCTGTGTTTGGGGATTCTTGCTATGGCTCTTCCCACTTCTGGCCAAACAGAACCGTTCCTAATAAATTTTTGGCAGCTAGAACGATGGAAGTGACATAAACAGTAAAGTCAAGGCTCTAAAACTACGGTGATAAGCTTTCAAACATAAAGCTGAAGGTGAACTTGTGGGTTGACAACCGTTTTCTTTCACAAGGAAGTAGTCATGTCGTCACTGGCTGGTATTTAATGTTCATTATGATAGCTTTAAATACAATGACCTATATGAGGAAAAGTACTCCAGCAGCGGGGAGGTGGAGTAGCGACTGAGATGCAAATACTCCCTCAGTATCTGTCTGTCTCATGTCTTTCTTGCCAGCTCTGAAAGACTGCAAAAACCTCAGACAATAATTCTGTCCTGAATGTGTGCGAGAAGCCAAGAGAGAATGGGAGGGAGGGAGAGAGCTGTCAGCCACTCTGGCTAACCATCTAATAGGTTGCCATACTGAACTGACATTTGAAGGCTAGGGGAGCATTAGTCCTGAAATGAAAAAGAGAGATGAGAGAGAGAGAGACAGGGCGAGAGAGATTGGATATGCAGCAAGTGCGCTGTGGAGTCGGCAGCCCTTATCAATGCATCTGTCTATCCATCCGCTCCACACGGCCTCATCGCCTCTATGATCTCCACCCACCCCAGTCCTCCGCCTCCATGCTCCATCCCTTACTTGCTCTCTGTTTCGCTCTCTCTCTCTCTATCTTGCCCAGAGAGAAGAGCAGGGAAGGACAGAGATGAAAGGAAGGAGAAGAAATACAGTCGGGGGCGAGCCAGGGAGGGCCGATTGAGCGCACAAGACAGGGGAGGAGGGTGAGAGGAACAGAGCAAAGGGATAACAGCCAAGGACAGAGAGAGAGAAAATCTTAGATGTTTAATTTACAGTCTTTCCTGCTGCAGACAGATTTGTGAGTTTGGAGAAAGACAAGTATACGGAGAGAAGCACACAGAAGGACGGACGTAGAGACAAACATGCACATGGACAGCCGAACACACAGACAGACAAACTGAAAATAGAAAGGCTGTCTAACATCTCTTTCTCTTTGACAGCAGCTATTGAGCCACTTTTTTTTTTTTTACCAAGTGGAGTGAGACCAAAGACTTGAACCTCTCAGAGTCCCTTACCCTCAATTTATCTTTTGTCATTTGTGAGTACTTTTTTCCCCTTAACCCTCTTTCACACTTCCCATTTCAATCTTTTGTGAACTATCAAAGGTAATTCATTGTAAATTGCTGCACCTCTGTGAACTGAAGCAAAATGGCATTGGTTTGTACAAGTTACCATTACTGAATAGCTTTTGGAGCTGAATGAAAAACAACCCCCAGTCAACAGATATAGTTGCACATAATCTGCCAAAGCACTAAAATCACTCAGGTGACAGAGAAGGAGGACACTGTGTAATGTTTAATGCTACTAGCTTTGCAAGTCCTCGCGTTATCTCGGCAATGCTACATGAATTATAGCGCATACCCAGTTTAGAGCGGCACGACATTTAATCTGAGAGATAATAACTTCAGCTGCTAGTGCACTCTCAGCAGTAGTTTTTGCATTGCACCAGAAATGACTTCAAACGCACCATAATGCATCACCTAAAGCCACGCAGCGGTGTTCACTCTTAGGGACTGGGGGGGAGGGAAGAGGAATAAACACACAAATAAGGTCTAACATATGGAGGAAGCAGCGTACTTCATTGCTTGTCCAGGTCAGACCTCAATTCATTCTCCAGCTTGCTGCTGGCAGCTGTTAATTTTGCTAATCTGTTTCTCGGTGTGCAAAATACGCTTGACTAGAAGAGCTCCAAGCATGCAGATTACATCATAAAATGAACCGGTGCAGATTTCATATGTAACAAGATCAAGACCCTCATCTTATTGCTGTGTTCAACCATCCATTTTCTTCCACTTACTCAATTCATTGAGATCCCACAACAGTTAGGAGCCTATCCTAACTGTCATAGGGTGAGAGGAAGGCTATAGCCTGGACAGGCCACCAATCTATCAGAGGTCTAGCACACAGTGACGGACAACTGTTCAAACCTATGACCATTTTAAAACCACATATTAACCGACATGCATGTTTCTGGACTGTAGGAGGAAGCCATATTAGCAGGAGGGAACAAACTCTGCACAGAGAGCCTGGATTTGAACCCAGCACCTTCTTGCTGTGAGACAAAAGTGCTAACCAAGCTGGATTATGCTGTGTTCAGATCTAAAAATTAATCAAACCAACAAGACTCTGACTCAGATCGAATGATACTGTTTAGCAAAGGGCCTTTCTAAATGTGTAAACGAGTCTTTATGTCTACAGCTGCTCTTGAAGTTCATTCAAGAGCAGAAAGAGTGAGGCTTATTGAACAAACTATATAGAAACGTGAAATGCAAAGCACACACTGACTCATATGATGCTCGGGATTTAAGCTTGGGCACAACATGATGATCAAAATGACCAAAACCAAGCAGTTTACTACTGAACTGCAACCGTTGACTAGAGAGGGACTAAAACAGTCAAAACACAATCTGTTTCTATGACAAAAAATATTTGAAAGGTAATTATCAGATAATGCTATCAACAGACATGCAAAGAAATCTAAAAAGCCATTCCTTTGAAAAAGAAAAAAAAAAGAAAAAATCTATTGTAAAATGCCAACCGCCACGTGTGCAGTAATAAATTGTCAATTATTGTCTTAGGAAGTGCATGCAGACCTTCACACAAACTCTAATTTCCCCTTTCCCACCTGCCCTGGGCTATAATTATTGCTCTCTCTTGCACAGAATCCTGCAGATGTGTGTGTGTGTGTGTGTGTGTGTGATGTGTTGCTAGCACTGGGTGGTCAGACACACAGACGGTATGGTGCAGCACTCTCGCAAGAGATTTCGATAATTAACTTTGTAATAAAGTAGAAGAGACAGAGTGCATGTAAGTACATACATGTGTGTATCACCCAGGTGAGCACTTGTCCATGTCTCTGGTTTCATGCGTCTGTCCATGCATCTGTATGTGCGCGTGTGTCTATAGAGACGGCTGTAAAAGGTAGCTGTACGCACATCTCTGTGTGTATGCGCACGCGTCCGAATCCGTGCACGAGCGTGTGCGCATGTGCGCGTCAGTGTGCGGGGAGGTGATAAGCACCTGAGCCCTAAGGCAGCCTTCAGATTTCCCCTCACGTCCTCAGTGAAATCAGCCCAATCACTGCACTGTCATCTGCCTGCCACCAGAGAGAGGCCTGCGCCGCATACTGACAAGCTCATTTGCCTAGCAGTGTGCACACACATGCATACGCACACATGTACATGCCTGAGAACACACGAGCAAGCCCTCACTCATATATGCCCACTAGGTCTTCCACTTTCCACCAAAATTGAGTTCAAACAAAACCACTGTGGGAGACATTTGTTGGATTTGTATTTTTTTTTTCGGGAGTAAGAAAATGCTTCCCTCTTGATTCATTGCCAAATTGAAGTGTCATTGTTCATGACAAGGATGCGGCTCAACTGCCAGCTGAACACTTTAACCCCGACCACATCATCAAATGCCTTATTATTGCTCGGATAAATGCCCTTGCTTGGGTGACTTGCATTAATAATTTATCTGTAGGAAGCGTTGCAGTGATGAATTGAACAGCTGCCTTCATTCTGTTATACTAATTTGGAAGGAAGAAAAAAACACACTTCAAACCTACAGAAAAAAACAACCAAAAAAACAAAACACAAGTTTTGTTTTTCCTTTTTTTGCCAGCTTAAAGTGGGCTTAACTAATCTAGAAAAAGGTGATGTCACATATTTTAGTGCAGCAGCCACAGAAGTGTTTGAAGTGTATTGTTTGCTCAGCTTTGGCTGCACTGCTGGTTAAATCTGAATGTTTCATTCTGTGTCAAACAAAAACTTGTGGGTGTTTTTCAGGGGCTTTAAAATTAATTCCTCCCATGTCTTGCATGCACAAAATCACAGACATATGCCTCAAACACAGAATAACCAATGCAAAGATATATTGCAATGATCACAGACTGCCCCTGAATCTCCCTGACCCCCCTCACACACAGACACATAAAAAAAAAACCCCACTGAGAGATTGGCGTGGCATCCCCGTGACCCAAAAACGTCCCAAAAGCTACCACACGGGAGCAGGAAGCAGCACAGAGGGAGAGGAGCACGTTAATGACACACGAGACTAAACGAGAGGCTGTGAGTGATGCGCACCGCGGCTGTTCGTGTCTGGAAGTTTTCGGTGGCGTGCATGAGCTAGAAAGAGAAAACACGGAGGATGTATTAATTCTGCATGTGTTTATGCTCCCTGTGTGTGTTTCAGTGCATGCATGGTGGCAGAAGCCACACAGAGCGCTGTTCTCCTGTCAGTGCGATTAGAGGGCTGCACTAACATGGTGGGGGGTGGGGGGGGGGGGGGGGGGGGGAGCGAGCAAGAGAGAGGGAGATAGGGCAGGGAATTTAAAGGGAGGTGAAGGAGATGATGGTGGGTGTGTGTATGTGTGTGTGTGTGTGTGGGGGGGTGGTCTTAAAAAGCGCAAGGCTACAGATACATCCATGATTCCTACCAACACACACACACACACACACACACACACACACACACACACACACACACACACACACACACACACACACACACACACACAAGCAAGGGTGCGGTGAGGTCATTTCAGCCTCTGTCAAAGTTTCGGTTTCACAGGAGCACAGCGCGCGCACACGCTCATTTCACCTTGTCTCTCCTTCCTAACCCCCGAAGGAAGCCGTTGTGCGTGCGGGAGTGCGCACGTGTCTTTCATGCGCGTTTGATGAGAGGTTTCCATGACAACAACAGCACCAGCAACCCCCATGGGCTCATTTACATATTCAAGTGCAACAGTGTAGTTGAATTACGGCCGGAAATTGAATGGCTCAATCAATAGAGTAGGAGTGGTGGTGGTGGGGGGGTGCGCATAATGGATGGGAGGAAGGACAGACTGAGGAGAAGGAGCAGGACGTGGAGGAGGAGGAGGGAGTGTTAGCCGACAGGAAGACGAGATGCAGATGATGCAACGGGCCATCATCTTGTGTATATGTGTGAGTGTGTGCATGTCCCCCTCTTTTAGGACGACCCATTTTTATTGTCCTCTAGTGGTTAAAGGGAACCGAAAATGGATTCCGTGTGTGTGTGTGTGTGTGTGTGTGTGTGTGTGTGTGTGTGTGTGTGTGTGTGTGTGTGTGTGTGAATGCTCGAAAATGGATTCCGTGTGTGTGTGTGTATGTGAGACACACACACACACGGAATCCATTTTCGAGCATTCACACACACACACACACACACACACACACACACACACACACACACACACACACACACACACACACACACACACACACACACACACACAGTGGCATAGCAGAAACATGGTAGTACAAATTCATTTATAATGATCATAGGCCAAAAAAGAAGTGCCTTGATTGTCTTCAGTCAGAAAAGGACGATCCAATCTGGTTTGAGATTATTCTTTTTTTTACTGATGCATGATATTTTTGATGTGATGCTGTAAATCTTTTTATATGTGTGCTCTACCTGGCTATATTTACTTGGTTGGAACTTTCATATTGCATTGACTATTATTAGCAACCTGAGCAAATAGATCTAGCTTTATCTGTAACTGACTTCAAGTTAGAAAGATAGGAAGTAGTGATATAAGCCTCATGAGTCAGCTGCATTATGTGTTATAGTGTCATGTAATGTCTATTCTAGACAAACGCACTTCTTCTTTAACCCCAGCCCTACTTTGGTGATCCAGGAATCGAAGCTACTGGGATTCTGCACTAATTTCTAGCCACTTGGAAAAGAAGATGAAATAGTAATCATCATCCGCATCACGAGTGACTTGGGCCAGCCCTCTTCTGCTGACCGCACAGATCCACCGGGGACGCGATATCCGTGGCCCACTTTCTCAAAGACAACCTGCTCTCTCTCGCTCCCTCTGTTCCGCTGTGCGTTCGAAGGCCAGACTCTCTAAGCATCAGCAAGCCACCAGGAAAGTAGATTAATCACGTTTTTATTATGATGAGTGAGTTAGGGTGGGTGTAGAAAAGTAAATGGCACTATGCAGTGTAATAACTTTTCATAACGGGAAACAACCGCAAGAGGCTAGCAGCACAACAAGATGTTTACATAAAGGGGAAGGTGCTGACTGGGTAGATTTGTTGTTGTATGCGGGTGTGTGAATGTTGCAACAGCCATGCATGTATAAAAATAATGCGTGCGTTTGCTGGTGCAGTCGTTTATTGTATGTTTTTCCTGTTACAAGCACACATTCATATGTATCTTGTGGATGTTTACAGATGAGGATGAGTGCAGACATCTGATATTTTGGTGCAGTGGCATAACAGAACGCTGGGCCAAACACGAGGCTGTTATCAGCAGTTGCTTTGACAATGGAGCCCCAGTGGTCATGGGGACAGAGGAGTGCGAAAGGAAGAGGAGGAGGAGGAGAAAGGAAGAGAGAGAGTGAGATGGAGGGGGGGCAGGAGGAGGGTGAGGTCTGCTGGAGGAATCGGTGATGGGGAAAATGGATGGATGGAGGGGGGGGGGGGGGGGGGCACTAATGGCCTGAAAACACAGCTGGCTGCAGACACCCAAGGACAGAGAGGCTGAAAGAGTGAGAGTCAGACAGCAAAAGAGCGAGCGCGAGAGACGGAGAGACCGTGCAAAGATGATAAAAATAGAGGGGCGTGGGGTGTGGGGTGGCGTGGTGAGAGCGCAATAGAGGCGTCTCGTCAATACGAGAGACGAAGGAGGGAAGGTTATTTTCTTGTCATGCCTTTTGCATCTGGTCGCCCGCCCGGTGAATGTACACACACACGCACACACAAACAAACACGGGGACGCTGCCGCCATGCATGTCAATGAATTATCCATGGAACAATGGCAGTCCTTCATATTAATGAACATAAATGAGGGGATGGAGGATGGAGGCTGAGGCTAAAACAGCATGAAATTCTCTGATTGCCTTCAGTTCCAAACATTTATGACAATAATTACCATTTGATTAGAGGATCTTCAATTATCCTTCAATGCATTCCTTGATGATGTATATGAAAGGTCGTTGGATTACATAATTTCTACCCTAAAATACTTAGATGTTGCTGATTATTGAGCTGTGAAACTCATTAATCAGTAAGAGTACCCCATAACAACAATGTGGCTCTTACATTGCCAGTAACCCTTGGCTCCTCTTACCACTGCACCTCAGCTGTTAACCTTGACGATGACATTATACACACTGAATATATTAACGAGGATGAAGGTGCGTGCATCTAGGTGTGAGCATGTGGCTGCTTGAATGAGGCAGGAATATGCAATCACACGTCATAACCCGAAAGTGAGATAGAGGGGTGGAGAAGGGAAGAGTGTAATGGGTGTGAGGATAGCATGCTGAAAAGGGAGACGATTGGTGTTAGACTAGCAGATGTGTGCTGAAGATGGAAAAAGGCGGAAGGAGGAAAGAGAAAGAGGCAGGAGTGAGAGGGGAGGAGGTGTGGTGTATAGGATGTTGATGGCGCGGGGGGGTTGGAGGGGTGGTGATGGAAAGACTGAAACAGGGAGCTGACACACACGCTGTGAGAGAAAGAGAGTGAAAAGAGGTGGAGAGGAGTAAGAGGAGAGCATAAAAGGTTAAAGAAAGGGGAGCCGGGGAGAGAAAGATGGCTAGCGGAAGAGGCAGGGGGAAACAGTGAAAGATGGAGGCTCTGAGAGAAGATAAAGAGAGTGAGATGGGGATAACTCAAAGGAGGGAGGAAGCTGCAAAGCAGAATGCTTTATTGAAAGATGGAGCAGTTACGGAGAAGAGATGGAGGTACAAAGAGGGATGGAGAGAAATTTCAAAGGAGGAAGAGAGAGAGGAAAAACATGGAAAAAGAGAGAATAACTTACTGCCACTTCTGAATTACTAACTTGTCCTAAAGGATAAGAAAGGGCAGCACTTTTTTTTCAGCTAATGTAAATTTTTGAAGCTGCTCACAATTATAATGTTTTATTCTTTAAGAAAAGCAAAGATAATTTCCTGAAACTGCCGGGCAGTGTAGCTTTTCGACAATATCTCCCAGTTGGAAGTAAAGATTGCATTCATGACGGGTCTATTTTCCGCTGCGGATTAATACGCATTAATATTCATTGCAGCAGGACAGTATATGAAAGACTCGCTCAAAATAAACTAGCCTGGAGTTTGTCATAATGAAGTAAAGTGTCACCCGATGCAACACAGTGGCTCATTTATGCGCTTTTAATAGTTTCTTACCACCGTAGCTCTCTGGTGTTGGGTGCACAGAAAACGCTCGCCTTTTGGACCAAGTTATGCTCTGTGTCGGCCTTTTATGCAGAATTTGTTGACAGTGAGAAAAATGTCTAATACTGCCGTCTTTCTCCTACATAAATCTGATGCATTTGCTTATTTTTGCTCTAGTTTGTACCCAAGCTCAGCATGTGCCTTCATTATGTGTGCGTTTTTATGTGTGCGTGCGTGCATGTGCATGTTCATGGGTGTCACACCGCATGAATAAATATGGCCACGGAGATAGCCCAGGGTTTGTTGACTGCTCTGATGTTTAAATTTGTGCTGTGGCTTCTCCCAGCAAAGCTTATGACTCACACTCTGATACAAGCTAACGCGCTAAAAGCAACAGTGGGTCAACGCTAAGCTATTCTAATTTAATGCTGAGGGGAAAACTGCTTAGGTAGCTGTGAATTGTTGCCAGCCTTAGCTGAATCCACCGCCCGGATGCCTGTGCTCGTTGTTTTTTTTGTTTTTTTTTTAGAAAAAAGAAGAAGATCAATGCTTTTGAGAGTGATTCCGTGGATGTTACTTCATTCTAATGCCATTGACACAGATTTTGCTATTAGCCAGCTAGGCTAATGCTTTCTAATGCATTCCCGCTTTGGCTTTGTTGGTTATCCAGTCAGAATAAGAGTTTAGCATCCTGTCTGACTCACCGAGATCTCATTACAGATCTCCCCGGCTCTACAAACCCCCGTCACCAGCCTCCCCTCTTTTACCCATCCATCCTTCAGCCTCCCCACCCCTACTTGTCTCATCCATCTCTCTATTTGCACTTTGCCCCTCTTCTATCCTGGTCTTTTTAGTATGCATTGCTATGTAGCCTATGGCTGCAGGTGAAAGTCAGTGCTTCCGCATGAGTCTCTGTGTGAAGGTGTGTGTGTGTGGGGTGTCTGCATATATTAGTGAGCATGCATGTTAATCCCGGCTTGTCCAAGTCTGTTTCTCCATCGTAAAGACAGACATGGTTGAGCGAATAGGAAGCTGATCTAGATTTTTCCCGCATGCACACGTATACATGCACACAGAGACACACACAGTACGTACACACTGAGTGTTACATTGTGGTAATACAGATGGCTTTTTTGCAGCCCAGCTGTGCTCTGTACATGTTTGCCTCTGCGTGTGCATGTGCGTGATTGATTACTATTCTTATCCTGTACCAGGTGCGTCGGCTTTTCAGCAGCCTTCACTCTCACACTCTCCTTCCCTTCTTCCCTCTCTTTATATCCTTTTTTGGGCTCAATAAACAGGTTTTTTTTAAATCTCCAGAATGGTAGGAATAATAAAAAGCAATATCAATGTGCAGTACAGCGAAGTCGCTCCATTCTCAGCACTCATTATGTTTAGCTCGACGTAGCAGTAAGACATCCTAACAAGTCAGATAATTGATGATATCAAATTATAATTTAATTTCAAAAATTTGGCTTACACTTATCCCTCATCTGAGCCTCAGGTAATTTTGCGTTTTGTGTGTGTATATGTGTATGTGTTCTGGCTGGCTACCATGGCTACGCCTGGGCCAGTCGATACACATCTGAGTGAGAGGTCATTAGCATCTCCCTCATGTTTTCTCTGCATGAGAACATCAGCAATTAGCCAGGTCCCAACTATGCCCCTGCTCACCCTCATCCTGTCCTGGTGGTTGAACAGCGCACCTTGGGACGTGGTTACCATTTAGATCAGAAGCGAGCATAAAGCGTATGTGTGACGTGTGTGCCATGATTGTTTTGTTTATACTTAGATCTTTGTCTAGAACAGTTTGGTCAATTTAGCACAGCTTGCCATGTGAGTTGTGTACTGTTGGGCTCGCTTCTGAGCTTGACTGTCAGTTATTAGCATCTGACGTATGTTTGACGTCTAAGATGTGTGTGTGTGTGTGTGTGTTCACGTGTCTGTATTTGTGGGCGCATATATGTGTGTGTGTGTATCCAAGGTGATGGGACGGCTCTGACAATAACATACTGATAAAAAAACAAAACCAAACAAAAAACTCTCCTGTGCCCCCGCTCAACACCCACCTCCGCAATGCCGCAACCTCTTTCTCATAGAGACACAGACAGAAGAGAAAGAAGAGAGGAGGAAAGCAAACAGGGAGAGATCAGGGGATGAAAGGTAGGTAGATGCTGAGCAACAAACAAAAAATAGCGGTGGACAAAAAGAGAAACAGCAGGTAAACAAACAAAGTGGCTGAAAGTTGCTGTTGACATTGTTTGTCATCCACATACCAATGCTCATTGTTACCCGACCAGCCCTTCCCATCACCACAGCAACGGCCCATTGTCTCTGCACATCGGCATACCGACGTGCCCGCTTTACCCAGATCTGGCAACAGGCCTGTACCCATTTTCTGATCGCAGAATGGCGTTCATTCACTGCACCGCCTGGCTGGCTGGATGGCTGGCTGACTGTGTGGCACTGGTTGCTATGGAGGCTAATTCACAGGCAGAGAACTCACTTTGTGTTCATAGTACAGAGGCAGTCAAGCAAAACATACAGGCACATGCAGCCACGCACACTTGCGTGTAAGCAAACAAGCATGCAACCTGGCAACAGCACTGAATGCGGGGCATGGCTGATGTACTCAACGGGCGCTGGAGAGGAGCCGCAGCATTATTTTTTACCTGCGTTTGCAATTTGCTGTGCTGTAATCCGTCAGACAGGCCCAACATCGCTGAAACATACGTATATCTACTATATGTGTGGGAAGCATGCTTTTGCACCTAAGTGATGTAGCCCGCTGAACCTAACCCTGTTGAGTAGATGAATGCAGGCACTTCAGCTTGCATTCCTCAGCCACACATGGTTATTTGTTTGATGGCATGTGGTGAACTGAAGAGGTTTAGCAATAAAATACAAGTGTGAATCGCTATGACTATGAGTACTCTACAAAAGTAGCTCGGCAGGATTCACAACTCAAAATAATTCTTATTCACCTTTTAATGGGCGAATCGGTGCAATTTAAGCCATTTTCACTCATCTCTCTTTAGGACCAACCCATATTTAAGCTAGCTTTCCTCTGATTGGCTGCCTCACATAAACAAAAGGATTGGAGCAGCAGGTGGGTTGGGCCACTGTGCACACACAGGTGAGATGACCATATAATGCATTATCATTATCATCATATAGAGGCAGGAATTGCAAGAAAAAATTATCTGTTTGGTTTATTTTCACTTTGAGACACTTTAAATGTGCTGCTTTTATTTCTGTTCTTTAAGATAACGAAGAATTTTACTCATGTTACCCATCTCACAGCTATCCAGGAATATGTCTCCAAAGTAATGTTTTAGGTTCTGTGTCTGCATGTGTTCATATTCCTGCTGTCTGTAATACTGAATGTTGGGAAATGAAGTTCCGTCAGACTGATGCGCTGTATCTTAAGTTCTCACCCCAGAGAATCTTCTATGTTCTAACCCACATTTACCAACAACAACAGGCATCACTGATACATTCAACTTAACCTAAATACACTCTGTTCATATAGTCAAGTTGCAGCATGCTCACAGACACATCCACCTCTCTCCTATACCTTTTCTTTCTCTATCCTTGTCTTTCTTAATTGTCATTGTCACAAATTTAGCAAAGATACTTCAGAAACATCACTGTCAAAACAGTAAAGGGAAAAGAATTGTGTTCATGTGACAAATAAATCCTAATTCAGGCTATGTGTGAGTTTTGCGTTGTAAGTCATTTCTTCCCTTTTCTCTCTCTCACGCTTCTCGTTCTTTCTCACCTCACTGTTATGTAACTCCAGCAGCTGTTTGAAGACGCAGGAAGGGGGTAGGTGGGTAGAAAACTTTTCAAAGTGTGTCTCTTGCTCCTTGATCAGAACACAGGACAGTTTCTGGTTCCGCTACAATGCTTGACAATCGCCGGGTCCCATCTCATGCGCTTTCTTCCTCCTTCTCGCATAACACACGCGACCGATCTCCCCGCCTGACTTGTAGCCGTTTCTCCATTTTGCTCAAGTGTTCCATATTGCGTTCTGGTTATCATTTCATTTTACCGTTCCCTAATCTGTCTTTCTCTGTTCCTACGTCTCCCTGATCTCTGCTTTAGCATCACTCTTCAATTGTTTCCCTCTTTTCTTGTTTTCTCAATCTGCCTCTTTCACTTTTTTTTTAACTCTTTCCAGCATTATTGTCATCTTTTATTTGCCTGATTTGGTTCCTCTATTTTTCATTTCGCGTCCTAACTGAACAGCAGCAGCACTCGTTTACCTGCACGCACACACAGACACACACAATATGCATTCCAGCCAAAACGGAGGCCTTGCGTGCTGGACACACAGGGCTGAACAGCTGTGCAGGCAAAGAAAACTTAGTCCCACAATTGCAAACTCACCCAAAAACTTTAATAATAACAAGCATATATATCATTCTCCATATGCTTGCAGAAAGGAAGGCATGAGTGAAGTCATTGTATTCGCGAGCAGAATCACCCCTACCCTCACTGATGCTGAGAGAAAGCCCTGATTATGCATTTCTTTACCATTAGTGGGGCACATACAGAAGGCGGCGCCGGTCTGTGGTGTTCACCAATGCACAAGAGTGTTTTATTTCTCACTGCAGCAGACGGCTGATTCTATCTTGAATGTGAATTTGAATGTTTAGCAGTCGCCCCACGGGTGTATTGTGCTAACAAGCTGTCGGTCTCACCTTTGTTACGAAACGCTTTTTCCTACATTTATATATGTTTCTCACGCTATATGTGTAAATATCTTCATTTCTGATGCTCCACCGACACTTTTATTCATCTCTAATGAGGCACAAACATCCATCAGTGATGAAAGACACCCCCCCCCCCCCCCCCCCCCACCAGGCTATCAGCACCATTGCAAAGCAGCGTTTTGTTGCAGTAATCCTGGAAGAGAAGGATGAAGTGCAGAGAAGGGAGAGGAAGAAAGCTAAAGGGGCAAGAGAAGAGCAGGAAAGAAATGGATAGAGAAGGAAGGAGAGGAAAGGAGAGAAAGGGGAGGAGGAGGATGAGAGACATGAAGGACAGTTGATAAACTGCGCGGAGCTGGACAGCAGCCAGATCCTTTTAATGAGCAAAGTGCTGCACCCAACACCTCACACGTAATTACACGCTCTCTCTCTCTCTCTCTCTCTCTCGCTCTCTCTCTTCCTCTCTCTCTCTCTCAATTGCTCTCTCATGCACACACACACACACGCATTTGCAGGAACCTTTTGCCTTCCCTACTCTGCAGCATCCCACCATCCAGCACTAAGTACTCCCTCCAGATCAAACAAGCAGCTCACAGTAAGCAGCATACAGATGAGCCTTTCCTTTCCCCCTCCTCCTTGCCATCTCTCTCCCTCTCTCTCATCACAACCCCTGTCTTCTCTTCCTGCAGTAACCTCTTGCTACCCCCCCCCCCCCCCACACACACACCTCCACCCCCACCCCCAACTTCCTCCCTCTCCATCTCCATCTCTTGATGCTCCTCACTCTCGTGGAGAGAAATACATCAGCCATCGCTCGCTCGACAAACACACTACACCGACACTGTCCTAGCTGCTGCTCCAATAAAAACATATTACCTGCAAACTCCATTAGGCCCAAGTGTAAGTAACACATACATACATACAGACACACACACACACATTTGTGAATATAGCGAGCTTCTGTGTGTAATCAGATCTAGGTTAGCAGCCGTCGTATAATGTTCACTGGAACAGCATGTACCCACCCCATCACACTGAGCTCCTGGAAATACACAGTGTGTGTTTGTGTGTTTGTGTAAGGTCTAATGATGTCCACGCAGGCAGAGTTTTTCAGGCTTGTGTGTAAGTGCAGAAGCATGAGAGGAAGCGTACGCCTGGGTTTGAACTTGTATTAGGATTTCAGAGCGGCGTCGTGTTGCACGCTGTGTGTCTACACTTTCATGAGCACATGTGTGTTTCTGCGTGTGTGCTTCACGTGTTAGAGAGCCCGTACAAATCAGGTGTACAAAAGGACAAGCATGATTTCCTGCTATGAAGTTTCAGATTAAAAAATAGCAAACAACTCGCCACCAGGTAGTGTATTAATTTTCATAAACATGCGATTTGTGGTGCGGTTATTTAATGTGCGACTACATTATAAGTAAACCTGGTCTGAAACCTGAATGTTGAACAGTGAACCCTGCGGTTCTTGCAGTGTGGTGAATAGCTTGTGACACAGTGGCAAAGTAGGGGAACATGCATATGAGAGATAGAGTGGGTAGGGACCTGCAGCTCATTTTTTGTGCCCTTTAGTAATTTCATCCCTGCGCATAACATCTGTGTGCAGTGTGCTCACGCCAAGCTGCCAAGGTGCTGCACACAGTTACTGCAGACCTTGACAGAGGACATCGTGTTTGAGAAATCATTGACGATAATTGACAGAAATCATGACAGCAATGGGAAGGTTAAGGGAAGATTTACGGCTGTTTCAGACAAGAAAACAGAAATTGTCACTCAGTATGAATACAAATGACATGCTATGAATCATAGGTGGAGTGTCCACATTCGTTAGCTGATGATGGTGCTGTGGTCTGGCTGCTTGCTACAGCCCTGCTTGTGTTTGTGCCTCTTCTCTTTAATGAGGGACAAACACTCTCTCTCTCCCCGACTCTCTCTTTCTCTGTGTCTGCCTAATAACCCCTCACAGTAAATAACCATGAGCCTCCGGGGCAATTAGACGGGCACTTGGGGCTTATAGTGTGTTGCTTGGAAACTCACAGAGACACACGTGCACACCGAAACAGCCTAGTTAAAAATGGTGTTATGGAGTAATTGAGACATCCGATGTAAACAAAGCGGCGGATCAATGCCGAGATAGAAAGATTAAAAGTTAAGGAGAAGAAACTTTGAGAAGAGAAAGACAACCGCTGGGTATTTTAAGTCTTTAACAAGGATGGTGTCTTGTCGTCCTTGGTATGTACCTTTAATCTGTGCTTCTGTTACCCATTCTGTCTCCTCTCCTCTCTTTGACCTCACATATTTGTGTTGGTCTGAGACTGAGAGACAGGCAGGGGGGTGGAGGGCTGAGGAGGAGAAAGCAAGAGGGACACAGAACAGAGGGAAGCTTTCACCTTTCATTTCACCACAACAATGAGTTGCCAATTTCAGTATGCCCTTTACAGGCCATCATGCACACACCTACGCACACGCGCAAACACACAAACACACACAGAAACCTGCTCTCCACATGACTCCCAATCTCCATGATAATCAGCTTCCTTTCATTGTGTTGCATCATGCAGGAAAGCCAGTGTATAGTCTGTGTGTGAAGGAGAAAGAGTCACAGGAGAAGGAGAGCAGACGATTTGTGTGCTTTCGCGTGTGTTTCTGCATATTGCGTGCAACAGCCTGCCGTCTCTTTAGCAGCGATTGTGTGTTTGAGGGAAAGTGCCTTGCCATGTTTTGGCAAAGCAGTGGGGCAGTTCTTGACTCAAGTTTTTCTTTTACACACACATTCAGAATCCTATGGACGTATTGCTGGAAAACAGATTTGTAACTGTAGATATGTGGTGCATTCATTGCTGTTGTACTCTTTTTACATGGAAAAAATTCATTTCTGCACACGCACACTGTTTACGCGCTTGACGACAATCAAGCCGCTGCATCGCTACAGGGGATCGGCCTCATCTTCCATTCATATATTTTACTTCTTCTCTTATCACTTCCCCTCTCCCGCTCTATCATTCTCTTATTCTTCCTCTTGTGTGCATATTGTCACTATATTTCCTGACACACACAAACACACACGCCACTGCTGTTTTCCATCTCACCTCTGTTTTCTCTCCCTGACACCTCTCTACACCCTCTCTGCGTTATCGCGTCGTTACCCCTCCTCCCCCGCTGTGCGCACTCTCTCCCTCCCTCTCGTCCTATCCCAGCACATAAACACAAACGGACCTACACACACACACACACACACACACACACACACACACACACACACACACACACACACACATACATTGCCGTATCTTTCTCCACCTCCCCCCTCGCTTTATTTACTCTCCCTCTCTCTCTCTCTCTCTGTCACACCTTCTCCCTCAGCCCTCTTCCCTCCCTCCCTCCCTCCCTCCCTCGCACACTCTCTGTCCACCTCATCCCATCTCTCCCTCTCCTCGGGGTGAACGAAGCTGTCGGTAGCATCACTTTCAGTCGGCAGTGACACTGCAGTCTCGGTGCATCTTTTAATGACACGCTGTAGTAAAGGCACCTCAGAAATGAGCTATGCAGCATGTTGGACGTGCGGCACTCACATATAGATCAGTGTGCATATGTACCGTACAGCATGCATCCAGAGCCAGGAAATAGGCAATGCCATACTAAAAATAGCATATGAGCTTTAACACGCTGTGCCTAAACTCCATGCAGACACACAAACAAAATACAAAGATCTAGAAAAATTTATCTGTATCCCAAACTAAACACATTTTACAATCTGACCTCATCACTGGTTTCATAAGATTAATATTGATGTGTGTATTTCAGATTTGTCCTTATGCAATAGGCAGAGTAAACAGCGTGCTATGACACATCGCTGCTCTGACATAGCGTCCTGTTAGAAGACTACGTAACACATCCTAAGGCGCAGGATGCTGAGCGGAGCTTGGAAGGGAGGAAAAAAAACAAACAAACCCCAGACAAACAGAAAGAGAGGTTGCAGCTCATGCCTCCGCTGCTTGTTATCCATGTGTTTTGCAGGCAGATATGGCTTTAATTTTAATCTTTTTTTTGGTGCCTGTTGTTTGGACAGATGCTGGTGGAAAACAGGGTTGAAGCAGGTGTTGGGAGTGTGTGTTTATGTGGGAGGCAAATGTTCTTCCTCTCTGAACCCCCCCCCCCCCCCCCCCCAAAAAAAACACCCAGCAAATGAAAATAGAACGCAGTCCCACGAGAGACCCTGCTGTCCTCTATTCAGCATGCACAGGCACACACACGCACACACAGATGTACACATCGACAAAACAGACGCAAAGAGACACAAACACACCCCCTTGACCAATACACCTTGCTCACACTTCCATCTGCACTGTGCTGCGCTCCAACTTGTGTCCTGCCTTAGAAGAGATGCAAATGTCAGGGAGAAGCGTGGTACCTGTGTTAGGGGTCAGCCGTTCTTTCCTTCTTTTGTTGGCCCTTCCAGTCCCCCTCTTGTTCAGCTGGTCTGAGCTGAGGTGAGCTGAGCTGAGCCGAGCCAAGCGTACAGCGGCGAGGCTCAATCCTTTTAGCCTGCGATGCTGAAAATGGCACCAGTATTCCCTGATAGCAGCAGCCTGCCTGCCTCTCTCTCTCTCTCTCTCCTGCTCTCCCTCTCTCCTGCTCTCTAGCTCGCCTCCCTCCTCTGCTTGTCTGCTGCCATGTCGAGTGCACGTAGGGCGAGGGGCGGGCCGAGAAGAGGGGGGGGGTGGTGGTGGTGGAGGATAGAGTGAAGGGGACTCAGGGGGATAAGAAAGCAATTAGAAGACGGCCCTCTTCCTACCAGTCGGGAATGTATAATGGAATTAGCTTTTTTTTTGGGGGGGGGGGGTCAATGGTGAGCATTGGAGGGAGGTTGGAGGGACACTGGGGTGCGTGGTCCTGCAGCCTCTGCTGGGGAGTCCAGGAGCTTGTCTGACAGTCACCACTCAGAAATGTGTGTGCAAGGGAGAGCAGATGGGTGTGTGTGTGTGTGTGTGTGTGTGTGTGTGTGTGTGTGTGTGTGTGTGTGTGTGTGTGAGTGTGGGGTGATTGCTATCGCCCTGTGTGTGTGTTTGTGTGTTAGGACTAGCGAAAGAGAGAGGGAGAGAGAGATTGCTGATGTGCTGATGGGAGGAAGGAGAGGAGTGGTTGAGCTGTGGGACCACCTGCTTCTCTCTCTCTTGCACTCTGAGGTACTCGGCAGGAGAGAGAAAGGGTGAGCGGCAGCTTCAAAGCCTTCTCTCTCAGGTTCGCTCACCCTCCTCCTCTCCTCTCCTCCCTCCCTCCCTTCGCTCCCACCCTTCCTCACTTTTCTCTCTCTCTGAGTGGGTGGCGAGGAAGCTGCATGTGTGTCTGGAAAGACAACCGTGCGTGTATGGGTGTATGTGTGCGTGTGTGTGTGCAGAAGGGAAGGAGAGAATTTAATATGCAATTTTCAGTGTGCAGTTGCCCGTGTCTGTGTTTGTTTTGTTGTGTCCTTCTTTTTTTGTTTATCCTGTTTGGGTTGGATGTGTTTGTTGTCGTTTGTTATTATCTGGAATATGTGTGTGTGTGTGTGCGTGTGTGTGTAAGAGAGAGCGAGAGAGAATGGGGGACAGAGACATACTCTCTGTGTTTACTCACGTATGAAAAGAGATGACCAAAATCCCAGTGTGAAAGACTGTGATAGGAAGAGATGAGGGAGGGGGGGGGGGGGGGGGGGGGCTGCAGTGTGTTTTGGTGTTTATGAGAAAATTAGATAACAAATGAAAAAAAAAGGGGAGGGGTGTTTTCTCCTATGCTAAGGTGTGTGCGGTGTGCGTGTGTGTGCTTGTGTGTAAAGGGGAGAGACAGAGCGGTCTTTTGACGGAGAGAGAGCGAGCCAGGCACTGCATGGGGGAGATATGTGTAGGCATGTGTCACTGATTGTGCCATGAATGAAAATAAGGAGGAAGGGAGGGGAGGGGGAGGAGGGACTGTGACTCTCCTCCCATTCAGCCATCTCCTCCTCTCTTTCCTTTCCTCTCCCTCTTGAGTGACAGACGAGGCGCTGCCGGCAGCGTGCCCGGGCGCGCGTCAGTAATCAGCGTCTTCTCCTCTTCTTTCCGCTTTGCTCGAGCTTCGCCTATTTCGGTCATTCTTGAATTTCTCCCGTGCAGCCAAGGGCGCTTCATCGGGTTCAGAATGCCCCCTCCTCCTGCTCCTCCCACCCTTCTCTTCCGTATATCGCTCGCTGTGCAATTACGGCAATGGCCCGTGATCTGCTCCTGGCACGCACGCGCCAGGATGGACAGATGAGCAGAAGAGCAGAGAAGAGCCACGCTCGGCTGCTTTTTCTTTCTTTTTTTCACACGTTCACAAAACAAACGAGACTCAGTGGCACGCGGGCGTATCCGCGTGCTCGCCTTCGGCTCAAGGGCGATTGATTTGGAGTTTAATTTCTCCCCACCGGGTTCTTGACGCAAAAGGATGCGCCTCCGTCTGACCTTGACGGCAGACGGGGTGCGGGGGTGGGGGAAGTTTCGGGACACGCGCTTACATTACCTCCCCAACGCAGACCCCCTCTACTCTCTCTCTCTCTCTCTCTCTCACTCACTCACTCACACACACACACACACACACACACACACACACACACACACACACACACACACACACACACACACACACACACACACACGGGGCATGGTCACCTGAAAACGTCTAAACCGTCCTATGCGCTTTTATAAATGAACGCTTTCCATCTGCTTTCTAATTATAGCTAAGGCAGGGCTAACTCCCAATTTTAGCTGCAGCCGCGAAATAGCCGTCTTTTAATCATTCATGAGCTCAGACACAGAGCGTCCTCCTGCTGCTGGCACAAGCGCGTAAGCTACCGCCAGGCTGTTGTTCAGCCGAGTGAAAAACAACGTGGACAGGCCCCGCTGCTCACAGAGCAACAATGCCCCCTTCCTTCCCTCCCATAAGGTGAAATGGGACACAAAGATGTCAATCTGACAGGCAGGTGACATTTCGGCCTCGTCCACCTTTAAGGCGATGCCACTGAACGCGCAGAGCCAAACCAAACCACGCAGGGCCCTGAATCATTTCGGTGCAGCTTATCCTCCTGGGGACGCATTTGTTTTCTTTTCTTTTTTCTTTCTTTTTTTGATCAGTGCGGATCTGAGTGGAGCGTGATTTTGCCTACAGCGCTGACATCAGTGGAGATGGACCGGGGTTAGAAACGAGTGCCTCTGAAGCCGCGTTTGAAAGCGCCTCTCATCTCAGCTCGCCATACGCTCTGACGCACACTTGCGAGCTGGGTTGTGTGAACAGTTTGAAGGGAGAGCGGTGTGTTTGTTTACCAGTCAAATATATCTGGGAGGAAGCAGCTCTCTTTGCTTATAATAATAAGTCAGTCTGCGGCACTGAGCCGTGGATCTCAGGGGTGGATATCGGCGTTTTTAAATGGTGTTTATCATCATTTTGTTTAGTTTTGTGATTGTTTTTTGCCTCCTTTCAGAAGTTCAAAAGTTTGGATTTCAAGAAATGCCAACTCGGCCATACTTCAAGTTCACTGATGGGGGAAAAGCACGGGTGATGCAAGGGTCACGGTCATTCAGGACTCAACCACACACACATAGACACACACGCACACACCTTGGCTCAACTTGGAACAATGGGAAGGAGGACAGGAAAGGGGTGGCTCTCTGTTGCCATAGAGACGGGAGGACAGTGGTGTTGGATACTGTTACTAGGCAGGAGAGGCCGCCATTCTGAAAGCGGGGTGACCTGCTGTGGAGGGGGAAACAACATCAGGGCCGAGAGTGAGGGAACATTAAATATTTCTGTTTAGGTCATTTCCCTCTGGTCAAGTAAACTGCAAATGGTAATCTGGTGAAGTGTGTGTGTGTGCCATGTTTCATTAAATAAATACGTACATCCATGAATAAATAAACAAATCCCAGAATTTGACCTTTTCAAACACAGACTCGATATTCTTTCTTTTTTAATTTTTTTTTACAGACAGCTATTTACAGTTACACGAGTCAGTCTAAAGTCTAATCCCAGCCAAGTGGCAGTGCTATTAATTGCAACAACATGGCTAAAATAGCTTTTTCACCCCCCCCCCCCCCCAACACACACACACACACACACACACATCATCATCATCATCACCCAAATTGCATCTGTCTTCTTTTGATGTTTATTTTATTATTTAATTATTTATATAGTTCACTCGTGCAGTGCTTTTTTTTTTTTAAAGCATGTGCTTCCGACCCTCCTCAAATGTAATTTTGACACTTGTAGCATCACGTGATTTTGTTCAAGAAAGGGCAGAGAAACTGGGCTGCTGCCATCAATCCAGTCTAGATGGTTAAACAGGACTACAGGACAGAGTGAGGGAAAACGGATATATTTAATTTTGGGGGGAGCTGTTCCTTTAACCCTTTTCACAAACAAACGAGTGGCGTCATGCCGACACCGTGTGTGTGTGTGTGGGTGTCATTATACCTTCAAACCGACTGACGCTGTCCCATGCTGGTAGCCTCTGTGTCTTTGAGGGACAGCGAAGGTCACGAAAGCTATAATCAAACCAAGCTCATCAAGCGCAGCGAGCACGCATGCACGCGTGTACGCATCACCGTCTGCGTGCACAACCCAGGACAACAAATAACGTCACCTCCACGACACAGATGTAAACAACTCAAACGTGAACGCGAGGTTCGAGCGCCACCTATTGAAATGTGTCCGGGAAGAGCTGATTAGATAAACTACCCACTGGCGCCATCTGCTGGGGAGTAATCGGTGTACTTTTATTTAATGAGAAGCAGGAAAGCGGCGCACAAAAGTAGCCATCGAAAAAAACGGGCACGGAAGCCATCATCTGCCTTTGACTGCGACTTTTAAAAACACCAACAGCTAAAAGAAAAGTCCAGAGATAAAGCTCACAGCCACTAGAAGGCTCCAGTCGTCACACCTCCTAAAAGTGTGGCTGCACATCCGCTGCCCCACAAACACCAGGCGCTGTCCGCGGTGCTGTTCGCCGCACTGCTGAGATTACACCGAGGGTAATTTTAGCACCACGGACAGCGCCTCGGTCGCCATTATTAAGCACACCATTAATTTAGTACCTTTTAACACCATCAGCGCTCTGGGATATGTGCATGTATGTGTGTGTATGCTCGGACGACTAATGCAAAGCTCGATATTCTCGCCTTTAAGGACTAAAAGCGTTCTCTAACTGAAGGTTTAAGTGAAAGGCCGAGAATCAGGCTCTATGGAATGAAAGACTGAGCCGAGATTTACACGTGACATCAAATTATGTGATGTTCAGGGTTTGTCTGACTTAAATAAACGGAAGTTGTTTTTTTTTTTATTACATCAGAGTTATATACAGCTATATACATTTTGGTTAACAAGTTAGGATGCTGTGAAAAACAATGATTTGCAGATTAATTGAAGCTTACATAAAAAAAGAGAGGCAAAGCATAATTTGAATTTAGCGCCAGATAGACTTTTTTAATGCTGCTGGAGGAACAACACTATTAATCTGGTTAACTGGCATAACATATACCAACATGATCTGTGCCAAGTCTCGTTTAAGACTTACTGAGATAAAATGGAAATCTGGACAGTTTATAAGTCAGCATTTGTAAACCTAGTGCCCGTAACATGTGAAGTCCCCATTATTGGTGAACATTATTTTCAGGTTTGGGACATATATTGTATTATTTCAGCACCAAACCTTTACACATACTCTGGCCGCATGAACCTGTAAGTAAGAGAGGGGTTATCTAGATTCGAGTTCAGTCCTGTGACCCATTAAAAACATTTGGTGCGTTATTCAATGTAAAAAGAAATATAACAAACATGCCCCGAACAACAGATCCCGAACACTTGGGCACTTATTTTTTGGATTGTGTTGCCACTTGTATCAGAAAAGATAAAAGGAAATTGTAGGTGAAATGCTGCCGTCAAAAATGCAAATTGAATTGTTTGTAGTTGTGTGTATAACCTGGACTCTGCTCACCCTTAAAGCTGCCAGCCTATATTATGGAAATGACCAAGTGGGGTCATTTATGATTCCACTTTATGAGCTATTAATATTTTTTAATGGTTCTATTTGTGTTTGTCAATCTGTTTTCTTCATGTGACAGATATTCTATAATGTGCTAATGGTTCTAATTATAGTTTTCAATCATTTTTATGATTAGTTAGAGCTTGCCTCAAGCCTTCTGCAGCAGTAAATATTGGTATTTGAGGTCTGTTAGCTGTGGTTCACTGCGAACATTAAAATGTCATTATTAGAAATGATGAATTACATTTAAATCAAAGAATATAATGACAAAGAAAACAAACAAACAAACAAAGACTCATAGATGAGCCAGCACAGCTTTTTGTTATCTATGCCACACCAATTTCTGTAAAAGTAAAAATGACAATTTGTAGACGTACATAAAAATGTAAGTTGTTGTTTTTTTTTAAAATTTAAATATCACAATAGCCAGTTATTTATATGGCAATATCCTTATAGCTCGAGTCCTAAATGACACCACTTGGTAACTTGAAGGCTAAGTGATCAAACAGCCATGATGAATGTGCAGTTTTTTCATTTAATATTCAGAGGTTGAAGAGTGTTTTGACTGGAAACTCTTGAGTAATCCCAGCCTCGTTTCTATGAGGATGTTAGTCCTCACGGGCAAACACATTTACATCCACCCATGCGTAAAATAAAGAACAGTATAAATCACACATCTGCAGAAACATGCAAACACATGCGCACGCTTTCATGATCCTGGTATCCGGTTGGTTTGGATCTTTCAGTCTTTTGGTTACTTTCTGTTTTGTTATTTGCATGTGCCTCTTTTGTGATTGGTCCGTCCTCACTGTTTATACCTGTTTTAAGTGTCCCCACCTGTGTCTGTGTATAGTCTGGTCTTTTCCTCTGTTAGGATTTCTGCTTAGGCTACCTGAGTTAGTTAGCGGCTCACTCCATGTTGCTGTTTTACTTCTGCATGTTTCCTTGTGAGTTTAGTTTAGTTTTACTAATAGTTGTTGCTGTTGGCCAATAAGGGCTCATTCCACTTCGTCCTCCTGCACTTCATGGTGCACTCTTCACCATTGCTACTCTTGACACACAGGGATTTGTCCTCACTTTTTGCTTTTATTGCACACTTAAATCATTTAGTAAACAGGTCTTCACAGTAACAATGCAAGAGCAGAAAACAGAAGCAAACCACTGTGCAGTGCAGCTTGATAGATCTTCAAAGTATTTATCGGTATTTACAATGAAAATACAAAAAAAGGACTTCGATGTCCCCGTGTCTATCCCTGGCATTTTAACGTCGCTATCCCTGCCAAGTGTTTTCCAAACTTGACATCAGCCACTCAGACTTTTGTTGCTCTGTGAATCCGGTCTGTACTGCCAACCCCAAAACATTCAAGTACTGTATTTCTGTCATTGCACAGGTACTGGGTTAGCCAATACAGAGGACTCTTAGAAGGAAAGAGAAAATTCTACTGGTCCCATGTCAGCAACTTGATTGGTTTTTCCTATCATTTCAAACATAAAAAATATACACAATGGCAACTTAAATAGGATCCAAATTCAAAAGTATCCTCCTGTCCAACTGAATGCAACAGGAAGCAAAACCAGGATGGAAAAAACAGGCTTTTGTGATGCTCTGGGAGCTATTTGGACACAAAATCTGTAACAAGTCTGCATCACAGAAACTGTGATGTTACATCAGGTTGCCCTAATGAATGGCTCATTTGATGTACGTGACCATCATGTCAGTGTGGTGCCGAGTCTTAACATTTGAAGTTTTTTGGTAAATATCGTGGTGTTGTAGTGATGTGCTGTACGTAGTGCAAGCTTAACTTTCGTGGGAGGAAGGGGGTGACAAAAAATACACAAAGCTGAAATAAGGCAATGTGAAGGTACTGTTTGAACTACAGTGTGAAATACTTGCACTTATGTTGTCGAGCTTGTGCCAAGACAAAAACCTTATAAATATAGATTATTGGAAAACTTGATATTCTCCTGGTCGTCGTTTGAGCCAGGAATGACTTAAAACTTGAAAACATTCAATGCAAAACACTGAATTCTGACACATTTTGCAAAAATGAAACGTTTTCATACATCGTCATAACTCATAAAGCTTATTGTCTGACCATATATTCCCTAGTCAGTGTAGGTTCTCATTTGGTTATGTTCTAATATAATAAAACACACAAAGCAAACCGATGCCCTCCATACTCAGGCCAAACAGGACAAAGTCAGAACACAGCAGTGGTTCCTTGATGTCTCATACAACATCTGGTAGAACAAAAATACATCTGTATCTAACAAATACAAAGTGCTGCGTGTGGACAGTCTTTTGTGGTATTTGTAGACAGTTTCTTCCATATAAACACACTTAAAAGCAGTTTCCATATAGGCAAAGATGGCAAGTCTTGGAATTCACTGAATTCAGCTTGATATCAGAAGTAGAATTTATTTATTTATTTTTGTGTGTGTGTCTAATCCCATTAGTTGAACAGCCACGGTCCATTGGTGTCAGCTCTTCGCACTCACTACCTGTGGCCAGGGCCCCTGTGGGTGGCTGTGTCCCCAACTAAATCTTCCTCCACAACATTAACATATCCTTCTTTCTCTATGCAGCCAGCCACGACCTGCAGCACCAGCCGGAGCCTGCGGTCCATGGCCTGAAGGTGAGGCTGAATTAGAATAGGGGATAGGCGGTCACGCAGCAGCGACTCCTCCATCATGGAGCTCAGCTGGTACTCCTCTTTGGCCAGCAGCTGGAGACGCAGGTAAGTTGACTTCCTCATCCTTGAAATGGTGGAAAATAAAAAGGGTTATTGTCCATCTCTTAAGAAAATAGAAACTTTTTGTGTTTAACACGATGATCATAAAACACATGAATCTAGTAAACCCACCAACTAGTACTTTTTTTTCAATTTAATTAAAATGAATTTTATTTATATAGCACAAAATCACAACAGCACTCTCCTCATGGTGCTTAATACTCTAAGGTAAAGACCCTACAGTAATACAGAGAAACCCCAACAATGAGCTGACCCCCTGTGAGCAACAACTTTGGCGACAGTGGGAAGGAAAAACTCCCTTTTAACAGGAAGAAGCCCAAAAACATGCTGTGGAAAAATAAAAGTGAAAAGTTTATTTCATACTAACAAACCTATTTGTTTCAGCGTACCACTAGACCAAATCATATGGTGTGTCCAAAACTGAACTTTTATTCCACGGGGACTGTTGATCTCTGGATTTGACCTTAATACTTGTTTGTTTTTATCCACAATATGACTGTTTGATGGGGCGATCAGCCTCCTTTAGTCCTAAAGCTAAGAGGAGAAGGAACCTATCAAAATAACTGTCATTCACTAACTAACTAAAATCTTACCTGCAGCACTGACTCAGAGGTACCAGGATGGAGAGCTCATCGTGAGAATGCTTTCCAAACCTGCAAGTGTGGGGATAAAGAAAAAAGAATGAATTATCACAAGGATTAAGTTTGTTAGACAAATTTCGAGTTTATTTCCTTATTAATTGTGAAAATGTCCTCTTGAAATGGTTTTTAAAATACTCTATAATGAGAAGAACGATTATGAGGTAAGGTCACAAAGTTCTGCAGCTAGTAGCATAACAATAAAAACAAAACATACTTGATTTAAATCTTATAGGCTTTTCTACTCTACTGGAGCACTCAAAGCAATTTATACAACATGCCTCATTCACACAAGCACTATTTTCTATTCCCAAGTTCTTTCTATCTAACAGTCACACTCTGATGAATCCGCCGGAGAGCAACGAGGGTTCAGTATCTTGCTCAACAATAGTTTGGTATGCAGACCGGTGCCTTCCAATTACTGGATGACCTGCTCTACCTCTGCAGACACCCTAGGTAGTCACAGAGGGTGGAGCTGTATTGCTTCCACTGCTTCCAGTTTTTAGATGACTCCCTTGTGCACTTGTGCTGTATCTCCTTCAGCGTGTCTTCTATTCACTGCTCATGATCCAGTGAATCCAGAAAAAAATATTGGAATCCTCCTCTTTAGGCTCCTGACCTGATACACAACTGTCGGGTTTGGAAGCTGTAAACTCGTGTGTTTGGTCACACTTTTTGGGCAAAGTTACATATACCGCAAATGTATCTTAATTACTGATTATAATCTGCTACTAACAGCAAAACAATGACATTTTCATCCATTTGGTGCCGAAGTAGATCAAACCTAAACTGGTTACCAAGACAGACCCTTTTAAATTAGTTGAATATCTTTACCCTCTTCCATTGTCAAGGTGAATGATGAAGGTGTCGTTTCCAAACTTCTCAAAAGTTTCATAATGATGGCGATCCATGTTACCTGTACAGGGGGAAATGGCACATTAGAAGACTCACAAACACACCTTTTTATCATTTTAATGTTTACTTGGTTTTCCTCTTACCCATTAAGAAGTCAAAGATGGTCATGTCCATGATGTCCAGCAGTCGAGTGCCTCGGTCATACGGGGGTGTTTGCTTCACCTCGTCACAGTAATCTGGATCCACCTCCCACCTGTGAATATGCAGAAAATCACTTAATACTTAATGAGTAATTGTTTTTAATGACTCATATGTTTGGACTGGCTAAAGGCATGACTGTGATCACAAACATATATGAATGTTGTGTCTCAGTATCGTTTTCTTACTCTGCTTTCTTGCGTTTGTGGTAGGAGCGCCTCCAGGGGTTTCTCCAGGTCTTGCGTTTGGCTAGGTTCAGATCTGGGAGGAAGGCTGCGAGTGAGCCTTCAATTTGGTCCGGTTTGCCACACAGAGCGTGCTCGGTGGAACAGTAGTAAGAGCATTCACCATAGAAGCAGACATTATTGGCTGACAAAAGAAAAGGTGAAGGCACGGATTTAGAAATGCTGATTTAGTTCACACGGAGACACAGAGGAGAAAATGATTAATGGCGGCGATGAGGAACCGCTGACCCCGGTACAATCAAAGACAACATGCGAAAACTTTATTCACGCCCTCATGCTGAGAGGATGTAAACAAGCATAAGCATTAGACCACAGGCTGCCACATTGCTTTCACTGTATCCGTGTGTGCTGTTCAGTGAACACAACGGGAGAAATAAATCATTCTACATTTCAAAAGAAAGCCTTTTTGCAGTTTAACAGAAAATGACTTCTTACACTACATCAGATTAATCCATCTTAAACACGTTACACACAATGCATCACAACTTCTGATTTCAGCCACTTAAGTGTGATGTTTTTGGTTTTTTTTTTTACCTTACATGCAGTTTTCTGAAAAGAAGTTACTAAAGAAAGGTTTCTAATCTAAACCATTTACTTTTAAAGTACTTAACATTAACTATAACCAAAATACAGGGGACTGACAAATTAAAGGAAAAAACAGAACCGAAAAACACTTACTTTTGCTGGGTGACCAAACATCTGAAGTACACATGTGTTGGTTCTTTAATTTGCCTCATAAGACCTGAACAAGCTCCAAAAACTTATAATAGGTATTTAAAACCTAGACCGTATGAAGTACATGTAGTTTCCTCTTATTTCTTATTTCTGTTTTACACAAAGGTCTCTATGTTTACACTGTAAGTTTCATTATGATAGCTCCTTTCTGGAAGGCATCTGTGAATTGGTGGCTCTTGATCCACTGACAGCATCTCAGTCTTCCTTGTGAAATTTCTTGAATTGACTTTAAAGGCTGCATTCGTTTCTGTTGCTTGTGCACGTTTACAACCACGTACTCCAAACCTAGCTTACTATCTCAGAAAAGTGGTGTAATACTTGTCTTACATGTGATGAACACAGAAAATGTGAAAGTTTATCTTTTTAAATGAAGTCAGAAAAACTGACTTTTTCAAGATCTTATTATTATTAGAACCTGGAGTGTTTCTATAAAAAACAAACAAATCCCAAAACATCCTAATTCCTGCACTGATGAGGTTTGTGTGTTGTCTTGCAGTGCCACCATGTGGAGAGTTCTGGCTATAGCTTTATATGACTTAATTTTTTTCCACACTTGGCATTTTTATTACTTTAAAGAGGAGACCAGGACACAGTGACTGACACTACCCTAAGCTACAAGTCCATACTCCACTTTGCAAATTACAGTTTACAGTTTAACTGAAGTCTTACTAGATAAGTCAGTGAGTTGGGGTTGCTCTGTGCTGTTTCCAAGTTGGATTTATGATGCAGTCAAGTAGCTGCATCTCTCTGCTAAGCTGCAGAGACCTAAGTCTCTACCTGGTGAGATGAAGAAGGTCCTCCACAGCTTCTTATCACGTGTCAGGTCTCTGATTTCTCTCGTCATGTTCACCAGTCGTCCTGCTACTGGGGGAACTCTCCGGAAGTCAAGAATCCTATAAAGCAAAAGAAAGAAGTGCAGAAAAAGCGAATCATTCAGTATTTAAACACAAGTGATGATGCACAGAAGCAGATTTTGCTATAGTGGCAAATTGGAAGACTAGGTCCACATTTTACTGCCTTTAAACCATCGGACAAAATTTACTTTGTACTGAACAGATGATGCTACATAGCAACTTCAGCCTGCAGCTCATTCTCCTGTGGTGCTCCAGGCAGGGCTGAGTATTTCCAGCAAAGCAAGAGAGCTCTGAACGTTGAGCACCTGCTTTGTTTTAACAAACAGCTTTGAACTTCCTCTTTTATCCTGCTTGCACTTTATCTTTGATACACGCACGCCAACAGAGGCTTAAAAGGAAATATTTTCATGTAAGAAGGCGTCATTCTGCAGATTAATACTATGTGCTCGATCAAGTAAAAAGGTGGAAACATTTATAAACTGCTGCCATAAAACACATAAAAAAACTATAATTTAATAAAACTCATCCAGTCTGGATCAACTTGTGTGCATAAACGTGTGACTCTTTCTCTTTCTCCATGGCAAATTGCTGAAGGCTCACTCACACGTATTGTTTGCTTACGTAGGTATGTCTCGTAGAAGCAGACTCATATATATTAATATATAATAATAAGAAACACTTCATGACAGTTGTTTTTAAACACAACTGAGATGGGTGGTTAAAATGTGTTATACATGCTGTAAAAACCATTGTAAAAAAAGTTCAGCTAGAAAGTTGTTACTAGATGTAACTCTGGTTCTAAGAATATACACAAGGTCCCTAATGGGCCTGTGGTTGTGTGGGGCTGACCAGAGGGTTGTGAGAGACACTCCATGGCTCTGCCCCTTCACACAAGTCCATTTGTGAATGAATAAAGACTGGCAAAGTGAGACATCAGGAGTTTTTCTGTATTTTGATATTATATTTAGTGACTTCTAGTTAAATTTTACACTACATGACATCATTTTTATGACTTCAGCATTCAAGATGTAGCAATAAATTAATCATCTTTACTGGACAATCTGTTTCCCTCTGTGAATGGCACCAAAACAAAATCAATTTATTTGAACCTGTTGACACCTTTTTTGTCTTTATTTAACTTCCAATACAAGATATACACAGACCATTCACATGATCACGTTCGTTTCTCACCACCAGTATTCAGATCAGGGTAGTTCTATGTTCCTTGGCCCAATTCTTCCTTTCTGTCTCCGCCTTTCAATCTCTTCTTTTCTTATATTATGTCACATAAGGCACCTATTCAACCCCTGTTTAGCCTCTCCCATTATATGTTTGCCGTCTAATAGATCTTGATCTATTTGAAACTAAAGCTAAGCCTCCTGGGAGCAGACAGACACACACAGACAGGCTCAGTGGAACAGAGTTGGCGAAACTTAAGCCCACAGAGGAGAGCATTCAGGAGCGACAAAATGCACCGTCATTTTGGGCCGTGACGACAAAAGAGCACCTGTTCTTCTACATGCATGTGTGTGCCAGTGTGTAGTCTCTGTGAGAGCACACTCAGGCTTTTATTCGTGTGCACTCCACCTTTTACACGCCCTTGAGTCATGCATTGTTCAAAACAGATGGCACGACAGTAGGCAAAGAACAAGCGGGTTTGAAAGTAATCACTGGAAAGCGGTTACTTTTCCTAGTATCATCAAGACAGGGTGGTACAATTTGTAAGAAGTGTCTAGTTTTAGCAGGGCCAAACAACCTCCTACTCTGCATCAATATGAAGTAATATAACAGTAGTAGCTCAGTCTGGTATCCAGAGGCTGCAGTGGTCGGGCAGCTGCACTATAACTCACACGCACCCCCACATGGTGAATGTGACCTAAAAACAAACAGCTCTTTAGGGGTAACACAGGCACCACCTCCCTGCAGCAAATAACCATGTTCTGGGTGTAATGGCATGTTTGAGATTTTCCTATTTGGCTCTATCTGCCTACCCACATGAACATGTGTTGGCGATCTCATCTAAAAGAGAGCGAGATTGCGTGTTTGTGAGCATGTGTCAGATAATTACCGCACCCTCAAGAAATCCTAAGATGCCCAGTAGTCCATTTATCATCCTGTCTCAGAATCCCAAATGATCAAATCTGAGTGCTCTTCTGTTGATATATTTTTCTACCTTGTCAGCTTAAGTCCTCAGAGCCAAGGGATCATGCTGAAATCAATATACTCAGCACCAACTAGAGGAGATGATCCCTGCTTTTGGCGTGTTATCTAATCCCTCGTGTACTTAATCCCTTTCAGATTTTCACAGTTTAAGTCCATTATGGCACACCTCCGGTTTATAATGGGGTAAAAGTCGCGGTCGGTGTGACCTGTCATTCTTTCTGGAACAGACTGTGAGGGATGATTAGAAAATGGGCGAAGTAGGGAAGCACATGGGTCACATTCTGGCACCACATGTATGTTTCCTTTTCTTTTTTTATAGTTGAGTGGTAAAAGATGGAAAACTCACCGATCCAAATGAAAAGCAGCGATCTCAGCATTGTGCCTCTCGAAGTCGGAGAAATAGAAGAAATCTGGAGGCGTTTCCTGCTCCCGCGTCTGCCTGAAAGATAAAACACAGCATAAAGCACCGCATCATCAGGAGAAATCAAAGCAGTTGCTTTTTTAATGTGATTTCCTTGCATATACATATATGTCTACACACACACATATACTTTATATATATAATTACTTTTTGCTTAGGAACATGACGATGTGCATTAAAAATTCTGAACGACAAAAAATCAACCCCTGCTTTCATTTCTTTTCAAGATAATTCATCAGGAGGGTGATCTTATAAACAAGTCATTTTATGAATCAGATGTGTTTTAATTTGAATTATGCAGCCTTTTGATTCGTGACATTCTCTTCCCGTCTATGCAAATCTTTTCAACTTTCATCAGATTTTTGCTTCCTGCAGGGCCAAACTCATCTAAGCCTCTGCATCCTTTTCTAGGCCAGAATCTGACTCATACGACTGTAAAGCCTGTGTGGACAAGGCTGCTGAAGGGAAGCATCCTTCAGTTCCTCTCAGCAAACACAAGAAACTCCGAATCTCTGCCAAGTAAGGAAATGCTAGAAGCCTCTTTGTGCCGGTCTTTGTCTTTGGCTCTCACTGTCTGCTCACCCGTCTGGGAGAAGAATATTATCTCTCCACTTTCACTCACTTTCTTTGTTTTTCTCCCAAACCGCACATATATTGACGCACCTGACAACAGCCTGTGCTATAACTCCTCTGCTTGCACAATCCACACATGCACATACTTGTGAATGCTAACACTTTCTGCTCTGCCCTGCCTTGTTGTTTTTTTCCCCCGTCTCGTCTCTTCAGACTTAAGGGCAGAGTGTCACATTATCCCCACTCCACCCTTTCTATTTTCTTGAAAATCTAAAGCGGTGACAACAGAAAATGACCTGTCCTCCTTCTCTTTTACATTTCAGGGAAGCAGCCATTTACCCATAAATCAATTGCTGCCATTGTAATCCTTTCTTTCCAACCCAGAGGAGGGAGGGGAGTAATGGTGTTTTCATTTTCAGGGTGCAGGGTGGGGGATAAAAGATACCGTGTAAGTGGAGAGGGAGCTGAATAAACAGCAGCAAGAGTCTTGGATTTTAAAGGTGACCCCGTGAGTCATCGCACTGCAAGCCGCTGTGATTTCAATGTGACATCAATTAAATAGTTTGCAATTGAGGCGGACTTAAATGACTTGAATGCACTTATAATTACCAAAGGGAATAATATTATTACCTTTTTTTCTGGCATTAGACAATTGCTTTTCCAAAAGTATTCATTTTTAATTATACTTAAGTGTATATTCTGGTTGTTTCTGTGTTCGGATGGGTATCCATACACTTACACTACTGTAAAAGAGATTTTTAATCTCAACAGTTTTACTTTTTTCCTGGCTAAATATGGATTAAATAAAATCATAGATAATCAGGTTTGTGGACACAGCTTGGGAATCCAGAAAACTGCGCTTCCGAGATGTAAATGATAAGTTTTACTACAGTAAGTTGCTCTGCTCTATCGGCAGTCAGCGAGGGAGCCTTTTGTCTTCTGTCAGTAGCCGTGCAGATATATTTTGCTCCAAGCTTTTTAAGCATGCATAATATTTCTGCTTCTGGTTTCATTTTCCGCCATGTGTAAAAAAACGATTGTGATATAAACCCGACTGTTGGGTATTACTTCATCGCCGAGTTGCAAAACCATTTCTGATAAAAGGCTATGGTAGGTGTGTGATGGAAAACCTATAACACAGGGCACAAATACACCGATACAGATCTGCATACGCAAACAGTATTCAAAATCTCAAACAAATTTCCTCTCACACTTGTGTAGACCCTTTATCAGTGAGTGTCCTTGATAATAAAAAAGGCTTTTTATCTGAAGCCTTGTGTGATTAGGCTACAGCAGACCTACTGTATGCAGTTCAGCAGAATGTGTGAGCATGATGAAGCTGAACTGCTTGCCTATGTGGACTCAGTTTGTGCTGACTCAACCGTTTTAATGCTCTTTCATGAGCTTAGGCCTGCACAGTGGAGGGTTATATTAGAGGAAGATGGGAGAGGGAGGGGTGAGAAGAACAGCTGTGTCCCAGACTCTTTTTACACACACACACACACACACACACACACACACACACACACACACACACACACACACACACACACACACACACACACACACACACACACACACACACACACAGAGCCAGGCTGATGATGCATGTTTGTGACAGACAGAGGGCAGTAGAGACAAACCCACAGACAGAAACTCAATCACCTGGAGCACCATTAAACTGATGAGGGAATAAACAGCTCTGTTCATATTCTCCTGCGAAATAAAGATTAAAGAGTTTTTAGCTTGTTTTTACAAGCCAGGTGTAGGGAAAGTGAAAAGGATGTTTAGGGATGATTCATCTTCATCACCTACCTACAGATAGAAATAGAAAAAACCCCACATGCAGCCACAATCAAAATTATTCAAACTTGCATGTGTAAGGCTTTACAGATAGAGTGTTTTCTAAGAACATTAATAAATGGGCATAAACCTAAGTTTGCAAAATGGCTATGTCATGATTTAAATCATATTTATTACAGCTGGGTTTTTTTTGATAACTTATGGTTATGTGAAGCTACCGCAATGTTCAAGTTAACCTTTCACGATCTGAATTGTTTGAAAGGTATCTTGAAGCTGAAATAAGAACGCAAGATGATTCACATTTATATATAAAAGATGATATGCAAGTGTAGGACTCTTGGCATGAAAGAATGAGAAATTTATCAAAGGGGAATCAGATGTTTGAAAAGAACAAGTGAGAAAAAATAGAAGGTTTCATTGAAGGCATGAACAAAAAGTACAGAATCATTAAGAGACTTCAGATTGCAGAAAGAGTGCGTAAAAGTTGATGAAAACATAAAAAACTGGGATAGATTTAAGATCTTTTTGAGTGATGAATGTTTCTGTGAAACTATTTATATCCTCCTGAGGTCTGCACTCTTCACTGTGATGCATTTTTAATTTCTCCTAGCTATTTGGGATTAACTGGACCTGATAAAATTTAAAACCTAGGCATGACCTTTTTCTAGAAAGTAGAGCACAACATAATAATGCCAGCACCATATAAAGGATAAAACACTTTTCTGAGCCCAAATCTCAGTTCAGAAACTGTTACCTGAACAGCTGAATCACACTTTCTTTAAAGCAGTGAAATTCAAAGAAAGTAGCACATAAATCACAGAATATTTAATAAGCTCAAATATTTTGCACATAAGCTGTAAAATGGCAAAGTGTGTGAGAGGCTGTGAGACACCTGTGAGAAAATCACTTAATCTAGGTATTAAGGATATGTATGCTTTCATTACACAAACATGAGTTAACTTCACAATAATAACTTGCCTGTATTTACAACTGCAACTGTTACATATACCCCCACTAATCTGGTTTTGTAATGTTAGCTGGATTCTGATTGAAAATAGAGAATAGGAGAAGGAGCAGGAGAGACAGAGAGATCTGTCATCTATTCGTAACCCACAGCAGATTTCAGCCCTCCTCTGACAGGCTTGTTTGTCTGTCTGTCTGGCCCTTTGTCCTGTGGGTAGGTGGCTAAGAAGACATGGACGGGGCTTTGCCATTGAGACACAATGTATAATATGACGCTGGGATTAATGCTACAGTGCACACATATTACACTGAATGTAATGTATGTATGTATGTATGAGTCAGATGCAAGCATTTGACAGCATCAGACTACAAACATTCATAGTAGTTGGATTATATTTGAATCAAAGGTTTCACTGGGTGTTAAAGTTACCATTTTACATCATATCTGATCCCAGTGAAACGTGATCATGGCATTAAAACATACAAGTACACAAAATAGAGATGCAATGTTAAAAAATGTCATAATACTCCAATATTAATGTCTAATAAAACAGAAATTTATGTGGCTGTCAATTATATTACACACTGGATGTCTTGCAGAGCCCAAAGTAAACATTATACTGTAGGGCCAGGGGCACAACACTGTAGATTCAAGAGTAAAACTGTTAGCAGACAAGTAATGTACATACACATATTATTTCTGGTCATATTTCTTTAAATATGGCTACACGTGCTTGTTTTTATGAATCTCAATCATGACGAAATTGTGTCCATATGCACAGGCCTCCCCTCTTTAGCTATGAATGGAAGTAGATGCTGTTTACATCACAAGTTTATGAGACATGGCGGTGTGAAAAACAGCCAAACATCGCCCTAAGTATGCAAAGCAGAGAACCGTGATTTAATTCTGGGGTTTTCTTCTGGACTCACAAAGAAAATCAAAACTACTGAATGGAAAAAAGTTAAAGAGGCTATCAACTTTGGAAGTTCAGAGTGAATGGTCCGTGCAGAAGTAAAGAACAAATGGTTAGATTATGAATGAGAGTAAAAAAGTATCAGTTCACACAGGAAAGGAGACTCAGTAGGTACGTGTCAAGTTCAAATATCTCACATTATTTCTTTATGAATAATAACAGTTTATGTGTGAGGAGACGAATTCCTTTGGAGTTGTGTCATGAAGGACATCCAGCATGGTGGTGACTCCTTGTAAATAAGGGAGCTATATTTTAGCAATAAAGAAAACTGGAAATATTTTATAAATTGGTACAACTGTCTCTGTAAATGTCCCACACCACTGGTTGGAAACCTTGGTGTCATCATTGGAAACATCAGCAGCATATTTAAAAGTTGTTAAAAAAGCACCATAAGCACCTCAACTTCTGTTACTCCACAAGACAGCTATCAGTTTTAGCTTAAATATGATCATACCACATCTGTACTGACTAATTATATTGGCTTCCAGTTACATTTAGAATTGATTTTTAAATTTTAAAGGTAATTTTTAAAGCTCTGCATGATTAAGAGATACTTCTTACATCTATGTAACCTGTAAACATATAGGTTATGTATAAACAAGCTAGATCCCTTTGGCCTTAGCGTTCTGTGGATACTCAAAGCACTTTATACATCATTTCTCTTTCACTCTAACATTTGCAGTTCAGTGAAAGCATCAGGAACTCAAAGTTCCTGATCTTGCCCAAGGATACTTTAGCATGCAGACTTAAAGAGCCAGGGATCAAACCACCAACCCTCTGATTAGTAGATAACCTTCTCTACCTCCTGAACCACAGCCAGCATAGTGGCTGGTAGTCTAGCTCGTAGTCTTAATTATCATTACATTTAATTTCTGTTTGTTTTATAAATTTTGGTTTAGTTTTGAGAGGTTAACATGTTCTCTTTGCATGCAAAAGAGCCCCTGGGAGACATAAGCACACTCTTAGGGGGTGTAAGCTTCTGTTCTCCTACTGCTCTTTCAAGCCGGGTTAAATACGTCAGGAATGACATCCAGCGTTTCATCTCTGCCAAACCAAATATGCGGACCTCTTGGGAAATAGGGGAGCAGCCAAAACTACATTTCTAATTTTGTGGTTATGGTAAGTAGTGGTGGTGGTGATACTGATTATTATTAGATTTAATTTATACTTCTTTTAAGGGTTTTAAGACCTGTATTTTCACATTTTTGCTGGTCTGTTATTGGTTTTGATTATTAACTCATTAGATTCCTATTTGTTCCATGGATTTAACTTATTGCTGCTTTTTGCTTGTTTTGTGTGCTTTCGTACTTACTATGAAATCCTCCAAGTCAGATGTGAATGTGCAGTAGTTTAGTGGATATACTAAGAAGACTAAAAAAACCCGAACAATCACTTCACCTAAGAATGATCTCAAGTGCTTCAAAGAAGAAAAGTAGAAAGAAGACCCTGCTAAGTGTTTTCTAACCTGCTTTCATTTACCAATTGTTTGGTTACCATGCAGCCAAATCCAATTCGCTCTCGCTATCCTGACCCTACTTAACTCCAATTATCAAGGATCCTGCAGCTTTTCTCCTTTTTCCTAACATGTTTTTTCCACATACACTTCTATGGTTTCATCTCATCTCTGCTATTTGTCTTATTTTCTCCTCCTATTTTGATGTTTCACAAACAAATTTGAACAAATCACATTTATTTTTCATCCCTCTTTGGATTATGTTTTCAAAAAGTGCTGCATTACAAAATGCCTAATTCACTATGAAAATAGTCCACATAGAGTATTTTTAGTATGCGAGGCTTTTCGAGGTATACAAGTGATTAGCGTGACGTATTCAGGACACACCTGGGTAAATGGCACCTTGAAGAGTACTCACAACACATCTCAAGGTGACAGACAGGTGGAAGAATGTAGGACCAGAATGAAAGATTGGGAGATAAAACCTCTTCAGCCTGGTGATTTGTGTCAGAGTGTGCTCGTCTGTCAGCAGCACTGCACACAGAAGACAGAACACTGTCGAGGCTCTGTTTGTGTGTGTGTTCTTTACATCTGCAAACAGCAGCTTACTCTATGGATATATATACATTTTCTGAGCATTCCTGACTCAGTGTCTGCATTTTTCTCTTTATTTTCCTCCACCACTGCTATCGGCGAGAGATGTAAAGAATCGGCCCAGGGCGCCAAGGTAGCTGTCTAGATTGAATTTCAAATCAATGTTACACAAGTTGTGTTCCAGCCTCAGCTATTTTCAACACACAGGGTGAGACACTGCCAGGAGGGAAAGGCAAGTCATCTGCATGTGTGGGAAGTGGTATGTGCGGTATTATCATAAGAATGCTGGGGAAAAGACTTGACTTGAAGAAGATGGATGTTAGCCTGAAAGCAGTGCTTCATTTTCAAAGTTATTAGATACTCGCAAGGTGGGACTGTCACGGTCCTGGGTCTTATGACCCAGTGTTTTGAGTTTTAGTTCATTTTGATGTTTATAGTTTATGTTAAGCCCTTCAGGTTTTCTAAGTTCATTTGTTACCATGCCTAGGTGATTTTAGTTCTTATTAATTCCCCCTTGTGTTTCCAACCCATGTTAAGTCTCCCCTGCTCTTCATGTGTTTCATGTCTGTGTCTTACGTTGTCAAGTTCTGGTTGTCATGTCTGCGTTTCATAATGTTTCCTGTTTTATTTTGGAAGGAGTCGTGTGTTCTTGGTTCTTTGTATTTAGCTTCACTGCTCCTGTCATTAGGTTCATGTTAGTCAGCTGTTTCCTCATGGGTCTCCACTTCCCCTGATCACCTCATGTGTGTATTTAAGTCCTCTGTTTTTGCATGTCATTTGTCAGGTCGTCTGCTCATCCATGCCCTCACTTCAGCAGTCTATGTCAGTTCACCACGTTTAAGGTTTTTCATGTTTAGCTTTAGTTCACCCAGTTTAGGCTATGGTTTAGTGTTCACCTGTGTCCTGCTGTTTGTACTCCCCTTTTGCTGGCCTCAATAAACGGCTTATTTTCTGTTAAATCTACGCCACGTTCAGTTTATGTAGTTACGTTTGGGTCCTTTTGCCAACACCTACAGTCTGCCCTCGCCAGACTGTGACAGGGACAGCGTGGAATTAACACAAAGACTGAAATTCTCAGTGATCAGGTTTCTGGAGCCCAAAGTTTTGATGCAGGGTTAGAGGTTATTCAAATAGTGCACATTTTATTAAACATCCACTGAACTACCAAAAGGAAAGATGCATATTATTTGTCAAGTTGTCCAAACTGGCATATGCCGTTCACCGGGAGGAAACCTAAAGATTAACAGTTACATGTTTGCTTCTTAAAAAGTTCTTTAAATATATTACAGGCATGTTAAATTGACTTGTTTGCATGCACAGCATACTTTCGCCGCCTTTATGCTACCTTTAACGGTCTTTTATTGAACTCAAATATGCATCACCATCTACTGCAGTCTGTAAAATGCTTACCATGGGACATGTATTGCTATGTGGGCTGAGAGAACAGTGTTAAAAACTGGTCAAAAGCTCCTCAGCCTGTGGTTTACTAGACAGAGTTTAAACCTATCAGCTGTAAAAAAAAAAAAAAAAAAAAAAAAAAAAAGGTCATTTATTAAGATTTGTTTTTTTATTTATACATTTATCAAAAATTCTTGCAAGGAAGTCATATGAATACTACCCTATTACCCTAGCTCTGTATCAGCAGTGATGATTGATAAAACTCAATATTTTTGCTTCCAAGTCATTGTGATTTCAAGCTGTGTATGTGTTTGTCTTTTTTTTCCTTCTGTTTTTAAATGTAGGGAGTGTAAAGTTGATCAAGCAGCAGGCCCGAGGGCAGAAAAATGAAGCCAGTGCATAGGTGCCAAAAAGTGCAGTTCCTCTAATGGCCACTTAAAGCTGGCTCTATTCCCTGTAGACTCAAGTGTTAACATGCTCAAATGCACAGCATTTACAGGTGGTTTACAGCTGGTGGAAAAAAATGGTTTGGCCTCTATGCATAGCTTCCCTCTTTATAACCACTGTTTGTGGGGTGAACTCACCTGTTTGGATACTTGTGAGGGTTGAAAACAGTCGTGTGACAGGTGGACAGAGAGCTGTACCCTTATGCACTCGCTGGCAATGTGTTGCTCGCGCTCCCACCATTTCTGCCCATGCACGCTCAACTCTTTCTCTACACCGTTATAGTTGTGCCACAAAACCAGCCAATCACAGACTTGGATGCAAAGAAATCTGATTGGCTGTTCTGGTCTCCAATCAGCTCGAAATGACGAAATGCAATATCCCAAAATCCATTTCGTCCAAAACTCAATCGAGGCAGTGGCGGAGGAACACAGAGTGGCAGAGTTTGAAATATTACTCTTTCTGGGTCACAAAATAAACTTTTAAGATATTTTCATGCGAGAATGGTGCTGTGTAAACTTCAAATATCTGCTCGATTCATCACGACATCACATATTTGCATAAGTGCTCTAACGTTTTCGGAGATGCCTGTTACCCACCAGCTGACCGGGTGGTCACTCGGGTTAAACATAATATATAAAGCTGAACTGACAAAAAAAATCACCAACTACACCACCAGGTATTATAGGAAAAATCATAAAGCCTTTGAACTAAAACAAACGCTGCTGTGACAGTGACGTACACTGTCTTGTTGGTATATATGTATGATTTGTATCATCTTCATTTCCAAACCGATATCATGAGCAGCGGCTTTTACAGCTGTGGCTCCAGCAAACATCAGCTGATACTAGAAATTAATTTTAAATAAATTATAACAACAGCTTATCAAGTTTGAACGTGCTGCTGTTGTTGTTTAGCGCAACATCCGCTGGTTTCCTGTTTCTGGCGCAAAGTGGGAGATAAACAAACAAGAGAGACGATCAGCTGATCATTGATCAGTTTCATGATTGAAATAGCAACAGGAGAGGGAGGGGGGGAGAAGAGGCAGCTGTGCAACGTAAAGACAGAATAACTCCAGCTTTGTCTTTTTTTCATTCTAGCTAAAGTGCAGGACTAATCGCGTTCCTTTTCCTCTCAATACGGATGTATTGTAATTGGTCCAGTCCAGAGTTGATCATGACGAATTGGCTAATCCACCACCTTTCATTGTTTATACCGTTACAAAAACAAACATAAAAATGAAAAATTATCATCGGCCCACCAGGCAAATGTCCGGTATGCCCAATGGCCAGTCCAGCTGTGTGGTCAGCTGGTGGGTAACAGGCATCTTCGAAAACATCAGAACACTTATGCAAATATGTGATGTCTTGATGAATCGAGCAGATATTTGAAGTTTACACAGCACCATTCTCGCATGAAAATATCTTAAAAGTTTATTTTGTGACCCAGAAAGAGTAATATTTCAAACTCTGCCACTCTGTGTTCCTCCGCCACTGCCTCGTTTAAGTTTTGGACGAAATGGATTTTGGGATATTGCATTTCGTCATTTCGAGCTGATTGGAGACCAGAACAGCCAATCAGATTTCTTTGCATCCAAGTCTGTGATTGGCTGGTTTTGTGGCACAAATATAACGGTGTAGAGAAATAGTTGAGCGCGCACGGGTTAAAATGTTGAGAGCGCGAGCAACAAATTGTTACTTAGCAGGCATACATGTCTGCCGTAGTTCAGAATACTTATAAGTGCTCAAACGACATGCTTAAAACATTTCTTAAAAAACACTGAGGTGACTGAGGTGATTTGAAAAGTAAACAATTTCTTATCTAAAAGTATGTTGTTAAAGTATGTTACTGAGCGTCTAATTAAGTATTAAGTTTTAAAATGTTAGCATGACATCTTAATGCAACCTTTTAAAGTTATAGAGTGTGTATTATTCTGTGTCTTCACTTTATCTCGTGTCTCCTTCCTCATTCTTTCATCGATGTCTGACCTTCTGTCTACATTAAAAGCTGCAAGCATGAAGTCAGCCCTTGAAATTAGACTCTAAATGTGGGGCTTTGAGGGAAGCTGCATAGCTCTGGGCTAGGTCACTATCTGTGACCACCAGAGCTCACTGGCAACCCTTGAGATAGATGACAGAACCCCTCAGAACCAGTGTAAATCGTGTCTGTGAGTTAGAGGGAGCGCGTGTGTCTGCACGAGTGTGCGGTTGAGTCACGACCAAGAGTCAGGGAGTGAATGCGTCTGTCCGACTATCTCATCTGACCAGATGACTGCAAATCTCTGTCTGTGCAGCCCTTTGCAGACAGAGGATGTGTAACATCGCTGGCTTCATCACTTTATTAAAGTGACAGCATTCGATCAGTCGGACGTAGGTCACTGTCACGTTAATGTTCTTGACATTTTCATTCAGACATTTCCGCAAGATTGAAAGAGAGAGCCACTGTACGCAACGCAATATGTGACAAATGTGCTACAGACAAGTACACCACATTTAGTAATCTGCACATTGCCACTAAGAACTGGGTCATTCTGTATGTTCCACACAACGGCTAATGTCTATTGCAAAATAAAAAGAGATTAGTTTTAAGGGCATTCTGCAAACAATCATGTTGTGGATGCAGTTCAGACATCAGTGTTGATCACTGTAGAAGAAAACACCCATGTGTAAATCTTTATTCCCGTGTAGGATAATTTACTGACCTAACAAGCTATCTCAGATATCATGCTGGGCAAATTAGCCATGTGTTGCTATTTTTTTTCTACATTAACCGCCGCGAATTACAGGCTGTACACACTGATTATATAATAGCATATATTATCCCAACTATTAGTTCTTTAAAATAGCAGAAGGTATTTTCTTGCTGACCTTTGGCTTGTCCTGGTAAAAACTTTACACACCTCTGTGACTGTATCGGCAATGATGGACTGATTAAAAAGTTTGACCATATTGTTCAAACCTAATTGCTGATTACTGTGACCTTTATGGAAAAGGCTGCTCATTTAGACATTAAGCAGACACATTCAGTTGCTGCCAGATTAATAGAAAGGAGTGCATCTCTGATAGGGGCTTATGTGTCAGGGATCGCACCATGGCTTATAGGTCTGCTAAGTCCTGCTGCTTTCTAACTACTTTCTGGCTATTCATTTCAACAAGACAGGCCAAACATAGTACAGATGCGTGTAAATAAAGCACACAAACTATTGTGTGAAAGACTCAGAATCAGGGTTAACCACAGGAGTACAACTTTAATATCTATCAAAAGCTCTTAACAAAATTTGACAGTCAATGATTGAAAAGCTTTTAATGCCCCGAGGAGGATTAGTACACATACAATAAGGGCACATTAAGCACATTAACAGCAACGTACTTCATCAATTTAAAATGAGTTTTATCATAATCCCTTCCTACAGTTTCTCTTCTCAAAGACTTTTTTTTTTACAGTGAAAGAGAGAAATGGTGTACATTTCTCTCTTTCACTGTAATATGTCAAATGGAAACTTCTTTGCATTGAGGTTTTAGAAAGGAAAATGTTCCGGAAACATCAGGGCATCAGCTTAAAGTAACTTAACAAACAAGCTAAGCAATTGTCCTGCTATGGGTCACATACCTATATTACTTTTGCATCTGATATGTATTTCCCCCCCAAATTTCTACTCCATCATCATCTTTGACCAGGTCAGGTCTATGGCTAAGTATTCTTCATTTCAAATGTACAACTGTTATTCCACTGTGAAGGCCAATGCATCATGCTTCACAGTCACGTCAGTAGTGATGTGTCGGTCGCGAACGAAACGGCTCTTAGAGCCGGGTCTTTGAAGTGAACGACGCGAGCCGGCTCCTTATTGGGAGCCATGGTTTTTTTTCTTTCTCTCACCCTCTCTCTCGCACTTTTTTTCCGCTTCACTCCGCAGGCGAGCCTTGTGCTTTGCGCTGGGAAGAGGGGGGAGGGGCGGTAGTTACACTCGCAGTAGCACGGGAACAGAGCAGGATGGAGAGACAGAGAAAAAGAGCCAGGAACAACAAAGTCACATTAGAAAGGTATAGTAATGATCCACAACTATTTTCAGTTGCGGATGATAAAGGATTCAGAAAGTGTATTCCTGCAGGCCTATATGACTAGTGATGGTAAATTTGATTCTTTTTACTGAATCAAGTTTTAATGAGTCACTCACCAAAGTGAATCGGATTTTCGAGTCATTTGATTCACTTAGTCAGTTGACCAGAGAGTGCAAAAAATTTACATTTTCACTCAAACTTAATTTGTTTCTCTTTTCATGTAAATCCTACTGCTAAGATGAATGATTCTAAAAAAAACCAACTATTTTATAGAGCAAAAATGAGCAAAAACATTTCTAAAATTAAGCAATTTCCTATCAAAATTGCTTAATAAACATTTATTTTGTTTCTTTTTATTTTATTAGTATTTTCCTTAAATGTGTTAAATATACATTTTCTCATCTAAATGTCCACTGAGCTGTGAGCCAGGGGGCGGTGATGCGCCTTAACATTGGTTGCCAACCAAGAAGAAGAAGAAGCTGTGAGCCAGGAGGGAGAGGGTGAGTGAGTGAGTGATTCGTTCATCTATGATTCAGCACAGGAGGGAGGGGGTTAGTGTGTCCTGAGTGATTCGTTCGCTCTATGATTCAGCACAGCATGGAGGGGGTGAGTAGCTCAAATGTGCTGTTAGCATGTTAGCAGAGCGATGCTACTGTGAACCGAGGAGCTATATTCTTGATGTGAGCTTCTACTCAGGGTTTTTTCTTCTAGTTCAGAGCAGAAATTATTTTGGTAAGATACTGGATGTTGTGTTTTTCTCCACAATTTTAATTATAAGCTAGATACATTACTGCTAACAGCAACAGGGATGAGTCAGTGAGTCAGTTGGGCTTGTGAATCATGATTCATGAGTCAGTAAAGTGATTCTCGAGTATTGAACGATTCGTTCATGATTCGCGCATCACTATATATGACAGAGAATGTGCATCTTCTTTTTGTTTTCACATTTTAATTTATATTTAATTGTGTTGTGGTTTGCAGTGTTTTGTGTTGTTTCACCTTAAATTTGTTTAAAAGGACAAAGCTGAAAATGTAAATGGTTAAAAGTTGAAATGTGAATAGTTGGTTTTTGTATTATATGACTTATTTATTACATTTTATGTGGAGTGAATAAATAAAAGTATATTTACGGTGGCCCCTAGAGACAAAGCCGTACGAACTCCAAAACACGTACAAACTCCACAACACGTAAAAACTCCAAAACAGATAAAAACCCTGAAGCATGTACAAACTCCAAATCACGTACAAAAGACAACAGAAATGCTCCAGAATGCTAGGCGCAGTGTTGAGCTTTTGTTACCTAGTGGCTACACAAGCCAGGACCGGATTTGGTGCGTGGTAGTAACAGGTAAATGAACATTTTTTTTTGATTATTTGAATATATATGAGTGCTTGTGTATAAATACACAAACAATACACATATGCTTTCAACTGTGTAATTTAAGTGATCTAGGTAGCTCTGTTTTGGAAGTTCAGTTAACACTAGAAATGTGTTTTGGAGTTTGTACGTGCTATTTGGAGTTTGTACGTGCTTTGTCTATGGGGGCCACCGCATATATTTATATATAAACATATATAAATAAAACCACTTTTTTTTACATTAGTAATTCCTTTTGTGCATAATTTTATATTATGGTTAATAATAAATTAATTAAAGCAACAAAACAACCTGAAGAGCTGGTTCGGAGCCAAAAGAGCCGGCTCTTTTTAGTGAGCCGAGCCGAAAGAGCTGGTTCTCTAAAAAGAGCCAGAAATCCCATCACTACACAATGGCTGCCCCTCCCTGCTGGAGGTTTTTTCTTGTTAAAGGGAGTTTTTCCTTCTCACTCTCGCCAAGTGTTTTCTTGAAGGCGGTTATCTGATTATTGGTGTTTTCTGTATTATTGCAGGGTCTTTATGTTACAATATGAAGTGCATCAAGGGGACTTTTCTTGTGATTTAGTGCTATTTAAAAAAATGAATTAAAGTGAACTTCGAGTGTTCATATTCGTAGGGAGCTAAATTCGACTCCAATAATAATTGTACAAAATCACTGTTATGTTATAATGGACCAGATAGATGGAATGAAATCTTCATCTTAATCGATGTAAGTGGCATAGATTGCACAGAGAAAACATGTCTGATCTGCAATGCTGTTACATTTGAAAAAGTCAGCTTTCCAACTTCCTTATTTTTTTTCCCTTTCTCTACCAGCGTTTGGTCTGTGCATTTCCTGTAAAAAACACACATTGCTTTCTAACCGGTTGATTTGTAGTAAATTTGTGAGTATTGGAAGCAATGTGAAGTCAGTTTGGTTGATATTCTTCAGCTGGTCTTGCACTCTAATCCCAATTGGGATATAGCATCACATCAAAAACTGAACTGCAAATGGGCAGATGTTGACACTGTTTCCACATATAAGTCAGGCACAACAACAAATACCAATCAGGTTATTACTATGAACAAGTTAAAGGCATGTCTGTTTTTTGTGATACAATCATATTTGCTTGACAGCGAATCTGGCTGCTAAATGGTTGGAAAAAGATAGCCACACATTGTTTTCTCCACATACTAGTATTACCAGAGCCTATTTTTCTTAAATACAAGCAACATTTCTTAGCCATTTATGCTTATTTATGTAAGTGTTTTAATATATAATATGTGAAACTGTCAAAAAACTGCACCTTGCTTGCTTCTTTTTCTATCAAGTACAGTATTTTATTTCTTTTTTTTCCTTCAAATCAATAAAAGGACAATATGAAACAAGTCTTGAACACAAAGTTTTTTCCCCAAAAGTCAACAAGGACACCAATAACGATGTTCAAAAAGGTTGCTGTAGTAGTCTTTGTTTTGTTAGTCTATAGTAGATTTTCTGTGTTGATGGTGTTTGAGAGACCAGCCTGCTGCTCTTTGCCACAAAGATGGCCTTTCTCAAAGTTTAACCAATCAGTAATCTTACATGCCTTTAACATTTTCAAGGGTTTATTTCCCTCTAGGGCTGCTTTCTCTAGAGTATCGCAACCTTGGGCTGGTTAGAGGGCACGTATGCCTTGATGAACCTGAGCGCTATACTGGTGGGAGCCTAGTGCTCCTGGTAGGGTCACCCATGTTGGACAGGTCCGGGGGGAGAGGCCACAGATAACAACCGTGTGTGGTTAAAAAACACCTTGGTAACAGAAACGGGATCAGAAAAAAACTTGTTGCTGTACTAAGGTCCAGTGGGTACGATAGGGGTACCAAAACTACTTCTGAAGTTTGTAGTGTTGAAAAAGGTCCTGAAAAAATTCATACCAAGACAGAGGTTTGGATTATTGTGAAACAGCCAAATAGTGTCTGGTGTGGAAAATGGCCTATAGAGGATAACAAGGCTTTCCTCATGTTCTTAGTCTCTGAGTCTCAGTGTCTACTCTGCTCCACATTACTTTTAGAGCTATTTTTGAATTGGGCATGAGTTATTTTTTTTAACTGCCAACCTTAATTGACTGGCACGACACATTCAGCCTTGTTCCCCTGAGCTTACTGCTTCATAGTGCTTCAAGTGTGTAAAGAGCTGAAATCACTGAAGAACCGACGCAAAGCTGCCGAATTAAATCTGAGCATTTTGGGATCTCTTCCCTACTATCATCTTAACGGGCTCCCCTGAGTTGTAAGCAGACTTGGAACATATATGGAAAAAAAAAGTAAATCTTATTAGTATCACTTTGTTATTTTGGTTTTCATAAATCCGTTTTAAGGGAACGCTTCTCTGTGTCAAAATGAAACTGTTGTACTTGTTAATGGATAAGTATATTCACTGGTGCTTTTCAATAAGAAACACCACCAAATAGCAGCTTCGTGATATCAGTGGAATAAATGTTTGATGACTCAAATGCTTCAGTTGCATTTCATTTGCTCAGAATAATTTACGTACAGTTTTTTTTTCATATTAACACAGCTCAACATCAAGAAGATTTTGTTTTTGTTTTTTCAGTGACAGGTATCGGAGATAAAAGAATATTTTTGTCACTCTCATAAAGCAATAATTGGCACCGTTTTCTTTCGTTATATCACTTTACATGATGAATATTAAACACCAGTTAGGAATTTTTGCTTAACAGATTTTTACAGCTTTTCAGAGATTTCTTAGAATCTAGTCAAAGACATGTATTTGAACACATGCCATTTTCCCTTTGTATCTTTGGTAGTATCTGAAGGATTCCTTCTTTTCTTCTACGCTTGAAAAAACTGATTGAAATATGTATGAATGTGTTTCTCTGCTTACATGTCAGAAGTGCTTCATGAGTATTAGTTAGATGTAGCAAAACAGCTCATTAGTGCCCCTTCTAAAACCTTAAAGTTGAACTTATAACCAAATATACCAGTTTCTACAGGAACATGAATCATATCAGACTTACAAAAAGACTATTGAAGTCATACTTTAACCCCCACAGAAGTTTTTGCACATTAACAGATTTATCCCAAAAAATTAACCAGAGTAAATTCAAATATATCATTCATGGAAATTTGACCTTTTCAAAACTGTTAATATTTTTACTTTTCATTGTGGAGATAGTGAATTTCGAACTTTTGCTTTGAAAAAAAAAGAAGAAAAAAAGGGCAGGTGGCATCATCAGATTTACGTAAAATTTGCATGTTGTGTTGTAGGCATGATGCACGGCATCATGACCTATAATTAGGAGGTGAACACAGTGAGAGATATGTGGTGTCTTTTTAAAACATAAATCTATGAAATACTATGGCCTGTTTGTTCTCCTGTTTGAGATGAGAACAAGAGATGTCACAGTGCTAGAAATTGAGTAGTCATTACGATTACCAGCAAAATTACAGTACAAAACAAAAATAGTACAAAAATGTTAATGTTATATTTTGTTGACAGGAAACAGATCTAAACCTTAGAGTGGTTACTGAGTAGCCGACTAATGTTACTTCAAGGTATAATGATATTTGCATTACATCAGTATTAATATTTATATGAAAGTACTTCCGCCCTTGCTCTGAAAAGCATGAAAGCATTGTTTGCATATTGCCTTTTTTAATCCTGCCTCAAACACAAAGTACTTTCCTGCCTGACTTTCTGTTGTTATCAATGAGTCTTGGATGAGCTGTTGCAGTAGCAGAATTAGTCCCCATTTTCCACAAGTAGCTTTTCCTGCTCTTGTGGACATCTTTCTTTTTTTTTTCTTCAGTATGCAAGCATAGACTAGAGATATATGTGTTTGTTTGACTACATTTTTAAACGCTGCTCCTTTGCTAGCTAGCACCAGAAATACCCAGTTAAACAATGCTATATTAGTAATATACGATGGCAGTTACCAGTTTAAAGGTGTTACACCAACCCTCTCTTACGCACTGTCTGTGAATGGAAGTTATAACTAAGTCAGGAAAAAAGCAAACAGATGACAGCTGTGTTAACCAGCGCTGTTCTACAATTCTTTAAAGAATTACCACCTGTATGTCTGCTTTGTTAGAATAAATTGGAATGTAACCAAGCAGATGCGTGACCATGTTCTGTACAGGCCTGTGGACTTCAACGTGAAAGAAACCAAAGCTACTGCTGCTAGCAGTTAGCTAGCGTTTTGCAATTCTGCATAATTCTAAAAAGTTTAAATTTGTTCAGAAGCTTATTGAACAACAGAAATGAGGCTTTCTTTTCGGAAGTAAGTATAAGAAAAAAAACAGTGGCCGACAGCGCTGTAAACAACGATAGACTTGAGCGTAACAAGCAACTGAATAAGGTAGAAAACAGATTTTTAGACGGGAAACTGTTCTTGAAGTACAGAGAGAGAGAGAGAGAGAGCTGTGCATGAAGTGTGATTTTTATCAAAACAGCAAAAGTCAGAAGGAATTCATGACGATGTTTATGTGAAGCGTAGTTTGGATCTTCTTTTGCTGCTGGTTCAGTCAAATAGTTTGGAGAGAGATAAAACCTGCAGCTTTAGAATCGGCGCAAAAAGGGCGTACCTGCTGAAACATCAGAATTAGCAAGCTGTCGGCTTTCAGCCCCGACCGTGTCCGTGCCGTCGGGTGAGAAAGGCGACATCTCACTGATTCTGATCTGTCAGCGGGTCGCGCTTTGTGTTTATGTCTTTGTGCAGAATCCGTGTACCTGCTCTCATTTTCTGTTTTAGCTGTTTGGTGGTTGTTGAAATTTTGTGAGGTTTAACCTGAGATGCTGGTGTTTGGGCAAAATAAATTTATATTAAAAAAATCGATACAGGATTTTAATGAATCGATATCACGTTATCCAAGCTAGAATCGATTTTAATCAATAAATCGATAATCAAAACCCACCCCTACTTTACGCTGTGTATACTTTAGTAACATTTAAAACATGATTGAATTTACTAGAAACCTAATCAGTTTCATATAGCTCCAATTTCTTTAGCTAACATTGTTTTTTTTTTTATCCATTTAAAGTAAGTGTGTGTGCTTTATATGTGTTCTGAGAGTTGATTAGTCAAGTCATTTTTTTCTCTAGTTTGCATGACTGTCAAATTAGTCACCAGAAGAAGAATGGCAGCCTCTGTATATATGCTGCTGACCTATTAAAAACAAGGACTGTTGCATTTTCAGAATTTTGGTGTCAAAAAAGAAAGTTCTAGTGATAGTCAGTGGTATCTGAAAGAAAATCAAAGAGAAGCTGTAACCTAAAAGACAGATAAAGATCATTTCTTCAAACCTTTTGCTGTCAGGAATGAGCATTAAGCTTGCAATAGTACAAGCAGTGCACAACACACAACTGGTCGATGATGACTGACAGTAAACAACCCACAAATCCCACAAGAAAGGCAGTTTTATCAATACAAATATAACTTGTAACAGACAACTTGCATTGTTTACATGAGGTGTAGTTTGGACTGAAAAGGCCAAAAACTGAGGGAAACGACTTTAAAATTTAGGTGAGACACTCAATAAAGGGCAACACAGACTTTATGGCCCACAGAGGAAATTTGAGCATAAAACGTGCTTCTGATCAGTTGTCACATTCAAATTATATTCAGAATTTGCTCAACAGTTGTAATGTTTGCATCCTGTAACCATGTCCAAGTTTTGTTATGGTTGAGACACCCTTCCCCTCGTTTCTTGGAAGTTTATTTCCATAGTTGTTTTAATGGAATAACTGACTAAAAGGACCAAAAACTACCTAAATACAACTATCACCTGTGCATATGTCTTTAAAAACAATATAAAGATTATAAAGAGAAAATCTAATGGCGTAACATGACATTTACTCTGCTCTTACTGTAGATTCATATACTGGAGTAAGACTGTTTTTGTTCATGTACACTATGTATGTTGGCTGCGTATTAGCTATGTGGATTATTTACTCAAAGGACAGGTCTTTATGCTTATAGTTACATTTCGTTTTGTCCCTCTCTTCCTCTCTCTCCCACACCATCACCCACAACAATTCTCAACAATCAGCAGTGTTCCCACAGCACAGGGCCACACTTCGCTATATTTACATATCCATCTACAGTGGATTAGCTCTTTTCAATAGCACAAGTCTGAGGCAATCCTTCACGGGGTGTGCGATTTATGACAGGCTTTGCACAGAATATGAAGTATGAATTATGCAGAACATACACAAACACCAAGGGTATTCTTGGGTCAACAGTGATTAGATGTCAAAAGCATGAGCGTGGGAAGGTTTAGAACAATAAGCTTCATAATATGCTAGAGTATTTTGATATTGCATACTGACAGTCTGCTTTTCACCTTCCTCTGTATGTTTTTTACATAAATAGGCTTGCTGAATATTGAACGGCAGCTCCAAAACCACCTGTTTCAAAAACATTTTCAAGACACTGACAGCTATACCTAACTGCATGTGTATCCACCATGACATGATTTATGTAAAGACTGACTAGGAACAGTAAGAACAGTCCCTTCACACCACTGCAAATATCACGCACACCCACACTCTAAAAAGTCACAAAGAGCATTCTTACAGACCCTTCACAGTCTTTCAGCAGAAAATTCCCGCTCAAGCCTCTACCAGTTGTCTCTATCCCTCAGAGCTTCAGAAATTGTGAAGAAAGAGGAGATGAGAATAGGGAGGGACTGAAGCTTCAAAGAACTCTGTGATGTGGTAAAGTCTTGACACTCTGGTCTTACTAAGGAAAAAAAAGGTCAGCTAACAGCAAAGCCCAACATTACTTCTATAATCAAAACAAACTGGATAGCCTGGTGGGATCGATGAGGATTTTATGAGCTTTGCTTGTATGCATGTGTGCGCAAGATTTTGTTTATGCTGGCAACTAAAAAAGAAAAAAAAAAATCAATGGGTATTACCAAGTCTTCATCTCACAGGGAGTGAGTAACAAGCCTCAGTATTCAGCATGACATACGAGCTGAAGCTCTGAAGTCTGAGAGTGACAGTAAGGTGCAGAAACTGCAGAGTTAGCAAAAAGAAAGAGTGAGAAAGATACAGGGAGCAGTAACAATTCACCATGTGAATTATCTCCTATTTACTTTGCCTGATGCTGCGTCTTACTGGAAAGGTCTTGATGACTGCATGTCAGCATTCATAAAAACAAATTGAGGTTATTTAAGGGGAAAGAAAACGTCTCTGACAGAATAGAAACAGACAAAATTCAAGGCAGACTCCCTGACTGCAAATTGGCTTGTGACGGAGTCAGAAAAAGTGCAGTGAAAGGAATACATTCCAAAACCATATAAATCATCCACTTAGAGGCAAGCTGGTCCATCCTCCTGAGTAGCCTGCGGTACAAACCATTAAGAACTTATTTGATTATTGCTAAGTAGTTGCTCAACAGCAAATGGCAATTAGAGAAAATTATGTTAAATCTTGGGAAGCATTAATTTTGAAGCCACACAACCCCATCACATTTGTACAACCCCCCCAACAACACACACACAAACACACATCCACGCACGCACTCGCTCATCTAGGACATGCCTGTGTGGCTTGGCCAAGAGAAGTTAATTGGATTGTCTAAGCATTTTGGATGTCCACTATCTTATCATCTGTAGGGGTGAATATCTAGAGATGTCCCATCCAAAGCAATCGCATTATCTTGACCCAAAGATAAGAATACACACTCATACTCACTCTTTGTATAAAATTATATTTGATATCACCTGCTGCAGTTGCAGATCTTCCTTCAACTGCCCCAAAATGATCTTCCTCTCTACTGGTTATCAGTCAAAGTGCAAAATTGATGACCTTAAAAGGTAATGAGTTTACTTCAACTTGGCATGACCCACAAGATATTATGGCTCTGTGGGCTAAATTTGGACACACTAGCTATGCTGGCTCATTAGCCACATGCTGGTGGTGGGAAATACACTTGGGTTTGAAATAAAATGTAATTATCCTCTAAGGTGCTCTAGCTATAACCCAAATATCCATGAATCCACAAACACATCTCCATCATCCTCTTCTTTTTCTCTTCATCCTCCGTCTTCTGATTTTATCCTGAAGGACACTGTGGCTGCCGGCCAGTCACTCCCTTTCCCATCTGTGTTTACTTAAACTGAATGTGAACACACCGCAAAGATTGTTGGATGATAACATATATACACACACTAAAGCAGCCACAAACATGCATGCACACAGCAGCAGACCGACAGAGAAACTTGGCATCGGTTTATTTTTGATAATCTCTGAAGACTTTGGTCTATAATAGCTTGAAGGATTTGGTACTATTTCTCCTAATTAGTCCAATGTGAGGTTTGTTAGTGATGGATGACCGTGAATGTGATTTGATTAAGTAGTCCCATGGTTTTTTCCCATGTTTTTTTTGTGTTTTTTTCAGTTCCCCAATGAATGTGACTGTTAATTACTCGAGAAGCTTTGGGGGATTCACAACAACCTGTTCTGTTCAGAGCTAAAAGTTACAAGCCCCAACAGTTCATCCATCACAAACAGCTCAGTTTTTAAGGGTCCTATCAGTCATTTTCAGTGCTTTTTCCACCACAGAGTGAAACCTAACTACATAAAGCTAAAAACTTTGATACCTACGCCGAAAAAAGCAATCAAAAAAGTCTATCCGGAAAGCTATTTTGTGGGCGAGGCCCCCGATTCGAGCCAACAGTGTGCGTGCTTTGTTTTTCCCACAGCTGAACTTTTCTATTTAGACCTGTCAACAGTCTTGTTGTGCTTAGTGGTTTGTGGTCAGATGTCATTTCCTAAATAGAAACCATCTATCAGAGGCTAAGTGGTGGCTGAGAGATGTCATTGTGGTCATGAGTGGGTGACAGCGCAAAAGAGGAAGTGGGGAAAGGACTGGAAAAACAGTTCCAAGGGCTGCATTTTATCCTTGTGTACGAGCTAAGTGGGATGGCCCAAATCCAAAACACTTGAGGATAAAAAGAGTTAATTTATATGTGAAAGGAGTGAGGCGGAGATGTCACACTAAAACCAAGGACGCGTTTCGGGTAGACCCCTGTATATTCAGTTTCTAGTGAAAACATTGCTCAAAGGATACACAACAAAATATTTAAGTGCACCAATGAGACATCGATGGGTTTATGAGACTAATGAAAATGAGAAGAAAAGAAGTGGAGGACTTGGTCAAACATAAAAATGAAAGAATTACAGCAAGATATTCTAAAACTTTCTTTTTATTTATTACTGCTCATGCATCATATTGCAAGTTGTGTTCAAATGCAACATTTAGTGATAATGATGTGTTCTCTGAGCATTAATTGGTCTTTCTTGTCTATATAGCTTAGAAGAAGGTACAAAAGATCAGAACAGATCAAAAGTTGGTGCTGGCTTCATACACTCAGTTCAAAACTCATGGGGATTGGGCTTTACTCATTAAAGACTCCACTGACTCTTATAAAAAGCATCTGAAGAAATGTTTTATACAGAAAACCTTTTCATTTGTTGTTTTATGTTGTATTCTGGTGCTTTACATTGTTAGGATATGTTATATCTTTATTTCATAATTTTTATTGTGAAGCACGTTGTGATTTTCATCCATGAAAAATCCTATATAAATACATTTTCCTTACTAACTTAATAACACAACCACCAAGCACCAAACCCCAAAACACAGCCTTTACTAAGTTCAATAAAGAACCCTGCTTTACTGCTTTACCTCTCTCCCAGGCTGAAAAAGTACTTTTGCACAGAATGCAGAGAATAAATTGCAAAATTTATGGCCAAACAGACAGCAAAGTCAATCAACTCCTCCATAATCAGGGTTTTTTTCTTTTCTTTCTTTTTCTTTTTTTTACATTTTTGTTATTTAAGAACTACTCAATACTATTCCATGAAGGATAATAGGGAAACCCAGCAGAAGGTGCCTAAAGGAGGAATCCTAATCACTTTATCCCTGGATTCTTCCTCAACTACATCCATTATAAGCGGAATGTCCACATAATTCCACAGAATTCATAGTGATTACTACATCCTCCGGGTGGACTCAGTTTCCTTTAGCGCCATTTTAAGGCAAAATATGACCTTCATCAGCCACTGCTGTATTTTTTGTTTTGTGCTGGTTACATAGTGTCTTTATTCAAGCTCCATGCCATACTTGCCAATTATCAGCAGCTTATGTCAGCATCTTATGATGTCAATATGAACTTGTTAGGATGCTGACATGGCTCAAAGCACCACTAGCTGATGGGTCCACTTGGAGGTCAGCTGTCATGTGAAATTGTAAGTCTGCCCCCGTTTGTGGATACATCCAGTCTCTGTCTATATTTACTGATGCTCTGTTCCCCAAAAAGTTGTATAACATGAGGAGATTAAACAGATGTGAATGTTATTTTCTCAAAAGTAAAATAAAAAAAAGTTTTACACATACACAAACATCAGAGTGACTGATCTCAGATATCTAAGGTTGCAGTCATTGTGTGAATAATCTTTCTAGCAGCAGCAGCAGCAGCACTGCCTCAGTCTCCCTACTCCTTTAGCACAGAGACTCCTCTGTTTGCATCACCGCTGCCAGAGCTGCAAAAAGGAAGGTAAGAGGGTGAGAAGGGAGGAGGAAGCCCAGGAAACCCCTGGATCAAATTCCTGCCTCTTGGTGAAACCAGACCTGGCTGCAGCCCCTCCCACTTCCTGCTCTGACAATGGGCAAAGGCAGGGAGAACCCTCCTTCCCTCCTCTAGTATAATTGATAAACAATGATTGTGTTCTCCTCTTCTCCTGACCTCTGTCAGTAGAACAGAGGAGTCACACATGGTCTATTTGCCACCTTGGATGGCAGAGGCCCAGACAAGCACAGGCCTTACCCACTATGGATGCATTACCTCTGTGTGTGCTATTACAAAAGGCCCAAGTTACAGAGCTACAGTGCTTTCTCTCTGTCTCTCTGTTGAAGAACTGTTTCATTCATTGAGTTCGGAGAGGCATTCAGCTGGACTGTGATAGATCTATCTGGGAAAGGTCGTTATCTAATCACGGTGCTCGGTTGTAAGGGGTGGTGCGATGCATGTGGTCCCATTGTTAAAGGGCAACAGTTGAGTTAGTGACAAAGTAAGAATGAAGCAAGTGTTCTGTGTCATTCACCAACAGCTGTAACAAAAAAAAGAAAACAACAGAAGAAGAATAGTCCTCTTTCTATCTAAGCCTGAACGATTACTCCTATTAGAGCAAAACCAGAGATTAAAAATGTTAAGGCTTGGAAGATTTTATGTCACACAGCGAGTGGTTATCTTTTGTGTTAAGATAAATGCTGGGTCTTAGTCTCAGATTGTGGAGTCACCAAAGCATTTAGTTGACAATCAGCTCTTGCAAAGCTCCCTCAATCAAACACCATGCTCCTGCATACTCATTAAGATAAACAATGCAATTTTGTGTAATTTCAACAGCTATTCCTGCTCATAGCACAATAAGCACCCCAACAGGAACTCAGCACCTGGCCTGCTTTTCTTGCTTCACGAAGAAATGTTTATTTGGAATGTCTAGAAATCACCTCCTGAAGGGAAATGAATTTCCAGCGTTCAGGACAAATGCGGCAGCGACATTCCTAGCGGGAAGCTTAGGAATTCCCCCCATCTAGTATTTTGGACTATAATGATATGCTAGCACACATGATCAACATTGCCATGCACAGCAGTGGCAATGTCAGGAGCCACAACAAGAATACATAATTACAAAAATATGATATGCTTGTACGTGGTATAGCACATGCACTGGCTGAACCTAGAGGCAAGGATGCAAAAGTACTTGTAGTAGGTCTGAAATTCAAATATTTACTTTCTTTTTTTTATTTTTTTTTTTAAATCTACACATTAAATTTAAAACCTATTTGTCAAAAATGAGGGTCTGTCTCATGAGGAAGTGTAACAGTGAGTAAATGTGTTCACAGCGTGGCTTTGGATGATGGTAATGCATTGTAGTCACTGAGTTAACTGCTGACAGCTGAGAATGTGCTGTTGCTGCAATGTGGTTAAAAAAAACAACAACACATGACCATTTAAGCAATCAAACATCAGTCATCTCCTGCAACTCGGCTGGCCTGTAATCGCATTACGATTAGGCTACTCGCAGCTCTGCCTCATTACGCTGTGAGTGCCTAAACACTTGTTAAACAGAGAGAGGGAGAGAGAAAATGGAGAGAACCTAAAAATACAGAGCAGCGAGGCTCTAAACAGAGGCGAGTGACAAGCCGAGGATTAGTACTGCCTCAGCAAATCAAACAAACAAGTCCAAAAAGGAGCGCGGATGGAAGGTGGAGACAGAGAGAGGGATGGACAGGGAGGGAGGGAGAGATGGTGATGAAAACAAGACTTCCTCAGGAGTTGACCTAGTAAAACAGTCTTTATGTGAAGTTTGTGTGCGTGAGCAGGGAGGACGTGAAGGGGAGGGAGTTTAAGACTCGGGAGTCTAAAATAAGACGGTCCTCTGCGTTTTAGTGTCTGTGTTGGGAGCCTACAAGAGTGTGCCTGTCAAAACAAATAAATAAATAAATAAATAAGTTACTTGAGATTTGAGACGACATGCAGGCCCGCTTGGTGCCAGCTGCTACACTGCGGACCTCTCGAATCGAGAACAGACACCGGAGTGAGACAGAACCCAGAAGTAAGCGAGACACGAGAAGAAACGAGGGACATGAAAAGAAGTGGATTCTTTTGAGAACGTCCAGCAAACAAATGGAAGACTAAGTGACTCAGTGGTAATTATGCAGAAAAGCCGCAAGTGCTGCGGCACCCAAACACTTCCTTTATTGGTGGGACATAGTTAGATAATAAACAGAACACACAGAAATGATTGACACTTCAATCAAATCATTTCACAGTAAATGTTCTGCTAAGACCTCACTAAGCTATCTTACATTCCCAACTCAAACAGCGCTTATAGTGTGTGCTGATGACTAGGAAAATGTGATAAATTACTGAAGGCAGGTGGCTGTACAGCTGTTAAAGTACAGCACTAATTAACCAGCTCATCTCACAGCCTACAAAAGGTCAACCTATCAAAGAGCCCACACACTGATTACACAGCACACAGACACACATCGAGAGAGAGAGACTTTGAATTTGAACGTCTAAATATAAATAACCCACATTTTCTGCTTCAACACAGTGTGTAGCTGAGAAACTGAGAATTTCTTTAAGGGGTTTTGCTTTCATAGAAAAGAAAAATATGAATCAGAGCACATCTGAGTGCAAAAGAAAAATACTGGAAATGTATGTATGAGATAGAAATCCCTGTTTAGTATTAACTTTTATGATAGTATCAGCCCGAAGCTTGACTACACAAAGTTTTTGATACAACATCTAATGAAGAAAGGGGGGATAGGGGATAAAAGAGGTGTATAGAGAAAGGGAAAGGAGAAAAAGCCTCTGTAATATAAGCAATCCTGAGCCACATTAAAATGGCTTAAAGAACAAATTAATCTTAAAGACCTACAGAAGGAGTCAGACATGCTCAGAGCCTGAAGAAGAGTCGCTGGGTTCAGGCCCTTGCAGGCTGCCTGGCTGCGAGTACAAAGCTGCATGAAAAACAGATGTTGTGAATGCCTGACACGGTAATACTGAGCGTGTATATCTGTGTGTGTGTAGACAATGAAACATAAAAGACAGTTAGAACCCTCCAGATAACGTTTGATCGCAGATGTCGTTTGCAGAGTACAATATATTTCTCTGTGTTTGAGTTCCTCAGCTTATGACACAGAATAATGTAAAGTTTTATAGCAGGAGAAGAAATTACAAGTACATTTACTACTTCAGTGGTACTGCTACATTTAGACAACAGTCACTTAAAGGTAAAATAGGCTTAAAAAGTACATTTTATTCCAAGTACCGTTGCTTGTTGTGCAAAACCTGCAATCTTTTTCAATGTCCTATGCCACTGTTTCCTAAACGTCCATATATACACTCAATGGCCACTTTGTTAGGTACACCTTTTCAACTGATTGTTAGTACAAATGTCTAATAGGCCAATTACATGGCAGCAGCTAAATTTATTTAGCCATGCAGACATGGTTAAAATAGCCGGCTGATATTTAAAGTTAGATAAAAGATGATTTAGGTGACTTTGACATGGTTGGTTGTGCCAGGTGAGTTTGAGTCTTTCACAAACAACCATCTCTATGGTTTACAGAGAATGGTCAGGGTGGTATAGAAATATATCCAGTGAGCAGCGGTTCTCTGGTGAAAATGCCATGTTAATGTCAGAGGTCAAATACCCACTCATTATAACCAGGATATGCAGAAGCGCATCTCTAAATTAACCTTGATTGAGTTTTGCTACAGCAGCACAAGACCACACTTAGTGCCACTTCTACAGTAGATGGCTGCTTGCAGCTGGAGTGATACCTCTGATAATACCTCCAACCACTAGGTGGAGCTTTGCATTTTCCTTCCAATTTAGTGCTTGAAGTGGGAGAAAGTTGATCAGTTACTTGTGCTTTTAATTAGCGAAGAGCTAAGTGGTTTTGTGATCATGCAAATGTGCCAGAGGGCAACACTGTGATTGTTGTATTTTATTATGTTGTGTTGTGTTGTGCCTCTTTGTGGCCAATCAGCAAGAGGCAAGCTGATTTATTGCTAAATTAAATGGAACTTTGATCATACACAAATTGGGTAACATGCATCGTTAAATCTCACTACAGCAGATCCTAAGTGCTAAAATAGTTACTATAGTTTTTTCAATCTGTTTCAGAAGCTAGTTCTTGCCTAATACTTGCACAATAAACCAGAACAATGAGATTCAGTGCTTTTAATTTTTCACTTTAAAACCGAATCTGTACACTAATAGCACTCCAATGTGTCTTAAAAAAAACTAACCAATTTCACAACATTACAAAAAAAGCAATGGCGTCAACATGAATGTCAACACAACTAGGAAATGTTGTACAATAATGTTGCACAACATATAACCGTTTCTTTGGCTGGACACAATGCAATCAGCTTTTCCACATAAATCTTACATTATTTTTCATAGTGTTTCTTCTGACACACACACACACACACACACACACACACACACACACACACACACACACACACACACACACACACACACACACACGGTTTGAATATCAGTTTGTTCAATATTCTATAGATGCACAAATAATTCTGAATGAATGATAAATTCTTACATTAAAAACAATCCAATCACAGACACATACACACACTTAGCAAAGAAAGAAACCTCCAGAACAAACTACATAGTGGGCGTACGTCACACTTCACTTGAAATTTATAGCCTCCTCTATTTCTGTTCCCTTATGATCTAACCACAGTAGCTCTTTTCAGTTTCTCATTGATTGCAACATCCCAGTCAGACAAATTACTTGGCATCCCAAGGTGCTGCTCTGTCCCCTGGCACCTAAGACAGTGCTGCAGGGGCAGCTGAAAACCTGATGAATCCCTCCCCGCCAAGTGCCCTTCATATGAAAGGGCTGATAAAGCCACTAAATCATGCAGCTAAAGTTTACATAACCTATCAGCAAGTGAAAAGATAGATTTGACAACTCAGCTGAAGCTTTTCATAATATGCAAGATTGAGGTCAGAATCATCATAGAAAACTTCATCACGGACGAGACGACAGGGGTGTTAATGTGAAAAGATTTGACGTTTCATCACATTTAAAGTCTCTCTTTGCGCTTCAAGGCTTTTTGACTTGTCACAGTGAAAATCATTAGGGGAGTGCTAAATGGTGAGTGGTAGGAAGTGAATGAGCTAGTTTTCTTTTGTGTGTGCAGGCAGAGTGTGGCCTTGCAGTCATCACCTTCTCTGTAATATACCCACAGCTCTGAGTGAGTGGCTACAGCTGCAGCTTGGCTCACTGCTCGCGGATTTTCCAGTACCAGCCGTCCCTGATGGCAGGAGCACGAACTCTATAACCCCCAAAGAGTCCTTCTCTTTGCAGCTTGTCTGTAAATATGCGTATGTGCGTGTGTGTGCGCTACAGCTATCTGAACATCTGTCTGTAGTAACATGCCTGATTTGTGTTTGTTCACAGAACCTTGAGCTCAGATGGCACCTCTCAATATCTGTCCATCTTATTAGAGCCAGCAGTATTCTCGAGCCCACAGTGGCTATGTTTACAAAGGAACAACCCAAGACCAAGAAAACTTGATAAGATCTCAAAAGTAGTTTTTGCCTTTTCCACCAAAATTGTTGAAAAGGCTTCAGTTAAGTCATGGTGTTGAATTGCAGAGGGTTTTTTGTGTTTATGCTCATAGTTACAGGTGTGCACTTTGAGTTCATGCTTGCAAGCATAAACAAATCTATTAACCTGCATTTGTTGAAAATACTTTACCTTTTCAGGAGCTGGACTGCACCCCCAACCCCCCCCCCCCTTCTAGGTATACGTCTGCAAAGTCCTACTTGCATTTATACCACACACCCCTTTCTTGTTGTTTGCATGGTCCCCTCTTCCTCTCCTTGTTATCAGATTGTCAGACTCTCTCAAATGTATCAGGACCTGGGCCCGATCCTCAATGAAACCTTTCCCAAACATCAGCTTCAGGCCTAGCTCTTTGCAATCATTATTAAACTTTTGTCATCCACATCTGTGGTCGGGGTCCTTGCTAGTGAACTGTCAGTTGGTATAAAGATGCTCATTATCTGAGTCAATGAACATAACTGTTGTCTCTTTTTGGTTCAAAATTACAGAAAATAGCTATAATAGCTATTAATAGTTGGGTTTGTATAAGGGAACTATTTGTAGGCAGTGTCCAGCATTAAACCTCCCACAACAATGACAAGCCATCTGTTTTTGAACAATACCCTTCAGCACTTTACAAGAATACATGTAAATCAATAGTAAAATTATTCATCTTTTGCAGTCAAATCAATAACAAGAACAGCAAGAAGTTTTTTTTCTTTAGAGGACATTAAATGGATTTAGCCCTAATAGAATTCTCCATCTGCAGAGAGGATCCATAGAGAAATATCAGTTATAACTTAACAGTAGGCGTACAGCAGCTATGAGGATGATGATGGGCTACAATGAACCTGTGGTTATAAAACAGCCTTTGGATGATAAAAACCAAACAGCCTCTTGGGTGTTGCAGCTATGAGGCTTCTGAGCCAACCATGTTGGCTTTACTAACGCTAAGAGCCAAAGCTTGTCAAATTTGATTCAGTTCATGCAGATGAGGACATATTCAGATTCCCCGTGGTTGCTGAATGCCAGTATCTTGTAGCTCATGTGTTGACATGTAGTGAAACTTATGCCTTCATAAAACAGCTCTCAACAGGACTGAGGTTTGTACATTATCAAAGGTAATCAGTATCATTCTTGCAATTCTGAAACCATTCTGAAATGTGAGACTATCAACAACATCAAAGGGAGGGAGTCGAAACAGAGCTGTCAGATAGGATGTGAAGGAGAAATCAATTATTTCTTTGCATATCAGAGGCTTTTACCTCCTCTCTCAAACTTTCAAACCTCCATTTGACAAATCTATTTAGCATTACATAAACATTATAGCTCTGTATACACACTGTAACCGGGATCTTGACAGGGAATAGGAAGGATAGGCACCAGGGACATAAGCCAGACAGACATGGAGGTTTGGCATGGAGTATTTTCTCTCAGCCTGTAAACATGGCTCTAGCTGGAGGACCCAGTTCTTTGACAGGTTGGCATTACAAATTCGCCCCAACCCTCTGGATTACCACAACTACTCATTTGTCTTTCATTGTCAGTACTCCGTCAAGCCAGTTTCCCCTATTTCCATAACAGCCTTAGAACATTTTATCTTACAACCATCTTATATTCCTAACTTCAGTTTCTTTAATCTATTTTCTATCAATTTTCACTGGCTACAGGAAAGATGGCCACAAAGTTACACCACCAAAATTGGACTCTTTTTGACTCATACATTTCATACTTATTTGGAGACATGTCTGTTTGGAGACAAGTATGTCTTGCATATGATAAAAGACTAAGTGTTGATCTATTGGTATCGGCATTTAAAATGACTGATAAATGAAAATTTAAAAAGTAAAGATGAGTTGGTAGAAACACCATTCAACCACGTTATTAGTGCTGACGTTGCAGAGTCTTTCCACCAGGGGGTACTCTGCAACTTGCCTGGTATGCTACTGTATAAACACAACAACCAGCTGAGCAGAGTCAAGCAGAGTGTAAACAAGTAAATAAATAACTACACATAACAAATGTTACAAAAATCTGTTTATGTTTTAAAGAATAAAATATCACCCGATGTGTTGGAATCACCCAATACTGATATCAGCCTTAAAACTCCGGCCTTACAGTACATATCCGTTTGGCTCTAGATATGATTTACAAGAACCCAAACCAAGGACATCTGTACATGCTTGGTAATGCAGGATATTACACACATTTGTCTCTTTAAAGGGAAAAGTAATGAAATCTTTTTGTGGGGAAAAACAAATTGTAGTTTGAAGACTAAATTAGCACCTTCTACTCCAATCTGGGATCATACTTTAAATCATCAAACATAATTATAAAGTCAGTTAGACAGATTAAAAAAACCCCCAAAAACTGACAATTTTTCTGCACAGGAAAAAGAAAATCTTGTGGAGGTGTCTGGCAAGCTGTCAGCTTGTGCAAGCTCCTGGCCTATGGCAGTGTAGAAATTTGCATTTGGCTCAAAGGAGGCCTGAAACATCAAAGTCTCTCTGATGCACCACTTGATGCTGCACAAAGGGACAGGTGAAGAAAAACAAGTCGACACAAGAAAGCACTGAACTACTGTACCCAGAATGCACTGGTTCCTAAAATAAAAGTGGGACACATCAGTGCACTGACAGAAACAACAAAATGCCACACCGTGCTTGAACAAAAGCAGAGACAAAGGTTATGTTTCTACATTACGACTCTCAGTAAGCACTGATATTTTTGTATTTTCGCTCTGTGGAATTTTGTATAACATCTGTAAACAGTTGAGACAGTTTGTGACAGTCAAAGCAAGAGGCTTGAATAAAAAATATGACAGGCTAAATAAGGAGCCGTGGGAATCGGTAGCATGTGATTCCGAAACTGTCAAAACTGTTTCTGATGGCAACTGACTGCTTTACTTATCTACTTTAAGACATCACAGATTCTTTAGCATTTTAAAGTTTGGTGGATGGTGTAACATTTCAAATCCCTGCTGACAATATTTAAGCTTCCCCTTTCCTTTGACTTATTACTTCATTAAACTTAGATACTACCCATGCAAGCGCCCGTATTACCTAGCAGCAGCCCCTGAATGATTAGACCAGTAATATCAGATTTACCCAGCCAGACACATAGAAACCCAGGGTAATCACCAAACTTAGTTTACTTGACTATGACTAGATGATGCCTGCTGGGTGTTGGCTCCTGCTGTGTTTAAAATACATCCTCAGACCGCTGTGCTTTGAACCACATATTCTCTGACGCTAATTTTGCAAACAGTGCCACATGTTCTAAAATTCATCCACTAATTGACCTTGAAATAATTTGGCAAGCTGGGACACAATGACCAGTTGTTTGAGCACACAGAGTGCCACTACCCTAATGTAAAAAGAAGACAAATGAAGAGTTTGAACACCTGCACTCGCTGAATAAACTTTGAAAACATGTTGCAGGCTCTCTCACCATAAATCAGTCCAAGAAAACAGTTCCAAACTTTTCACAGTTCATTGTCAAGCCAGCACTGCATTCACACGTCTGCTTTCCTAATCCTTCACTGTTCCTCTTATTTATGTGACTTTGGCTTATGTGGTAAAGGGCTTGGTACAATTGAAATAAAGAACCATCCTGAACTACACCTGTACGATTTGTTGAATTATGACATTATGAACTTGTAAAGCTTTACCTCTCTCCCTTCCTCCCTCTGTCCCTCTCTCTCTCAAAATCTAATACTCTCCACTGAGGCTCTCATGTAGAAAACCATTCAGCGTTTCATAGCAATCAAACCTGGCTCGTGAGCAATTACTTCTGATCGCAGCCCAGTTGGCCTGGACGCTGTTTATCCATGTCGCCATGGGAATTCATTGGGCAAAACTCAGACAGCTGAGGGAGGGGGTGGGGGTGGGGGTATTTCTTTTTCAAACGCAATGTGCCATTGCCAGTATGTATGCCTCCCCAAAGACGCTTTCACGATGGCTCAATGCTCGTTTTAATTAACACATAAGCCTGCTGATGTTAATTAAAAAAGAAGACAGACAATTCCCCATCAGGAGAAGATCGCAAAAAAATGAGGGAGGAGGGGAGATGTGTAGGTGAACACGCAGTGAGATGCGATGACAGTGCTTGGCACTTATTCATCTGAGACTTCGTGTTGCCCTCTTTAAAACATATGCAACTGGTAAATCAAGCTGAGTGTATCAAACAGACTTTTTATAGAAAAACTTGTATAAGAGTATAATCTGCAGTTAGATGTTTAATAAGAAAGTTCCAGGAACAATTGTTACACCTAACGTATATAAAATGTAGTTTACCTGTGTTGTCATGCAGTCACTTCATGTGTTACTTACTTCATAGGCTTGAACAGTGCTTGTCCATAGTTCTGGAAAGTCATGATCAGCTTCAGCTGGGTGCCTCCAGATTTCATGGCTGGGAGGAAACAAAATGAGCTGTTAGATCAGCATCTAAACTAAACTGTCTGAGGCATAAGCATACATGCACAAACACATGGATGCACTCAAAACAAACAAACAAAACAAAACATGCACAGCTGTTTTGTTATTTGCCATTATGGAAAAATGCAATTTTGCATGAATGCATAATAGAACTATCACATCTGCTGGCCAATTTCCTAGACACTGTAAATGCAATCGTGCCAGTCAGGAGCTGGGTGTGACCGAGAGCAAAAAGTGGCCTGAAGAGCATCTGCTAAAAACTCTGGCTAGTTCTGGATTTAACAGAGGGTTGAACATGAAACGGACAGTTTATCTGAATGGAAAAGAGCGACTGTGTGTTCTCGCAGCATGCATGCAACTTTAGAAGAACATGGTGCTCTGAGAATGACAAAATATCAGTGATTGAGGAAAAGAAGCCCCTTCAATTTTAGTACATAAAGTTCACACACGCTGCCTCAACAGGAGCACATTGCTGAGAATATTTTAGGCACATAGCACATTATTATGGTTTGACTCCAGGATGCCTGAACCTGTTGTTCCATTTCAATCGACCCCTCACTATCTGTCCGTTTGTCCAATAAAGTGACCTAAATGTAGACTTCCATCCATGCGTGTTTAGCTACAAGCTACATAATATAAGAAACATGAGTCTCACCAGATGTTTGTCTGTAAGCCTTCATGAATTGAACACATTGTCAGCAAGTTTCTTGTGCACACTGGATTCACTGTAGCGACTTCCTTTTTCATTCAGACAAATTAACCTCCTGTACTCAGGGAGATGAGCCAGGGCATATGTCACTGACTATCAGTCATGTCCATGGTGTCTCCCAGAGGGTGATGGAGGCTCACTGTGAGATTCCCGCTTTCCTTCGACTCAAACAAAGAGACCGCCAGGCCTGCCCAACTGCTTTGTGTTTCTGTCACAATGGACAAGCTTTCGGGTATTTGCCCATTTATTACAGCGCATTAACTTGATCATATTACACAACACAGCACTTCTGCCTAACCCCAATATCCACATAAGCCCCCTGTAGTGGACCCACTTACTGACTGGATTGCTGGCTGAGTAGCTGACTGCACTCTACCCCCTGCACCGAGCTGTCTTTTGTCTTCATTGACTCTCTTGTTGTTTCTCTCAGAGCTCTCACGGTGTGTTCCTCTGCTTTCCCCCCTCTCTTTTTAGTTGGATATGTCATCCTTGTATTCACATTCTCTCTGTTATGCTCTGTCTGTCTGAATTCATCATACTCAGTGCTGGCAAGCCTCTCCATTTACCGTGACTCATTTTCAAAAGCTTTTGGATTTTTACATACACTGTTGCACACAACAGTACAACCTACATAACCTCAGGTCAGTGCCTTTTCTTTATGACAGAGGATGAATGCTGAGTGAATGCAAAGCTAAAAAAAAATACACTGAGAGCATTTGGCCTTCACATATGACAGATTTGCTGAAGCCAGGTCAAGTGAATAGCACCCTAGAGTAATCCTCAAACTTGGTGCAGCTATACAACGGATCTAAAACCTTTAAGAGATTGCAAATGACTGAACTATGATTTAATGCCATGACCTTGAACACATAAGCCACAATTCTTGAATTCATTGCTCAGCGCAGGCCTTCATAAAAATCCACCTTCTAATCGAGAACTAGAAAAAGGTAATCCGCAGTGAAAAATCCCGCTAAAGCTTGGCTGATTGTTTCACTGGATTGTCTCTGCACTGACGTGCAATCACACATGACTTGAACAGCAACAAACCCACAACAAAACATTCTTAAGATTCTCCCATCTGTCTCAGCTGTGCCCGAGAGTATGCATTTGTGTTGATCTAACCATCTATCTTGCTCTGTTTCTCCAGGAGACCACAAGTGAATCGATGTCGCTGTCTTATTCTCTACACCTTCCTGCTCGCAGGTCTTTCAGATATGCTCCAGGCCTCGCCCAACGCTCTGAGATTCCCCCTCTCATGCAGCAATGATAAATCCATCTTGCTCTCACCTGTATCACCTCATGTTACTGTGCGTATGATTTATGAGTGCAGCTGAAGACTGAACAAAAGGCCACAGCCTGCCCCAACAGAGAGACAGACACAAAGGAGGGAAGAAAGGGGGGGTGGGGGGGGTGGGGCACTAGTGAGGAGAAAATGCTGATGAAGAAAACTTTCTAATGCTGTGTCTGATTTGTCATTTTGTTGAGACAGCTAAGTGTTTGTGCTAATTATGGGGCACAAATGTTTTAATGCATGCCTCCAGGGCGTGCACACTAACACAAACACACACACACACACGGACATATAAACACACATAAAGCCACACAGACATAGAGCACTGCTTCACTGCAGACAAACAGTATCTTTGTAGGTATGTCTGGCCGTGAGCAATTATATTGTCTTTTGTTGAAAAACAGAAAAGAAGGGTTAAAGGTAGAGAGAGTGCTAAAGTGAAGGAGATGTGTAGAACGAGAAATTGTGAGTGTTCTTTGAGAGAACAAGGATGTAATAATATTGAGACACCAGACAAATACAACAAGTATTGGAGGCTAAATAGGCATAAGTAACTAACATTCCCCACAAGAACAACAACAAAAACATCAGAAACACCTCGACAAAAATTTTCATCCTAAAAGGGAACAAATGGTCTCAGTTTGGGATTGTGGTCATGATTATTACTCACATTTACTCAAAGTAAGTTTGGCCACAGTGGTAACAATGTAATGCACATCTGCCTTATAACATCTGATCTCATTACATAGAGAAAACAACAACTTTTTTAGCAGCTCTTACTGTTGCGCTCATTTATAATCTGCTTTAAAAGAAAAGCATTTCCAAAAGAGAGTAATGGATGTTTAGAAATGAAAACAATGTTGTGACATTCAGAGTTGATGGGGAGGAAGTTCTCCTCAAATGTTTCTTCCAGTTTTTCCCAGTTATTAAGCTTGTCTGATTTAAGATGAAAAAAAAAAACCTACAACTTTTGTATTTATTATTTTTTCTCTGATAAAAAAATTCCTGGTGCTCCACTTTAATTTTTAGTGACACAATGCAGATCTCAGTGAAATACTGTGATTGAATGGAACAAAAAACAAAAGGGAATTTGAATACAGCACTATCCTTCCAGTGTAAGAGTGTCAAATGAATTTCTATCAAAAATCCTGATTATATAATTGTTACACTTCAAATAATTTAGGAGTCATTACAAAAACAAGCAGGTCCAGAGGCACTCCACTTTTTACAGTTTTCAAATTTTATGCCAAAGTTGTTTTTTTTTTGTTCATACCAAGGTGAAAAAGCCTTCCCAAGTTGCATTTTTCACACATTAGTATAACATTGAACCTTGAGTATAATTAGGGAAAATATCTTTAAGTTAGTTGGGACATTGCTGCTGTAGGCCAAAATGACAGGACAGAATCTAACAGTTAGAAATTGATCAACACAGACCAGATAAAAGAGTTTAACTGCAGACCCCATCAAATCCTCAACTTCACACACCCACACATACACCTTTTCAGCATAGCTGACTGACTCACCTACGCTGGTGATCCTTTGTGTGACCAGGTCCTTCAGCAGGGCATCCAGCACAGGGCTGTGTCGGGAGTAGAGCTCATAGCGGTTGATCCCGATGTGGAATCGCAGCCAGTTGGGGTAGGATTCTGCTGTCACCTCTTCAGTTGGAGAGAACTCCTCTTCGTCTTCGTTTCCGTCCTCATTGTGCCTGACAAGCAAGTGAGGAGAAGAGTGGGAAGGTATAAGTGATGGTGAAGGAGTAGACAAAGAACAATACAAGCTTATAACAGATGGTTTTTAAAAAAACAAACTACAAAAAACAAAATGCTGCCTGGCTGGCTATGGATAATCCAAGACAATGAAAAGAAAACAAAATCCAGCATGATGGAAAGCAGAGGCCAAGTTGGGTGCTCAAACAAAGAAAGTAGATAGATAGAGAGAGAGGTGAAGACTGATAAGGAAATAAAATAGATTTGTTGTTCTGAATGGACATGATAGAATAGAACAGGAGTGATTTTAAACCTTATATAAAAGTAAAAGACCTGGGTGACAAAATGACTTCTTAATAGAGCAAACATGTTGAAGTCAGAGCACTCTAGCTGTTCATGGACTCGTTTAAATCACACAAGTTTAATTTAAATCTCGTCGGCTTACCATCCCTGGTTCCCTGTTGCTCTGGGATAAAACCTGATGTCGTTGTTGACGTTAAACAAAGTGTCATCGTCCGTGAGAGGCGGAAGCTCAACCTTGTATAAAGGATGCTCAAACAGGCGAGAAAGTCGTGAGACAGCACGGGAAGGGACGATCCGACCCCCGCTTGCGTCTCCCATCAGCGGCTTGTGGTCATCTGCCTTCCCCGCCGACGTTTTCATCCGCCGGAAAGAGTCCGCCCTGTCCCCGGCGGTGGTGATCTTTTCCAGGGAATGCGATGTGAGGTTGGAGCTCGGCTCGTTGCTGAAATCCTGCAGGATTCGCAGCGTGTGCTTATTAGGCCAGCCGACTTCAGCCGCCGTCCTGGCTCGCTGCTTCCCCCAGCCTTGCGACTCCCCGCCCGTGTGGTGTGCGCACTGGCAGCCGCCGTCCCCGCTCTCCGCTCCCGTCGCCCGCTTCTCTAGTTTTGGTAACAAGTCTATCATGATGTGCATGGTGCACGCAACCAAAAACACCATAAGTATCAAGACTCTGAATTTGCGAAACAAGATCATGTTTAGCCTCTATAAATATATATTTTATAGCAAGCTTTAAGCGCACCTTAGCTACAGCACCGACATTGGTGTCTAACACTGTTTTCTGAGGACGAGACAACGATGTTACTTTGGGAATTCTCTATGATCGCTCCACACATAATGAGCGTCAGCCTATGTTTAAAAAGCCCATTTTATGTGCGGTGTTTAATATTTAAAACAGTCCCAACGATTCATTCCCAGACAGGTGGAAAGACCGGACACTTTGCTGGCTCAGGAAGTGCTCTTCATTCATTGCCTTGTTGAGCAGGATAGCCTATAGTGTCAGGAGGACGAGTGACTAAATAAATCTCACTGAAGATGTATCTTAGGCTAAGAGAAGGGAGTGGGGTCCTGCTAAAAGCATCAATAGTCTTCTTCAAATCTGCTTCCCTGTGTCGCTGCCAGCACGGAGTGAGATGTCAACCGCGTCATAACTGTCTTCAGAGGAAAGTAACAGGATGACACTGATATAACGTAGTCCACAAAAGCACAGGTTTCCTAACATTTACGATCAATTTATAAACAGAAAGAGGAATAATAATAATAATAATAAAAAAACCAAAAAACAAATAACAGGTGATCCGCTGCAAGATGCCTGGATGCTGCCCCGCTTCTTCACAAAGCTGCTGCTGTCTGCAAACGTCGCTGAAGTCAAATCAGAGACTGGCTTGGCAGGCTGGCCGGCAGGTGTGTGGGATCCTGGTTGTGATTTCTCCTCTCAGCACTGCCTTGTCTTCCTTCCAAGTGTCCATCCAGAGTGGGTGTGTTAAATATTATGATCGAAGCCCTCTGAGCCCAACCTCGGTGGCGTCATGAGGAAGAGATTGGCTGCGTCTGCACATACAAGTAGCACTAGTGACATGAAAGGCGAGCTTCGGGGATAAAAAGCTGTATGCTGAAACCCTGTAAGGCTGCAAGTCCCCCGCACACAGCCAGAGGGCGTTGGAACTACCTGAAACATTGTGCATCCTATATCACACGGAGGGCAATGGGTATGTATTCCTACTGGATGTGCTTGAAGTGTTCTTTTAGATCATTATCAAAATAAGGAATTGGGTAAATTAAACTGGGACATTCAATAGAGGGATGAAGGAACGAGTGTTTTAGACAAAAATTATTCGAACTGAAGAAATACAAGAAATTAATTTTAATTGTGAATTAGCCATGACTATTATTGTTGTTATTGTTGAGGTGGTAGCGGGTGAGTCCTTTCTATTTCTTATAAAATTTATAGAAACATGGAAAATTGTCATTTAGGTCAGAAGTCTTTCAGTGGCATTGTTACAGTCAAGAAAAGGTGCTTGTAAATCCCTGCTTTGACATCCAAGAGTCACAGGGTAATATGGAGCTAGAGCGGTGTCCATGGAAACCTTAATTGAAGCGTGAGCATAAAGTCGTCATTTACTGTAACTCTGTTTTTGGTTACTGGCATCAGAGGAAAAAAATAAATCCAACCCAAAATGCTTCCTCGAAATTCTGTTTCAGAAGGAAATGTACTTCCCACATAATAAAAGTCACATAATGCCCAAATGTGTTGGCATATTTATCAAGCTATCATCTTGTTTATTTCTTTTTAAATGCGCTTGGACATTTGGAGTCTTTGACAGCATGTTGCTTTTGAAGCAAACAGCAAGTAGCAAGTAATAGCTTGTTTGTCAGGATTTGTACATTCTACTATATATAAATAAAATCACAAGAAAGAAATAATCGCTGCACAGAGCTGCAGACGTTTTAGGCTTTCAAATTACATGGATTGTTTGTTTGATTATCAGAAATCTATTTTAATGCATATTTAGGTACATGTAAGCCACACGAATCATGAATCAAAAGGAAATTAACTAGATTTCCACTTGGTTCATCACAGGTTCTGTACAGATCAGTGGAAGATCCCTGCTGGGTCACTCACAGATCCTCCCTTGATGACCAATGTAAATGTCATTCTGACTTGTAATGGGGTAATTTTGAGTTGTGATGTTAAAGGATTAACCAAGCCTGTTCTTATTCCATTATGTTCCCTTAAATTCTATTTTAGAGAGCAGCAATTTTCATCCCCTGATTAATTTGTTATGTTCAAAAAGGTTTTGGTTATTTATTGTCCAGAAGTAAAAACTCACAGCTGTGGAAATTGTGCAGTGAAAACACACCAGCTGGTCTTCTCAGAGGTGATTTTTTTTCTATTTAGTGAAACATATTTTATTTATAATTTCACAGGGACAAAAGATTTACAGCAATTTCTGCAGCTGGCACTTATATCTGGGACTAGACTTTCTCCCCAACTCCGAAGGTGCTATTGAGTTCAAATTGTAAAATCTATACTTTTTGACTGACAGAAAAAAGGGAAATATGTTCTATTTAACCTTGTTATATGATTTTAAAAAAGAAAAAAGTAAAGTCCTTAGCAGTAAAAAAAATACACAAAGTAATAAATTGAACAAATTAAACATATTTCTTTGGCTTGTGCTTGAATGGTGTAGAAGGCTCACCAAGTGGGCTCAATTGGAAGAGCTTCATTTGGCGTGTGCCCCTCTTCCCAGAGGCACTGAGCTGGAGTTCATGCCACTGCCAGATTTGTGCATCTAAATAAAACAAGATCTTAAAGCTAACAAGCAAACAAATTGTTCCCCCAAAGCAGGCCTGCTGTCCCAGTTCATCTCATGCTCCAAACAAAACAAATTGGCACGTGCACACATGATAAGAATCCACTGAAATTAGGAAGATATTCAAATTGCAAGCAGTTTTAAAACCTAACATTATGTGGAATTATAATATCAAGAAACTAATTAAAAAGATAAAATTTCCACCTTTTTTTGAAGAAACAGTAATTGATGCACACTGATGTGTTATACACTAATTGCCCAAAACATTATGACCACTGGCAGGTGAAGTAAATAACACTAATTATCTCTTCATTGTTCCACCTCTTATTGGGTGGGATATAATGGGGAGCAAGTGAACATTTTTGTCATTAGAAGCAGGAAAAATGGGGAAGCATATAGCTATGTATGATTTAGGGGCTAAGATGTGATGGCTAGACAACTCAGTCAGAGCATCTCTAAAACTGCAGATCTTGTGGGATGTTCCCCAATCTGCAGTGGTCAGCATCTATCAAAAGCGGTCCAAGGAAGGGACAGTGGTGAACCATGGATGGGTTCACGGGCGGGCCAAGGCTCATAGATGCATGTGGGTAGCGAAGGCTGACTCTTGTGGTCCGATCCAAAAGACTTTAGCTCAAATTGCCAAATAAAGTTATTGCTGGTTGTTGTTGTTTTTTGCTCTTTTGGAAGCAAAAGGGGAACCAGCACAACATTAGGCAGGTGATCATAATGTTATGCCTGATTGGTTCAGTATCTTAGTGTAATAAAGGAAATCCCTTTGGCTGTGTGTTTATTTGCTTTTGTGGCTGCAAAGTCCTTGTATATGATCAGAATTTGAAAACTTTGCACACAGGCACATCTTTGGTCCTTAAAGGTTCACATGTGCAGTGTATCAGCTATTTGAGACATTATCATCTTGCTTAGCAACCACCTAACAATGGGCGTTTATGTATATCTAGCTCCTAATGAAAGCACAGTATAATTTTTTACATGAACATCTAATTTCTATCCACAAAAGTTCAGTTATTCATGATATATCATGATGCCATCACGTTACCTGGCAACCATGAAGCAACAAGCTAATATTCTTTTCTTTTTTTTTTGCTTTTACGCACCTACAGCACCTACGAAAACATCTTATCATTTTACTTTCACAACAATAGCCTCTCATTTATATCCACAAAAGCCCAGTAATATGTGATACAGCTTATTATGACGTAAGTAGCAGTCAGCTACGAGCGCCCCTTGTTTTTTTGTTTTTTGCACCTAGAACATTTTATAAAAGCATTGCACCATTTTATTGTCATGGCCAACAGCAAACAATAGTCTGTGTACTGCTATATAAAACAATCCAGTTTCACAAGCACATCCAGGCTTTTGTGACATTAGTTTTCTCAAATAACTCCCAGTGATATAGTATTTATTAATATACTTATTACAACAATAATATCATGAGATATGAGAAGGAAAGGCAAGAGGGCTGAATGACCTATAATAAGAATTAGCAGCAATTTATTCAGGTTTTCACATGGCCTATTGTGTTAGGTTATAATAGTTACATTTTTTAAGGTTCTAATACTTCATTCCTAAAGCTACTAATACTGCAGCAGTTTTTTCAGGTTACACATACGATATTTCTTGGTCCTGAGGCATCATTCCCAGTGCAGTTTCTCTGCATCTAATTTGTTTCTGGAAATAATGGTAACCTTTGACCCAAAGAAGGAAAAGTGACTGAAGATGGAGAAGTTCAGTTACATGGGGATCCGCAGTCATGCTGCATTTCATAGTGGAAGCTGGTCTTATAACATTTTTGTTGGGGGAAAACTCTGTAAAAAACCCAGGAGAAATAAAGACACAATGAGACAAAGTTACTTTCTTTATCAAACGTGTACACGGGTGAGCTGCTAAGAACAACTCACACCATGCACAGTGGCTTGGTAATTTTTATAGGCACAGAGCACAGAGACAGTGAGAACAGGATAACAAATAATAAACAGATAAAATAAAACAACTCCATATATGGTGCTAGTCTCGTCAGCAGAGAGCTAGGGAAGATAAAACAATCTAAAACAATATGTCCCAGAAACAAGATGTGTTTGCTGGGAAAGTCTAAAAAGATAATTCTAAACTAATCTAACCATAGGCAGAGGGCAGACAAAAGGCATCTTTGTACATTTAAAAGAAGGTAAAGAAACATAGAATCATTTTTCCTGTAACATTCCCTCCTGTTTTAACTTATTTTAAATGTATACAACAATTGTCTGTGAAGGTTATTTATTAAGTATCTTAAGCAATTTTTTAATTTTCAAAATGTCAGCATAGCAGAAATGGAAGTCATTTGGTCTAAAGAATAAAACAAAAGAAAATAATAAAAAGAAAAACATAGTAAATGAAAATCATAGTAAATGAAATAACAAGTGGAATAAACAAGAAAAAATAATAAAACTAAAACTACAAAAAATAAAGGATAAAAACTAAAATGAAAACTTTGTATTTAAAAATGATGAAAACCTAATATGTAAAATGAAAACTTCAAAAAATACAAGGATGAAAACTTCAAAAAATAAAAGGATGAAAACCTGCATAACCTACTAATGTTTTAATCAGTGCGTGATCACTTGACAAGTCATTTTTAATCACCACGTCATTCATTAGCAGTTATTACAAGTTCTCCTCTAACAGAATTGCAACGGGATGCTGTTCTTCTTGAGGCATGGCAACATAAGCAGTCATTGTAGTTGTTATCATCTTTGAAATCATTACTCTTAGACATGGCGGTGTAGCTGCTCCAGATGTGTGGTCAGTGACATATTTCTGCAGAATGGTCAAATTCTGGAAAGCTTCATAAATGTCTCCGCTTACAAACTCCTCCTTGTGATGCTGTTAGCAGGTCTAGAGTCAGTCTGTTCTGCAGCACCATCGTTCTGATGGCCTGCTGTTCTCCTGCTAAGGCGGTTCCCAGGGTCTTAGTCAAGTTGATGTGTCGTAGCAGAGCATATCGGTTGATTTCCACGTGATCCCGCACCTCGGCAACTCCAATGCCGGGGATCAAGCTCTGTAAGAATTTCACTCCTCCTCAGATGCGAAACTCTGGTTCCTTTACTGCTTGGTGCCGTCCGTGCACATCCTGTCTGGTAATGAGTCTTTGTTTGTAGTATCATTCGGTAGCTGTAGTTGGAGCGACAGTTGAGGCTCATCAGTGTCGCGTTACTGGCACAGGTTTCGTTGAGTGAACAGTCCATACACTTCCTCTCGTTCCTTGGTGGGCAGAAAGTGTATATGTATTTGCATAGCAGTCAGTTTTATTATTCAAGTAAGCTGTAGTGTTCATAAACTGCCACCAGAAATTAGTGGCATAGCCATGGGGAAACTTGGTGTACTTTCCTTTGTCATACAGTGTCTGCCTTTTCTCCATGTAGCGTGACTTATTGTCCCTCACGGAAGCAAAGATGAGGAGCCCGGCCATGGTCAGGGCCACTGCAGTTATTAAGAGCCACCACCTCATGACGACGGGACACACCCTCCTGTCGCGAGTAGACCCCCCGGCCAGGAAAGCTGACCCCTCCACCGGGCGAGATCACAACAAGTGGGCAAGCCTGCCGTCAGCTGTGTTTAGATGGCTTCACTGACTCGCCTGCAGTGACTCTGATGGATCCAGGATGGTCGTTCCGCAATTTTGCAAGCTCCAGTTTTTCCTTTGGAGCACTTTGATCAGAACCCAGTCACCGGGCTGTGATCTGCAAGACACTTGATAGACATCATTACATTCTTCGTCATTTACAATCATCTCTTTATTTTCCTACAACTTAGACATACATTTTGCTACTGAAATTGTATCTGCCTTTTTCACTGGGTAGATTTCTGGCCACTTTGAGAATACATCTATAACCACTAGGGTGTATTTTTACCCTTGGCATTCATTTAGCTCAATAAAGTCCAAATGGATTGTGTGGTCTCAGGTTTCCCTGAGCATTATATTTTTGACACGTCATGCACGTTCTGACAAATTGTTTTGCTGAGGTTTCAAAACGGTTCTAGCAGGCGTTGTCTCTATGTTATCTGCTGTTTCTGCGTGGCTGTCTGCAGCCTTGGTGTTTGTGACTTTGCTCGCCTCTCTGTTCCTGATAGCCACCTGCGAATTAGTGTTTTAGTCTGTTGTCAACACGTCAGCCTTATTTCTAAGTTACAGAATGCTTCTTCTCCTTTTTTTTTTTTTTTTTTTTGGTTTGGGAGAATAGATGCAACTCTACATTTTCACTTAAGGCATTTTTAGATAATTTCTAGTTCTTCAAACAAGTCATGGATCTAACACATTTCAAACTTTCAAGTTAGGGTTGTTTCCCATTTATACAAATATATATATATTTAACTTTGCATTGCTCACAGCTCATAGCTCACAGCTCTAAACCTAGGCATTTTTCAATCATATGCCTAATCACTATGTGTCACTGTGATTCTCAAGTATTGTCACAAGTTCGTTTAAATTCGTTTCCAAAACCAACAAAATAATCAAACAAAAACAAAAAACATAAACGTGTCAGGACACAAAAGAAAAAGAAAAATGCTGCCACCCGTACAAGGCAGAAGTCTACATATGTTGGCTTGTAATAGCATGCAGCTTGTAACATGGTAGACTAATGTGCCTGTGTTAATTCAGCTCCATATTATTGTGTGAAGTTGCACTGGGTTGGGAGTGGTTTTGTGGTTGTCACATTTTTGGTGAGCCAATGGCTGGAATGGGGTTGGACTAATTAGAGGCAGGTGTACTTGATTGCACTGATACACTGGTCTACATATAGCCCACAGTACAAACACTGCTGTGTTGTTTTGTCTCTCTGTGCAGTCCAGGGCCTATTATATGCCACAGCCTAAAGGCAGCAGAGTTCCAGAGGCTTGAGTGACCACTGACTATATGCTTGCAGGGTGGTGGGTCTCCAAGGACAACTTCTAACCCTGTTAAAGGCAACATGTGGGGTGCAACTTGGCCGTGTGGCATAGCTGGCTCTGGCCTTGGGACTGTGTGTTTTTATACAATTCATAAGTGGGACACTGGACTGTTTTATCTTTTATCTCTTGATATATTTTTCGTCAATAAATTATCTTTTAGAATTTTATTGACTGACATCTTTTTGCCCATGACTGAAACGGTTGGTCAGACCTAGAGTCTTTCTTTGGGCAGAATAGCAGCTTCTGCTCTAAAAGAAACAAATAAATAAAAAGAAAAGAAAATGTGGAACATGCTCATCAGCTTAGCAGTGTCTACATATTTAATTCAGCTTCTCAATCCTGTAGTTTTAGCTGTTGTCTACAGGGTTTTGCTTATTGGTTGTTATTATAGGTGTGCTCTATATCTCAGCAATGTGTCATTCTAGAATGATAAGTTTCAAGCTGGTCAAGTGCCTCTATGCACTTCATTAGTTAGTTATTCTCTGTATTGTCTTCATCTCACATGTCATTACACTGAGTTTCAGCAAACCTTAAGCTTGATGCAGACTACTGCTTAACAATTATCCACCTCACATCATAACCGATTAAGGTGCCTCTTCATATTAATATTATGTCATTGTTAATATTATCCTCTTTGTCTTATATGACAGCAATAGCATATTATAATATTTTATCAGTGTGTACCACTATACTACTACTGAGCCAATTTGTTAGTTAGGATCATCTTATTCAGCAAACAGATAATTTTGAATTCATCCAATCTGCGGTCACATTTGTTCTCTCTGTTGCATGGCGGACCAGGCAGTTCTATTATAATATATTATTTATATTTTATTTTGTATCCATCAAGGGCTTCAGATGACCTGCAGAATCATCCTTTTCCCAGGGTGGAGACAGTTACCTTTTCACACACTGTCCTTGGCTGAACAGTGACACAGCCTTAATATACCTTATTTATGTTATTAAAATATTTTCGTGTGAATTATTTGCTTTATATTCATTTTATACATGCTGGGCATGGTCATCATGCCAACTGTGTTTCATTGTTAATATCACTTTACAGGTTGTTATCCTTGCTATTATTAATTTCAAATACTCTAAAGATAATTTCTACTGTAATTTTCCCTTTGTTTATCTTTATTTCGTACTTTTTATATTTATATCTACTCAGTGGGGTCTGTTTTCAACCCTTTTAAACTACTTCAAACTACTTTGATCTCTAGTTTTCACTTAATAAGGGATTATTAAGTTCTTCCTGATATGGGTGGTGCTGCAGATGCGGCTGCAGGAATGAGTGATGGCTTTCTAAAAGGGTTGTGGGAACTGCACAGTGTCTCGTCTTCTGGTTTTACTAAACTGGCAGTTGAGTTCTATTCTTCTGACTGTTTATATTTTGTTTTCTTAAATCTCTCAGTTTACAGACACTGTTTTTGTCCGGCGTCTGGACTTTTCTTTTCTCACCACTGCTCGTCAGGAGTGAGTTTTAATTTCACTTGCTTGATTACCCATCTTATTTATGTATTTACTTATTTTTGTTTAAGTAATATATACACAATACAGCTGCTATCACCTTCGCTGGTATTAGAGACGAGAGTGGTTGCTCACACGCCCTTCTACTTTCGGACTATTTCCAAAAGCGGTGTGAACTTTACGAGACGGAACTCGACCGTTCTCTCAACTCACCAGCACGTCAGTGAACAGCAGTAAAAGAAAAAACACAGGAGGAGCAGCTCAGTCTCTTATTGGACCGTGAAAATTCAGCTTGCTCCGTTAATTAAAACAATACACACATACATTCACATTCACACTTATTCGCGCGATCGGAACCCTTATAATAAAGGGGAGCTGCCAGTCTTTCTGTAGACGAGCTACTTATTCCCTTGACCCAGCTGGGGGAGCTACCCAGAGCTCCAAACCTAACCCACAAGAGTGGGGAGCTTCCAGTCGACGAGCTCCAAGCTACCAGCCGACGAGCTACTTTAAACCCACAGAAGTGGGGAGCTTCCAGTCGAGACGAGCTACTTTCGCTATTTTAAATTCCCTGAATTTAAAATACGTTTTTACGCAAGATTGTGTCAGTGTGTCTGTATCTACCTGGTCAGTGTCGCCGGGTCTGGTCCACCTCGATCGGGCCCCACCACCGTGGGTCGCTTTCTAAGAACGTTGGCCAAGACTCGAATTTAACGCCCTTGGTCTTTGACCACACACCTAGTGTGTGGGCTGTCGACAGACGAACAACGTGGACTGGTCACGGAGATGGGACACGATGGAGGCGCTCCGGCTCCGAAGGACCAAGAAATGTTGGGGGAAAACTCTGTAAAAAACCCAGGAGAAATAAAGACACAATGAGACAAAGTTACTTTCTTTATCAAACGTGTACACGGGTGAGCTGCTAAGAACAACTCACACCATGCACAGTGGCTTGGTAATTTTTATAGGCACAGAGCACAGAGACAGTGAGAACAGGATAACAAATAATAAACAGATAAAATAAAACAACTCCATATATGGTGCTAGTCTCGTCAGCAGAGAGCTAGGGAAGATAAAACAATCTAAAACAATATGTCCCAGAAACAAGATGTGTTTGCTGGGAAAGTCTAAAAAGATAATTCTAAACTAATCTAACCATAGGCAGAGGGCAGACAAAAGGCATCTTTGTACATTTAAAAGAAGGTAAAGAAACATAGAATCATTTTTCCTGTAACAATTTTGATTAGCTCTGGGAATTGAAGAATGAATCGCCTTATGTTTAAAATGAAGGGAAGGAGAGGGAGGGAACAGATGGAAAAAAAAATCAATGCATAGTCTGGTCTAGTGGGGTCCATTGGAATCCACTGATGAATATTTTTTTTCTCTGTCTGTGTGTCTGAATATTTGACCGTAGGGCTCGGCTGTTCCTCGGGTTGGAAGTAGACTTTCCAAAGTTCAACTTGAGCTTCCAGACTACACTAACATCAAATTAATCTGGTTATTTAACAACATAGGTTTTATAACTTTAGTACTGGATGAAGGCAAAACACATTTCTGATCCATTTATATAAATATACATCTTTTTTTTTTTTTTATTACTGCTATCCATAGAAGCACAGGTAGGTTCAGTCACATATAAACCTGGTAGGCAGTTATATGAGCCTGATGATTTGTTGCACAGCTAATATCAAGATGAGGGAGAAATGGCTGTGCAAATGTCACAAGTATAGATTATAATTAGAGAATAATGTGACCAAGTAAAAGCAATAAAAGCGCTGTTTTGACAAATGGCGTGTCAACACTGCTGCCAGGATAAAAGAAAGGAAGGCGTGGCTGAGGGAATCTGAACGCTACTGACAGAAATGGAAAGAGAGAAAATTATTGTGAGAGTGGGTGCTGAGTAATGGCACATTTATTCACATGACTGAAAACAGGTTGAAAATGGTCTTCTTTGGGGACATATGAGGAAAGTTGTGTGAAAAGGGCCCATTAATGAGGCTAGGCGTCTGTACTTCAGGCTAAAATAATTCCACCTACTAACTCAATAAAACTTGTTTTTGGTCAGACCCATTTTTATTAAAATTCTTTTGCTCTAACTTAGCAGTAATATATTGTTGTAGGGTGTTTGTGTGTCTGTGTCTAAGTACGTGACCTTAAACTGAACCCTTTTACATGCTTTCAATTTCAGTTACTGCACAATAATGTCAAATGGAATACAATGAATGCATTCATGTTATGGTCGTTTTAATGTGCAGGATTTCTATATAAAACATTACTCTACCACATGGGTCACATTACATCTTTCATTTGGACCCTTTGCTAATCACAGCACGCTGCAGAATTAGAATAATGAGACCACTGGTGCCATGAGCAGCTCTACAGTGGTCCCGCTGTGTTGATCTCTTTATCTCAAAGACTCACAGGGTAAAACTGAGCTCAGGGATTTTCAATTTGAAAAACACAAGGGTGTGACCTTGAAAATGAGTCATAGAAAGGATATATGTTTTGTGTGAACTGGTAGGTGTACATGGATAGATTTCCTAAAATAGACTTGACAAGGTAACAACAGCCACTGGTCCATCTGAGTGCAGCAGAGTGATTGACCAGTGAACTCTCAACTGTCCATCGTTCATCAAAAAGTATTGTTGTTACTTAAAGTCTCACTTCATTGCCAGCTGAAAGGTCTCCATTTTTTTCCACTTATACTTATTAATATCAAACATACTCAGTTTTAATGATAATAGTTATTTCACATGTTTTTAAATAATCTTTTTTTTTTTAAATGTTGATTTCTTTCATTAAGTAGAAAAAGCTACCCAAACCTACTTGTTTGAAAAAGTATTTGCCCCCTAAACATAATAACTGCCTGCACCACACTTTTTAACTGTTGGTATTATGTTCTTTTCATTAATAGCATATTAATAGCAATTTTATAGATATAACTGGATTTAAAATTCGAGAAGTTAAGTGTGACAAATATGCAAAAATGCAGAAATCTAGAACGGGGCAAATAATCAACATTTCTGGTTTTGACAGGTTCTATGCTCCACTGTTGGATGCTCGAATAAGGGAGAAGTAGATACTATATCATAAGCACACTTTTGCTTATCAACCTCACTTAGAGGTTCTTGAAGTGGGCACACTTCAAGGACACACTTTTTTGTAGTTTGACATCAAACATCAAGGTTAAAGTGCAGACTTTCAGTTTCAATTCAGTGTGATGAAAGGTGTGCGTGGATATCAAATGCTACGTTTCTTCCCTTGAGATGCTGTGCTAGGCCGTTACCACCGTCACCTTTGGCTGCTACTTATTCATTGGTCACTGCCTTCAGTTTTACATTTAATACTGAAAAACAAGCTCTATAGTGTTGAGATCAGGTGGGTGACTGATCAGGCTCTTGAAAAACTACTCTGTTTCTTTGCCTTGAAAAATTCTTGGGTTGGCCTTTCTTTTTTGTTATACTGTTGGGTCATCAGTAAAAACTGCTGTCCGATCAGTCTGGCTGACTCTGAGCAGAGAGTATAGCCCTGTTCTGTAGGCCAGAATTCATTCTGCTGCTTCTCGTAGTGATGTGGTAAGCTTCAGATCATGAGCTGTTTCTCTCTGTTTTCTTCTCCATACCTTTTCTGCCATTCTGATACAAACTAATTTTGGTGCTATCTATGCAGACGCTTTAAAAGCTTTTTTTTCAGGCAGCTATTCTGGCCTTCTTGTTCTTCAGTGTAAACAGTACTAACACTCAAGCTAGATGTTGTGAAGGGGTTTTTCTTAACCAGGAAAATAATTCTGTCATCATGCTCTTTAGTAGTCTTATGTGGTCTTTCAGGCCTTTTTGATGTTACAGTAATGTACAATTGTTGTTGGCATGCACAGAAGAAAAATAACAAAACCTGGGCCTAACTGTACAAGAAATAGAAAGCCTGCTGTATTCTTTTCTTTTCAGTGGCTTGCTTAAATATTTTGCTGATGATTCAACACATTCTCTAAGTGACCACAGAGCTTTTGTCGGCTAAACCTACATTTAGGATACGAATACCAACTCTGGTGTCCTGTACTTTGCATGCCTACTATCTATCCATGACCTTGCCTGGCACACATATCAAAGTGTGCAAATAAAACTGTTGAATTTGAAACTGGTTATTATGCTTATCACAGAGACTAGTTTTGTGTCTTTGCACTTGAGGACATAGGAGAATGTGATTTATTGTTGTTGCAGCTGTGCCTTTTTTTATAATGCATATTGTTAAAATAAAAATAACAATCACTGAAAATCACATTCAGTGGCTTGGAAGGTTAAATTAACACCTTGTCCAAAGCTGTGACAACAATGTCCTAACAATGAAAGAGGACAGGCCTGTGACTGCTGACTGTAGCAAGCACAGGCTTATATTTCAGCGAGGTTATTGGTTAGCTATGTAGCAGTGGTAATATGCTGTCATATTAGCTCTCTGGACATTGGGATGTGATGCCTCAGAGGGATATCGCGGGGCTGTATCTCCTCCAGCAGGGCTGAAGCTGGATCGCTGCTCAACCAGACAAAAGTAACGTGCACAAGTGAATAATGATGATATTGTTAGTGAAGTGTCACTTCAAATAATATATTTTTGTTTATAGCTTTGGATATTGCCTTTAGTTTGCCAAACAAATGCCTTGGAGTCACACTACTTCAGCCTTGGTTTAGGATACAGTGGAGAGAGAATCAAGCGCATTGAAGAGAAAGATAAATTGCTCCCTGTGGCCAGCAAGAAAATTGTTGTCAGATCGATGTCAATGTAAGATACAGGTAATTAATGGATCAATGCATTATAGAGTGTGCAGCCCCAGATATTGGGGACATGGTCTAATCAAAGGCTACTGAGGTCCTATACTTAAGGTAGCGGTGCTAATTTCAAGGTACAGGACCACAAAGTACTATATTTGACTGCTGTTTCCCAACCTCTGCAGGAAGTCCGCAGTCTCCAAAAGAAAAACAGCAAAAGCAGTTGTTTCAGAAAGGGCCTCAAATCGTGGTGGCAGCTCTGGGTGTAACTTGTTTCACACATGACCGCGAACCTTAACCAAATGTTTATCATTGCAAGAATAATGATGAAAATCCATAATAAAATGCCAGTTTTGCTTTCCTATGCAAATACCAATTTTACCCAAACATATGATGTTTCCCCTCACATAAAAAAACAAAAACAAAAAACCTTTCATTATCTAAATCAGTGACAGTGTGATACATAAGTGTGCCATCATAAGATGAATGTATTTTCAGCTGTCATTTGTAATGCTCTATGTCACTCTAAGAGGAATTTAAGTAAATTGATTGATTGATTGAATCTTTATTTTGAACATGTTGAAAAAGTATAAAAAAAAAAAATAGAATTAAAAGAGACAAATGAACAAAGCAAACAAAAGGAAAACGAGCAACCACAACTCCAAATAACGTCCATGTTCAAAAAGGAGCAGGAAGAAGCATAAGCTTATTTAATCCCACCCCTTTTCCACTATCTAGTATCAATAGACTACAGAAATACCTCCTTGTAATTACATTATATGTTATGTGTAATTTTTTTTTTTTTTTTTTTTTTAATATATACACATATATGTTTCTATCTATCCATACCTACGTATATACACACATACGCACATATACACATTTTCAATAACCCCATTAACACCTGAAGGATACACAACCTACAATTTTATATATATTTAATATATATATATATATACATATATATACATATCTAATATATATATATATATATATATATATATATATATATATATATATATATATATATATATATATATATATACATATACATACACATATATATACACATATATACATATACACACATACATACACACACATACACATATATATATATATATATACATATACACATATACACATATATACATACACACACACACACATATATATATATATATATATATATATATATATATATATATATATATATATATATATATATATATATATATATATATACACATACACATACACACACATATATATACATACATACATATACACATACATATATACCCATACCAACAAACCCGTGCATGCGCACACACATGAAAATATTAGACAAGAACACCCTATCAAATCTCTACCTTTTCCCTGTACCCTGTAAAAACCATATCCTTAAACCGCTTTTTAAACTGCGCCATGCTTGGACATTGCTTCATATCTTTACTTAGTCTGTTCCACAGCTTCACTCCACACACAGAGATGCAAAAACTTTTTAATGTTGTACGGATACGAGGATGTTTTAAATTTAATTCCCCCCTCAAATTGTATCCCCGTTCCCTTTTAGAAAACATTTTTAGAATATTGTCAGGAAGCAGGTTATTTATTGCTTTATATATAATTTGTGCTGTGAGAAAATGAACCAGATCTGTGAATTTTAGAATTTTTGATTTTAAGAATAGTGGATTTGTATGATCTCTGTAACCAGTTTTATGGATTATCCTTATGGCCCTTTTTTGTAATATAAAGATTGATGATAGCGAACATTTGTAAGTATTGCCCCAAACCTCTGCACAGTAATTCAAATACGGTGCAATCAGGGAACAATAGAGAATGTGGAGTGATTTGTGGTCCAGAATGTGTTTTACTTTACTCAAGATTGAGACACTTCTTGAAATTTTGTTATGTATATGATTTATATGAGACTTCCAGTTTAATTTATCATCTATAATCACACCAAGAAACTTATGTTCAAGTACTCTTTCAATTTCCACACCATCTACATGAATCTGCACTTGTGCATTTCTAAGGGAATTCCCAAATAAGATAATTTTAGTTTTACTTAGATTTAGCGATAGTTTGTTCCTGTTAAACCATTTTTTAATTTTGCACATTTCTGAAGTAATTGTATCCAGAAGCTCCTTTAGATTCCCCCCAGAACAAAAAATATTTGTGTCATCTGCAAATAATACTAATTTTAATATATCAGATGCCTTACAAATATCATTTATATAAATAATAAATAATTTTGGACCCAGTACAGAGCCTTGTGGAACACCACAAGCAATGTCCAAGCATGATGAGGAATGGACACCCAGCTTCACAAATTGTTTCCGGTCACTTAAATAATTTTTCACCCATTGCAGTACAACCCCCCTAATCCCATACCGTTCCAGTTTATTAATTAATATGTCATGATTGATTGTGTCGAATGCTTTCTTGAGATCCAGAAATACTCCAGCTGCATACTGTTTCTGATCTATAGCATTCGTAATCTCCTCAATTGATTCGATTAATGCCAGAGATGTTGATCTTTTTGATCTGAATCCATATTGACTGTCAGAGAGTAATTTATATTTATCTAAGAATTTGTCTAATCGTTTATTAAACAGGTTTTCTAGGATTTTGGAGAATTGTGGTAGTAAAGAAACAGGCCTGTAATTTGTGAAGTGGCGTCTATCCCCGGTTTTATACAGCGGCACAACTTTAGCTATTTTCATTTTGTTTGGCACTTTTCCCGTCTGAAATGATAAGTTGCAAATATATGTTAGAGGTCCTACAATTCCTTCAATGACCTTCTTGACGATTTTCATGTCAATATCATTACAATCAGTGGATGTTTTATATTTACACCTGTGTACAATGTCAATTATTTCTTTTTCCTCCACTGATGTGAGGAACATTGAGTTAGGGTTCCTATCAATCAGGTTTTCACTACATTCTACTGATGGCAGTGACTCAGGAATTTGTTCTGCCAGTTTTGGTCCAATATTTACAAAATAATGATTAAAGCTGTTGACCTTATCAGCAGTGTTTTCCATAATATTGCCATTATCGATAAAGTATTGTGGATAACTTTGTTGTCCAGAATTATTTTTAATGATACCGTTTAAAACATCCCATATTCCTTTCATATTATGTTTATTGTTGTTCAATATTTTACTATAATACTCCTTTCTACATACACGTATAATATTGGTCAACTTATTTTTGTATTTTTTATATTTATTTTCAGCTTCTTTTGTTCTTTGTTTTAGGTATTCCCTATAGAGTGTATTTTTCTTTTTACATGCATTTTGTAAACCCTTAGTGAGCCATGGTCTATCTGAATATTTGTGCTTTCTGTTGTATTTTATTGTTGGACAGTTTTTATCGTACAACTCCATGAATATTCTTAAAAATATGCCATATGCAATATCAATATCAGCTTCTTTGTACACCTTGTCCCAGTCCTGATTTAATAGATCGTTCTTAAATGCAGTCATAGTTTCTTCTGTCCTTACACGTCTGTATCTCAGTTGTTCTTCATGCTGATTTTTCTTATAATTAGTGTCATAAACTGCAAAAACTGGTAGGTGATCACTGATGTCATTAATTAATATTCCGCTCACAATGTTGTTTTCCATATTGTTAGTGAAAATATTGTCAAGTAAGGTGGCACAATGTGGTGTAATTCTGCTAGGCCTGGTTATTTTAGGATGTAAACTCAAACTGTAAATTAATTTCATGCAATATGAAGCTCTTGTTTAAATCCTTCTGTCACTATAGTTTTAGAGAAAATTGTATAATTTGTGTAATTTTTAAGCAAACAAGACCAGACACTGATTGTTTTGCCATTCTCACAACCAGCTGTGGAGATAGAACTAAAGACTTGGTCAGCCCACATTTGCCAGGCTGAAAGCAAGCGAGTAGAAATGACCCTGTCTGGTAGGCAGGGTAAACATGGACAAACTGTTGTATAGTATGATTTCCCCTTTGAAATGATCTTCAGAACAGGACAGTAATATCTGGTGTCACACCCCTGCACACCCATCCTATCGTTTATAATGACTCAATAGTAAATGTATACAGATTTTTACACTCCCAAGAGATTAGGAAGCAGGGTCTCACAATATTTCCAAACTATTGCTGAATTTTATTTCAAATTTGAAGATGACTCTAAAAATGGTGGTAAAAATCATTATAAATGTTTGCAATTTAAAATTTTGCTACATGGATCAACAAGATGACAAAGAGACAAACTTATATCATAATTTATCATAAGATCATTAAATTGATGCGGTGTGTTGTGCTTTATAAAACAGACTTGCTATGCTCTGCCTCTTATTGGGATGACTCAGCCTGAAGATTATTTTACCCACAGTGCAAGGTTAGCATGACATGTTACAGGTCACCAGGGCAACCAAGAGTAGTACGATGATGTGGCTCTGTTCACTGTTTTGTGTATGGTAGACACTGGGGCTCACTCTCTCCTCTTGGCTCTGGCTGTTTAACAGGCTGTTTGTTACACAAGTGTTTGGCATGGCTCTAATCCCTCATGGGCCACATCCTGTTACTGCTCTGCTCCCACTCGCATGTTCACACATGGGTCATTGTAGGGCGTTGGCTAGACCTCCAAAATTTAGATGTTAAAAGTCATGGCAGACATCCAAATATAAGAAAAACAGATACGTGTGTTTCATACAAAACTCGGCTTGTCAATTGAGAAGCAGGCAGACATTTCCCTTTTCATTACAGTGCCACCTTGTTTGTGATGATGGCTCTCCTGTTTGTGGAAAATGTTTTTTGGCCAAGACTTTTCATCCTGGAAGCCCATAATTAGACAGCACCGGATACTGTAGAGGAAGGATGAGGTTAAAGAGTGGGAGCGAGTGGCCTGTTTTGCTTGGTGGTTTTTGTGACGAGATGCTTAATTACAGGAATGACACCCCCGCTGGACCTTGACGACACATTTCCTGTGATTAGAGGAAATGATCGGTATCGATTACAAGAGCAGAGGAAGAGTCATGTTTAATTGCATTAGAGTAATTGCATATTGATGGCTCCACTTGGCCCTATCCTGACTGCAACATGTCAGGTGTGAAACTTGTTTACACCACAATGTTCAGAAAGTTGCTTAACATGCAAACATTGTTTCCTGTAAAAAAAAGAAAGAGCAATTTGTCTCTATGTTTAATGGGAGCCTGCTAAGAAGCTAAATACACTTTTTATCTACAATTTGCAGCTGCCACAGAGAATCCTCCTTAAGATTTTCCAAGCACAACAAATTAGGTGCAAATTTGATTAAGGTCACATTGTTTACCGGTGACCTTTGGGTTACTTTGGACAACTGTCAGTACCTATTTAAAGTTGCAATGTCAGGGCTGATTTTGTGGTTCCCTTGTGTTATGAATTCATTGATCTCTAACTTCCTTCTTGAGAAATATTGACAAAATCCTTGTGCTAACTTGTACAATATAGCTGTTCTGCTGACTCTGTTCTGCTGATGATATTTATCATCCTGCACCTAATCAGTTTTGCACTGAACTACAGAAAAGACATAATTATTAATAAAAAGAAAAACAACAGAAGACATGCTGATTAAAAACAAGCAACAACAAGCAATCACTTTTGGATGTTTCTTTGGAGCACTACTAAATAACAGTGTATTATTCATTAGAAACAATCGATTTTCACGAAGCAGGAGCACAGTTATAGACATGTTTTTGTGTATTTTAATTTCCCTGTCAACACAACTGCCTGTTTTGCTCTCTCCTTCCTACATAGTCTGGGTTCTCAGTGGCTGTGTTTTCAGCAAACCCAGACAGCCTTGATCTTTAGCCAGGGACAGTGGCTACGGGGCAGGCTAGGCTGATGAAAGTTGCCCTGTTCCCAGGTCACTGTGGTCTGGAAGCCAGCATGGGATCACTGAGTAAACAAGTGGTTTTAGTTAGGGGGTGGCTCAGAGCAGCCAGCAGCAGGGCATGTATTTGCATGGGCATACATGCGTGCGTCTGTGCCAAGAAGTTTTAAACATTTGGATATGTCCATTGTATTCTGTCTCCTGAAGGGTTTTTTTTCAATTATTTTTATTCGTTTTATTTTTTAAAAACATGGACTGCTTCATATTTCAACTGGGGGCTATGTTTTGTGTTATATGTTACCATGAAATATTACTGGAGACAGTCTTCTGACCTCTATGTGCTGGGGGTGGGATGGCTGTTTCAGCACATCTCATCAATATCATTTTTCAGCACTTCCACTGGCACACATTAGAGAGCTATCAGAAGATATTACTGTATTAAACTGTTCTTCATGCATATACATGCTCTTATTTTACAGTGGCAAAGGACGGAATGAGCTTTGTACCCCCAAATTAAAATGCAATTCAAATAGACAGAATGATTTTGATATAATCATCTTAAGTATGACACTGCCAACTTAGGGAATTACTACATGGTGGCTTATTTGCATAATGTGTGTCCCCATGTCAATCTGTTTGTTAAAACTTGATGAAAATCTTGACATGTGTCTTCCTCTTATATATGAAAATTCCACCCCAAGAAACATTTCATGAGGGTACATGCAATCAGGATGACAGGAAGTGATGAGTAAAAGCTTTCCAATCCAAACAGGCATCATTCCATGCAGCCTTATTCCTGACACAGCTGAGCTGGAATTGCCTCCTTGATTTTTGCTTTGTGTTATTTCCATTAAAATCTTTTAGACAGGCTGAATCAGTTTTTACATAGAAAAAGAAAAGAGGTGAATAAATAAAATAAGACAAATTAGTATAAAAATGATTATAAATCAAATATAAAACTATAGTTAATTATTGGTTTAAAATTAACAAATGAACAATGGACGTTGTAAATTATTAAGATGGATTTTTAGATTCTATTATAAATCCAGCAGACAAATGGCTCCGATCCATTTAATCTTGGCATTTGGTCTTCTACAGTAAATATCAGGGCCTGGCTCCCTGTTTGACTTCCTCTCTCAGCCAAAATGTCCCATGCCAACTTTTGCCTGGCTTATCGTGTGTCTTCATTAGATCAGAGGTCTCATAGGACTACAGCAAAATGTTAAGCAAATGTACAATCTCCTCCCAAGCTAATCTATCCATCTGCTTTCAACTGCTTATGATGCTGTTGCAGAAAAGGAAATTGACAATTTCACAAGTTTTGATTCAAGCCTTAATCAGAGAAAATACTAATATTTACCTCTAATCCATTATGCCAAAGGCTTGGTTGTCTCCACAAAACAACCATGGTTCAAATACTTGAAGTTCCTTTCCTTCCATCTTGAATTATATATACATCAAATAAAATTAAAAATAATAAAAACAATAGAATACACTCGGTTTTGAGTGATAAGATTAAGATTTGAACTTATACTCCACAACTTAGAGGGGATCAACAGGGGCTCAATAGTCCTGAGAGTTCCCAAGATTATCTATCTCACTTAGCTAGCTAGCTAGTTCAGTAAAATAGCTAGCTAGCTATTTAAACTTGTGGCAATGAAATAGAAGTTCTTTGGAGTTTTATATTGCAGTTTTTTTCTTCGTGTCATGTACATATCTTCAGTTATTACTTGGGCTTAATTGCTCATTGTAACATTTAATTTGCCAATATATATCTACATAATAAGTCCTGAGCAAGCTCTTCTTTTCTTTTTGTCATGTAGAGTGGGGAGTGTGGCGAATGGGTAGTGGGCCTCCAATGCAGGACTCAGCAAACAGAATGTTGAACTTATAGCTTTATTGCCGGCAAAAAAAGAGGCAAAATAGAGGGAGAACACCACACTGAACAGAGGGAGATGCGGACAATATATACACAGGAGGGTGATTTTCTACAAATCTTCTCAATTATTTAAAAAATGAGATCAACTCTGTAACTGCAAAAACATTTTAAGTTAAAAAAATCCAAAATTTCAAGTTAATTCTATTAACACTTCACTGTATTTGTCACAGAAATACATTTTATTCTTTCTTTGATGCTTTAACTCTCTCAGTCCATGCTGGCACTCCTGCTCTTCAGACACCATACCTGTGGAACGTCAGCCTCGTCACCAACCTGCACTTAAGGAACAGTTCCTGTATCCATTCGCTGTCAGATTGTCTGCATTCCCTGCTTAATAATCAGGCTCATATGGCTCTCCCGTGTTCCCATAATTTCCAAAGTTTAATTTCGCTGGCTCCCTCCATTCCATTGTTTCTTGCGTATCCATGGAGTAGCTCTCTTCCCAGACCAACTTACCTGCTGATGCTGAGCTGTTTCATTCCCCCTAGAATCCCTCACAGGAAAACTCTCCATAACCACCCGTCTGCCTGCCCAACCTCGTATGCCTCCTGTTGCCAACTCAGAGTAACCAGCAGCCCTTAGAGTATCCTCTTAGACACCTAAAAGAAATCTCTGTCACTCACTTTTCCTACCTTTGGAACTACTTTGTGACATATCTTCAAATATCCTTACTTGGACTAACCTACCTCTGCACTTTCCCAGTTCCCCAGAACACTCCTTGTTGGCATCACCTCTTGTGCAGACTTTTCCAGTAAAAAGAAATCTGTTCAACCTAAAAATGCCTGTTAGGTCTTACTTTAGAGTCCAACTTATATTGCTGCCACTAACACACTTTAAAGAGGGATCTGATTTCTCCTTTCTACAGTAATTTGTGTAATTATGATTGTTTTTTCACAGGGTAAGTGTTATCTCTTTTATTCCCACTTCCTAACCAAACATGCAATCCAAGAAAACTTGGATGATAAAAGTCGAGCTCAGGAGATGCCTGACCTTGCAGTAGGGAATAAAAAGTTGAACAAACACATACAATTCCAGTGTGAATACAGGTTAAGAACTGAATACATAGGATCCTATGCTAAATACTCTGTCTTACATTGTTTCATTTGATGGACCGTTGCCAGTTTTCTTGTTAGTTTTTGATGATAGGTCAAGTCCATTTCCACAAAGATTCTGCTCATAAATTGTCTATGAATGCGAAGGTAGAAATAGTTAATTAATAGCAGAACAAGCAAGTTATTTTTATTATCAACTAAGAACAAATTGTATACTTTCGGCTGGTGAGAAAACAGATAAACTATACAGTCTATTCATGGATTGTCCTATAACAGCAAAGCACTACACCAAAAAGCATTCACTTGTCACTAAAAGCAGTGGTGCTACTAATACTTACCTTTAAATGGTAAAGGCTTAAAGTTAATTTATACATAGAATAGAAAAAGTTATACAAACCAAAATCATTTTTTGTACCAGGCTGAGGTGGTGGCCAATCAGGGTTAACTCGCTTTTAGAGCCCTGAGCGGCCATTTAAGGAACTGCAGCCTTACCAACTTGCTTCATTTTTGAGCTCTGGAGGTTGCCACAGCAGGCGACACAGTGGTGGGCTGGTTAGTACCGCTAGCCGTTTATCCTCACAGTAAGAAGATCCTGGGTTTGAATACAGCCTGGAACCTTTCTGTGTCGAGTTTGCATGTCATGACCTATGGCTGTGTGGGTTCTCTCCAGGTAATCCATCTTCCTCTTACAGTCCAAAGATATGGATTGTGTTAGGTTAAATTGGTGATACTAAGTTGGCTCTAGGTGTGAATGTGAATTGTTCTCTGTTAGCCCTGCAACAGACTGGCAACCTGCCCTGGATGTACCCTGCCTCTCTTTCTCTGTGACAGCTGGGAGAGGCTCCAGCTCCACTACAACCCTGAATTGTATCAGTGGCAGAAATTTGGATGGATGGACGTTGCCATAGTTGCTCACTGTAGAAAAAAAATCTGCTTTACTCAAGCCAGAACATTAGTTTTAACACTTTCCTTTACTACATATTGTTAACTTGCTTAAAGTGATGGTTGTGTGTGGGTGTTAGATTTTTATTTCACTGCTACGAATGGCTGTTATTCAACATCCTAGAGTTAAGAGGAATGTTGAAAGTGAATGTTCTGAAAATTAACACATTTTTTCAGCTTAGGCACATGCAAAACTGAGTTACCCGCTGACGTGAGCAGTAGATTTGCTGGTTTCTAGAAAGATGATGATTTTGTGCTTGCTATGTACTACAGTTGGTTGCTTAGCAATGCAGAATTTTGTACACCAAATTCCGATAATTCCCACTTGTTTTCGCGGTTCTGGGTTTTTGGATCCTGGGTTTTGAGTTGTGGACTTTGTATTCTGTTATCCAATATCCTCCAGTTGGCTTTTAGTTTGTTTTTACCTTAATGTACTTTCTTTGGGTTTTGAGTCTTTAGTTCTTTGTTCCAGTTACAGCTTATATTTTAATTTATTCATGTCCCCAGTTTATCGCTCTCTTTTTCTTCAATGTCTGAGTTTTATTAATGTTAGTTTTTGGCTCTTATTTCCTGTTTGACTTCAGTAGTTGTTTGTCTCTTGTGTATTGGATTTAGGTTCACTTTCCGTCTCTTGTCTTGATTGTTAGCAGCTGTGTTCTGTTATGCTCCCATATCGATCTTCTGTAATGACCTTGTGTGCAAGTCCTGCTTTTCCCTTGAAATCTTGTCAGAGTGTCTGTTTACAAACCCTCATGTTGTCATAGCCTCATGCTCGTCATCTTTTAAAAAATTGGGATTCAGATTTTTTTTTTACCTTCTCTGCCTAATAAAGGGTTTTGAGAGTCCTGCATTTCTTGCACTTGTGGCCACAGAAGCCACTGTTACCACTGCTTAACACATGCTATGTAGTCTTGTTTTAAAATTTTCAAACATGACTGCACTTAATTTCATACGTATTTCATGTACACAGTTCACTAATACAACTAATGTGGAGTGTCTCAGGTTAGGTTTATGAAGCATGCTGAGAAAATGTGAAATACCCTCCACCCACAACCAACCCTCAGGTTCTCTTACAGAAATATAGCTTTCAGTACCTTTATTCATCAGCACCGCAGGCTACCCTCATGCACTGTGTCCCATCCCTCCTATCCTGGCCCAAAGCTGAGTAAGCTGCACTAATATTTCTCCAGTTCCCTGGGAGTAAATCTGACAGACTGCATAAAGAGTTGGCTTATAAGAAAATGTGTTTTGTAAATGCACTGAGAACACAACCAGAGATCTTCAATTCTGTTAACATAATCAAAAAAGTATTCCGTGACACTTTGGATGGTTGTAATATCTCAATAAAGGATAAGAAAATGGATGGAAAGTGAGATAAAAGAGGAGAATTCTAGTAAGCTGGCCTCTTCAGATTCATTTGTTCAACTTACTCAACACTTAAACAGTGCTGGAAGGCAAATTAAATTGTGTTTTTCCTTTTTGAACGTGAGGTTTTCAGTGAGTCTAATTAGCATTTATAGATTCACTGAGGAACTTGATTACAGCTTTTAAAGTCTGCAGCTGGTCATTATGCTAATCCAAAAGCCTTCGGTGTGTACTTATAGAACCCGGCCACACAATGAGTGGTGTTTCATGATAGTGGAACGAATTGTAAGTGAACTAAGTGCTCTTTAACTAGAAAATACATATTTTTTTTCTATGGGACATCAACTCTTGCCTGAGCCTAGATAGCAAGATATGAGTCAGAAGTTAATCATCAACTCTAAGATCACTGTGTTACATTTTAACTGCAGTTTTCTGACTGCAGAATTTTGAGTACATTTTCCAATGATTTGATCAACATTTATGGTGTAAACTCTTAACAAACCCCTCAAAACTGCTACTATTATTAATATCGCTATTAATAATCCTATAACAAATTTAATAACAGTATTAATGTCAAAGTACATAAAGATGATTAAAAAACCCGTGTCTTAGGAAACTCAAGGGAATTCATAAGCGATTTATTGTGTTTTAAAGTCGATTCCACGCTACTTTATGCCCGACAAGTAGTTTGTATCCTTTGATATCATGATACACTCATTTTGTCTTTGGTCTATTACAGCCGCCTCATATAGGCCTGTACAGGCAGTCAGAGAACAAGGTCAAACATGCACCATGGATATGTCTTTACCGCAGGCTAATTTCTTTAATTCTTAAACAAGATGCGCATGACAGAGAATTAATTTTCTGCGTAAACAAGTCACATTTTGTTTCCTGGGGTTGTTTGGCTGGCTTTTTGTTGGAAGTTGCACATGATTATTAATGCTGTCCTACACCTTCTGCTAAGGGAATTAACTCAAAAATATTGAAAATGAATGTGGGTGTGTAAAAATGGGCTGGGTTGTGTGTCTTTTGTTTGTTGGGCCTTTAATATATTTATTGTATGGTGGCACAAGCATATTTCCCAGTGCAAACGCGTGTGCCTTTGCATTGTGCCCTCTTCAATGTCACTGGTGTGCCACAAACCACGTGTCTCCCCATGCTGCCGATAATGAGCATATTAATATGTACATACCCAGCCAGGTTAATGCCTGTCTGGCACTCCAATTTCACGGCCCAGTCTCAGGTTGAGGCAGTTTCCGCAGCAGCAGTGGGCTGTGCTTTCTCTTTATCAGATGAAGAAAGAAAAATATAGTTCTGAATTATTGAGCAGATACATGACTGACAGTTTGGCTGATGAAACTGAAGGAGAAGGAAACAGAAAAAGCAAGAAGGAACACTGTTATAGTGAGGGTGATTAATGCCAGGGATAACTTTAGTTGTGGGGTTAGTCTTAAGAAATACTGACACAAATCATGACTACAGGGGTTGTGGTAGAGTGGACAGAATTGCTGAAATTGCTCTATTTCTTCTATTTTCTTTCTATTCAAAGCTCCAAAATTATTTCAGGCAGTCCATCAGAGATGAAATCTTACCTTCATAACTTTCAATCTGACTCATGATATTCATTTGACAGCTGAACTCGTCACCTGTGTTCCTTACACCGCAGCTCAGGAAAGAGAAACGTGTCTTAAAAGAATAATACAGAATGTTCCCTAAACACAGTAGTCAATATTTTGAGATGAGCTCATTTCAGTAAAATCAACTGATATTTGTCAGCCATTAAGCTCCAGCAAACATTTTCAGCTAAAAGTCATTGCAAATGTCAGACAGATAAAGCAGCTCACATTTAAGAAGCTGTCTGACAGGCACTGTGATCAGGCAAAATGGTGGGATGAGGCAGGAAGAGAAATTTCATAGGTGTATGTGTTATCATGTCTGACTCTGTCCTGACTTTACAGCATGTGTGTGTTTTTTTTTAAGCCGCGACCCAGACACACCACATATCTTTTATTACCAGATTTAAATCAGATGTCAACACTGCCGGTATTTTAACCACACCATCAGAGGAAAATGCAGATTTTTTAATCTGTTTGCAGCTGGAACACAACTTACAATGACAACCTGATTCACTGCTTCAAAGTTCTCGCTTGATTTAGTTTCTCAGTACAAGAATCTTTCAGAAAATCTTGTGCTATGAAATAAATGACAATTGTTCTACTTATATACTTGGACTAGAGTTACATTTGGAGCTTTGTTTGCTTTAATGTTCAGGAGAAAAGATGCTATTTTTCTTTTCAAAGCATATTTGTATTGTCCCCAGCACAATACCTCAAGGATATTCTGGCAAAACTGTGTGAGAATAATAATGAAAAAAAAATGCTTTCCAATATTGTTCACATATTTTTCAGACAGACGTATTCACACTAAACAGGTATATGAGGTGTTGGAGAATAAAATATACTCCTCAAAAAATCTATTGACATTAAAAATGTTTATTGACATAAAAAGTGTATTTTGTAATTTATTGAAAACAAAATGATGGAACGGTCTATGGAAACCAAAATCATCAACCCTTTGAGGGCTGGATTTAAAATCATACCAAAAATCAAACTTAACCTTTACATACTGGTAATACTTTGCTCAATACCTAATTTTGAACAACAGATCTACCTACCTCATATTAGCAAATGGATGATTAATCATCAATAAATGCACTGGAGAGCTGGAAGAGGTTTTAATTTTTTGATGTTTTGGAGAAAAACATTAATTACAACACATTATCATGTCCTGCTTTATTCAAGACATGAAAACATAATAGTGTTACGTTCCCCTGAGGGGTCTAGGCGGGGAGGGGGAAGTAACAAAAGTGACCGGGTCAGAAAAAGGAGTCAAGGAGGCAAAAGGGTTAAATTAAAGAGTTTTATTAAAGTTTCAATTTATACTAACTAAAAGAGACGGACAAGCCGCTATCACCATTTATGAAAACAAACAAAACTCAGGCGTTGGTCAATAAAGTAAAACGAAAGCCAAAAAGAAAGAGCAGCTCACTAGCTGAAAACACAACAACCACTCAGCTCACAAGCTGTAACCACACTACTGGCACTCTGGCCCAGAGCTCACCTTTCCCTGGGCTTAAATACTTTTAATTACTGATGTGAGTCAGCTGTGTAACAGGGAAAGGTGGCACCTCAGGCAGAAGAGGCGGTGGGACACGCCCACACAGGCACCTTCAGGAGGAGGCCCTGCTAGGGCCGTAACAATAGCCATAATGATTAAAATACAGTTTATTGAAAGTAAAAATGGTGTTAAACTTATTATGCAATCATCCATCCATCCATCCTCATCCGCTTTATCCGAGGGGCAGCAGCCTAAGCGAAGAGGCCCAGACCTCCCTCTCCCCAGCCACCTCCTCCAGCTTATCCGGGGGAACACCAAGGCGTTCCCAGGCCAGCCGAGAGATATAATCTCTCCAGTGTGTCCTGGGTCTGCCCCGGGGCCTCCTCCCGGTGGGACATGCCTGGAACACCTCACCCAGGAGGCGCCCAGGGGGCATCCTTGTCAGATGCCTGAACCACCTCAGCTGGCTCCTTTCGATGTGGAGCAGCAGCGGCTCTACTCTGAGCCCCTCCCGGATGGCCGAACTTCTCACCCTATCTCTAAGGGAGAGGCCAGCCACCCTCCGGAGGAAGCTCATTTCTGCCGCTTGTATCCGTGATCTCGTTCTTTCGGTCACTACCCACAGCTCGTGGCCATAGGTGAGGGTAGGGACGTAGATCGACCGGTAAATTGAGAGCTTCGCTTTTACACTCAGCTCCCTCTTCATCACGACGGACCGGTGCAGCGTCTGCATTACTGCAGCTGCAGCCCCAATCCGTCTGTCGATCTCCGGCTCCCTTCTCCCATCACTCGTGAATAAGACCCCGAGATACTTGAACTCCTCCACTTGGGGCAGGAACTCATCCCCGACCCGGAGTGGGCACTCCACCCTTTTCCGGCTGAGAACCATGGCCTCAGATTTGGAGGTGCTGATCCTCATTCCCGCTGCTTCACACTCGGCTGCGAACCGTTCCAGTGCGAGCTGGAGGCCCTCACCCGATGAAGCCAACAGAACCACATCATCTGCAAAAATCAGAGATGAGATTCTGAGGCCACCAAAGCGAAAGCCCTCCGCCACTTGGCTGCGCCTAGAAATCCTGTCCATAAAAATTATGAACAGAACCGGAGACAAAGGGCAGCCCTGGCGGAGCCCATCACCCACCGGGAACGAGTCCGACTTATTGCCGGCAATGCGAACCAAGCTCTTGCAACGGTTGTATAGGGATTGAATGGCCCGTAGCAATGGGCCAGACACCCCATACTCCCGCAACACCTCCCACAGGACACCCCGAGGGACACAGTCGAATGCCTTCTCCAAGTCCACAAAACACATGTAGACTGGTTGGGCAAACTCCCATGCACCCTCAAGTATCCTCGAGAGGATAAAGAGCTGGTCCAATGTTCCGCGACCAGGACGAAAACCGCATTGTTCCTCCTGTATCCGAGGTTCGACTAGCGGACGAATTCTCCTTTCCAGTACCCTGGCATAGACTTTCCCAGGGAGGCTGAGGAGTGTGATCCCCCTGTAGTTGGAACACACCCTCCGGTCCCCCTTCTTAAAGATGGGGACCACCACCTCGGTCTGCCAGTCCATGGGTACTGCCCCTGATCTCCATGCAACATTGTAGAGGCGTGTCAACCAGGACAGCCCTACAACGTCCAGAGCCTTCAGGAACTCGGGGCGAACCTCATCAACACCAGGGGCTCTGCCACCAAGGAGTTGTTTAACTGCCTCAGTGACCTCGCCCCCGGAAATTGGTGGGTCATTCCCCTCATCCCCAGACTCTACTTCCTCCTCGGAAGACGTGTCAGTGGGATTAAGGAGGTCCTCGAAGTATTCCTTCCACCGCCTGACAATTTTCTCAGTCGACGTCAGCAGCGCTCCACCAGCACTATACACAGTGCAGGTAGAGCACCGCTTTCCCCTTCTGAGACGCCTGACGGTTTGCCAGAATCTCTTCGAGGCAGTCCGAAAGTCTTTTCCCATGGCCTCTCCGAACTCCTCCCACACCCGTGTTTTTGCTTCAGCCACTGCCCGAGCCGCATTCTGCTTGGCCTGTCGATACCTGTCGGCTGCCGCTGGAGTCCCACAGGCTAACCAAGCCTGATAGGACTCCTTCTTCAGCCTGGTGGCTCCCTTCACCTCTGGCGTCCACCATTTGGTTCGGGGATTACCAGCACGGCAGGCACCAACCACCTTGCGGCCGCAGCTCAATGCAGCAGCTCAATGCAGCAGCTCAATGCAGACGCTGAACATGGTCCATTCGGACTCAATGTCCCCAGTCTCCCTCGGAATGCTGTTGAAGCTCTGCCGGAGGTGTGCGTTGAAGATCTCGCGGACTCTGCTAGACGTTCCCAGCACACCCTCACTACGCGTTTAGGTGCACCAGGTCTGTCCAGCGTAATGGTTATCAATGATTATGCAATCATTGATAACCATTACTACTATTTAAAAATATCCTCAATGCTGTATTATAGAAAAAAGATCCCTGTATTTCTATTTATTCAACATTAATTGGACCTGACAGCAGCCTTCGACACTGTTGATCACAACATACTGCTATCCCGCCTTCAACATTGTGTCGGTTTAAAGGGCACTGTCTTAAAGTTTTTCCAGTCCTATTTGAATAATAGGAGTTTTTCTGTTCACCTTGGTGAACTGTCATCTCCCAGAGCTCCTTTAACCTGTGGCGTACCTCAGGGGTCCATACTAGGCCCCCTGTTGTTTATTCTGTACTTGCTCCCTCTGGGCGATGTGCTCCGTAAACATAATGTGTCCTTCCACATCTTTGCCGATGATATTCAGATCTACCTCCCTCTGAGGTTGAACTGCAATGTTTCTTTGCAGCCGCTACTCTCCTGCTTGTCTGACATTAAGACTTGGATGACTCTTAACTTCTTACACCTTAATGAAAGCAAAACTGAAGTCATTGTGTTTGGGCTTCCTAAAGATCCCAACTTCTCTCTTGACTTTTTGGGACCCCTAACCTCCGATTGCACTTCTTCCATTAAGAGTCTTGGTGTTATTTTTGACAATGCTTTTAAACTTGATAAACAAATCAGCTCTGTAGTTAAGGGATCTTTTTATCATTTGCGGATTTTAGCCAAAGTCAAGTCTTACCTTTGCAGGAACGATCTAGAAAGAGTGGTCCATGCTTTTATTACTTCACGGCTAGACTACTGCAATTCCCTCTATGCTGGCCTAGATCGTTCCTGTCTACATCGCCTTCAACTGGTGCAGAACGCTGCCGCTCGCCTGTTGACCGGTTCAAAAAAAAGAGACCACATCACTCCGGTTCTCTGCTCTCTCCACTGGCTCCCAGTTGCCTTTAGGATTGATTTTAAAATCTTATTGCTGGCTTTTAAGGTTTTAAATGGCACTGCACCTTCTTACCTGTCAGAACTCCTTAGTACTTATCGCCCCAGGAGATCTTTGAGGTCAGCCGACCTGATGCTTTTAGATGTTCCCAGGTATAAATTAAAGACAAAGGGAGAGAGGGCATTTGCTGTGGCTGCACCCAGACTGTGGAACAGTTTACCTCCTCACGTCAGACTCTCCAAAAGCCTAGAAACTTTTAAAACCGCTCTTAAAACTCACCTCTTTTCATTGGCTTTTAGAAAGGTTTAATTTATTTGTTTTATATATTTTTATTTTATTTTTATCAGCGAGGTGTTATTACGAAATTGTGTTCTATTGTATTTTATCTGTATTTACTGTACAGCACTTTGGTCAGCCTTGGTTGTTTTTAAATGTGCTCTATAAATAAACTTGACTTGACTTGACTTGATTAATTAACACTCAGACCTGAAACCATGAATGTCCAATATAAACCCCGGGGGGCTGGAATCAGCCCTGCATCAGTTTCTTTTACTATTGGCTATAGATAGTCCCAATTTATTTATTTAATTAATTAATATATTTTATAAGATATCCACATTAAACAATAATAAATTGATGAAGATTTCTTGTGAATTAATGAAAAACTAGTTACAGGAGAGCCTGAGCAGTGAGCTACCAGATCTTTTCTGTATATTTCAAAATTTACTTTTTCATTCTGGCAGATTTCTTTCATTTCATTATCTTTATCAGCAAAATGTTGTTACCATACTGCAAAACTGAGACAAACTGTTGAAACTATGTTTCTTTCTCTTAGGGTTGAATGACTTCACACCAACAAAAATGGGAGTTTCTTTTGTTCAGTCCACTTCAGATTAAAGTTGACTGTATGTGACCCACGATGTAAAATGAGTCTCACATCCCTGTCTTAGACCTAACACTTAAACCTAAAACCTTACTGCAGACTAGTCTGTACGGTACATGTGTTTTCCACACTCAGTGAAATCACAGTCATCTCTAAATAAACCAGTTGTAATTTATTTTTACATTATTTTGTTACATGACCTCTGTCTGACCTCACGTCAGGTATAACTTGTTTTCTCCTCTTTAGCAGAAATCCCTGCAAAGCTCCTGTGAGGAAACAACTTATCTGTTCTGGTCTCTGAGTTGCTGGCATTATGACAAAAACAAACATTATTCAAAAGATTTCAAACCTGTAACTTGAAACTACTGTTTTTAATTCAAGCCATTTGAGTCTATCAGACGTATTTCTGCCTTTTTTTCTGTACACCACCACATCAAATCAGGAAACATAAATAAAAACAAATTACAGATATAACACTGGTGACAGTAATGTCAATACTTTCCATAACTACATACGCGATTAGTTGAACATCACACAGTATTGAGGAGAGGAATGATAAGAGGAAGATTTTAACTTAAAATCTCTCATGAAGATGATTATGCTGTGGTACAACCATTTGTACACATATTTACAAATAATAATAAAAAGTGAGTGAGTACATTTCAACATTATACCAGTGGTCTGATTGATGCCACAATGGAGCAAATCGAGCAAAGACTGATAAGTTCGCTGCAATTTCCAGTGTGTGGGGATCATTGGTCACCAACTGCATCACGTGCTACAACCCTGGTCTACATATCACCGTTGATGAACAGCTTTTCCCATCAAAGACTCGGTGCTGTTTCCTGCAGTATATTGCAAGTAAACCTGACAAGTTTGGGATCAAGTTTTGGGTGGCTTGCGACCTAAAATCCAAGTACATTTGCAATGTCTTCCCATATCTTGGCAAGGACCCCAATCGTCCCACTGGGGAGAGACTTTCTGAAAATGTAGTAATGAGGCTGATGGAACCATTCCTAGACAAGGGCAGAAATGTTACCACGGACAATTTTTTCACATCGCTTTCACTTGCGCAAAAACTTCTTAGACTGAAAACCACCATCCTCGGCACAGTCAACAAGATTCGCAGGGAAATTCCTCAATCCACTAGTGGATTGGCTAGTCATTCATATGTAAATGTGGTGGAGCTTGCAAGAGAGTTGGCTCACTCTCATGTAGCTGAGAAGAAGGCAAGAAAAGAACAGTTGCTTCGGACACAACCCTCCACACCTAGTCCTGGAAAAAGAGCCATGTGTCAGGTCAAACACAAATGCAAGAACAATCATGCCACTGTGCGATGTGTTCACTGCTACAGATACACATGTGGTAAATGCAGACTACAGATACCATGGCAGTGCCAGGATTGTGAGTGATTGCTGAAAATGTTGAAATGTACTCACTCACTTTTTATTATTATTTGTAAATATGTGTACAAATGGTTGGTTTTTTGTACTGTTTTTATCAATAAATCTCAGCAACAAAGGACCTACACCCATGTGTGTTGATTTCTCCCTAAGATGGCAAACTGAAACACTCCAAGTTGGTGACTTTTGGAGATTTATTTCCCTGGATGATTGAGAATGCATCAAGATGAAACACAAAAGGAAGTTCACAGCTTTTAGCAGCTCCCCCACCCCCTCATCCACACACCCCCACTCCCCTCCCTCCAGAATTCCCAGCTAACAACCTAATTTACATATGAATGACTGGCCAATTTAGCTTCCACTTGGCTGAAGCTAAAGCCTAGCTAAAAGCCTACCAGCCATTTGGCTGGTGGTGGGTTTTAAAGGTAGAAAGGTAGAAGCCTGGGACTCCTAGTGTTAAAAAGAATTTTGTGGTTCAGGCTTTAAGAGGTTAAATTATTATTATTGTATTCTACGGTTCCCAGAATCTTGTAACCCCCCCCTCTCTCTCTCTCTGTGCCTTGCTCTGGATCTCTGGCTCTCTCTCTTGCTCTTATGTCTTTGAATGATTGGGTCTTTGGGAGGTGTGGTCAGCAGCAGCATCTTGGTTGCCACATCTGTGTGCCATTACCTTATTAGCCACAGTTCTTGCGTCCTGGCTTTCCTTCCACTCATTACCCAATTGTTTATGGTGCTTTAGTGATAATATCGAAATGTTTGGAATCATTTCCAGGGTGTTTTTGAGACTCACACCTTCGTCTCAGTTCCTCTCCCTCACTGTGCTGCTCTTGAGTTTTCCGTTTCACTGAGATCTTGTCTCGTAAAACAGTCTGACACAGAAACTTGCTCTTCCAGCTTCAGTGAATTTAACAGGTTTAAAACCGCTAGCTCTTTTCTAACTTACCAGCATGCCCACTCCTCCAAATCAACATTTGCAGTGGAACGGACTTACTCCATCCTAAGTTTGGAAATAAAATCTTTAGATTGCTTTGCAAGAGTGAGTCTGGTCTTTCTGTCAGTCTGCAATCATGACAGTATTTCACACGTTTAAATAAATAGCTGATGCTATTTCCAGAATATAATGAAACAAGAGTTGGCTCAAGACTTTTGCACAACAGCATACCCCCCCCCCCCCCCCCCCCCAAAAAAAAAAAAAAATAAAATAAAAAAACAAAACAAAACAAAACAAAACACAAAAAACTGGACAATCGTATAATAATGTAATAATTACACAAACTTCATTTGGACACATCTCACGTCATATTTATTGATTTTATTCCCCTATTTATTGCCATTAACAGTGAAACCAAAGCAGTGGACAGGGCTGGAATTATGACAACATCAACTAAACAAGCACAAAAAGTTACCACTCATTTTTTCAGGACCTGGACTGACAAATCAAACAGAAACACAAATAATGATATCATCTCTACATTCCATTCGACAGCTCAAAGCATCAACGTGTACCGCCTCTAGCACTGACCTTTTAGGAACCTCTTCTCTAGCACATATTTTACACTTCAAAGTAAGCAGTTAAATTATTCCAATTAGGCCTGCAGCGCGTTCTGGTCGCACTAGTCTGCTGATGAAAGAACTTATGAAGCCTATCATCCTCTTTAAAAAAACCCTGCTGCAGTTGCATATTATACATATTCATTAGGCTGTTTAAAGAGAAGTGTAGAAAAGCCATAAACATTACTCATATATCCATTGTTTCTAAAACATGCATGTTCATTTGTCACCTATTTTACCAGTAGTGATTATCATTAATCTACACAGATACAGTGTATGACTTTCAGATATTCTTGGTGTAATTAAGTTGAAAAATATGATGCAGGAGGAGACGAGGCTTTCCTTAAGTGGACAGTGTGGCGTCAAAGCGTTTTGGAGCACTACAGGGTTTACATTTATGGCATCAAACAGCCCAGTAAAGAATATGACCAGTTTTTGAATCCATGAGAAGTGTTTTATTTCTCATGCAGTTTTAGTGTATTGATTTTGTATGAAGTGCACCTAAGGTGGCTGAAATAAAACACGTGTTGTCCATGCGACTACATTACTGTAGGCCTCTTCTCTGCCTTCATCAGGTGAGTATTTATCTCCCTTTGAAGGAGCAGAAGCAAGGGAATTATGCAGGAGAAAATTGCAGATAAAGGCTATTATGTCCGCTGTAACATCCATTTTCCAAACAACAATGTCAGGGAGGAAAAAGTAATGAGAGCAGAGCAGTATTACCCTGCCATCTGTTCTCTTCCACCACTCGGTTTGTCTCGTCTCTCTGGGCCGCTCTCTATGTGGCTCATGTGCTCTCTCGCTCTTTCTCCGCAGATCAAGTTTTCTCTCTAAGTTCAGTTTTCAACATATTCCAAGGTCTTCACTGACGATTCTCTCAGAGATTTTTAATCTTTTTCCAGTCTGAATCATCACAAATATGCATCTTTTCCATGTTGTCATGTAAATATTGATCTGACTGTGTGATAAAAGTAGAATCACTGTCTCCATGTGCATACTCAGTTAAAAAACAAGCAAACATTTAAATGATAAACATGAATGTAAAATGTTTATTTTATATGTCATATGAAATGTTTTAAACTAGGAGCCTTGAACTGTGAACTTTGAACAGACTACCTATAGCAGGGGTGTCAAACTCCAGTCCTTGAGGGCCGGGGTCCTGAAACTTTTAAATTTGTCCCTGCTGCAGCACACCTGAATGAAACTATTAGGTTATTAGCAAGACTCTGCCAACTCAGCATGCAGTCAAGTTCTACAGTATCTTGGTAATGACCTACTAATTTTATTCAGGTGTGCTGCAGCAGGGACAAATTTAAAAGTTTCAGGACACCGGCCCTCGAGGACTGGAGTTTGACACCCCGACCCTATACTGTACAGAGAAATGTCTCTTTTCAAAGTACACTTTTTAATTGGTTGATAATGTATTATTTTCTGTTCATGACACAGACAGATTTCTAACAAGTAACTGTGATTTAAAACTGTAAACATTATTACAGTGATCTTGTTGTGACATACAATAGTTTCGTATAGTCATTTCATATGATTTATTTTCTCAGATACCGCAGCTCAGTAAAAAAATTCAAACTATGTGTTTTTGGGATTAACTAAAGGCCTAATAGATACTCTGATAGTAAAAAAAAAAAAGACAGTATTTTACAGCATATTTATGCTCAGATCCACACCTACAGCCAGTTTAGAATGGCTAATTAACCTATATTCATCTGTTTGGACTTCAGTGCAGCCTGGCGAATCTCATGCTCAAGTACCCTCAAGAAACTCCGCACAGAACAGATCCCAGACAAAAAAATCTTGCTGTGAAGTTGATAGTGGTAATGCTACTGCACATGTTAATCCTAAAGAGCCTGAATCTGTGCACCAAATTTCAGGCAATGCATCCAAGAGCTGTTGAGACTAAAATCCATAAATGTCTTCATGTGGATTTGAAGTAGTTGTAGAGGAAAACTCAGAGCAACAAAAATCATAGTTTTTCCCTAGAGGACCTTAAATAGAGGCAGGTTTTTGTAGGGGTTAGCGGGGGCAATATACATGATGCTATGTGCATGTTTTGAGATCAGCAGAGCCGTGGTGATGTACTGGAACTCTACCAAGCTCAAAGGGTTTATCAAAATTTAAGTCTATGTGAAAATACACAACAGAGTTGAGTTATAAGCAGGTCTTTTTTTTCTTCTTCTTTTTTTCCACAAGAAAAGCTGCGTGACACTTGGTGTCATCATGTTTAGGTAAAAGGCTTTTATGGACATTGCCATTTTGAAACTTTCATATTTAAAATGCTTTAATTCATATAATTTCACCGTCCATTCTCTCCTCTAAAAGCATTAAATGTTGGATGTTGAGTGGGTATGCAAGCACTTAGGGTGCCCTGCTGTCTCACCTATGTGAAGAAGAAGGCACCGTGACATTTAGGCCCCTATGTTCTGCAGGCCCAGGGTCAGCTGTGAAAGCCAACCAGGGACTGTTAATGAATGAAGGGTGGAAATGTCAGCAATCAGTCAGGTGGTACGTCACAATTTCACCGTTTTATTGTCTCTGAGTGGGAGTGACTTCCCGACCCTCAAACTTAAAACTGAATTCTTATTTTTGATTTCATAAGCTGATACGCAGCTACCCACTAAACTCTCTTCACTCAGCACAGAAACAAGTTTTACATATGACACATGGGTCCTCAAATAGAATTTGGCAATAACATTTCATTTAAATGTAATACAGTTTGAGTGATTTCATTTTTCTTTCCATGCAACCTACATGGGACTTTAAGGAAACTGTGATTTGTTCATGCACAGCAAGAGCTTTTCTTCTGCTTTTCCTTTAGAGTGGCCAGTGTCCAACAACAGTCACAGTGGTTTCTGAGCAGCCCAGTTTGGCCATAACCACTGGGGGGAAATCCACGTTTTACCACAGCTGACCACACACCCACTCGTCTGAATTCCACAGCTTTACTTCAAACACACATCAAGTCTGCACAGCCTTGTGACTGCACGTCACACACATCCACACAAATAGCAGCAACCTGCCACTCTCACAATCCCAGATACTCAAGGCTCTCATTAGGCCCTGTAAAATCTAAACATAGCACCACATCCTCACAAATACATGCCCCCAAATGAGCATATGGGATTATATCATACATACTGTATATAAGGATAATATGTTAATATTAATAATAAATAACAGCAGCCTTTTCTTTCCTCTTTCTTTCCATGCTAGTATCACAACTGGCATGATCATGCAGATTTTTGTCACCTCATTTCTTAGGTTTTTTTTGTTCACAAGCATGCACACAGCATCATTAAGGCCCTTGACATGTGTCACAAGCAGAACTGTGGTTTCACAGCCATCAGTCACATGGAGAAGAGAACCACACACTCTGTGTTTTGTGGTTTTTCCTGTTTAAATGAACATGGAGCGCAAATTTCACTTAGAGCAGAGCCCATGTGACAGTGCCAACAAGGCTCACTGCCGTGTGGTTGCCTAAAGCTGGACAAATTCAGCAACAAAGTATTTAGGTTAAATATAATGTGTGGTATTCCCAGTTTATATATATATATATATATATATATATATATATATATATATATATATATATATATATATATATATATATATATATATATATAATATTGTGTGTGTGTGTGTGTGTGTATAGTAACTATTTCTGAATCTGCATAATAACATTGCGTTGTGGTTCATTTGTTGCCCTTATGTGACTGTGAGCCTAACCTGTGTTTTCTGCTCTCCCATCCATGGGCTTCACACCTTCCACACATGCGCACATTTTTTCCGCCCCATTGAGTACACTAATGCAGCTGAAGTATTTTTGTACTCCTGCAAAATGCCTCTTCACCACGATTCCCCACAACTTCATGCTTCATCCCAGTTTTTGAGCAGAGCTCTCCCCTGTGCCTTTTTGACTGAGAGTAATTTGCACATGGTTCAAGAATGCGCTGAACGATGAGAGAAATGTGGGCTGAGACAGAGGCTAATGTGTATTTATTTCATTGAGTAGCGTTGCTTGGCAAAGCCAGCGTAGCACATACCCTGGGCAATGGCTTGACAAATCAGATCTGTCAGACTATCAACACTTGCCACTTCGCCTCCAAGTACAGGTACAGAGAGCTAACTCTCCAGGGGAAGGAGGGAAGACAGGAGGCATGTACTCAACCTTCATAAAAGAGGAATGTTGGCAATTTGTTATGCACATATTACCCTGAACATCAATATATATATATATTTCTACAGAGGAAATGTAATTTCTACTTAGGTATGGTGAAAGGTAACATTTACCATTTATACTCGAAAACTTCATTGCTTTGAACTTACCAGTATTTTACATTTTTTTGTCTGTTGTTTGATGTGCACTAGTGCATGTAACTATTGTCTATTTTGGGCAGCTAATTGCTACTTTAAAAGCAATACTGCAATTAAAAAGAACAAAAAACAAGAGGAACAAACTGATCTCATCGTCACCATTGAAAACTACATCTGTTACATTTCCTAGCTGCTAGTAACAGGCTTGACCCCCCTTTTGCCTTCAGAACTGCCTTATTTCTTCATAGCATAGATTCTAGAAGGTGATGGAAACACTATTTAGAGATTTTTGACATGACAGCATCACCATCGCTGCAGATTTGTAGGCTGCACACCCATTTTCCATTCTTCCACATCCCAAAGGTGCTCTGTTGGATTGAGATCTGGTGGCGTGAACTCACTGTTATGTTCAGAAAAATCAGTGTAAGATGATTTGAGCTTTGTGAGCTATCCATCTGGAATACAGCAAATTTTCACTTTGCTATCTAAATGTTGGAGCAGAGATAGACTTTTCAGACCAGGCAATCTTCTACTGTCCAGTTTCCTGTTCTAAGCTAACAGGAGTGGTACCTGGTGTAGGTATCTGCTCTTCTGCATACTTTGGGAACTGTTGCCTTCCTTCAGCTTGGAGCAGTCTGGCTATTCTCCTCTGACCTCTGACATCAACAACACATTTTCACAAAGAGAACTGCCGCTCACTCCATATTTTATTTTTTTCAGACCGTGATCTGTAAACTCCAGAGTATTTGCTCCAATATACTCCAGTATTTTCCCCAGTATACTCAGACCAACAATACCATCCCATGTTGAAAACCACTTATATCGCCTTTCTTCCTCATTCTGATGTTCAATTTGAAATTCAGCAGGTTGCCTACATGACTAAATGCATTGAGTTCCTGCAGTGTCATTGGCTGATTAGATTGTTTTCTCAATTAGCACTTGAACTTGTATATCTAGTATTGTAGGGTCTTTACCTTACAATATAAAGTGCCTTGAGGCAACTGCTGTTGTGATTTGGCGCTATATAAATAAAACTGAACTAAACTGAATACAAAGTGCACCTAATGAAGTGGCCAGTATATATACGGACACTAACCAAAGATGTTTTGTTGAAGACTAACTCAAGCTGTGTGAGACATGAACTTTGTTTCCCTACAAAACTGGATGTCCTTTCATTTTAATATGTCTTCAGTTCATTAATTTCAAAGTATTTGCTGTCATAAATGATTTCATATTACATTTAGCCTCTTCGTCAAAGTATACAGCAATAAATATGCGATGCACTTCATTGGTTTTGAAACAGCATTATGAGAAGCTGGAAAGAATGGAGCGCCTGTGGAGTGGCTATATTTGGCTGCCTCATCATCTCCTTTGGTGCTGCAGCTTAGCATGGCGGCTTGTCTGAGAGCCTAAACACTCTATGTGATGCATCCATGTTAATAAAGGTGCTTGTAACAGTAGTTTTGGTTGTAGTCTTACAGCACAAAGCATTTATAAAAACTGACACACATACAGACGTTTCTACAGTGAAGTCTTTTCCAAAAACGGATGAAAAAATTAGGAACTTAGTTCTTTCATCGTTTAAATTTTTATCTGATATATATTGTACACATATTTTTACCTATCTGACTGCAGTTAATCTCAAGTAAATCTCAGTCACACAAAGTGGATTTTAGTGCACTTATATACAGCTTTGTGGCCAATTTTATTTTGTGACACTAAACAACTAGTTAGGGAATAGACATTTTTCCTTAGTGGCTTGTGGCTACTGTGAGATCACTGACCAGTCTTTAGTCTTGTGTATCTTTGTGCTAACTTATGACTAATTAACTTATCAGGATTTTTTTTCAAGTAACAAATTATTTTCAGGTTTGGAATAAAAGCAAATCACAGCCTTTACAAGATCTGTTATCTGGCGACATAAATTGACCCTTTTGAGAACTGAGCAGCTACTTTTTATGAGCAACACTGGCAGAGAGATATTCAACTACACAAAAAGTCAGGAAGAGAAAATAATTAATAACGAGCCTGGAGAAGTGTAATTAAATTCCATTTAGCGATTTCAAACACAATGGCCAATGAATGGATAATGAACAAATCAGTTGTTGTACGGCTTATTTGTGCTTTGCCCTTATTTGTTTTCATAACGGTGTTTCCATAAAAAAGAAAAAACAATGACGGCATCATGAATGCCAACATTTGAAGATAATTGTTAGCTCACTGAAAATGTAGTATCTGTTATATAATTTAATGAAATTCTCGGGAAATTACATTGAGAAAGAGAAACTGTCAAGTAATAGTCTTTATTTATGTGTTAGGTGGATCTCATCAATGTGAGGTTCATGTTAGATTTAAAAAGCCCCTTTAAGAGAGGATGAAGTATTGATGAGAACAGGGATGTTTTCATCCATAGCATGTGGTAGGTTTAGAGAAAAACATTCTGATCAGGTCACGACACCATGTTTTGAACACAGTGATGTTTGTGACAAAGCGCTGCTGGAGGGTGATATTTATAGAGACAAATAGCATGATTATTATGAAGATGAAGGAATTTCTTCCCTCTACCAACAGCACAGCAGTGTGCATTACATTTTTTTTTTTTTGGCATTTCGCAGTCATCAAGAAAGTAAGATTTAAGACTGTACATGCTTTCCAGCAGTGTTGTATTCAGAGGCCTGCTAGTCCTCAGCCACCAGTCAATAATGGGTTATCTGCATATTCTGTTAAATGAGGTATAAAATGAAATGGAATATGGTTTGTTTTCTCGACTTTATGAGAAAACAGCAGCTGTGCTTGCTTAGTGAATCTTGGTTTGTGTGATCACTGCCATAACTATGTCAGAAGGCAAGTAATATATATATATAATACATAATACAGTCAATCTACCCTGCATGCAGTACGTACATATAGATTTTTCCACAACATAAAAGTCATGTCGTATTTGATAAGCTTCAATACATCATTTCTAAAGAAATGGAACATTTTTCCCTCACCATTACAGAAATCAATAGGGACAACTGTACCAAGGCTGGGGTGTAAAATTGCTGTTATCGAAAAACCATAACTTGGCAAGCTCCAATGTATTTGTGATTTCTTTAATGCTTGTGTTAGATGGGGAATGTGATTTTTTTTTCTCTTTTCTATGTCAAATGCTGACTGGAAAAGAAAATGAGAAACACCTTCTGTGCTTTCAGGGGTAAGATTTCCAAGGTGAGTGAAAGCTTCCAACAAACTGCAAATGTGGACCAGTGACATGTTGAAAAGAAACAATTAGACTATGCTTTTCTCCTGAAATGTAACCCTAGTGGATTGTAAATCTTAACTTGGTTGCTGTAACATGAATGGTCTTTCTTTTCAAACAAAACAACCAATGTAGTGCTACTGAACATTGGTTTTTTTTTTTTTTTTTTTTAAATCTTGGTTAAATCTTAAATTGTAAAAAATACTGTGGTTAAAATGGAATGGTGCATGGTTCAGGGCTTAGTGTGGGACCACAGTGGATGTGGCAATGTCCAACCCGTTCTCACTCCCAAAGCGTAACATTTTACGCTAGGTGACAAATCGTCACCATATTACGTTTTCGGCTACCCACCACGTTCCTAAATGACGACCTCGGAAAAAGAGGAAATATGAGAACCGTCTGGACTGAACCTACACATGTTCGCTCTTTTTCTTCAAATCGCTTAGAAACACGCTATTTAACATCATTAAAGTCCTGGTTAAGGTCAGGAATAAGGTTATGGTCAGGGCTAGGGATAAGGTTAGGTTTAGGGCTGGAATACAGGTCTGGAACGTCTACTACCGCGGGAGCGTCATTGCACTGGATTCCAGCCATAACCCGCCGCGTACCATAAGAACGCCGAAGGTCTCCTTTCGCGTTCCTCAGGAACGCCGCGGGACGTGACAAAACGTCCACATGTTACGCCTCGGGAGTGAGAACGCTCTGCAATGTCACCTTTGATTTGTGTTTTTTTTAGCTTTAGAAGTTCCATTACATCCTCAGAATCAGATTTTAGCCTTTATTTAAGAATAAATGCATCACTATTTAGCAATAGGGATGCAAGCAATAAACTGCGTAAATTCTTATTAAATATATGTTTATAATTAAAAGTGTCAGGTGTCCCAAATACTGTATCGCAGCAGTATTCCATCAGGGTAAACAAGGCAGACACTGCTTGCTAAGCGAAAATAGACCAAATATTTACTTTTCACATATCAGTTAAAACACACCAAATTTAAATCAACCACTCTATTTATGCTGTCATAAAGCTTCATTCATTTTTCTATCCATCCTTTAAATTACTGTCATCTGTGGCATCGGTTGGCTATTGTTTGTGGAAGTAGACTTACATTTGCTTAACTCTGATTCCACTGAAATGCAGTGTCTCAAGCTTTGTTAGGCATATCCTTTAACCTTCCTGCCTTCTTGGGACCTTTTTGTGCCACTGCTATGTGTTAAATGGCTGCCATTTCCACTGTGTTCAGTGGAATATAACCAAACTTGCCACAGGATAGTTTTTACCTGTCAATGTTAATATTCCAGTGTGAATTCCTTAAATCAGCCTAAAATGGCTGAGCAGCAGAAATCCCCACACCCATCACCCTGGGGACCATTTTCTGCCCATTGACTTCCATTATAAACGCTATTTTTCAACCCCAAATTATCATCATATGATTTTATTTTTTCTTCTTTTCTTGGATGTCAATGAAGACTCAGGGCCTTGAAGTTTTAATTTTTAAATTGCAAAAAAAATGCAAAAAAAATAATGGCAGGTCAAAATGTATGTTGGTGCCAATCTTTGGTCCATCTAAAGGCCTACTTATAATGACAATCACATATTACTTCAACTGGTTTTTTGTGGAAATATTTAGTTTCGTTTTTTGGTTTTTGGGGCTTATAACACAGGGCGCTCATGTAATAACACTGGGATTTGAAGGGTTAAAACAACGAAAATATAATTAAAACTTTACATGAATATTTCAGGGAGAAGTAGTTTTACAAGGTTGGCTAATTTAAAGTGGAATAAAATATGGATATATGGTCTTTTTATGGCGTGGCTGAGAATGGTCCCTAGGGTGATGGGTGTGAGTTTTTTAAAGGATGGCAGGAGGGTTAAACAAAAGCTTGAGCTCGTCAAGCTGAGATGTCAGCAGCTTTTACTGGCTGTTTGCATGTGTGCACTGTGGATAAACTTGTGGGCTTTAATAACTCCTTTATCAAGTAAAGCTTTGATGATGGAGAGAGGCATTCCTGCCATATGTTATTTGATAATAGACAAGCTGGACAGGTGCATGGATGTATTTCAAATTAGCACCTCTGAGAAATCACCGGGTACGACTAAATGTACAAAGTTTAACCAGTGAGTTTGCTAATACACCACCTTCATTTATCAGTAATATATTATGTCCGACGTAGATACTGAAAGTTAACCATTTTGATTGATACTGAAAAGGTAACATATTATCAAGTATTTAAAATTAGCTTTTAAATATCTGCACAAACAATATTTTTTTTATCTGTATAACGCTGATTATACAGATTTTTTCTGCAGAAAAACTGCTTTTACTTTTTATATTTTATGAACAATCTGGTAGTAATAAACCTTTATATATTGAATGCTGTATTGTTATTGTATGGTATTACTAGCTTTACATAAGGTTTCTCTGCCACTCACTAGCTAAAGGTTAATTTTTTTGATGAAAGCTGTAGAATACTTTACAATATTTCAGTCAGAAAGGAGTGTAAAAAGATGAAGACATCCATGCAGAGTGCATCAAGATGTACAAATCTGCCAGCATCAAAGACAGACAGCAACAAATCATCAAAATGTATTTTTTTAATCCAATTTGTCTTGTTAAACAGCTGAGGAAGATTTTTGTTCTTCTTGTTAGAACTATCTACCAATATCAAGCTAGATTTTTCCATTTGAGGACATCCATAGTTTTTGTATTTTTAATTTTTTTTTGTTTTTGAAATGGGTATATATTGTCAAAAATCAGAAAGATTCATTTACAATATTAAGTGATTCAATCAAATCTACCTCTCAAGAGTGTGACTCATTGAAAAGCTATTTATTTGCCTCCAGCATTTTCTGTTTCTCTGTCAAATAAAGTGCATACTGACAGTGACAGTTCAAAACAATGTCTCAGAAAGGGCCAGGCATTCATCAAAAAGATGAAAAATGAAAAATGACATCCTACTGAACATACAAAATTTGACCAAAGAGAACATATTCTGTCAACACTATATACTGAGCACTATTAGATATTTTAACTACAAAAGAAAAGTTATTGTTAGAGTTTGTTGCACTGCCTTTGTGTGTTGTGTGCCCTTAAGTATAAACCACACAACCCAGAATTAGCTTATTTTTGTCCTTCCATTTACCAAGTGCTGTCACTGAGGAAGAAAGCATAATTCGACTGGGACAAACAGTTTAGGGCTCTCCAGGCAATCACCTGCTTCCCAGCACCTATTATCCCCAAGAGGAACCTGCAGAGCTCCTCTAAATGTCTCCCAGCAGCATTGCTCTCCAACTGGCTCCCATATTTCTGCTCCACTGGACGGTAAAATAAAATCCTGCCAGCTGCACATGTGCGCACAAACCCACACACACACAAACACACACACAAACATACATGTACACACAGCTATACAGAACTAAGTGCAGTGCAAGAAGGATTTACAATTTAAGGCACAGTGACTCTTCTCACTGAATGCAAAACTCAGCATTTGAATGATCTATTCCCTCCAACTGTGAAAGAACCAGTCAATCATCATGGCAGACCACGCTAAAAATATATTACAATGGGCTGATTGTGTATATATATATATATTACCTGGGCTATGACATGAGTGTTTTAGTTACCCATAAATATGAATGAATGTTTGTATGTGTACATTGACAGAGGCCTTGATCAGTTATTCTAGGTAGCTGATTGTGATATTTGTGATCATACAAAGAACACTAATGACATACGAAGAAAAAAAAATCATAGTAAATAATATAAGGTATATTCCACCACAATGTCCACTGGGCATTAAAAAAACAATAGTTTTTTTTGTCATACCCATGTACCATTGATCTACAGAAAATGTCCTATTATTAGAAACTTGTTTGGAACACTAGTCACTATCGCAAGAGCCATATTACTATTGATTTTCCTCTGGCACACTGGGTGACTCCAAAGTGGTCTAGCCAACAGTATACAGCACTTGCTCACCACAGGGTTTACTTAGGCAAGGCTAGGAGCGTGCAAACAACGGTTGCAAGAGCAAGTAAGTGTGGCCAATTAACAGGATTGAATCTCTGACCACCAATACTGTTTGCGTGACGAACATCAGGAGGTGCTATCAGGTGGTGGAAACAGCAGAAAGTTTATGTCAGTGGGCTGAAATGAGAACTCAGGCTCTTGTTGGAGGGAAGTGCAACGTGCCAAAGTACAGATAATAAAGTTGTCATTTTTCACATGTGAAAAGTGACACTTTTATTTCCTTACAAGGTCAAAGATCTGTTTAAAAAGAAAAAAGGCCTACCACGTCAACCCTTTACAACATGTGAATATATTATATATAATAACAATGCAAGACGCTGTATATCAGAGATGAATTTTGACTTCATAGCAATTGTCTAAGAAAGGTTTTCCTCTGCTAAACGGAAAAGTAGCACATGCGTGAAAGTCGCAATGTCTGTCGTGAAGTATGGAGTGACAGCACCTAAATAGAAATGTTGGAGACAGACAGGTTGACTTGAAAGCAAGAAATTTACTGAGGCTAATCAAAATCCAAATAGTACAAAAGGCAAAACACAACCTCTGAGCAATTGCTAATAAACAGTAGGGAAACACACAGGGAAGTAATGGCACACAGAGCTATTTACACACAAAAGGGTAATCAGGGAATTGTACACAGGAGGGTAATGAGACACCACTGAACCTAATTAAGACAATGGCCCAGTAGAGGAAGTAAAACTAAATGCAAGACACATGAGATAAAGTAGTGTCAAAGTTAAACAGGAAGTGGATAACAACATCACCACCAACAACTGAAACTAAGAAATTTAGAAACATGACTGAACTTAACAAAAGAAGGAGACTGAAGTGTCTAGAAGGGTGAAAGAAATCTGAGATGGCAGCAATCACTTCAGAGTGTCGGGTCAGAACACTTGCAAATGTTCAGATGTGAGAGGAACAAACAGGCAGAGTCCAGGAATAAAGTTGTCATTCTTTGTATTTCCAATTGAGAATGTGCCCGCAGCCGGGCGAGAGTGTGTGTGTGTGGTTTCTGCAGACAAAACATAATGATTCAAATCAATTAGGAATCAAATTACATAATAAACATAAAGATACAACTGAGGTGTACTCAAGTACAGTATATAAATAAATAAGCTGACATTATACTTCAGACTGGTTACATAAACTTAAAGTCAGACATTATGCATTAACACACTGCATACAACTATGCACTGAAGGCAACATTGTTTTATCATTTGTTACACAGAGCACAGAATCAACAACACGATAACAACGAATCTCTCTGCTAGAAGCTAATTAGCAAACAAATCGGTTATGCTAGCGAACTGCCACTTATGCATAACGTCACTTAAACAGAAGCAGAAACTGCTGGTAAGTCATCCAATACACTCATAGCTGAACACCAACATAACCGAGTGAAGTAAAACATTAACTCACGTTCTTATGAACGCACACACTGTCCGTTGTTCGGCTGCCGGCTGTCTCTGAACTGAAGCTGCAGACATGCACACCTATGGGCATTGAATGCTTCATGTAATTCTTTACTTGCAGCTCGAAAGTTGGTACCCTGGTCTGAAAGGAGTTCAAAGGGCTTCCCTCTACGGGCGATGAACCATCTGAGTGACATCAAGAAGGAGTCAACATCCATGTTTACAAGCAGATCCATGTGAACTGCTCGAGTAGTAAGGCTGTCTCTGAAGGCTGTCTTTCAAATGAAAAGGATCCCCCACCTCTTTTCTGTGCGCTGACCCACTTTGATGAGCATAGGGCCCAAGCAGTCCATTCCAGTCAAATAGAAAGCAGGTCGGAAGAGCCTCAAACTTGAGGGCGGCAGATCTGCCATTTTTGGGACATCTGGTTGACCTCTCCACTTCTTACATTCGGAACAGTAGTGCTGATGTCTTCTGACTGCTTCTCTCCCCTTTAAGATCCAGTATTTCCGGCGCAACTCAGCAAAAACACGTTCAGCTCCTGGGTGGTTAAGCTTATCGTCACATTGCTGGATTAGAAGCTTCGTAACTGGGTGAGCGGGCTCTAGAAGTACAGGGTGTAGTACCTCAGGGCTCAGGTCTTCGCATCTGCGGAGTCGACCTCCAACTCAGGAGCAAGGGTAATTAGCCTGCTACTGGATGGAATCAGCTTCTCTGATTTAAGTAATATGAATTCTCTCGGGAAGCTCTCCATCTGAGAATGTCGTAGGGCCAGCTCTGTCCTTTAAAAGTCATCAGCATCAGGGTGACTGGTGTCATTAGCCGCCCCGTGCATCAATCGAGCAGTGGCTTTCAGGAGTTCCTCATACGTGCTGAACTGGTTGATGTCAGGTATCGCTGGACTAGTGGATCCAGTAAGCAGACCACAGAACACTGGCTTCTTCAGCTCCTCCACTTCCTCCTTAGCTTCTCCCACTGGTGCTTGTGGCCAAAGGCTGGATGGCAGCTGAAGAAATGGTGGCTCCCGGCTCCAGCGATTCTCACCAGCAAGCTGAGCCAAAGTTTTCCCTCTCATGATATAGTCTGCTGGATTGGTTCCTGAGTCAACGTACCACCATGCTGCAGCAGAGAGTTCTTGTACCTCTGCAACTCTTTGTGGTTCCCACAAAGACTTTATATCTGCATGAATCTGAATGGAGCCAGTTAAGCACTGTAGTCGAGTCTGTCCAGAACACCACATCTTGGATGTCAAGGGTCAGTTCTTTCTTCAGAACAGAAGCCAGCTGTGCTCCTGTAAGGGCTCCACACAACTCTAGCCTTGGAATTGAGAGTTTCTTCTTGGGTGCAACTCTCAACCTCGCAGCCAAGAAAGCCATCTGGACCTTTCCTTCCCCTTGGTCAGTGCGCAGATATGCCACAGACCCACAGGCATGCTCAGAGGCATCGCAGAACAGATGACGGCTTCAATGGCTGTTACTACAATCCGAGCGTGAGTCAGTGTAGTATCTCGGCAGCGTTATCTGTGAGAGCTGGCCGAGTTCACTTTCCCACAAACGCCAGGCCTGGAGCAGATTCTCAGGTAAGTGAGGATCATCCCATCCTCTTTTCTTATCCCAGAGGTGTTGCACTATGACCTTTGCTCTGGTTGTATATGGAATAAGAAACCCGAGAGGATCATACTGCTGGGCGAGCAGCCGATAAATGTTGCGCATTGTTGGCTCTGAACTGACGCTCTGCTGATGCTTGTACTGGAGTGCATCAGCGTTACAGTGCCATACGAGTCCTAGAGTGCGCTCTTGAGGATCGTCTGACTCCTGGGAGAGCCAGAGAATGCTACCCTCTGACTGGGACTCAACTGGCAGGTGACTGATGACCGTGTGGACATTGCTAGCCCATTGTCGTCGTTCAAATCCACTCTCCAAGAGGAGAGACTGCAGGCAATCCACCAACTTCTTGGCTTGGCCTTCTGATGGGAGGCTCTGCAAACAGTTGTCAACATAGAAATTACGTTCTATGGACAGACGAGCATCCTCTCCTGGCTCAGTGTGTTTCTGGACATGGGCTTGAAGTGCAAAGGTAGCGCAGCACGGACTGCATGTAGTCCCAAAGGGAACCACCTGCCATTGGTAGATGGTGGGTTTTTCGTCTACCTTCATGTCTTGACACAGGAAACAGAAAGGGTTTGTCCTCATCGAGCAGACAGACCTGATGGAACATCCCCTTTATGTCACTGCTGAAGGCGACTGGGTGTTCCCTGAACCTGAGAAGGACTCCCAACAGGCTAGCTCCCAGTGTAGGCCCTGGAAGAAGGCAATCGTTAAGGCTCTGACCCTTGTAGGTGAAGGAACAGTTGAACACTACCCTGTCTTTCCCGTTGTGGTGCACCATGTGATGGGGGTTAAACCATGTACAGTTACTTACTGCAGCCTCTTCCGGTGCAACAGCTGTGACGAAGCCAGCCTGCAGCAGTTTGTGGATTTCCCAAGAGTAGGCAGCTGCCTTCTGTGGTTCTCTGGCAAGCTGTTTCTCTGTACCACGAAGCTGGGCCAAAACGGCCTCTGGTGTAGCACGAAGAGGGGGAAGATTCTTCTTCCACAGTGGTGGGGTGGCATAGCGGTTTACTCCATCAATCATTACTCGAATTGTTCTTTCCTCAAGTCTCTGAATGGCCTCAGCGTCTTGTCGGGACCTGGTAATGAGCCGCTCACTCCGGTATGGCAAGGTATCCATTTTCTAGAGTCTCTCAACATGGCTGAAGAGCTCAGCTTCCGGTGAGGCCCAAGAGGTGAAGAGACACTGCTGTGGGGTTAGCCGCTGACGTAGGAATCTCGATGGACCCTGTAAAGTCCATCCAAGTCGGGTGTGCACAGCTGCAGGTCCACCTGGAGGGCCTAGGCGTACTGGCTCCACAGGAGTGAGAAGATGTGGATTGACATCATGAAGAACTTCAAGATGTCGGCGCCCACATGGTTTACACTTGGCTTTGAGGTTACACTTAGCTGCTTGATGATCACGGGCGCATCGCCAGCACCTTTTATTCGCCTTGATCCACTCTGTCTTCTGCTCCTTCGACAAGAGTTTGAACTTACTGCACTGATTCAGGTAATGCTGCACCGTATTACAGAATGGGCAGTACTTCTTGGGCCTTTCTTGTGTCGTTGACATGTCACCTTCCGTCTTTCTCCTGGGCTCTCCTTTCGTGAAACTTGCCTCTCCCTGTCGGAGTGGTCCCCAATTACCTGGACACGCACCTCACAGTCAAGCCATTCAGCCAGATCAAGCAGTGTGGGTATAGGAGTGTTGATATGATTGACAAATCTCTGGAAATTTGCTCTTACGTCATAAGGTAACTTAGCTAAGAGGCGAGATACGTGTGAGCCACACCTCAACTCTTTCCGACCTTGTTCTCCCAACTGGTATAACATACCCACTAGCGCACGGACTTGGAGTGCAAAAGACTTGAAGGCTCTGATGTCACCACTCCTAATGTTGGGTCCATCCATCAGTTTGGTGATTCTTTTTAAGGCCAGATGTTGAGGTTGCCCATACCTTTCTGTAAGTGCTCTCATGGTGTCAGCAAATGGGAATGGACTGTTACTGTATGAGTCAGCTACAAGTAGTGCATCTTCACACTTAAGGTGATCTGTCAAGATCTGGAACTTGAAGTGTTCAGGAGCATCAAGTGGAAGTATGTTATCTAGGGCTAACTTTAATCTTGCAAACTCACGTGGGTCCTCGTGCACAAAATCGGGGATCGTTGGTTGAGGTCCACGATAAGTCTCTATTGGTTGGGCTCTGCTGAGAGAGAGTGGTGTCTGAGGGCATCCACCTGGTTGCAGGCGATCAGGCGGACACTGTCGGCGGTCATCTGGGTAGTTCCCACAGCGCCTGTACTGATGACTCGAATCCTGATACCCATATCCATAAGGAGGACGATAGTGACTGTCAGGGCCGCTTGGGTGATGTTGAAGTGAAATATTATTTTACATTTATAATCTATGTTACTATCCAGAATCAGTATTATTACTGTGGCATCACTTATGGTTCATGATTATTATGATTTGATCGACACATTTATTGAAACTGATGATGTTATATTAAAGTCTGTACTTCAGGTGTTAGCATAAGCGCATAATAATCTTTCATTGCAGGTGCAACTGTAATCATGTTAGACACATATTGCATAATTAAAGGGTTGAAGCTTGGTCAAGTTAATTAATGGTTTGAAGCAGAGGTGTGGACTCGAGTCACATGACTTGGACTCGAGTCAGACTCGAGTCATTAATTTTATGACTTTAGACTTGACTTGAAAAAATGTTCTAAGACTTGTGACTTGACTTGGACTTTTACACCAATGACTTGGGACTTGAATTGGACTTGAACCGGTTTCAATTCAATTCTTTCAATTCAATTCAATTCTTTATTTATTTGTCACATGTAGTTATAGCTGGTACAACATACAGTGAAATGTTTTTCCTGGCTAAAAAAGTACTCCCCCCGACTGTGCAGACATGCTAAAAAGGATTTTACATAAACTAAAAAAAAAAAGGGGGGGGGGGGGGGAAGAAACAAAAGTTAAAAAATAAAAAATAATATAAAAAACAATGTAAGAGTCCATATGTTTGTGCTTATAAGTATATATCCATGACGTGCAGGATATTGTACTGTAATAATTTAAATGAAAAAACTATAAAAATATACATTATTTACATAGTACAGATATATATAATAAGGTACGGATAAGGTTCAGAGAGAAAAGTAAAATGCAAATTATGTACTGTGTGTGAGATTGTCCATCATGTCGTCCGGTTTGTGTTTTGGTTGAGGAGTCTCACTGTGGGTAAAAACTCCTCCTGAACCTTTCTGTTCTTGTTTTCAGGCTACAGAGGCGCTTTCCTGACCTCAGTAGCCTGAACAGTTTGTGGGCGGGATGGCTGGAGTCCCTAATGATCCTGATGGCCCTGGATCTGCACCTTTCAGCATAGATGTCCTGCAGTGCTGGTAAAGATGTTCCCATAGTGCGTTCAGCTGTGCGCACAACCCTCTGCAGGGCTTTCTGTTGCTGTACTGTGCAGTTCCCGTACCACACCATGATGTTGTTGCACAGGATGCTCTCAATGACACCAGTGTAGAATCTCCTCTGTATATTCTTGGAGATCTTAAACCTCCTTAGACGCCTCAGGTGATAGAGGCGCTGTCTGCCTTTACTAATGAGAAAGTCCGTATGTGTACTCCAAGTAAGGTCCTCGTTGATGTGGACACCGAGGTATTTGAAGTTGGAGACTCTCTCCACAGGGGTTCCATTGATCTGAATTGGGGTGTGAGTTTTCTCACCTCTCTGTTTTCTAAAGTCAATCACCATCTCCTTTGTTTTACTGATGTTCATGGAGAGGTGATTTGCCTCACACCACTTTGCTAGTCCATCCACCTCACTCTGGTAGGCCCTCTCGTCGTTCCCAGAGATGAGTCCCACCACCACTGTGTCGTCAGCAAACTTCACAATGGAATTAGTGGGGTGTCAGGCCGTGCAGTCCGCGGTGTAGAGGGAGTAGAGAAGGGGGCTCAGTACACATCCCTGGGGGGCCCCTATGTTCAATGAGAGTGTATGGGAGTACACATCCCCTATTCTCACTGACTGTGGTCTCGCGGTCAGGAAGCTATAAATCCACCTGCACAAAGATGTACTGAATCCCAAATCTTGGAGCTTACCCGAGAGGGTGTGGGGCACTATGGTGTTGAATGCTGAGCTGTAATCTATAAACAGCATTCTCACATAGTTCCCACATCCCTCATCTAGATGGCTCAGTGTGGTATGCAGGACCTGTGCTACAGCATCTCCGGTAGATCTGTTTGTCCGGTATGCAAACTGCAGTGAATCGAAGTCGGGAGGAAGAAAGGAACTGATAAAGGGTTTCATGAGCCTCTCAAAACACTTCATCACTACAGATGTTAGGGCTACTGGGCGATAATCATTTAGGCTAGCTGGGCGGGTGTTCTTCGGGATCGGAACAATCACTGATGTTTTAAAGCAGGTGGGGACTACCTGCTGAGCCAGAGAGGCATTGAAGATACTAGTGAAAACTGTGGTCAGCTGATCTGCACATACTCTTAGCACACGTCCCGGTATGCTATCTGGTCCCGCTGCCTTCCTGCAGTTTGTTGCCCTCAGAGCTCTCCTCACATCATGCTCAGAGAGTATCAATTGTGCTGGTTCAGCAGCGGGGGCAGGTGCAGAGCTCTGAATTGCCGCCACAGCAGGCACCTTGAAACGCGCAAAAAAGGCATTGAGGTCGTCAGCTAATTCCGGTTTCATACATCTCACAGTGCTGGGTTTATAATCTGTGATTTTTCGTAGCCCGTCCCATATACGTCGGGAGTCACCATGTTGGAAGTGCGACTCCACATTGTCCTTGTAGCGCCTCTTAGCCGCTTTCACAGTCTTCCTTAGACCATAAGAAGCTGCTTTGTAGCTGGTCATATCGCCCAATGTGAGCCCATTTTTATAGGCAGTGGTCCGTGCTTTGAGAGCTCTCCTGACAGTAGAATCAACCCAAGGTTTTTGATTGGGAAAAATCCGGATTGTAGCCGAGGGGATGATGGTATCCACTAGCATTCCAATGAAGCTAATCGCTGTGTCCGCGAACTCGTCAATGTTTGCGGAAGTATCCTGGAATACGTCCCAGTCTACGTCACCGAGTGCGTCCTGCAGCGTCGCCTCTGATTGGACAGTCCAGCGTCTGACCTTTCGCGTCACCGGGGCTTCCTGATGAAGCCTTTGTTTATATTCCGGTGCGAGTAAGATGGCGGCGTGGTCCGATTTCCCAAAAGCCGGTAACGAGATGGCTTTGTAGCCACCTTTAAAAGGGCTGTAACAGTGGTCCAGCGTGTTGTTGCCTCTGGTGGGACAGGTGACATGCTGGTGAAAGTTAGGCATGACCTGTTTTAATTTAGCCCTATTAAAATCCCCCGCCACGATGAGGGCGGCATCTGGATGTTTAGCCTGATGGCCGCTCAACACATCATGGAGGTCCGATAGCGCCTTGTTGTTGTCCGCTTGTGGCGGGATGTAAATCGCAGAGATGATCACAGCAGTGAACTCCCTAGGGAGATAGAATGGCCGACAGAGGATGGTGAGAAGCTCCAGATGGGGTGAGCATGACCGGGACAGGACCGTGATATTCCAAGGGTTACACCATCTGTTATTGACCATAAAGCAAACCCCTCCACCCCGCAATTTACCGGACTCCGCGGTTCTATCCGTGCGGAAAACAGAGAATGATTCCGCCGGGGTTATCGCGTGGTCCGGCACAGAGCTGGTAAGCCAGGTTTCGGTCAGGCAGAAGATGTTGCAATCCCTGATGTCTCGCTGGTACCTGGTTCTCGCCCTAATATCGTCCAGCTTGTTCTCAAGTGACTGGACGTTGGCTAGCAATATGCTAGGCAATGGAGGACGGTGTGCTCTGGTACGCAGTCTGTTCCGGACCCCTGCTCTTCGACCCCTGTGTTGCCGTCTCCTTTGACTCCGGCAACCTCTGGGGTCATTGTTCTCATTACGGAGGATCTCTTTCGGCCACGACATTGTATCAAGCACCGTAGCAGAGGTAAGTGAGAAGTATTGTCCTATGTCCAGTAGTGTGCCACGGTCATATTGAGTCAGACCCTGTGCAGCACGAGCAAAAAAACCAATGAAAAACATAGATAAAACAAAATAAAAGCACAGTCGTCGCGGAGCTACCAGGATGGCAGCCGAACTCAACGGCGCCATCTTTACTTGAAAAGACTTGATATTTTACCCCAAATACAAAATTTAACATGCATATTATATAGAGATTGAAAATGTGACGTCATTCACGGGTAGAACCGCAAAGGATTCTGGGAACTCGTGGCAAGCGGTACTAGCTCACGCAGGCTTTCAATTAAAATCAGTTATACAGCAATAAAAAGAAACACAAAAATGTCAAGAAGCCGTTGTATTATTAACTGCAATAGCCGGTCGCATGACAGCCACGGGAAGCCGACGGGTAAAGAGATCGGTTGTTATCGGATTACGTCGTTGAAGAGAAATTGTTCGAGCCATGTTTCCGAAGTAACAAAGACGCGACGGATGGCCTGGATTGCAGCCATTCAAAGATCAAATATAACGTCCCAGAACACTCCAGCTCACAGGTTAGTCTGCTCCAAGCATTTACACGAAGGTCAGTGTTTTTTAGTAGTTAATACGTCATTTTCATAACATAATTAGTGATATAGGTTACAAGCAAGTCTGGCGCTGAACAGAAATTGTCGCGCTATGCTCCTTTATTTATTGTGCATAAATAGTGAATTGTCCTGACACAATATTGCGTTTCGCTTCTGTTATTATGGTACATTGACAAAAACATATACTTTTATTCACAGGATAAAACAGGTTTTTTGTATCACTAATTGCCCAGTACGATTACAGCATACAGTATTATTGTCACCATATTTTTTTTTTTAAATATGGTGATACAGTTTTGGTATATTGCTCACCACTGACTTGCTCCATGCATGAATGGTTTGTGTTGAACAAACGTGCCATCAGGGGAGCATGTGTCGGTGTGAGGTGCATCCAGGTGCATATCGTAAACATAAAGACCACGAGCAGCACAATAAATGACACAGTACTGGTAGAATGCAGCGGTCAGCACAGCACAAACTTTGGGCCATTCGCTCAGGCTATGAGCTAGTGCAGCACATACTGTCTTCTATATGAAGGGACCGTAAGAACAAGGAAGAAAAAAAAAGATACCAACAAATAGGAAATGAAAGGAAACTCTGGGTGCAAGAGAAAGTGAAAACTGTGGGTTCAAGACCATGACAATATCATCTCAACAGAGCCACTGAACAATCAAGGATGTGCAAGTGAAAAAAAAAACAACATAACCCTCCTGTTGTATTGGGTTCAACACAAATGCAACTTCAGAATCCAGCTGTTATTATACATAAATGAAAAAAGGAAACCACGTATAGTGAGAGATTTGTTTTTATAATTTGAGGCTTACTTTTCTTGTTCTCAAATATTTTTTTCATAAACTCCATCTGTACATGTCACATCCCTCTGTTTGCAAGCGAAATGTTTTCCTCATCTCTCTTGCCCCTGGAGTATAAGCCTCATCCTCTTAAATCATCATTGGTTAGTAGCTCTTCATCCGAAACTTGTGCTTTGCTTGTGGTTGTAGCCTTTAACTAAATCAAAGCACTCTCTCTTTGTTTTCACTTGAGCAGCACATAAATTCATGAAGGAGATAAAGGCCAAAAGCCCCACTAGCTATGCTACTTTGTTTGAGTGGTAGTGACATGTTTTGCTGTGTGTTTACCAATACTGCTTCAAATCTTTGCTGAAGGGCTCCCATTGTGGTATGAATGCGTTTCAGTGTGAATGCACATGAATAGGTCTGTGTTCTGAACAGAATAACAAAATGTTGGAAACTCAAAGTCAGTGATTTATTTATTTATTTATTTTTTTGCAAACAGTTTGTTGGTTTTTCCTCGAAGTGTAAAACCGAAATCGATTTTCTTTTTTAAATTCAAAACCTCTCATATGTTGCTCTCAAATAAAGCAAATATTCAGGCCTTATCCTCTCTCAGTAATCTCCTGCAAACGTTTCAAGCTATCTGCCGTTCAGTTGCAGAATCATTATGTAACGGGTCGAATAGTGGCTTTTAAAAATGTGCAATCTTTAAAATGTAAAATTCAGAGGCACAGTGTGTGAGTATTTTGTCTTACATAACCCACAATTATGTCTGCTTTCATACAGATGTTGCGGACTTTTAAAATGATTGCATAATGTGAAACTTGAGACTTGTACAAGTATCACATTTCATTATGCATGAGATCTTTTATTTTATTAGTCCTTTATTTATCCAGGTAAAACAAATCTCATTGAGATTAAAAATCTCATTTCCAAGAGAGACCTGGCATCAGATCAGATAAAATGAAATGATTGAAATCTGTCTGAAAACTTTCAGAACAGTGCATTTTCTAGCACAGCTAAACCTTGTGTTTTATATTAGAAGTCATATTATTATTATAAGATACAAAGGTATAACATAACATCGCCTAAGCTCTTTTGAAATGTATTGTATACAGCTCTGTATTTAATTGTCCTTGGCTATAAGGGCATCTGTTACAATTTACACCACTTTCAGTCCTTAGCCTCTCTTGCAGGAGCTACTGCCATGTGACCACCCACTCAGGAAGAATGCCAAAGGATAGTTCTGCAATCGTGCCAGCATAGTGCACTTTGGTTTTGATGGACTAAAAAGCCATTCTTTCTATGAGGCTGATAAAGACTTAATTAGAAACATAATGAATGTGGAGCACATCTGACAAGCCTAATTAGGCCTGACTGAAATGCAGGGATAATTGGGTTTCCAGTTCAGGGCTTCAGAACATCGACCCAGACCCTCCTCCTGACCCTCGGTGCAGGTCCCCGGATCCCTCGGCTACAAACTCCAGCCAGACAAGATGGACAGTCAGCGTACTCTTACATGAGGCAGAGAACTATCACCATGTTGACTGATTCAATTGGTACTCACCCTGTGTATCTGTTGTGAGCTTTGTGATCCATGGAAACTCTTCTGATGCCCTTTATAATTCCATTAAATCCTATTGTCTCCAGCTTATAGCTCTCTCACTGGGGGAGAGGAACAAAGGAACTACGAGTCTGCTGGAGCAGAGCAGACGTTTGTGGTTCAGGTCTTTTTGCCAAAGGGACTTTAAGGTTATCAATCATGCTGTGTGACTTGCATGTCTTGCCAAGCAGATAAAAATATTCCTTTTTACCATCTCAAATCAAACATATTTGACTTTTCATTATTTCATATAGTAGTTTTGGCTATCAGCAGATTGGTCTAGCTCCAACAACGTGGTCCAAGAGTTTCTTGCCTCTGGCTGAGGCAATTCTTATATGTAAATTTAAACACACAAATTCTAAATCAAAATCAGAACTATATTTTTTAAAATCAATTTTAACAACAAAGCTATTTCTAATCTGTTTTTGAGTGTGGTTCAAACTGAACAAGAAGAGTTTACTTGGTAAAAACATTTATTTTCGTTGTTCAATATTATTGATTGGAATGGTGGTTTAATTGTTTCTCAGACAGAAGGCTGTCAATATCGCTAAGGTTGTATTTTGCTAATAGACAAGACATCATCAATAACATGTAAGCATGCAGTTATTGCTGTGGGGACTGGGTGTTTTGAAGTAGTGACACAAGCTGTCTGCTGCACACACGTGATTGTGGTTTAATAAAAACATATTTAAGAAAATCAAGTTAGGAATAGTTGTGGCTAAAAAGCAGTAAGATAAGCTCCAGTAAAAAAATACAGCGTGATGGTGCACTACAACACCATCATGGAGGGAATTTGGACAGGTAGACAGCTTGAAGATGCGTTTAAAATAATGATTTGTTGCTGTGGGAATTCAGTCGGGCTAGACAGGTGGACTTCATTTGTATTCAGTCATTGTGGTGTAGATTGGCTGCAGACATTAGTGCTGCAGTGTTGCTAGGAATTCATCTGAATACCTATGACAAAGACATAATGTTTGCAGTTTTGCCTCTGTATGTACCCCACCACAGTCAGTTTTAAAATCAAGCAATCAAAATGTAATTGAAGTGCACAGTTTCAGCTCTGATTCAATGGGTTTTACACTTACAGCCTTCATTTTCAGAGACTCAAAGTATGGATAAACTGACATAACTTTAAATATAATGATTTGTTTTTAATACTTAGATGAAAATCTTTTGCAGTCAATTACTTTCAAAAGGCTAGAACCCATGGATATCACCAAATGCTGTGTTTCCTCCTTTAAAAGGCACCGCTAGGTCTTTAGTGCAGCCGCCTTCAGTCACATCTTGTTTGTGGGTCTTGTCACTATGAAGCACTGTGTGATTTGTTTTGCAGCATTTAGTTGAATCTGAGCAGAGAGTACAGCCCTGTATGCATCAGAATTCATCCTGCTATTTCTATCAGGAGTCACAACATCAATAAACATTAGTGGCTTGGTTCCACTGGCAGCCATAAATGTTCATGCCATTAACATTCAATTCAGTTTAGTTCAGTTCTGAAGCACACCACATTATCTGTCAACATGGTGATGACAGTGTTTGATTGAAATATAATGCCTCAATCATGTTGACAGATGGTGTTGTGTGCTTTGGATCATGAGCTGTTCCCTTCTTTCTCCATAGTTTTCTCTTTGTGTTATTCTAGTAAAAATTAATGTGTTTTATTTGTCCAAAGTTTTTCAGAACTATGAAGCCTCATTTAGATGTATTTTTGTCTAATGTGGCCTTCTTGTTCTTGAAGCGCCTTGAGGTGACTTTTGTTGTGATTTGGCGCTATATAAATAAAATTGAATTGAATTGAGTGTAACCAGTGGTTTGTACCTTGTCGGTAAACTCTTTGTAGTTACACTGACAAAGGCGTCTCTTGATTCTGGACTTCGGCAATAATATGTTTGACTCATTGTAAAGTTGTTTATCTAAAACATGAAAATAATTCTCTCAGTAAACATTTTCTTTGCCTTTTCTGGTTTTTCAGGAATTTAGATTTTGCTGAGCCGTCCAGTGCACTGGTTATTTTTAAGAAAGTAAAAGACTGTTGATGCCGATTGTTGAAGCTTTTGATATCTCTCCGAGACATTTACTTTGTTTTTTAACCTAGTGATGGCCTCCTTTGTTTGCTCTAATATATGTTTGAGGTTCACATTTGAAATGTCAGTGAAAGGCAATAAAATACATTTCAGCACATTCAACTTGAGATGTTGTATCTTATCCATTTGTCATGAGATAACAAAAAAAACAGGCAATTTTTTTTTTAAACGACATAAATCATATATTGGTTGTTTGGTGATGTACAGAAGCAAAATTACATTTTGTTTTTACTTTAGCATTTTTATATATAATATTTAAATATTGAACAAAATGTAGCCTATTCTCAACAAAATAATCTCCAAAGTACTGAACAAATGAAGTGTTTCTTATCCTTATTCTTATGAGTTGTTCTTTTTATGCTTTTTCAAGTCAGTTTGAGTCTTTCTTGAGGATAATTAGGAATGATATATAGTCACAACAAACTAGAGGGCTCAATGATGAATTTGACATCACTCAGACCCAATTGGACATTTGAAAACTTTAACACACTGTGTAATCACTTGGAAAGTCAGAGTAAACAAAGCCACAGACAAGTGTTTTTAGACCTACCCAACAATGCAAATGTTTAACAACTACTGTGCATTTATCTGACATTCAGGCTGAAATGTAATTACAGCAAGAGAGATGAAGAACTCACAAAGTAACAATGGCAAGTGAGGCTGTGAAAGAAAGGACAGACTTGATAGTCTAAAAAAACAACAAAGGGAGCCAGACAGTTAGAAAGGAGAGATGTCCAGGCACACCAGGGAACAAAGAGACAGATAGTACTTACAGTGTGGGGAGGATGATCAGCAACGTCAACAATAGAAGTCAGATAATCACAGCTGCCTAGGTGACAGCACGCCATGATTAACACTAATGACCCTACACTTTATGAGCCTCTACAAAGACAATTAGTCCTCCCACTCTTCTTCTCCTCTACTCTCTGGGGCAGCGAGCATGAATTTAACCCACACCTCCCCCTCCTTTATTCCATCCCACTGCTGCTTTTTTGATTTTTTTGTAAGTGTATTCCATCTTTCAGCCTCTGATCACTTTACTTTCCTCTATCTGCAGTGGAAGAGGATTTGCAGTGGAGACGCTGCACACAGACGTCTACATCTGTATCTCCAAATGCCATCCTTGTTATTTTCAAAGCACTCGGTATCCATACAAAAATCAACAAACAAACAAAAACAGAAAACACACTATTAGGAGTTTTGTCTTTTTTCTGTCACATCTCAGAGGACTTTTTACAGATAATTCATGGACCACAACACTGGATACAATTATATGTGATAGATGATCCAATAAGGTGACACCTGCTAAGGTGTAGCTGACATGTGATTGATCATATGGTCACTGATTGATGACACCAGAGAAAATGATTACCAGTCTAACTGACATTACTTACGATGGCCCACTGGATATAACAGAATTTCTTTGCAACAGTCAAAAGTATGAAACAAAATTTAGTAGACGGTAAAGCGGCTGGAAGATGAAGAAGAACAAAAAAATCGCTGAAAATCTTTTTAGAAATAAATAAAGACATTTTAAATTGTTACCGAAACTCATGTGATGACATTAAAAGCAACAGAAGCAGCATGAATTTCTTTTTCACATTATAAATGACTTAATGTGCATAATTGTTGATGAAGACACACCTTGTGTTAAATCTCAGGTGTTCTAGACATGATTCATGGCTTTTAGATACATATAGATCTTTAAGTCACTTTTCTTAAGAAACTACTAGAGTTGAGTATTTATGTTACATAATAAATGTGATCAGATCACAAATAGCATGTTTTTTTTAGTATTTACAGTAATTACAGTCATTATCATTTGTCGATTATTATGTGTTAGTAATGTACAGGACTGGATTAGATTTAAAGGTATACCTTGTATCATGTGAATGGGGTTTACAGCCTGTGTACGACTGCCTCTAAGCACAATTGCATTTTCCTTCTTTCTAGCCAGAGAATATAGCAGTCCTGTAACCTACAACTCTCCAATGTTCACAGGCTCTCTGGGACTTAGAGATAATCCCCATGTCAGGCTGACATGCCAATAGATCTGTGGCACATGGAGGCTCCAATAATGGCTTGCAGCCAAACCCACAGTGCCAGACCTGGGCTTCTAACACCATGTAATTAGCAGGCTATTGACTCTTTCAGACACCTAGTCTGTGCAAGCTGAAGAATTGCTCCAATTTATCTTTTGTTCTCAAGACTGTATGGTAGTTGGAGACGTGACAAGTGTGCATTTGGTGCAGAGGATAGGTTGTAGCATGTTTATTCCTGTTGTGAGCTTGTGTAGAATATTCTGGCTTGAATGTCATAGAAGATGGCAGGTAGGCAGATATAAAGATTTCCCAGAGGTAAATAATTTCTTTACAGTGCTCTCCATTACAAGTTACAAAGCTGATTACCAGAACTTGAAATATCTGTCTGCACTGCCCTTAATGTCCAAGCATTGCTTTGTAAACCTATTGCAATATTTATGAAGTCTGTCCACTCATTTTCTTTCCCTTATTCAGTTCAGGGCTGTGGGGGATCTGGAGACTACCCCTGTCGTCTTAGGGCAAATTGTGGGGTACACCTAGTCAGCAGTCTAGGTATACCTCACCTTTTTTTGTATTATGCTTTAAAAAAAAACTAATTTAAAAGGAACCATTTATTATTTCCAATATCTTTTGTTTATTTTGTTCATTCTTCTGCAGTCCCACATTTGAAGTATATTTATTCAAAGATTATATTTCATTTCATTATGCAGTTTAGTCTTGATCACATTCATCTGACAGTGCATGAGGTGAAAGAGTAAACAGTCCACGTTGTACCATTCTTGTGATTTTTCACTTCAATCCACAACAGTTGTGTTTTGCAGTCTACATTGTAAACACGGAGCACCATCAGTTGACTCGAGGTCCCACGAGACTGGAGTTGCTACATGCTGGCACACATTCCATGTGCTTCACAAATGTCTTCTGAAAAGTATTGTCTGAAAAGTATTCTCTGCAACAGTGTTTAATGTTCTCTGCTGCTGGTTCAGAGAGATGTGCATTCCCCAGCAACATTTGGGACTAGATTCTGCAATCAACCATGCAGAGCAGCAGCTGTTTGGTTTTAGTGCATGATCTCTGACTGTTATCTGTGAGCACAGTTTTTGTACTCTTTGTATTGCTATGACAGAATGTAAAGAGTTCATGGAAAAGCTTGAAATGCTGTTTTTTTTGCCAGCTGAAATATCTTGTTTACTCAGTTTGCCTTTTGTGCAATTGGGTGTAGGAGCTGAAAGTATTGTTTGGTAATTGGAACCTGTCTTTAAGTGAAATGTCCACAGCCATCCCTGTATTTTAGCAAATGCAAGTGCAGTTTAGAGCTAACCACCTCATGTCCAAAATTTGGAGGGATGCTTCTCTGAGTTGCCTGTAGCTCTGCAGTGTGAAATTTATAAACCACGTATACATTTGCAAAACAGCATGCATAGTGCTCACACAAACTGGATGGGAAGAGTACAGCTGAATCATGTGGCACTTACGTGTTTACTGTAATTGTTACAAACACAATGTTAAGTTGTGTCCACAAAGGCAGTGATTTGCTTGTTTGAACTTGGTGATAGTTGCTGGTTGCTAGCTGGCATTTGATTGCCAGCAGATATTCTAGGCTCCAGTCGTCTAGGTAACCCTGTAATGTATTTGCCACCCTGTCATATGTCAGTCTACAGTATCATGCGCTCTCATTGGTCATTTCAAACACCTGCCTTGAGAAAATGTATCTCAGAATGTGCCCACTTTATGTCACCAGCAGTTTTTTTGGTTGCCACTTCACTGTGCATCACTTCTTGCATAGATGGTGCAGATTCAGAGTTTTTACTCTAGACTGCCTCACCATGTATGATTTCGTGTAACATTTCAACTGTCTAAATTACTGACACATCAAAGAGTAAAAATAAAGTGTTTCTGAATTCCTGCATCAGATCTTTATTGATCATTAAAGAATACAGTTGCTGTCATACGTTCATGAGGCATACTTGGAATGATTGTGTTTTAAGAATGCAAACCATTTTGCCCTTTATTGATGGCATGTTCTTGATTCATCCTCAGAATATCACCATCAACATGCCTACTTACTGGCAATAAATGGAATACTAGCAATCCTGTAATAATAATAATAATAATACCTACTAATAATACCTATGGCTCATGGAAAAAAAACACACTGAAATGTCTCAGGAGGTAAAGCTTGCCGCATGAATTCAGGAGCATGAACAGGCAGCATGAAGCTAATTGACATATCTTTTCCTTATTGTACCTGCCTATGAAATTAATCTCTGATGTGCTTAAATGTAGATTTGTAATCTGTGCTTGATGGGTTTATTTTGAGTCCCTAAATATGGATTTGTACTGTACCCTGCTTTTCTTTGAAACAAGCCAATGCTTCTCTTATTTAATCTTGATGCCTCCTGGTCCACATACCTCTTCAAACTTGGTAAGACAGTGTGGTGTCAGAGAATTAATTTTACAAAAAAAGGCTTTTGATTGGTGTGAAATGTGACAGAATCTTCTGCTGGCAGAGTCTGTGGGCGTTGGTGCCCCACTGAGAGGTCTAATGATCTGCTGCTGCAGTTCCATGGAAAAAAAAACATGCACATTTACTGGGATGGCCATCAGCCCAATGGAAATGCAATCAGATCAATACTATTACCAAGCATGCTGACCACATATGTCAGACTGAACTGTCACACAAGGAGCCAATGTCACAGTTGGTTCTGTGCTGACAAAGTGTGGAAGCAGAACTAAAATATTCATTTCCTTTCAAATTCATCCTTACATGTTTACAGCTGCAGCTTTAACAATAATATATACGGGCATCGGCTCAGTCACATCTTGAGTGAAGACATGAATGCACTTGATGATCTGTAGGATTGCATTTCCATTTCTATTTTCACTGGTGTTCTCAGTGTGGGTCTGTGTGAACTTTGTGCATCTATGCAGGGCATGACACCACCACTGCGATGGCACATCCCAAGAATACTAAATATTTCATCCCTTATGTAACTTGAATTGTCCGCCCCAATCGCTAGACTCAGTTCAAAGATATCCCTGCAGGTTAGAGATCATGATCATGTGATGTGTACTAAGAGTTCAAACTCACCACTGTCCTATAATGTTTCTTGACAAAGATGGTTGTCAGTCGAGCTTTGCTTTTCATTTCAGTGATTCCATCTTCTCCAAATGTAAATATCCACCTCAGTCTAAGCTCATTTTAAGTGTGAAAACAGCTACAATTTTTTTTGATTAACACTAATTAAATAGGAGAGAATATTTACTGTTCATAAAACAGCATGCAGCACTACATGCCAATAATTGTGTAGTCATATCAACAAGGTACAGGTGGCAATGTGAAACAGCTCAAATTGCACATTTTTGGTGCCCATGTGTTAAATTGAGTGGTTTAGACCAATGCAGCGCTCCTCTTAGCAATCAGGTCTCACCCCCAACCCTTCAAACAATCTGTTGTTGGTATCCGAGTGATAAAGCTTTTACATTAGTGTTTGTGAGACAGGTGCAGGCTTACTACAACAAGCTAAGTATTTATCTGGTGCTAAAATTTAAACCATGAGTACACAAATGGTCTAATTAAGTAGTCAGATGTGCTTATATGCCCTCTCACTGTGTGTTTATTGAACTTGAATATGTTGAACAAAATATGCTGTAATATATGAGCATTGCCTAGCATTAAATGAAAAAGAGTGCTGTTGTATGATAGCGAATAGATGTACTGAAGGTAGATGTATTTTTTACCATAAACAGTTCTTACCCTATATGTTTACTATTGTATTTATATACGGTTCAATCATTTCTGGACTGAATCTGGCTTGTTTAGGAGCCAGGAGGTTCCTGTCATTAAGAGGTTCACTTTTAAAAGGTTAGCTTAATGTAAAAACAAATTTTCTTCCTTTGGCCACTAGTGTTAGTTATTTTTATTAATTATTTATCTGGATTATTTTGGTGTAAATTTCCCAGCTTTAGTGATATTGACTGTAAGTGCCATGTGGTTCAATCCAGGGGGGGCTGTCAAAGTTCACGGTTTGCACTTTTACTGTTGCACCTTTGAAGCCTAAGATGCCTCTGTCAGTGCGCCCCAGGGCAGCTGTGGCTACGATGTAGCTTGCTATCGCCAGTGTGTGAATGCGTGTGTGAATGGGTGAATGACTGAATGTAGTGTAAAGCGCTTTGGGGTCCTTAATGACTAGAAAAGCGCTATACAAATGCAGGCCATTTACCATTTACCATGCAGGCTGCCTGTGATGGGTGTTGTTCATAAACTAAGAGTTGAACATCTTGCATTTATACACACAGGTGCACTAGCACCAGTGCAAATATCCAGTACAGTATATGACCCAGTGTGGTTTTGTTATTTTGTTCATGTGCAGTAAAATATGGTGAATGCTGCTCTTGTTGATTCTTGTTGAGTACACACAGTCCGATGGAAGCCTCCCCACTCAGCCTTGTTTGCGTCTGGTAGCCACAGAGTTTACTGTCTGGCAGCAGGGAACAATCATTCATCAGGAACACAATAACCCACACACAAGTCAAGCCCACAGCCTGTAGAGTTTATGCAACATATGTCTATATCTTACCATTCTTTATGAAACATAATATTGACATTTCTGTGCTGTTTTCTCTCTGAAAATAACTAAAGATTTCTACTCTTCCTTTCTTCCTGACAGGAACCATCCCCCCCACCACCACTACACGTTTTTCTTGAAACACAATGGAAACTAGAAAGGTGGAATAAATAAACTGAGATTTCCTGCTGGTGCTGACTTTGATGCACTTAAGTGACAGAATGCCTAAATTAATTTCTCCTTATATTTCAAAACTGTGGGTAGAATGAAAAGTAAATTACCCCTTTTCTTTCTTTCTTTCTTTCAGATGACAAAAGAGCACTGCTGTAGTGTTCTTTTGTGAGGTGCTACACAATGCTGCAAAGTAGATACCTAAGCAAAGCCAGGTGTGGCCGGTTAAAAGCAAATATGAAATATCTATATCATTAGCAAAAGCTAATAATATAGATGCAGCTGGCCCATGTGGCAGACATAAATGTGAACATGTTAAACTGCCTTTGTGTTTGTGTGTGGCCAACCAGTCCCACATGGCCAGACTGCTAAGTGGAACAGAAGAGTTAATGGGATATTTATCAAGTGAGGACACTCAGCCAAAGACAAGGAGAAATAAACAAGCTTGTCTGACCGGGTCCTCCTTGGCTATTATGATAAACAAGCACATTATTTGAAAGTCTAATGACCACTAGATGAAAAGTACTATGATGTACCCTTCAAGAGCTTCAGTGGTGCAGTTATTGCTTTATAGTGAAAGTGACTGAGTGGCAAGTGTTGAGCCGTAGCACAGTGATAGTGAAGATTTAAAATAATCCACCAATGTTGACTAGAAGAGCATTATTTAAAATCATTCGTAGATTGTTGTGCTTAGTAAAACACTTTACATTCACTGGGAAAACCTGGAGAGTAATTTGAAAGTTACACATTTAAAGAGAAATATAATACTGTTATATACTATGTAAAATGTTCTAGGTTTTACTTGATTATTGCGCTATTTTCCATCAACTAATGGATGGATGGTCTTCTCAGTATTGATCAGTGTTGGTCAAGTTACTTGAAAAAAGTAATCAGTAACTAATTACTGATTACTTCCCCCCAAAAGTAATCCTGTTACTTTACCGATTACTTATTTTCAAAAGTAATTAATTACTTAGTTACTTAGTTACTTTTTAAAAACACGATTTACAACCTGAAGAGGTGATAAAGTGATAGATCTTTCAGCCCAATTCTACTTTTTCTGCATAATCCATCATACAAAATGTAATCAAATGGAAAAGTCTCTTTTTTTTAACTTGTTTTATCAGTTTTAATCTTTTAACTTTATGCATCAAGCAAAAATTTTATTATATGCAACATTCTGACTTGAATAAATTCGTTTAACATTGAAACCTATTTTCTGCACATTCCAGCACATAAAATAAAATGTTTTTTGTGTTTACACTCACTCTTTCAAATAGATGCAAGTAAAACACAGCAGAAAATAAATAAAGTCAAAGACTCAGCGGTCCTGTTGCTCTATTTTCACCTGTAAAGCAGCAATGCGGTAGGCGGAGGTTTACCCTGGTGCAGGTGTGCCGCGGTCAGTTGAAGAATCCGCGAATTTCTCTGTGAGTTTCCCATTACGTCGTTGCGCACTCGGTGCTTGCTTGGAAGTTTAGGGGGGTTTTTTTGCTGTAAAAAGAAGTTTTCTTCCCACGCACAACGGACACTAATGTTTTTGTCACTTTTTATGGAATCAAACTCAAAGTAAGGTCAGTACTTCCACGCTTTAAACGCTGCACGCTCATACTCTCTCCCACAATCGATATGTGATCCACTGTTGATCTGCGCACAGCTGTTGTCACTAACGGCGCACTCGCTTACGTCACTGTCGTGAGACATTCTCGCAAAAAATCACGGTTTTAGTAACGCAGTAACGCAGCGTTCCTACGGGAAAGTAACGGTAATCTAATTACCGTTTTGGCAATAGTAATCCCTTACTTTACTTGTTACTTGAAAAAAGTAATCAGATTATCTGATCAATCTGATCAATACCATCTCTGGTATTGATCAGCACAAAATAGGCGCTATGTAGTTAAGCATAATTACTACATTTTCTATCCAGTCCCCTGTCTGCTTTTCACTGAAGCACGTTTAGAAAAAAACGAAACTGTTGGAGAATTAAAGAAAAAAGGAAGCATACATACTTTTCATGCAGACAAGCAAAACAATATCCACTGATGCACTAACTGTTGAAAGCAAAAATATCTATTTTGTAAGTTATTATTATTATTATTATTATTATTATTATTATTATTATTATTATTATTATTTTGGTCCATTTTCACATGAGATACTCCAGATTTGTTGGCAAATGTATCCTGATGAGAATCTTTCATTCCAGCACATCCCAAAGGTGCTATTTGGGTCTTGTGACTGTGGAAGCCATTAGAGTACAGTGATCTTACTGTCATGTTCAAGAAATCAGTTTGGGATAGTGTGAACTTTGTGACATAGGACATTATCCAGCTGGAAACAGATATCAGAAGGTTAGCAACAATACTTGAAAATACTTTGGTGTTTACTTAGCTAGTACTGAGAGGGCCAGAGTGTGCCAAGAAGATATCCCCCAAAATATTACAACACCAGCAGCAGCCAGAACTATTGATACAAGGCAGGAAGGATTCATACTTTTATGCTGTTTACAGCAAATTCTGACCCTACCATCCTAAAGTCACAGTAGAAATTGAAACTTGTTACACCAGACAGCATTTTCTTCTATTATCATTTACAGCCCTTGAGGCCTGGGGAACTCCAGGCCAGTGTCCTGCAGGTTTTAGATCTCACCCTGGGTCAACACACCTGAATCAAATGAATAGTTCATTACCAGGCCTCTGGAGAACTTCAAGACATGTTGAGGAAGTCATTTAGCCATTTAAATCCGCTGTGTTGGATCAAGGACACATCTAAAACCTGCAGGACATCAGCTCTTAAGTCCCGGAGTTCCCCCACCCCTGATCTATTGTTTCTTCTTTTGTCCAATATTGGTTAGCCTAAATTGCATCCTCAGTTACTTACTTACTCGCTTTTGTGTTTCAGAGATGCTCTTTTGCATAACTTGGTTGTAATTAGTGATTACTTAGGTTACTGTGCCCTCTAGTCATTCTCCTCTGAACTCTGACATCAACAAGATATTTTCTCACAGAGAACTGCTGCTCTCTGGAGACAATTGGAGAAAATGCCTTATGAAGTACATCTCTTTTTGGGAAGATTATCTGTAAACCCTAGAGATGGCTGTGCAATGGATCAGAAGTCTCTAAAATACAGACCAGCCAGCAGTCTTCCCCATTCAGATGCCCAGTTTGAACTTCAGCAGATCGTCTGGACAATGCCTATATGCCTAAATGCACTGTTTGCATTGTATTAACATGCAGTTAAACAGCATTTATTCAGTTAGCCAGTGGGGGTCTAGTCAAATTTCACTTAAATTTCTTCAAAGCTAAATGACAATTCTCTGCCACCACACTGATTCGAATGATTAAACACCTTAGCTTAGCTCACTGGTCAATTAAAAATATCTAATTTCATGGATCACCAGTAACAGCCTGTGGACATACAGTAATTATCTGAAAGTGCAACTGATTTACTGAATATCAGTTCATGATATCAACTCAGTTAACTAAACTTTGGCCCCTTTTTTATTTCTGTGCTTGGTAAGCAGGCTGACTACTGCAGTGCCATTAATTAGAATGCAAGATATGACTCTGCAGGTATGACAGCACTGTTGAAGGAGTTGTTTATCAGATCTTTCACAACCTTATGCTGATGAAAAATACTAATCAGTCATGCGTAAGCAGTGATTAAGAATTGCCCACGTCATTGTTTTCAGGTTCAACATGTAGGCATGGAAAAAGTAGCATTTTTAGCATGATGCAAGTGTGTAACGAGTGAGAAGTGGGCCTCTCCTCCTTCATGAAGATTTTTACATGTTCTTTAATTTTTATTCAGTTATTCTGTTTCTCCAAAGAGTGGTTATTCATTTGCATTCAGATGGTACACGATGAACAAAAAAAAGATTTGGATGGGGTGTTTTTTCTTATGAAGACTTTTATTAAATTTCATGAAATTGTACAATAATGTGTTCTCTGAGAGTCTCAACATTCTGAAGTGCACGACTGAAAAATCGTTCTTCTAGAAGGAAAGGTGACGGCACTGTTGTAAACATCTGTTGATTCATTAAAAACAAAAGCAAATAAAAAAGAAAAATTACTCCAATGTGAAGTGTCAACACTGTGCGTGCAATAAAAGCCATATGTACAGTAGTTGACAATCTGGAAATTTCCTTCCCTGCTCAGGCTCAGACAGTCTTTTATGAATTAATGTTTTTCTGTACTTTGAAATTGTGTGCGGGTCTTTGCTCAGTACACCAATCCCACTGAACTTGCCATCTATTTCTGATAGTATTGGAGGCGACAGCTCATCTAGAAGGCCCTGCAACACAAAAGAAATAGGGTGCTCTGCGCATGGCCTAACACATATACAATAAAGTAAGAACAGCTGCAGAGAAGTTCAAATATTAATTCTGCTCTGAGAGCTGGAACTGTAAAAGTGCCTGTAAATACAAAAATAATAAAAAATAAACTGAATGTGGGTTTGAGTTAGACCATGAAAGCCAAAGTAAGTAGCTGTGTTCTGAAGGATGTCAGAAACTTGAACCTGTTACCTCTCGTTTCTATTTCTAAAGGTTTTGATTTTTGGTTGGCTCTCTCCTGTCTTTTCTTCATCAGTTCCATCAAATATTCACGCTGGTATAAATGAAACTTACATCCTTGATGCATACAAACCAATGTAGGAGACCAACAGAGTTGAAAAGAGATCTGAGGGAGAAGATCAGATGAATCAGTCTTTATAAAAAAAAGGAAGTTGCTGTGATACTCACAAACAATTGTGACGATGACCAGGTTTTATTTATGGATGTCTCTCTGTTCTCAATGTGTCAGTCAGAGTCTTTAGGGACAGGAAATAGTGTTGACATGTCAATCACTTCAGGTGTATCCTCAAAATAAAAGGTGAGGCGTTTCCTCAAGGGACACATAGGTTTGAGACTGATATGCTAGTTTGACATTTTATTGAATCACACTGGCTCAGAATGAAATTGTAAAGTAAAAAAAACAGTTTTTCTTTTTACAAAAATATAGTCTGGTACATGCACTTTATAACATGTTTTGTATTAATGCAAAAACAAATCATAGCAACAAAAACAACTCAATGTCAGAAATGAAAAAGATAGCCTAGGAGAAATAGCATTAGCCAGAAAAGGATAAAGTTCTTGCTGGCAGCGTTGTCCTGTTGTTACGTGGTCAGTACATCCCCTGATGACTGACTGATGCCCCATTAAGAGGCTGTCAGAACAAATCAGTTTCCACCAGATCAACTTGCAAGTACACCACTTAGAGAGACGTATATAAATAATCCAGTGACCCTCTTGTGCATTGCATTGTGACGGCTGTCATTACTGGCAGATGCAACAAGCACTACTCAAAAGGCACAGCAATTTATGATTACTGAAAAAAAGCTCAACACATCTGACCCCTAAATTATCAACTGTCCACCATTAAAATTAAGATAAAACCCTACACTGACATGTATTAACCTATTTTGGTTAAAAAAAAAATATAACTGCTAACCAGTTTCTATGAAAATGGCAGTGTTGCAACTTTAAAAGAAAAAAAAAAGATGTTTTGTAATTTACTGGCTTTCTTAATTTAAGCAAATGAATGTAATTTTCATTTTGAATTTGCCTGATGTTGAAATTTCAATGATGCTAGAATAGGAGCAGTAAGTTCTGCAGGTGATCTTTCGACACTGATTTGTGAACAAAGGTACAGTCAAGCAAATGAACTCTGCAGCCTTCCAAGAGCAGAACTGGCAGATGTGATAACAACCAGCAGGGACATTTGTGTATTTCTTGACTGGATAGCAAGTGGTACACACACACCCGGAGTCACCCAGCAGTCTGACTCAAACCAAACTTTTGCTGTGGTACAGGGACCAAATGGCTCACAACAATGGGTCAGACACCAGTAAAAGACACCATATTGCCGAAGCACCTCCCACAGGATACCCCAAGGTAGTCGAATGTCTTCTCCAGATGCTGCAGAGGTGTGTACAGCATAACACCACAGCAGGATTAAGGAGGTCCTCGAAGTATTCCTTTCACAGCATGACTGTACCCTTAGTTGAAGTCAACAGCATCCCTACTGCACTTCACACCGTGTAAGTGGGTCTCCACTTTCCCCTCCTGAGTTCCCTGACAGTTTGCCAAAATTGCTTTGAAACTAACCAGAAGTCTTGTCTTGTTTCATTGTAACACCAAACTCTTCCCATACACCAGTTTTTTGCTTCAGCTATTGCCAGAGTAACATCCACTTTTCTTGCTGTTACCTGATCCCTACCAAGGCCAGTAGGACTCCTTCAGCTTGAATGCTTGTTTCACCTCTGATGTCCACCACGACCTGCACCAACCACCTTGCAGCCACAGTTCCATGCAGTCAGCTCAACAATGGAGGGGCAGAACATGGTCCATTTGAATGCAATGTCCTCCTCCTCTCTTGGAATACTGTTGAAGTTCTGCTGGAGTTGGGAATTAAAGATCTTAGAGAAAGGGCCTCTGCCAGGCACTCTCAGCTCAGTCACTATATGTTTGGGTGCATCAGGCCTGTGCAGCATCCTCTTCCACCACCAGATCACCACCTCCACCATCACCACCAGGTGGTGATCAGTAGATGGCCATGATTATCACAGAAGTCCAATAACATAACACCATTTAATCAGGTGGGGCCCTGGTATTCCTGTCCCAGATCAGGTAAACTGGTCTCTGGATTTTTTTCATTTTTTTCAAAGAGGTCATGTGAATCCTTCTTTGTTTGGCCCACTCATTTAGGACTAGTTTACCCTGGAAGACCCAACAACATACTGCAGGCCCTGGGGATCACTGTGATACACAAGCCTTTCTACCATGATAAGGTGGTGATTCGCTAAGGTTAACTTCCAGCTAGTTTTGGGAAATGTAACCTGAGGAAACTACATACAATAATACTTCACTCTGGTGCTTCACGTTCTTCCCACTTGGATATTACTGCAAAAGTGAGCAGACACTTATCCAAAACTCAGCTGCATCTTAGTATTAGCTCAGTGAGTGTCAATAGTCACATGTTGAGTTTGTTAAAGAATTAAAAAACAAAGATGCAAACTGTGAAAATGTGCCAGCATTTTGCAGAAAATCTGGAAAGAAAGAAAAAGAAATCCTTTCACAGACCAGCATTGTAAATCATTTACAGGGCAGATGCAAGTTAACTGCAACATCTAATCACAGTATTCCTTCTATTCATCCTATTTTAGTCACAGTTAGCTCTGGAAGAAAATACCAGGTGGTTTAACTGCTAAATACTCCAGACAGTTAGCTGATGTGTACACAGCTGCCTGCTCGGGTAGAAAATACAGCCATGGGAGCGGTAAAGGTGAACCATAACAAAGAAGCTGTGAGACAGAAAAGCAAAACAGTTAGATAAAAGATATTAAAACATTCTGCAGAGCTGAGGAGAATTTCAGAGTCAGGCCTTAATTACCTCTGGGTAAATCACCACAAAAAACCCCAATTGTCAATAAACATACTAAGATGATCCACTGCAATGATAATGAAAAAAAAAAAAACAGTTACATGTTTGTTTTTAAGCACTTTTTCATATTGGGTTTATGTTTTATTTATGTTTTGGTAGCTGTAGTAGGGTGAGATGGTGCTGGACAACTAGCCACTTAACTCCTAAAGCTCATGAGGTTTTATATCCAGCTGTTTCAAGGACTCTGCTAATCTGACATGATTGCTGCAGTGCTGAATTTACTGGAAAGTATGCATACCTCAGGGAGATGACTGTGTTACTTACAATTTTAGCATCAATTGTGTAACAGAGGTTTCATTGTCTTCGCTGAATGCACCCCTAGGAAGAGTTCACATTGCTACACTCTATCTTTTCCAGAGGTTTCATGTGGGCTGAGTGTCGATGCGCTCAAGTAAAAATAATATATTGTGATAATAGACTTTGGAGAGAAACCCAAAATATGCTCTTGACCCACAAAAGTGTATTTCTGTCATCACTTTTCCAAAGCTTTCTCACAATTTGATTGATTTGTCCTTACATACATACCATATGATTACTTTCCCATTCAAAGGTCAGACATTGTTAACCTCCTTTACAGTCAGTACAATAGAAGATAATTTGAGTGTTTAGTCACTGATAAGATTAACTACATTTTGACCCGGGCTTCCTGTGACAAAGAAAAAAGACAAAAAGAAGACTTTTGCCGAGATGAGGTTTAAAGTGCGTTTTGATTGAGATGCTACATAAAAAACTGGTTTTCAGTAACAGCCTGTTAGCAGCACAGATTCTTTTGTTTGTCACGAGTTCCCTGAGGCTTGTAGTCTTAATTGACAGGATGAGCTGAGGACAGACTGGTGAGCAGTCAAGCTTTTTATTTGGCTACATTAGGACAGAAGCTGTGACCGTTGACGTGACAGACCTGGCAAACTCCTTGGTGCTGTGGGAATTGGCCTAGAAAAGTGACTGGGTGAGTGCTTATTATATGCAACCTGAAGGCGTTGCCCTAGACTTAATTTTAGAGTCTAACAAATACACGATGTACAGTACAGATTTACACAATACAATACAATACAATATAAAACACCTTGAGGCAACTGTTCAGTAGCACAAACATGTACTACAAAGTATTTAAAAATGCTTAAACGTTACAATTATGCACCGCTCACATACACAAATGCTTACTTTTCAGCAGAAAATAAACTACCGTATTTCCCGGACTACAAAGCGCATCTGAATATTAGCCGCACAAGCTAAAATCAGGGGAAAATCCTGTTTTGTACATACATTAGCCGCACCTGACCAAAAGCCGCAGGTGTTTCAATATTGACTTATCATCAGTGTTGGGGAGTAACGGAATACATGTACCGCCGTTACGTATTTAAAATACAAAATATGAGTAACTGTATTCCGTTACAGTTACCGTTTAAAAAGGTGGTATTCAGAATACAGTTACTTTGTTGAAATAAATGGATTACACTGCAGTACTTTCCTGTTTCATTTTGTCGCAGGTCAGGACTGTTTGGGTTTTGTTTGACAGCTACGTTCTTTTGTTCCAGGCGGCAGCGTTACGGTTGCCATGGTTACAGGGCGACGCTCTCTCTCTCTCTCTCTGCGACTGTGTGTTTCCTGGGTGAGAGAGCGCCTTTTCGTTGTTGTTGTGCTAAGCTAACAGGCAGAATGCTACAAGCATAGCTCTAAAGAATGTAGCATCGTGGGCAGTGTAGTCCGTGTTGCAGGGAGAATGGACTGCCATACACGTTATGGGTCTGTGAGCGCGAGGAGGGAGAAAAAGGGGAGTGGAAAGGTACGAGTTGTCATCGAGCAAAAACGGGAGCTGGAAGCATGTAAATATAATAATAAAACAGCACACCAGAAAAATTGATTCAGACTACCTTTTAGGCTCAGGTGCAGTGACACGGCTTTAACAAGAAGAAAAGTCAGTCATTCACCACCATCTTCCTGCGCACTAAAACCACCAAAGTCCTCTTCTCCAGTGTCGGAAACGAACAGGCTCAGGATGGCTTCGTCATCCACTCTCAGCTTCTTTCCTTCGTTGTCACTTTCAAAACCAAAGAAATCCTCATTGTCAGTGTCGGAGTCGAACACCCTCTGAAGGGCCGTGGCGGTGTCCTCCTCTTCATCATGCAGCAGTCCAGCCCTTCGAAATCCGTTGGTGATCGTGGATGTTTGCACACTTTTCCACGCTGTCAGAATCCACCGGTAGAGTTGAGCACAACTTGCTTTTCGCAAGTTTATCGCCGCTCGTCATCCACGACTCCCGCTGAACGCGTAGGGCTACTTTGAAGTTTTTTTTTCGCGCTACTTGTACGGCACTATGTTGCCTGGCGGATGGACATGTGACCAACATACAACTCTTGAACCCCGATCCTTCCGCCAGGCAACGTAGTGCCGTACAACAGCGGAACAAAAAAAACAAATCGTCTTACAATATCACAAAAATCATGGACAATCTATAGAAAAGCCGCACCTGACTAAAAGCCGCAGGGTTCAAAGCTTGTGCAAAAAGTAGCGGCTTATAGCCCGACAATTACGGTAATAAGAATCCACTGGAAAACCCAGGAAATGGTTTGACTGGTGGACTCATCAATGATTGGTTGTGAAACAATTCAGAAGCACAGATTTTATGATTTTGTCTATAATAAGACATAACTGTTTGCCTTAGTATAAATTACATGTGCCAGGTGTGAGAATATTAACCTGTCACACAGCCTTTTGTCTGAGTTTCATTTCTTTCAACCAGGCTGTAAACATGTTTATTTCTTCGGTCCGCCATTTCAGCTGCAGAGACTCACAAATTGAGAAGCTCACTGAATACTGCATCACTGAATACACATGCTTTTAAATGAATCATTTCACATGCTTGCCTCTTAAAGTGTTACAGAAAGAGGACATGGAAGATAACAGCCTGGAATGTAGACTGGAATGGCTGCATACCTGACTGCCCACATATGCCAGGTTATTACATCCATGAGTTTGCATTTAGATACAAACATATCTATTAGAAACTGTGCCTCTAGATGTAATGTCAACTATATATGAATGATTTTGATACAGAGGAAGCCTTGATCTTTTTTTTTTTATTTTAGTCACATTTTATCTTTTAATGCTGGTTTCATCGATATATGAAAGATCCGAAAGAGGAGACCAAAGGAAATAGTGTACTCCCAGTTCATGTCACAAGCTTGGAGCAGTGGGAGGGCATCCAATGTAAAATCTGTGCCAAATCAAACATGTGGATTCATCTGCAGCAGAGATCTCTTGGGTCATAAGGGAACAGCCAAAAATAGCTTCGTCTGGACTTTTAAAATTGTATCTACATATTAAAATACAATCATTAGGTCATTTTCACATTTCCTTGCATCTTTTTTTGGCACCCTACTTTTATTTTTCCCAATAACAAACTATAGCTCATACACAACAATAGCAAAAGCTGCACGCACCTGTCACTTTTACTTCTCTTCTTATAGGTAGGAGTTTAGCTTTTCAAAAATACTCTTTGAGAGTAGTGAAGGGGGAATTCTCTCAGATCTTTGAACAAATTCTGCCAAAGGCGACCTGGGGAAATGAAAAATCAGGGTTTAAATAATAACTGATTGTAGTGAAGCTAAAAGTGAACTCAATACAAAATCATGGCTGTGGAGAAAGTTATGTTGTTAACTTATTTACGTACTTAATTTAATGAGTTGCTTAGTTGGAACTGAGCAGCAGGATCATCTTAAACAAAACACTTTTCAGTCTGACTTTGCTGTGAGTTTTGGGCCATGCAAGCGTGAACTGTTATTTTCAGGTCCAAGTTCAGGGCTGAACTTTGACTCTTCTGTTTGAAAATTTTAGTTTAAACCTTTTTTTGTGCCATATAGACATGTACTTAGTCTTATGTTTGGGATTATTTTTGTGCCATATAACTTGTTTGTGCTTTAACTCACAGACTGATGACATGATATTCAGCTCGAGGATTTTCTGGCAGGAGGGAGAATTCATGTTTTCTGCAAAATATATTAAGTCTCCCTGGCTCTGAAGCAGAAAAGCTTCCCTGCAACATTACACTGCCACCCCCAGCAAAATGTTATTTTTACCGTATCCATATCCAAAGAACTTTCATCTCATCTCCATAGAGCACAAGGTTTGAGTACTATCAAGATGCATTTTGGCAGAATTCAACGCACCACTCTGCCATCCATTTTTGTCCAGTGTCTTTCCGATACTGGCTTCATGAACAATAATCTTACTAAGGTAGGAGAAACCATTGCTTGTCATGTCTGTGCAACAAAGACAGAACAATAGGCGATGAAAATAATCCCACAAAACCAGCTCAGTACTCAGAGTTGGGATTAAGAGGCAGGTGCCAGGCAGTAACGCCTGTTAGGGCTTGCTCTGTAAGTGTGTGGGTGACTCGTTGGTAGGTTTGCGGTTTAGTACTATATGAGTATAAAACATGATTAAATTTAAAATATGGACTATCATTTAAAATTGTATTTTTTTATGTTTGCTTGTGCTGCTTTTGTTTTATTTGAGGGTTTGTTTAATAATCTAACACAATTTATTATGAGATACAAAAAGTGGAATTGTCATGGTCTCCGTGCCTGCCCGGCTGGCCCCACAAGGCTACATGTGTTGTTTGGTTTTCTCTCTCTCAATCTCCCTCTCTGCCTGGGCGGAGCTCACTGTGGGCTCCCGCCCTTGGCCCACACACCTGACAACAATCAGCTGTCATCACCTATAGGATCACTGTTTGAGGCGGGAACACAGATCCTCTCGTCGCTGGATGATTGTACTACAGACGTTAGTGATTCTCCCAGCTCCTGTGAACCTGTGCCTTGTGATTTGTGAGTGACTTCCCTTTTCTTCTGCTACAGACTTTCCTTCCCGGACCTGTGACCTCCCTGCCGTGTGAACGTGTGTGAGTTTGGGCAAGAAGACGTGAGCGAGTGTGAGAGAGCTTCCCCGTGATTCCCTGGAGTTTGGATTTCCCTTCACTGTATATATCGTGCACTGGTGCTGTAAATAAACTGTTTTTGGAGACATCTAACCGCTCTGCGCTTGAGTTCCTACTAACAGATTGTAACAGGAATAAATGGGAAAAAGATCACATCCTCTTTTTGCAAAATTGTACAAAAGACAGTGTGAATCTTAAAAGGTGCCTTCATAACACAATGCATTCACTTTAAAAGGTTAAGCTGATTTTGGATGGTGTTCAAGTTCTTTTCTGTATCATTTAGGTATCTGCTTGACAGTCCTTATTAAAACTGCATGTGTATATACTTCACTAACTATCATTACTCAAACCATCTGGACTTGAATATGATAACTCCATAATATAACCAGATTCACTGTAACAGTCCGATCACAAAAGTGCCAGTTTCCTCTCCAGATACAAACCCCATACATTTTCCAGCTTTGTGGTAGAGATTCTATTTATTATTATGAAAATGGCTTTCCAGAATGATAAAACTGGGATTCTAAAGACTTATTTAAACAGTAATGTGAGGTTCACGATATGAATACCAATGGCACTAACTTCATTTTTGGATTAGAAGTGGTTCTTTTCATACGACAAGATAATGCCCATTCACAGTAAGAACAAAGCTTGGGCAGCTAATAAAACATTAATATCAGCCAAGACAAGATTATTCTGCGTGCACAGAACCACTTTTGGAATTTAGATCAAAGGAAATTTCATTTGGTTAAGTTCTCTCAGCCATTTACACAGCATGTATTTCCTAACAGTAATGCAGTTATCCTTTTCCCCCTCAGCAGCTGTATCAGACATGGCAAGCATCAGTTAAATGTTTGATCTGGTCTCTCCGAGGCTTTACTGTATGAATAAATTCAGCTGAGGCCTTATTTTGAATTGCAGTGTGATGCTATAGATGAATTCAAGTCAGAAATTGGTTCTCTTCCTGCAGACGCATCTCACTTGTACCAGCACTTATTACATTTAGCATGAAATCTGACTATAATTTCCCACAAAGTAGGCTATTTCTTGGAAAAACTGTCATCATTTTCAGTTCAAATAAAGGTTAGAAGACATTAAAAAAAGAACATTTTAGCAGAACACTGAGAGTTTAAAATATGTCATGTTTGTCCTGGCCTGTTGTTATGTGCTTCAGCAATGTATTTCAACATAGAAAAATAACGGAAGCCTTTACTTTCTAAAATAAATTTGAGTTTATTCAAACTCCAATCAATCTTATGCCTTGGAAGCAATATTAGCAATATATTGTATAGAAATTCTTATCTGCCTAAAGATCTAACTTGGTAAGGCCAAACTCTGCTTTGACTCTGTTATATCCCACTTGACAATTAGTCACTCGTGCCCAAAACATATCAGTTGTCATGCAAATAAGTTGGACTTTGACTACACCTCAGGCAACATGCCACAGAACAAAGGGCCCTTCTTGGAAAGTATTACACCTCTGTCTATGAGCCAAAAAACTGTCTAGAACACTTATGCCTATAGGCATATGCTGAAAGAACTGCAGTCCCAGGGAGTTTTGGTATCAAAGTCTATCAAATGTATTGATTTGATGAAATCCCTATGATGGTGATGCAAAATCCATGTCATAGCAGAGCTTGACACCAATCCAGGATAGCAGTTGTAAAGGTAGACCTAGAGGTAAAGTCCAGCCACGATGCCAAAAGTCAGCTGATTTCAGTGCCAACCTATATCAGCTGTTTGCCTTCTGGTGCTTCTGAAAGCTACTGTGCTACTTGCCTTTACCCCTGCTTCTCATTTAGTGCTGTGTCTGACTTAATCACTGTCATGTCTGTTTTCACTGAAGGCTGCTCTGTTCTGTGCTGGAGACTTGCTCCTGCATCTTTTCATGTATGCTCAGAGAAGGCCCACAATTATGAATGACTGTAAAAGAAAATAATAGTATTTGCTTTACTGTGAGGGTCTTGACTGAAATGATAATGATGAAACTGTGCTGCTCAACCTTAGGTCAGAGTATATTGTATCAATTAGACAAATACAGCTTCTATGTGATTATGATCAAGTCAAGACATTTATCATTCAGTGTAAGTCATTCTCAGTGTCAGATAAGAAGTGCCATATAATCACGGATTTTTTGAAGTACTGTATACAATAGATATTGCCTATTTTGAGCACTGAAAGTCAACAGAGAAATACAGTACTGTGCAAAAGTCTCAAGTCTTCTCTTGTTTCTTTATATTTTGCCAATTAAAATGGTATATAAGTGCAATGATTAAATAAAATATGCAAAAATACATGAAAATGCAATGTGTAAGGGAAATAAAAATAAATAAGAGTTTGCACAATTCTCTTAGGCAAGCTTTCTTGTAATTTCTTTAATTGGTCTTCAGCTTTCTTGAAGAACATTCAAAGCCCTGTTTTGGATGTTGGCTGCAATTTGTCCCATTCTCCTGGGGAGGCCAAACCATGACCTTTAGTGCTCTGCTGAGTATTTTTTTGTATCCAGGTGTGCTTTTATTGCACTGGCAGTGTGTTTTGAATCATTACGTCATGGTCCTGGGTCTTTGATCCAGGTTTTGAGTTTTGGTTCTGGACTTATTTTTGTATAGTTTAAGAGAATGATGTTGGATTCCCGAAATATGTAATGTTCCAGTTTCTGAACATTTCACCTTCCACTATCTAAGTTGTTAATTATAATTCTTGATTTCTGTTCTGTTCATGCCTGTTTCTCCCCTGCCCCAGTGTCTAGCCCGTGTGTCCTATCCTGGGTGTCAGTGTTTGTTACTTCCTGTTTTATTTTAATAGTCATGTTCATTTTGGCTTCCTTTATCTGGATTTGTGTGAGCTGTGTCCCCACTGTGGTCTGTTCCCTTGTTTGCCCTTGTATCTATATAATATGAAGGTATGTTATGAATATGCTATAACTATAAGTATGTACAGGCTGTAGTGGGAATACAAGCTATGTAAAGGCTATGAACAGGATATAAATATGAAACTATACAGAAATATAAAGCTATACAGAAATATGCAAGTTATAAACAGTTGTAAACAGTTGTAGAATTATAATTATCGTATTGTACAGAATGATTGTTTATACAGAATTATACAATAGTGCAGTTAAGATAAGTGTTTTAGTTTAAGGCAGTTTTCACGACCCTCTGCAACGCCTTCCGGTCCGAGGCAGAGCACTTCCCGTACCAGACTGTTATACAGTTGGTCAGGATGCTCTCGATGGTGCAGCGATAGAAGTTCACCAGGATGCCTGAGGACAGGTGGTTCTTCCTCAGAGTCCTCAAGAAGAAGAGACGCTGGTGAGCCTTCTTGACCAGCTTGGAGTAGTTGGTCGTCCAGATGAGATCCTCGGAGACGTGGACACCCAGGAACTTGAAGCTGCTCACACGCTCCACAGCTACCCATGTAGATGGATCCACCCATCTACATGGGTGGATGTGGATCAGCATTCCTCCTGTAGTCCACGATGAGCTCCTTAGTCTTCTCGGTGTTGAGCAGCAGGTTGTTTGTGTCGCACCACTCAGCCAGACGATCTACCTCCTCCCTGTAGGCGGCCAGGGATACCATCAGGACCTGCAGCCTTGTGCACATTAATCCTGCTTAGCACCGGTCCTACATTGGTGGGGGAGAGAGTCAGCGGGTGGTGATCCGGCGTCACGTCTGCTTTGGTTGTAGTTGTTGGATTCCCTCGCTCAAAACAAGCATAGTTTGGTGGGAGACCGCGTAGACCGCGAAGGCTGGGTCCTCAGGAGGATGCAGCCCATGAATTTGGACACGACTGACGAGGGACAAGAACTGACAAAATAAAACAGGAAACACACAACTGAACTCAAGACCTGTAAACATAACACAGAGACACGGACTTGACAAGGGGAGACAGGAGACGTTAGACAAGAACCCTAGACAAGGGGCGTGAAACACAGTGAAGACATAAAGGCAAAACCAGAGAACTGGAGCACTCCAAAATATAGCCAGAATAAACCGAAGAAAAGAATATTAAAATTCGAAAACATAAACACTCAGTCACAGACTCAGGACCACGAGGTGGCTGGGGAGAGGGAGGTCTGGGTTTTTCTGCTTTGGCTGCTGCCCCTGGGACACATCCCTAGATAAGCGGAAGAAAATGGATGGATGGATGGATAGAAATTATCAAAAGACACTCAGTTCACACAAATCTGTTTGGTTTGTTTCTGAATATTCCTGTGAGTCCAAAATCTAATCTAGCCATCAGAATTTTCTGACATGAGTCAAACATAGTATGATAATGGTTTGTGCAATTAAAGTGATATAAACTTTTACTTCATCAGTATTCCATCAGTGTCACTGAAGTAGATAGATGTGATGGTATTCAACTGGAAATAACGGTTAAAAATATCTGTAGCTGCCTGCCAGTTATTGAAAAACCTTTCCAAGAATGTTTTGAATCCTCGGTTGATGGAGCATATTTTGCCCTTCCAACTGGTCTTTCAAATGCTATGAAATAGTGTCAGTAATAAAAAAAATAAATCACTGAATTGATTTTTGCCCATGTAAATGTTAGAGGTTAACCTGACAAATGCTGCACTGAATATTTGCAAGTGTGCTATGCATTTGAAGGCCTTTATCCACACTTTTTTCCATTCTAGATTGACAAAATATACAGTATATGTGCTAGCTGAGATGAGAATCTGAGTGAAAGACCAGGAGGCTACGAAGAGCATCTATCCTCTGCTTTGCAAATGTCAAGGTATCAGGGGTAGGTTTCCAGTTATAAAGGCCATTACATATTCTCTTTCACTTTCTGGCAGCTGTCCTGAATAGCAGCTTTTTAAAGTAAATAAGCATGTGCTCCTTCTACAGGGAGTGCAGAATTATTAGGCAAATGAGTATTTTGTCCACATCATCCTCTTCATGCATGTTGTCTTACTCCAAGCTGTATAGGCTCGAAAGCCTACTACCAATTAAGCATATGCATCTCTGTAATGAGAAGGGGTGTGGTCTAATGACATCAACACCCTATATCAGGTGTCCATAATTATTAGGCAACTTCCTTTCCTTTGGCAAAATGGGTCAAAAGAAGGACTTGACAGGCGTGTGGAAAAACCAAGGCGCAAAATAACTGCCCATGAACTGAGAAAAGTCAAGCGTGCAGCTGCCAAGATGCCACTTGCCACCAGTTTGGCCATATTTCAGAGCTGCAACATCACTGGAGTGCCCAAAAGCACAAGGTGTGCAATACTCAGAGACATGGCCAAGGTAAGAAAGGCTGAAAGACGACCACCACTGAACAAGACACACAAGCTGAAACGTCAAGACTGGGCCAAGAAATATCTCAAGACTGGTTTTTCTAAGGTTTTATGGACTGATGAAATGAGAGTGAGTCTTGATGGGCCAGATGGATGGGCCCGTGGCTGGATTGGTAAAGGGCAGAGAGCTCCAGTCCGACTCAGACGCCAGCAAGGTGGAGGTGGAGTACTGGTTTGGGCTGGTATCATCAAAGATGATGTCTATTATTAATGTTCCATGTTTCTGTATATCTGGGTTTAAGATGTGGGTTTAGTTTCATATGTCATTTCCTGTCTGTCTCTCGATGTCGAGCCTGCGTGTGATGTTTTATTGTGAAGGTCTGCGTCTCATGTGAGTGTTCAGTTTTACCTCTCGTCTCGTTAATGACTCCCAGCTGTGTCTCCCACCTGTGTGTAATCTCCCTGTGATTCTCTGAGTGTATTTAAGGTGTGTCTTCTGCAGTGTTGGGTAAGTTACTTTAAATTAGTAACTTAGTTACATTACTAGTTACTTCTATCAAAAGTAACTCAGTTACTTCAAGTTACTCGTTACTTTCAAAGTAACTAGTTACTAGGGAAAGTAACTTTGGTTTTACTCAGAATTCTCTTGTTAATGTGTTTCTTCCATAACTTTGCCAGTCTTCTAGCTTGCTTACCTGCCACAAGTGCACTGTGCCACCTACGAATAGAAAGAAAAAGATAATGTGCATATTTCCAGGAGAGAAATCCCACGCCTGGACCGTCATTGACTGCTGCCATGATTCTAGCCTACGTCACAGAGTCATGTGCGCCTTTTACATCCAACATAAAAACTGCAGTCGTGGTGCTTTCAATTGTACTCAGAACTCTGAAATTCTGCCTTCTGAATAAGAAGATGTAGGTAACACCAGACTGCAGATGAGCTGCATACATGGCTGGACTGGGACAGAAAATTGGCCCGGGCATTTTGACTAGAGACTGGCCCACCATTATAGCAAATATCATAAAGCCTCACAACAAACGCTGTTGAGACAGTGATGTACACTGTTTTGATGGTATATATGCATCAATCTATCAATTGTTTGTTGTAAGACTCAGATAATTATTTTTTAAAAGCTAGACATTTTAAATGAGAATAAGAAAGAAAAGTATTTCCTTTCCTTCCACCCCTGCACAGTTACCAGCTGTCAGCTACCTAAAAAAGGATCCTGGGGTTATTTGTCTCTCAGAAACAGTTCATACCGGTAACTTCCCTTCAACTCATTCATGTCACCTAAAAGGTAAACCTGTTTCTCCATCACCTGTTCAGCTCTGATGATCCAGTAAGGACATCTCCTGGTTTCATCTTCATGTTTCCCTCTCACCAGATAACCAAACCATATCATGACCAGCAGCTTTACAGCTGTGGCTCCAGCAAACATCAGCTGATACTAGAAATTAATATTAAATAAATTCTAACAACAGCTGATCAAGCTTAATCGTGCTGCTGTTGTCTAGCGCCACATCCGCTGGTTTCCTCTTTCGGCGCAAAGTGAGCGATAAACAAACAAGAGAGCCGATCAGCTGATCATTGATCAGTTTTCATGACTGAAGTAGAAACAGGAGAGGGAGGGGGGAGAATGAGAGAAGAAGAGGCAGCTGTGCAGCAAAGACACAGAATAACTCCAGCTTTGTGCTTTTTCATTGTAGCTGAATTACGGGACAAACTGTTCCTTTTTACCTCAATAAGAAACGCGTAATATTTTCTCTGAATACCAGACGGGACGGTTGGCAACTCTAATAACTTATGAACAAAATAAAGTTCAACATCATTAGCTTCATAGCACCCACCCAGCTGTATAGAAACTCCGTCATGCTAGCTAGCACGCAGTACGAAAAAGTCAGAATAACGAAAATAAACTCCACCTAAACTTGGTTCATATCTGACCCAGAGAGACTGCAGGTCATAACTTCTTACCTGAAGTTCAGTTCACACTCGGACCGGGGGCCGCCTCGGGTCTCTCCTCCCTCATCCACCTGCTGGCCTCCACCACTTGCTAATGTTACTGAATCTGTGGAAGCTCCGCGATAGCCACCACACGAAGTAACGAGTAACGACCCTATCTAAATCCCAGTAACGACTAACGCGTTCCTGATTTTGGCATAATAACTAGTTACCGTGCTCGTTACCACAATAATAACGTAGTTACTGTAACGCGTTACTTAATAACGCGTTAGTCCCAACACTGGTCTTCTGTGTTTGTAGTTGTTGGTCCGTCTGTGTAACCACCGTGTCTCGCTCGTGTGTTCACCCTGCTGTCTACCATCGTCTGCCTCTGCTCGCCCTGCTTCATGTTCATGTTCTGGTTTCTGCGCTATAGTTTAGTTGTTTCCCAGTATAGTTTAGTTCGAGCTCCATTTGCTGTTTGTCCTTATTTTGTGCTCAATAAACCACCCTCACTTCTCCACTACTGCCTGCGTTTGGATCCTCCTTCATTTCCTCCTCACTCGCCGTGACACAGTCCTACTGCCAGTTTCTGGAAGACACCTTCTTCAAGCAGTGGTACAGGAAGAAGTCTGCATCCTTCAAGAAAAACATGATTTTCATGCAGGACAATGCTCCATCACACGCGTCCAAGTACTCCACAGCGTGGCTGGCAAGAAAGGGTATAAAAGAAGAAAAACTAATGACATGGCCTCCTTGTTCACCTGATCTGAACCCCATTGAGAACCTGTGGTCCATCATCAAATGTGAGATTTACAAGGAGGGAAAACAGTACACCTCTCTGAACAGTGTCTGGGAGGCTGTGGTTGCTGCTGCACGCAATGTTGATGGTGAACAGATCAAAACACTGACAGAATCCGTGGATGGCAGGCTTTTGAGTGTCCTTGCAAAGAAAGGTGGCTATATTGGTCGCTGATTTGTTTTTGTTTTGTTTTTGAATGTCAGAAATGTATATTTGTGAATGTGGAGATGTTATATTGGTTTCACTGGTAAAAATAAATAATTGAAATGGGTATATATTTGTTTTTTGTTAAGTTGCCTAATAATTATGCACAGTAATAGTCACCTACACACACAGATATCCCCCTAAAATAGCTCAAACTAAAAACAAACTAAAAACTACTTCCAAAAACATTCAGCTTTGATATTAATGAGTTTTTTGGGTTCATTGAGAAAATGTTTGTTGTTCAATAATAAAATTATTCCTCAAAAATACAACTTGCCTAATAATTCTGCACTCCCTGTAGATGCGCTCTGGATGACTAACTTAAAATGTCCAGACATGTCATGTGTACAGAGACTGATATATCAGATCAATGTATATGGATGCGTAGGCTGCAGGGAGACACAAATATGAAAGTATTGAATTCCAGATATCTGTGTGACTGTTCAATCTTTTCTCTTTTTCCCCCTTTGTTTAAATTTACTGTGACAAATTGGTCTAGTCAGTGTTATTGTCACAGGCACTGAGCTGATTACTGTATATAGAGTACAATATTGATGTTTGAATATTTGATTCAACATCATTGAAGCTTATTTTCGAACTTGTAAAAGTTGGATATAGCTCACAGTTTGTGGGATTTTTCCTCTTTTTAAATACATAAAATTCTTCTTCTTTGGCAACCTGCGGCTCGCACACCACATGTGGCTCTTTTGCAACTACAGAGCCACATGCGGCTTGCAAACCATGGGTTTGGAATAGGGTTAACCATATACCATACATATGGTATATGTATTAATTTATCCTATTAATTTACATCGGTCATCTTCCCGCCTGTCCCCTGTCACTGCAGTGTACTACTCTTTTTCTTCTAAATTCTAATTATTTGGTAGGAAGAGTTAAATTGGCTCTTTTGATGCTGAAGGTCGCCGAAACCTCTGCTATATATTAAAGTATAAGATGACTTGAGAGGACTATTGTTGTGAACTGCTGCACGCTCTTTATTGCAGATTCTGTGACACCTTGTTGTCATAAATTGATTGACTTGGTCAGCAACAAAAGTACACTAAGCTGTGGCATTTAAACCATATTCACTTGGTAGTAAGATGCCAAAAGTGTGCCAAGAGAACATCCCCCACACCATTACACTAGGCTGAGCTTTTGATACGAGGCAGGCTAGATCCATGCTTTCATGCTGTTTATGCCAAATTCTGACCTTGTCATCTCAAATCTTATTAGACCAGGTAACATTTTCACAATCATCTGTTTTACAGTTTTGACGAGACCATGTGAACTGTAGACTCAGTTTCCTGTTTTTAGCTGATGGGTGTGGCACCTTGTGTGGTCTTCTGCTGCTGGAGCCCATCTGGTTTAATGTTTGATATGCTCTACATTCAGAGGTGCTCTTCTGCATACCTTGGTTGCAGTGAAAGATTATTTGAATTACTGTTGTGCAGGAAAATCTCAGTAGATCACCAGTTTGTGAAATACTCAGATGAGTCCAACTGGCACCAACAACCATGTCATGACACCTGTCATGTCAGCTGTGCAGTGTTCAGAGTGAAACTGAAGAAGCGAAGAAGTGCATTGCTTACTGTGTTAACACTGTGACCGATGTATAACTCCCAAATATGTTCAGAGAGGAATAAAATAAAATGCATACCCAATAGGTTGGAGCCCTAGCAGGAGTCTAGTGAGTTTTATATGGCAAATTATTATCCAAGTCTTTTATGTGCAAATAAGGGAAATCTGACAGTAGGCACCTTTGAAATTGTTGTGTTTTGCTTTCTAAATAATAAATACCTGTAGAGAAATGTGTTAAGACAGGAGAGTGAGAGAACTTTGAAAATAAAGTTAAGGCTAATAATGAATTCTGAATAAAGTGTACCTCTGAGAGACAACATGATGCAGAGGCAGCATCTCTGAAGAAGAGGTTTCCAACTGAAGTCAGCATCACAAACAAGAAAGAGCTGTGATTTTTAAAGGGATGATGCAAAGGCAGTTAAAAAGTATTTTGAGGCAAGTGTTGTATTTGGATGTAAACCACATCACAGTGCGCTACACACAAACCGTTACTGCAGTTAGTAAAAAAGTAAACAACTCCACCAACTGTCTAAACTAAAGAGGTCTGCACATAAAATATGTATGCCATTTAAAACCAAAAATGAAAAAAAAAAAACAACAAAACTCTGTAGTCCAGCAGGAATTTTGTTGTTTTCTCTGCTATATTTGATCTCCTTGAATGTTTTGGAAAAGCATTTTTGTACAGCTGCTATTGTCATAGTTTAAATCACAGTTTCTGTTTCTGCCTCAGGGCTGTTGCATGGTCAGACGGGGATCTGCGGAAATGATGGGTTGCTGCTGCTGGAGTCTGGTTGGGTGTTGGCGCAGTCTCTAAAATGTCATGTGGTGCCAAAGGACAAGATATGAGGTTAAGTGGTCACCCAAGAGGTCTAACCACAGGAGGACAGTGCTTTAGAGGTTCAAGCCTCAAGATTGTATTATGTGACAGTGTCCTCTCATGAAGAGAGCGTGAGAAGAATTTGAGACATAAAAGTATATGGGACTAGGTATATAGCCCACCGGGGCGATTGTGGCTCAAGAGTTGGGAGTTCGCCTTGTAAACGGAAGGTTGCCGGTTCGAGCCCCGGCTTGGACAGTCTCGGTCGTTGTGTCCTTGGGCAAGACACTTCACCCGTTGCCTACTGGTGGTGGTCTGTCCGGCAGCCTCGCCTGTGTCAGTGCACCCCAGGGTGGCTGTGGTTACAATGTAGCTTACCATCACCAATGGGTGGATGACTGGATGTGTAAAGCGCTTTGGGGTCCTTTGGGACTAGTAAGGCGCTATACAAATACAGGTCATTTACCATTTAAAATCAGTATACATACATTTTATTTTAATTAGGGGTGCCAATTGCAAAAATGACTTGTGAATTAAGCAAGAATATATATCCCAGCATGTTATATTCTATTTATTTTCAGTCTTAGTTCAATTTCCCCTTTTTTCTAATTCATTTTGGTTCAATAACTGTGCATGCATAGTGTGACATATGCATCTATTATACATGCTTCTAGATGAGGCGAGGCTTGTATACAGTAATGAAGTGGTGCCCTTTTTTAAACTGTATTACTGTCTCTGAAAATTAGAATGTACCTGCTGATATAAGGTAAAGATTAAAGGTAAGGCAGCTGTCATTTTCACTAAAAGAGAGACAGTACAGTATCTGCATGTGTGTGCATGTGTCTGCAGTGCATCGCACAAGCCTAAGTGAGAGTGTTTATGAGTGTGGGGCTGTAAGTGAGGAACAGACACTGATTGCAGCAGGGCTCAGGGGGATACTGAGATGGAGAAGGGCTTACGGCATTCCCATTTAATGCCTATCTGACAGGACCTTCATTTAGCCGGAGTGTTTTGCTCCCCTGTGGGTGCCATGTGTAAGGTCAACACAGTCCCTTTTTACATGAGTTGCCCTCTGTGTGCCTCTCTTTCCTGCCTCGAGTGGCTGGCAGACACACACAGCGAGCATTAAGAATGACTGTTTCTGAAAAAGAACCTGAATAAACAAATACTAAAATATCTAGTTTTACTAAAATTCATCATGCCAGTTAAAAGATATTAGAAGTGGAAAAAAAATATGTTTGGAACCATTACAATACTAAGCTATGAACCATAGTCCAACATTTTTTTTTATTTGAAAATCACGCTCATGTACGTGACCTTGGGGTTCTTACATGTTTGAGACATGTGTGCATATCAATTTTACGCTTTGCAGGCAATTCAATAACAGGCATCACCTTGACAGTCAGATCCCATACGCCTAGTCTCGCTCTCCTTCATGCTCTGCATGTAATGCGGTGGTTCAATTTTGCACTATTACGACAGAGATTTTCAGAACAGAAGGAGACTTTCAGTTAGGAAGGATACATGATGTTTTGTGCCAGGGTAATGTTTTGAATTTAGGCAATTAAAGTATTAAGTAGCCATATGTTTATCATATTATTTTCTTTCCAGGAAAATAGTGATCTGTCTGCTTCATGTAGTTGTCATTGTTAGCACAGGGAATCTATGCAAGCTCTATTAAATTACTGTTGATGATAACTGATTTCTCATTGCTAGAATTTCACACTAAAAGCATTTGGCATGATAAAAATGTGAAGAAAAGTCACACACAGGATTTTCCTCACTAACCATGGTGATGAAAATCTTTCACAAAACAGGGTTTTAAATTGTTTTCACTACATTATTTTCTGTCACTTTTCTTTGGACAGATAATTAGTTTTAAATATTTGCAAGGGGTAATGAAAAAGAAGAGCTGCTGCCTCTGTTAGATAAAGCGCAGCACACTCAATCCCTCAAGAAAGAAGTAACAATCATGAAATCATGTACTTGTTGCTATGCTAATTGTTTTTTGAATAGCTACTTTATTAAAATTATGTGAAAGGGATTTTCCTTGTTGTTGTTTTTTTTTTTTTTTTGTGTTTTAGTTTTAATGGTACTGCTGTTTTTAAAAAAAATGTAGTAATGAGTGCACTCACAGCAGCACCTTGAACTGAACAAACGCTTTCATCATTAACTGAGTAGAACTTTGGGGTATTTTATTTGCACAGGTGTTGCTGCTGCAGATGAATATTTGATTTGGTGCAGATTTTAAACTAGATGCCCTTCCTGATGCAAATCTTCTATTTATCTGGGCTTGGGAGAGGCATGAGGAATACACCTCTTGTGACCCATGAGGCCATGTGTCCCCTCCCATTCTCAAACAGGGGATCTATATTAATCGCTACACCACAGTCATTTTTTACCACTAAAAGAGTAATTAGTCAAATATTTCAATATCAACCAACACTGACCTGTGAAGTTGGTTTCTAAAAAAATATTTGTTTGGAAAGCACAAACCAAACATGAAAACCAGCACAACAAGAATTTAAAGTAATCGCCATGGTGATTCTGCTTTACAAACAGAGGCTCCAGCCTGACTGCTCATCAGTTTGTGACATGTTGAAGTTTGGGGTCTGGCTTCTGGGCTGGGGTCAGCATTCACTAAGCTTTACCATAGCTCTGGGTTGTTGGCTAGCTTAGCACTAGCATGCTGTCTTTGCAAGTGCTTGAAAAGAGCCGAAGTTGTGTTAGCAGCATAATCCAGTTGTTTCTGTCCTGGATGCAGTTTTCACTTTGCCATCACCCTTTCATCCTTTTGTGCAATAAAAATAAAAGCAGTGTCCACCTCCATGCTGTAGACTGTGAAACTATTTGCCTCCTGCTGCACACAAACTGAAATCTATTGAACTACTGTGAACCGGTTCTCTTGATTCTCATCCCTATGCAGCAATACAATGTCTTTGCAACAGTGCCTGCTGTAATACCATTTAGAAAAACTAGGGTGCCAAAAGTTATCCATTGAAGGTTTAATAAGTGCAGAAATAATATACACTGATTTCAGGCGTTTCCTTGGTTCTCGTATCCAAATTAACTCCCAAAACTTGGATTGGTCAGCTCATCTTTTTGGTGATCATTCAAGAAAAACATATTTCTTATTAATACTTATAACTCACTGACATAAGTCTTAAAAATGATTGATAGGATGTAAATTTTTATGTCTTGTCAGTGGTTTAATGAGCAGTACTCCATCATGTCTCTTGTGGAAAACATTTAAGGCATTTCTTCAACTATAGTAATCAACATAACCATGAAGCATTTCACTGGAGTGGACTGTTTCATTTTAGGAAGTGGAAAAGGTGTGAATTCGCTGGACGCTCTGACACATGTTGTTTTAATAATAATTTGATATCTTTCAGTCCTCCCGGATCAGTATTTCACTCACCTTAATCTGACACAGTGAAAAAAAGGGGCTGTCACATTTCAAAGCTGAAGCTTTCAATAGTGTCGTATGAATCCCTGTGTAACCACAGCTCCTCTCATTATAACCCCCTTTAAACATTTCAGCCTTTGAAGTGAACTTTCAAAATCCCATCTGCTCAGTTATTTTAAGTGAAAAGGCAGCCACAACACAGACTGACTGTAAACTGTAATATCGTTCAGAAATTGCAAAAGATTGCACTATCCCACTTCAGCTGCACTTGAGACTTTGAGCTGACGAGGTACTTGAAGTTTCCCTGGGCTGGCAGAGAAAGCAAGAGACAAGAGTTTAAGTTCTGTGCAAAGTCCTTGTGACTGTGAAATGTGTCCTGCCCTTCTCTGCCATTTGCTTTTAGGGCGTAAAAGGTGGCGCAAATTACTACTGAAAGTTTATAGAGGTCCTTTGAATCTGATACACAGAAAATCCTCTTAACTCCTCCATCACTTTTACATTTGTTGGTGCCTGATGTTCTAACAACAAATTCTAAATTCTAGTTGCAATTTTCAATTAAATCAAATGTTTTGACTCATTTAAAAGTATAAAAATAATTCATCATTGATCATATCATAATTTGAAGTGGATGCTGTATGCAGGAAGTCTGCCACAACCTCATTTATTCTCTCAACAAAGCGAAAAAGTTTCACTGACTACCAGATTGGGTCAATGGATAGTCATGGATTAGGTGCTGGCTGACTTACACTTGAACCCTGGCACTTTATTTACAGTAAGTTCCTGTTTGAGGATTTAAGTGTGTATGCCATGCAGATCATCCATGGCAAAAAAGATTTAGATGAAAGGTAATGGCACACAGTAATGGAGCAAATCCAGGAAAAGACCAGCAAATTTAATGTCAAGTCTTTAATAAAAGCTGCAGTTCAAAAACATTAAGTAATAATGTCCTTGAGTCATTTTATTAAATTTGAGCATATAAATGTGTCCTTCTACCTCCCACACAAATGGAAACAGTTCATCCTTGGCATGTCATTCTTCACAAAAGAGACATTAAAATTAACTATCAGGAAGTTTGCTTTTAAAGAGAATGCAAATCTGAAGAACTGATGTACGCTGGAATTAATTTATAATGACCTTAACATTAAAGAGTAGCAAATGACCTATTTGCTTCTATTATGAAAAGGGGGATTCTTAATTACAAATAAAATCACAAAATGAAGTGAGACAAAAATATTTTCAGCATTATTTCATTCACTGGAAAAGTGGCATTTAAAAAAAGATTTAGTTCAGATAAGCTCCTTAATCTTTCAGAAATCAAAGGTTATCAGCTGTTGCTAAACAAACATCCTTGTACCATGTAAACTGAGATGTCCTTGTCTACCCAGTGCTTCCTGGTTAGGAGTCATCCTGCTGCATGTACACGTTCCTTCAGAATACAGTGAAGGTTCTGGAACATTCAGATAAGGATTCTAATTTTGCGAGCCAGTGCACTTTGTGCCGACCACTAATGGCTAATGGAGTAAATAATTATAAAGCTACTCTGTGATAAATCTGATTATTTTCTTTCTTTCTTTCTTTCTTTCTTTCTTTCTTTCTTTCTTTCTTTCTTTCTTTCTCTCTCTCTCTCTCTCTCTCTCTCTCTCTCTCTCTCTCACTGCACTGAACCAAGGGCTGAGGCAGTATAGGTCTGTTTCATTATAATTAAACAAACTCCAGCTTATTGCTAATCCATAAGTCAGTCCATCATCACCAGGAGTGAAAAATATATATGAGGATCATTTCTAGAATGTTCAAAACAGAAATACTGTACTAAAAACAACCGATCAACTACATGTCTTGTATGTTTTTGCTCAATCAGTAATCATCTGCATGAAGTTCACCTTAGTAGAGCTTTTTATGGGTTTTCCAGCTCTTTGTTTGAATATTATTAGAATTATTAGAATCTGGTGAACATTGGTATGACGATTAGCAGTGTCGTCTCACAACAAGAAGGTCCTGGGCTTGACTCCAGGCTGGGGCCTTTTATATTATCTTCCTGTGTATATATATTCTTTCTGTGCCTTCTGGGTTTTCTTCAGGTACTCCACAATCCAAAAGCATGCACAGGGTTAGGTTAACTGGTGATTCCTAACTTACCATGACTGTAAGTGTGAATAGTTGTCTCTTTGTGTTAGCTCTGCAATAGATTGAAAAGCAGTCTAGAGTGTACGACACTTCTTGTCTTATGACAGCTGAGATAGGCTTGAACCTCAGCTGCCCCCTGACCCTGAATTGAATAAGATGAAGAAAATAGATTGATGGCTGGATACTGTTGCCATGGCTTTGGCAGGTCTGTTTGGTTTCTTTCATAGGTATGTCTATGTTCTACTTTTTCAGGTCTACTCAAGTGGAGTTGGTGAGCAGCCCCAGTTCGTGGTCTCCGCCAGGAGGTGGACTTTCCTGGTAGATTCTCCTCGTCTCCTGGCAGTTGGTGTCACAGTCCCTCACCAGATGATCACCATCTCTGTGTTTGTCACCTGAAAACACTTGTGAAATCTTGGCTATTTGAAAGAACACTTATCTTCTCTTGGTAGTCCACCTTTGGAAGTCAACAACCAGCCAGTGTCTCCATAGCAGCTAGGACCTCTACCTGCTTCACCTCACTCAGCACTCTTCACCTGCCTGAATTCTGGAACTCGCCTGCTGGCTCAACACCCGTTCCTCACTTTATTTCTCTGAAGTACACGACTGAATCTGACCTTTACAACCTGTTATTATTACCTTATCCTGTTTGGAAACCTCCCCTTTTCACTCTCTTCTCTGGCAAAGTCTCCATGATTTTCTCTGAGTTGTGACTCACTCGTCCCAATATTACATTTGCTGAATACTCACCACACTCCCCATTAAAACTAAGCAAACAATAAACCCGTTGTCCGTCTGTCTTTTTGAGTCCAAACTGCACTGTGTCATGACATCTGTTTAAATATTTAATGTTTTGTATTTGGTTCATTTTTACTGTTTCACTGCTGAAAACCGAGTGCCCCCTTAACTCATCGTATAGAAAGCCACCAGATGTCTGAATATGAAGTCCTAACTGCTTGCATATTGTGTGCAGAATGCAATGTGCAAGTCTGATACCTCCCCTGATAATGCCCATTAATATTAATACTTAGATAATTTAGAGATTAATAAAGTATTCTGTTTCTCATAAACTAAAAATTCCTATAATTAAATACATACATAAAAAAATACATGTATTAAAAAGATATACTTGGTTACTGTACTACAAGTAGATTTTTCAGGTATCTGCACAACCTTTTACATTTGCACTCTACATTTTCAAACAGATATCTGTACTTTCTTCTCCATAAATTTTCAGAACAGACTCCTTACTTTTCTTTGAGGAGAGATATTATTTCACGTCACTGTCCACATATACATGGGTGACTTTCCTGAGTTTGTTTTGAAAAATATCTCCATTCAAATAAAAAAAATAAAACTACCTGGCGGTTAAATGAAATGAAGATATGTTTGCCATTGAAATGTTGAAAACGATAACGCAGAACTAACTCTGATGTCAGCAAAGTTGATCAAGACACACACCTTTTGATGCTGCAAGATAAAATCTCAGTTTTCCCAGAAGTTTACATGAGTTCTTGAAAATCTTCAAGAAGCTAGGTTTTCATTACGTTCACGTGTAGACAAAACAGCAAAATGCATAGAAAAAGCTACACTTTCAAAATACCCATGTAGTGTGGACATAGTCTTCTTTAGTTATTTCCTGATTTACTCTGAAGGTTTTCTTCCGTGTCTTGGTTCTACTTTCTATCTCCCTGATTGCTCCAATTGTTTTCACTTGTGTTTCGTTACCCTCCTTTAGGTCATTCCCTAAGCAGCTCTTTGTGTATAAATAGCCCCATCTTCCCCTCAGTCTTTGTCACAGCATCTGTTATGCTCCCTGTGGGTTGCCCTGTGATAGACCCGGTTCTTTCCATTTTAAGCTTATTGTTTGTTCACTTTTTGGATTTTGGTATTTTTGCCTTTTATCTGCCTCCCACGTTATGCATTTGTGTCCCCACTCGTGTCTTCAACATTCCTAAGAACAGGTACAAAAACTGACATGTATTTTTATCTAAAAGAACGTCCAGGAACTTTGTTTTACTGATTATTCAAATTTAAAGTGTGAAATGAGTAGAATAAGACATTACTGCTGTTTATCTATTTTAAAGTAAAGGTAATATTACCGAATCATGATTTAAAAGAAAAAGCAAGCAACATTAAACTAATGATTTTGTCCTTTCCTGTGAGCACTGCTTGAAGTTGATGTGCAAGATGTAAGGCATTTATATTTTCTGAAACAAATTACATGCTACTGCACTGTTGGGTGCACAACAGGAAACGTCTCTTAATGGACTCATGACTAACAATCTACAGCATAATACAGTATAGCATAATATCAAATTGTTCAGTGAAATATGTATTATTAATGTGTAGCTCATCCCAGTCAACACAAACGAAAATACTATTTATTAATACTAGAGTAAAGATTTAGATAAGTTATGGGGAAGTTATCCTCAAAAATTCCCTGTCAGACTTTGGAAGCTCACATACACTTGCCATCATCATTTACAGCAATATCATATAAGCCTTGACAGTGCCACCAGGGATAGAGTTCAGATCTGAAATGTGGAGGAAATACAGGTATTGAACTGCTTCTGGGAGGCGAAGAGGCAGATGTGAGTCATCAGCCTCAGCTCAGTGGCCAAGCTGCCTGCAGTTAAACCAGGATCACTTTGCCAGTGTCAGAACCCTGAGAGGTCTGCAAAGTGAGGCCTAAACGAGAGGGTAGCAGTGCAGTTTAACAGTGCATGGTATGGGGTGAAATTTGTTGTTTTCTCCAGAAGTGTAGCTATCTGGAACCATCTGAGTCGAAATCAAAACCAGGCTGACATGTACTTGCTGTTTGTGAAATGTTGCTGTTGTTGGATTAACTTTATGCAGCAGAATATGGCAATGCATTAGTGTAACTACATAATTTAACTTTAATAATAATATTTCATTTTCTTGGGTACACATAGCTACAATATGAATTGACTAATTCACTTTTTACTTGTCTACTTTTAAAGCAACAAATATTACAGTTCTCCTAAGAGTACTAGGTTTGTTGCAAGTTAACTGAGAGCCATGCTAGGCTCAGGGAGACTCTGCTGACCGTCTATCCCGCGGTCATGCAGGGACTTCATCAAGCTTGGTTGTCTGTTCTTTGTGTGTTTTGATTAAAGAATGTTAGCTACCACTCACCGCTCGTCTGCGGGCTTTATTTAAATGGAAAACTTCCACAACAGGCAAAAAAAAAGCTTTTTGCTAAAAAAAAAAAGATTTAGAGCAGAAGTTTTTGCACTGCATTTTAAAATGAAAACATATTGCATTTATTTACAATTAAAGACACAGAGCAGAAAGTGTGTTACTGTTTTACATCCACAGACACACAAGAAAAGAAGCAGGCAACATGAGGTCAGGTTATGCCAATTTTATTTGTGTATTTCAGTACATGTATTTAGATTAGAGTTTTTAAAAAACAAACAAACGTCCCAAGAAGAAGGATGGGGTGAAAGAAAGGTGGAGAGAGGGGGAAGAAACTATTGATCTCCTCAAACTTGATGCTGCTGGGTCAGTTCTTTCTCAGCAGTCTGCTCCAGAATCCCCTCCTGTCCTCGGCTTTCTTTTCTTTTGCCTTCAGTTCTTTTAAGGTTTTGTTGAGCTGCTCCTCGGCATCTTTAAAATGTTCTTTCAGCTGCTTTTTGGCCAGTTTCACTTTCTGTTTGAGGAGCTCTTTAGCTTCCTTTTTGTGCTTTCGTATTTCTTTAAGTGCGTCTTTGCAGTCTTTCTTGTTCACCGCAGAGCCGGTCATTTCTTTCTTGAATATCTTGCACTTTCATCAGTTCCTTCTTCATGTTTTGAGTGTAACTCTTTGTATCTTCCATTTCTTTCTTTGCTTCCTGTATTTTAATTTTCTCTTCCTCCAACACTTTTTGAGCTTCCAACAATTCTTTCTTCATATTTTCAATCTCATTTTCTGCCTCATGTTTACGTTTTTTCTCCTCTTGAAGTTGTTGCTTCACATGCAGTAATTCCTTCCTTAGTTTTTCAGCTTCAGCCATTCCATTTGCAGCTTCTTGTGTTGCCAACTGCATTTTCCTTTTTTCCTCTTCAAAAGCTTCCTGCACCTCCTGTAATTCCTGTATCACATTTCCTGCCTCCTTCCTTGCAGTTTGATATTTATTTTTGGCTTCTTGTGCTGTGCTTTTCTCTTCCTCCAATGCTTTTTGAGCTTCCAACAGTTCTTTCTTCATGTTTTCATTCTCGTTTTCTGCCTGTTGTTTTCCCATTTTCTCTCCTTTAAGTTTGAGACCCACATGCAGTAATTCCTGCAATACTACTTCAGTTTCAAACTTTGAATTTTTAGCTTCTCCTCTTGATTTCTCTGCCTCTTCTTTTAATTTGACATTTTCAGCCTGTATCATTTGAAATTCTTCTTGCAGGTTAATCAGCTGTGCTGTATTGTATGGTAAGGCACTCGCCGATCCTCTTATCGTTCTCCCTTGATTCATTTTGGCCTTTTAAACAAAGGAACCAACGTATTGTAGAGGAGTGAAGTGAAGTTTTTGATGTTTTCTTTGTCAACTGTCACTTGTCTTGCACAGAGATGCTGCTGTAGATGTGTCTCTAGCTGTGTCTGGATACAATGAAAAATGCTATAACTAAGTGCTTGTGTTGCACAGTTCTACTGAACATTCCATTTCATGCATGCTCCGCCCACATGGTCAGGAATGTCAGGTGCTGCATCACCAAATGCTGCTCCCGTTGCCTAGCAATAACAGCTGTTTACTTTTTGGGGTCTGGTTCATTATTTAATAAAGAAAACATGTCCAAGTATTGGGTGCTGAGGCTCAGCTCAGTCAAAGAAAGCTAGACAACGAGTCACACTCATATTTGGCCCTACAGAAAATTTAGATTCAACATGTGGTGGAGAGGATTGTGGATGTGCAGCTGATAAATATGCAGCAACTATGTGATGCTATCATGTCAATATGGACCAAAATCTCTCAGGAAGTTTTTCAGCACCTTGTTGAATCTGTATCATGAAGAATTAAAGAAGGTAAAAGGAGGTCCAACCTGGCTGATGACAGTAGAACTAGATACACGTCAAGGTAACATCCACATGAATGCCAAGCCTCAAGGTTTGTAATGAGAGCATCAATGTTAGATCTGTGATTAGTTTTAGTACGATCCCAAAACTGTGTATGCAGTGTGTACTTATATATATGTATATAGACACACATATTTTGAGCTTGTTAAAAATTTGATTCCTAAAGCAGAAATGTTTTGCTTACCTCTCCTCTTCACAACACACCCCACTTACCAACCACTTTCTCATCAAAGTACAAAACAAAACTGCACGGATCGACTCTACTTACAGAAGTCAAGGGGAGTCTGTATTTCAAAGAGGAAGTACTTTGTAGCTGAGGCAATTACAAACAAGCTTTCTCCCACTGAAGATCTGCCAACAGGTTCTGCCACAGTCAGCAGTTTCAGTTTTCTTCAGAGTTCCTACTAAAGCAATGCAACACTTTAGTGTGATTTACCTTATTAAGGTAATCACCAAAGTTTGGCTACTTGTCTCAGGGGGAAAGGAGACGGGAAAAAAAGACAAAACATTTGCCAAATATTTATTCTCTGTAATCAAGGAGACATCACTTCAAGGAGTTAGTCACATTTAAAAGTGGGGAAGCAAGTCTTCAGAGTGCAGGTGGGTAGAGAAGAAACATTGTCTTCTACTGCCTCAAGCAATGGAATAAAGCAAAACAGTAGGGGAGGATTAGTAATTCACTGTGGTGGATTGCTGGAGTGTTTCTGTTCAACGGCCAACTGCAGGTCAAATTTTTTCTTCTTTGGCCCTCCTTGTATGTTGTACAGAGAAGTTATTTGTGATGAACCTCACTTCTAGTGTATGTCAGTGTTACATACCTGTGGAAATGAACAAAAGTAGAACAGTAAAACATGTAAAATCCTAGCAGAGCATCTCAAAGGAGGAGACAGCATTTGGTTATGTCCATGGGTTCTAAACTTTAGGCTGTCATTGACTACAGGGGCTTTTCATTCAAGTATTAAAAGCAATCTATATTTAAAATTATGTTAGCTTGTCCAATTATTTTGAACCTCTGAAAATCTGCAGAGGGCTGTGTATAAAAGTTCTGTAATCCCTAAACACTTAATACTTTTGTTAAACCCCTTGAGTTAAAGCTGTGAGTCTGTACTTCAATCACAACTTGATTCCTTTGATTTAAAATCCACCGTGATGGTGTATACAAGCAAAATTACAAAAAAAGTGGTATTGACCAGATATCTCTACATCTACCTGTACCTCTCAGTTTTAATCAGCTGTAATATTTCCCATATGATAATAATGACTGCTCTTAAAAAACTGGACTCCTTCCTGACTCCCTTTGGGGTAATGTGTGGTTTTCCAGAGATGGTTTTGTAATGCAATCTGCTGACAATTGTGACACCACGGGTATATGGTGATTATTAATTCATAGGTTGGTTCAAGCCATACTTTTTTCCCTGTGATGTGATGGTGGTCTGTGCAGATGCATATGTGTTTTTAAATTATTTTTCATTCTGCAGTCATTTGATAATTTTTATATATATATATATATATATATATATATATATATATATATATGATATGGAAAGTAAAGCAGAGAAATATTCTGCGCCCTGCTCTTTCAATTTTATCACTTTTATCCGAACAAGCTGAAAATGAATGATGTGTTTGCAGTTGCCACGCTCCAAAAATAGTCATGCAAATGAGGAATAGTCTCAGGATTCAGCAGTGCTTTTGTGCAATTTACATATTGCTAAGAGTTCACAGCAACTTGTAGGTGGTGTGACGGCCAGTGGGCTGGCCTTGTGTTTTTCTTTTTCCTTTTCCTGTTTCTTGCAGGTAGGTGGAGCTGACCCAATTATTGATGCAGCACACCTGAGAGGCCAGTCCCAGTGTATATAAAGACACCTTGACTGAACCAGGGTGGCTGGCTTTTGGCTCCCTCTGGCACGTGTTATGTTTAGTTGGAAGTTTCAGTTATGGCTGTTATGTCCTTTAACTTGTGTTTAAGTTGCTTTACCTTATTTTCATTAAATGTGTCTTACAGTCTTTAAAAGCCTGTGTGTGGTCTCCCATTTGTTTGTCACTTCCTATGAGCCGGGTTGTGACAAATGGGGGCTCGTTTGGGATCGTCCTGGTTTGGTAAGCTTTCTAAAATTTGATTGAGAGCTGGTCTGTTTGCAGCTGCTTGTCTTGGCTAGGTCTTGCCTTGTAGGCAATTGTTGAGTTGATTGCTGATCAGTTTGGTTATTTGTGTTGCTTTGATATTTTGGGTCTGCTGTGTATTGTGTTTGGGAGGCCATTTGGGTTAGGCAGATTGAGTGGAGGCAGTCATGTTAATACTGTTTACTGTAGACTTGAGCTAGTGTTGATGTGCTGTCTTGTGTCAACTTTGGAGCGTATGAGCTGTGTTGATTATTGAATATGCAAAGTTAAAATCAGTGCTTTCCCTGTTAGGTTGAAGGAGTGTTTCTCCCTCGAGAAACATTCATTGAAATTTCTGTTGCGGTGAACACGGTTAGAGCAGTTGTCTCGGGAGCACGTCCCCAGGATTGAGGGGGTCGCTGTTTGTGCAGTTGCCTTTCTCTTCCTGGTGGTTTTTAGTGCATAAGTACCCACCGTAAGTAACTGCATGAAGACTAGGCTTTAGTTAAGTAGATTTTGGTTAGGCAGTTAGTGGGAGAGTGCTGTTTTAAATTGCATGTCGAGAATCAATACTTTGCTGTTATGGCTACTGTTGATGCTTTTGTTCAGTCTCCATCGGAGGAACTCTTGAATAGTTGTACTAAAGAACAACTCCTGAAACTTGCTGAACATTACGATGTCGACATTGGAGATAAACGGTTGAAAGATGAGATTAAAGGAGTGTTGAAGGCTGCATTAGTAAAGAAAGGCGCGTTGTCACGTAAAATGCAGACCTTAGTGGCTGAGGTTGATCAGTCTGTGGTCTCAACTGCCGTTGCTTTGTCTTTTGAGCAGCAAAAGGAGTTGTTACTCTTACAAATGGAGAAAGACCGTGTAAGGTATTCTTTAGAAAAGGAAAAGTTGGAGTTAGAGCAGTATCGGTTAGACCTAATCAAAGCGGGCAAGTTATCAGGTGGTGTTGAGGCTAGAGTCTTCTCCACAAGGAGTTGAAACTTTTGATGTTGTGCGTAATTTGCGCTTGGTGCCGAAATTTGATGAAAGAGAGCCAGATGCCTTTTTCTCCCTTTTTGAACGCATTGCCGAATTGAGAGGATGGCCAGAAGCTGACTGTGTGATTATGTTACAGTCTGTGTTGACTGGAAAGGCTCAGGAAGCTTATTCAGCACTCAGTGCAGTTGATTGCCAGAGTTTTGCTACTGTTAAAGAGGCAGTTCTGAAGGCATATGAGTTGGTACCAGAAGCTTACGTCAACGTTTCAGATCATGGAGGAAGTCTGATAAGCAGTCGCATATAGAGTTTGCGAGGGATTTAACTAAACACTTCAACAGATGGTGTTCGGCACTGGGAGTGACAACTTTCCAGGATTTATGTGAGTTGATGGTATTGGAGCAGTTTAAAGAGTGTGTTCCTCCTGTGGTTGCCACTTATATTGCCGAACGGGAAGTGACAACCGTTTCTGACGCTGCTAAATTGGCAGATGAATATATCTTGGCACATAAGGGGCAGGTTGGTAGAAACTGTTTTCCAGTTGGTGCTCCCGCTAGAGCTTTTTGTCAAACTAAGTTTATGGCATCGGACCCTGCGAAGGCCATTGGTGGTGTGAAGCCCAGTAAGTTTGGTCAAGCATGCAACTACTGCCATGGCGATGGACACTGGAAAGCAGAATGTCCCTTGTTGAAAAGCAAGTTGGCACGTACAGGTAAACAGGTTAAGCCTGCGGCTCTTACCATTCCTGCACGGGAAATTTCAGTAGTCTCTCGGGAGACGCCAGTTTCGACTAAGTCTGACTCGGAGAGCTATTCGGGGTTTGAGGATTTTGTGTCAGATGGGTTTGTATCACTCCCGGGTGATGTTCATAAAGTTCCTGTAAAGATTTTGCGTGACACAGGAGCGAAGGATTCTTTTATCTTAGCCTCCGTGTTGCCATTTTCACAGGTTACTGATACTGGTGAGTGTGTGCTTGTTCAAGGCATGGGTTTAACCACTATCTGTGCCCCATTGCATAAAGTCAGGCTGTCATGCAGTTTTGTGGATGATGATATCTGCCTTGGTGTTCGTCCTGCTTTGCCACTTGAGGGCGTACATGTGATTTTGGGGAATGATTTGGCTGGAAGTCGAGTCTGGGCTGACAATTCTTTACCTGTTAAATCTAGAGTTCTGAATGAGTCCCATGAGTGTGAACAGGGTTTTTCTGACTTTGCAGCTTGTGCTGTTACGAGGGCTGCAGCTAAAAGGGATGCAGAGCCTGTAACTCAAGCAGAAGAGTGTCAGGTTGAACCAGATTTGATTGTTCCTGAACATTTGTCAGTTTCCCAGCAAGAGTTAATTCAGGCACAGCGTGCTGATGCTTCACTGACTGAGCTGTTTCACAAAGTGCAACCTAGTGATGACGCTAGAAGTGCGGCCTCTGGTTATTTTCTGCAGAAGGAGGTACTAGTCCGTAGGTGGATTCCGCAAGGGTTGGACTGTGTTGGGAGTCCAGTTGTCCAGATTGTGGTTCCAACTAAATACCGTGACGAGGTGTTGAAGTGTTCTCATGACAAATCTGGGCATTTGGGTGTGACGAAGACTTATAGTTACATCTTGCGCTACTTCTTTTGGCCACGTCTTAAGCGTGATGTTTCAGCTTACATTAAGACCTGCCATACTTGCCAAATTGTAGGTAAGCCAAATCAGTCTATTAAACCTGTTCCACTTTGTCCCATCCCTGCTGTGAGTAACCCATTTGAACATTTGATCATTGACTGTGTGGGCCCTCTTCCTCGATCAAAATCTGGTTCGGAGTATCTGTTAACTGTAATGTGCCAAGTTACGCGTTATCCTGCTGCATATCCGTTGCGTACCATCACAGCTAAGTCTGTGGTGAAGGCTTTGACACAGTTTATTTCTGTATTTGGCATACCGAAGATTATTCAGAGTGACCAGGGATCAAACTTTTCGTCACATCTTTTTGCACAAGTTCTTAAGCTGTTGAATATTGTGCATAATAAAGCCTCTCCTTATCATCCACAGAGCCAAGGTGCTTTAGAGCGCTTCCACCAAACACTGAAGTCCTTGTTACGTGCCTATTGCACCGAAATGAGGAGTGACTGGGAGGAAGGTTTACCGTGGCTTCTGTTGGCAGCGCGTGAAGTGTGCCAGGAGAGTACTGGGTTTAGCCCAAATGACTTGGTCTTTGGCCACAAAGTTCGGGGACCGTTGACAGCGCTGTGCGATAAGTGGTTGTCAGGTGAACCACCAGTGAACTTGATAGATTATGTTAATGGTTTTCGGCACAGACTGTATGTGGCAGGTCAGTTGGCCAAACAGAACCTTGAAAAGGCTCAGGTCAAGATGAAATATTTTTATGACCGGCGTTCTGAAGAGCAGCAGTTTAGTACAGGTGACCAGGTTTTGGCTTTACTGCCGATTGCAGGGTCACCGTTCCAGGCACGGTTTGCTGGGCCTTACACCGTGGTACAAAAACTGTCTGAACAGAATTATCTGATTGCTACCCCGGATCGCCGGAAAAGAAATCAACTTTGCCATATTAATTTGTTGAAATCCTATCATGTTCGTCCCTTATCCGTCGGTCTGTCGGGCTCTTTCGTTTCTCCTTCCACATCGAGTCCAGGGTTGTCGGCTTGTACAGTGGCGAAGTCAGTTTGTGGGGGGGAGGATGTGGCAGCACCTGATGATCCTTTATTGCTTGGCCGTCTGAAGAATTCAGAAACTCTTCAGAACTTGGATGTGCTGTTGGGCCATTTGCCTGCTGACAAATATGCAGAACTGTCTGCATTAATTACAAGGTATCCAACCTTGTTTGGAGACACACCTTCTAAAACAACTTTGATAGAGCATGATATTGATGTGGGTGATACAAAACCAATCCGGCAGAGGTTCTACAGGGTCTCTGAGGAAAAGAGGAAAATAATTGATAAGGAAGTTCATTACATGTTGGACAACAACATTGCAGTGCCATCGTCATCAAGCTGGGCTTCCCCTTGTTTGTTGGTCATAAAAGCTTTACTGTGCTCAGAACCTGTGCTCTTAGTACCTCGTCTGGATCAGCCCTTCAAGCTGTATGTGGACGCAAGCCACATTGGTGCAGGTGCTGTTCTAGTCAAAGCTGACAAGCAAGGTACTGAACATCCAGTTAGTTTCTATTCCAAGAAGTTCAACTCCCATCAGCTGAATTATTCGGTCATTGAGAAGGAAGCTTTGGCATTAGTCTTGGCCTTGCAGCATTTTAGGGTATATTTAGATTCTGCTCGGCCAATTGCGGTATTTTCTGACCATAACCCTCTCACTTTCTTGAACACCTTGCAGAACCCAAATCAAAGGCTCATGCGGTGGGCTCTCTTTCTGCAGCCTTGCAATTTGGATATCCAGCACATTAAGGGCAAAGATAATGTCTTGGCAGATGCTTTGTCCCGTGCCCCTTTGTAACCAGCAGCTTTCACTCCTCATATGCTTGAAGTATGTCCTCTCCAGTATAGTTTTCCTTCCTCTTAAATTGCTCCTAGGTACCAAGGTTGCTGAGGTTGGAGTTGAGCTGAAGATGATTTTTGAGCATACAAAAGGTGTTGAAAGTGAGGGTGCATGTGTGTGTGTGTGTATATGTTATGAATTTAAAAAATGTTAGTTCTTCTAGCTGCAAATTCATAATGTAAATGTGTTTGCCAATTCAGGGTGAGACCCTGTTCTTTGGGGGAAGTGTGACGGCCAGTGGGCTGGCCTTGTGTTTTTCTTTTTCCTTTTCCTGTTTCTTGCAGGTAGGTGGAGCTGACCCAATTATTGATGCAGCACACCTGAGAGGCCAGTCCCAGTGTATATAAAGACACCTTGACTGAACCAGGGTGGCTGGCTTTTGGCTCCCTCTGGCACGTGTTATGTTTATTTGGAAGTTTCAGTTATGGCTGTTATGTCCTTTAACTTGTGTTTAAGTTGCTTTACCTTATTTTCATTAAATGTGTCTTACAGTCTTTAAAAGCCTGTGTGTGGTCTCCCATTTGTTTGTCACTTCCTATGAGCCGGGTTGTGACAGTGGATATCAAGGACATGAAAACCCATGTAGTTAAGTTGAGATTGATTATCTCGGTACACTGACTTATCAGCAGCTTGCAGACGGCCTGTATTTTGGTCCATCATGATAAAACACATTTCTGATTTTGTTTTAATATGCCAACAGGGTCAGATGACTGCTGCTTCTACAGATGGAAAGATGGAAGTTGTTTTTGGTTTGTGTTTAAATGTGTAACGGAGCGGAAAGGCTGATTATGTTTTCAAGGTGGTTTGTGTTTTTTAAAAGGAAGGAAACCTTCCTCAAAGCGGGCAGAGCAGTGGAGCCGCCGAGGGAAAAGCACACGATACAAAAACTGTAGAATTAAAAATATAATTTATTATATTTAAATAGTTAAAAAGGTAAAATGAATTAAAACAACCTTGGCCAAGGGAAGACACAATAAAAATCAATAACACACAACATTAAAAGTCCAGTGGAATCCACCACGGCCTAAAAGTCACAGAAAACTAAGAGGTCCAGCGTAGTATTAAAAGAGGGAAACCCAGCGGAGTCCTCGCCTTCCTCCCCGCATTCCACGTCCTGGTGCACTGAAGAAAGGGAGGGAGCGGCAGTCACTATTCCTTTGGCAGTTTACTTTATAAAAAGGATAAGTCAAAGACTTACCCGGGTGGGCAGAGCTCTCAACTCCGCCCGCCGCTTCCTCAAACTGCAATCGGCACCGCGGTCTCACTGCTTCTGTTCTCCCGCAGTGCACGAGCAGGCTCTTGTCGTTATTGCCACCAGACTGCCGCTACGCGTCCCTAGTCGCTGGTCATCTGCCTTTTTTTTCCTCTGATCGTTTCCCCTTTCCAGTCGCTGGTAATCTCTCTTCCCAGTCGCTGGTCGTCTGCTCCATCTGATCATCTCTACTCTCTGATCGTCTGTGTCTTTCCTCTGTCTCGCATTCTCCGTGTTACATTTTCATTGAACACCGGCTCCAAACCTCTTATGTGTCCTTGAGCACTCTGTAAATTACCTTTTTTCTCTCAGGTGTGTCCAGTTAGTAAAAACGGGGGAAAAGGCGGAGTCTCTCCAGGACAATTTGCCGGCAACTAAAACATGCAAACTAAATAAAACACTGCACAAAAATATAACCAATGCATGCAATATAAAAAATAAATATGTACACTTCACATTAAAATACAGCACAGCAAAACAACGTCCGTCCTTCCCTGGATGACAAATGCATGCAAATTGAATGTCCTCTTGTACCATCTGAATTAAGACAAGCAAAAGGATAAAGCAGGCTAACCTCCCATCTTAAAAAAAACAAAAGACAGAGGCTATTGGAGGTTGAAAACATTGATCACTGTTAGGTAGCCTAATTGCGGAGGATAATAAAGAATTGATTAATGCGGTCAGGGGAGAAAACAAATCAACTGCAAACCAGCTATCTGTACAAGTGTGCTAAAGTAGCCACATACAAAAAAACAGACAAAAACATAGAACAGTAAATAGATTTCAATATGTTATTAAGCTTATGTTCAATAACGTAGTAATAGACAAAGATTATTTCTACAGCACTTGTATATTTCCATTATTAAAATTATGTATAACATACTTGATGGAGGTAAAGGAAAGACTGTGCTTAGAGGAAAGTAAGCAAGCTCATTTTTAGTTTGTAGGATAAACTCTTAGAAATTCCAGTTTTGCTTCAGTGAAACATCCTGCTTCTGCTTTCTTGCCATATCAGCACAACATGTACTTTGCTTTCAATGATTACTGAGAGTGAATAACAGTTTTCCACACCTTGAGGTGCATAAGCTGTATGCTGAGCTTCTTGAAATGCAATTACTTTCCATTATAAGTTAATAAAGCCACGTTATCTGCAATGTGTAAGGCCTCAGTCTCACAGGTATAGAGACCAGTCAGTAGCCCTGGCCCAATCTCTGGTTGCCTGGAAAAAAAAAATTCTCCCACCATTTGCAAAGTTGTTGCTCACTGTTGCTAGTTGAAATTCATTAAAAAAAAAAAAGGATGCTAAACCAAAAACCTCCCTGCAATTTCTTTACACAGTCGCCTATATTTAGCATGGAAGATGATGACTTGCCTGCAAAGAGTCGCCATTTAAAGGAGTGTCCGTTTTGGCCGGCGGTCATAGGTTCTGTCCAATAGTGATGGGACGTTCTGTATCGAGGCTTCGGAGCGTGTGTCGAGTAATGGAGGGGGCGTTTCCGCGAAGCGCGTATCGAGCTCCTTCAGCTCCTTCATTTATGGGAGGAGCTGAAAATGATGACGTCCGAAGCCTCGCTGCCCGGCTGTACCACGTGACTGGTTCATGAAGTGGTTCGAACTTTGCCGCGAGATATGACAGCGATATAAACCCTCAGACTTCATTCAAAATGTGGGTGTTTGATGGAGAGTTGCGGTTAGAGAGAGTTTGGAGACCGTTTGGAGGTTTATGAGAGTGAGGAGAGAAAGTCAGGAGAGAATGGAGCCAGCTAAGAAGAGGAGGATGTCCTCCCCTGTGTGGGAACATTTTGATTTTATTCCTCCCAACAAGGTATGTAAATTTCTACAGAAGATGTATTTTCATGATACTGATGGTGCAATACAATTTATGTTGAGCTGTCTTGACTTTTGTACAAGGTGAAGTGTTTGCTATGTGCCAGGGAGCTGGGATATAACAACAACACCTCATCCATGCTTAGGCACTGCAGAGCTTTGCATGAGAATAAGGGGAACACCGATTGTGGAGCAAGACCAGGTGAGCCATCAAATGCAATGATAATATAGCATGCAGTAATGTTACTAAATGATATAACAATATTATACAACTGTTATAAGTTACGTGTGTGATATTTATATTTGTGCTTTGTCTTTATTGTCTTTCCTCAGGAGAACAATCTCAAATAGATGAAGACCTGGTCAGCATGGTGATTGAGGACTCCCAGCCATTTAGCATTGTGGAGGACAAAGGATTCAAAAGATTTGTTAAATCATTAAATCCCAGCTATGTTCTCCCCACTAAAAAGGTCGTAAAAGCAGTGAAAATTTAGTTTTTACAGAATAAAATGTGAACAGGCAGGACTGAGGCTCAAAGCCTCAGTGTGTAGCTGTCCATACCTCAACGTTACAAAAGCACAACTACTGTCCACACCCCAACCACACCTCACCTCACAGTAAATGAGCATTTCCATTTCAAGCATTTCCAAATAATAATTTCCCATACTGCCAGTATAAATATACACAGTATACTGCCATCACTACAATATAGATGTTTTACACACTCCTTTTGTTGTTGACATTTACAGGCTGTGTGCAAAATGCCACACTCTTCAAATTCATGCCAGCTATTATTTTTACGTCCAGTAGGTGTCCTGCTAGAGCAAATGAAGCTTCATGAAGCTTCGCGTTGGGGTGAACCAATTGGATGAAAAGCTTCAGTGCTTCATGGGGCTTCATCTGCCCATCACTACTGTCCAATAATATGACGCGAGACTGGAGTAAAAGACATCCATGGTTTGGCACTTTATTAAAGAAGGAGCATGATAACAGCACAAACACTAACTACAACTAAACAAAATGGCTTCCTTTTATACTCTACCTTTTCAGGTGAGCATCTGGAATAGCCCAAGTATGGGGGTTAACTAATCAAAATGAACACATAACCCTCCACACAAACAAACATACAATAACATTAAAGCACATCACAAACATATACATATTTCCAACACATACTATAAACAAACCAATAACATAAGCTTCACCCATTTCTATCTAAATTAAAACCCTCTTTATCCATACTCCCTAACCTGGCACACTGGTCTGCTCCAAGAGCTCTTAAACAGGTGATTGAGCCACTTTCACTCTTTTGCTCCACATCCTGCAAGAAGCAACTAGGACAGGTGAGTACCTTTACAAGTTCTCATTTCACATATGTTTAGGTTATTGATAAATGATTAACTGCAAACAGCTCTAACTTTGGCTCTTCTCCGACACATGTAGGATGGCCAGTCCCACTGTCTCTTTTCTGTTACAAGCTGTCAATTTAATTGTATATCAAATAACCTAATAAAAGACTCCAAAAGATCTAATGTGTTTTCTTTATTACCCTATTTTAAATTCCCAATCCAACAATTTATTATTAACAATACCAACCAGGTAATGGAACCCCTGGTCTCCATTACATTTCCTCCCCCCTTCTCCTTAGACTACTGTACTTCAATCTTCATACATACGTGAAAGACAGTCTGCAACACAGTTAGATTTGCCTGGACGATACCGCACTGTGAAATCATAGGGTTGCAATGACAAATACCATCTCGCAACACACATGTTGGTCTCCTTCATCTTGTGCAGCCACTGAAGGGCACGGTGGTCTGTCTCCAGGGTGAAATGTCTGCCTAGAAGATAGTACCTCAGTGACTCCACTGCCCACTTCATAGCAAGACACTCCTTTTCCACGGTGGAGTATCTAGACTCTCTGTCCTGAAGCTTTCTGCTGAGGAAAACAACTGGGCGCCTCACTCCCTCCACCTCCTGCAGCAGCACGGCTCCTAAGCCTACTCCAGAAGCATCTGTCTGCAGTGTGAAAGGCTGAGTGAAATCCGGGCTGTGTAGAACAGAATCACCTGTGATGGCTGACTTAAGGTCAATGAAAGCACCGTCACAGTCTTTTGTCCACTTGACCTTATTCGGCGCCGACGCTTTTGTCAAATCCGTGAGAGGTGCTGCCCTCTCTGCAAAGTGGGGGATGAATTTACTGTACCAGCCCACTAAGCCTATAAATGCCCGCACCTTCTTCTTGGTTGTAGGAACTGGATATGCATGGATTGCCTCCATTTTCCCCACCTGAGGCTTCACCTGTCCATGTCCAACCACATATCCAAGGTACTCCACCTGCGTCTGTGCGATCTTACACTTGTGAGGATTGATAGTAAGACCAGCAGATTTGATTAGCTTTAAAACGCGTCGCAGGTGAGCCACATGCTGCTCCCAGGTCTGACTAAATATCACAACATCATCTAAGTATGCTGCAGCAAAGTCTGACACATCCCTCAAGACCTGGTCCATCAGCCGCTGAAACGTTGCTGGTGCCCCTTGGAGACCAAACGGCATCACCCTGAACTGAAACAGCCCAAACGGGGTTTTGAAGGCCGTCAGTTCCTTTGCCTCTGGAGCTAGGGCCACCTGCCAGTAGCCCTTGCTTAGGTCAAGAGTGGTAATGAACTTACTTCTCCCCACCCTTTCCAAGAGCTCATCAATACGAGGCATTGGATAGGGGTCAAACTTTGAGACAGAGTTGAGATATCTCAAGTCAATGCAAAACCTCAATGTTCCATCCTTTTTCGGGACCAGAACAATTGGGCTGCACCATTCACTCGCTGATGTTTCAATTATCCCAAGTGACAACATTAGGTCAATTTCTTTCTTCAGCTGTGAAACCAGGCGTTCAGGAATCCTATAGAATTTTCTACGGGGTGGAGCATTATCCCTCAAGTGGACTTTGTGTTGTACCAGTTTTGTAAAACCAGGTTTTTCCTGGAACAAATTTGGATCCAGAAGAGCCTTTAAATCTCCCTGCTGGGAGGGCTTAAGATGGGCCAGTGACACTAAACTTGGCCCTGATTTGCCTGTGGGAAAAAACTGTTCTCCCTCCTCTTCGTCCTTGACTACCCGAACAAGACAATGCTGTTTTACCTGCTGCGTGGACTGCATTGGCAATTGCTGCTGCTGCGTGATGGGTTGCTGCTGCTGCTGCGTGAATTCTTTTAACAGGTTAATATGGAAGACCTGATGTTTCTTCCTCCTGTCAGGCATGTACAGCTCATAGTTAACATTGCCAAGACGTTTTGTAATTTTGTAGGGGCCTTGCCACCTGGCTAGCAGTTTGCTGTCTGTCGTAGGAAGCAACAGCAACACATGCTGTCCTGGTTGAAATGTCCTTTCCCTGGCCTTCTTATCATACCAGGTTTTCTGCTTGTTTTGAGCCACTTTCATGTTTTGCTGTGCCAGTATTGTCATTTGTTCTAGTCTCTCTCTCATTTTCAGCACATAAGCTATTACATTATCTCCATCAGGCTCTGGATTCTCCCATTGTTCTTTCAGCAGGTCGAGTGGACCTCTCACTTGACGGCCATAAAGCAGTTCAAATGGTGAAAATCCTGTAGAGGCCTGTGGCACTTCGCGATAGGCAAACAACAAGTAAGGCAGCCACTGATCCCAGTCTGAGCCAGTCTCTGTTACAAATTTGCGCAGCATGTTCTTTAGTGTCTGGTTAAAACGCTCTACTAGTCCATCTGACTGGGGGTGGTAAGGGGTGGTTTTAATACCTTTTATACCAAGTAATCTATATACCTGCTGTAGGAATTTAGACTGGAAATTTGTGCCACAGTCTGTCAGGACCTCTTTAGCTATACCTACTCTAGAAAACAACTGCAGGAGACAATTGGCAACCTGTCTCGCTTTCACTGATCTTAGGGGGAAAGCCTCAGGATAACGAGTGGCATAATCACAAATGACCAAGATGTAACGATTACCTGATGAGCTTCTTTCAAGGGGCCCCACTACATCCATTCCTATTCTTTCGAAAGGTGTATCTATGACAGGCAATGGCTGAAGATGGGCACGGGCCACTCCTTTATTTAGGGTGAGCTGACATATCTGACACGACTTACAAAACTGCTGTAGTTGAGTGTACATGCCAGGCCAGACAAAACGGCTTGCAATCCTATGTAGAGATTTCTGAAAACCAAGATGGCCTGCCCAAGGTACTGAATGACCAAGTTCCATGACTTTGTTTCTTAGTGCCTGTGGTAATGCTATGGCTTCAGTCTTGCCTTTACACTCATAAAGGACACCATTTCTCAACACATAGGTTGCATCTGCCAACACATCTACTGTCCCTCGCACCTGTCCATCAACCTCCGACACCTTATCAAACCAGGATTTTAATGATGGATCTGCCCGTTGAAGTGAAGAGATATCTGGTGGGATATCAAGTTCCAGAGGGAGGTTGGGGCTCTGGTCTACACCCTCTAACCTGGATGAACCCCTAAATTTTTCTCTTCGTCTTTGCGCTCGAGATTTAGCTGGTTTTGCTGGGCTTACTTCTAATTCTTCATCATAGAAAGGTAGCTCTTTTAACGGGTCATTTGCACTCTGAGCTCTTGTGGTGATCAAACTGGGGATTGCACTTTCTGGCTGTGCCTGCAGAATAATGTCTTGCTTCTGTACGTTGTGGTCCTGATCTACATGAACTGTATGCAAATGTCCCGGAACTTCATTAGACACCAAATCTAGCAGTGTAGGTATATCTAAGCCCAATATCACTGCATATGGTAGTCTGGGTGCTAAAGCCACTGGCAGAAGAAATGTCTGGCCACCTACAGTCAAATACACCTCAGCCATGGGATAATCCTTCTCATCACCATGTACACAGCTTATTTTAGTCCTTGTGTCGCTCCATAGCTCTCTTGGTACTAAACTAGCCAAAACCACTGACTGAAAGCTCCCTGTATCTAAGAGTGCTTCTTCACGCTGACCATTAACAAGTACAGGTGTTGTTCTTACTGCTTCATGATCAGGACCTGGCAATGTGGGTCTGGGGGCTGAGCACAAAAGGGATGGCCTACTTTGTGTTGTTGCTGGGCAGGTATACTGAGTGTGGCCTATCTGGTTACAGTGATAACATCTAACATCTGATTTTGAACCTGAATGTGACTTTTTAGTGTTGTTACTTTTACCAGAAACAAAATGTCTGCTTCCAGGATAACTTCTACTCTGGCCTATACCACCACTCCTTACACCCCCATCAGACTTACTTTGTCCAGTCATGAAGCTGTCCCGGCCAAAGGTGGTTCCTCTCGATCCTGTTCTGGCAGAGATGAAGATTTCCGCTAGCTGTGAAGCCTCCTCTGCAGATTTGGGGGCACGTTCCCTGATCCACACCTCCAGATCTGGGTGGACCATCCTCAGAAACTGCTCCAAAATCATCAGTTCCGAAATGTCTTTCACTGTAGATTTTTCAGGTTTCGCCCATTTGTAAAACATATCTTTTAATCGCACATAAAGTTCTCTTGGAGTTTCACCTGGGTGCATATCCAGGGCTCGAAACCTTCTTCTGTATGTGTCAGCAGTTATTTCGTATTTAGCAAGAATGGCATCTTTTACTTTATCATAGACTTCCGAATCAGCAATGTCCATATGCACATAAGCACTACGTGCTTTACCAGTGAGCAGAGGTACGAGTCGAACAGCCCATTCTTCTCTCGGCCAACGGCAAACTTGAGCCATTCTCTCAAAAGTAGTGAGAAAATGCTCAATATCATCATCTGGAGTGAGTGGCAACAACTTGGGATCTCTCTGGTGAAATGGTTCCTGTCTTGGCAGAGACCACATCTGCTGACCAGTCAGACTAGGCCCCTCATCAGGTTCACCTCCCTCCTCGATTTGGTTGTCCTCTTGTTCCTGCTGCTGTTCTGTCATTTCTTTTACTTGAACTTGCATTTGCTGAAACTGGTGTTGCATACTTTTCCATCTTTGTTCTTGTCGGGCTGATTCTCTGTCCATTCTCTGGTCTCTTGTTGCTTGAGACTGCATCAATGATTTCACCAGAGCTGTCAGTTCATCCAGTCTATCGCCAGGTTTAGCTCCTGCTTTAGCCACTGGATCAGCTGTAGCACCTTCACTATCCTCTGCCACTTCATTACTGTCATTCTTCTTTCCACTTCTCGTCATCATATTTACCTCATTCATTAGAGGCAACACTCCTGACACCACTTGTCAGTTTTGGCCGGCGGTCATAGGTTCTGTCCAATAATATGACGCGAGACTGGAGTAAAAGACATCCATGGTTTGGCACTTTATTAAAGAAGGAGCATGATAACAGCACAAACACTAACTACAACTAAACAAAATGGCTTCCTTTTATACTCTACCTTTTCAGGTGAGCATCTGGAATAGCCCAAGTATGGGGGTTAACTAATCAAAATGAACACATAACCCTCCACACAAACAAACATACAATAACATTAAAGCACATCACAAACATATACATATTTCCAACACATACTATAAACAAACCAATAACATAAGCTTCACCCATTTCTATCTAAATTAAAACCCTCTTTATCCATACTCCCTAACCTGGCACACTGGTCTGCTCCAAGAGCTCTTAAACAGGTGATTGAGCCACTTTCACTCTTTTGCTCCACATCCTGCAAGAAGCAACTAGGACAGGTGAGTACCTTTACAAGTTCTCATTTCACATATGTTTAGGTTATTGATAAATGATTAACTGCAAACAGCTCTAACTTTGGCTCTTCTCCGACACAGGTAGGATGGCCAGTCCCACTGTCTCTTTTCTGTTACAAGCTGTCAATTTAATTGTATATCAAATAACCTAATAAAAGACTCCAAAAGATCTAATGTGTTTTCTTTATTACCCTATTTTAAATTCCCAATCCAACAATTTATTATTAACAATACCAACCAGGTAATGGAACCCCTGGTCTCCATTACAAGGAGGAAAAATGGAAAAAGTGTGACGGAAACAGGAAATGGAAACTTAATCTTTGAAAAATTGTATCTTACACTGCAACCCAGACATTTCAAAAGGTATAACTTTTACTTTGAAGACAAATTTTCTGTTTGAGGGTTCATTACCACTTGGTAAGTAGTTTATATCTTTCGTGCAAACTACTTTGCAACCAATTTTGTCCAAACAACTGCCAGCAACTATTTGCCAACTGGTTTTTGGTCACTGGTGAGTCTCTTAGCCTGGGGGTTTGGAAACTGATTGGACAGTGACTGACAGTAACCTCTAGCAACCACTGGAATACAAAAGTTTCCATTGCAACTGATAGTCACTGACCACTCTTTAGGCCAGTGTGACTGAGGCCTCCCCCCCCCCCCCCCCCCCGAACATTAGCACATTCAATTTTCTATATCAATAGAAAGATTTAATGTATATTTATATATATTAAATGTTCATCCATATTTTGGGGCTAATAAAAGCTTTTAATTTCTTTAAAAAAATATTTTAGTATCCCTTAGTGGCCATAATTTGCGACAGCTTTTAAATGACCTCAAAATGTCTCCTTGTAAGTTTGATTTTGAATCAAAGTGCTGCTGAAATCCTTTTAGCCATTAGGCAGCTTTGCCATTAACTTTAATTTGATGTGAGGCCAAATGCTCATAAAAATGTAAAAATCCATTTCATAAAGTTTTCGGTACGAAGGTCATTTGTGCCAGCTTTGCAAAAGACTAGAAAATGTATGCCCTGTGAAACAAAACTTAATTGGGCTGAAAATCCAAGATGAACGTGATGTGGTGGTTTGAACTCAGCTCAGTCCAATAAATACAAAATTATTAAGTTATGGACACACAACTGGTTTTACCATGTAGATAGAATATTCAGGCTACAAAAGTGAAACCTGCTGAAAAGAATCAGAGGACTGCAAATTTGAAATCTGTTGGAGGGTCTGCAGTAGCTAGATGACAGATGAAGAGAGAGGATGATGACAACAGTGTTCACACCGAACGCGATGGACGCGAATAGAGCGTCAGGTTTACATGTAAAGTCAATGGAAAGGCGCGATGACGCGCGATTGCGGGTCCCGCGAAAATTCGGAAGCAGATTTGCGTCGCGAAAACGCCAAAACGCGTGAAACGCGCGTCAGTGTAGCGCGTCTGGCGCGTTTGACTCGCGAATAAAACCACGCGCGTGAGTTTTTGTGTTGCATTTTGTGCATACGCGCGTTTCGCGTCTACCGCTCGAGTTGGAAAAATCTGAACTCCAGCGTCAAATCGCGCCGCGACAACCAATCAGGAGCCTGGTGACGTGGCTGTTACCTAGGTCAAAGGGGCAGATCCAGCCAAAGCCTTTCATACTTCAATGGAGGGGAAGGCTAATCAATGCGGTAGCAAACAACTCGGAGCTGTACAACACCAGCTGCTTTCAGTACCGAGACAGGAATAAAAAGGACCGAGCTTGGAGGAAGATATGTGAAGAGATCGGGCAACCTGGTAAGTTCATTCATTTCTCTTTTGAAAGTTTTCACTGACCCGGGGAAGCCGCACAAAAGCTAGCAAGCCACCGCTATTTTCCCACTGACGTACAAATACCGTTCTGCTTTTATGCATGTTATCATTTAGGAATATATTTTATTGTTTATTAATAAACAGCACACAGTGGTCCCGCTGTTCATCCGTCACTGCTTTGCTTTTTCGCTGATTTTTTATTGCACAGTACAGCATTGCATTCTGCAGCCTGATTGACAAATCTCCTGCGCTTGCCAAATTTATCACGTTTGGTTTTGATAACCATCGCGTCCAATAGAAAAAACAGCACAAAAACACCCATAACTATGAGCCTCATTCGGAAATAGACACCTGCACCGTGAGGGAAAAAGGCGCACGAAAGTGGCGGGCAGATGAAGACAAACCGCGGCATAATAATACTTTTACGTTTTGCAATCTACAAAGGTTTGCACTTTGAGAATCAATTGTGAGAACTGTGACCAGGGGCTAGTTATTCTGAGAACCCCTGCAATAAATGAGGGACCACTGTCTACTCTACGATTATTATATCCAACCTGTTAACATTTAATACTGTATTGATAGAACCAACTGATTCTGCAGCAGAGCATCCCCAGTCCCTGAGCTCCTGCTGCTGCACCCACAGATATGTACAGCAAGCACTGATACCTTTTTAGTCGGTGGGATTCCCTTGTGATCACCTTTACTAAATATCTACAACCAATCTGATTATATCCTGTTATTGTTTTTTTTTTTTTCAATGTTGAAATTAAAATCTAGTAGCAGCCTTCTCATTTCTTTGTGTTTTGTGCTGTTTTACAGGCCCACAGAGGAGGACGGCTCCGAGGCAGATGAGGGACGGGTCCCAGGACGGTCCATCGGCGGTGGAGCTGGCCATCCTGGAGTCCCTGAAGAGGCCACACCAGTCTCCAATGGAGCATTTCCTCCTCAGCCTTGTTCCTGCTCTGGAGAGCAGCTGGTCCTTTTTATTCCTGTCTCTCTGTAAATTCTTATATTTTATATATTTATGTTTAATGTTTTTCTGTTTGAGACTTTTAATATTATTTTAAATAAATGTTTATAATGACTAATGTCTCAGTTCTACTACACAGCAAATGTTGGCACACGACTTGACACATGTAGAATTTATTTCATATTATACTAATGACAAAATATACTGATACAGTGGGATGCAGAAGTTTGGGCAACCTTGTTAATAGACATTATTTTCCTGTATAAATTGTTGGTTGTTACAATAAAAAATGTCAGTTAAATATCATACAGGAGACACACACAGTGATATTTGAGAAGTGAAAAGAAGTTTACTGGATTTACAGAAAGTGTGCAATAATTGTTTAAACAAAATCAAGCAGGTGCATCAATTTGGGCACCACAAAAAAGAAATGAAATGAATATTTAGTGTATATCAATGTGTGTGTCTCCTATATGATATATGGGGTGCCTTTGTCTGGATGTGCTTCCCATCCAGAGCTGCACAGCACAGAGGAAAGTTCCAGCGCTCCTGGAATCCCTCTGTGATGGACCGCCAGTCTCCAGGTGAAGGCACAGCCATGAAGTCGTCCACTAGACAGTCCCAGATGGACGTCGCTGCCTGGGGGGTGATCTGGCTCACCGTGGACACACCGACTCTGAAACTGAACGCGATGGTCCTGAAGGAGTCCCCGGTGGCAAGGAACCTGGACAAAATTGTTCAAAATCAGTATTATGTGTACTGCAGTTACAAAATACATTATTCAAATTCCAAAATACTTTGGTGATGTCAGATTTAAATCACAAAACATGAATCTTACATAAAACCTTTTGTAATTATAAGGATAATTACAAAATGTATATTAGATAATATCTAAAACAGTTGTGTTTTGTTTTAACTTTAACATATCATAATTTGATTGGTAGCAACTTTTGCCACTACAGTGAGCCAATCACTCACAATTCCTAAACATGTCAATCAGGTAGGAATTAAGTAAGACATTAATAGAAATAAAGAGTTGTGTGTTGACATGTAGCCCTTTCCTTGCTTAAATCATTAATATTTTTGAAAAATTAATCTGTGATAAGACAGCTTATCAAGATAGAACCATGTAACTAGAGATGAACCAAACTGTTCACAGTTTTATCTAACTCTGTTTTAATAAAGGCTGTGACCCCTGCTATAGAGTCTGACAGCTGCAGGGATTATATACAAATATTCAACTATCCCAGAATTAAACCAGGTCTAAATAAAAAGGAGTGAGTATCACTACAAAGGTTAACTCAGTGGTCCTAATGCTACAGTTTGATATCAGCAAACACCGAGCGCATACATTGATGTGACACCACAGCCATGCTATCATTGCAAACACTGATAACAGCATAAATCGAATTAAATCGGGACTTGATGAGACCTTCTGAGTATCACTAGAAATATTATAAAGAGTCGTCTCTGTACCACAGTTTGCTTTCAGTAAACACCGACAGCATTCACTGTTAGCATAGCACATCCATGTTAGCAGTGTATAACTGGATGGATTAGCATATTAGCACAGATATCAATAAAGGACTACCGTATTAAATAGTTTTACTAACCTCAGGCAGACGGACAGGCGCTCTGCAGGTGGGATTGAGCGTCTGTAGTTGGTGTCTAGGCGGGCAATGCTGGGACCGACGAGGGAAAGCAGGTCCTCAAACTGGCCGACGGTGATAGCGCTGGAATCGGCCGTCATCCAGGCGCAGCTCCTGGAGCAAGTGGTGAAACTCACCAAACTGCTCATGCCTCTGGAGGACCTGATGGACCCAGGTACGGCGAGGACGTCTTTTACGCTGCTGCTCTGCTCTCCACAGTACATAGAGAAGGGAGACTCTCTCTTCAAGCGCTAGCTCGATAGCTGCCATCTTGCAAAGATACCGGTCTGGCACAACTCCCTCCCACATTCCTCCCACATTTCCGGTTCACGCGCGTCAAAATATCATATTTTGACGCGCGATGGATTTTTCTTGGACACGCGTTGAGACGCGAATGTACACGCGTCAAATTAGGGGCGTTTGGGGCGTTTTATTCGCGTCCATCGCGTTCGGTGTGAACACACCGTAAGGTCAACTTGTAGAACAATTATCAGTCCTAATCTACTGAATGCGGCTCCCTGTAGAGGATCTATAAATATTTCATAGCATGCCAGCGAAATATGGAACGCCAGGACTGCCATAATGAATTAATTAAATACACCATTAAATAATTAATTAAATGTGTCAATAATTAATTAAAATGTGAAATACATAAATAATTAATTAAATGTGTCAATAATTAATTAATTACATGTGTCAATAATTAATTAAAATGTGAAATACATAAATAATTAATTAAATGTGTCAATAATTAATTAATTACATGTGTCATAACTATTTATTTAATTAATTAATTCCAATTTTAATTAATTATTGCCACATTTAATTAATTATTTAATGGTGTATTTAATTAATTCATTATGGCAGTCCTGGCGTTCCATAGCGAAAGACTGCATGTTGTAGAGCATTAAGGGTCACTGAAAGTGAGATTGGAAGAGAAAGCCCTTCATGTAGAGAGATGTTTATTAGAGATAGATTTTATTCTTCTGCACCTCTCTGAGTGTAAATTCAAATCCCTGGAAGCATGATGCTTCGCAAATTTAGCAGAGAATGTGAGCAAATGCAGCCTCTGTGAACTTCAGGGTCAGGTCACACCTGAGACCACACACATTTGTTCAGTAAATATATATTTTATTTATGTAATGTAGTGTAGTAGTGTGACAGTTGAAACACATATTTATGGACTCTCTTTCCATTAATTGTAATAAATAATACAACACATTTAAATATTTCAGAAAATCTGGCCTGCTTTATAACAGATGTATTATCATCATTTGTTAAACCATTTCAAAGTGGGGGTTATTGTGTGTGCTGGTGCTAATGCAATGCTAAAAAATTTGTAGCTTCGAGGCAAAGCTACAGAAAGCAATTTTTACCCTTTATTTGCTTTGTGTTCAGTCAGGCCTTTAAATATAGATAAGCAAATATTACTCATGCTCAAGTATACTGTTTACTTAAAAACGAAGTGGTGGATACTTGAACAGACGAGTGCAGCTATAAAGCATGATTAGGAGATGATAGTGAAATACAGACTCACTCCCATCATCCTAAAAACAAAGCATGCTGGTGCAGATGCGCGGGAGCATAAACACAAATGCACACACACGTGTACACATAACGTTTCCTTGATGAACATTTCTACAATACTGGCTGCCAGTGGTTTGATCCTTTCATGTCAGAAGTCAGTAAGAGATCCTGTCTTTTGCTTGGAATTATTTAACAACACACATAAAGAGAGCATTCGAGTCCAAGTAAGGACACATCATTAATTCATAATATACACAAATATTTTCAGAATCAGTTGCACAAACTGACACCCCCACACACATACACAAAGCACTCACACACAAACACACAGAGCCTCTGGCACTCTGTGACTCATTTCTGAACTTCTGCCCACTTTCAACCTCCTGCTTTGTGATTTTAGCCCAATGTCTCAATACAGTTTGCTAAGAGCATTTTTCACACAACCTCAGTACCACATTTGCTTGACAGTAGGCCCCACAGGCCTTTCCCGTTAGCTGCATATTAACCTTAATTAATGTGCCACAGTACTTTACCTGCTAGGAGTGATATACTGATCTAATACACTGTAAACAGAATTAAGCAATGCAATTCAATCAGGATCTAAGGGCTGTTCATCACTAGCTGACAGACTCTTCACGCTGTATGATTTCAGTTAAATGAGATCAAAATACAGTGAGTGAACAAAAAACAAACAAGAAAACTTGTTCTTTCTTTTAAACAGCCTGACCAGAGTCTCTGTAGAGTACCAGAGTGAACCAGTTTTGTGTCTGCACATAACAGGCAACTTTGCAAAGAATCAATTTAAAAATTGTACCTTTTGGCACTTTGTTGCTCACAGTTTGTTGCAAAAACCAGTGATTTGTTTCCATTTTTTTAGTCCAGTCTACAAAAAAAGCAGCCTGACAGACATAAAATATGCCAACAAGGTGCTTCTCTTTGGCATATATTGGCATAGTGTGCAGTTGTGTCCTTAAAAACTTTGAGGAAATTAGATAAGTAGAGGACAAAAGAAATGGCAGGTCTAAAAAAACCAAACATCTAGAGCAGTTGAACAGCACCTGAAAGGCCTTAACCTCCTGAGAATCAGCTATTCAATTATGTCCTCTGTGATGGACATTTGTTTTTCATAAGATCTTTTGCCTTATTTGAGCTACCCTAATAAGTTCTGATATAGTAAATAGAGGACACTCTGGGCTTTCCGTTGATATCTGATGTCTTTAGGTGGCCTCTTTTCTCCAAACAGGAAGGTAATCACAATAAAGTTCAAGATTCATTTTCTCTTGGTTCTCAGGAGGTTAAGAGATATGGAAAAAAATCAAGTAAAGCTCCGACATGAGACCTGAGAGATGCATCTGGCCTTTATGTTGATCCATACGGTTCACCAAAGTCTCATCAGAAATGGTCTTGGTGGAAAGGTGTCTGTCAAAAAGCAATTGTTAAAAAAAAAAAAAAAAAAAAAACTCAAAGCAAAACAGGGAGGTATGTCAGATTGCACAAAAAGGACTGAAAATCAGTGGGATCAGGCCAGGTAGAACCCTAACACCTGATAAGTGTCTACAGCTATCTGTAAATCACAGTGGGGGTTTAGTCACAGCTATATTTTAACCAGTGGTATTTGGGATCCTGTCAAAACTGATTAAATTATGAACACAGAAAAGTATAATCTGACTTTGATCCATTATGCACTATCATCTGGAAAGGATCTGATTGGCAGCAACTTCATTTTTTCAACATGATAATGCCGATGAAGTAAAAACATCAGATAAAAAAACAAAACGGAAAGACACAGTGCCCTCCCCAGAGATAGAAGAATAAATTCCAAACAATAACTTCCAACCTTGTGAGAATTGCCTTATGTTGTCTTCTATTTTGCTTTATATGTTGTATCTCTATGTTTGCAGAGGTTTCAATAAATCACTACACCTATTTTCCATTTCCCATTTGAAGGGTGGTTTGAGACTGAATATCATGTCAGCTACATTACTCTGACTCACTTGGTGTTAATATGGGAAATGTTGAAGATCTTAATCTCTGCGATAAACTGGATTAACATAGCAAAACAGGTTATGGAACTGCATTCATTAATTTTCATTTGAATGAAAATAGAGTTGAGAAAATATTCTGTGCTCACAGAAAAACATCAAAGCGATTATTGATAATATCAAAGCTTTTTTTAAGTTAGTGTTTTTTCTATATTTGGAATTTAATGTGTTTTCTGTATAATTATACTTTAATGGCTTCATTAATGGCTTTACATAAAGTTCTAGCTTTATTATTTTATTATCTTTGCCCTAGTTGTCATAGTTCTTTAATGGCTGACATTTCTCATTGTATAGTTGTACTTTATAACATTTTTTTGTTTTTTTATCCTCCGTCTGCTTTATTGCTGTAATTTACTTAATCATTGGACATTGGAAAACATAAAAGAAATATCCTCTTAATGAGCATAGTCTCTCTGTTGCTTGATCCAATCAAATAACCTCCAATTTATGAAAAAAAAGGAAGAAAAAATTAAATATTTTCAACACCTTTGATTTTACACAGGAGGCTTAATAGTTCTTTCACATTAAAATATGGTACCTGTAAGCATACGCAGGAAGTGATGAGTACCTTTAGTCATTTAACATATCAAATACAGCTCATCAGAGTGCTTTATGGAAGACTGCAGTTAACCTCAATCAGTCACATCTGACCTACCCAATCAGCTAAATAAGGTCAGCATTGAGCTTGATTGAAATCGGAATCTCTACATAGAGATTAAAAGCGTTTATCCTCATGAGGCACAGGAAGATTCATAAAACGAAGTCCATGTACCTGAAGGTGTCCCATTGTCCTCACTGATTTGTTGCCTGGAGCGTAAATGACTACAAGATAAATGAATTTGCAATCATAGGGAACCTTCAACTCCCCGTGCCATTCCAGATCCCTCCATCAGACTCCCACCACTACAATAAATACACAATAACTCACTAAGATCCTTCCCATATGGGGCATGAGAGGTTACAAACAAAAGAGATGTAGTGTGTCCCCTTGATAAATTCATCTTGATAAAGTAGCTTTACCTTGGTTTAACCTATTTTTCTCCCTTCAGGGCACCAGGAGGATCTAACGATCTGACAATCCAGTGCAGCCTTCCCAACCAATCTAGACACAGTGGAGGGTTAGTGGAGGGACAGGAAAATGATGAAAATATTTTCGGAGGCAGTGATGCAAGGCCACTTGAATTAGGGTGCTAATGTAGCGTTGCCCATAAGTGCAAAATGGCATTGAGGTAGCAGGCGCTGCCAGTGGCGTTACCATTAGGGCTCATTTTCCAGTCTTAATGGCACAGGCACCTTGTTTAATAAGCATGGATTACAGGTCATAAAGGGCAATGGAGCATGGACAACCACACAGGCTGCGATTAGGATACAGGGAAAGAGAAAGGGATGGCCTGAGGTGAGGAGAGATATAAGAAAACAGAAAAACTGAAGAATAATACAGAGGAAGAAATCTGAACAGCAAGAGACATGAAAAGGGCAACATGAAACGTGGCAAAGGTAAGGAAAAGGCAACTTACTGTAAATGCGAGACCAATGAATGCCAATAATTCATACCATGAGATTTATAATGATGTGTAAAACAGATTTTTTCTGATAAACCAGGAAATGTCAGTGGATTGTCACTGATAACTGATAACATTGAGTTTTTTCTTATCAGCAGTTCTCCTCAAATTGGAATTTTGTCAGACTCTAAAACAGATGAAGTCTGTTTTGTTCAGAACAACTTGGAGAGGATTGGATTTTCTTTTGCTGCACTAATGCAGAATTTTCTGCCAGTGTCTTTGGCTCCCTGTGAGGAAAGTTGATCTAGCCATTGGTTTCCTTTCACTTTGGCATGAATATTAGACAGCAATTCTCACAGCGAGTATATTGTGACCTTACGATTACGTGGTAATCTAGAAGCCACATGCTTACCACGGTTTTTATCTGAAAAGAAAATGAATAAAAATAACTTTCCTGACTCATCATATTAAAATGAAAGCACACATATTACCGTTGATAATATTTCTTTCTCTGCTTACTGCATGTTCGGTACTCTTCTCAGTTGTGTTTCAGACTTTTGATTACTTTTACAGCTTTACATTAATCTTGATGGCATGTTTTGAATGTTGAGACTGCTGGCTTGTTGTTTATTCTAAGCCTGTCATTCTATTCTAGGGGGGAGAGAAGCATAGAACTCAATATAAGCCTCTTGGTAATATCTTTGAAAATAAGGAAAATGTGACTGTGGAAAAAACAGACATTACCTTGTAAATTACCTTGTGAAATTTCTCACATTTCCCCACTGGCTGCGGAATATGGTGTGCTGAGAATTACAGGAAAGATCACTGAAGTCAAGAATGGAAATCTGGCACATCTGCTCTCATTTCTCCTATACTTTTTCATATTTTTTGGTCTCTCTAAGGCACTGATGGGGTTTTTGTAGAGGACAATCAACAGTGAAAGAAAAATGAAAATAAAGTTTGCTTGTGAGACAAATTATGTTATGCTGCATTTAGCAGTTTACAAGCAAAAAACAGTATATAAAGAATGGCATAGCAGACAACTGCTTACAGAGCAAAAGCATGGCACTGTAGAGAACATATTTCTCCAAACTCTTGCACAGTGGCCAAATCTCATCATCCCTCCATCACAGAAACTCAGGTTATCAGTGTAAGCTTCTAAAACTGACACTGGACGTAAGTTTTGCTTAGCTTTATGTCATCCAGCTGAGCTACTGCCATAGAATCCTGACTGACCCTAAAATTAATGATCACTGGATTAATTTGAGAAACTTAGTTTGCTTTAACTAATGTTCTCTTCCTTTTTGCTTTAACACTGAAGAAGCTACTTAGTATTACCTCTCAAATGGAAACATTACTGACCCTTTTAGATTGCAAATATTTTACACAAGATACATGTAACCAGTCACTTTATAAGGTATACCTTGCTAGAATTGGGTTGGACCCTCTTTCACCTTCAGAACTGCCTTTTTTATTCCTGACAAAGCTCCAACTGATGGTCAGCTGTTACAAATACTTTCCACACCATCATTTATACCACAACTTGACCTTACCTTGTTAAATGTCACAGTAAAAATTTAGACTCGGCCCGAGAAACATTTTTCCAATCTTCTATTGTTCATTTTTGGTGAGCCTGTGGAAAATGTAGCTTGTAGCAAGTGGCATCCAGTGTGATGTTCTGCTGCTGTAGCGAGGTTCAAAATATTCTATATTGAGGGATGCTCTTCTGCACATCTGGGTTTCATGCACACAGCTGTCGCTCCCTAGATAAACCTCAATGAATTTGTAAATCCCAGTTTCTGAAGTGCTCAGACCAGCTTGACTGACATCAATTTAAATCCACTTAAATCATCTTTCTTCTCTATTCTGATACTCAGTTTGAACTTCAGCTGGTTGTCTAGACCATGTTTACATGCTTAAATGCATTGAGTAGCTGCAGTGTAACTGGCTGTTAAGATATTTATATTAGAACAGATTTGAACAGCTGTACCTAACAAAATGGCTGGTGAGCATATGTAAACACTGTTGAAGTAAAGTTCTGACATTGGCTTTATATTATGGTGGGTACTTTTTAACAATAGCAAGTGCCCTAAACCTATATTCATTTACATAAATGCAAAGTCGGTTTTGGTCTTTGGACAGTCTGTGCTGCAGTTCTATGGAGTGTCCAGTGTTGGTCAGTATGACAAAAACCTGTGTTTTCCACATTCGGGTCTCCATAGCAGTAACTTACTGTAACTGAAAATTATGAATTGGATGCCAAGATTTAAATTTGTGATCACATGCAAACTTGTATCCATGAAAATCCACATACTCTCTCATTCAGCTCATCTGTCAACCCTCAGGCACCATGCCAATTAGTTCACACCAGAGGATAATAATTTCATACATCACCCAGAGGGAACTCATAGACACAACCATTATTCACTTGCCATACTCTAATTTTAACCTCACACTGGGATCATTAAGGATTCATTATGTTATTCAGCTCATAGTCAGAATTTTACAACATGCTGATGAATTTAGAATTCAGTAAATGCTGTTAGCCATGACACTTAGCCAGTCATTCAGTAATGAATTAATGTGATGGAGCAGAAGAAGGTGGTGGAGTAAATGCTGAACTTATTTTACATTGAATCTTTCAGAAATCACTTTCTGAAGTCCTTAAGGTTGCTACAAGATGTCATTCAAGAAGAAACTCAGATTTGCTTTGAATGGCCTTTTATCACAGTCAACATTTCATTTGGGTTATGGTTATTATATTTACAACATTTGTCATTCCTTAATAATCAGTTTTATTGATACACCTGGCAGCATGCCAGTCAAATATGGGCCGTTTGCATTCACATGGATGCATACAGCTGCAGTCCATCTATTATATCTCATCGGCTTTGAAGGATTATGTACAAAATGTCCAACTCAGATTCATCAGACTAACAGATAAATGGATATAAAGTCCAGAATAGTTTCAGATAATATCCTTCAGATGATTTGCTGATTAAAATATGTCATCTAGTAAAAAAGATGGGATTTAGGTTGTAGTTGGCAAATGTTTTAGATTATTTTGTGCAGGAGAAAACTTTGCCCATCTGCAGCGGTTCATGAATTATGGTGCATTTGACGTGGAAGAAACTAGGAGAATATATCAGTGCCTTCAAGGTATTTTTGAAAGTGCTTAAAATCTCCATACACCAATGAAGACAAAATAGAAACAATTGTAATCCCAAAAGTGCTGCGCAAAAAAGAAGTGTCAGAAATGAAAACTCCTCAAGACAAGTATGGTAATTAGATGGCAACTTTGGATTCTAGAAGAAATTCGGAACAACATAAATTTGCATGCAAGCAAGTAAAGAGGTTGGTGAAAGAGTCTTGTTTTAGCTCTCATTCTCAGCTTGGTTTAGGACTCCACCTCTGTGATTATGTCTTAGAGTAGGCGTTCACACTTCTCTGTTCCCTCTATATGAAAACTCCATGGCAACCCACTCTCTTGAGAGTGATAGAAAAGGAACAATGCGACTGATACAATATTAATGTTTGTTTGCTTTTACTTTTTTATGGTGTTAAATAAGACAAGGTCATACTTTCCATTTTTATTTTATTTAATTATTCTTTTAATAATAACATAGAGTTATACAAGTTTGGCAGAAAAAGGTGATACTATTCTTTTTCTACAGTTCTATAGCTTCAAAAGTTGCTTGAAAAGATTTTCACTCAAGCCAACTAAAAGCTCAAAGAAACAACACGAGGAGTCCAGCTGTGTTGGTGGCAGGGATCGTCACACCTGTGAGACTACAGAGAAGCATTTTACCTAATCAATTAGCAGCATGATAATTTGTTGTTGTCATCCTTGTGTTTAGGACTGCAGGGATAATGTCTACCATGTTTCCCACTTAGTGGGGATGGCTGAGCTTATTATCACCATTTGGGAACAGAGATGCATCAAACCTTAATGTACTGAATATATTCAGGTTCAGCATTTGTTAAAGATTAACTGAAAAATTCGAAATAATGGCGAGTTAATAACGTCTGCTGGACTACAACACACTTAAAATTATTGCATTCTTCTGTAATCCTGCGTTATCTCAGTTATTGTAGCGAACTATGGGGTGAGGCATATGACATCAATTTAAAACAGTTGCCAAAAAAAGAAATTAGGATAATACACAAGGACGGTCCAAGTCAATTCATAATCTGGTTGATCTGAAAATTTTTATCAATTATCTTCAAAGCACTACGTAGAGATCATCCACCAATATGAAGAAGAAACAGTTCTGACAACAGGGGAAAACTCCATTTTAAAGTCAGCTTTTGTTTAGACTAGTTTAAAACATGTTTCCAAATACTGAAATATTTTTCAAAATTTTGAAATTATTTAACCATCAAGATAAAGCTTTACACTGCATAAACAGTAGACCATTTTAATTTGTGTAAATAAAGCATTTATAAATACTAATTAATGGCTTTTGTAAGGGTCATTCTACTGAAACTTGACTTCTTAGAGCAGCGGTCCCCAACCTTTTTAGCGCCACGGACCAGTTTAATCTCCGACAATATTTTCACGGACCGGCCTTTAAGGTGTCATGGATAAATACAACAAAATAAAATTATCCAACCAAGACAAAAACTGGTAAAACCAACATGTAGCCACACATCTGAAAGCATATTGATTTGTTCTCCTGATATTTAGACTGTAGTATTGATATTTTAACCAGTCCCCAACCCCCGGGCCAAAACCGGTACCGGTCCATGGCCAGGGGGTTGGGGACTGCTGTCTTAGAGTGTCTAATGATATTTTGATGAACTATGATGCTGGAGAGTGCACTATTTTGATGTTGCTGGACCTGACCTCTGCTTTTGACATGGTTGATCATCATATTTTGTTAGATAGATTAAACCACTGGGTGGGTATATTGGGTACTGCATTGGAATGGTTTAATTCCTGTTTGTCTGAACAATCTTTTTCTGTGGCTACCTCTAAGTTCAGATCCTCCGTCAGCTCTCTCGCCTATGGGGTGCCACAGGGTTCTGTCCTGGGACTGTTGCCATTTCTGTTGTATTTACTCCCTCTTCTTCAACTTCTTAGCTCTTTTACGGATATTTCGTATCATTGTTACGTAGATGATATTCAGCTATATATCTCTTTTAGGCCACCTGATGTTTCTAAGCTTCAAATCTTGCAGTCCTGCTTTGATTCAATTAGAGATTGGATGGCTGTGGTTTTTTACCTTTTTTTTATTTTGTTTTTTTTAAAATACCTTTATTTACAGTGGAACTTGTGAACACCACAACATGAACTGAGATCACACTTCTTCAAGATCAACTAGAACAGAAATCAAATTCACACTTGTCTTAAAGTGGATTCAAAAGATAAACAAAAATATCCTACTCTGCTAGTTCTAAGCACAAAGTCAAAATAAAAAGAGGACATGATTAGAACAGGAAATCAACTTGTATGCCTATGCATTCCTGAGAAGTTCTCTTTGCTTTCTCCCAAAGCCCTTGTACGACCTTGCAAGTAGTCTTGCTGCTTTGCATTGTCCGACATACTCCTTGTATGCCACGCCAGTGGTGATTGTTGGATCAAGGTTGATAAATTCCTCTTCCTGCTGTGTCCAGTGTCTGCTGGTTTGAGCGGGCACGTACACAGCTCTTGTCTGCAATAGGTCAGGTTCCTCGTCCTCTTCAAGAACAGGCGCATCCTCTTCCTCCATCTCCAGGGGGAGATCTGGAGGCTTCTTTTTCTCCGTATGGGGTTTTGGGTTCCCCATTCGATAAAGGATATCGTAGTGGAGCTTATAGAGAGTGAAGCCGAAAACTTTTTAACAAACAGATGTCGAAAGGATCCTGTACTTTTGGAGCTCTGCCTGTGTCATCTTCAGCTCCAGGAGTAGGTCCTTCAGTTTCTCATAGGACACAAAATCCTTATTCATGATAAGTCCCACTGAGCTGACCAGCACCAAGACCTTGTTCGGTGTGTGCTTTTCAGTCTTCCCCGGAATCCTCTTCATCACTTGGGTCAGCCATAGCATTCCATGCTCTCTGTAGCTTTCAAGGGTCCTGGCGTAGCACAGTCCACGGCGCTCCATCTGGCCACATACACCACTATGGCCATGGCCTGGGACTCGATGGAAGGCTCCCTGACGTCATTATTTATCTCTACATAATCCATCAAGTTCCTAGAAGCCCTCCTTGTTCCCTTTATGTCACGGTACTTAATGTCCGGGAACCAGCTGATCTTCAGCTCGAGAAATCCTGCTCTCAGGCATTCTTGTACATTCTTTTTTTTCTCCTTTTTGCCTGTCCCGTTTGGCTCTTTTGCCATAAGAATTATCGTCTAAAGGCGAAGAAAGATGCCCAACGGATTTACTTTACCAAATGGACCATCCCAGCCTTGCCGTAATGGTCTATTTGATTCACCTTTTATTGTTTAGGTGAGAGCACCTAAACAGAGCACCCCATCCCCGAAGTGGCATGAGTGAGCCCCAGGCTCCAGGCCCCGACAAGCAGCCACCAGGAGTGAACCGGTGTGTACCTGGACGCCCATCCCCAGACACAAAGAACCACCGATGCACCGATGTCTGAGGGCGTCTCCCACTGGCAGGGGAAGTGGTGGGGGGAGATAGGCCTCCATACCTTGGAGGGCCTGAGATGTCCCTAGAGAGGTGGCGTCTGATACCCAACCTGACATATAGACACAGACAAACAGGCACACATAGATACAAACATCCATTCCCACCCTCATGCTCTCAAATGCAATTACTCAGCACTCACCCAACGTGGAGACAGACATAAAGAGACACTGTACACACAATCACACTCCCCAAGCATACTCTAAGGTACCCTTGCCTCTGGAGGGGAAAACTGCACCCAGACCCAGGTAGTGTTACCCTTTTCCCTGGGGTGGGGAGAAGCAGACTGCCCTGACTCGGCAGTAGCAGGGAGGCCCCACATTCCAGAACGCAATCGGATGGCCAACTCCTCCTTCCAGACTACACAAGACAATAGACGCCCAGGCTGAGATCTTGCTCCACCTGTCCTATTTCTCCCCCACCTGCACAGAGAGAGTTCCTGAAGAGAGGAGACCTCCTGCAAGATGTAACAGCCTCCCCATCAGTTGAAGAGCCCCCCAGGTGGCTCGATGCACCGGCGGCACCCTGTGCCAGGGCTGGGCCCCCATACACCCACCCGCCCACAACCCCGGCGACACACCAACCAGGACCCAAGCCCCCAAGGCCCGGCCAGGGCCCCAGCCCAGAGACGGAGCACCCCCAGAACCCCACGCCCATCCCGGACCCACCCAGGGGCAGCCAGGCTACCAGGTCAGTAACCCACATCCGTCAGCACAGACCCTCCCCTAGCCCCGCTGCACGCAGCCACGAGGAAACCGTCACCTAAGAGCCAACAGAGCCCTTAATCGGCCATGACCGCTACCCCGGGTTGAGCCCTCCAAGGAAGATGCTCCTGGGGAACCCCCCGACGCCCCAAGCCTGTCGATGCCCCCACACCAATCACAACAGCGAAGGTGGGACCAAACTATGACCCCCCCACCCCCACTCGGTGATGGAGCTGATCAAAGGAGCCCAGAGCAATTGATCTGATGTGGTGGCAGAGGCTGTATCAAGACTAATGTAATCTAATAGATAATTTCTATATTGGTTAGAATTAAGATTATTTTTATTTTTCCAGTTCATGAGGACTGTTTTCTTGGCTATGCATAGGGCAGTAAAAACCATATGGGCTATATTCTTATCTGTAGTGACATTATCTAAGCTGCCCAACAAACACACTAAAGGGGAAGCTGGAATGTTACATTTTAGACACTTCGATAAGTCTTCACATATCTCGCGCCAAAACTTCTGAACTGGTGGACAGAACCAAAGAGCGTGGATATAATTGTCTGGTGAATTGGTTTGACAGTGTGAGCAGTTGTTGATAGACGTAAAGCCCATCTTGAACATCCAATGACCTGTATAGTGCGCTCTATGTAGTATTTTGTATTGAATTAATTGAAGACTGGGATTTCTGATTAAATGAAAGGTTTTTAAGCATATCTGAGATCAGAAGTTTTGGTCTCAGTTAACTGATAAATCCGCTTCCCATTTTGCAATAGGAAGTGATATCGATTCATCTGTTTTAGAAAGCATTCTGTATATTTTGGAAAGTAATTTTGGGGTTTTAAGAGTAAGAAATTGTACCACACTTGGTGGTGTTTGTAGTTCAACTTGACCCGGTTTAAATTTCTTTTTTACTATGGATTTAATTTGTTGATATTCTAAAAATCTTTTCTTGTTGATCCCATATTGTGTAACTAGTCCGTCAAATGAAATAAATTCTGTTCCTTCTAGTATATGTTCTAAATATTTGATTACTTTACCACTCCAATCTGGAAAGTTTATCATATTATTGTTTTGTAATATGTCAGGGTTGTTCCAGATAGGTGTACGTTTGCATGGGATTAGTGAAGACATCAATTTTAGAAACTCTCACCATGCTGTCAGAGAAGAGCTGATGCTTTTGAAGCATTCATGTCGTTGGATGTTTGAGCTGATAAATGGTAGGTCTACCATTTGGCTAGATGTGCTTGTTCTACATCTAGCCAAGGTTCGTCTAAGAAGGTATGTTTTAGCCATCCTGAGATAAATTGAAGCCTGTTGGCT